>NC_091071.1:26756562-27982500 GCF_032405125.1 Capricornis sumatraensis | reverse complement strand
AGTGACCACAGCATGAAAGAGCCCTGAAAGCTGCTGTCATTAGTGGCCTCACCCCCAGCATCTTACCAAGAGGCAGTGATGGGGCTGGGATGGAGGTGTGCCCCAACTGGGGGCTTCGGGCCAGAGCCAGGTTCAGCTCCTCGCTCTCTTCCCACTTCGTAGCCATGTGCTCTTTTTGGAAATGCTGCTTAACTTCCCAAACTCTAGCTTGCAGAAATGGTCAGCTATTTGGTATGTTGTTTGATTGTCAATGGGATTAAATGAGGTAGGTATATACCTGACATACAGTTAAATTCAATAAGCATTGTTCTGCCATTCCAAGATATATGTGGCAATATATGCAGAGAGGAAAATATTGGAAACAACTTAAACGTTTGTTCACAAGGGAGCAAACAAATATATCACGATATTTTTGTAAGTATTTTTTCTCTGGAAAAAAGTTGCAAGATGATGCCTATAGTGTGATATCATCCATGTTAAAAAAAAAAAAACACTCACAAAACACCACCGTATATTGTTCAGATATATGTATGTGAAAGTATAAACGTAAGACCAGAAGGGTATACGGTAAAGTACAATTGTGGTTATCAGGAGGTTCAGGGAGAAGAACGGGACCCAGCTGGGAGAATAAGAGATGTCAGCCTCCTCTATACTGTGTCTTGTTTCATTCTAAAGATAAAGAAGCATTCAAAAATAGTCACAAACGTCCATTCTGAATGGTGGACACATGGGCTCTTGTGTTCATGTAGTTCTGCATTTAAAAAGGTTTTCTCAAAAAAAAAAAAAAATCCAACATTAGCTGCTTCCTTAATGTGAGGACTAGCAACACACAATGGTCTGGAACGGTGTGAGATAAATCGTGTAGTTTTAGGATTTCTTCCCCTCATCTTTCTGCAAAGGTGCTCTTTTCATTTCTGTTTCCCTGAGGGTCTCTCCTCAGAATGAGATTTTCTTTAACTTGCCATTTTGGGAGTGTAAGACATAAGAAACAATTGGCAGTTCAAAAGGGAGCTTGGAAAAGCAACCCAATATTGAGACAGGGGAGTTGAGGCCACAGGTGAGCAAGCTGGGAACCTAAGTCCTCCTTCTGGATCAGCCGCCAACAAGCATGGTGGTATCCAGGCCATCTTTTTGAAACACAAAACTGTTTATTTGCAGGTAGGGCTGTCAGATTTAGGAAAAACATACAGGACATCCAGTGAAACTTGAATTTCAGATAAGCGATGAACAATTTTTAGTATAATTATGTCCCTAGTATTGCCTAGGACATACTTACAATCAGAAGTGTTAGTCTGAAATTTAAATTCCACTGGGCATCCTGTGTTTTATCTGACAACCCCATTTCAGAGAAACATGAGGTCTGTCTCCCCAACTTAGCCCCCCACACTCTGACTGGAGAATTTTCCATGTAGGCTCTTCAGCAGTGAAAAGTTTGAAAAAAGAGAAATTAAGTGATAGTAACCCAGCCTAGTTCTTATTAACACCCCAGATATCCTCAGCCAGAAAAATAACCAAGACAATGTGACCTTTCCTCCCATCACCAAAGTCATCAGTTATCACAAAAAAAGCAGCAAGCACCTGTGTTATCCGGCATGGAAGCCTGGTCTGTGTTTCTTTCCTTCTTGAAGACAATATTTCCGAGTTGCAGGACAGATGATACCACCCTCAATATGGCTGGAGTGAGGAGAGAAGACCAGATAAGACAGAAATGCCAACATCAAGATCCAGAGTCTATGAGTCACTGAGGACCTGGAGCCGGCCCACAGCTTTCCCCCAGAGAGCTGAGCTTTGGTCTAGTCTTATTCAGCCACTAACCTGTGTCTCACTGGAAAAAGCCAAACCACCCCAATGCCCTGCTAAGAGGAGAGAAGACCAGCTGGGGTGGAGCAGAATATTTTTGGATTGTTGCTAAAAAGCGTGCACTACAATGGAATTATGTGCAGGAGGGCATGAAAATCTATAGCCTGTGGACCAAATCCAGCTCATTACCTGCCCTTGAAAATAGAGTTTTATTGGAACCCAGCATACTCATTCACTTACATGCTGTCTATAGCTATTTGCATGTTGAACGGCAGAGTTCAACAGTTGCCATGGAAATCGTATGGCCTGGTAAGGCTAAAATATTTACTACCTGGCACTTCTATACATCAAGGAGATTGAATGATTAACAATTACAAACAAACAAACAAAAAAAACCTGCTGTATCTCACAAACATGAATGCTGAAGGAAGGACTCCAAATGCAAACAAGAACATATCACATAAATCCATTTAACAGGCACATCTATGCTGCTGGAAGTCAGGACGGTGGTTATCCTTGACTGGGGAAGCTACGAGAAGAGGCATGAGGAGTTTCATGGGGGCTGGTGGTGTTTGTGTTCTCTTAGTTAAAATAGGCACCAGTTACGCAGTGTGTTTAGTGTGTAAAAAGTCATTAACTATATACACTTACACACAATGTTCTAAATGTAAATTTTACGTCAATAAACTGTATCTAAAGACAAAACAAAGCCCTGTGCTTCTTAGCATGCTCTGGCTGTGTGTGTGAACGTTCATGTTAGGATGAAGAAGGGGGAGGCTTTTCCACTGGTTGTCGAGGCATCTCCAGACAAAACAGTGTGTTGCCAGACCCTGGGAACCCTTCTGACGCCATACTCAGTCCATGCCACTGTCAAAATGGTTTCTGAGCCTGAAATCCTTCCAAGACCATGAGTTCCTGGAGCGTAGGGGGCTGTCCTATCTTCTTTATATTCCCCTAACCTTCTCCAGGGTCCAGACACATATCGGGGAGGGAGGGTAGATGGATGGATGGAAAATGAAGTGATGGATGGATGGATGGAAAGAAGATGGATGATGGATGGATCGATGAACGGATAGATAATAGATGGATGGATCAATTAATGGATTGATGAATATAGATAGATGGAGGATGGATGGATGGATGAATGGATGGATGGACGATGAAGAGATGGATGGATCAATTAATGGATTGATGAATATAGATAGATGGAGGATGGATGGATGGATGAACGGATGGATGGACAATGAAGAGATGGATGGATGGATGGATGGAGGATTGATCAATGCAAATACTTGGCTTTAGATTACCTGAGGTGCTGATCACCCAGGATTTCCAAGAAGAAATCACAGTTTCAAGAACAAAACATAGAGATTCCAGCCTACTCTGATTCCTTAGGCCAAATTAGGTATGACAATCTTTTTGGGGGAGATTTTGGGGACCTTTCGGGCTTCCCTGATAGCTCAGTTGGTAAAGAATCAGCCTGCAATGTGGGAGACCCCGGTTTGGTTCCTGGGTTGGGAAGATCCGCTGGAGAAGGGATGGGCTACCCACTCCAGTATTCTTGGACTTCCTTTGTGGCTCAGCTGGTAAAGAATCCGCCCACTATGCGGGAGACCTGGGTTCGATCCCTGGGTTGCGAGGATCCCATGGAGAAGGGAACAGCTACCCACCCCAGTATTCTGGCCTGGAGAATCCCATGGACTGGGCAGTCCATGGGGTCGCAGTAAAGTTTTACTACAACTGCCCTCGCACGTTAGGGACCCTGGCCCAGCTCAGGAGGAGAAGGGCCAAGACCACCCACCCATATGCTCCCGCTCACCACTGGAGAAGCTTTCCTCTCAAGTGAACAAAGTTTCTGTCAAAAGGAAGCAGCTGAGGCAGTTTCTTTAATAACATCTATGAAGGGGCTCTATAAACCATCAGGTGCAATACGCACAGTTCTTAAACTGAAAGTCTAAATGAGGGATTGCTGAAATGCCTGCCTTATAAGTAGTGAAACTCAGGATTTCTCAGCCCCGGGCACTAGTGAATTTTTGGCCCAGATAGTTGATTGTGGGGGGTGCCCCATGCATCATCACAGGATGTTTAGCTGCATCCTTGCTGTCTAACCACTAGATGTCAGTACTGCTCTCTCTGTGTTTGGTCGCTAAGTCATGTCCGACTCTGCGACCCCACGGACTGCAGCACGTCAGGCTTCTCTACTGCTAAGTCACTTCAGTCGTGTCCGACTCTGTGCGACCCCATAGACGGCAGCCCAGCAGGCTCTCCCGTCCCTGGGATTCTCCAGGCAAGAACACTGGAGTGGGTTGCCATTTCCTTCTCCAATGCATGAAAGTGAAAAGTGAAAGTGAAGTCGCTCAGTCGTGTCCGATTCTTAGCGACCCCATGGACTGCAGCCTACCAGGCTCCTCCGTCCATGGGATTTTCCAGGCAAGAGTACTGGAGTGGGGTGCCATCGCCTTCTCTGACAGGCCTGGCCCAGTGGGTACTAAACAGCAGTTGACTGGTGGCCATTAAAGAAGTGACCACCCAGAACCTGCAAATGTGACCTTATTTGAAAAAAGATCCCTGCAGAGGCAATTAAATGAAATCACCTTAGATTGGTCTCTCTGTGTGTGTGTGTGTGCACACGTGCACACACGCATGCACATGCTCAGTCATGTCCCACTCTCTGCAACCCCATGGACTGTAGCCCTTCAGGCTCTTCTGTCCATGGGATTCTCCAGGCAAGAATTCTGGAGTGGGTTGTCATTTCTCCCTCCAGGGGATTGTCTCGACCCAGGGATCAAACTCGAGTCTCCTGTGTCTCCTGCATTGGCAGCTGGATTCTTTACCATCAGCACCACCTGAGAAGTCCCTAGATTAAACTGGTGGGCCTTAAATGCAGGAGACCTGAGTCCAATCCCTGGAGAAGGGGTGGCAACCCACTCCAGTATTCTTGCCTGGGAAATCCCATGGACGGAGGAGCCTGGAAAGTTATAGTCCATGGGGTCACAAAGAGTTGGAAATGACTGACAGAATAACACTAAATTAAACTGGTCCTAAATCCAACCACAAGTGAGCTGATAACAGAGAGAAGAGAAGTCACACAGAGCAGAAGAAACATGAAGCAGGCAGCCTGGGGTGGTGCGTCTACAAGCGAGGACTGCTGGCAGCCACAGAAGAGAGGCCACTGACCTGGGGTGGGTTCTCCCTCAGAACCCCTGGAAGGAGCCACCCCTGGCCACACCTTGGTTCCAGACTCCTGGCCTCTAGAACCATGAGCGAATAAACTCCTGCTGTTTTAAGCCACCAAGCAGGGGGTCACTTGTTACAACGACAGGAGACTAATAATATGCCACCCTTACTACTGAGAAGCAGGAAACAGGTTTCTCAACGTGTAACAGAGGCACCACTTGCATCTGTACAGAGAGTGACCCACCCGCCAAAGCAGGAGACGTTAACAGACATGGGTTCAATCCCTGGATTGGGAAGATCCCTTGCAGTAGGAAATGGCAACCTACTCCAGTATCCTTGCCTGGGAAATCCCATGGACCAAGGAGCCTGGCAGGCTACAGTCCATGGAGTTACAGAGTTGGACATGAATGAAGCAACTTAGCGCACAGGAAACTTTTAAAAACATTTCAATAGTTAGGGACTTCTACTAATTTATTTGAAACAGTATAACCAGGACATACACTTAGTGATTTTACAGAAATTGTTGTTTAGGACAAAGTCCAGAGTGGATGGAACTGTGGAAATCTACTCTCTGCATAAAAGTATTCAGTCAATGATGATATAGGTGGAACCCAGAAGCGGCATCTACTGTGAATGACTTACATCTGAAAATGGACCTAGATAGCCTCGGGGAGGATCTGAGGGCAGAAATGCTGGAGTTAGCTGCTGGGAGTTCACATCCTGGCTGTGTTATTAGTAGCTGTGTGACTTGGAGTCAGGTATTTGCCTCTCTGGGCCCCCACTTTGCCATCTGAAGGCCCATAAGAACACCTACTTCATAGGACTGTCATGAGGGTTAAAGGCTCAGCTGGTAAAGAATTTGCCTGCAATGCGGGAGACCTGGGTTCTACCCCCGGGTTGGGAAGATCCCCTGGAGGAGGGCATGGCAACCCACTCCAGTATTCTTGCCTGGAGAATCCCCATGGGCAGAGGAGCCTGGCGGGCTGCAGTCCTCGGGGTTGCAAAGAGTGGGACACGACTGAGTGACTAACAGGACAGCACACAGCACCTGAACCCAGACAGTGCTCAATAAACAGCAGTGCTATGATGTCATCACGATTATGACGGTCTTACACTGCTGCTAGCTCTCTGTGCAACCTGGGGCAAGTACTTCTCTCTTGCTAAGGTCCAGGAGCCAGAGGAGACTGGTCACTTGGGCCCTCATGCAGCTCCAGGGCTCAAGCCTGATAGCACCCTCAGCTCCCCATTTTCCTTTGACCTTTTTGGGGAGAGTTGGGAACAGCCCTAGATTTATAATCAGGGTTGGTATACACGATGGCCTAAGTTCATCCCCCACGGGCATCAGTTATTTGTCCACTCTCATTTTTTAAAAAAATATTTATTTATTTTAATTCATTTACTTATTTGGCTGTACTGGGTCTTAGGTGCAGAATGCGGGATCTTCAATCTTCATTGCAGCATGCTGGATTTTTTTTTTTTCAGTTATGACATGAAGGATCTTTAGCTGAGGCATGCAGAAGCAGCATGCAAAGTCTTAGCTGCAGCATGTGGGAACTAGTTCCTTGATGAGGAATCAAACTCAGTCCCCCTGCATTGAGAGTGTGGACTCTTAGCCACTGAACCACCAGAGAAGTCCCTGAACACCCTCATTTTTTAAAAAATTTTTAAATTATATTTATATATTTTTAATTATTTATTTTGGCCGTCCAGGTCTGAGTTGTGGCACACAGGATCTTCACTCTTTGTTGCAGCGTGCAGGATCTTTAGTTGTGGTACGCAAACTCCTAGTTGCAGCATATGGCTTTAGTTCCTGGACCAGGGATCGAACCCTGGCCCCCTGCACTGGGTGCATGGAGTCTTAGCCCCTGGACCACCAGGGAAGTCCTCACCCTCATCTTCATGCTTGCTCTATAGGCATACCAGGGCTTCCCAGGGGGCACTAATGGTAAAGAACCCGCCTGCCAATGCAGGCAGGTGGAGACGTACGTCTCCTACATTGGGACTGTGGAAATCTAACCTTTGTGTAAAATTATTCAATCAGTGATGACACAGATGAGACCTGAAGTGGCATCAGTTGTAAATGGCTGACACTGGAAATGGATCTAGACAGTCTCTGGGAGGATCCGGGGGCAGGGGCACTGGAGTTAGATGCTGGGAGTTCACACAGCTGCTAATAACCCAGCCAGGGCATGAACTCCCAGCAGCTGACTCCAGCGCCCCTGCCTCGAAATCCTCCCAGAGACTGTCTAGATCTGATTCCAGGTGCCAGTCATTTACTGTTGATGCCACTTCAGGTTTCATCTGTATCGTCACTGACTGAATATTTTTATGCAGAGGGTTGATTTCCACAGTCCCATTGTAGGAGATGTATGAGACGTGGGTTCGATCCCTGGGTCGGGAAGATCCCCTGGAGAAGGAAATGGCAACCCACTCTAGTATTCTTGCCTGGAGAATCCCATGGACAGAGGGGCCTGGCGGGCTACATGGGGTCTCAAAGAGCCACACGGGATTGGAGTGGCTTAGTGTGCACATGGCATGCTGCAGACATACCACTGCTCGATTATTTATTTATTTGCTTTCACGTGACTAGGTAGGTTGTCTGCACGTGTGCTCAGGTGCCCAGTCGTGTCCCAGGCTTTTGTGGCCCCACGGACTGTAGCCAGCCAGGCTCCTCTGTCCATGGAATTCTCCAGATAAGAATACTGGAGTGGGTTGCCATTTCCTTCTCCTGATCAGTACTCTACTGATCCTCAGCACTTTCCTTTACAATCACTTCTCTTTCCTATGATTTACTTCAGTAGGAAACTTTATCTTAAGTGAAAAAATCAGCTTTCCTTGCCATAAAGAGATGGCCACGATAAAAATAAATACATGGAAAATGAATCATACTATCAAATGCTAGCAAGAGGCTGGGACCTGCCCAGGGTGCTCAACCTGGGGTCTGCTCTCCAAGGTTAAAAGGGTGATGAGCAAGTGCCAGGGAGGGGCTGAAGACTGTATAGATGCCAAACTGCTCCTCTCTGTGAAAGTCATCAGATGGACTGAAAAGGACTAGAGAAGGAACCGCCAACCTCATGGTGGGTTTCTGCATCACTTATTGTCTAAAAAATGAGTCCACATTATAGAACATTCTGGGTTCCTTCTAACCTTGGTTTCCATACCTTGGTTCTGACATAGACAATTTTTTAAATTTATAGAACAAAACCCACCTTCCCACATACAAAAACAGAGCACAGCACATCATAAAGTGGGGTCTGGGATTCCATGAGACCCAAGAATGAGTCCCAGCCCCATCAGTGACTTGCTGTGTGTCTCTTCTGTGTGTGTCTTTGTTTCTCTGTGCCTCAGTTTCTTCATTTGCAAACTGCAGTAACAACAGTCATCTCCTAGGGTTGTTGCAATATTAAATAATGTGCATAAAGCACTTAGCAGATGGTTTTGTCCCCTGATGTCTTCACTTTAAATATATTAGGAGCATTTTCACATAAGGCAATGTCTGAAAGGACCCATTGTTTTCTTTCATAAGGTCAAACAATAATTGAATAAATCTTCTATCAATATTTTAGTTTGTTCCAGTTTTTTATTATGTACATAAAACTGAACATTCTGGTATATTTTTGGTATATTTTTTAAAAAGGGAAGTTTACCAAATACCTGGCCCAAAGCAAGTACTTAGTCATCAGTTGTATCTTTCTAAAAGCAAAGATTACAAGCAAAATTAACTCATGTTCCAAATAAAATGAATCATTCTTGGAGAGCCAATGTCATTCAGGAAGGGATGCTGTTAGCACTGGATTCTGAAGTGGGATCCCAGCCAAAAGCCACAAAGGACTACCATCTGGTATCTGACTCATGGAATCTTCTTTTTTTCAGCCCCATGAAGGGGGTTATCTCTGGAGGAGTTGCCCATCCTGTAAAATCTGCATTTTGGCAACTGTAGCCCTCATTCTGGGGCTTCAAAGGGGGTGCGAACACGAAAAGCAAGGGAAAATTTCCACAGTCTTGTCCTGGTGTTTCCCAAAGAGATTAATCTTAAATATTGAGGCATATCTAATTCAGAAGTGTTTCTTGCACAGTATGGAAACCAGGAATGTCTCTATGAGCTTTCCTAGTCTGAGGACCAAATGTGCTTCTTGGTCATTGGTATGATGATATTGACCAATACTGACCCATTGCCAGAACAGCCTTTGCAGGAAGAACCCAAGTACACCCACTGCCACAATTATTTTCCCTCCCCTCCACCTACATATTCTTGATGAGGCCAATAACCTCTCTACCTCCAGCTTCAAGAATGGAATAGAGACCATAACAAAGAGATGTAATAGAGCTTTCTACAACCCTGGCTCATTGTGAGTAGTTCAGGATTATGCATGTCAACCTAGGCAATGAGACTTCATTAAGGGACTCAGGCAAGGAATCCACTCTGCTCATTTCTGCTGGATATAAACCCAGTGGATGTAAGGGCTGGAGCTGCAACAAGTCATTTCGTTGCCCAGAAACTATCACCTACTTAAAGACAAGGTTACTGAGATACCAAGTTCCAAAGACATTCTTAAGAGTCCCAAGAATTTGCTGTTCATGAAGCCAGTGTCCCTGAATTTTCCAGCTACATGAATGAATCATTTTACTTTTTGCTTAAGCCAAGTTGGTCAGTTATGGCCAAAAGAGGCCTAATGTAGCCACTTTTCTAAGACAGCAAAAAGCCACCTAAAGTAATATTAATTTTCCCTCTTTTCCTTTTTTTTTTTTTTTTTGAGTGGGGAATTCAGAGAGCAGAAATCTGTCCCGACCAAAGAAAAGTCCCTAACGTATTCCAGTGGTACTGAGGCAGGAAAGGCAGGGCTGGGCCCGAGGATGGTCTCCTCATACACAGACATCAGGTGGAAGGCAAAGCCACCTCCCTGTTTTGCACTTAATCAGGCCATGATTCATGGAGGAGTGACATCAGCACAGAAACTCTGGAACCATGAGCAAGAAACCCTGACCAAGAAAACCGTGGAACAAATGCAGTGAAAGCGCAGGGGTTGCCAGTGACCCTGTATGACCTTCCAAGTGTGGAGCCTGACTAGTAAAGGGAAACTTAAGGGAATACCGCTCTTGGAGTCAGGTACAGGGGCTTCAAACACTCAAGACCAGGGACGGATGCTACTGGATGCAGTCCAGGCCACACTCCAACCCTCCCCTCAATGAATACCCCACCCCTATTCAAAAAGACCCACCTATTTAAAGGGCTAAAAATAAAAGGGGGACCAAAAAAACCCCTGCAGGGCACCCCTCATCTGCGAGGACACCTACACTGTGTTGAGTGTGTAACTTTCAGTTCTGCCCTAAATAAACTACTTCGCTGCTCCCTTTGCTCCTCAGCCCCAGTGTGTGTGTGCGTGTGTTCATTTCTTCTTTCCCTTAGTACCTCATGTTTTTTTTGCCCAAATTCTTCTGGACAAGTTGAACAAGAGCCTGGACATTTGCTAAAGCGTTTTTGGGGTCAGTACCCAGAGCAGGAGCCCAGAGCGGGTCTCCTGACCAGCACCTGCCCAAGGTGAAAAGACTTACACAGCTGCTCCTCCTCGGTGAAGCCCATGATGGCCATGGCCTCCACGGTCTCATTGAACATCTCGTCATCCTGGGCGGCCGGGATGGGCACAAAGCCGTTGGAGAGGAATGTGTAGTTGTTGAAGCCTTCCAAAAGCAAGTCATCTAGAAGGCGAGGAAGATGGGGCGGTGGTCAGGAAAGACACGTCCACTTTGAACAGGAGACAGGAGCCCGATAAAGGGTCTGATCCAGCAGAATTTCTTTCCCTTTCCCGAGACTTGGACAGTGCAAAGCGTCCCTCTGTTTCACTGCATAGAAGTGATCACTAGCCATCACCCGCCTCATACAGTGGTGAAGCTCGTGCACTGCCCCAGGGTGCCTGGCAACTGAAATCCAGCCTTGGGCCCACTTCCTTAGCCAGGACGGTGGCGTCTACTCAGAGGAAGGGACATCTTTAGCTCAGTCTCCCAAAGGCATCTTGCCTTTAGGAACAAACCTGTCTGAAAAGTTAGATTAATCTTTATCCATCCATTTATTAAACTTTTATCAAAATTAAACATGCACACAGATTTTATTTTATTTTTCACACAGATTTTAAATATCAGTGACTGAGCTACAGATCTATATGAAGCTGGTACTAACAGCCTGAGAAACGCAACTTGCAGCTTCTAGTCATCACTGGTCGAAGAGAATTTGACAGGAACTTCACGAGCATCCCAAGGAAGGAGAAAGGCACCCTTGTTTTCCAACCTTCATCAGCATTTGTTCCTGAACCACCCCAGTTTTCCTTCTCTAATAATCAAATAATTCTCTAGCCATGTATGAGTTTACCATATCTTTTTGGATATCTAGTTAGCACTGTGATTTTTGTTCTACGTACGTTGTGTAATAGTTGATTCTGTCCTATCCTTATAAAACACGTTAAACTTAAATACTTTATGAGAAAAAAAAAATCAATTACTATCAAAAGGTTTATAATAAAAACACCATCACTTGTCTGATCGTTTATCCAGCTCCTACCTATAGTAGTTACCTACAGTAACTGCTTTTTATCTCTTAACTGTTTCTTTCCTGGTAGTTATCACTATTTCTCTATATAATAGGCTTACTATATATTACACTTACATATCATATTAATGGCTACTCCTGGATGTGGGTTAGATACTGCCCATTCACTTCCTGCTATGATAGAAAAAGATTTAGCGCTCTTACATCCTCTCTCTTCTCAAACTATTTCTAGCAATCAGTGCATGCTAGGTTACTTCAGTCATGTCCAGCTCTTTGCGACCGCATGGACTGTAGCCCTCCAAGCTTTTCTGTCCATGGGCTTCTCCACCAAAGAATACTGGAGTGGGTTGCTATTTCCTGCTCCAGGGGATCTTCCTGACCCAGGGATTGAACCCGTGTCTCTTATGCTTCCTGCACGGGCAGGCGAGTTCTTGACCACTAGTGCCACGTGGAAGCCCGTGTAATAATAGATAAGGCATATCTGGGCTGCTGGTTGTCTTTATGAATAAAGTTTTATTGAAACACAGGCACTCCCATTGCCTTGTCTGTTGTCTGTGGCTGCTCTCATGCTACAATGGCGGCCAGAGTGGAGCAGCTGCAATAAAAACCATGTGATTCTCAAAACCTATATGGACTATTTGGCCCTTTAGTAGAAACATTTGCCAACTCTCTGTTTATGACATTCATTAAATATTGTTCTCTATAAAGCTGTATTCTGTAGTTACATTCCTTTGTTGTTATTCACCCCTTTCTCCCTCAAATTTATAATTTATTCTCTTTTTTTCTTACACCATTTGCATTTATGACAAACTCCAATATATCAAGTGTCCTCTTCCAGATCAATCGTTAATTAGGCTGGATTTGATTATGCTTTTGGAGGGAATTCAGCAAGATGCTTTACTTTTTAAGCGAAGGGCTTTCATGGGTCAAGTTACTTGGAAGCTACTTGATAAAGTCGAGGTTAAATTGACCCAAGATGCCAGTTAACTCAAGCCTTCGGATTAACTGAAATGCTTGATTAAAGTCACAAGGATCTGAGTCTTTGCCAAGATTTCATTATCCAGACCGAAGATATCTTTAAAAATATTCAATTCTCTCTAAAACCCTAACCTCTTCCCAAACCTATCATCAAGTATACAAGTGGTTCCTAGGAATTTTAGTTAGCCTTATCCCTGCTCGATTTCTGGAAGACTGGAGGCAGAGCACAAAACTTGAACCCGTTTCCAAGCCACCAGACTGTTGACTTTGGTGGCACAGAGATGGGAGAAAAATATAAACACTTCTCTCTGGACCACCCCAGCCTCTGTGCTATAACAGCTAGTTTACCTATTTGCCACTGTGTAACATCCATTCCACTCCCCACTTTTATCCAAAATTGCTCCGGATGCCCAGTATCAAGATCAAATCATGAACGCTGCTCCCTCTAGTGATGAAACGTTGCAATACACCTCATCACAGCAAAGGTACCAGTCCACGCATACTTCTGGTAATCTTCTAAGCCAAATAACTAACCCCAGGTCACAAAACTGATGGGAAGCGAAACTTGTACTGTTCTCCTAAAATTTAGGATTTAAACTTATTACTATAATGTAGAGCATACTATGTACCTATATTGACAGGTATATTCCTTTTTTCAGAATTTTATATGTTCTTTTAAGTTAGTAAAGATTAATTCTTCTGCATGCCTAGATCATATTATATAATTTCCTACTGGAGTCTGGCATACAGTATAGTGTTTCTATGTGAAAAATGTTTTTCCTACAACAGAGAACAGCAAACTGTAGCACAGTGCGTATTCCTATTTTTGTAAGTAAAATTCTACTGTAATACAGCTATGCCCACTCGTTTAGCATTGCCCATGCCTGCTTTTGCATTTACAAAGACAGAGCTCAGTGGCTGTGACAAAAACCATGTGGCCTACAGAGCCTAAGACATTTACTATCTGGTTCGTTACAGAAAAATATAGTTGACCCCGCCTTACGAAAAGGCTACTTCAAAGTTACTTTCAAAACAGGTATAACGAAAAGTGCTTGGAGCCACTACAAAATTCCTTATGAAATCAGAATGCATCTTAAATACCTGCAAGTTTTATAAACTTGCAAATACGGCAACTGTCTTTTAAAAATTATTGAATCTACTTTTGGCTGTACTGGGTCTTGGCTGCTGTGTGTGGGCTTTCTCTAGTTGCAGGAGTGGGGGCTACTCTTTGTTGCAATGCTCCAGCTTCTCCCTGCGGTGGCTTCTCTTGTTGCGGAGCACTGGTTTAGTTGCTCCAGGGCATATGGGATCTTCCCAGATCAGGGAGCAAACCTGTGCCCCCTGCACTGGCAGGCAGATTCTTATCCACTGCGCCACCAGGCAAGTACCCGGCAATTGTCTTTCTCCCCTCCTAAAAGACACAGATTGCGTCTATTTGGACTTGATGTCATCTGTCTAATTATTAATTAATTAATCATTTAATGCTTAACTGAAACTGATATCTGCGCTGCCGCATAGTAGATGCTCAGTAAATGAAGGTGACTGACAGAAGCCACATTCACTCACTCCAAGGAGATGAGGAGATGCTGCCCAAAGATGTGTAACTCTTTCCCTGGCGGGATCTCAGACTCTGTTTTAATAGCTATCAATTAACCCTGGAAAACGACGGAAGGGAGGGCAGAGGTCTCCCAGCACACATCCTTGCTCATCACTTACTTCGCATCTTCTCCTTGGCTCCAGCAATCAGATAGTAAAAGATGTGGAAGGTCCTCTCATCTCTGGCTTGGCGAATGGCACGTGACTTTTCCAGCAGATCTGGTTTGGGAGGAGTTAAGAATTCTAGAACTGCCGTGCTGGAGAAGATTCTTGAGAGTCCTTTGGACAGCAAGATCAAACCAGTCAATCTCAAAGGAAATCAACCCTGAATATTCATTGGAAGGACAGATGCTGAAGTTGGAGCTCCAATACTTTGGCCACCTGATGTGAAGAGTCGATTCATTGGAAAAGACCCTGATACTGGGAAAGATTGAGGGCAGGAGAAGAAGGGGGCAACAGAGGATAAGATGGTTAGATGGCACCACCATCTAATTCAATGGACATGAGTTTGAGCAAGCTCCAGGAGATAGTGAAGGACAGGGGAGCCTGGAGTGCTACAGTCTATAGGGTCACAAAGAGTTGGACATGACTGAGTTACTGAACAACAACAACACAGAATTAATTCCAGGGATACCACATGTGCTTCTCTTGCAGGGAGCTGACCTTCCTCCCCAAGCTCTGGCACATCAACTGCTGGAGGGGAAATCTCCAGAACACGGGAGAAGCTCCCTGGAGAGTTCTGAGGACTCTGATTGCTGAGGCAGATCAAGCCATTGGTTCACATGAGCTGACCTTCCACTTCTGGCTCATAGATTCAAAATGAGACTGCTAGGTGCTGCTGGCTGGCCCCAGTGCCAGAGAAAAGTGAGAGGAACAAAGGGGGTTAAAAAAGTATAAAAAGACAGGAGTCAAGAGACTCCAGGATGGAAGACTTCTGGGAGGGGCATGAAATGAAACATTTCCCCAACAACCATCACCAACTTCTCTTCTGTAGAGTGAACTGTCTTTAGATATTACAGAGTAAAAATAATTACACCCTCTACGGTCTGTTGATCCCTGTGCTAAATGTTGACATGCATTTTCTCACTTGCTTTTCTTTCTTGGAATACAACTGCTTTACAATATTCAGTAGTTTCTGCTATACAACGAAGTGAATCAGCTAGGAGTATACATATATCCGCTCTCTCTTGGACCTGCCTCCCACCCACCTCGGTTCTTCACAGGGAACAGAGCTGAGCTCCCTGTGCTTTCCAGCAGGTTCCCATTAGCTACCTATTTCACACGTGGTGGTGTGTATGCATCAATCCCAATCTCCCAGTTTGTCCCACCCTCTCTTTTCCCCGCTGTGTCCACGTGTCCATTCTTTATGCCTGCATCTCTATTCCTGCCCTGGTTCATCTGTACCATTTTTCCATTGTCTCATTTAAACCTCACAAACTATCCTAGGAACTAAGAGTGAATATTGTTGGCATTTTCAATACAGGGGAAACCGAGACCCAGGGAAGCTCGGGGAAGGCTCATTTCCCAGGAGGACACAATTAGGAAGCAGCGAAGCCAAGTGTTTGCAGTGGCCGAAACTACCTCAGCCAAGGGTCTGGGCTTCAGAGAGCGGGGTGCCAGTTCTGGATGGCTGAGTGACCTTGACTCAGCTGACTAGCAGCCGAGCCTCAGGATATTGTAAACACGCCCGATGATTAATCTAAAGCCGTTCTGCTGTGGGGGGAGGGGTGGAGACCATGGGGGCACGGGGATGGTGGGAGCCACACAGGGGGCTGAGCTGTCATACCAGGTGGATTTCCTGCACATAAGAACCAGGTTCTACTTGACTAAAGATCTGCCACGATGCTAACCATCGAAGAATGAATAATCATTTCTTCTCTGTGTTCCCAGATCCACTGGTTAGACTGTGTCCTCCCTGCTCTGTTATGTCAGGTCATGGGCACTAATTTCTCCTCTCAAGGCCTCATAACTGTGGGCTTCCCTGGTGGCTCAGATGGTTAGGAATCTGCTTGCAACGCAGGAGACCAGGGTTCAATCCCTGGGTCGGGAAGATCCCCGGAAGAAGGGAGTGGCTAGGGCCACAAACTCATCTGTAATCCCCGAATCCAGAAACTTCAGAAAACTGAGCTCAGCTGGTGGCCATGCCTGTTCTGAGCCTACACAAGGCTCTTCATGGTCTCTCTATCCCCCACTGGAGACTAGTATGTGTTCTGCTGTATCTCATTTAGTCCTGGCCCAACTCTGGGGAGGTGCTATGGTCAGGCGACCCCAGCCATACACTGAGCCCCCACTGGGATGCATGAGTGGGCACTGGTGGGCTGGCAGAATTCTAATTCCTTGGATTTACAGAAATAGCTTTCAGTTTGCTTTGCCAGAAGCAGGCTGTTCCTCTGGGAAAGTTCTATTTCCACTGACATAGTATTTGTGGGCTGGAGCTGCTTGTTCCTAAGAAGGACAAGGGGTCCGGGCTTGGCCTTGAATCCTGCCTTGTTAAGGATGAAGTGAAGTACTTGTGGATGAGTGGGTTGTCATTTCCTTCTCCAGGGGATCTTTCCAACACAGAAATCAAACCCAGGTCTCTTGCATTTCAGGCAAAATTCTTTACCATCTGAGTCACCAAGGAAGCTGTAGCCAATACTTAACTAGCCCTTATTCTGTCATGATTCTAAAAGCTTTAGTGTGTTAGCTGCTCAGTCTTGTCCAACTCTTTTGCAAACCCATGGACTGTAGCCCACCAGGCTCCTCTGTGCATGGGATTCTCCAGGCAAGAAGACTGGAATGCGTTGCCATTCCCTTCTCCAGGGGATCTTCCTGACCCAGGGATCAAACCTATGTCTCCTGCCTTGCAGGTGGATTCTTTACTATTGAGCCACCAGGGAAGTCCTCTAAAAGCATTACATGAATCAGTTGACTTGAGGCAGGTATTATTAGCATCTCCATTTCACTGATGAGGCACAGAGAGGTTGAGTAACTAGCCCAAGATCACTCAGCTAGGGAGAGGTCCACCCAGAATCAAATACAGGCTGCTTGAGGCCCCCAAACCAAGGGACCACCACACTACAAGGCTTGCTCTTAAGCGAAAACAACCCCAGGGAAGAGTTGTTCTGGATGGCACCCAAGTGCTGGAGAGAGAGGTGGCTCTTGTGCCTTTCAGACCCCCTGGGGCTCTGGCAGGAGGTGGGTGGTGCCAGGGATGGGGATCCCAGGTGGCCCAGGCTCAGCAAAGGATACACGTCTCAATGTTGGCTCCCACGATGTAACCCGTGACATCGAAGTTGATGCGGATGAACTTGCCCTGCCAACAGGAAAACACAGTTCTCAGTGGGGTCCCCAGCCTCGTCCCTCAGCCCCATGCTGCAGGCAAGTAGGGCGAGAGAAGTTAGGGAGCATTCAGAGGGGCACCCACAAATCAGTATAGTCTCCCTCATTAATAGAATTCAGATACAATGTTTCCTATAAGTTTCTTCATGAAATTATCTTTCTGAGTCTCCTGTGGAGGTCCCACTTCTTCTGTACAACAAAATGATTATGGTCTAAGTATCATCAACCACCCAAGTTCAGGGTTCCCCTGACCCCGTTAGTCTCAAGTGAGAAAGGGGAGGGGTCCATGAAGCCTGGGAAAGCCAGTGTGGGAAGTTCTGCATCACTGACCATTGGCCTTTGTGAAGGCTGGAACCACATCTGAATTGTTTGCTGTGATTCTGAGTCTAGTTCAAGGTCTGGTATACAGTAGGTACTTAATAAAAATGATCCAAATAAATGAAGAGAGAGAATGATGTGTGTAAAAATGCCTGCATGGATGTATACAGCGAGTGCTTAATAAATGTGTTGAAACTTGCGTGTTCTTGGTATACAGTAGGTGCTCAATGCATGTTTTGCTGAATAAATGAACGAGTATTGTATACAATTGTCTAGCACTTGTATACTAGGTGCTCAATGCTCAGTACATGTTTATTAAATGAATTATGAATGTCAAATTCTAACAGGGAGCCGAGTATACAGCAGGTGCTCAATGAATATTTGTTGCACGAATAGTGAATAAATGAATAGGGAGTGAGTGGCTGGAACACTCACAGGGTGGTAAGTTTAAGACAGCACTGGAGTCACAGAGCAAAATGCAACGCACACCTCCATCCCTTAAGCCTCAGATGCCCCAGGCACACACATGCACTCTGCGTTCTCAGGCAGGAGGGGACACCGGGGGACCCGAGCCTTCTCCAGAAAACTCATGTAGCTTCACAACTTACGAATCGGGAGGAGTTGTCATTCTTGACCGTTTTGGCATTGCCAAAAGCCTCCAGGATGGGGTTTGCTTGTAGAAGCTGTTTCTCCAGCTCACCCTAAAATTCATTCACATATGGTTATTAGAGAAAGTGATGCAGGCAGTGACAGTTCTGCCCTGGACAGAGGTTGTCAAAAAACTCTGCCCTTAACCCACGGGTTCTCTCCTGTCCTATTACCTATCCATTCTGAGACCCCAATGCTAATGTCCAGATTTACTCGAGGATTTCAGAAGAGAAACAAATGGATGAGCTCTGTTACAGCCGCGACATCTGTTCCCTAGAAGACAGGGCCTGCTCATCTATGGGACACGCTGAACTCTGGCACTGACAACACTGGGGTGTCATTGACATCATAGTGAATCCATGGAACTGTGCAGTACACAATCTGCCCCACTGTATATGGCAGTCCTGCTGCTGATGATGTTTGACAAGCAGCCTTCTTCAAGCTAGACTGCTGTAACACTTATGAAGGCTTTAGCGCATTTTTTAAAGTTGCAACTTTTCCTTTCTCAGGGCCAGTTTTCTGAAGTCTCCTAGGGAAGACAAATAAGGAATGCACAAAACCCACCAGGAATACTTTGAACCAACTGCAGAACAAAGCCTCAAAGCGGGTTGCCTGAGCTCCATTCATCAGGTTAAATGCAGCTGAGACTGTACACAGCCCACTGGCCCCCTCTGAGGGGACTCCTGTGCACAAACGCGGTCACGTGATTAATTGTGGCAGGAAAGGGCCAACGAGGTAAATCATGCCAGGAAGCAATGAGCTGCTCTTTGCCTAGCCCCGCAACACGGCAGCTGCAGACTGGCCCAGCGGCTCTCCCAACAGCTCCTCCTACAGGCCAGGCTGGGAAGTGTGGGTCCTAGGGGTTTTCTCCTGTTTTCTCTGCTGGTTCCCCTGTCTTTTTAATTTTTTTTTTTTCAGGACAGCTGGACTAGGCTAAAAAGAACCTGGGAAACATTCTAGAAAGAGAAGGTGAGTGCATGGCTTTCTGCCCTCCGCTGTGCACCAGAGGGGCACTGTGGGTGACTGTCCCTAGAGGAACAGAACAAGAAGCCACTATTTATTTCTGGGTTTATTAGTCACACAAGCCCTCCTCCTTTGCAGATTCCAAAGAAGATGGACAGGAAGTGTCATCTCTATGAAAATCGCAGCCACACTGGAATTCCCATAATTGGGAATGGTGAAGTTTACAAGGAGGGCTTTGCTTGACTAGTAGGGAGAAGACTAAAGGGGTCGCTTTTGTCAGCACAAACTTGTGGTCTCAGTATCCCCCAAGAAAGTCCCCTTTCTAGAACGAGAGTTCCAGAGGGTGGGGCCAAAAGATCCTTCTCAGGAGATCTGATCCAAACCATTTTATGGATGATGAGACAGTGACCCAGAGAAGTTAAGCGATTTGGCCAAAGTCACACAGGAGCAAATCCCAAAGAAGCAGCCTGATTCTCCTTCTGATGCACTCGTGATGCTGCTGCCCACGTCTGACTAAGATGGACTGAGGGTGACCCTAGGACACGCTAGGACCTCTTGATCTGAGGGTCTCTTCCAGGCTGGGACCCGTACACCAGCCCCCCAAGCTCTGTGTTAAGAGATGAGTTTGTATATGCAGAGGTTTGAGCAGGGCCTGGTTGGGTGTTGCATAGCTGGGGCCTTACCATGCCACCGAAGCTAGTGCATCATGAACCCCAAGACTTCCGTTCCTGGAGCCTTGGGTCAAGCAACCGGCATGCAAAGACAGACACGCACTGCACACACATGCAGAGGAAGACACACCAGTGCACAGGGAACAGGCCTCGGGGGAGGAATTCAGGGATGACGGCAGGGAGAGGAGACAAAGGCATGCCACAGCAGTGCCATTAATTGACTGTCAATCAAGCCAGGAAAGCTTTAGGGCCAGAAGGTCCTCAAAAGCTCAACCAGACGCGACAGACATCTCCAGGGCCTTCCATTCAGGGGTACCCCGGTGGTGGACACCTTGGTGGGAAGGGTAAGGTGACGTTCGTTCTGAACTGGGGAAAATCCATTCCAGGCTAGAGGACAACCCTGGGGATTCCGGTGGGAGTCCTGCGGGTGGCGATGCACCCACACGCCCCACCCCGCCGGGTGGCATCGGACACCCGCAGGACGGTATTTCAGTGCGCTTGTAGGTTTGGGGATCTAGCCCAGTCTACCATCGGCTACCGGGCTCAGTGGGTGCAACAGGGGCATGCACATCTAAATACACTCCGTGCCTCCCGTCCACACCAGGAAAACACTCTCAGTTACTCACGTAGGCAAAAGATGGGCCTTGCTGTGGTTGAACAATACAGTATAAAACAAACGTCAGTGTTATTTCCATCACATGTACATCAGGGTCTGGAGAATATACGATTTCAATCCCCACCCTGCCCAAGACAGCCCGGATTTTCCAAAATCCTCCAACTGAGGAAAGCAGCAGCTTTTCTTGGGTTCAATTTCCTTTCTGCTTTACTTGCTTTCTTTTCTGATTTCTTAAGAGATTCAGACATTTTCAAAGGTTTTTTAAAAATTGCTGGGACCAAAGCGCGCTCTTTAAACTGTATCCGATGAGACGCTGTCTGAGATACCTTCTCACACGCAGAGAAAAAAAAGTGTTTGGCACATAGTAGGCACTTGAAAAAGATCTGTCATTAGTATTATTTCTTCCTTTTACTATTCTAGGAAAAGGAAAGGCAGTGGGAGGCAGTGTTTGGCTGCTACATAAACTCTGGGGCTCTTTGCTCCTTACACCACGCCAGAGGCAGTGTAGATGCTGGATCTCAGGCTTCCTGCACCTGTTGGAGGGAGGAAAGTTCCCCAAGCTACAACCGGGGCTCACCCCAGATCCCCAAGGGCCTCCAAACAGGCTGGTCTCTGTGGCTTCTCCAGTGTCACCTCTGAGCCCCAGAAGCTAGATCCAGAGCGGCAGGAACTGGTGACACCCCAAGCCTGCTTCAGGCCTCCTTTGCCCATCAACCCCCCCAGCCCCAAACCTTCGGAGGGAGGCGCTGGCAGGTCCTTCCAGCAGCCCCATTGCTTGTCGCCTCCACTGGGACAGATGAGGCAAGGCTAAGGCCGAGGAGGAAAAGAGGGATGGACCCAGGGAGGGATGATTCTAGAAACCTGCTTTTCCTTAATCGACTGTGTCCTTATTTGATGATTTACACTCTCTCTTTCTCATGAGTCCAGAAGCTCAGTGTTTAGAATAACTCAGACTCATCGATGGGCCCCATACTAGCAGTGCCTAGCACACAGTAGCTGTTCAATCAAGGGCACTGGACCAAAGCTCATATGCTGAGTGACACCCATATTCCCACCCCCTGGGGTTCCCATTGGAGGCACACGTGGAGGAATGACAGGTATGCCTCAACATTAGGGAATTTACAGTGATTCAGTTCAGGCAGTGGCTCTCGATCAGGGGTGAACGCACCCGCCAGAGGGCACCTGACAGTCTTGGTCGTCATAACCGAGCGGAGGGGCTGCTACCAGCCTCCAGTGAGGAGTGACCAGAGGTGCTGCTAAAAATCCTCCAGGGCATAAGACAGCCCCACCACAGAGAATTATCCAGTCCAAAATGACAGTGATGCCACAAGCGAGAAGCTTTGATGTCAATCAAAACTCCTCCCAGTTCACAAAACAGGAGATGATCCTGGCCAAAGTGAGGAATTGCCTAGATCCAACAGGACCACCCAGGATGAAGAAAAATCCCTCCAGTGAGCTGTCCGGGAAGGACAGGGAAACACAGTCCTGAGTCCTTATAACGCGGAGTCCTGGCCTTCCCAATGGTGCTCTCTCTACCAGGTCAGCCCTCAAGCCCAAGGCCCATCTGCCAAGTTGCGGCCAGAGGACAGGAGCGGCCACTCACCGTGATGCTTGTATCCTTCTTGCCCTTGTGGGAGGAGGCCACCATGGCCAGGTACTGGATGACTTTCTTGGTGTTTTCTGTTTTCCCGGCTCCAGATTCGCCTCTAAAAGACACGAGAGCAGTGACCCACCGGAACAGTAACACGCTAGCGCCTGGCGGGATAACCAGCTGGCTGTTGTTTATCTTATCAGGTGCTCTGTGGGCATCTTTCCGCAGCTCCGTGTCATTTGCAGATGGGGAAACTGAGGCTCCCAGAGGGGAGGAGACTTGTCCACCACTGGCAGGGAGCTGGACTGGGCTTCAAACCCTGCTCCTTATCTCAATCTACTCCTCCCAACGGGAGGCAGGAAAGGATGTAGATGAAAAGAGTAAAAGAAAACCTGAATTTCCTACCAAGGTCTAAACAGGTTTATTTGGAACTGTCTACTTAAAAAAAAAAATCACTTCATTTTTTAGAGAAGTTTTAGGTTCACAGCAAAATTGAGCAAGAGGTACACAGAGTTCTTAGATCTCCCTGCCCCTTGACAACCTCCCCCACCATCCACATCCTCCACCAGAGTGGTATACTTGTTACAATCGATGGACCCATATTGGCAGGTCATCACCCGAAGCCCACAGTTTACATCAGGGTTCACTCTTGCTGTTGCACATTCTACGGGTTTGACAGCTGTATAATGATACGTATCCATTATTATAGTATCTACCGAATAGCTTTATTAAAAATTGTC
The DNA here is from genome assembly GCF_032405125.1 of Capricornis sumatraensis. Taxonomy (NCBI): domain Eukaryota; kingdom Metazoa; phylum Chordata; class Mammalia; order Artiodactyla; family Bovidae; genus Capricornis; species Capricornis sumatraensis. The sequence goes on along the minus strand of NC_091071.1, from coordinate 27,959,540 downwards.
TACTTTAAAGACATCATTACTCTTGTTAGAAATGAGAAGATCGGGCCAGAGACTGCCTCACAGGATGGATGTAAGTACCTCTCAGAGTACCAAGACACAAGGTAGAAGTTTTAGAAATGCCTCTTACAAAAAAGAAGAAGGAAGAGGAAAAGAACAAGGAGAAAAAGAAGGAGCAGGAGGGGAAGGAGAAAGAAGACAAAGAGGGACAGAAAAGTGGTTATTCCATCAGCCACTGGACCCACATAAGCCCCTTCATCCTCTAGAGGACTCACTCGAAGGGTCAGGTGGCTAGCTAATGATTTCAGCTAAATATCAAAGGATAAACCTAGTTGGAGTAAGTCATGCTGAAATGTAAATGGCTGATTAAATTTAGATCAGCGGGGTGTTGTTTGTCTTATCAAAATACTCTTAGAATATGAACAGTGGTTTTATTTATTTATTTTTTTTTAATGAAAACAGCTTCTTGAACCAGCTACACCTCTCCTGGGCACCTGAGGTCACGGTGATGGAATTGTTTCATCAAAGGATCCCGGACTGCCTCTGACTCCCACCCTTCTTAGTAAAAGGGAAAGACGACCTCAACTAAATCGTTCCTCCTTTCTTGTCCTCCCCTCTGATTTTCTTTTTTTGTTTGTTTTTTGTTTTTCCTTCCTTTGCCTAGACTCACATTTGCTGAGCTCACTGAATATTCTGAAACGCGCTAGTTTTTTTAAAAGTCTGAGTTCATCTACCCTGAGGGCGGGTCAAGGTTCTCCAAGCTGAGCCAGTGCCACCAGTGCCAGTGCGGTGCTTGTCCTTTTCACCTAATTAGGAAATAAAAGAAATTAACTTGCTTTGCTAAAGGCCCATTAATAACTTTGTTCACGGCAAAACAGAAGGAAGGAAGGAAAGAAGGAAAGACGGGAGGGTGGAGGGGGGAGAAAGGCAGGAAAAAAGAAGGAAAGAGAAAGAGAAAGGGAGGGACAAAGGGAGGGAAGGAAGATGGTGAGGGAAGGGAAGGGAGAGAGAGAAGGGAGGGAGGCAGGGAGGGAGGGAGGAAAAGACACATATGCCCCGAATTGTCAGACCCAATGCCGTGGGCCACCATCCAGGAATCAAGAGTCAGGTCTTGAAGGTCTTAAAGGAACATTGCACCACATCTCATGACAGTATTAACACTGTCCTCTATCCAATTCCTAATGGTCTTTATTCCCAATGGTCACATTATTTCATGTGGCCTCAGAGGCACTTTTTAAGATGGGAGCTACGGAGGCATTATCCTCATTTTCTTGAGGAGGAAAACTGAGTCCAAATTTTTTTTTAAAATTTTAAAGACAGAATTGATTTTTTGGGGGAGTAGAGGCCCTGTGTTAATTGTCCGCTCCCCCAATCCTGAAGGGAGGACATATCACTTTCATGTTATTACAGAATAGGAACTTGGGACCAGGGTGAGTAAGCAACTTGCCCAAGGTCACACAGCAAGGCAAGAGCACACTCAGCATTGAAATCAGGTCTCTGGTTCCAGTGTAATCAGGATTCTTTCTATGACATTTCGCCAAGTCTGTCCACGACACAGACCCAACCCTCTAAGAACATGCTTTCTAAGGTCAGAGGAAAGGAATAGGGAATAGGAATTGATATTTGTTGAAGACCTACTCTAGGCTACTGGGCTCAGAAATCTTTTTATTTAATCCAACAACCTAATGAAGGAGTCATTGATTATTGCTGTCACCCACCTGGGGGAAATGAGGCTCAGAGAAGTTGAAGTGTTCTAGGTCACAATTTCTGTTATCACACGGATCAGGAATAGAGTAAGATCTGTACACGGGCCAAGTTGAAGCCAGAGCCCATGTTCTGCCCCCTACCCTTTTACTTTTAAAAGTGAGAAAAGGGGATGGGATGCAGGAATACTGAGCGAAGCCCTGAGCCATCAAGGAGTTATTCCATATATTCTGGGAGACTTCACTTGCCTTATAGGCTCTTTTTGAAAATCTGAGCAGGTACCAATGAACCAAGCCACTCAGTCATTTACACTTTCCCACTCCAGTACTCTTGCCTGGAAAATCCCATGGACGGAGGAGCCTGGTGGGCTGCAGTCCATGGGGTCGCTAGGAGCCAGACATGACTGAGCAACTTCACTTTCACTTTTCACGTTCATGCATTGGAGAAGGAAACGGCAGCCCACTCCAGTGCTCTTGCCTGGAGAATCCCAGGGACAGGGGAGCCTGGTGGGCTGCCGCCTATGGGGTCGCACAGAGTCGGACACGACTGAAGCAACTTAGCAGCAGCAGCATGAATTACTTCTATTAGGATAATGTCAGAACCCTTGATAGACATCACCCCAAATTGAGGGGGCTAGGTTCTGATCAGAGCAAGAAGAAGGAGAGAAAATCTGAGTGTGGGAAACCACCTATGTAGCTGGTCCTGAGTCCATTCATATCCAAGACAAGAGTCAGGACAGCTGTGCGCACACTGACCCTGGATCACTACAGCCCCTCCTTTTCCCGCCATGATTTCCTGGTCTTTCACCTCGCAAGGGTGAGGAAGTGAGACACAGACTCTGGGAACCTGCTTCTCCCCACGTGGCTGCTTGGCTCATCAGTCTCCAAGTGTTATTGATAAAAATAAATTGTCCTGGGAGGTTCTGCCAAAGTAAACAACCCAAGCTCCAGGCTCATGGGCGTCTGAAGATTGATGTGCTCAGGGCTGCTTCAGAAACATCAATATCTTTGCTTTTCTGACCCCAGACTCTAAGAATAAAGATGCCTTCTCGGTCAGTGCACCCTAAACTTCAGTCCTACTTTTTTTTTTATTTTTAATTTTAGGCTGCACTGGGTCTTCATTGCTGCAGGCAAGCTTCAGTTGCTGTGGTGCATGGGCTTAACTGCCCTGAGGCATGTGGGATCTTCCCAGACCAGGGATTAAACCCGTGTCCCCTGCCTTGGCAGACAGATTCTCAACCACTGGACCACTAGGGAAGTCTCTCAGTCCTGTTTCTTAGGGGACTTTGTGTCCAGCTCCCTCATCCTTGAGGAAGACTCGGCCTCATGACCATATATGGCCTCCTGGCCTTGCAAATTACCTTACTGCCAAGTCCTTTTAATCAGTCCAGGCTCAGCAGTTGGAAGGAGGCTACCCAATGGCTGCTTAATCCCTCAGCCCCCAGCTGGGCGGGATTCATGGGTGTGTGACCTGTCCAGTTCCATGGGGACTACCCTAAGGAGGGTCCTGTGCTTGATTTAATGCTCTGATGTTGTGATCTTGAATTGCTTAATAATTTTTGAACAAGGGCCTGAGTGTTCTCATTTTGCAAAATGTAACAAACCAGGTAGCTGGTCCTAGCTGCCAGGGTGAAACACCATTTCTGAGTCATGTCAGCCGTGGTCTGCCCTTGGGAGCGAGGCTAAACTGTCTCTGAATCCGTCAGTCCCTAGGCCTCATGCAACTCCAACCGCTGTAACCAGCAAAGTCCTCTGGGGTTTGTGCTGTCCAACTCCTACACATCCTGCAAAGCTCCGGTAGTCACTGCCTTTATTTTGAGTACTGCCTCAGGCTCCCCAGGCAAAAGCAGTGCCTCTTTCCCCTGCAGCATCAATCAGCAGAGCAACACAAGGGGCTCCAGGGCCAGACTTCCTGAGTTCAAATCCCTGCTCTGCCCTATGTGATTATGGGCAAGTCATTTAACTACTCCCATGGACAGTACGAAAAGGCAAAAAAGATATGACACTGGAAGATGAGCCCCCCAGGTTGGTAGGTGGCCAATATGTTACTGACGAATAATGGAGAAATAGCTCCAGAAAGAATTAAGAGGCTGGGCCAAAGCAGAAACACTGTTCAGTTGTGGATGTGCCTGGTGGTGAAAGTAAAGTCCGATGCCATAAGGAACCTGGAAGGTTCAGGATATTGGATGTGGTCAGGCAGGAGATGACAAGACTGAACATTGACATTTTACGAATCAGTGAACTAAAATGGATGGGAATGGGCAAATTTGATTCAGATGACCATTATATCTACTACTATGGGCAAGAATTCCTTAGAAGAAATGGAGTAGACTTCATAGTCAACAAAAGAGTCTGAAATTCAGTACTTGGATCCAATATCAAGAACAATGAATGATCTTGGTTCGTTTCCAAGGCAAATCATTCAATATCACAGTAATCCAAGTCTATGCCCCAACCAGTAATATCAAAGAAGCTTAAGTTGAATAGTTTCATGAAGCCCTACAAGATCTTCTAGAACTAACACCCAAAAAAAAAAAAAAAATGTCCTTTTCATTACAGGGGACTGGAATGCAAAAGTAGGAAGTCAAGAGATACCTGGAGTAACAGGCAAATTTGGCCTTGGAGTACAAAATGAAGCAAGGCAAAGGCCATCAGGGTTTTGCCAAGAGAACACACTGGTCATAGCAAACATTCTCTTCCGATAACACAAGAGATGACTCTACACATGGACATCACCAAATGATCAATACTGAAATTAGATTGGTTACATTCTTTGCAGCCAAAGATGGAGAAGCTCTATACAGTCAGCAAAAGCAAGCCCTGGAGCTGATTGTAGCTCAGATCATGAGCTCCTTGTTGCAAAATTCAGGCTTAAATTGAAGAAAGTAGGGAAAAAACACTAGATCATTCCGGTATGACCTAAATCAAATCCCTTATGACTATACCAGCTTCTCTGGTGGCTCAGATGGTAAAGAATTTATCTGCAATGTGGGAGACCCAGGTTCAATCTGTGGGTCAAGAAAATCCCCTGGAGAAGGAAATGGCAACCTGCTGTAGTATTCTTGCCTGGAAAATCCCATGGACAGAGGAGCCTGGTGGGCTACAGTTTCAATGGGTTGCAAAGAGTCAGACATGACTGAGCAAGTAACATTTTCACTTTATGATTATACAGTGGAGGTAACAAACAGATTCAAGGGTTAGATCTGATAGAGTGCCTGAAGAACTATGGATGGAGGTTCATATCACTGTATAGGAGGAGATGACCAAAGCCATCCCCAAGAAAAAGAAATGCAAGAAGGCAAAATGGTTATCTGAAGAGGCCTTACAAATAACTGAGGAAGTAAGAGAAGTGAAAGGGGAAAGACGAAGGGAAAAATGTACACAACTGAATGCAGAGCTCCAAAGAACAGCAAGGAGAGATGGGAAAGCCTTTGTTAAGTGAACAATGCAAAGAAATAGAGGGAAACAATAGAATGGGAAAGACTAAATATCTCTTCAAAAAAAATTAGAGACCAAGGGAGTATTTCAAGCAAATATGGGCACAATAAAGGACAGAAATGGTATGGACTTAACAGAAGCAGAACATATTAAGAAGAGGTGGCAAGAATACACAGAAGAACTATACAAAAAAAGGTCTTAACGATTTGGACAACCACAATGGTGTGATCATTCACCTAGAGCCAGACATCCTGGAATGTGAAGTCAAGTAGGCTTTAGGAAGCATTACTATGAACAAAGCTAGTGGAGGTGATGAAATTCCAGCTGAGCTATTTCAAATCCTAAAAGATGATACTGTTAAAGTGTTGCACTCAACATGGCAGCAAATTTGGAAAACTCAGCAGTGGCCACAGGACTGGAAAAGGTCAGTTTTCATTCCAATCCCAAAGAAGGGCAATGCCAAAGAATGCTCAAACTACCACACAATTGTGCTCATTTCACATGCTAGCAATGTAATGCTCAAAATCCTTCAAGCTAGGCTTCAATGGTATGTGAACCAAAAATCTCCAGATGTACAAGCTGGATTTAGAAAAGGCAGAGGAACCAGAGATCAAATTGTCAACATCCGCTGGATCATAAAAAAGTAAGGGAATTCCAGAAAAACATCTACTTCTGCTTCATTGACTATGCTAAAATCTTTGACTGTGTGGATCACAACAAACTGCAGAAAATTCTCAAAGAGATGGGAATACCAGACCTCCTTACGTGCCTCCTGAGAAACCTGTATGCAGGTCAAGAAGCAACAGTTAGAACTGGACATGGAACAATGGACTGGTTCAAAATTGGGAAAAGAGTAAGTCAAAGCTGTATATAGTCACCCTGCTTACTTAACTAATATGCAGAGTACATCATGAGAAATGCTGGGCTGGAAGAAGCACAAACTGGAATCAAGACTGCTGGGAGAAATATCAATAACCTCAGATATGCAGATGACACCACCCTAGTGGCAGAAAGCAAAGAGGAACTAAAGAGCCTCTTGAGGAAGGTGAAAAAGGAGAGTAGAAGAGCTGGCTTAAAGCTCAGCATTCAGAAAACTAAGGTTATGGCATCCAGTTCCATTACTTCATGGCAAATAGATGGGGGAAAAATGTAAACAGTGACAGACTTTATTTTCTTGGGCTCCACAATCACTGTGGATGGTGACTGCAGCCATGAAATTAAAAGATGCTTGCTCCTTGGAAGAAAAGCTATGACAAACCTAGACAGTATATTAAAAAGCAGAGACATCACTTTGCAACAAAAGGTCGGTCTAGTCAAAGCTGTGGTTTTTCCAGTAGTCATGTATGGGTATAAGAGTTGGACCATAAAGAAGGCTGAGCACCAAAGAATTTATGCTTTTGAACTGTGCTGTTGGAGAAGACTCTGGAGAGTCCCTCGGACAGCAGAGTTATCCAACCAGTCAATCCTAAAGGAAATCAACCCTGAATATTCATTGGAAGGATTGATGCTGAAGCTGAAGATCCAATACTTTGACCACCTGATGGGAAGAGCCAACTCACTGGATAAGACCTTGATGCTGGGAAAGATTGAAGGCAGGAGAAGGGGACGACAGAGGATGAGATGGTTGGATGGCAACACTGACACGAGTTTGAGCAAGCTTCGGGAGTTGGTGATGGACAGGGAAGCCTGGTGTGCTGCAGTCCACAGGGTCGCAAGGAGTCAGACATAACTGGGCGACTGAACAACGATTATTATTACTGAGGTCAACTTGAATCTACTTTCATATTAAATAATATGAATTATTCCAGATTTTGATGCTCTATGAAAATTTCTTGCAATTCTTGTAACTGACCAGTGTGTGTGTATGGTAGGAACCGAGGGCTGTCATCTATGAGAAACTTTCCAGGCCCACAGTTCTAGGATAGAGGTTGTAAACAGGTAGCCCCACTGGCAAAGCCAGCCCACCAATGGATTTTATTTGGCTGATGCTCTGTGTATGTATGTTCATGTAAATTAGGTGCAAATATTTAAACATTGAATATTTCACATAAAAACCTAAACTTGCAGCTTCTGTTGCAATGTAGAAGAGTCTGGCAACACTGGACCTGCGTTCTTCCCTGGAAACAATGGACAGAAGAGGGATAGCAACTCGCCCCCACCCCTCAGATGGGTCATTTTCTCCAGGTCACCACACTCCCCACCATCCCCTACTGTCTTACACCCAGGCCTTCTCACACATTAACAGTACTGGTTGGCTTTGATTGGCCCTTGGGTTTGCAACCACAGTTCTAGATGTCCCATAGCGGCTCTTCTCAGACAGAGGGCTTCTGCTGGGAGACATACTCTGGCCAAACTGATGTCTCCGTTTTTCAAATAAAACACACTCTATCTGACCCCAGGGCCTTTGCATAGGGTGTAAACTCTTCCCCTCTTTTCTTCATTGTCTCCGCTGAAATAGCACTTCTTCCAAGAAGCTCTTTCTATTCTCCCAGTTAGAATCTCTCTGATTTACACATTCTCCTAGTTCCAAACAGGTCTCATTCTTTGTCACTTTCAGTTTGTAATTACACATTTACTTGAGTGATTTGCTGGGAAAGATTGAAGACAAAAGGAGAAGAGGGTGAAAGAGGTTGAGATGGTTGGATAGCATCACCAACTCAATGAACATGAGTTTGAACAAACTCTGGGAGATAGGGAAGGACAGGGAAGCCTGGTGTGCTGCAGTCCATGGGGCTGCAAAGAGCTGGACACAACTTAGTGAATGAACAACAATAATTTTTTTTTAAGTTTCTGAAAAGGTAGTTCCTTCACAGAATCAAACAGCAAATTCAAGCAGTACCAAAGGGAAGAAAGTAATTATTGTTCTAGTGGCTGTCTTCCCTCTTGAGAGAGGGGTCATGTTTACTTTGGATTATTTCCTATATGCCAAGTATCACCAGTGGAACTGGCTCATTCAATCTGCTGAATAGTGAGTGAGGACAGGAGTGAGTGTAGGGGGACGAAGGAAGGAGGATGTATTTGTTTCCTAGTGCTGCTTTACACAGTGGCTTAAAACAACACAAATTGATTATCCTGCAGTTCTGGAGGGCAGAAGTGTGACATGGATTGTACTGAGCTAATACCAAGATGTCAGCAGGGTTGTGTTTCTTTCCAGGAACACCAGGGGAGAGTCTGTTTCCTTGCCTTTTGCAGCGTCTAGAAGCTGTTTTTATCTTTGGCTTCCTCCATCTTCAGCGCCACCAATGGTGGGTGAAGTTCTTCTCACACTGCATCTCCCTCTGACTCCCCAGATTTCTCCCTCTTCCACTTGTAAGGACCCTGCGATTACACTGGACTTGCCTGGATGGTGTAGACTCCCCCCTATTGGAAGGCCAGCTGATTAGCAACCTCAATGCCATGGCAGCCTCCATTCCCCTCTGCCTCATCACCTGACACACTCACAAGCTCTGGTGACTAGGAGGTGGCAATCTTTGCGGGGCCACTACAGGTACACATGGCTTTACTGCAGTTCACAGATATCATGTTTCTCACAAATTAGATTTGTGGCAACCCTGCATCAAGCATTTCTCCAGCAGTGTTTGGTCACTCCATACCTTTGTGCCACCTTTTGGTAATTCCTATAATATGTCAAACTGCTTCCTTTTCTATTTGTCATAGTGATCTGTGATCAGCGGTCTTTCATCTCATCTATTGCAAAACGATTACAACTCCCTGAAGGCTCAGATGATAGCTAAGATTTTTTTAGCACTGGGTATTTTTTTTTAATTAGGGGACAGTTACTTTACAATATTGTGATGGTTTTTGCCATACATCAACATGAATCAGCATTAGGTATACATATGTCCCTTCTCTCTTGAACCCTTTCTAACCTCCCTGCCCATCCCACCTCTCTAGGTTGTCACAGAGCACTGGCTTTGTGCTGCCTGCAGCATACAGCAAACCCCCACTGGCTACCTATTTTACAGATGGTAATGTATATGTTCCAATGCTGGCTGTCTATTTTACATATGGTGATGTATATGTTTCAGTGCTGGCTACCTATTTTACATATGGTGATGTATATGTTTCAATGCTGGCTGTCTATTTTACATATGGTGATATATATGTTTCAATGCTGGCTACCTATTTTACATATGGTGATGTATATGTTTCAACGCTGGCTATCTATTTTACATATGGTGATATATATGTTTCAATGCTGGCTACCTATTTTACATATGGTGATGTATATGTTTCAATGCTGGCTATCTGTTTTACATATGGTGATGTATATGTTTCAGTGCTATCTATTTTACATATGGTGATGTATATGTTTCAATGCTGGCTGTCTATTTTACATATGGTGATGTATATGATTCAATGCTGGCTGTCTATTTTACATATGGTGATGTATATGTTTCAATGCTGGCTACCTATTTTACATATGGTGATGTATATGTTTCAATGCTGGCTATCTATTTTACATATGGTGATGTATATGATTCAATGCTACCTATTTTACATATGGTGATATATATGTTTCAGTGCTGCTACCTATTTTACATAGAGTAATGTATATGTTTCAGTGCTATTTTCTCGTATCGTTCCATCCTCTCCTTCCCTCACTGTGTCCAAAATGTCAGTGTCTCCTTTGCTGACCTGCAAGTAGGATCATCAGTACGGTCTTTCTAGATTCCATATATATGCAGTAATATATGATATTTGACTTTCCCTTTCTTACTTTCTTTCTGTTACTTACACTACTCTGTATAATGGGCTCTAGGTTCATCCACCTCATTAGAACTGACTCAAATGCTTTCCTTTTTATAGATGAGTAATATTCCAAGCGATGGGTATTTTTAAATCAAGGTGTATACATTGTTGTTCTTAGATACAACACTGTTGCACACTTAGTAGACTACAGTATAGTGTCAACATAACTTTGATATGTACTGAGAAACCAAAAAATTTGCGTGACTTGCCTTACTCTGATATTTGCTTTATTGCAACAGTCTGGACTAAGTCCATGCTATCTCTGAGGAACACCTATATTCTGCCCACCCCAGGAGAGATTTTCCTGAATACTGAAAATCCTCCGAGTGATTCTAAACTGAATATCTTCTGACTATGTATCCAGGTCTTCAAAGAAATTATGATACCGACCACCAAATATGGCACAATGTGGCTACTTGTGAAATTTTAGGGTAACAGTTTAACACAAGCCAAGACTTCCTCACTAATGGATATGCCTTCTATTTTCATAGAGCTACTACAGAATTCCATGCAATTCTGTCTGCAGATTATTTAGTTCAGGGCCGGGCACACAGTGAATGCTCAATAAATGCTAGTTTTAAAGAGGGGGGCAGTGCAGAACAAAATGGCACCAGGTATCACCTGCAGTTTAGGGGTGCTGGCCTCAGCATCAGAGCATTTGTACAACAAATGTTTCATGACCATCTGTGCTGTGCTGGGGATAGGGTGGTGCATGGAATATCAAACAAATCAAAGAGCCCTGTTCTCATGGACCTTTTTCTTTAATAGGTTGGATCTTAACTCAGAAAAGCAGAAGAAAAAGCAGCTCCACTTACGTGCAGAGAATGGACTGGTCCTCCCGATCTGAGAACAAAAAGAAAAAAAGAGCCACGAGTTAGAATCAGCTCTGAGTTGAGGGTCTGGACATGCTGCTGCCCAGGGCTCCCATTTAAGCTCATACACCCCGGCCCCTCTGGGGGCGACAAGGGGCCAGCTGAGCTCATTGCCCAGGGCATAGGGGACAAGACCAAAGACAAGAGGGCAACAAAGCCCTGGAGGCAGCCCCAGAAAGATGTTGGAATCTGACCCATTCTGGAGGCAGTGGGCATCCCAGCCCCACCCGCTCGGAGTGGAGGGGGGTTCCCAGGAGACCCACTCTGAACAGATGAAGTCACAGACAGAACACCGACTTTGGATCCAGACAGACTGGGTTTCCTCTTGGCCACTTCCCAGCTCTGTGGCCTTGGGTGAATATTCTTAACCTCTCTAAGCCTCAGTTTCTTTATCTGGCAGTGGACATTTTTGGCTTGAAAATCCAGTATGCTTTCCCTCTTCTGGTAAGAGCATCCTATGTTCCTTAAGGAGACATGTCCAGGGGACTTCCCTGGTAGTCCAGTGGTTAAGACTCTGAGCTTTCAATGCAAGGGGTGCAGGTTTGAGCCCTGATCAGGGAACTATGATCCCATGTGCCGACAGAACAACAACAACAACAGCAAAGGAGTCACGTCCCCTGCGCCACTCCACTCCCATCGTCATGCACTGTCTTGGTGGGACTGACCCACAAGCCCTCCCAGCCAAGAGGCAACAGTGTTTCCCAGGCTGCATCAGTCAGAGTCTCTGAGCTAAAACTCCAACCTGGATCAAGGACGGAGAAGCTCAGTGGGTGGGCAGAGCCCTGAGGGGGCCTCACTTCCTGCCCCCAGAGCCCAAGCAGCCCCAAGTTTCTGATATTTTCTGAGGCTGGCTCCTCACTCTTTCCACACGTCTGTGAGCTCCCCAACGCTCCTCCAGAAATTCCTTTCCTAGATAAGGTCTCTGTCGCTTACCACCGGAGAACCCTGGTGGACGCAGAGGGCATCGTGAGACTACACGTGATTAAGCAGATGTTACTGATCACCTTTCACTCTTAAAGTGACCTCAGGAGGTGGAGCCAAGATCCCCTACGAGGGTCATGAGTAAGGTGACACACTTCAACCGTTGGTCAGTTAACCATAACCGAGAAAGCACATCCTCTGCTGGGCAATGCTGATGCAGCTTTTCTTAAGTTCATTCCTGGCTCCAACCCCACCTTCACATTGCTCAGCCTCTCCTGATTAAATGTCTCCCCAGATCTAGGGATGCCTTCCTCCAGATCCTTTCTCAGAGTGATCTTTCTGACACACTGAGCTACCTGATCGCTCTGCTCCTCAACACTCTTCCACTTTGAAAGTGTCTTAAAATGTCAAACATAAATTTATCATATGACCCAGCTATTCCACTCCTAGAAATCTACCCAAGAGAATAGAAACATGTGTCCCTATAAGACTAACACACGAATGCTCACAGTGGAGTTATCATACCAACTAAAAAGTGGAAACAACCCAACTGTCCATCTGCTGGTGGATGGATAAATAAGATTTGTCTATCCACCCAGTGAAATATTATTCAGTCAAAAAAACAATGAAGTACTGATACAGATTACACCATGGGTGACTCTCAAAAACGTGATGTTAAGTAAGTCTGACACAGAAGGGTACATACGTATTGTCTTATTCCACTTACATGAAATGAGCAGAAGAGGTAAACGCATAGAGATAGGAAGTAGATAAATTAGTGGTTGCTGAGGGCTGGAGTGGGGTGACTGCAAACAGGTATGAAAGATCATTTGGAGGCTTGGAAACTGGACTGTGGTGATGCTTACATAAGTCAATTTGCTAAAACTCACTGCATTTTACACTTACAGTGGATGAATCTGGAGTATGCAAGTTTTATCTTAAGTTGTTTTTAAACATGTGCATGTCCCCAGGGCCCTTACGTGAGGCCCAGACTCCTGAACATGACATCCAAGACCTCCCATGACCGGCCCTGCCCACCTCCCCAGCTTCGGCATCTCTATGCCCTTCACTCTCAATTTCCAGCAACCCCACCCAGATCAACCCCCAATCACACTCCGTGCCTTTGTTCAGGCCGTTCCTGCTGCCTAGCAGGTCTTTCTCTTCTTCTTTCCTGGCTACTTCCCTCAGTCTCAAAGATAATACCTCTTTCAAGAAGTCTTCCCCGCAGTGATGAATCCAGGAGGCAGCTTGGCTATAAGTCTCTGACAACACTCCTAAGCTATCACAGTAGTCGGCCTTGCTAGAGAGAAGAGGCCCCAGGAAGAGCCCCTAGTCTCCATCAAATAATCCGACTGCTGCCTCCAAGCCCCCCTTGATAGGAATCCTAGAGCTGTCACTGGTTCCTGCCCATCACCAAGACACGCCTCCACTTCCACAACCCCTATGCTGCCTGAGCACCCTGCCCCAGGCTGGCACTTTTGCTCCTTGTGTCTCTTCCCCACAGAATTATGAATTCCTCATAAGCAGAAACATCCAGATCTGGACCCCACTCCCCTCAGTTTTCAGGAAACTGAGGTCACGTCCTCAATCCCTAAGCCCCTGACATAGAGAAGGTACAGTTAGGCGAGCACTGAAAAAAGCCAGCCCCAAACCCGAAGACATGAGCTTCTTGATGGGAAAGTTCAACATACATGTAAGAGCCAGTGGTTAAGAACCCGCCTCCCAATGCAGGTGACTTGGGTTTGATCCCTGGTTGGGGAACTAAGATCCCCCATGTCACAGGGCAACTCAGCCTGCACACTGAGGCTAAAGAGGCCAAGTGCTACAATGAAGTGCTCTCATGGGCCACAGTTGCCTGTAGGGGTTAGATTTAGGGGGCCAGGGGAGGTTCCACTCAGGCAAGTTTGACCTCTGAGCCGAGGGCCAACGGGAGGTCCTTGCAGGGAGAAAGGCCACAGGAATGAGGCAGCTCAGCCTTTGAGAACTTTCCGTCACCACAAAGTCCCATTTCTGGTCCAGCTGGACTGATCCCCATCAGGCCAACATGCTCTGCCTCCTGCCTCTGCCTCTGACCTTGGGCTGATCCACAAATTTCAAGCAACAGCCATATCAGAAACCCGAATGTGTGTGCCCAAGGACAAATGCTTAAATTGGTCACTGCAGCAGTATCAGTGAAAGCAAAAGACCAGAAAGGAGTGATATTGAGGTGGACAGACAATGGACTGTCTCCACCCATCTGCTGTCGGGACAGAGGTGGCCTTCCCAGCAGCCTTGGGAAACCTGAGCCCAGAAGACAAGAGATTGACAGGGTCCATGCCTCTCTGGAGGCTTTTCCTCCCAGGTCCCCAGGAGAGGAAGTGGCTCCAAGGGGAAGGCTTGGCAGCTGCTGGGGCAGCTCCATGCTGGGCGCTGCCAGGGGACCTCCGGCCTGAGACATTCCCATCGGAAACACACCGCTCCAAGCGTGGGAAGCTAATTGTGTTGTGGTTAGTTAGGGGCAGGAGGGTTCGGTATGCATATTGCTTGCTGACCTGTGCGGAGCCCAGGAGACCAACTTCCCCAGGCTTTCTAGCTGACTCCTTCCCTGAGCCTGAGCTCATGTCTGCCACGAGAGAGCAGAGTTCTAAGAATGTGCAAAGGAGTCCCCCACCCCAAGCTTTGCACACGCTGTTTCTTCTTCCCAGAGCACCATCTGTATTGCTTTTGTACCTGCCTTATCCATTCTCTCTTTTTTATTTTACTCCAATGAGGTGAAAACCACATAAACATAAATTAAACCATGTAGAAGCGAACAACACAGTGGGAGGTAGTACCTTCACAAAGCCGTGCAACTCACACCTCTGTCTCGCTCCCAGACCTTCTCATCAACCCCCAACAAAACCCCACACCCACTAAAGAGTCACTCTCCACCCCTCGGAGAAGGCAACGGCACCCCACTCCAGTGTTCTTGCCTGGAAAATCCCAGGGACGGGGGAGCCTGGTGGGCTGCCGTCTAGGGGTCGCACGGAGTCGGACACGACTGAAGCGACTTAACAGCAACAGCAGCAGCAGCAGCTCCATCCCCTGCTCCCATTAACCCCTGGCCCCACTGATCTGCTCTCTGTTTCTATGGATTTACCTATTCTGGACATTTAACACAAACACAAGTGGCCTTTTGCGTCTGGCTCCTTTCACTTAGCATGCCGTTTCTGAGGTTCATCCCTATTGTAACATGCATCTGAACTTCATTCCTTCTTATGGCTGAGTAGTCCTCCATGGTGGGCAGATCTCATTTTGTGGTTCTACTCATCCATTGATGGGCATCTGGGTTGTTTCTAGCTTTTGGCTATTGTGAACAGTGCTGCTATGAATATTCAAGTATAAGTTTTGTTTGAGCACCCGTTTTCAATTCTTTGGGTATATATTCTAATTGATTCTTGAAATATCACCCTGACAGTCACCTCCTCTATAATATTTTCTCTGACCCCATACCTCCCTAGAGCTAAGCTGGGGGCCTTTCTAATGTATGTCCCCTCCAGAGCTTCCATGGACAGTGGTGCAAGTCAGGCACTGCATAACTCTAAGGGGGAACCATTTACACTGGTCACTATAGATCTGTATATTTATTACAACCAACTTTCAACAGATGGAAGAAAACTGCCTTGAGAAAGGGGTAAAAGTAAAAGTGTTAGTCACTCAGTCATGTCCAACTCTTTGCGACCCCATGGACTGTAGCCCACCAGGCTCCTCTGTCCATGGAATTCTCCAGGCAAGAACACTGGAGTGGGTTGTCATTCCCTTCTCCAGGGGATCTTGCTGACCGAGGGATCAAGCCTGGATCTCCTGCATTGCAGATGGATTCTTTACCATCTGAGCCGAAACAGGGGGTACCTTTGTCTAATTCTATAAAGGTACCACCCAGTCTAGTGGTGACCCTAGCTCCATTAGTCCAAAGATTCCCTGCCTTGCAGCGTTTAACCTGATCATTGTTTCCCCTCAATACCTTTTAGAAGAAAGGGATTACTCAGAATGGTAATGGACCATTTCCCTATGATACAACAGGCAGAATTTTTATTTTTCATCTTAGTAAAAATTATGCTACTTTATATTATAAATAATATATACAAGTGATACAAATGTCCGTCAGTTGGTAAATGGATAAACAAAATGTGGTCTATTTGTACAATGGAATATTACTCAGCCATAAAAAGGAATGGCACACTGATACAGGCTAAAACATGGATGAACCTTGAAGATACTATGCTAGGTGAAAGAAGCCAGTCACAAAGGACTACATATTGTATCATTCATTCCATTTATTCTAAATGTGCCGAAGAGGCACACATATGTCCCTATAGATTTCCATAGGGACGGAAAGTAGACTAGTGATAGTGTCGAACTAGGAGTGGGGAAGGGAATGACTACAAGAGGGCACAAGATTTCCTTTGTGGATGATAGGAAGATACACTTAGACTGTGGTGATGGCTGTGTAACCTTGTAAATTCACCAATAACCAGTGAGTAGTGTTCTTAAAATGGATTGATTTATGGTGTATAAATTACACCAGAATAAAACTTTTTAAAAAATACAATATTACTTTTATGCCATCTCTGAATCAAGGATCTGATTGCTCAGTTATCACACGGAATCTATTCACTTTTCAAGTTATGAAACTGTTTTTTTTTTCCTTAAATAAACCACAAATTCTTTTTACTTAGATTACAAAGTTAGTACACAATCACTGAAGAAAGCTTGGCAAATACAAAATCCCCCTAACCCGTGATGGTTAACATTTGGATATATCTTCTTTTCATTGTTTTTTATAGGAGTTTAGAGTGACTTACACAACTGACACCATACTATGGCATGGTTTTTTAGTTCTTTTCATTAACAGCATTTCCTTCTTGGGCTTCCCTGGTGACTCAGGTAGTAAAGAATCTGCCTGCAATGCAGGAGACCCAGGTTTGACCCTTGAGTCGGGATTGTCTGCTAGAGAAGGGAATGGCCACTCACTCCAGTATTCTTGCCTGGGAAATCATATGGACAGAGGAGCCTGTGGTCTACAGTCCGCAGGGTCACCTAGAGTCAGAAACGACTGAGTGACTAGCTTTACACGCATTGACCATGTTGTACAGTCTTTGCTACTGACTTTAAATGGCCTTATAATAGTCCTCGGAGAGGTTCCTGCTCTTTCTCCAACCTCCTCTGGTTACTCCTCTCCCCCACTTACATCCCAGCCATACTGGCCTTCTTGGCACTTTCGTAATACGTCATACTCATTCCTGCCACAGGGCCTTTGCACTGTCTCCTCCGTTTGTCTCTAAATCTCTTCCCCTTTTCTTGATGTGACCAGATCCTTCTCACCTTTTATTTGTTGTGTAGTCACTCAGACATGTCTGACTCTTTGTGACTCCATGGACTGTAGCCCACCAGGCTCCTCTGTCCATGGAATTCTCCAGGCAAGAAAACTGGAGTGGGTTGCCAATTCCTTCTCCAGGGCCTCTTCCCGACCCGGAAATCAAACCTGGGTCTCCTGCACTGGCAGGCAGATTCTCTACTACTGAGCCACTGGGGAAGCCCTTCACTTTTCACATCCCAGTCCAAATACAGCCTCAGATGGAGCCACTTTTGACCACTGCACACCCATAGCCGTTCCCCTCAGTTTCTCTTGATCCCATCTTCCTGTTTTATCTTCTCCTTAGGTGGGAAATAACTTTATAATTTTGCCACGTGGAATTATTTCTTTGCTTACTCAACAAAACTGCTTTTAAAGTTTCCCCTATTAACCCCTGAGCTCCTGAGGGTCAAAGGCTGTGCCTGATCCCAGGTGGCAGGGACAATGTGTGACACACAGTAGGTAGTCAGGAAATGCTTAATGATTTGAATCAATCTCAATCTTTTCTTCTCTCTATCAATCTCTCCAGAAAGGCAATTCCGATTGAAGCCACGGTGAGTGCTTCTTCCTATATTCACATACTCACTCAGCAAACAAGTCCAGAGCCCCTACTCTGTGCCAAGCACTGGAAACACAGTTTACTAAACCCACCTAGTCTTTGCAAAGAACTGACTGCAAGATGTGGGCAAATGCCACAATGTTTATGTGCCCAAAGTGCTGCTAAAGGTATAGCTGTTTTACCTTATTAAAATTTTTTTAATATTTATTTATTTATTTGGCTACACCAGGTCTTAGTTGCGGCATGCAGGCTCTTACTTGTGGAATGCGGGATCTAGTTTTCCTGAGGGAGCCAGTTTCCCTGACCAGGGATCGAACCTGGGCCCCCTGCATTGGGAGCTCCTAGTCTTAGCCACTGGACCAGCAGGGACGTCGGTGTAGCTGTTTTAACATACCCTGAGAGGCACGATATCCTGTGGTGGCCACTGAGCTGCATGGAGAAGGATGTGTAGGATTCCCCAGGGGAGAAGCCACCAAGGAGGCGGAGCGTCCCATCAGGAGGGCCTGGACCTCGGCACCTCAGGGCCGGGAAAGGGCACAGCCGCAGAGAGGAGAGGACCAGCGGGCCCGCATCCCAGCATCCCGCGCGCGGGTTAAGCCCCGCCCCCCGCCCCGAGCCTGGAGACCACCCGGGTCACACTCCAGCTGCGGGCACGGCGGTGTCCCCTCCGTCCCCTGGGCCTCGGGGTCTGGCCTTGGATGAGCAGGTGTGCGGGGGAGTTCTCCAAGGACCGAGAGGGCTCTCCGCCGCCTCCCCCGCAGCAGGCCTGAGACTCCCAGGAGACTCCCAGCTCCCCGCAGACCAGCTATTTCGGCCTGATCCCAGCACCAGCTCTTGGTTTCTGGCTGGGGAAGCCAGAAGCCCGCGGGCTGACCATAAAAGGAGAAAACCCAGCTGGGTCTAAGCGAGGCCTGGGCTGGCTGGTTCCCTCCAGCCTTCTCGTGCCAGGGTGCGTGGGATCAGGCGAGAGGGGGGTGGCCAAGCCCTGTCTCCCGCGGGGTCACCGCTCCCCCTGACCTCCAGGCCCCTGGGGGTGAGGCCTGGCCTCCACCGAGCGCAGAAAGGTGGATCCCCACGAATGCCTGCCACCCTCCAAGGTAGACGCAGAAAGTTCCAGACACCCTCGCCCCCACCTGGAGCTGACGGCCCACGCCCTGCCCCTGCCCTGCTGGGCACCACGCTCTCCAGGCACCGTCGGAATAAGCCCACACAAGCACCGGGGCAGGTGCCATCCTTGTTGGGACAAGTGAGGAAACCAAGGCACAGAGAAGTGGGCGCGTGTGCAGAGCCAGGATTCTAGCCCAGCTCAAAAGCAACGCCCTGTCTACACGCTGCTATATTTAAAATGGGTAACCAACGAGGACCTACTGTATAGCACATGGAACTCTACTTGGTGTTATGTGTCAGCCTGGATGGGAGCTAGGGGTTTAGGGGAGAATGGATACATGCATATGTATGGCTGGGAACCTTATCTGTTCACCTCATGCTATCACAACACTGTTTGTTAATGGGCTATACCCTAATACAAAATAAAAAGTTTAAAAAATAAATAGCACCCCGGAGAAAAAAAAGCGATGCCCTAAACCTCTGCTCTGTAGGTCCAGGCCTTCCTCTCTCCACGCTCCTGCCCCAGCAGCACGGGGAGGAAAATTCTGGATGAGCTGAGGTTCTCTGAGAACTTGTGCTGGACCCCAGCAGGACTCTTCCAGACCCCCATGAGGCAGATCTGGCCAGTGAAGGGGGCGTGGGGTCATGACCAGTATTCTCCCAGTGGTCTCCTGGGCCTCGGCTCCAGCCTCCAGTCTCTGCATCCTTCTCTCCACTCCAGCCCCACAGCCTCGGGCGTCTCATCAACTCCTTTAAGCTCACATGTTACTTCTCAAGGAGGCCTCCCTGTCCTCCCAGCTTAAGGAGATCCCAGGGTCTCCTGCCTTCCCCCCATAGCACATGTATTTGTGGTTTGATTTGATTAATATCTGCACCCCTCAGTAGACTGTGCCCTCCACAACAGTTCCCTCACAGTGGGGCCTCAATCAACACTTTTGGACAAAAAAAGGGAAGGGGGAGCCAGATTTTCTCTGAGGCTGGGAAGACACAGTGGGAAGGCCAGAGCATTCAGACTCCAAGAGTAACAAGCCGCCACCAAGTGTCAGTCAGAGCTCCCCATGTCCACTCCCCTCAGCCTATCTGCTTTCCAACTCAATATTTACTGGTTATTAAAAAAATAAGAATAATTCTCCTTAGCTCTCTCCCATCTGTGTGAGACACCATGGGCCGTCCATAAAACATGTATCAGAATCAGATGATCCTCCTTCTTCATTTCCTGCCAAAGAACGTGATCTTCTTGTGATAGCTCAGAGGGCTGGCCAGACGGGGCCAGACAGATGGAGCCGCCAGCACCCCTCACCCCGCCAGGCCAGACGCTAAGCTGAGAGCAGAGGCAAAGTCTCTGCGAGGCAGAGAGGCAACCGGTCCCCTCCCTGGGGCGGGAGGGGTGGGTGGGGAGTGTTGCAGGAACACAGTCTCTGCAGCAAAATGTCTGGGAAATTACTTCTGGGCTCCACTTCTTGGGTAACTCTGAGCATCATCTTCCTTACCAAGAAGACAGGGATTAAAAACCCGCACTTTCCAAGGATGTGAAAAAGATGCAGGGAGATTGGACCCACAAAGAGCTTAAAAAGGGCCCAAAACATCCAAAGCTCAAAACAGGAAATTATTGTCAACTTTATTACCATCACTGCTCCATCATCGCCATCCTCCACAGCAGTGAGCTCGTGAGGTTATAGATGGCAGCGGGTCTGACTCAGGAGAACAGGCTATCAAGTGCAACCCTTTCTAAGTGTAAGGCCTAAGCCAGTCTCTTAGCTGGCGGCTCCATCTGTCCGGCCCTGTCTGGTTGGCCCTCCGAGGTATCACGAGCAGCCTCAGTTTCCTCATCTGTTAAAGGGGGCTGACAGCACTACATTACTTAACATACCATACTGCCTCAGAGGGAAGATAAACGCATCCAGTGAGGGGCTTCCCTGGAGGTCCAGTGGTTAAGAGTCCACCCTTCCAATGCAGGGCCAAGGTTTGATTCCTGGCTGGGGAACTAAGATCCCACATGTCACAGGGCATGGCCAAAAAATTAAAAACAAAACAAACTGTTGGCTTAAAAAAATCTTTTTTAAAATAAAAAGTGCTTCCAGTGTGGCTAAAGGAGATATCGCTAGGTTTGACGTTCAGCTCTGCAGCCAAGCGCCTCAGTGTTCTGAGCCTCAGCGTCTTCAGTCTGTCACACGAAGAGTCTGTCCTGCAGGGAAGCGACAAGGGCCAAGGGGTGCAGGATCTACGGGGCAGCGAGCTCACTGCACACAGATGCCCTTCCAGTCTCTGCTGAGATACAGAACCTCCGGTTGAGCACAGGCCAGCCCCCCAAGGCGTGCTGACCCGGACAGAAGGTTCAGACTGAGTGTGGGAACTTGCAAAGCAGAGAACCGAGTTTGGATCATTCTGCCCACCTCCCCACCCCCACAGACTTCTCCTCAGCTTAAAGAGGGTTCAGCCAAGAGCCTGAGCTGATAAAGGTCTGGCTGGTTTTTGTTTTTTTTTTTAAATCCCCTTAGAGTGGCTGGTTAGTACTAATTAGGTGTGGACAGAACACTTCCAGTGACAGGTCCTGATGGCTCCTCTCATCCTCAGAGTGAAATCTCACCTGCCTTTCACACCCTCCCCCACCCCAGGGACCCACAGAGAAGAGGCTGGAGATCCAAACTGGCTTTTGTCAGGAAAGCTTTGCTGACGCTTTCCCCACACTCATCATGCTATAATTTGCTGAAGTCACTCACGCCAGCTTCTCAACTGCTGAGCCCTCAACGCTAACCCCCTGAGATGGCAAGAGACAGCCCTACAGGAGCAAACAGCCTTTAGCGGGGCAGGAGGGGCTGTGAAACAGCCCAGCATCACCTTGGTCCAGCAAGCCTGGGGCTTCAGAGTCTGATAAACCAAGTTCAAATCTGCTCTGACACTCCTACGTTAAGTTCTTCACCTCCCCGAGCCTCAGTCTCCCCAGCAATAAAATGGGGCTAATAACAGCACCTGCCTCCAGTAGTGGATTGTCTAACCAGTCATGTTTTCCCACAGTAGTCATGTGTGGATGTGAGAGTTGGGCCATAAAGAAGGCTGAACGCCGAAGAATTGATAACTTTTGTGCTGTGGTGTTGGAGAAGACTCCTGAGAGTCCCTTGGACTGCAAGGAGGTCAAACCAGTCAGTCGTAAAGGAAATCAATCCTGAATATTCATTAGAAGGACTGATGCTGAAGCTGAAGCTCCTATAGTTTGGCCACCTGATGCAAAGATCTGACTCACTGGAAAAGACCCTGATGCTGGGAAAGATTGAAGGCAGGAGGAGAAGGGGACAACAGAGGAAGAGATGGTTGGATGGCATCACTGACTCCATGGACATGAGTTTGAGCAGGCTCTGGGAGATGGCGAAGGACAGAGAAGCCTGGCATGTTGTAATCCATTGGGTCGCAAAGAGGCGGACATGACTGAGGCAACTGAACAACAACAACCAGTCATGTAAACATAGGTCCACGAGTGAAGGAAGGGAGGGAGGGAAAAATAAATAAGTTTTTAAAGGAGTCAATATTTGCTGCTGCTGCTGCTGCTGCTAAGTCGCTTCAGTCGTGTCTGACTCTGTGCGACCCCATAGACGGCAGCCCACCAGGCTTCCCCGTCCCTGAGATTCTCCAGGCAAGAATACTGGAGTGGGTTGCCATTTCCTTCTCCAACGCATGAAAGTGAAAAGTAAAAGTGAAGTCGCTCAGTCGTGTCCGACTCTTAGCGACCCCATGGACTGCAGCCCACCAGGCTCCTCCATCCATGGAATTTTCCAGGCAAGAGTACTGGAGTGGGTTGCCATTGCCTTCTCCCAATATTTGCTACTTCTTAAGAACTATCATGGCCAATGTCCTGGGAAATTTTAAAACATTGTTGGCTTTCTTTATAGTTTAGTGTCGTTTTTATTCTGGACACAGGCACCATAATAGTTTCAAGGCTTCATTTTAAAGGTCCTAATCTGATCCCAGGTGGCTCAGTGGTAAAGAATCTGCCTACCAAGGCAGGAGACACAGCTTCAATCCCTGGGTCGGGAAGATCCCCTGGAGGAGGAAATGGCAACCCACTCCAGTATTCCTGCCTGGAGAATCCCACGGACAGTGGAGCCTGCTGGGCTACAGTCCACAGGGTTGCAAAGAGTCAGACACGACTTACTGACTAAGCACCAGCACATGGATCTGATCCCGCCTGCCTTGACAGTCTGCGGTGAGGATGAATGGAGAATATTCCTGGAAAGCTCTGTGCACACAGGAAGCACGCAATAAAAATCCACAACTGGGGTTTCCCTCGCGGTCCAGTGGCTGAGACTCTGAGCTCCCAATGCAGGGGGGCCAGGTTCAATCCCAGGTCAGGGAACTAGATCCCACATGCCTCAACTAAGAGTTTGCATGCTGCAACTAAAGATCCCGAGTGCCACAACTGAGATCCAGCACAGCCAGATAAATAAAGTAAATATTTTTTAAAAATCCACTGTCACCATTATCACATCTTTGGAAAAGAGTGTGAGAGAATTTCCATCAAAAGGTAGTGGGTTGAACACAGGAGTTAGAGCTCCTCTTTCCCCAAACCTCATTAAAATGACAGTAAAGGGGTTTTGAAAGTGAGTGAAAGTTGCTGAGTCATGTCCATCTCTTCACAACCCCATGGACTATACAGTCCATGGAATTCTCCAGGCCAGAATACTGGAGTAGGTAGCCTTCTCTTCTCCAGGAGATGTTTCCAACCCAGGGATCAAACCCAGGTCTCCCACATTGCAGGCGGATTCTTTACCAGCTGAGCTGCCAGGGAAGCCGAAGAATACTGGAATGGGTAGACCATCCCTTCATCCAGGGAATCTTCCTGACCCAGGAATCAACCCAGGGTCTCCT
The DNA here is from genome assembly GCF_032405125.1 of Capricornis sumatraensis. NCBI lineage: Eukaryota > Metazoa > Chordata > Mammalia > Artiodactyla > Bovidae > Capricornis > Capricornis sumatraensis. The sequence continues at coordinate 27,935,957 of NC_091071.1, read as the reverse complement.
GCATTGCAGGAGGATTCTTTACCAACTGAGCTATGAGGGAAGCTTTATTTTGGGGGCTTCAAAATCACTGCAGATGGTGACTGCAGCCATGAAATTAAAAAATGCTTGCTCCTTGGAAGAAAAGTTATGACTAAACTAGACAGCATATTAAAAAGCAGAGACATTGCTTTGCTGAAAAAGGCCCGTCTAGTCAAAGCTATGGTTTTTCCAGTAGTCAGGTATGGATGAGAGAGTTGGACTATAAAAAAAGCTGAGTGCTGAAGAATTGGTGCTTTTGAACTGTGGTGTTGGAGAAGACTCTTGAAAGTCCCTTGGACTGCAAGGAGATCCAACCAGTCCATCCTATAGGAAATCAGTCCTGAATATTCATTGGAAGGAGTGATGCTGAAGCTGAAACTCCAATCCTTTGGATACCTGATGTGAAGAGCTGACTCATTGGAAAAGACCCTGATGCTGGGAAAGATTGAAGGTGGGAGAAGAAGGGGACAACAGAGGATGAGATGGTTGGATGGCATCACCGACTCGATGGACATGAGGTTGAGCAAGCTCCAGGAGTTGGTGATGGACAGGGAGGCCTGGTGTGCTGCAGTCCATGAGGTCGCAAAGAGTCGGACATGGCTGAGGGACTGAAATGAACTGAACTGAAAGGGATTTTTCTCAGGCTTCCCACATGGTGCTAGTGGTAAAGAATCTGCCTGCCAATGCAGGAGACATAAGAGACGTGGGTTTAATCCCTGGGTCTCTAAGACCCCCTGGAGGAGGGCATGGCAACCCACTTCGGTATTCTTGCCTGGAGAATCCCATGGACAGAGGAGCCTGGCGGGCTATATTTACAGGGCCACAAAGAGCTGAACACGACTGAACACACATGCACAAAGAGGTTTTTCAAAAACATGTGAAACTGTCCAAAAAAGTGGGAGAGGAGAGAAAAACACAACCTGGGAAACCAGCAAATGGGATGAGTGATGACAGTCCCAGGAGACTAAGCTGGTGGTGGAGAAGCAGAGTCCCCTGCCTCCAGCCCAAACCTCAGTAACGGGCATGCTGGGGCCTCAGGAAGAGGGTGGAGGACAATGAAACATGAGGACTGGCTGAATGTCTGAGAAGCTGCTCGACACTCCAGATACCATCAATACTCCCTGTAGCCAAGTGACTGCCCTCCCCACAGCCCACCAAAGGGGCCAGATCAGTTCTCTGGAGAGGGAGAAATAGAAGGTGTCTGTCCTGGGGACACCAGGAACGGCAAGAAGACAACACGCAAGTTTCATCCCATAGTTTGAAACCCTCAGCCTCTTCTCAACTAGACCCTTAAAATGATGGTTGTTGTTGTTTAATCGTTAAGTTGTGTCTGACCCTTTCGAGATGCTATGGACTGTAGCCTGCCAGACTCCTCTGTCCATGGGATTTTCCAGGCAAGAATACTGGAGTGAGTTGTCATTTCCTCCTCCAGGGGATCTTCCTGACCCAGGGATTGAACCCATGTCTCCTGCGTCTCCTACATTGGCAGGCAGGTTTTTACCGCTGAGCCACCGGGGAAGAAGCCCCAAAATGATAGTAGACACATCTTTACCCTTGAAGCAGAAGACTGTACAAGACTTCTCTGAAGAATTTCACTAGCCCAAGAAAAAAGACTGAAAGCTACACCAAGAGTCACCCGATGGAGCAGCCCAGCCTCACCAGCAAAGCTCCTCCTGCAAACACGAAGCTGCCATCAGATTCTTGGTGCCCATGCATTAGAGCATCCCAGATGAATGGACAGTCAATGAATCAGCAGGCATTGGAAGAAAGTCACTAACAAGACAAATATAAATTAAACCAAATAAGTAAGAAAATATGCCTATTGGAGGTAACAGGGGTCTACATGTGGAGAAGTACCCTCTAAGAAAAGGAATGTGCATGGAAAAAGAATGTGATAAGAAAGAAACATTCAGGAGACAAAGCAAAGTTCTTGGAAACTTTTTTCTGGAATGATAGTAGTAATTGAAAACTCAATGGAGGATTTATATGATAAAGTTGAGGTAACTGCCTAGAAAATAAAAAAGACAAGAGAAAGAGATGAAAATTATGTTTTAAAAAAATCTGAGAATTCTGGTATAGAAATAAGAAAACATCTAGAAAAAACAGAACAGAGAATACAAAGAAAAAGAAATCATTCAGGACATAATTCAGAAAAATTTCCCAGAATGTAAGGATAGGAATTTATAGACTATGAGGATCCACTCAAGTCTCCAGCACAATGAGTGAAAACAGACCCACACCAAATCCAATCATGAACAGGGAGATAAAGATTAAAAAAAAAAAAAAAAAAACTTCCAGAGAAGGAGGAAGGAGGAAATTTTAAAAAAAAAAGGTCACATACAAAGGATCAAGAATAAGAACAACTTTTACCTTCCCCAAAATGAAACTGAATCTCAAAGTTAATGAAGCAATGCCTTTTGGAAAGAAAGTTTAAAAAAATTAAACCTACATACTTTGGCTCAGATGGTAAAGAATCTGTCTGTGATACAGGGGACCTGGATTTGATCCCTGGGTTGGGAAGATCTCCTGGAGAAGGAAATGGCAACCCCTTCCAGTATTCTTGACTGGAGAATTTTTCATGGACAGAGGAGCCTGAGGTTGCAAAGAGTTGGACATGACTGAGTAACTAACACTTTCACTTCACTTTCACAGTGAGTAAGTGAAGTCGCTCAGTCTGACTCTGCAACCCCATGGACTATAGCCTAACCAGATTCCTCCATCCATGGGATTTTCCAGGCAAGAATACTGGAGTGGATTGCCATTTCCTTCTCCAGGAGATCTTCCCGACCCAGGGATTGAACCCGGGTCTCCTGCATTGTAGGCAGACGCTTTACCGTCCGAACCACCAGGGAAGATCCAAGCGCAGGACATAGGAAGGGAGAGCCCTGAGGTGAGGTGGAGCTGAGGGTGTGTCAGCTACTGGTCACCAGAGGGTATCCAGGGCAGGTCAAAAGACTCCAGTAGCAATGACTTCCAAAAAGAAGCTATAAATAGGATCTTGAACACATATCTTATAAGACATATTATAAGAAGATTAACACATTTAGAAGGAGAATTTGTGGTAGAATTAGTGATTAAGTACATAGATACCCAAGTTGGGGGAAAAAAAAAGGCAATTACTAACTCCAGGGGAAAGAATAATTTGTACAGGAAAAGGCATCACGAGACAGTGCAGAGCTCAGCTGTGAATGGCATCTACGCAGTCATGATAATGTAAACTCTGAATATAGTTTTCATCAAAGTTAATATAAAACTACATTGGGAGCTTATGTGACGGGGCATGGTTGTGTGTGTGTGTTGGGAGGAGGCCAGAGGACAAAGCAAGGGGGTCATTGAGTGAAATGCTCATGTTCCATGATGAAAAGTCAATAAGCAATGGCTAAAACTGAGGGAGAAATTTAAAATATGAGTAATATATTCAAGTCACTTGGAGATTACAGTGTTAAACATCCAAAATTCAGTTAAGAGTTGATAATGGTTATCCCTGGAGAAGGGGAAATTAGAGAAGCAACCAAGGAGTGATGTTTTTCTTAACAAGCCTTGAGGAATTGTCTAAATCATCTTCATCTACACCTTCAATAAAGATGAAAGCTAACAGTGTGAAAAAGGAGTAGGGAATCCCTGTAGGCGTATAATCCTCTAGCAGCATGCAGAACAGTACATACGGAATGTTACTATTTGTGGGGAAAACCTGGGAAGAGAGAAATGGATGCGTATCTTCAGACATGTGCAGAAAATATCTCTAGGAGAGTATCTAAGAATATCTAATAAACTAGAATAATAACCCCACGGTTATCTCTAGGGAGGCAGACTAGGAGTCTTGGGCACAAGGGTTGAAAGGGAGAATGGTCAGCTTTTGAATTTGAATCCATCATCTCTCCCAAAACAAAAAAAAATTGGGAAATGTAAAAAGTAAATATGATATCATTTACACATACACATATATAAGACATATTTTAAATGCTGACTTCTCTCGCTGTCTCCTCTCCACTGGAGCCTGGCTTCCTTTGGGGAGGGGCTTGTGAATGAATTATGTTTTAGAAATCCCTTCCCATATTCCCAACTCCCCTGTTACTATTCTCAGCCAGAATGCTCCCCCCTCCCCTTTCCCCTCTTAGTGAGTCAGCAAGGCTTTGGTAACTCCCCACCCATCTTGGACAACCCACCCCACCCATCCTGACCCTGGTCAGTGCTTCTCTTTTTTAAAAAAGTTTTTAATTTTAGAAACTTTTTTTTTTTGGCTGGGCTGAGCAGCACACAGGATCTCAGTTCCCTGGCTAGGGAATCGAACCTGTACTCCCTGCAGTAGAAGCATGGAGTCTTCATCACTGGACCACCAGGGAAGCCCCTGGTTTTTTTCTTTCAGCAACTCTGAGAGTTCTTCCTTCATTCATTGCAAATATTAACTGAGCAGTTACTCCATACCAGGCACCAGCAAATATGCCAGAGGTTCCATGATGAGCAGGGAGACAAACATGGCGTTTGTGGGTTTCACGGAGTTTAGAGGGGCCTCGGGAACTTAAGAGTCCATGTGACAAATTTCAAACATTTCGTGTTCAGTGAATGCGTTCTCCACTCCTTCCCAATCCTATCTCTTCACACGCCATCCTGTTTCACAAAGGACTTGAAGAGGAAGACATAGCTACTGACTTCATGCCGCCAACCAGATAGAAGGTTCAGCGTGATCCCAGCCAAGTGACTGGACAGCCTGGGACAGCAACATTCACCAACAGAGTCACAAACCGGGCCCACACGTTCCTTCACAAAAAACAAATTCCCACTTTATAAAGAAAAAAGAAAGATTTTTCCTAAGCTTTTATTTTTTTCTCCTCAATTTTTTTTTTTTGGAGATTTTTTTTTCATTGGAGTTTGTCATCACTCATTTGCCAGAAAGCACGTAGCAGCTATTGATTAACCTTTAATCTAAAAAGAGCTTATCTCTTATGGATCTGTATGCTTATGGACGGCATTTTTCTCTTGAGGTTTACAATTTCTAGGTAACTTTATATTTCACTATATAATTGTGTGTTAACATACAGAGCCCAAGAGGAATGGAATGTATTTGCCCTGGGGGTCCCTGTACGGAGTATAACACTGCCCCATGGATGGGAAGTTGTCTAGGGAGGCAAAAGTTATCACAACACAAAAATATTCTTCAAAGAGTCAAGTATTTGGGAAACCAGATCCCACTAAAGCATCTTTCTCTAGTCTGCATCACTGGTGTCCTCTAATTTAAAGGCTTCCCTTTGCCAGCTATTGGGTGTCAACATCCATCGTCTCGATACAAACACAAACAAAGTAGCAGCTCTGCAAAACTGCCTGTTTCCTGGAAGGTGCGATGTCACACGATGGTGACGTTCGAAAGGCCACCAAAAACGTCAGATCACTTCACAACCAGACATTAGGGAGTCATCAGGAAAGATAACACAACAAGGACTTTGAGAGACTGTGCTAAATACCAAAGAAGCCAAAGCCCTTGACAAAAGTGGTGATTTCTCCAATAAGTCTGTAAAAATTATCGTCTTATCCCGTGCTGCAGAAATCAAGCATGGCATGAAGAAGGGTGCCTTATGCTCTTTCATGACTCTGTTCAAAAAGAAGTTAAGGCAAGAACACCCAACTGTGAATTAATTTTATACTCTTTCTAAGAATTAGCACATCTAGTTGCAATAACCACCAAATTCCTATTGCATGTAAAATAAATAAGCCTGTGTTCATAATTTGCAATGTCATTTTTTAAGCCCATCAAAGCCTCTTCCCCCTTAATCCACATGCCCATTTTAAGTAAATCTTTTCTGGAGCCAATTATTTTCAGATAGTCATAACCTCCTTCATTTCATGCCATCCAGCTCAGTGTATGAAAAGTTATATAGACAAACATTAATGGTGATAGGATTATGGGTGCTAGTACATTCTCTTTTGCTTAAATATATGTTTCAATTTTTCCTAGAATGGAATATATAAGATAGAAGTTTTTTGTTGTACTTAGTCACTCAATCATGTCCAACTCTTTGCGACCCTTTAGATTGTAGTTCGCCAGGCAATTCTGTCCATAGGAATTTTTTTCAGGCAAGAATACTGGAGTGGGTTGCCGTCTCCTTCTCCAGGGGATCTTTCCAACCCAGAGATAGAAACCGCATTTCCTGTGTCTCCTGCATTGCAGGCAGATTCTTTCCTGCGGAGCTATCAGGGAAACTAAGTTTCTTAATGTTACACGTATAAATTTTAAGAGCACTATGGCAACATTTACCTGTCATTCCCTCTTCCCCTTTTCCTGGTATTCAGACTAAATGTGCTTAGTAGGGGCTCCCTTAGGCTTCCCTGTTGGCTCAGTGGTAAAGAATCTGCCTGCCAATGCAGGAGATGTCAGTTCGATCTCTGGGTCAGGAAGATCCCCTGGAGAAAAAAATGGCAACCCCCTCCAGCGTTTTTGCCTGGGAAACCCCATGGACAGAGGAGCCTGGCAGGCTACAGTCCATGGGGTTGCAAAAGGGTCAGACATGACTTAGCAGCTAAACAACAACAAAAAAGCTCCTTCAGCTCCAGAAAAGAACTAGGAATAGTCCAAACCAATCATAAATGTTCCAGTTCTCTTTGCCAATGATTGGTTTAGAGGTTTGCATGTGATCAAGACATAACAGACATAAGGGATGGCTGCTGATAAGTTTCTGGAAAGGTTTTCTTCTCTCATAAAAAAGGAGACGTGGGGAAAAAAAACTAACCCTTCACTTCCTTCATGCTTTTGGATGTTATCACATGAGGATATGATGTCTGGAGCTATGGTTGCCATCTTGTGATGATCAGGAAGCAGCCAAGAAAATCCCAAAAGAGTCTGTTTTTGAGCTGTTAAATTAACCGAGCCTGAAATCAACATCCAGACTACTTGTTAAATGAGGTAATAAATTCCTGTTGTTTAAGCCATTTTAATTGATTGCTATGCTTCTTGTAACCAAAAGCACCCCAAATTATATGAACACTGTAACTTTGTGATGTTCAGCTTTCCAAAGAGGTGTGTGAACCACCGTCATATACTCTTCCATCAAGAGAGACTACAAAGGATTTTTTTTTTTCATAAAAGCACATACCTAACTCCAAGAGTCATCACTTTATAAGCTAGAATTATATCTCCCACAATCTTCTTTGCAAGGCTCCATATTCTGGTCTTTGGAAATGATGGTAGTACCCATCTGGAGTAGTCCAGTTTGAATCATACCTGTGTGGCGTGGCTAACCCTGTCAGTAATTTGGGGAACTTCTACCTGAGCCCCTTTACCTTGAGGTGGGGAGTAATATGTCCTAGGTACACCTGCCGTCAGGAACTGGGCTCCTTTCAATTCTCAACACAACATTCTTGGAGGAGGCTATTCCAGGGTTAAGCACAGGAGCCAGGCAGTAAACTCAAACAAGTGCACCAGGCCAGGGAACTGGAGAACCCATATGTCCTTTTGGGGGGCTGACAGTGGGATCACATGTTGCCAGATGTTCCAGTTCTTTCAAGATAACCTAGAAATTGGGCTTTTTGTGTACAATCTCCACATTTTTAAAAGTTGGCAGCTAATTAAAGTATCCTTAAAACTCCATGTGGACCAAAACCCAAACTTATCTGAGGGCTGGATCCAGCCTACCAGCTGCCGGCTTACCACCTCTAGGCTCTTCACACCTAAAAATCACATAACAACTGTGCACAGCTTTAAAATTGCCAAAGCTCTTTCCTGCTGCCCTTTCTCAAGTGTAAGGACAGAAGAACTCCTATATCTGAAGGCCAGATCCATTTATAGGAGGAGGTATTCCATTTATGGGAGGAGGCATGAGAGAACTTTCTAGAACTATTTCCCATCTTGGTCTGGGTGGTGATTATGACTGTGAACATGAACGTGAACATGAAGTCGCTCAGTCACATCCCACTCTTTGTGACCCATGGACTGTAGCCTACCAGGCTCTTCTGTCCATGGGATTTTCCAGGCAACAGTACTGGAGTGGATTGCCATTTCCTTCTCCAAGGGATTTTCCCAACCCAGGGATCGAACCCGGGTCTCCTGCATTGTAGACAGACACTTTACCGTCTGAGCCACCAGGGAAGTCGATTACGACTGTAGACATGTAAAAATTAATTTTAGACTGGACACTGAATTTGTCTACTTTTTGCATTCTCCTGTATGTATGTTCTACCACAGTGGAAGTTATTAATGACAGTAATAATACTACATAAATGTGGAGGTAATATGCAAAGGTCTTCAGTGTGGGAAAGCCTGCTTTACTATCTGTACAACACACTGCAAGATGGATCCTCTCACTCCCTTTTCACAGATGAGGAAACTGAGGCTGGAGAGGAAAAGACATTTGCACAGGATCCCACAGGATGTGTGTGACAGCTGGCTGCAAATTCAGATCTGGTTGGCTCAGCGCCAGGACCATTCCCCACCTGCTTCCCTTCCAAAGTGACAGCATCCTGCCATCTTCCAGATAGCTGGCCCGCCCAGGCCTCAGGCAATCAGGGGTCAGCGAGCCCATGCCTGTATTTGCCCAAGCTATCTGCCCTCCCTCCTCTCCCGGACTGCACACGCATCTGTTCTGCTTGTTTTTTCCCATTTTCAGTCACAGCCCTCCTGTTACCCAGCTCCGCCTGCCAAACCCCACATTCTTGGCGAGAACTGCAGGCGGGCAGGACAGGAGGGGCCTGGTGAGTGGCTATAAGCAGCCCGGGTGGGCTCCTTGGAAGAGGAGGAGCTCTGTGCCTCTGCAGGCAGCTTACCTTGCAGCATGCTCCGGTAGGCCGTGTCGGCGATGGCGTAGATGTGGGGCGGCATCTCGTGCCGCTTCTTGCCCTTGTACATCTCAATGATCTTCTCTGAGTAGATGGGCAGCTGCTTGTAGGGGTTCACCACCACGCAGAAGAGGCCCGAGTATGTCTACGAAAGAGAGAACCGAGCTGACTTCAGGAACTCAGCAGGGGCAGAGCTCTGACATCCAGTCTGTGACCACCCACTACAGCCTGCATGGTCTGAGCACCACTGTGTGCATTTTCTCACTTCATTCTCACAGAGGCAGCCTTGAACATATGTGCTCAGAGTTCCATTTTAGAGATGGGGAAACTGAGGCTTGGGGCTTCACAGATGGCGCCAGTGGTAAAGAATCCAATGCAGGAGACACAGAAGACACCAGTTCAATCCCGGCTCAGAAAGATTCCCTGGAGGAGGAAACGGCAACCCACTCCAGGATTCTTGCCTGGAGAATCCCATGGGCAGAGGAGCCTGGTGGGCTACAGTCCATGCGGCCACAAAGAGACATGACTGAGCAACTGGGCACACACACACAAACTAAGGCTCAGTGTCCTGGTGGGGATCAGGACATCACTGACTGCACATACCGGGGAGAGGAGCAAGGGGTGAGCTTGGACTTCTAGGACACCGTTCATAACTGTGGTTTTAAATAGTGCTGGGTTCAGACCCCTGGGCCACTCCCAACCACTGTCACTTCATCTCCCTGAGCCTCACAGGCTTAAATAACACCTACAATTTCTTGAGCACTTACTATGCACCAGCCACTAAGCTAAGTACTTCACAGGTATCTTCTTTAATCTTCTCATTCAACCTCTGACAGGATTACTATAATTTCCCCATGGCCCATTTGACAGATGAGAAAACTGAGGCTCAGTGAAGTTCTCACCAAGTCACGCAGCTGCTGGGAAATTCAGAACTAAAATCATGACTTCTTACCCCAGAGCTCATACTCTCCTCGACCATGAAAAAGGACAGAGTCCCTCATCTGTAAAGTGGGGATAAACACAGCTGTCTTTAAATAGGAATGGTACTCACACATTACAATATGGATAAAGCTTGAAAACATTACACTGAATGAAAGAAGTCAGACACAGAAGGTCATGTATCACACGGTTCCGCTTATATGAAATGTCCAGAACAGGCAAATCCATAGAGACAGAAAATAGGTCTCTGGTCTCCAGGGACTGGAGAGACGGGGAGATGGGAGTGACTGCTAGTTGGAATGGGTTTCTTTGGGGGTCTATAAAAATGTTCTGGAACTAGAGAGCAGTGGGAGTAAGACTACACTGCGAATGTATTAAGGCCACTTGTTTCCTTCAAACTGATTAATAGCATGAATTGGTTATATTGGATTTTATCACAATTTTTTAAAAAGCTGGCAGTTCCTGGGGGTCCAGGGGTTAGGATCTTCCACTGCTGGGGGCTGGGTTTAATCCCTGGTCCAGGAATTAAGATCCAGCAAACCGCACAGCAAGGCCAAAAAAATTAATTAGTTAAAAAAAAAATCATCCTGCCCTACCAAGTGCAGAGGAACGTCTGAAAGTGATCAGAACAAGGAAGGGGCATGAAGATGCTCACATGCCTCGCCGTGCTGTGGGCGGGGGAGGTGTGGTCCTGGTTGCTACTGTTCTTTACTGTACCCTGGCCTTTCCCACGTGCTGAGCTCAGAGCCCAGGAGACAGGCGCCAACCTGTCCCAGAGGAACTGCTTTCCTAAACGATAGCATCAGTGCTGCCCAAGGCTCTGGTGGGCAAGACGAAGCATGTCTTCCCTCCAGCTCCCCCAGGAAGTGACTAAAGGAAGAGGAGCAGAAAGTCCGTCCCTGGGTCACACTCACAGCCCGGCAAACACCGGGGAGGTTCAGCGCCTCGATCAAAGCCACCCAGCACGGAGCCCCACTTGGCCCATGTGAGGCGTGGGCACTGTCCATCAGCTGTGGGCCTATTCCTGTCCTACAGAAACAACTGATCATCCGGGCATTCTGTCGCTCATTCATTCATGCATTCCACGTGTGAGGCTCTGGGGTTACAGGGCAAGACAAAACACACGGGCACCTGCCCACAAAGGGCTTTCAGCCTTGGCAGCAGCTGGTTGGCGAGTGAGGGACTCCCCCCAGGGCTCCATCTGCTAAGGGGCGATGATGATGAGAGTTGATCCGGGGTGAGGGGAAATGCTCTTTCTGAAAAGGAACAGGACTGGGGGTGGGGGAGGTGGGAGGGAGGCAGTAATCTCCCAGGTTTCCACAAGTCCCATCTAAACATCCTTCGGCCACTTATCGAGCACCGACTGTATACCAGGTCTGTGTTAGGTGCTGGAAACAAATAAATCGATGATCATTCCTGCTCTCAAAAAGCCCTCTTCGAAAAGGAGATGAGGACATTCAAAATAACATCATGAGAACAAAGACGGAGCCCTGTGGATTATGGGAGCAAGGAAGAGAGGGCCCTAACCCATGAGGAGGGGGCGGTGCTCAAGAAACTTCAGCAGGAGGTACTCCCTGCACTGAGACTTAAGAGATAAGGTGCTAACAAGTTCAGGGACACAGTAGGTGCTCACTAAATGTCTGCTAAATGAATGCCTGAGGGTCAGTTAATTATAAAGCTTCCCTGGAGCAGGGGCAGCGCTGCCTTCATCTCTGTGACCCAGGGCCTGGCACTGGGCTGCACACAGTAGGTGCTCAGTAGACATTCATTGAACATGTGGCAGAGCTGTTCCAGGGCAAGGCCTGTGTGTTTCCTGTTCCTCTGTGTCCTGGTCTGCAGCTCAGGGCCTCCATGGAGTAAGAGCCCAAGAATGGTTGATCGTTTGAACGAAAGTCAACCATGCCCTTCCTCCTCTTTAGGCCTGAACTCCACCTCCAGCTTTCCCCAGGCTATGCCCACTGCATCCACCATGTCCTTTTTAGAATGTGTCATTTATAACCCAAATCACTCCCTCCAGGGAACTAGGGCCAGTAAAGCGTAGTGGTTAAGAGTACAGAATTGACTACTGAGGACTTATTTGTAACTCTCATTCTGCTACTTCTTGGCTGTGTGACCCTGTGTAAGTTTCTTTTTCTCTCTGAGCCTCAATTATCCTCATCTGTAAAATGGGCAGGTGTAATAGCCACTCCTTCATCGGTTCGCTATGAGAGAGCTCTCGGGGAGCATTTAGCACAGTGCCTGGTGTGTAACAAGGACTCAATAACTATTAGCGACCATCCAGTGCTCCCTTTGTTTCATGATGATGAAAACTTTGCCACCTTGGAAACTTCACACGTAATGTTCCCTCTCCTTGGAACACTTCCCCCTGAGCTTCTCAGAGCCATTTGCAACTGCTCTTTCAGGGCTCAGCCTAAATGTCACCTCTTAGACTGTAAGCTGCACACTATCATATCTCCAGCCCTTAGCACAGGGCCAGGCACATGGCAGACACTCAGTAAATATTTGCTGAATAAAAGAATGAAAGAAGGAGGAGGGAAGAGAGGGAGGGTGGGGGAAGAAGAGAGGGATGGAGGAAGGAAGGAAGAGAGGCAGGTGTGGCTTTCCCAATCAGCTTCCGAAAGAGAAATATCACCTTCCCCCTGTTTGCCTAGGGCACCACCTGGTGCGATGTACACAGCAAGCACTTAACCCATGCTTCCAGGAAGATCTGAATCTCTGTCTAGTTCAGCACATCTTTCCAGGGCACCAAGTCCCAACAGAAAGGACTGGGTAGATGGCAGCACACCCCACGCAGAGGCTGGGCTTCAGAATCTAGGGGTTCAGCCTCCACTGTTCCAGCCTGGTTGCTCTCACCTGACGCAGCCCTCCTGCACTTGGCTGTGTTTCTGCCGCCCCATCCCCACGAGCCCCTTCCGAGCTGGTCAAATTCAGAGCTTTTCAACTTTCCCTGCCTCCCATGTCCCAGCGGCCTCTCAGGGCCCTGTGCCACCAGCCGGTCCCAGCTGCAGGCCTAGGGTTTCCCTCTTGTGACCGTATTAGGAAGCGACTTCACTTTTTCCCTAACGCTTTATATGGTCAGCCGTGGAGCCCTGAGCTCCCAAGGCCTCCGGCAGAAATGAGGAACAGTGGGGGAAGGTGGAAGAGAAGCAGGCTTTAAGTCACAGAGGCCCAGGAGGAACCTCAGACTTGCCCTCGCTACTCGTGTGACCTGAACCTCGTCCTCCCCATCTATATAAGGGTGGGCAGGTCGCAGTGCAGTCTCATGGCTTTCTGAACATCCCAGAGACAGACCTGGCCCACCAAGAATGTGATCTGCTACAGCCTTGATGTTAACGGCAAAAAAAGAAAAAAAAATAGAAACAACCTAAATATCCACCAATGGGAGACCAGTTCAATAATTATGGCACACTGCCCTTAAAAAGAATACATACATATACAAATTTACATATAGGGAATTCCCTGGTGGTCCAGTGGTTAGGACCCATGCTTCTACTGCAGGGAGCTCAGGTTTGATCCCTGGATGGGGAACTAAGATCCGGCAAGCTGGGCAGTGCAGCCAACACACACACACACACACACGTATATATACACACACATATTTTGGGCTTCCAAGGTGGTTCACTTTCACTTTTCACTTTCATGCATTGGAGAAGGAAATGGCAACCCACTCCAGTGTCTTGCCTGGAGAATCCCAGGGACGGGGGAGCCTGGTGGGCTGCCGTCTATGGGGTCACACAGAGTCGGACATGACTGAGGTGACTTAGCAGCAGCAGCAGCAGGTGGTTCAGTGGTAAAGAATCTGCCTGACAATGCAGGAGACATAAGAGATGTGGGTTCAACCCTCCTGGCTTGGGAAGACTCCCAGGAGGAGGAAATGGCAACCCACTCCAGTATTCTCGCCATGGACAGAGGAGCCTGGTAGGCTACTGTCCGTGGGTCACAAAGAGTCGTACACAACAGAACGTACGCATGCATATATATATATATATATATACACACACATGTATTGGCCTCTATATGTATAAAATATTAGGGCTTCCCACTACTGGTAAAGCACCTGTCTGCCAATGCGGGAGGCAGAGGAGACATGGGTATAAAATATTGCTGGAAGACTTATAAGGAACTGGTGACCATGGTTTCCATAAGGAGGGGAACCAGAAGATGAGGAAATGGGGATAAAAGGAAAAGTTCTAAAATACCCTTATATACTATTTAATATTTTATTTAATATTTGCATGTGTTATCTATTCAAAAAATGTTTTAAGTCTGAGTGAATAGATAGTTATGAACAGACACAAGAAAAAGCCACAAATAAATAAGAAATCTCCCATTTTCACCTCCCCCAGCCACTGGCAACACCATTCTTTTCTGATTCTCTGAGTCTGGCTGTTTTAGACTCTCCTGTAAATGGAATCCTGCAGGATTTTCCCCTCTCGGGCTGGCTATTTTCACTCAGCATAACGTCCTCTAGGTTCAACCATGCTGCTGCAAATGGCAGACTTTCCTTCTGCTTTAAAGCAGAGTTAATATGTTGTACGGTGTATTTACCACCTTTCCTTCATCCATTCTGGGCTTCCCTGGTGGCTCAGATGGTAAAGTATTTGCCTGCAATGCAAGAGACTGGGCTTCAATTTCTGAGTCAGAAAGATCCTCTGGGGAAGAGAATGGCTACTCACTGCAATATTCTTGCCTGGAGAATTCCATGGATAGAGGAGCCTGGTGGGCTATAGTCCATGAGGTTGCAAAGAGTCGGACATGACTGAGCGACTAACCCACTTCATCCATTGGTCACATTCATTCCTGTAGAATCCATGTTACACATCTGCAGCTCAGATGGACCTTATCTTGCTCCTCTCAATTATCAAGCAGCCTCAGGCCAAGGGCGGGGCCCTGTGACTCTCAGCACCCCATAGAGAAGGAAGGGGGCATCAGCAACACTTAACAGTCCTGATCCTGTCCCTTCTCAGGTAAGTCACATCACCTCCCTGCCTTGGTCACCTCGTGTGCTGGGGCAGAAGTGAGCTTCGACCTCACTAGAGAGAGCTGGGAACGACTTGGGACAGCAGCCAGTACAGGCAAGGCCCACATCTTCACTGAGTGCCCGCTGCCTGAAACCCTTGTCCCATCTCCCAGCCCAAGAGCAGGGATGGAGCCATGAAAAATCCCAGGCGGAGAGAACCCAGCCAACGACATCATCCAGAAGAGCAAGGGAGTGCTGTACCGGGAATCAGGGCCACATGGGGGCCCCACACGGGTCATCGATGATCCGGGGCAGCTCAGGCAGGAACCTGCATCTTGAGACAGAGGATGGACGTGTGGCCCTAGTAGGGGAAGGGGAGGTCGGATGAAGGGAAAGAGTAGCACTGACACACTCTATACACTACCGTGTGTAAAATAGCTAGTGGGACGCTGCTGTACGGCACAGGGACCTCAGGGGGCTCAGGGCTCCGTGATGACCTAGAGGGGTGGGATGGGGGTGGTGGGATGGAGGCTCAAGAAGGAGGGGGCATATGCATACACAGAGCTGATTCACGCTGTTGTACAGCAGAAACTAACACAACGTTGTAAAGCAATTGTCCTCCAATTTAAGAAACAAACAAACAAAAAGAACCTGCATCTTTAAGGCTTCTATCTCTTCTAGACCCAAGGGGATGAGACATCTGCCAGGACTAAGCAAAAAGTGCTTTGTTTGAGATGAGCTTTGCAGGATGGAAGGGAACATTCTCTTCATTACCAGGGGCAAAGTCAGGCATGGTCAGCTGCCTGAGCTTCACCTGCCATACACCTGTAACAAGGGCCATGCCTTCCGCCATCATGCGCTGGTGAATAACTTGGGGTGCTCCCCAACCCCGTCGTATTTTATCTCCTCCGTCGTGGACAACAGTTTCTAGTTAAATGATTAAGTTGATCAGAAGGGAATGAGACAGAAGTAGACGCGTGGTCATAAGACTGAAAGGCTTTTCATCTAATCTGTCCGGAGAAGCACAGCAGGAATTTGAAGATTTGATTCATTTTTTTTAATCTGCTGTCAGAAGACAGTCTGGGTCTTGGGACCTTCATAAGCCCCTCATTTTCCCTGGTTTCTATTTTGGGCCCAAACATCTGTGTCAGAGGACAGCAGGTGAGATTCCTATCCAAGCCCATCCTTGACCTCCCTAGATGAAGATGACTTATCTTGGACAGGAGGCCCATAGGAGCCCAGTTCCTCTAGAGTTTCTTGAAGGCTGGTGTGCTTAGGAAAAGCCACTCTGTACCAACAGCCCCAGGCTGAGAATGCTTCCAGACAAAAGAGACTTCCTCTGCTTAGTTAGGGAGCAACTTAGACTGTCCTTGGAGGGTCTTTAGTACTCTGAGCCACAGCTTGCCTGTCTGTAGGATGGGATGAGCATACTTCATTAAGTGGATGTTGTGTTAACTAAATGAGATCAAGAGAAGGTATGTATAGAATTGTAAGTTGCTTCCCAGTTCCCCCTTGGCTCTTAAAAACAAGCCATTGTAACTCTCTCTGAACTATCTATGTGGTTTAGTTGCTAAGTCATGTCCTACTCTTTGCCACTCCATGGACTGTAGCCCACCAGGCCCCTTTGTCCATGAGATTTTCGAACAAGAATACTAGAGTAGGTTTCCCTTTCCTTCTCCAGGAGATCTTCCTGACCCAGGAATTGAACCTGGGTCTTCTGCATTGCAGGCAGATTCTTTACCGACTGAGTGAAGAATAATTAATTATGGTACATCTGTTGGATAGATCACAAAGCCCATAAAGGGGCAGTTGGGGTCATGAGCGAGGAGTAGGGATGTTCATCCCTAACTTGTACATGGAAAGAGAGCAGGTCCCCAGCCTGTGTGCACAGACTTTTCAATACATTGTTGTTGTTTACTTGCCAAGTCACGTCCAACTCTTTTGCGACCCCATGTAGCCTGCCAGGCTCCTCTGTCCACGGAATTCTCCAGGCAAGAATACTGGAGTGGGTTGCCTGTTTCCTCCTCCAGGCGATCTTCCCGACCTAGAGATTGAACCCGTGTCTGCTGCATAAGCAGGCGGATTCTTTACCACTGAGCCACCAGGGAAGTTCCTTTTCAATACATAAACATGCACTATTCTCACAAAGAAACATAAACATCTTATCAGCTGTTATCTCTGAGGGAGGATAGACTCTTGTGTTTGCTGTGCTTTTCTGAATTTTCCAGATCTTCTGGAATGAATGTGCCTCACTTGCCTAATTAGGAAAAAAAATCTGCAAGACAGTTTTAGAGATGACAACGGGGGTTTGTAATTTTCATGTGGCAAAACATAAAGGGCAAGACCAGAAGGGCCTCAAGACAGAGGTGACTGTTTCTGTAAGTTTGCAAAGAATCCAAGAACATCTCTCTGGCAATAACAAAAATGAGCATAACCAATAAAAACAATACCTAACATGTTGAGTGCCTACAACATGCCAGGAAGTATGCCACGTGCTTTCTTTTCAGAGTAACCCACTCCATGCATGCATGCATGCTCAGTCACTCAGTAGTGTCCGACTCTTTGCAACCCCATGGACTGCAGCCCGCCAGGCTCCTCTGTCTGTGGAATTTTCCAGGCAAGAATATTAGAGTGGATTGCCATTTCCTACTCCAAACCCACTCTATGAGGCAGGTACGATTCTTGTATTCATTTTACAGAGAAGGAAACAAAATGTCAGAGAAATTAAATAACTTGCCCAAGGGACAGATGTACCCTTTCTGCGTGGCAAGACAAAGGCTGGAGTGGGATGCCCTATGTCTACCAGTCTGGCTTGATAGGGGTACCATGTCCTTCTATATCCTAGGGAGCTGGTCCAGCCCACAAAGAATCTGTACCCCTGAGTTACACATCATCCAGTCCAGACTGTCCAACAGAGCTTTCTGCAATAATGGGAATTTTCTCCACCTGTGCTGTCCAATATGGCAGCCACTAGCCACAGGCATCAGGTGGGCACTTAACACGTAACCAGCACAACGGAAGAAGTGAACTTTTAAATATTGATGTTTAATCAATTTATATCAGGCCTTCCCAGGTGGCTCAGATGGTAAAGAATCTGCCTGCAAAGCAAGAGACCTGGGTTTGATTCCTGGGTCTGGAAGATCCCCTGGCAAAGGGAATGACTACCTCCTCCAGTATTCTTGCCTGGAGAATTCCATGGACAGAAGAGCCTGGTGGGCTACAGTCCATGGGGTTGCGAAGAATCAGACATGACTGAGCGACTAACACTTTCACTTTTCACTTAGTTTACATCTAAATTTAGTTAGCCACATGTGGTCGGTGGCTGCCATATTGGACACTGCAGCTCTAATTCACTCTGACCTGCACGGTCAACCCAGAGGAAACCAGGTCCAATCGAGTCATTCCCATTTGTTACAGGGCAGGCCTCCACCAAACCTCACCAGGATCCTCATGTCTCCTACCTACTCGGCTGTGGAATGGATCAGCCTTCTCAAGGAGGTTAAGAGTTCTTTATTTCCAAGATGGTGGAAGAGCAGGGAACTACTTCACTGAAATCTGTTGAGCACGGACCATGCAACCATGTGATCACATGGGATCTATGGATCTCATTTAAGTGGGGGGAGGGTGACTGCTCTCATTTTGCAGATGGGGAAACTGAGGCTTCAAGAGGTGAAATAACCTGTTCAATGTCACAGCACTAGATAGGGCAGGGTGAATGGGAATCCAGGTCTGAACGATCCCACCCCACATGCAACCTCCCTCAAGGAAAATTTCAGCCTCCTAACTTGCACCCCAAAGACATCTGCAAGCCTCTCCACTGCCTCAGGGGCGCAGGAAACCAGCAAGAATTGGCTGGCTTCCCCAGGATACTCACGTATATGAGTCCCGAGAAGTACCTCTCCCGCAGGTTGTGCAGCACAGAGGCTTCGTTGAGACACGTCAGCTCTGCCATGTCTTCCACCTTGGAGAACTTGGGCGGGTTCATCTTCTGGATGTCATCCTTGCCGACTGTGACCTTCTTGCCATTCTCCACCAGCTCCACGATCACCTCATCCCCTTTCTCCTCCTTGATGCTGGCTGCCTCGAAACCCTGCTTCTCCGAAGGGACCCAGACCAGCTTCTTGGCGGCCCAGTCAGCCTGGGCCACTGGGTTGTTGATGAAGTTTTTGTCCACAAAGAGGAACTTCTCATCCTCACTGAGCTGGTCCTTCTGCGCCATGGTGCCTGGTTGGTCCCCTGGGGAATAAGGCAACCAGGTAAGAATGAGGCCAGAACCAGACTGGCCTAAAAACAGATCAAGAACCAAGCCCTAAAGACAGATAAAACCTTCACCTCCCCATGTCTGGGGATGCAATCTGCAGAAATGTCTCACAAAGCACAAAGGTGTTCACAGCAGGATGCAAAGGTTCTTCAGAAGAGGATCTGCACTACTATATATTGTCCATCAACATGGCATGAATACGTAAACCATGATATTCTCATACAATGAAATGCTATTGACGGGTTAAGATGCGAGAAGCAGGTCTAGATGTGTTAACATAGGAACAAATTCAGTCTTATAGTTTACTGTAAAAATAAAAGGGGGTGGTCCTCAAATGTTTAAACATAGGTTTATCACATTATCTAGCAACCCCATTCTAAGGTATATACCCAAGAGAAATGAAAACATACTTCCACACAAAAACTCAGGTGAGTGTTCATAGAAGCATTACTCCTAATAGCTAAAAAATAGAAGAAAAACCCAAATGTCCATCAACAGATGAATGGATAAATAAAATGTAGCCTATACATTTAATAGAATATAAAAAGCCTATACATTTAATAGAATATTACTCAACCGTGAAAAGGAGCAGAGTACTGAAATACACTGAGTGTTAATGAATCTTGAAAACATTATGCTAAGTGAAAGAATCTAGTCACAGAGGACCACATATTATATGATTCCACTTATATAAGAAGGTCCAGAATTGGCAAATTCATAGAGATAAAAAGTAGATTCGTGGTTGCCAACAGCTGGGAGAGAATAAAAGGGTGACAGTAGAGGGATCAAACTGCAAACGTCCATTGAATCATCGAAAAAGCAAGAGAGTTCCAGAAAAACATCTACCTCTGCTTTATTGATTACGCCAAAGCCTTTGACTGTGTGGATCACAACAAACTGTGGGAAATTCTTCAAAAGATGAGAATACCAGACCACCTTATCTGCCTTCTGAGTAATCTGTATGCAGGTCAAGAAGCAACAGTTAGAACCGGACATGGAACAACATACCAGTTCCAAATTGGGAAAGGAGTACATCAAGGCTGTATATTGTCACCCTGCTTATTTAATGCATTTGCAAAGTACATCATGCAAAATGCCAAGCATAAGCTGGAAACAAGATTGCTGGGAGAAATATCAATAACCTCAAATATGTAGATGACACCACCCTTATGGCAGAAAGCAATGAGAAACTCAAAAGCTTCTTGATGAAAGTGAAAGAGGAGAGTGAAGAAGTTGGCTTAAAGCTCAACATTCAAAAAACTAAGATCGTGGCATCCGGTCCCATCACTTCACGGCAAATAGATGGGGAAACAATGAAAACAGTAAGAGACTTTATTTTCTTGGGCTCCAAAATCACTGCAGATAGTGACTGCAGTCACGAAAGTAAAAGACACTCCTTGGAAGAAAAGCTATGACCAACCTAGGCAGAATATTAAAAAAGCAGAGACATTACTTTGTCATCAAAGGTCCATCTAGTCAAAGCTATGGTTTTTCCAGTAGTCATGTATGGATAAGAGAGTTGGACTATAAAGAAAGCTGAGGGCTGAAGAATTGATGCTTTTGAACTGTGGTGTTGGAAAAGACTCTTGAGAGTCCCTTGGACTGCAAGGAGATCCAGCCAGTCCATCCTAAAGGAAATCAGTCCTGCATATTCACTGGAAGGACCGAAGCTGAATCTGAAACTCCAATACTTTGGCCACCTGATGTGAAGAACTGACTCATTGGAAAAGACCCTGAAGCTGGGAAAGATTGAAGGCAGTAGGAGAAGGGGACGACAGAGGATGAGATGGTTGGATGGCATCACCAACCCGATGGACATGAGTATGAGCAAGCTCTGGGAGTTGGTGAAGGACAGGGAAGCCTGGCATGCTGCAGTCCATGGGGTTGCAAAGAGTTGGACGTGACTGAGCGACTGAACTGAACTGAAGTAGAGGGGAGTGGGGTTTCTTTTTAGGATAATGAAAATGTTCTAGAATGTACTGCAGTGATGGATACACAATTCTGTGAATATGCTGAAAGTCATTCAATTGCACAATTTAAATGGGTGAATTGCATGGTATTTAAACTGGATCTGAATAGAACTGCTTAAAAATGAAATATAGGGAATATTGTAAAGCACTAGTATAATAACCCATTTTTATTTTAAAATATTTAAAATTCATATAGGCAAAATAACTGGAGAAAGATGTACTTATTGAGTACAGTTTTGAAGGGATTTTTACTTTTCATGAGTTTTTTCCTAATTTTTTGTAGTAAAATATATATAAGACTTACTATCTTACACATTTTCATTTCAGTGACATTAAGTACATCCATGCTGCTGCTGCTGCTAAGTTGCTTCAGTCGTGTCCGACTCTGTGAAACCCCATAGATGGCAGCCTACCAGGCTCCCCTGTCCCTGGGATTCTGTAGGCAAGAACACTGGAGTGGCTTGCCATTTCCTTCTCCAATGCATGAAAGTGAAAAGGCAAAGTGAAGTCGCTTAGTCATGTCTGACTCTTAGCAACCCCATGGACTGTAGCTTACCAGGCTCCTCCACCCATGGGATTTTCCAGGCAAGAGTACTGGAGTGGGTTGCCATTACCTTCTCCGAAGTACATCCATATTGTCATGCAATTATCACCACCATCCAACACCAGAACTATTTTCATCTTGTAAAACTGAGACTCCACACCCGTTAAACACTAATTCCTCACTACCTCCTCCCTCCAGCCACTGGCAAGCACTATTCTACTTTGTGTTTCTATGAATTTCACTACTCTCAGGATCTCATGTCAGTGAAATAATCCTTTGTCACCAGCTTATTTCACTTAGTATAATGTCTTCAAAGTTCATCCATGTTGGAGCATGAATCAGAATTTCACTCATTTTTTAAGGCTTAATAATATTTCATTGTACGGACATATGGCATTTTGTTTATCCATTCATCTATTGATGGACACTTGAGTTGCTTCCACATTCCCTCTATTGTGAATAATGCTGCTTTGAACAAGGGTACACTTTCTATTACACATTTTTGCCAAGAAAGAAAGTGAAAGTGAAAGTTGCTCAGTCGTGTCCGACTCTTTGTGACCACATGGAATTCTCCAGGCCGGAATACTGGAGTGGGTGGCTGTTCCCTTCCCCAGGGGATCTTCCCAACCCAGGGACTGAACCCAGGTCTCCTGCATTGCATGTGGTTTCTTTACCAGCTAAGCTACATGGGAAGCCAATATAGTTTTATAACTTTTATTAAATTTATGATTAACAAAAATAGATACTTTACAAAAGACTTTGAATAACCAGTTCACATAAGAAAAAATGTTCAGCCTCAGGAGTAAATGGAGAACTACAAGGTGAAGCAATGAGATGTTGCTTTTCACTCACCGCTTGGCTAAGATGGAAACCACTGGTGGTCAGGAGAGTAGGGGCTGGGGCTCTGCATACATTGCCCTTATGGATGGAAAAGTCCCAAAAATTCACACACATCCCTTGACCTGCAATTCCATTTCTAGCAATTTAGCTTACGGAAACAGACAAGTGTTAACAGGTGTATAAAAATGTGCACTGCCATGCAATTTGGCACAGCAAAACCTGCAAATAATCCAAATACTTTTCAGGAAGTACCTTGTTAAATTACAGATCATCCGGGCAACAGAATGCTATATGCCCACCCAAAATTCAAGATGTAGACTTTTATATATGCCACATAAAGCTTTGCCCTTTCAAGCCCCCCATCCCTGGTGCCCCGTGCTGTTGGTGGGAATATAAGTTGGTGCAGCCACTATGGAAAATAGTATGGAAGTTCCTCAGAAAACTAAAAATAGAGTTACCAGGAATCATTACCAGAATGATCCAGCAGTCCTATTCCTGGGAATATGCCTGGACAAAACTATAATTCATACAGATACATGCATCCCTATGTTCACAGTAGCACAGTTCACAATAGCTAAAATATGGCAACAACCTATGTTCATCAACAGTCAAATGGAGAAAGAAGAGGTGGTGCATAGATACAATGGAATACTACTCAGCCACAAAAAAGGATGAAACAGTGCCATTTGCAACAACACGGATGCAACAAGAGATTATCGTACTAAGTGAGATAAGTCAGAAAGAGAAAGACAAATACCATAAGATGTCACTTCTATGCGGAATCTAAAATATAGCACAGAGGAACCTATCTATAACATGGAAACAGACTTACGGACAAAGAGAACAGGCTTGTGGTTGCCAAGGGGGAGTGGGGAGGAAGAGGTGGGGAGTGGGGAGGAAGAGGGGTGGACTGGGAGTGTGGGATGGGCAGATGCAGACTATTACACTCAGAACGGATAAACAAGGTCCTAATGTAGAGCACAGGGATATATTCAATATCCTGTGATGAAACAGAATGGAAAAGAATATTAAAAAAAAGAATGTTAAAAAGAAGAATGAAAGTGATAATTCACCTTCATGCTGTTTAGAGATTTGCCCACAAATTTTGAACATTAAAACACTCTAAATTAATTAACATGCAAATTATAGACTTGTAAAATAAAAAATAAGGATTTTTCCCTTTCATCTTAACCTATTTGTCATTTACACGCTTTATAATTCTCTCATTGTAAGTGCACAATTCAATGATTTTTAGTAAATTTAGAGTTGTGCATTTATCATGATGCTAAATTTTGGAACATTCCCGCCATCCCCAAAAGGGTTTCCTCATGCTAGTCTGCAGTCACTCCCTGTTCCTACTCCCAACTCCCTGGCAATGACTAATCTACTATCTGTCTCTATAGATGTGCCTTTTCGGGACACTGCAAAAAACAGAATTGTACAATAGGTGACTTTTGACCATGCAAAGTCAATATGACAAAAACCAATATGCATAAATGGAACACTCAGCAATAAAAGGAACAAATTACACAATAAAAGAGATGAATTGTGAAAGCAAGCTTAATGAAAGAAGCAGAACCCAAATCCTACACACTCTATTATTCCACTGATAAGAAGGTCTAGAAAAGACAAAGCTGTGGCAACAGGAAATGGATCAGTGGTTGCTCACAGGCTGGGGAGGGAACGGGCCACCAAGAGGCACAAAGGAACTTCCGGGGCGATGGAAACATTCTATATCCTGATCATGGCGATGATTATACGACTATATACATTTGTCAAAATTCACTGAGCTGTACACTTAAAAACCAGTGAATTTTTTAAAAAGTAAAAGAAATACTATAAGTACATTATACCTCATAAAGCCAAATAAAATAGTTATAAAAGAATGTCTTGTCATTTTATTTACTTTTTCTTCATTAAAAAATTAACTTATTTATTTTAATTGAAGGCTAATTACTTTACAATATTGTAGTGGTTTCTGCCATACATTGACATGAATCAGCCATGGGTGTACATGCATCCCCCATCCTGAACCCCCCTCCCACCTCCCTCCCCACCCCATCCCTCTGGGTCATCCCAGTGCACCGGCCCTGAGCACCCTGTCTCATGCATCGAACTTAGACTGGCAATCTGTTTCACATATGATAATATACGTGTTTCAGTGCTATTCTCTCAAATCATCCCTGTCTTGTCATTTTATACATCTGTGTACACATTTTTAAAAGTCTAGAAAACTACACGCAAAAATATTAAACCAAGGTTCTATTTGGTCAAATATGGGACAGTCTGAATATCAGTAAGGTAAATACAACAGTTGAAAGATTAGAATGCTTAAATCCATGAGCTCATCATAGTTAAAAAAAAATTCACAGATCATCTTTGTAAGCTGCTGGGGAATCAACCCATGGTTTTGAAAACTGGTAAAGAAAGAGGGGGAAACTTAAGACACTGATTCTGCCTCTCTACAAATTCTTCCTCAAGGCCACTAAATAATTGACAAGAAGTCTGTCTTTATCTGAAATATTAAGTTATTAAGTGTCAGATTCTCCATTCCATTGTCTAGATATGTCCAGGAGATGAGCTGCTGAGGCAACAGACTCTTTTCAGACCCGCCCAACGGCCCATCCCAGGCCCTCCGACCATACTTGCAGGAGCTGTCCTGCCCTCGGAACACCGGCTCGTGTTCAGCTACTCCAATCAGACCCACCTCTCCCACCTCTCCTCCCCGATGCACTGGTGGTTCCAAAGAACTAAGGTGCAGGCTGAGTGAGGATGTACAGTCACAAGGACATACTGTGTGGTTGATGCCCCTCCTTCAGCAGAAAACAATTCATAGCTCCTTTAGCTATGAATCCCCTCTTGGAGGCACATAACCTCTGATCAGCTTTGTTTTTGCAGCGTTAAGTTTACTGAGTAGTTGTAGGTGGTGTCAGCCCGATCCAGCCATTGTAAAGTTCTCCATCTGCTATTCAGGCTTCCCAGGTGGTGCTGGTGGGAAAGAACCCACCTGTCAATGCAGGAGATGCAAGAGACGCAGGATAATTTGCATGCTTGGACTCCAAATCCCATGGAGGTGGACTAACTTCCACCTCCCACCAATGGGCCCCTGGAGCTGGGCCATCAACTCCTAAAATGCAGACTTTGCAAGGCAAAAATCAGAGGGGCAGTTCCTCCAGCTTTCTTCTTCTGGGGTGAAAATAACAATAACAAAAACCAGGAGCTAATTTGTTCAGAAAGGTTAGTTATTTCTCCCGGGCGACCTGATCTAGTAGCTCATTAAAAAATAAAATAAGAAATGAGGGAATCATTCCCTAAATCTGAAAGATCACTCCAGTTATCCCCAAAAGTGAACTAAAGAATTGTAGAAAATGTACACTGTTCCAGGTTTAACGATCACAATTCCTGCACTTTAAATTCTTTTGGGAGGGGGTGACTCTGGGCATGTGGGATCCAGATTCCCCAAACAGGGACTGAACCCAACCCCCCTGCAGTAGAAACACGGAGTCTTCATCACTGGACCCCCAGGAAAGTCGCTCTTAATTTTTAAATTGCTATTGAATTTCTCCTGGGACATAGTAAGTCCAACAGCATTCTCCCTTCACCCCCCTTTCACTGCTTAAAAAAAAAACAACTACCATCTACTTAGAAGAATTGCTGCTATATAAATGTAGAAGAAATGATGAAACTAGAATGTAGCAATTCTGGAACTCTGAATAAAATAATGGGTCTTGGGAATCACTGTCAAAGTTGCTAAAACATCAGACCAGTGGTTCTCAAACTTCCTTGTGCATCAGCTTCACCTGGGAGGTTGTGGAATCACAGACGCCTGGGCCCACCCCACAGCTTCTGAGCCAGTATGTCTGGGGTGAACCCAGGGATCTGCATTTCTAACAGGCTCCCGAGTGGTGCTGAGGATACTGGTCCACAGTTTCAGACCCACCCCATTATGTCAGATGACAAGCAAATGTGCTGTGTGCTCAGTTGTGACTGACTCTTTGCAACCCCATGGACTGTCGCCTGTCAGGCTCCTCTGTCCATGGGGTTTTCCAGACAAGACTACTGGAGTGGGTTGACATTTCCTCCTCCAAGGGATCTTCCCAACAAAGGGATCAAACCTGCGTCTCTTATGTCTCCTGCATTGACAGGTGGGTTCTTTCCCACCAGCACCACCTGGGAATCCTGAATAGCAGATGGAGAACTTTACAATGGATGGATCGGGCCGACACCACCTACACCTACTCAGCAAACTTAACGCTGCGAGAACAAAGCCGATCAGAGGTTATGTGCCTCTAGAGGGGATGCCTGGGGAAGTGGCCACCACCACCAGTGAAATATTCTTACAGAAAAAAGGGGGTGGGTGGGGACAGACGCTGACGAAGCCTCTGGATCTAACACCTATTTAAGGGAAATGCAGGGCACAGGGAACATGCCAACCAAGGTCACGGGCGTGTGACAAAGTCCACAAGGTAGGATGAATGACTCAGTTTCTTTAACAGGTAAACCATTTTAAAAGGGGGGAACCTATAGATTAGAAAAGGCTTTGGGGGGGACTTCCCTGGTGGCCCAGCGGTCCATTCTCCCGACGCAAGGGGCCTGGGTTCAATACCTGGTCAGGGAACTGGATCCCATATGCTGCAACTAACACCCAAAGAAGCCACATAAATCAACAGATATCTATTGAACAAAGATGTATAATAGTTTTTTAAAAACTCTGTTCCTCAAAACGGTACCTGATTAAGTAAACTACAACTCCACACCATGATAAGAACAAATCATACAAACACTTGTGTGAAAAAAAGGCAGACACAAGAAGGACATACTGTGTGATTCTGTTTACAGGCAGAACCCAGAGATGCTTTAGGCTCAGTTCCAGACCACTGCAATAAAGCAACTATCACAATAAAGCAAGTTACATGGATACTTTGGTTTCCCAGTGTATAAAAAGGTTGCATTTACACTATGCTGTTGTCTGTTAACTGTGAAATAGCATTATGTCTAAGGTCTAATTATAGCTAATGTCTACCTTAGTGAAAAATACATGATTGTTAAAAAATTCTGACTTTCATCTGAGCTTTCAGTGAGTCACAGTAGCAACGACAAAGATCACTGATCACAGATCACATAACAAATATTACAATGAAATCACCTTAAATATACAAGAATTACCAAAATGTGTCACAGAGACAAGAAGTAAGCAAATGGTGTTGGAAAAAATGGCACCAACAGACTTGCTGAACATAGATTTGCCATAAGCCTTTAAATTGTAGGGAAAAAACCCCCACAGTATCTGTGAAGCACAACAAAATGATGTGTGCCTGTATATGAGATTCAAAACCAGGCAAATCTAACCTATGGTGCTAGACATCAGATGTAACTGGAAGGGTAGGACATGATGGAGGTTGATGGAGCTGATAACTTTGTTTCTTAATCTGAGTATCAGTTACATGGGTGGAAATTCATCAAGCTACATGCCTATAGAGATGTGTACTGTTCTGATATAGAAAACACTTCAATGAAAATTTTTTCTTTTTACCTTTAATTACGGTAAAATACACATAATAAAATTTACCATCTTTACCATTTAATTGTGCAGTTGAGTAGTATAAGCACAATCAAGAGAAGTTTTTGAATGGTAACCAATTACACCCAAGAAGACCGGGAGATGTATTTTATTTGTTTTGAGCAGCATGACAACTAAGTGGGCTCTTCCTAATTTCTATGTTGGTGCTGCTGCTGCTGCTAAGTCACTTCAGTCATATCTGACTCTGTGTGACCCCAGAGACGGCAGCCACCAGGCTCCCCCATCCCTGGGATTCTCCAGGCAAGAACACTGGAGTGGGTTGCCATTTCCTTCTCCAATGCATGAAAGTGAAAAGTGAAAGTGAAGTTGTTCAGTCATGTCTGACTTCTAGCAATCCCATGGACTGCAGCCCACCAGGCTCCTCTGTCCATGGGATTTTCCAGGCAAGAGTACTGGAGTGGGGTGCCATCGCCTTCTGAGCTGCCTTAAAAATCAGGAAAAAAAAGAAAAGCAAAAAACACAGCAGAAAAGCAGAAGGACTTAGGAATTTCCACTGCCAGGAACCCTGTCTAATCTAGGACTCAAAAATACAAACAGATCAAGGGCAAAGATCCAGTCTTTGTCCAAAAGGGAGAGGCTGGGCTGCTTCCCATGTCGTTGAGGTCTCCGACAGCCACAGTGTGCGAAATCCACTTTGGTCAAAAGAAAGACAGGGAAAAGAGGAGCTTGGCTTCACTCTAGAACGGCGTTTCCCAGAGTATGTTCCTTGGAACTCCAATCCCTCAAAATATTAATACTTGGGGTGGGGGTGGTGCAGGATTCAGGGAAGTTGAGACACTATCCATTTGAGAAGTGCTATCCATTTCCCTCCATCATTTAGAGGGAGAGCTCACATCAGGACATCCAAGGTCCTGACATCTGAAAGCTATTTCAGTCCTTTGACCATACATCTTTGAACACACGAACACTACAGACCCCAAACACCGATTAAATCCCATAGATTTGCCCTTGAGAAAATGTGGTGAGTCTAGCAAATTAATATTACTAATATTAGTAATCATAGCTGCTGCTCTGTCTTTTTTTTTGGCCACATCATGTGACATGGGGGACCTTAGTTCCCTGAGCAAGGATTGAACTGTGCCCCCTGCCCTGGGAATACAGAGTCGTAACCACTGGACCACTGGCGAAGCCCTACTGCTGCTGTAATTGACTGTCAGCTGTTATCTCGTTTAAACCCCTAAAAAATGCTACCCAAGGCTACACTGAGGCACAGAGAGGGTCAGTAATTCGACCATCATAGCACAGCTAGATGCGGTGGAATCTGAATAAAAAATGTTTTCCAAGTAACCTTTCCTGTGCTGCTGCTGCTGCTGCTAAGTTGCTTCAGTTGTGTCCGACTCTGTGTGACCCCATAGACGGCAGCCCACCAGGCTCCTCTGTCCCTGGGGTTCTCCAGGCAAGAACACTGGAGTGGGTTGTCATTTCCTTCTCCAATGCATGAAAGTGAAAAGTGAAAGGGAAGTCGCTCAGTCATGTCCACCTCTTAGTGACCCCATGGACAGCAGCCCACCAGGCTCCTCTGTCCATGGGATTTTCCAGGCATGAGTACTGGAGTGGGGTGCCATTGCCTTCTCCTACCTTCTTTGAAATCGGGAAAGAACTTGAGGGCTGAAAGAAACACAGACACACACGGGACACACCCTTGATCAGTCTTTGGCAACTTGAAGGCTGCAGGTAACTCGGTTTTATTGCTATAAGGACTTGCCTCAGCATGCAGCCAGAAGCTTGAGCCTTCAAAATTTGAGGTAGTGGACAATCAGGCAGACAGTGTCAGGTCAGGCATTAGGTGAGGTACAGGGGGGAACGAAAAGCAGCTTGCCAGACTGCAGCAGTGGTCAGAGAGCACGCCGCAGTGATAAGATTCACCATGCTCTAAATGCAGGGAAACTGCGGTCTGCAACTCTCTGCCGAAGTCTTTAATTTAGAGCAGAGTCTCTCAAAACAGCGGCACTACTGACATTTGGGGATGGATAATTCTTTGCCAGTGGAGTGGATGGTGGGTGGAAGTGTTGGGGAGGCGGGGCAGGCGGAGTGTGCAGGGAAGGGGCCTGCCCCTTGCCTTGTAAGGCCATTGGCAGCATCTCTGGTCTCTACCTAAACGATGCTAGTGGCACACCCTCCCCACTGAGATGGGACAACACTGAGATGTCCTAAGGGACATCTAGGTATCACTAGATGTCCCTTAGGGGAAGGACTGTCCCAGCCAACCTGGAATGCCAGCTATGGAAGGCCGCACACGTGAAGGGTGAGAACATGAGGGCAGACAAGAGAAGTCCAGACAGCCAAACCTCAAGGAGCCTCCCACCCTCCTGGTTTCTTCCTCTCAAGCTCTCCTCCCCCACCATCCCCGCCCTCACCCCCACCCTGTTCCGTCCAATGTCCTGCATCAGCTCTAAGAGCTGAAAGGACACCTTCGGGCTCATTACCCAGGATTGATGGATACTACGTCCAGTTCATGAGCTAAGGCTGCTATCCAGCCTTTTGATGAAAGCAAAGGACTCTTCAATGTTGGCGTCAGCAACGTCCGACACAGCCAAGTGTGTCAGCTCTGGGCACGTCCTGGCTTCCTCAGCAACACCCAGCTTCCTTCTTTGAGCTCTTCATTAGCCTCTGTAAGACCACAGGTTTACACATCCCAGTTCTGTGCTGAACTCACTGGGTGGCTCTGGGCAAGTCACTCTCTCTCTCTCTCTGGGCCTTGCGTTTTTCACTTGGGGAAAGAAATAGCAAGGGCTCTAACATTTTGTGGTATCTGTAATTCCAGATCAAAAAGGTTGGAGTTGGACCAACTGAGAATGTTTAGCTATTTCAGCTTGTTTTAGCATCGGTTTTATCTTCCCCAGAGGAACTCAGGGGTAAAAGATCTTGCCCCTTCTGCTTCTGTATTATTGGAAAATGAATAAAATTCCCCAGAGTAAACAGTAACAGGATTTGCATGTCATCAGCCCTAGTTAACAGCTACGCTCAGTATTTTACTGCCAAGATTTTGGACCAGAGACACCAACTCAAATGTCGCTGGGGTCAGGTAAGCAATGCAAAGTGACCCAGGCTGGAGGTGGCTGGACAGAGCCCTGTGCTCTGTCCAGAGGAGACAGGGCAGCTTCCTAGCTCTGCTGGGGTGTCTGAGTGAGGATGTGGGCCCTGCACTGCCAGATATCCAACAGACTTGGAAGTCTGCATTTAGGTATGAAATGAAAGTGAAAGTGAAGTCGTTCAGTCGGGTCTGACTCTTTTGCGACCCCATGGACTGTAGCCCGCCAGGTTCCTCTGTCCATGGGATTCTCCAGGCAATAATACTGGAGTAGGTAGCCATTCCCTTCTCCAGGGGATCTTCCCGACTCAGGGGTCAAACCCAGGTCTCCTGCATTGCAGATGGATCTTTTACTGTCTGAGCCATCATATCCATCCCTAAAGGAAATCAGTGCATGTTTCAAATGCCATGCAGGCAAAATGAAAACCTTTGGGGCCTGATCTAGAACACAGACCACCAGCTGACAGGATCTCTGCAGAGAAGAAACTAGGTCAAGACCTGGTCCAGGTGAGGGAGGAGTCAGTGGGGAGAGGGAAGCAGGGGGAGGGGCTGGCCCCCAGATGCACCAGATCTCCAGGCCCCAAACTGTCACTGTGAGCAACCGGGACTCTTAATTTGTCATTCATAACAGGCACTGTTATCACTGCGCTATGTGTGCTAAGTCGCTCAGCTGTGTCTGACTCTTTGTAAACCTACGGACCGTAGCCACCAGGCTCCTCTGTCCACGGGATTCTCCAAGCAAGAATACCGGAGTGGGTTGCCATGCCCCTTTCCAGGGGATCTTCCCGACCCAGGGATCAAACTGGCGTCTCTTATATCTCCTGCATTGGCAGGCGGGTTCTTTACCACTAGCGCCACCTGGGAAGCCTTTATTCCCCTTTCTATTCATGGGACATCAAGCTAGGCTATTTATTATATATACCATCTTGCTATGTTTTCTAATACATGAGGTAGGCATTATTGATTATTCCTATAAGGCTATGGAGGTCCCAGAAAGTAAAGGCTTTTGCTTGTAAAAGTTGGAGCCAAGATTGGAACCCAGATCTGACACCTGATCCAAGCAGGAAGTCTCCTTGCTTGGCTTCCTTGCACGGACTTGTCCTTGTGAGGCTTTGCCATAGCTGCACCCCTTTCTGATATCTGCCTAACCCATTTGCATACTGTTTTTAAAGTACCCCCAGAAGGAAGTTCTTACAATTATCAAAGCTAAATTAATTTTTCCTCCCTACCAAGGGAACTTGGTCAGCAAGAGGTCTGATGAATCCCACCGAGGATGCTTTGAGGATAGAGAGAACTGGCCATTTCTGGTCCTACAAGCCCCATTGTGTCTTGTTTCTTGCAACTCTGGCTTAGCACAGCTTAAAATACATGTAGTCTCCTATGTGTCCATTAGAAATTTAAATCGACAATGTCTTTAGAGGACTGTTTAGCAATATCTATCCATTTAAAATGTGCATGCTCTCTAACTTAGCAAATTGCATTGCTGGGAATTTATCCTGCAGATAAACTCATATAATTAGATATAAATAGATACACAAAGATGGTCCCTGAAGCCCTGTTTATATGTGGAGTGAAGCTGGTAAATTTCAATAAGAGGTTGTTGTAGTAAGACGCTATTTTGTTATTTAGTCACTAAGGCATGTCCAACTCTTTGCAACCCCATAGACTGCAGCATGCCAAGTTTCCCTGTCCTTCACTGTCTCCTGGAGTTTGCTCAAATTCATGTCCTTTGAGTCAGTGATGCTATCTAACCACCTCATCCTCTTTCGCCCCTTTCTCCTTTACCTTCAATCTTTCCCTACATCAGAGTCTTTCCCTGACTCCTTGATTAGATGCTACACTTCCATGTAATAGAATATTACGCAGGTGATTTTAAAACACCACAATATGCTGATATAGAAAGTTAAAAATATGCAATTAAGTGAAAAAACAGCTAATTTATAAAGCCAACAATATTTGTATAAAAAAGGAAGATTTGAGGTAGAAAAGTTTTGGAAAGATGCTCAAGAATACATTAACAACGGTTATATCTAAAGATGGGGAAGAGTGGAGAGGCAGGGAAGGACAAAGAAGTTCAGGAATTCTACCTGGAGAGGCATTCTACATGGAGACCAGGGAAGGGTTATAACCACCCCCAGTGGTCTCAGACTCTGAGGGATACAGAACTCTTCTGAGATTCTGTATCATTTGCTGCCTGCTTCACCAGCAGAGGGGAAGTTCAAGCCTGTACAGGTGAACAAGAGGCAAGCCCATGGCCCTTTCTTAGGGACTTTGATGAGGACCATTCCTCTTTCACCTCCGAATCACTGATGTGGTTCAGAGACACCTGACTTCCTCTGCAGGAACAAGAGGCAATGCTAGCTTCTTTATCATCTGACCCCTTACAAAATTTCCTTCAAAGTCAACTATTCTCCAACAAAGCAAAACAAAAAGTTCCTTCAAATTCCTACGTAGCCTTTTGCAGACTCAGCCTTTCTCCCACAGTGTGGCCATGGTTAAATGCGTTTGATGGTCAGAGTGAAGGGAAGAGACCCCAGGGATCAAAGGAGTCACCTTGGAAGGTGACTCCCACTCACAAACAGGCTCCTCCCACTCACAGGTGAGCTCTTCAAGGACACCATAGAGATCCTACACAAATCACAAAATACCTGGGCCAATATACCTGGTCATGTTCCTGACACAGGCGAGGAAATGTATCTATATTAGTGCAGAAGATTCTAATCACCACCTTTACCCAAATAGGAACTGAGTTTATGAAAAGAGATGGCCAGAAAAGAAATTTAAGGGCAGGTTTCTCTTTTATGGAAAGACTACACTGTAGGTTTCTTGGTTCTGCCAAGTACCTGCTGGGCAACACTGAGCAAAATCCTTAAGGTCTCTTGTTATGTATAAATAACCATCCACAGAAGTTCACCAGGGGCCAAGCACGATGCTAAATCCTTCTTATGCATGATCCCCTTGAATCCTCCCAGCAGGGCAATTCCATAGGCACTGAAGTCTTGAAAGAGCTAGTTTTGTAAAATCTTGTCTTCCTCATTGGCTAGCTCAAGCTATCTTGAGCAAGTTATTCAGTCTCCACATTTGTGAAACAGGACCAATAATAACAGCATCCACTCCAAAGAGCTGTTGTGAAGACTTACTGACAAGATGCCTATAACGGATTCAGCATGGTGTCCCAGCAAAAGCACTCAACAGATGTTAGCTAGTCTCATTAGCCCCATTTTACAGATGAGAAAACTGAGGTTTGGGAAGGATAACATGGATGATTTCTACATTTGCTTGTGACATTCTTGGATTTTGGTGAATTTAAAATTGGATGTGGTTTGCCAGAAAAATCTAATGTGTATCTGAGTTAAGAGTTGTATGGTTGTGCCTACAGCAAAAAATTCACCTGTTTGGATTCAATATGCTGAGGAAAGGAGAAGACCACTTTCCCACCCCCAAAATAAAACTTCAAAACAAAAGAGAGCAGGAGAAGGTAATCCCCCTCTTCTCCCAAATGTCTTCCTCTCCAGACTCCCCAACTTGTTCCCAAACGGAAAGGACAAGGGCAGAGAAATCCCCAGGGGCAGAACCAACAAAGCTGCAATACAGGGCTAATTTGCGAGGGGGCTGGGGATAGCCTCATGGAAAACGCTACCATAAATGGGCATGTTTGCCTCAATCTCAGCCCTCACACAGAAAAGTAACGATAACAAATCCATAACAAATACCTTGTACGGAATAACATGTCTATTTCAGACATGATAATAAAACACACGGTGTTTACCAGCCCTAGAAGCTTCTTGAGGAAGGCCCAGCTAGTTCACCTTTTGGACTCTGGGGATGGCAGCCCATCTAATCTAGTTAACTAGATGACCACACCACCAGGGGACAAACAGCGCATTTTATTTAAAATTTGCAAAAGGTCAGTTTATATTTTCTTCAAAAAGATGATAAACACTTGCCCTACTGGTCGCATCTGGTCCCATCAGAAACCTGATTCCAACAAAGTTTTTGTTCATGGTAAAGAAAGAAGTTGGTGGGGTCAGGGGTATAGAATTGGCAGGAATGGGATCCACCATTCCTGTGTGACATTGGGCAAATTACTTAAACTCTCTGAGCCTCAGTTATCTTGTATACTAAACAGGCATCACAATGCCTCCCTTAAAATGTTGCAATGACTAAATGAGGTCAATGAAGTCAAACACTGCTACAGTGCCTGACACATAAGCACTCCGTCAATGGTAGTTTATCTCAATGGGAAAGCACCAAGGAAACTGCACTTCCACGGGTCTTCAATGTCTTGTTTCACCCACTGCTATCTAATGACTTTCAGCTCAGCTTCTGCAAGCTCTTTCTCTGTATATAATGGTCAGTTTGCAATTTAATCTATTCATTCTTAATACTGTACTAAATGCTCCCTTTCTCGGGGTTTCTCAATATTTGCTTTTACTTTTTGATGAGTGCAGTTTTGAATGCTGCCTTTCCTCAGGCAGCCAAATCCTCATCAGCTCTCAGTGCAGACAGAGAACAGACAACAGGTGGCGGCCACTTTCTCTCACTTTGCCCACTTGGTGGGACACGAGAGCAACATGGTGTTCTGCAGGAAAGCCCAGCCCCATCTTACCTAATGCACTTGCAGACTCTGTAAGCAAGTGCGGGCTTTGGCATCTGAGTATTTGAGGCCCCTGAGTCAACCTGGATAAGATTTTTAAAAATTTGAAGGGGGTGCAGTGTGTGTGTCTGGAAGAAAACCAAGCTTTAAAAATGGATCATGATCAGAGTATCATTCAAGGCTTATCAGCAGCGCATCTTCTAGAGCAGGGGTCCCCCAACCTCCAGCATCTAATGCCTGATGATCTGAGGTGGAGCTGATGTAATAATAATAGAAATAAAGTGCACAATAAATGTGATGTGATTGAATCATCCTGAAACCATCCCCCTACCCTGGTCCATCAAAAACTGTCTTCCATGGGGATGCCAAAAAGGTTGGGACTGCTGCTTTAGACTGGGGAAAAACACTCCCCCTTCTGCCCATGGTTTTTTAAACTCATGCTTCCAACTCCGCTTGGAGCCACACATTGCCTGCCTTTGAGATAGGAAATGACTTTTCAGTGGAAGCTGGATCTTTGATATTTCCAAGGCAGTGTATCTCCCAGAGTCTCCTCATAACAAAAATCATCTGGGACTCATATACCCAGAGTACAGTTTTTCCGAAGATTCTGAAGTAACCGGAGATGGGCCTAGGCATTATCTTTAATAAGTACCCCCAAGGGGGTACTTCTCATTG
Organism: Capricornis sumatraensis; assembly: GCF_032405125.1. Taxonomy (NCBI): domain Eukaryota; kingdom Metazoa; phylum Chordata; class Mammalia; order Artiodactyla; family Bovidae; genus Capricornis; species Capricornis sumatraensis. The sequence continues at coordinate 27,899,778 of NC_091071.1, read as the reverse complement.
ACTACCTTGGGAGATGCTGGTTTGGGGAATAGGATGACGGGGCAGAGAGAAATGAAAATTGTGACCCCTCAGCCCCTCCCCAATGGTCCTTAAGAGGATGCCAACAGATGCGCCTCATGGTTCCCCAGCCTCTATAGGATGCCCTGCAGGATCCTGTAACCCCCGACTCAACTTCGTCCCCCGCAGGAACACATACTTACAGATCTCCAACTGGGGGGGAGAGCGGAGAAGAAACTTGACGGAGAGCTCAGATCTGGTACACCTCCCAGGCAGGGGCGTCCAAATCTCCGCGCTCGCCCGGGACGCCTCTTTTTATAGACCCGGAGCTGCCCGCGGGTGGGAAAGGGGAGGCAGCCGAGGAGGGCGGGGTGGGGATGGGTCCCGGCGCTCCCTCCGCAGCGCCCCCTGCAGGGCCCGAAAAACACCGCTCTGGTCCAGGCCTGGCGCGCTCCGGCCGCGACGCCCGTAAAGGGGCGCACCGGGTGGGGGCCCCTGGGAAGGGCGCAGCGGGCAGAGGCGTTCGGGGCTTTCTAACCCCGGCTCTCGGACAGTCGCGGAGACTCCGGGTCCCTAGAGAAACGGGTGGAGAGCACTCGGCGTCTCTAGGGGATGCTTGAGAATTTCTTCCTTGAGTCAGTTCCAGCCGCGCAGGCTTTAACCGCTTCTTCCGCAAGGGAGGAGCTGTGGGGGTCCGAGTCGACACCTCCTCTCCCCGCTCCCCAGTTTTTTCGTCCCTATTGCCTGGAAACGGGCTGGCTATGCTGCGAGACGGGCAGGGAAAGGGGATTTTCTGAACTTTGCAAAGTACAAGGCAGGAGCCCCCGACTTTCTGGGAATTGTTCGGAAAGGGGAAGTTTTTTCTTTTCCCAACTTGGCATCGCCACTTCCACCCACAAGCAAAAAAAAAAAAAAAAAAAAGCCCAACTGTTGTGACTTCAGGCACTGGGTGTACCATTCGCTGGCTGTGTGACCTAAGGCAAGTCACTTCCCCTCTCTGAGCCTCCGTATTTGAAGCTGAAGTGTGTGTGCGGTTATTATGTAATTTGCAAGGTGCATGTCAGGATCCAAGGAGAATGTGGGTGCCTCCCTGCTCTTTGAAAGCTCCCTTCTCCTGCTCCTCCCCGCCCCAGGAAATTCTTGCAAATAAAGCTGCCTGAAAGCTTTCTCCCTGTCTCTGTCCCTCTCAGTAGCACTCCCTTACCCCCCCGTGTCCGCACCACCCCCTTGTGTGTGTCTGACACCGGGTTTCTCCGTCACCGTTTGTCTGTCTTGTTCTGCCTTTCTTTCATTCTGTGTGTCTCCGTCACTCTTCCCATGGCTGTCTCTTACTGTCTCTCTGTCTCTGTCTGTCTCTGGTCCCTGTGTCTCTGGCTGCAGATCGCCCTCCCTTTCTCCCCCCATCTCTCTCCTGTCACACGCACGCACACAGGCCATAAAAGGAAGCCGCAGCGTTGGGCTGGCCCTGCGCCAGCCCGGGGACCCACGGGCAGCTGGGCGCCCCTCTCCCCGCCCGGCCGGACTCCTAGGTTCCCGGCCGGTCCTCCCACCCCGGGCGGGAGCGGCGGGCGGCGGGGGGCGCTGGGCGGGAGACAACCCAAAAAGGGCAGGCGCAGGCTCCTTCCTGCAGGAATTCCCAGCGCTGCATACCAGCTCGGGGCTGCCCGCTCCCCCTGACTAAATATGGTGCCGAGCGGCCTCCCGGCGCCCTACGGGGGTTGGGGGGGCGGCATCTGAGGGCAGTGGGGTGGGAGGGGGACCCCTCTGCTTGCGGCTGAGCCAGAAGGAGGTAGCCCCCCAAGTCCCACGTTGGTCCTAGCTGCTTAAGCCAGAGGGTTTGCTGAGGGGGTTAAAGATGTTGGAAGACCCTTATACGGCTCTGTGCTTGGTACTCGCCCCCATCTTATCCAGCAAACTGTCCTCTGGCCACCAGGCCAGGTGATGGTGAGGCCTTTATTAGTGCCCCCATTTTGCAGGTGAGAACACCGAGGACCTGGAGGAGTGAAGAGTTTTGCCTGAACCCTCGCTGGGTCTGAGAGCCACAGCTGCCAAGATTCACTTCCTGAGGGGCATTAAGGGGAAATGCCCAGAAGAATTAGCCTTGAGGCTAAAGACCCCCACTAAGGTTAGTTGGAATCTGCCAGAGCCATTTTCTAGTTGTTTGACCTGGTGCCTCAGTTTCCCTACCTGTATAATGGGAAGAACAGCAGTCACTTCTTCACTTCCCAGCTGTTTGTAAATGGTCCTTGAGAAGATCCATGTAAAATGAACATGTGTCTGTGTTAGTCACTCAATTGTGTCCAACTCTTTGTAACCCTATGGACTGTAGCCCTCTACAGGCTAAGAGGACCAAGCTCCTCTTTCCATGGAATCCTCCAGGCAAGAATACCAGAATGGGTTGCCATGCCCTCTCCTACGGGATCTTCCCGACCCAGGAACTGGACCCAGGTCTCCTGAATTGCAGGCCGATTCTTTACTGTTTGAGCCACCAGGGAAGCCCCAAATGAACATATATCCATGTAAAATGCTTCATGTTAGCTGCTATTATTCAAAACAAACATGAAACCAAGCAGAGTTGCATTTGGCCTTGAGGACCTTGTAATGATGAAAGCCTGTCCTGCCTGCTATTTCCCGCGGGCTGCCAGCCCCCTCTGCAGTTCTGCATCTCAGATCCTCTCTGACCCGTCCTCATCCCTCCAACATCTTGCCTGCTTTCCACCCTGAAAACACCCAGGCCCAGCCCTCCACCCTACATAATGGGCCTGTCAGAGTCTGCAACAGCCAGCATTCAGCTGGCTGGGATGTCAGCGGTAAAGTTCTTCAGAAAGTGATGAATGGGCGGCTTCCCCATGTGCCTCGTAATGTCTACACTGTAAAAGGAGTGGAAACTGTCCCTGTGTTAGTACAGAGCTGATGTGGAGCAGAGAAGGGGAAGGGGAAAAAACTGAAGCTGATCATCTCCTTCACATGCTGGAAAGATAATCCAGAGCAGGCTGTGAGAGTCCAACTCGATGACCTCAGAGTGAAAACCGGCCCATTTCCAGAGGCATTCACATTGGTATTCCAAAGCGGTGCATCTGATTCTTTAAAGAACTTGGTAACTTTTAAAAGAGAATTATTATACTAAGTTATTAATAAATGAAGGCTTTCTAACAGACACTGAATTGCACTACATTACCTCACCTAGTCCTTATAATAACCCTATGAGGTATATGCTTAAACATTTTTTTTCTCATTTTGCTGTGGAGGAACCAGGTTTGGTGAGTGAAATAACCAGCCAATTTAGCACAGCTAGCTAATGATGGAGCAGGAACTCCCACCCTGCTGTGTGATGGAGTCCAGCGTAAGTAGAGAAGTCTGAGGGTGTGAACTCATGATCTGCTCAGCACCAGCCAGGGGGCCACGGGATTGTCAGTGAACCCCTCTGAGCCTGTGTTTCTCAAAGAAAAGCAGAGATGGTCAGAATCTTTGCCTCAACATGGGGAAGGAATTTCTGGTACATTCTAGAAGTCCTCAGGAACAGTGTGGGCACATAAGAGTCATTCAATGTCTATCTAATGCAGCTCAGATGTTTGACTCTTCAAAATCAGATGCCTTCGTTTTATTTCTCATGGCTCAAAAAGCCAGTTAAAGGTTGAGGGGGAAAAAATTACTTTCAAAAAACATAACTGTGACTGACTAACGGCTGTCAAGTAAGTTTCTTTGGCATGGCTCCTGTGAGGTGGCATGTCCTGGGAGTTTCCATGAACTCATGGAACAAGATGGCAGTGGGGAAATTCCTCTCTTTTAGAGTCTTTTTTTTTTTTTTAATCAAATAGCTTTGACTTTACTACTAGGTTCAAAAAGTTTGAAAGTGCAAGTGTGAGTCTCTCCAGTTTTTAATAACTTCAAAGACTGGGTTGATGCGTGGCTCCTGCATGTGGTTCACAATGATTGACAACATCAGCAGTCAGGTTATCCAGCTCAAGATCTGCACAGGACTCTGCCTTCTTGTGAATAAAGGGCCATCTTCCCTGACCATAAGCATGGTTCTGCCCGGGCACACAAGCTCTTCCTTTCATGCATTATGGCCCCCACGCTTCTCCAGGTTCAAGACTAAATTGCACAGTTTAATCTTGCAGTGCTCCTTTCCTTTATCGTTGATTTCCAGCTCTAGTGTCCTGGTAACTTCGGATTCTCTACTTCTATCAGGAAAGTCCTCAAATTCTCAATAAAAATCGTTTTATGGTTTCTTACAAAAGTAAACGTGTTCTTACCATATGACCTAGCAGATCACACTCCTCGGGATTTACTCAAATGAGTTGAAAACCTATGTTTGTGCTAAAGCCTGCACAGTTGTTTAGTTAGAGCAGCTTTCTTCATTAATAGTCAAATCTTGGAAGCAATTGAGAAGTCCTTCTAAGTAAGTGAACGGATAAACTGTGGTGCATTTAGATGTCAGAGTATTACTCAGCACTAAATAGAAATGGGCTTTCAAGTCATGAACAGAATGGATGAAACTTAAATGAGTATTACTAAGTGAAAGAAAACAGTGTAGAAAAGCTACATACAGTATGAGCCCAACTATATAACATTCTGGAAAGGTAAAACTATAGAAACCATGAACAGATTACTGGTGGCCAGGAGTTAGAGGAGAAAAAGGAAGGAAGAATAGACAGAGCAGAAGATTTGTACGGCACTGAAATTACTGATACCGTAGTGATGGGTGGATGCATGTAGTGACATGTATGCAGTGAAGTGGAAGTCACTCAGTCGTGTCCGACTTTGCGACTCCATGGACTATATAATCCATGGGATTCTCCAGGCCAGAATACTGGAGTGGGTAGCCTTTCCTTCTCCAGGGGATCTTCCCAACCCAGGGATCGAACCCAGGTCTCCTGCATTGCAGGAAGATTCTTTATCAGCTGAGCCACAAGGGAAGCCCAGTGACATGTATACCCATAGGCTATACACCACCAAGTGTGAACCCTGCCATCAGCTATGGACTTTGAGTAATAATGATATGTCAATGGAGGTTCATTGAATGTAACAGATGTACCACTTTCAGAGGACATGTTGGTAACAGGGAGCCTGTGAGTGTGTACCACATTGGGGGGTATGTAAGAATCCCAGGGACGGGGGAGCCTGGTGGGCTGCCATCTATGGGGTCACACAGAGTCAGACACGACTGAAGCGACTTAGCAGCAGCAGCAGCAGCAGCAAGAACTCCGTACTTCACATGCAATTCTGCTGTGAATCTAAAACTGTTTTCTAAAATTGTCTATTTTTTAAAAGGTAGTTTTACCTCACTTTCATTTTTTAAAAATGAATTAACACACAATTCTTGCAGAATGGCTGTTACAAAAATGAAATGCTCAGTGGCTGGGAACCACTGTCCCAAATGCCTTTAAAGGAATCTTCTCACAAATGTTAGTCCTTCATGTACACTTGGCTTTAGGTTAAAAGAACACATCATATTTTACATAATCATACAGGCATGTGGGACATATACAAATATGTTCTTGCACCTAATTATAAAGCTGTTAGTTGATACTAAGCAAACATATATGCTAAGCTTAAATTTATCATCTTCAAAAGCCACCTCTGGTCCTGCTATGAGTTTTTTTACTGCCAAAGTTTTAAATGTCTGCTATTCCTAAATCCCTCTTCAAGTCCAATTCCCATCCTATTTTTGTATAAGTTTTCTGCTAAAACTTCTCCTGCATGTCTAGAGGATAACTTCTTCTAACAACCCCATGAAAATTACCGCAATGATGTACTAATTTAGTTTATGAGTTCATGAGAAGAGTTTGATAGGTCTTCTATGTTTATCTTTTCCTTCCTTGAGTTTAAGTGTCTCAGCTCAAGAACCTACTTAAACTGCTAGAATATATGGGAATTCCCTGGTGGTCCAGTGCTTAGGACTTGGCGCTGTCACTGCCACGGCCCAGGTTCAGTCCCTGGTCGGGGAACTGAGACCCTGCAAGCCACAAGGCACAACCAAAAACAAAAACAAAACGCAACACTAAATGTGTTTTTCCAAACCATATATGGCCCCACAGATTATGACACTGTCCCCTCAGAGAATAACATCACCAGCCCCAACCACTGCCACCCAACGAATAACTATCCCAGGGTGACGTGGCTGATACCAACGATCCTTAACCCTCCAACAACTAGGTTGCTGGAGACCCCCAAAGAAAGCCTAAGGAGCCATCGCCAAGCCTTCTTCTGGTTCCGGTGGACATCTCTTGATGACAGAAGAGTCATAGGAACACCTTTTGCATGCTGCTTATTTATTTTTTTATTAAATGGAACACTGAAAGTATAAAAGTTGCCTAGGTACAAACAAGTTACAGAATAATGCATACAGACACAGTATGGACTACATGTGACAATTCTGTTTAGCTTCTATTTTGATGATTTTATATCGTATCCAAAATGACAAACTCCAGCACTTTTTCTTAATCTAGTCCTGCATGATTGCAAATCCTGAGGTAAACAGTGTCCACTGCCAACATTCCTGGGTGTAAACCAAATCCTCTGAGAAGAATTCAGATAGTTATATCCCCCTATACAATACAGTGGAATTCATCATTGTAATCAGATACTATAGATTTTCATTTAAAAAATGGAAATGAGCCCTTTATAATACTTCTACATCAGTATATGTAATTTTAGCCCACCAACAGGACCTCTCAAAAATCTTCTGACTTGTAAAGTATGATTTAAGGGGATTTCTTTAATAGTTTTCAGTATTCAGATAAAAATTCTTGGTTAATCTGTAAGGATTGAACTCCTTACACTGAAAACTTGACTAGCACCAGAAATAAAGGTTCAGAAATAGTTTCCAAAAGCAGCACAGACTCAACACCCCAAAAGGAAAGTCAGTTTTGCCAGCTACAGTCCTTCCTTATCACCTTCCAGATGGAAAATGTTTAAGCTAGATGTCAGTGTATAGGTGCCCATGCAGTTTTGTTCTGAATATACCTTGTATCTTGTGTCAATCAGGCTCTGTCTACTACACTCATTTGTTGCTTCAGTGAAGCCAGCCTGAAGACTCCACATTATAAAAATATCAATAAATATCAAAGCGTTTTAGAGATGGCACTATAAGAAATCTTACTACTTTTCTATCCCAGGAATAAAACATGACATTTAAGAAGGCTTTCAGAGCCCATACAAGTGAGGGTTGTCCCTTTCATAGCTCATCTGGTAACTGCACAACTGAGGGCCACAAGGAAGTTAAACAATGCCATCTTTTAAAAGGTACTTTCTGGTATTTCTCCTAAAGCCTGTCTCTTCATGCTTATTCCACATTCTTCAAGTAATAAACTCTTTGTTTTACTTACAGCAAAATTAAAAGAATTATCCCCCACCCCCACCTTTTAATTAAATCTTCTAGGAGAAGCCAAAATTGTTTAAGAAAATAAAAAGTACATTGTTACCAAGTTTTAAAGTTTAAATTTAGATAGCAATTCAGATATTTAAACCTAATTATAAATAGTTATCTGAAAAATAGCTGGTTTCTCACCTGACCCCCTCCCCAATCAAGCTTTATAGGAATTAGTTTTTTCTGGCCCAATTGTTCTTTTAAATGTGTGTGTGTGTGTGTGTGTGTGTGTGTGTGTTTTAAATGAATGAATTTTCCTGTAAATCTACATTATTCCAGCCTGAAAGAAATTTAATTAATGTGCCATGGTAAAGAACAGAGCAGGGAATTCCCTGGAGGTACAGCAGTTAGGACTGAGCACTTTGAGTGCCAGGGCCCAGGTTCAGTCCCCGGTCAGGGAACTAAGACTCCACAAGCTGCAAAGCACAGCCAAAAACAGAACAGAGCATATGGCTAGAAAGACTCGATTTTTTTCTTCAGAAGAATTTATAGGGTACCAAAAAAACCCCTTTCGTTTCTCACAGATTTAGGGACCTTTAAAATCGTCCTAAAAACCACACATTTTCTTTCAAGTCAAATCTGGTAAACTAGATGACAGAGTTAGCTTTTATTCACAAACGCAGTAAAACATGAGGGGCTAAAGGTTTTGCAGAAACTTCACATTTTTACAGAGGACAATACTAGTGATGAATTCTGATGACATTGGGAGAATAAATAAGTTATTTAATACATGCAAGTTTAAGATCAAAGAAGCCCCAGTTGGAAGTGTCATCTCTGTACCGAGGGTGAAGTGTGCAGGCTTTCAGCATCGCTGCCCCTCCCCTGCTCCTGCCGCAGGTGTTCTTCTGCAAGAATACAAGCGAAGGTCAGTGCTCATCCCAAGGCAAAAGGGGCAGCAGGCAGACCTACCTAAGCATATTTTAGGATATTACAAATTTATATCATACAAGGTCTTTAGATGGCTTAGGACAATGAAAAAATATGTTGGATTTTTTTTTTTAACACTATTGAAGAAATCGGAAATGTTTAGTAAATGGCACCCCACTCCAGTACTCTTGCCTGGGAAATCCCATGGATGGAGGAGCCTGGTAGGCTGCAGTCCATGGGGTCGTACAGAGTCGGACACGACTGAGCGACTTCACTTTCACTTTTCACTTTCATGCATTGGAGAAGGAAATGGCAAGCCACTCCAGTGTTCTTGCCTGGAGAATCCCAGGGACAGGGGAGCCTAATGGGCTGCCGTCTATGGGGTCGCACAGAGTCGGACACAACTGAAGCAACTTAGCAGCAGCAGCAGCAGGGACTTATCATTCAATTTTTTTTTAAGTGAAAAGAGTACACCCTGAAGTAAATGCATAGGTAAGTGCTTACAAACTTACACTGTACGTAAGGATTGGAATTCACAATAAAGGACTGCATTTTCAATTAGCATTTTGAGGGATGCCAAAGTTCAACTAAAAAGAAAACAAAAACAAAAACTTCTTCAAATAGAAATCCTCCCAGCAGCACCCTCTTGTGGCAAGATGAAAACTTCCTACCAAGTTCAGAAAACCATCCACGAAATTGCAGGAAATAGTCTTTAGCCGAAAACAAGAGGGCAATTGTTGTTTAGTTGTGGGGAAACTAAGCCCATGTGCCTCAACTACTGAAGCGGCACACCGAGAACCTATGCTCACAACAAGAGAAGCCACCACAGTGACCAGCCTGCGCACCCCCAGCCAAGAGCAGCCCCTACTGCTGCAAGTGGAGAAAGCCCGGGAGCGGCAGCGAAGACCCAGCACAGCCAAAAACACACAAAGCAATCTTAAAAAAAACTGCTTTCATGATGGCACTCTTTGGACTCATTTTCAAATAAAAGAGAGTTTAATTTTAGTGTTTTATGTTTCACCTGAATTGAGTTTATGTCTATAGAGGGTATATAATCTGAAGAATAATTTTAATATCTTTGTAACTTTCTCAATGTTATCAAATAAAACATCTCCTTCACAGAATAAGTTTGAGTTGAGAAAGTAAATAGGATGTTTAAATGTGTTACAGAAACCTTATGCAATTTGGGGTTAACAATTCTTCACGGTCCCTGTTTTTTGTGCCAAGAACATTTTTGATAATCAAGAAAACTAATCTGCAATGTCACTGTTCTCTCATTAGTGCATGCAGCCTCCTTTCTGAGCCTTCCACAGAACAGGGGTCCAAAGCTTTGCTGACCTCAACTCTTATGTGATGTCTGGCATTTTCTACAGAGAGGAGCCAAGGTAACCCAAAGACTCTCGCATCCCCTCCAGCACTCTCCCATTCCTGCTCCCCTCCCACTACAACTAAAAATACCAACGTCACAGGCCTGCTGTGCTAGCAGTGTTAATGCATACGCTATCCACGGTGACAATCAAATAGAGAAACTAGTATTCTCATATATTCTTCGTAAACACATAAAATGGTAAAGCCTTTTTGGAGAGGAATTAGTATCTACTACATTTTTTAATATGCAAAATTTTGAACCAATTCTACTTCAAGGTATGCACATAAGAGAAATATTAACACTACCCCGCAATACTGTAAAACCAAAAAATTTAAAACACACAAAAGTACATTAGCAAAGAGTGATTAGTAGTAGTTCCACGGAATACTACAGACTATACAGGAAATTAAGAATGAGGTAGAAGCAGATTTACATAAATTGATAACACATGTGAAAAAACAAAGTGTAGGATAATATGTACAGAAACAGTGCTTATAAATTTAAACAGAAATGACTCCTGAAGCTGCTAAGAGCACTACCTTCTGTGAAGGGGAGGGGAATTGAGGTGTTAGGGAGAGGTAAGGAGATGAGGTCTGCGGGAATTCTACATTATATCATTGATGTTTAGAGATTTACTCTTGTACCAGGTGTTTCGTTTTGCTTTTAAGTTCTTGCCAAATAGTGGGCAATAATGGCAGTTCCTTACCAATACTTGAAAAAGTGACTAGGAAAACTTCTCATATTCTTTAAGTGGAAAAGTGCACAGAAATGGCAATCAAGGGTGCTGATTCTGCTAAAAATGACCAGCTACGGGCATGGGCCTCTTAGTCTTGGTTTTCTCAACTGTAAAATAAGTGATGGGAAGGATTTCCTTTCCAACATCCCATCAACTCAGAATTCTAAGATATACAGAAGGATAACTCCTAGTGAAGGCAGAACTAACCTCCAAGAGATCACTTCGCCTTCAGATGTTAAGAGACGTGGCAAACATTTAACATGATCAACATTGCTCATGGCAATTTAGGAAAACTACAAAAGACAATTTGCACTTAGATGTTTCTTAAAAGTTTATTTCAACAGTCAAGATTTATATTTGTTCTGATAATCAGCTGCCTGGGCCCCACCTATGCTGCTGCTGCTGCTAAGTCGCTTCAGTCGTGTCCAACTCTGTGCGACCCCACAGACAGCGGCCCACCAGGCTCCTCTATCCATGGAATTCTCCAGGCAAGAGTACTGGAGTGGGTTGCTATTTCCTTCTCCTATGACTGTCCTTAAAAAGAGAGATCAGCTGTACCATAGTTGGAAATACTGAGTGATAAACTATTCAATTTAGATTACCAAATTGAGGTTTTAGTGTTTTGATAAAATCAAAACAACTGAAAGTTCATTGGAGTGACTATTCTTGAAAGAAATATGAGCCATTCTCCTAAGAATTTATTTGTGAGTAATTACAACATTACCACAAAGAATATTCACCCCACTCGCCGCTAAAAAAGAATCCTGAAAATGCAAAGGACAACACATAAACCTGTGACTGCTCTGTTTTCAGCAATCTTGACTTTTCTCAGTCTGAGAGGGAAAAAAATAGATAACTTGATAAAAAGCTCTTTCTTCAGCATGCTCAGGATCTAAGCTGCTCCAAAGAGTACAAATCTATGGGAAAATCAAGTTTTTCAATATTTCTTTACAGAAATTATATCTAAGAATTTTGTCTAGTCTTCTCTGCTCCTCACAAGATTATCTTTCCAAAAACCATTTTGGGTTTTTTTTGATGATTAATAATACAGGCTAACTATATTAGATATAAATAGAATTAAATTATGACTCAAAATCTTAGGAAAAACTACCTCAAAGATAAAAATAGATAAGAAGAAAATATACTTGCTGAAAGCCGAGTGATAAGTCCCAGAAAATTCATACCCATTTGCTTTCGTCCACTAGGTGGTCTGCCAAGATTTGGGTTTGGAGGCTGGAGTGAAGACCCTTTCAGAAATGTATTTTTGTTGTCATCCTTAGTTCCATGCAAGAAATGAGCTAAAATCCCATATAAAAGAGGTCTATAGCAGAAAGAAAATAAAAATTAATTAAATGTGCATAAACAGGAAAAACTTTAAAATATCTATTCTGTAAAAAGTCTCTGACACCAAAATAGCCAAATAATTCACTAGACTTAAAAGAGTTGCATGGTTATTACCCAAACTGCAAACTATTCATGCTTTTTGAAATTTAAGTGTACAATTTGACTCTCTTGCTGCTAAGTCGCTTCAGTCGTGTCCAACTCTGTGCGACCCCATAGACGGCAGCCCACCAGGCTCCCACATCTCTGGGATTCTCCAGGCAAGAATACTGGAGTGGGATGCCATTTCCTTCTCCAATGCATGAAAGTAAAAAGTGAAAGGGAAGTTGCTCAGTCGTGTCCAACTCTTCGTGACCCCATGGACTGCAGCCCACCAGGCTCCTCCGTCCATGGGATTTTCCAGGCAAGAGTACTGGGGTGGGGTGCCATTGCCTTCCCCAACAATTTGACTCCACAATTTTAAAATTCACAGGAAACATGTTAACAAGTTAAACCTCATCTAAACTGAAATACAAATTCAATCAATGTATAGGAATCAACTTTTTTTTTCTCTTTTAACTCCAGGTCCAGTATAAGATTTTCCATGACCTAACACTGTCAGATATAATACACACTTATTGGATTCATAAATTCTTGTGTGAGTTCAAATCCTGGCCCTGCCACTTGACAAGAGTCAGCAAGATTTTTAATATCCCCAGCCTCATAAATGTTTCTTCCTCTATAAATGAGGGTAAGTATAGTCTCTAACTCATAGGGCAGTCACAGACCGAATGTGTCAATAAATGTCAAGTGTTTAGAATTGTGCCTGGCATGTATTAAATGGTATATAAATGTAAGCCATATAGGTGTCAGGTACGAACTAAAATTTTAAAAACTACAGTTTACAAAACATTCTTTCCTCTTATTTTATCCTCATCTTGTGGTGTCATAATCATCATCTCCAATTTATAAATGAGAAGACCACAGCTCACAGAGGATTTGCGAAAGGGCTGCTTGGATAGTAAGCAAAGTTGACACTTGAACCGCAAGTCCCATATTTTTTCCCTTAGCATATGCTGCCTGCTGCCCCTGCACCAACGGAAGCTGCTCTGATGACAATAAAGAGAGGTTTCTCTTGTTTCCAGGCTCACAGTTTGAAAACATCAATTTAATGGACTTTTTGAGATTTTTATCTACTTACTAGCAAGTGTGATAATTTAAAATATGATATCCCTTCCCTTCAAAAGGTAGAGTCTCCTGAGTGTGAGCTGAACTCACGTTTTCAGGAGCTAAGGTAAGCACTGAGTGACAGTGCTTGCAGCGTCAGAGGCTCGGCCATCAACAGCATCGTGGCGCCCTCCCTGCCTTCTCCCTCGGACACTCTGGGGAAGTCAGCTGCCACTCAAGCCGTCCTATGGAAAGGCACATGTAACAAAGAATTGAGGCCTCCGATAAGCAGCCATGTGAGTGAGCCACATGGAGATGGACCCTCTAGCCCCAGCCAGGACTTGAGGTGACTGGCCTGCCACCCCCACCGGCCAACATCTTAACTGCAACCTCACGACTGAGGCTAAGCCAGGCCACAGAAGTCACTCCCAGATTCCTCACCACAGATAATAAATGTCTGCTATTTTAAACCACCAAATTCTGGGGTAATCCGTTATACAGCAACAAATAACTAATGGCACACAAAAGCAATGTTTCCATTCCACAAGGAAACCAAGAGAATGGGTTTCTCTATTTAATAAGATGCCTCAGCTCTTATAAAAGCAGTATCCGGGAATACAATATAGGTCTCTTGGTCAACTTTAAACCATTGTTTCCCCAAATGTTAACTGATGAAAGGAGATTTTTAAATTAAAAAAGAATTATATTTGCCAAATTTACAATAAAATCTATTTAAGATTTAAAATTTTTAAGATTTAGATATTTTTAAATGTTATGAGAAAACATATAACCAGCTCATTTAACCTGCAACTTCATCAATATCAGGTTTCTTTTTTAAAAAATCATGAGTTAAAAACAGTGATAATTGTTTTTAAAGTACAGCTTCACAATGCCTTATTTGCAATTTTGAAAAACAGAAACTCTAAAAACTAATTTTCTTCATAAATTTGGCACAAACTCACTTGGTGTTATGGCTTAACCTAATATCCAACCAGTCCATCCTAAAGGAGATCAGTCCTGGGTGTTCACTGGAAGGACTGATGCTAAAGCTGAAACTCCAATACTTTGGCTACCTCATGCGAAGAGTTGACTCATTGGAAAAGACTCTGATGCTGGGAGGGATTGGGGGCAGGAGGAGAAGGGGACGACAGAGGATGAGATGGCTGGATGGCATAACCGACTCAATGGACCTGAGCAACTGAACTGAACTGAACTGAACTGAATATAAGGTTGTTAAATACTTTACCCTACATATTGTGAAAATTTTTAACTTTCACTGAAAAATATTAATGTAATGTTGAGTGCTACTTCAGACTTCCAGCTGGCACCCACACCTAATGGTATATGGACTTTATTACTTTTTAAAATCTAAAATCTTTTCAGTGGAAATGCTTTAAATAAAGCAATAAGTGTCCTTCAGAAAGCAATCTGTTGGCAGCATGACACATGAGTCAGAAAAGAACATGACTGGAGAGAAATGGGAAAGAGGCCCCCTGAAATGCACGATGTAGGGCATAAGGACAGACAGACACAACTGCACAGCAGAATTGATGAAACTCGCAAAGTGACTGGTGGAGAAATGAGAAGGAGCCAGAAGCACATGTGAGCTCTGAGATGAGGACCTGAATGGCTCTATGAGGAAGCTACAATGGGGTGGTTTGAGGAGATGAAAATAATGGACTTGATTTTTAGACACACCGAGTTTGAGATACCAGCAGAAACGTGTGCCCGCAATTCATGAGATCTGTCAGATTTAAGGCACAGGCACCAGTGTGGCGGCATCACTAAGAACTCAAGAATACTTAGAAAGAAAAGGGGGCAAGGGGCAAGAAGAAAGTTAAGGACAAATCTTGGGGGAGAGCCCACAATTTAAAAGAACCTTCCTAAAGGAGTCAGTGAAGAAACTGAGATGACCACTAGGGAGATAGAAAAAATCAAGACAGTAAAGGGTCATAAAAGACAAGTGACAAGAAGTGTTTTAAGGAAGAGCTGTTAATACTACAAAACACTGCAGAAATTCAAGTAAAACTGAGCTTCTCAAATTGGAAATAGGTATATTCCCACTCTCAGTGCTGGGGGCTTGATACAAAGCAGAGGTTAAAGGTAGCCTATGATCCCAGAACATTTACTTTACACAAAGATTGGAGGGAGAGTTCAACTTAATTGGCATGTCATTTTGAACGTTTTTATGGTAAAACAATTACATCATGAAGTAGAACGAAAACATTCAATAAACTTTTAGAATGAGAAACATAAGATTTCAAAGAAATTTCTTACTAGGGGAAGGCTACTTTGAGTTATGCTCCAGGTTTCCTAGGTATAATTTTTTCTGCCATTCAGGGATCCTCTAGAAAAAGTTTATGAAACATTAAAGTAGAAAAAGAACTAAGAAACGATAGACAGTGGTCACTCTTTTTCAAGAGCATAGTTTCAGTATAAATGATGAGGAAAGAACTCCAAATGCAGAGAAAGCAAAACATTTCAGTATAAATGATGAGGAGAAAATTTAAAATGTAGAGAAGGCAAAAAAATGTAAATAAGAAAATGAAAATGGAGGGTTGATTTTCACTAACTTCAGGGGTAAAAATAGGTTTTCTGGGGAATGGGGAGAATTGAGTACACTCCTAAGCTGAAATAAAGGGAGCGGAGGAGGAAGATTAAATATGAGGCAGAAAACAATCGACAGAGCAAAGCCTCAGATGAAAAGCAAAAGGATGGATCACGAAGCCAAGAGACCTGACCCTGAGAATGAAGCAGGGGCACGTCGTCCTCTGAAACCACAGGCATCTTAGCACTTACTGCCACACACCTTGGATGCGGCACAGTGCCAGACACACACTGGACCCAAATAAATAGCTGATGAATTAAAATGAAATAAAACTACCACTATACAATTATGACCCCAATACAATAATATCTGAAAACTTATTTTTTTTAAAAAAACTTCTTACATTGTATTATTCTTTGAGTCTTCAAATGCATTTAGTTCATGGATGAGAAACTGTCTGTCCAGTGGAACTACAGGTTGACCAGATTCTGGGGGGAAAATCACAAAACACTGAGGCTTTATTAATATAAAAAGTAAATAGGATTTTGATAAAAACCACACTTATGAGGTATACAAATTTTTCAGATTTTAGAAGAATGATGATGGCGCACACCAAGACAGATGCAACTGTGATTTTATGACTTTCAAAATACCTACTTTATTAAATGCATATCTTTAATATAAATGCAGTTTTTAAATCCCCAAATTTTGAGTTGGGAAATTACTGTTTCTATACTAGACTTGAGAAGTCCTATTTTCTAAGAAGCCTACAAATTAAATGCATGACAGCACAGATACCCATTTGTTGGCAATAAATCTAAAAGTAAAATGAACACTAAGTATGAAGTGCTGGCAAGGATTCGGGGCAACTGGGAGAACTCTGCTGGCAGGAGAACAAAATGGTGCATTCACTTACAAAGGTAAGCAGACACTTACCATATACAACCCAGCAACGCCACTCTTAGCTCTTTACCCAAGAGAAGTGAAAACAACGTTCAGATAATCCTCGAAAGTGAATGTTTATGGCAGCTGCATTCGTAATTGCCAAAAACGAGAAACAACCCGAATGTCCATCAACTGATAACAGATAAATCAACACAGCCATACAGTGGAATGCTATTCAGGGGGGAAAATAACAGCATAGTCTCAAATGTGTTATGCTGAGTGAAAGGAAGCAGATTTAAAATGCTACATCCTGGATGATTTCACTCATACGACATTCTGGAGAAGGCAAATGACCAGGTACACAAAATAACAGATCAGAGGTTGACAGGAGTTGAGAGTAGGCAAAGAAGTTACCTGCAAAAGGGCACAGGGAATTTTTCTGAAGTGATAGAAATGTTCTATATTGTGATTACGGCGGTAGCCACACAACTGTATGAATTTGGCAAAATCCACAGAACTACATACTAAAAATGGTAAAGTATCTTTATGCTAAGTACATCTCAGTTTTTTAAAAGTCAAGACTCTGTAGAAACTTGACTACTGTATCTGTATTTTATTCTAGGTAAGCACAAGTCCAGTACATCTAATTGATGGTATTTTCACATTCTTCTTTTCTGAGTAGTAACATATTATACAGCCATCTATAACAAGATGCTGTGTCAGTGAAGATACCGACAATGATGATCCTTAAACTAATAAAAATCATCAGTCTTTATTCGGTTAAGGTATATGCTTAATATTAAATAAAAGACCTAGAATATTAACAAAAGATCTATCCAATGGAAAGTTCCAGCATCACAATAAGGAATCCATTCTCTGTTTCAAAATCTACTTCATGATCTCTTTTCTTTAATGAGGTGTATCTCCAAGGCACCAAACAGCCTTAAAGCCTATGTTAAACATTGGACAAGGGAATCAGGTAATGTACATGCAGGGTGCTTGGATCGTCCTCCCAACCTCATTTCCCCCAGCCTAGGGGCAATACCGATCCTGACTACTGTCCCTATTCTTCTAGTTCTTTTGCTTTCTTTCTTAAGAAATAAAATTTAACAGATAAAGTAAATTTTGCTTTAATTGTTGACCCCCTTCCCCCAATACCATTTCTCTCCTGCTCATCACTAGAATGAGCTTGGAGTTTATCTTCCTAATCGTTTTCTTTCTTTTTTAAATTTTAGTTGATTCACAGTATTATTTTAGTGTGAGGTGTACAACATAGTGATTTGAAATTTCTATAGATTATCTAGTGCTTTTTAAATATAACACTTTTACACACATCTGAGTACATGCCTAATCAATACATGGAGCAATACTCTGAGGCTTTATCTTCAATGTTTTATATTTTTTAACAAAGAATATATATTAAGTCTCTGTGTATGTATTTTTAAACCATATACATAGGAAAAAGACTGACAGCACATAGGGCGAAATGTAAATAACTCTTTATTCTCAGAATCAGAAATTATGATTTTCAAAGTATGCTCCTAGGTTAAATGTTAAGTCATTTTCTCCTGGAGTCCAATAAACATCATGAGAACTTGTTCAAGCTGTGATACGAAAAGAGCCCATGGGATTTTTATGTCCCAGTCATGTCCCATTTGACACCGTTTGGTAATAGAATTAGATTTCTAGGCTAAACACTTTCTGAGAAGTGGGGGAAGGGAAAAGGCAGATTTCACCTCAGGTGATTAACAATAAATAACCTCTTACCTGCTATGAGGACCGACGCTGTATACTTGTATTTGTTGAATTCCAAATACTCCCGAATTAGCTCATTAATTAGAAAGTTTTCCTGAGACAACGATGGCCGAGGTTCACTTTCATCATCAAGGGCACTGAAAACTTCCGCACGAATCCTTGCTTTTAAATGCCCTAACACTCCTCTTTTTTCCAAAGTGTCCTTTAAAACTGTTTAATATAAAATATTAATGTTTCAGTTATAGAATAACTTTTTGCCATTCTTAGGCAAACTTTAAAACAAAATGTTTAATATTACATCCTTTCAATCTATACAATATGACAAACTGAGCAATCATCACATTAGTTACCACGAGCCATATTTGCAATAAAAAATAGAAGTTCCCAAATTGCAATGATTTACTACTTTAATTTAGTTAACCAAATGTAAGTTTATCCTTCCAATAGAGTCACTGTAAGAGGCTACAGACTGATACATAAGCTTTACTGAAGAGAAAAAGGAGGGAAGAATTATACTCAGCTTATAAGGACCTGAACTTGTCTCCCAGTGTCTCATATCTTTTCAAGAGTAGTTGTCACTGAAGACAGGTTCTGTTGTTGTTTACTTGCTAAGCTGTGTTCAACTCTTTTGTGACCCCATGGACTATAGCCTGCCAGGCTCCTCTGTCCATGGAATTTCCCTGGCAAGGATACTGGAGTGGGTTGCCAGTTCCTTCTCCAGAAGATCTTCCCAACCCAGGGATGGAACCCACATCTCCTGCATTGCAGGTGGATTCTCTACCACTGAGCCACCTGGAAAGCCCAAGAGACAGGTTCAATTTGTCACTAAAAACCTCTGGTCTAGAAAGTATACGATTGAACATAATAAGTACACTCCAAAAAGGAAGGATTACGTTGTATCTTTTGTATAAAACCGATACCCAGAACCCTTGGGAAATGGCCCATTCTGAATAAAAGAGATGGGCTTTTGTTCTGGGGTTTTGTTTGGTTTTTAAAGATAACTATGAGTTCACTCCTTAAAACTGTAAGATTTGGGGCTTCCTTGTGGCTCAGTGGTGAAGAATTTGTCTGCCAATGCAGGAGACATGGGTTCCATCCCTGATCTAGGAAGATCCCACATGCCGCAGAGCAACTAAGCCCATGTGCCACAGCTACTGAGCCTGTGAGCCCGTGAGACACAACTAGCGTGCCCACATGCCAAAAGTACTGAAGCCTGCAAGCCCTCGAGCCTGTGCTTCTGCAGGAGAGGCCACCGCAGTGAGAAGCCCGTGCACCGCATCTAGAGAGCAGCACTATTCTCACCACAGCTAGAGAAAAGCCCCTGCAGCAACAGACACAGCCAGCCAAAAATGAATAAATAAATCTAAAAAAAAGTAACCTTTTAAAATTGGAGCAATATTGCATAGGAACCTGGAATGTAAGGTCCATGAATCAAGGCAAATTGCAAGTGGTCAAACTGGAGATGGCAAGAGTGAACGTCAACATTCTAGGAATCAGCGAACTAAAATGGACTGGACTGGGTGAATTTAACTCAGATGACCATTATATCTACTACTGTGGGCAGGAATCCCTCAGAAGAATGGAGTAGCCATCATGGTCAACAAAAGAGTCCGAAATGCAGTACTTGAATGCAATCTCAAAAACGACAGAATGATCTCTGTTCGTTTCCAAGGCAAACCATTCAATATCATGGTAATCCAAGTCTATGCCCCAACCAGCAACGCTGAAGAAGCTGAAGTTGAATGGTTTTATGAAGATCTACAAGACCTTTTAGAACTAACACCCAAAAAAGATATCCTCTTCATTATAGGGGACTGGAATGTAAAAGTAGGAAGTCAAGAAACACCTGGAGTAACAGGCAAATTTGGCCTTGGAGTATGGAATGAAGCAGGGCAAAGACTAATAGAGTTTTGGCAAGAGAATGCACTGGTCATAGCAAACACCCTCTTCCAACAACACAAGAGAAGACTCTACACGTGGACATCACCAGATGGTCAACACCGAAATCAGATTGATTATATTCTTTGCAGCCAAAGATGGAGAAGCTCTATACAGTCAGCAAAAACAAGACCGGGAGCTGACTGTGGCTCAGATCATGAACTCCTTATTACCAAATCCAGACTCAAAGTGAAGAAAGTAGGGAAAACCACTAGACCATTCAGGTATGACCTAAATCAAATCCCTTATGATTATACAGTGGAAGTGAGAAATAGATTTAAAGGACTATATCTGATAGAGTGTCTGATGAACTATGGATGGAGGTTCGTGACATTGTACAGGAGACAGGGATCAAGGGCATCCCCAAGAGAAAGAATTGCAATAAACCAAAATGGCTGTCTGGGGAGGCCTTACAAATAGCTGTGAAAAGAAGAGAAGGGAAAAGCAAAGGAGAAAAGGAAAGATATAAGCATCTGAATGCAGAGTTCCAAAGAATAGCAAGGAGAGATAAGAAAGCCTTCCTCAATGATCAATGCAAAGAAATAGAGGAAAACAACAGAATGGGAAAGACTAGAGATCTCTTCAAGAAAATTCGAGATACCAAGGGAACATTTCATGCAAAGATGGACTCAATAAAGGACAGAAATGGTATTGACCTAACAGAAGCAGAAGATATTAAGAAGAGGTGGCAAGAATACACAGAAGAACTGTACAAAAAAAAGCTTCATGACCCAGATAATCACGATGGTGTGATCACTCACTTAGAGCCAGGCATCTTGGAATGTGAAGTCAAGTGGGCCTTAGAAAGCATCACTACGATCAAAGCTAGTGGAGGTGATAGAATTCCAGTTGAGCTATTTCAAATCCTGAAAGATGATGCTGTGAAAGTGCTGCACTCAATATGCCAGCAAATTCAGAAAACTCAGCAGTGGCCACAGGACTGGAAAAGGTCAGTTTTCATTCTAATCCCAAAGAAATGCAATGCTAAAGAATGCTCAAACTACCACACAATTGCACTCATTTCACACGCTAGTAAAGTAATGCTCAAAATTCTCCAAGCCAGGCTTCAGAAGTATGTGAACCGTGAACTTCCAGATGTTCAAGCTGGTTTTAGACAAGGCAGAGGAACCAGAGGTCAAACTGCCAACATTCGCTGGATCATGGAAAAAGCAAGAGTTCCAGAAAAACATCTATTTCTGCTTTATTGACTATGCCAAAGCCTTTGACTGTGTGGATTACAACAAACTGTGGAAAATTCTGAAAGAGATGGGCATACCAGACCACCTGACCTGCCTCTTGAGAAACCTATATGCAGGTCAGGAAGCAACAGTTAGAACTGGACATGGAACAACAGACTGGTTCCAAATAGGAAAAGGAGTATGTCAGGCTGTATATTGTCACCCTGCTTATTTAACTTATATGCAGAATACATCATGAGAAATGCTAGGCTGGAAGCAGCACAAGCTGGAATCAAGATTGCCAGGAGAAATATCAATAACCTCAGATATGCAGATGATACCACCCTTATGGCAGAAAGTGAAGAGGAACTAAAGAGCCTCTTGATGAAAGAGGAGAGTGAAAAAGTTGGCTTAAAGCTCAACATTCAGAAAACGAAGATCATGGCATCTGGTCCCATCACTTCATGGCAAACAGATGTGGAAACAGTGTCAGACTTTTTCTGGGCTCCAAAATCACTGCAGATGGTGACTGCAGCCATGAAATTAAAAGACGCTTACTCTCTGGAAGGAAAGTTATGACCAATCTAGATAGCATATTAAAAAGCAGAGACATTACTTTGCCAACAAAGGTCCATCTAGTCAAGGCTATAGTTTTTCCAGTGGTCATGTATGGATGTGAGAGTTGGACTGTGAAGAAGACTGAGTGCCGAAGAATTGATGCTTTTGAACTGTGGTGCTGGAGAAGACTCTTGAGAGTCCCTTGGACTGCAAGGAGATCCAACCAGTCCATTCTGAAGGAGATCAACCCTGGGTGTTCATTGGAAGGACTGATGCTAAAGCTGAAACTCCAATACTTTGGCCACCTCCTGCGAAGAGTTGACTCATTGGAAAAGACCCTGATGCTGGGAGGAATTGGGGGCAGGAGGAGAAGGCGACGACAGAGGATGAGATGGTTGGATGGCATCACTTACTCGATGGACGTGAGTTTGAGTGAACTCCGGGAGTTGGTGATGAACAGGGAGGCCTAACGTGCCGCAATTCATGGGGTCACAAAGAGTCAGACACGACTGAGTGACTGAACTGACTGACTAGAAATCTAACATGTAGCCTTATCAATGCCATCTTAAGGAATCTGGGATATATATGCTGAATGTAATCTAACTTCTTGATGAGCAAGGGTCACTATTACAAATATCAGTAGTTATGATAATGAGATTTTAGCTATAAATAATAATGTGGATAGGGCTGAATTGGCATCATCCCTTACAGTTATCTCGGAACTTTTTTTCCCATGTGGTCCCTAACAGCTAAATCACAACTCCAGAGAAGCAACACATTTCACCTGTAGTGCCTAGAACAGAGTAAGAGCTCAATAAATGCTGCCTAAAGGCTTCATGATACTGTGCTGTATACCTGCACTCAGTCGCTCAGCCGTGTCCGACTCTCTGCAACTCTACGGACTGAGGCCTGCCAGGCTCCTCCATGCATGGGATTCCCCAGGCAAGAATACTATAGTGGTTTGCCATTTCCTTCTCCAGGGGATCTTCCTAATCCAGGGACTGAACCAGAATCTCCTGCATTGGCAGGTGGGTTCTTTACCACTGAATCACCAGGGAAACCCCGTGCTGTATACTACTGGTGTAATAAATATACTGTGCTATAAATAAGTACACCACAATAATGACAATTCATAAAGGGAGCCCAGGGACTATATTCATGTAGGCACGGACATGAAACTTTTTTTAAGCTTTGATAAACAACAAAAATCTGGGTCATATGATTAAAGGGATAAATCTAGACTAGACTTTATCCTTCCTTGCTCTTTACATTTAGATCATCTCCTCAACCATTTTTTGCAGGTAGGTTAAAAGCAGTTATCACCCAATCAGACTGTATAACAGGCCCATGAAGGGAAGGGAAGGTATAGCTTTATTATGTTGGAATCATTACTATACCCCTGTTCTCTAATTCCATCTTTGGAAATTAAACAGAGATTCCCTGCTATACACATCCAATTACTCTGTATATGTATACAGCGTAGACTCAAATTCAGCAGAGAAATGAGAATTAAGAAGCTGGACTTCCCTGGTGGTCCAGTGGTTAAGAGTTTGCCTGCCACCACGGAAAACACAGGTTTGATCCCTCGTCCAGGAATATTCCACGTGCCACGTGGCAACTAAGCCCATATGCCACAACCACTGAGTCTGCTCTAGAGTCCATGCTCCGAAACAAGAAGCCTCTGAAAGGAGAAGCCAGCACACCACAACTAGACAGTAGCCCACGCACACTTACTGCAACTTGAGAAAGCCCGCACATAGCAGTGAAGACCCAGAGCAGCCAAAAACAAAAATAACCAGAAAAAGAAGAATTTGGAGTTAGGAACCTTGCATGTCATCACTACCTCAGGGCTCGTTCGCTAACTCTTGCCTCACTTGCCTTCTCTAACATGAGCTCTGTCTCTGAGGCAGAGCCAAGTGAGGCAGGAAAATGTGAAGTCAAAATGCTTTAAAAAGGCGAAAGCCCAAGTAATATAAATGATTGGCAAACATTTCATTAGATTTCTCTTGAACACTAGGCACATTCAGAGCTGAGGAATGCAGAAAACACCTCAAGGGCTCCCTACATCTGTGTAATTCATCCCTAATTTCCATGCCATTCTGACCTTCACTCTATTATGTTTATTAAAACACTGCACCATGACAATTTCTTCAGATAGAGCTTCTTAACCTGGTTTATATCCTCGGAGTGAAAGTGGTGAAAATCGCTCAGTCATGTGGGACTCTTTGCTACCCCATGGACTATACAACCTTTTACCAAAATTGTAAAATATTAAACAATAGGAAACACAGTGTGCTGTGTGCTAAGTTACTTCAGTCATATTGGACTCTCTGCAACCCTATGAACCGTAGCCTGCCAGGCTCCTTTCTCCGTGGCATTTTCCAGGCAAGAACACTGGAGTGGGTTGCCATGCCCTCCTCCAGGGGATCTTCCTGACCCAGGGATCAAACCTGAGTCTTTTTCCTGAATTGGCAGCAGGTTCTTTACTAGCTGTAACTCCTCGGAAGTAGCATGCAACATTACAGGTGATGTGTGTTTCCTGGGGAGAGGGTACACCAATTCATGTCGAGTCTGCCCCATTGTGTGATCTTAGTTCCCTGACCAGGGATGGAAACTGGGCAGGCTGCACTGTATGTGTGTGGGGCTGGGGGCAGCGGGTGTGTCTTAACCACTGCACCAGGGAAGTCCTAAAGGTATGCCTTTTTAATAACTGTTCACCAGCCTGAGGCCACAAATATACATTTATATCAACAGTTACTGAATCATATTCTCAAATCGTTTTCTCCAACAAATTTCTAGGAATCACTGATTTAGGGCCTAAATTTCCCGAAAATTGGAACTGGTCTTATTGCAGATACTGAGTATCACTCAGTAACTAAGACCTGCAGACCTGGTGCAGCATCTCCCAAGTTCTCCCTCTCTGCCTCTTTCTAGCTAAATTACTTTGGTTGAGTTGTTTCACCTCTCAGCGCCTCAATTTCCTAATCTCTGAAATGGGCATAAGGTTGATATATAGAATCAGTTAGGTAACACAGGGGCTGGGTAGTGCCCGACAGAAGCTCGATCACTAATAACCATAATTACTATTACTTGTCTGGACATCTGCGTCAAAACTAACGGTATACAAATGTTCTCAGCTTAAAAGACTCGACTCTTTGTGGAAGTTTTCTTAAAAACACAGGAGAATATGGTCAGGCCAGACATCTTTCTACCCACAGTTTTTCCCCATGGAAAATGGTGACCCACCTCGCGGGTGGCTGTACGGATTCAGGGAGATACCCAAGGAAATGGTTTACGTTTGGGCCGAACACCCAGTTGTTTAAGTACTGCAATCATCAGTCCAGAGGGAAAGGCCAGGTCCAAGGCCTCGCCCCCAGCAGGGTCCAGAAAGATGAGCCTGAGCCCCAAGGTGTAGGACTTCACCAAGGTGCGGGGCTCCTCCTCCTCCAGTTCAAAGTCGGTTTAAAAACAGCCCCCATGCAACCACATCCCTACCCCCAGGGCCCCAAGCTGCAGTCGCCACACCCGCCGGGTGCTCCGCAGGCCCTGACGCCGCAGAACGACCCTGGGACAGGTTGACTTTAGTGTTCCGCGGGCCCTCCTTTAGTCCCATCCTTTTCACAAACTGAAGGCCGACACATTTCACCAGATAGACCTCCCAGTCGCACTCACCGGCCTTCAACTCGGCGACCGTCGCCATTTTTCAACGGCCGCCGGGGGCGCGCCTCGGCTGTGCGCACGCGCAGTTCCGTCCCGCTGTGCTCCGTGGTCTGTAGCCAATAGAGGCGCCGCTCTAGCCGTGCCTAGTCCCGCCTCTCTCCATTTACGATCTCCGTGGTTGGATGGGTGGTGACGGTCCAGAGAGACCGCACCAATCAGCGAGGCGGGAGCTCTAGGCTGGTGCTGAGGAAGTAGGAAGGGGAAGTTGGAGTTGAAGCAGGTAGGAACCGTCACTACGAACATTGCTACACCCTAGAGCTTAATAGGCTACTAAACCCTTCGTCATCTGTCCTCTGCTCATCTCTGCAGCCTCAAGCACTAGTTGTTAATAGTTACCGTGTATTAAACTTTAGCGTACGTGGGAATCACCTAGAAATTTTCTTAGATGGCTGGACCCCATCCCTGGAGTTTCTGATTGGATAAATCTGGAGTGAGATCCGAAAACTGCATTTCTGACAGGCTCCTAGATGATGCTGATGCTGCTCGTCTTGGGGATCATACCTTGAGAACCACTGTATTAAGGACTTAATAATGCCCCTGACATTCCTCTAAGCTTTTTACATGCGTTGACATTGATTTCTCTTATGATTACTCCGCAAAGGAGTGAAGTGAAAGTAGGTCAGTCGTGTCAGACTCTTTGCGACCCCATTGACTATGCAGTCCATGGAATTCCAGGCCAGAATACTGGAGTGGGCAGCCTTTCCCTTCTCCAGCAGATCTTCCCAACCCATGAATCAAACCGGGGTCTCCTGCATTGCAAGCAGATTCTTTACCTACTGAGTTATCAGGAAACTGTTTAAAGACCGAAGAGGCATAACCAAGATAACCAGCAAATGGTGGAGAGGCCTCTTGCTCTTCAATGCCTGTTATTCCCACTGGCGCTTAATACTGGACAGTGCACATAAGGATTCCAAGAACTAGTTGTGAAGATGATTGATGACAAATAAGCTCTAGCATTCCAAGGAAATGAAAAAAAAAAAAAAAAAGAAGAAGAAGAAAGAAACATGGAAATAACGTACCCAAAACTGAGTGTGAGGTTCTATGATTTCAGTTATATAGCCAGGAAGATCAACATTTATAACCTAGAAGAGTGCCCTTTAATCACTAGTCTTAACCCAACAATAGATTTCGAAATGTATTAGTATAACCTAATGAACATATTTTCAGTGAAATGGAATGGGATGAATAGAAGGCATAGACGTATTGTTTTTGAAACTTTTGTTTCGGGTCTATTTGTGTTCTGGTTCCTGCTGTTATTTCTCGAAGTGGATGGCAGTCAGAGAAAGCTTGACAGTTATTGTAACCTAGAGGAATTGTGTTCCATACTCTATTCATTTTGACTTCATGGGACATAGATACGTCCTGTAACCTTAGAAAGGTCCTATTGGGTCACACTTCCTTGTTCTGTAACACCCACAGTGCCTGAAATCCTAGCGAGCACCTGAAGAGATTTATAAAGATTAGGTAGAATGTTTGAGCTCTTCAAAGAAACGTATTTGTGAATATACTAATGAAGAACTCAGAGAGAGAGTCAAATGATAGTGATTAATAGTAGTAATCATATAATAACTATTAACATGCATTACCACTCTGTGGCAGGCACTTCTCTAAGAGGTTTAAGTTCTCACCAACAGCCCTATGAGAGAGATACTCATACAGCAATTATCTAAAGTAAAATTTCATTTAAAAATGTAAGGATATTGGGTAATACACTCTGTTGGTGAGGATGTGGGGAAACAAGTATTGCCATACCTAGCTTGCAGATAGGTAAACTGGCCCCACCTTCTCAGAAGTCTTTTTGGCAATACATAATCAAACTTTCACATCCTTTGCCCTTCAATTCTAGTTCTAAGAGTATAACTTACAGTTATACCTGATTACAAAGAATATTAGTATAAGAATATTCATTGTCCCACTGTTTGCAGTAGATAAACATCTATATACACCTATGGGAATGGCTGAAATAAAAACACCTAACAATGATAATATCAAATGCTACTGAGTTTGCATATACTGCTGGTAGAAGAGCAAAGTGGTATAGTGACTTTGGAAATCAATTTGGCAACTACTTATTAGGTTAAACTTGCACTTACCATACAGGCCAGTAGTCCCACTCCTAGATGCTTACTCAAAAGATAAAAATGTCCTAAGCTGGAATCAAGATTGTTGGAAGAAATATCAACAACCTCAGATGTGCCAATGATACTGACCAAATGGCAGAAAGCAAAAAGAAAGAGCCTCTTGATGAAGGTGAAAGAGGAGAGTGAAAAGGCTGGCTTAAAGCTCAACATTCAGAAAACTAAGTTCATGGCATCCAGTCCCATCACTTCATGGCAAATATGGGGAAAAAATTAAAACAGTGTCGGGCTCCAAAATCACTGCAGTTGGTGACTGTAGCCATGAAATTAAAACACACTTGCTCCTTGGGAGAAAAGCTATGACAAACCTAGAAAGAGTTTTAAAAAGCAGAGACATCACTTTGCTGACAAAGGTCTGTATAGTCAAAACTATGGTTTTCCCAGTAATCATGTATGGATCTGAGAGTTGGACCACCAAGAAGGCTGAGCACCAAAAATTGAGCCTTTTGAACCGTGGTGCTGGAAAAGACTCTTGAGAGTCCCCTGGACAACAGGGGGATCCAACCAGTCAATCCTAAAGGAAACCAACCCTGAATATTCATTGGAAGGACTGATGCTGAAGCTGAAGCTCCAGTACTTTGACCACCAGATGTGAAGAGCCAACTCATTGAAAATCACCCTGATGTTGGGAAAGATTGAGGGCAGGAGGAGAAGGGAGCAACAGAGGATGATATGGTTGGATGGCATCACTGACTCAATGGACATGAGTTTAAGCACACTCCAGGAGATATTGAATGACAGGGAAGCCTGGTGTGCTGCAGTCCATGGAGCAGCAAAAAGTCAGACACGATTTATTGACTGAACAACAACAACAGTTGTTTACTCAAGAGAAATAAAAACTAATGTCCACACAAAACTCAGTATGCAATAATAGCAGATTTATTCACAAGTGCCCCAACTACAAATGACTCAATGTCTTCCAACTGGTGATGGATATAAACTAACTGTGGTATATCTGTATCACGCAATATAACTCAGAAATAAAAACAAACCAAACATTGATATACACAACAATGTAGATGAATCTCAAATGCATTGTGCCTAGCGAGAACAACAGGCTCAAAGGCTGCATCCTGTATGATTTCATTTGGATGACATTTTGGAAAAGCAACAGAAAGCAAATCCATGGTTGCCAGGGTCTGGGGATGATTGAAGAATATGATTATGTATAAAAATGCACTAGGGAGACTTTTGGAGTAATGGAACTGTTCTACATCTTGATTGTGACTACAAGATTGTATATAGTTTGGTAGAAACCAACACAGTACTGTAAAGCAATTATCCTTCAATTAAAAATAAATAAAATTTAAAAGATTGTATACGTTTATCAAAATAGAGCTGTACACTACTGCCTTGGAGGTACACTAGACCTCCAATCAAATTGACTTTTAAAAAATTACTAGAAATAACAATATCATCAGAAAGGGGAATTAGTTCAGTTCAGTGACTCAGTCGTGTCCCGACTCTGCGACCCCATGGACTGCAGCACTCCAGGCCTTCCTGGCCATCACCAACTCCTGGAGTTTACCCAAACTCATGTCCATTGAGTCAGTGATACCATCCATCTCATCCTGTGTCATCTCCTTCCCCTCTTGCCTTCAATCTTTCCCAGCATCAGGGTCTTTTCTAATGAGTCACTTCTTCACATCAGATGGCCAAAGTATTGGAGTTTAGCTTCAGTCCTTCCAATGAATATTCAGGACTGACTTTCCTTTAGGATGTACTGGTGGGATCTCCTTGCAGTCCAAGGGACTCTCAAGAGTCTTCTCCAAGACCACAGTTCAAAAACATCAATTCTTCAGCACTCAGCTTTTTCTATAGTCCAACTCTTGCATCCATACATGACAACTGAAAAAACCATAGCTTTGACTGGATGGATCTTTGTTGGCAAAGTAATGTCTCTGCTTTTTAATATGCTGTCTGGGCTGGTCATAGCTTTTCATCCTAGGAGTAAGCATCTTTTAATTTCATGGCTGCAGTCACCATCTGCAGTGATTTTGGAGCCAGAAAAAATAAAGTCTGTAACTGTTTCCACTGTTTCCCCATCTATTTGCCATGAGGTTATGGGACCAGATGCCACGATCTTCGTTTTCTGAATGTTGAGCTTTAAGCCAACTTTTTCACTAACCGCTTTCAATTTCATCAAGAGGCTCTTTAAATCTTTGCCTTCTGCCATAAGGGTGGTGTCATCTGCAAATCTGAGGTTATTGATATTTCTCCCAGCAGTCTTGATTCCAGTTTGTGCTTCTTCTAGCCCAGCTTCTCATGATGTACTCTGCATAGAAGTTAAATAAGCAGGGTGACAATATACAGCCTGACATACTCCTTTCCATAATTGGAACCAGTCTGTTGTTCCACGTCCAGTTCTAACTGTTGCTTCCTGACCTGCATACAGATTTTTCAAGAGACAGGTCAGGTGGTCTGGTATTCCCATTGCTTTCAGAATTTTCCACAGTTTATTGTGACCCACACAGTCTAAGGCTTTGGCGTAGTCAATAAAGCAGAAATAGATGTTTCTCTGGAGCTCTCTTGCTTTTTCCATGATCCAACGGATGTTGGCAATTCGATCTCTGGTTCCTCTGCCTTTTCTAAATTCAGCTTGAACATCTGAAAGTTCACGGTTCACATACTATTGAAGCCTGGCTTGGAGAATTTTGAGCATTACTTTACTAGCATGTGAGATGAGTGCAATTGTGCGGTAGTATGAGCATTCTTTGGCATTGCCTTTCTTTGGGATTGGAATGAAAACTGACCTTTCCAGTCCTGTGGCCACTGCTATGTTTTCCAAATTTGGCCTTGGAGTACAGAATGAAGCAGGGTAAAAGGTAATAGAGTTTTGCCAAGAGAATGCACTGGTCATAGCAAACACCCTCTTCCAACAACACAAGAGAAGATTCTATACGTGGACATCACCAGATGGTCAATACCAAAATCAGATTGATTATATTCTTTGCAGCTCTATACAGTCAGCAAAAACAAGACCAGGAGCTGACTGTGGCTCAGATCATGAACTCCTTATTGCCAATTCAGACTTAAATTGAAGAAAGTCAGGAAAACCACTAGACCAGTCAGGTATAACTTAAATCAAATCCCTTATGATTATATAGTGGAAGTGAGAAATAGATTCAAAGGATTAGATCTGATAGACAGAGTGCCTGATGAACTATGGATGGAAGTTCATGACATTGTACAGGAGACAGGGATCAAGGCCATCTGCAAGAAAAAGAAATGCAAAGAAGCAAAATGGCTATCTGAGGAGGCCTTACCAATAGCTGTGAAAAGAAGAGAAGTGAAAAGCAAAGGAGAAAAGGAAAGATATACCCACTTCAATATAGAGTTCCAAAGAATAGCAAGGAGAGATAAGAAAGTCTTCCTCAGTGATCAATGCAAAGAAATAGAGGAGAACAATAGAATGGGAAACACTAGAGATCTCTTCAAGAAAATTCAAGATACCAAAAGAACATTTCATGCAAAGATGGGCACAATGAAGGACAGAAATGATATGGACCTAACAGAAGCAGAAGATATTAAGAAGAGGTGGCAAGAACACACAGAAGAACTGTACAAAAAAGATCTTCATGACCCAGATAATCATGATGGTGTGATCACTCACCTAAAGCCAGACATCCTGAAATGCGAAGTCAAGTGGGCCTTAGGAAGCATCACTACGAACAAAGCTAGTGGAGGTGATGGAATTCCAGTTGAGCTATTTCAAATCCTAAAAGATGATGCTGTGAAAGTGCTGGACTCAATATGCCAGCAAATTCGGAAAACTCAGCAGTGGCCACTGGACTGGAAAAGGTCAGTTTTCATTTCAATCCCAAAGAAAGTAAGGGGAATGCTTAAGTAAATTAAGGTAAATGGAATACCAAGCGATCATTCCAAAGAGGGAGCTCTAAACATATGTATGTAATTATCAGTAAGATGCAGAGATAGAAGATTTTAAGAGCATGATCCAGGAGATAGTGTGTAGTAAACCACCAGTGATTTAAAGAAAGGTATCCTGTTTCATCGGCTCAGACGGTAAATCGTCTGCCCGCAATGTGGGAGACCCAGGTTCGATTCCTGGGTCGGGAAAGTCCCCTGGAGAAGGAAATGGCAATCCACTCCAGCACTCTTGCCTGGAAAATCCCATGGATGGAGGAGCCTGATAGGCTATAGTCCATGGGGTCGCATAGAGTCAGACACGACTGAGCAACTTCACTTTCACTTTTCACTTTCATCCTGTTTCATCCTGTTCACGTAGAAACTGAGGTTTCGATGGTTTACGTAGCTTTCAGGCAGATGGCGGAATCAGAACGACTTCCCATCCACCAAGCCCTGCTCAGTTATTTTCAGCTATCTTGAACAAGAGGCCCTTCCTCCCTGCCACCCCCTTGCCCCTCCCCCCTTACCGCTGGACCTTTGCTTATGCCCTTCCCTTGGCCAGAAAACTTCCTTCTTCTCTCTCTCTAGTTGATTTCTGCTCATTCTCCAGATCTCAGTGTAAATCTCTTTTCTTCCTAAATGTTCATTAGACTAGGTTTCTCTTCTCAAATCTATTTTTTGGGGGGTGGGAGGGGCTGAGAAAAGGGAGGGATACAGAGAGAAGGCTTCCAAGCAGAGATGGAGGCTTAGGTCATGCCGCTTGCTTTTTTTTTTTTAATTTTTATTTATTTATTTACTTATTTTTTATTCTTGGTTGCTCTGGGTCTTCATTGCTGCGCATGGGCTTTCTCTAGTTGCGGCGAGCGAGAGTTACTCTCTAGTTGCGGTGCACGGGCTTCTCAACGCAGTGGCTTCTCTTGTGGAGCACAGACTCCAGAGCACAGGCTCAATCGTTGTGGCCCACGGCTTAGTCGCTCCAGGGCATGTGGAATCTTCCTGGACCAGGGATTGAACCGGTGTCACCTGCATTGGCAGGCGGATTCTTAACCACTGGACCACCAGGGAAGTCCATGTCCCCTTCTTGAGGGCACACCACTTCTGGTGCCTGGTTCATGCTGGAGTATAAAGGTCCAGCCTCTGCAGCCCAGTTCAGTTCAGTCGCTCAGTCATATCCGACTCTTTGCGACCCCATGAATCGCAGCACACCAGGCCTCCCTGTCCATCACCAACTCCACTCTGCAGCCCAACTTTGGACAATTCTGCGGAATCCCGTCAACTTCACAGCTTCCTGAGTGGTAGGTTGAGGACTTTCAGGATCCCAACTTCCCCCTCCCCGTCCCCATCTTCCTCCCTAGGTGTTGATCCCAAGTGCCCTCCCTAATCAACTTCCTAGTAAAGTGGCTCTCAGAGATACTGCCACTAAATCCCAGAGAACAGTGAGATCGGAATGCCCTTGGTCCTCTACCTTCCCACATTCTTTGATGACTCCTCACTCGGCAATTCCGGAGTTTAGGGCATTCCCTGCATTGCACCTGGAGAGCGGTAGGTGACACTCATCCTCAGAACTCCCCAGAATTCCCCCACCAGCACCATCGCTGTGGCAGTTCCGCCTACACAGCCTGGACTGAGACTCTTTGTTCCACATCTGGTGCCCATGCTGGACTGCTTTGCAGGACAGAAACCTTGCCTACCTTGCTCCTCTCTGGTAGAATAATATTTGTAGAATGGCTGAATGAATGAATGAACTGTTTACAAATGAAACAGTTTCAGAGAAGTAACTGATCCAGAGATGACTGACTATGAGTGGTGGAGACTGAATCCAGCCCAGCCCGCCTCTTCCAGAGGGACTGAAGTGAAGTGAAATAGCTGTTGTGTCCAACTCTTTGTGACCCCATGTACGGTAACCTACCAGGCTCCTCTGTCCACGGGATTTTCCAGGCCAGAGTGCTGGAGTGGGTTGCCGTTTCCTTCTCCAGGGGATCTTCCCAACCCAGGGATCGAACCTGGGTCTCCTGCTTTGCAGACAGACGCTTTACCATCTGAGCCACCAGGGAAGCCACCAGAGAGACTGCTGAAGAACGGGGAAACTATGGAGATCAGAGGTCCTGATTGCTCACTGTGTCATATACATAGTTCTCACATTGGAACGTTGCCATGTGTGAGATTTTAAAATGGAATTTGGGGGGTATGAGATGAGGCAGTGGCAAGTAACGTCAGTCCTTTAGAGGAAGTAATACAGCCCTGCCAGGTAAAATGACATTCTCATGCCACTGCCAACAGGACATTTATGGAGGAATGAGTGATAAATTACCCAATGCTTTGTTTACCAAAAGGATTTAGGATTAAGGAATTCTTGAGGTAACTCTTGCAGGCATGTCCTATCAGAGGATCTCAGCTGGATCAAAGTTGCAGGTTGAGTTCCCAAGATTAAGTGTCAGGACTTCTCGGGTAGTCCAGTGACTAAGATGCCAAGCTCCCAATACAAGGGGCCTAGGTTCAATCCTTGATCAGGGAAGTAAATCCCACATGCCACAACAAAGATCAAAGATACCGCATGCTGCAACTAAGACCCAGCATAGTCAAATAAATAAAAGTAAATATTAAAAAAGAAGAGTTTAGTGCCCCAAACCAAGGTTTAGTTACCTCCCTCCTGGTAGGGTGCCTTTTCTTAGGAAATGCAGGAAAGGCTGTCTAGAGAACAGGGCTGAGATGGGGAGCACAGATGGAATTTTACAAATTGGAGGCAGCTACTTTATAGAAACACAGACAAGTCAAGGCAACTTTTGAAAATATGACTTGCCTGCACATAAGCCATTCACAGCCCCAAAGACTATGGCATCTGAACCTAAGCTGCTGAGTCAAAGGGATGGGTCTGAATTCCAGGGGATTCAAATTCTTTTCTGACTTATAAAGGAGTAAAACAGCTACTGTCATTATCCGCAATATTTTTGCACCAGGCACAGTGTTAAAAATAGAAGTGGCTGTTATTTTTCAAATATTCAACTCTTCTAGACTGTTGAGACATTTTTTGTGTATCATATAATTGAATCCTCACATTATCCCAGGAGGTAAGTACTACTGTTATCCTAATTGAAAGAGATGAGGAAACCAAGGCTTCAGGAGGCAAAGTGACCTGCCTGGATCTGACAGCTGGACCAAGACTTGACCGTTCAGTCTGAGGCAAAGTCCAAGTGTTGCTCAACAATGTTTGTGTGCTTGAAGTACAGTAGGGCCAACAAACCAAAACACTGGAGTTCA
Source organism: Capricornis sumatraensis (assembly GCF_032405125.1). Classification (NCBI taxonomy): domain Eukaryota; kingdom Metazoa; phylum Chordata; class Mammalia; order Artiodactyla; family Bovidae; genus Capricornis; species Capricornis sumatraensis. The sequence goes on along the minus strand of NC_091071.1, from coordinate 27,865,105 downwards.
GTGAGCCAAGTGAGGCTCGTGCTCAAAAACCTTGAATTCCCCAATGGTTTAGGGGAGAAGTTTTATAGGTTTGGGGTTGAGGGCTGCAGGATGTGTGACTTTCTTCTGATTGATTGGTTGCTGATGAGGTAACAGGGCAGTGCTCCAGGAACCTTGTGTCTGTCCTTGAATTACCATCCTCCACCTCTGCCATAGTTCTGCAGAACTCATAGATATTGTTACATATATTCCTTGAGGAGGAACCAGAACCCTGCCCCAAGGCTGCACTAATATTTCTTGGCTGTTCCTCCTGTGTTTCTCTATTCCCTCCCTTCCCAGATTAGCAACTGTTTGAAAAGACCTAAGAAATGACCAAAGTAGGTTGTTTATAGACCCTTTAAAACAAAGAAACACGTTAAGGTTACACACTTTCAAGCTTTCTGTTAATATTTGTGGAGAAGATTTCTAAGATTTGTATTTGTTCTTGACAAGTACAGGCTTCCTTAGTGATTCACTTGATAAAGAATCTGCCTGGGATGCAGGAGACCCAGTTTCAATCCCTGAGGGTGGTGGGGGAAGGCAAGATTTCCTGGAGAAGAGAATGGCAACCCACTCCAGTATTCTTGCCTGGAGAACCTCAGAGAGGAGCTTGGCGGGCTACTACTGTCCATGGAGTTGCAAAGAATTGGCACAGGAGATGACTTTGACAAGTACATTGACCCTCAAACAACGCAGGTTTGAAATGCACAGGTCCATGTCCTGGATAGGACCACACAATCTGTGGTTGGCTGAATCCATGGATGGGAAACTGCAGGTGCCGAGGAATGAGTGTAAAGTTATACATGGATTTTTGGTTTCATGGAGGGTTGGTGCTCCTAATCCCCACATTGTTCAAGGGTCAACTGTAATCTTACGGAGGCTGTGATCTAGAATTTGGGCAAGAGAGCCCTTTCAGCAGTTTATTTTTAAAAGACCTCAAAAATAAAGTAGGAAACACGTCGAAATAAAGTAGGGAATAAACTGGCAATTCATTGGTTAGGTCTTGGCACTTTCACTACCTGGATTCAGTCCTGGTTGAGGAGCTAAGATCCATCAGGCTGGGCAGCACATCATAAATAAACGAAGTAGACACTCTCTTCAGTTGACTTCCCTGATAGCTCAGTTGGTAAAGAATCTGCCTGCAATGCAGGAGACCTCGGTTGGATTTCTGGGTTGGGAAGATCCACTCAAGAAGGGATAGGCTACCCACTCCAGTATTCTTGGGCTTCGAGGGTGACTCAGATGGTAAAGAATCCGCCTGCAATGCAGGCAACCTGGGTTCGATCCCTGGGTTGGGAAGGTCCCCGGAGAAGGGAAAGGCTACCTACTCCAGTATTCTGACCTGGAGAATTCCATAGACTATAGTCCATCGGGTTGCAAAAAGTCTGACACAACTGAGCGACTTTCACTCTCTCAGTCTCAAGCAAGTGTGGGCATGGTTTTAGATACCACCTGGGTATTTATATTTCGAAGACACGGTTCGGTTTACATCTTCAAGAGATATAGAGACAATGCAAGTTTTCTCCTAGGCATTTTGGAATGTAATTGTCTATACTCAGAAGTCTAGAGTAATTATTATTAATGGTTTTCCTTGTTTCTGAGTGTACAATCAACCTCAGGCCAATTCACTTTAGAGGAGACAGCCTCTAATATCATATCTATCTAATCTCGACTGTCAGCCTTCAGCTGAGCTATTTCCTGGTCATTTGCAGGAAGGCCTGGGAAAAGTTCTGGTCATCTGTTTCCTTTGTGAACTGGAAGTGGGTTTCGACCAGGGGTCCATAGATCCAAAAGTTCTTCTAGAGGATCAGGGACAGGCTGTTGGGGATAAGAAGTGTGTAAGAGGAGGGGTAGGGGATTTAGGTCAGGTTTGGTTTTTAATTTGTCCTAAATTTAATTTCTGTTCTTTCACCTTATTAAGAGAGTCCCAAAGGCTGGCCATTATATTTCTTTGTATCCATTTTTTATTCCCCTGCCCCGCCCCTCACCCCACCATGGGTACCAATGAGACCATTGTTTTAAGAGGAGAAAAATTTTCAATTTAGAGGTTTTTGCTATTCAAAAGATTCATTGTCTGGTGAGTAAGCTTTTCTTAATAGCAACTCAACCCAATAAGCCTTTTACGGCTTCATGGTGGATGCAAGAAGAGTGCAAAAGATAGAGGTTTCACAAAGCCCATGAAGTTCATTCCCAAAGAGAATCTGAGAAAGCAAAGCAAAAGCTCAGCCAGGCAAGGGGACATCTCTCTCCATCACCCCGTTGTATTGGCTTTTGACAACACTCTTACAAATGCATCCCTGGTACCCTTGCAACTCTGATTTTCCACCTAGGACAGCACTGCAGGGTTCTGGTTATCTACATAGTCTCTGTTAAAATGCAGACCTGGGTGTAAATGCCAGATAGTTACATGGCTTTGGGCAAATTGCTGTACTTCTCTGAACCTTAATTTTCTCATCCTTAAAAAGGAAACGAATAATATATCCCCTTCCTGGGATGTTAGCTACAAATTAGCTAATGCAAGATAAGCACTCAGCACAGTTTTTTAGAAAACTGTCTTTATTCTTTAGTAATTAGAAAAAAATCAGCTAATACAGAAAAAATGTTTAATCAGCTGGAGAGGCGAGAGATGCTGGGTGACCCCCAAGAGAACTGGAGGCTCCTCTGGGAAGAAACCTGGGAAGGGTGAGAAGGAGCAATGTGACCAGAACAAGCCCCCACCACCCACATGAGACAGGTTATGCCACCTTCAGAGATGCTGAAGTGCCTCAGGTATGAAACCAAATTCCAGTTCTCTTAGCCTGGCCCTGGGGAGGAGATACTGGGATGTGTGGGAAGAAATGTGGGTGATATGGCCATCTTTTACTAGAGGAACTGATTTTATTTTCAAATATACTTTCTTACAAACAAACACAAACAAACCAAGACACATTCAACAAGGATAACAAATATTAGTACCAATTTTACCAGGAAAAAAAAAAACCCTACATCTAGTTTTGGGTAGTTTTATTTATTTGGAGTAACCTACATTCAGTGGCACTGATTACACAGTAACTGTAACTAACATGAAACCGTAGAGTTGTAACTTTCCACAACTGCATGGACTTGGGCCTTTCTGGCTGAATACATCTTCAAAAAACAGGATTCCCACCTCAGAGTTAGGCCAGTGAAATCTATAAAGGAGTAAACCTCTGAAATAGTGACTCAGAATACCTTACAGCTGACAGATGACAAGCAGGACATGTTAGTTATAAAGTAGTTGTAACTATTTTATAGTTATATATGCTTATATTTATTATATATATAGTAGTTATATATATATTACATATGTTTTTACAGTAGTCATGTATGGATGTGAGAGTTGAACTATAAAGAAAGCTGAGTACTGAAGAATTGATGCTTTAAACTGTGGTATTGGAGAAGACTCTTGAGAGTCCCTTGGACTGCAAGGAGATCAAACCAGTCCATCCTAAAGGAAGTCAGTCCTGAATATTCATTGGAAGAACTGACGTTGAAGCTGAAACTTCAATCCTTTGGCCACCTGATGCAAAGAACTGACTCACTGAAAAAGACCCTTATGCTGGGAAAGATTGAAGGCAGGAGAAGGGGATGACAGAGGATGAGATGGTTGGATGGCATCACCGACCCAATGGACATGAGTTTGAGCAAGCTTCAGGAGTTGGTGATGGACAGGGAAGCCTGGTGTGCTGCAGTGTGGTATTGCAAAAGGTGAAACACGACTGGGTGATTGAACTGAACTGAACTGAACTGATAGTTATAACTTGAATCAGTGCCTAGTGTGTCAGATGGGTAGAGAAGGAAATGGCAACCCACTCCAGTGTTCTTGCCTGGAGAATCCCATGGACAGAGGAGCCTGGTGGACTATAGTCTATGGGATGGTGTCAGATGGGAGAGGAGAGGGACCCTGGCAGGCCAGGTGGTTTGGATAAGCATGGTTGACTTCTAAACACTGATAGCAAGATGACTTCTGATATGTAATCTTAGATTAATTTTATAGGTAAATGAAAAAGGCCAGTAATCATCCACTAAGATCAATAAACAGCACTAAAAAATTTACTGCATGAGGACTGTGCTCTGCAGCAGTTTCCCAAGACAAAGCACCCAGATGTTTTCTTTCTTTTTTTGTTTTTGAAAATACCCACAGCATGTGGAATCCAGTTCCCCTACCAGAAATTGAATTCGTGCCCCTTGCATTGGAAGCACAGATTGTCAACCACTGGACTGCCAGGGAATGCCCAGATTTTGTCTTCTTTTCTCTGGCTTGCAGAGCTGTTCTCACGCCCATTTCAAGAACCTTCCTCCCTCCATCTTTGCTCTTCGCTGCACACTCCGTGTATCTCAAAGCACCGATCCTGTTTGCCATGCTTTCATCTTGCTCTAGTTTTCCCGACACTTGCTGTATCCTGGTTGGCTCCCACTTACTGCACTCATCTTTCCAGAGATCCTGCTTCTCTCAAGCAGGATAATGGGTCCATTGGAATAGAAATGCTTGGCTTCTGGAGTGCATTTTTCTGAGATGTTTTTCTGATGAATATCTGATGTTTCCTGATAAGTGTCCTTTTATCAGGGCTACCAACAGAGAGACATATTAGTACAACATCAGCATCCAGATGGGAGAGGGGCTTCAGGTGACCACTCTCCTCCTGCCCACCTGGATCCCATAAAGCCAAGTCTACCTGCTTTCTACCCAGCTTGATATCTGCCACATGGTTCTCAAATACCATGAGGGCACATGCTTCTGGGAACTGGTCCTTGCTAAACACAGCGCCAGGGCACATTGGCCAATGAGGAAGACAGCAATTAATCAAATATTTAATTACAAACTGAATAGGTACTATAACAACAGCAGCAACAACAAAATGTAACAGAGACAACAGGGGCCACGCCCTGGACTGGGGAGGGAGGTAGGGAGTGCTTCTGTCTCAGACATTCTGGAACACTCTATCCTAAAACCTAGTGACTTAAAACAACTACAGTCATTTATTTTGCCCACAAAGCTCCAATTTGGGCAGAATTCAACGTGGCCACCAAGTCTGGGCTCCACATGGCATCATCTGGGGCAGCTTGACTGGGATAGGAGAGTACAGTTTTTTTTTTCCTAAGGATATAAATTACATACAATCCACCATTTCAAACTATACAGCTGAGAGGTTTTTTGGTATATTCATAAGGTTGTACAGCCATCATCACTACCTAATTCCAGGACATTCTCATTTCCTTGAAAAGAAATCCTGTACTCATTGGCAGTCACTTCCCAATGCTTCCCTCTCCCCAGCCCCAGGCAATCACTACTCTACTTTGTGTCATCAGTGAAAATAATCAATGAACAATGTATAATAAGAATAGACATGAACTGGGACAAACTTCAGGAGATGGTGAGGGACAGGGAAGTGTGCAGTGCTGCAGTTCATGGTGTTGCAAAGAGTTGCACACAGCTGGGCAACTGAACAACAATAAAAAATAAGAAGAGAAAAGAGTTTTATTTGAGCCAAACTGAGGACCAGTCTGGAAGCCTGATTCCCAGACGACTCTGAGAAACTGCTCCAGAGCAGCATGGTTTCCAGGACAGTTTTGTATCATGTCAGAACAAAGACATTAAACAAGTCAGGGATACATTTCAAGGGAAAAAGAAACACATATGTCAGCACTATACAGTGAGTCAGCATGACCTTGGCACCTGGGAAGGCAGTCTTATCATCAAAGGAGGACAAGCATTGGCATCCCAAGAAGAGTGGAATTTAATCTTTATTTTTAACATAGACATTTTTTTTTAAATCACAAGTAATGCTTTTAATTATTTAGCTTCTTACAGTACTCACATAACAGAAACTGACAAATCCATGTTGTTGTTGTTTAGTCGCTAAATCACGTCTGACTCTATTGCAACCCCATGGACTGTAGCCTGCCAGGCTCCTCTGTCCATGTGATTTCCCAGGCAAGAATACTAGAGTGGGTTGCCATTTCCTTCTCCATACCATGAACATTCTTTAGTTTTGGTCAACATGTCCTTTTCTCTAGTAATTAAAGCAGATGCACAAGGTATGTTTGATAGGCCACAAGCACACTAAAAGGTTAACGTAAAATTCAAGTTAACTCATAAATCGGGGAATGACATATACACACTACTGTATATAAAATAGATAACAGGTAAGGATCTACTGTACAGGACAGAGAAGTGTACTCAATAACCTATATAGGAAAAGAATCTCAAAAAGAGGGGATATATGCATAACTGATTTTTTGCTATACACCTGAAATTAACACAACATTGTAAATCAACTATACTGCAATAAAAATTTAAAAAAAAGAAACTTCAAGTTAACATGTATAAACCAGAGTGACTTCTGTTTATCTCAATATATGACAATTTCTCATCACTGTTTCTGTAGATATTCATAACTGGACATTTCATATAAAGGGAGGAATCCAAAACGTGGCCTTTGGTGTCTGGCTTCTGTCCCTTGATGCTGTCAAGGTTTTGGAGGATTCTCTTGAAGATGGCTAACTCACCTGGCCTGCTCGTTGGTGCTGGCTAACAGCTGGGAGTTTAGTGAGGGATTTGGGCTGATCCTAGCCTCTCTCTGTCAGGGCCCTTTTGCTTCCTTATGGCATGCCAGCTGGGTTCTAAGAGTGAATGTCCCAAGAGAATCAGGCAGACTTTTCATGTTTTGTGACTAAATTTGAAAGTCACATAGTGTCCCTTTGATACTTGTCTTGTCACCATCAAAATCTTGGCTTTCCCTCCCCACCAAAGCCAAATAAAAGCATTTGGAGACAGTTTGGAGGAAATAGGAAGATGGCTTTGATCCTCAGCTGGCCTAGGAGAGAACACTGCAGACTAGTGCCTCAAGAACTGTGCTGCACTGCATGGGGCATCTGAGGGGGTCATGTAGATGGGGCTCAGAGTCTGGAGTATGTAATAAGGAGCCAAGCAGGGAAGACCTTGCGTTCTTCTTTTTGAACTGTTTCCAAACAGTCATAGTTGATGTCAGGTAACACAGTAACTGGATATGGCAGTCCCATAGCCTGGTTATTATTTACATTGGTCTCTGGTTTATTGTACTGCAGCATTCATGTCTGAAATCCAAAAAGCCACAAGGAGTGGTGTGCAAAGGGAGCTCGGAGAAGGTAAGCACCAGGTACAGGACATAATTATCGTAGAGTTAAAGGGCAACAGGCGCAGGATGTATTAATAACTCATGCAGAGTTAGGGGGCTATAGGTGCAGGATGTAATTTACATAGTGTCAGGTTAGTTTGGGGAAAAGCAAACCTAGTTACAGACTGCAGATTCAGTTCAGCTCAGTTCAGTCGCTCAGTCGTGTCCAACTCTTTCCGACCCCATGGACTGCAGCATGCCAGGCCTCCCTGTCCATCCAACTCCCAGAGTTTACTCAAACTCATGTCCATCGAGTCGGTGAGGCCATCCAACCATCTCATCCTCTGTTGTCCCCTTCTCCTCCTGCCTTCAATCTTTCCCAGCATCAGGGTCTTTTCCAATGAGTCAATTCTTTGCATCAGGTGGCCAAAATATTAGAGTAAAACTAGGGAGGCTTCCCCGGTGGATCAGTGGTAAAGAATCTGCCTGCCAATGCAGACACATGGGTTCAATCCCTGGTCCAGTAAGCTCCCATGTGCCATGGAGCAGCTAAGCCTGTGCACCGCAGCTACTGAGTCCATGTGCCTGGAGCCTGTGCTCTGCAACAAGAGAAACTACCACAATGAGAAGCCCACACACCCCAACTAGAGAAAGGCCCCTGCACACTGCAAACTAGAGAAAGGCCCACGCGGCAACGAAGACCCAGCTCAGCCGAATGTAAATGAATAAAAATTATTTTAAAGTAAAACTAGGGGTGATTTGCTCTTTCAGGCGCATCTGTGCTTATTCTCTGGCCTAGTCACTGTTCCCTTTTTGTTGCTGGACTTGAGTCTCATTGGCCCTGCCTGGGTCACATGTCCATTCACTGAGGCAGGTGGGGGTGTGTGGGCAGAACGGGGTCTTGAGTCCACCCCTGCCGCCCTACTGAAAGGGGCAGGTCGGGGAGTAAACTGTCCCCCAGTGGTCCTAATTGGATGTTGTTGTTCTCAGGAAATGGTAAAACAACAACCCGCATTCCTCTTTGGTCCTTTTCACTGCAACAGTCTCAAGCTCACCTGGATTCAAGGGAAAGGAGCACAGACCACACTTTTCAATGAGTGGACTGTCAAGGACACGTTGTGAGAAGAGCGTGTGCCGTGGAAGACATTAACTGTGGCCATATTTGGATAATAACTGCCACAGCTTCCCTGAGGAAGTGTGACGTTTGAACTGAAAGCTGAAAGGTAAGTAGGTGTTAACGAGGCACAGTGGTGGACGAGCATTCCAGGAACGTGGGATGGCACTTAGAAAGGCCCTGAGGTGGAGCACTGAGCACATTTGAGGAAGAGAAAGCGGATCCAAGTACCAGAGGCAGAGAGAAGAGAGACACAAGTGAATCTGAAGGGGCTGACCATACAGGACTCTGTTTGTCCTGTGCTTTAAGTGATGCTGTTTCTGCTCAGCTTCCCTTGTCTCTTCTTCCAGAAGAGACAGCATCCTGAAGTACCAACAGGGTACAATTTACTCCCCAACCCACCTCTTTCAGTAGGACTGGAATGGTGGACTCAGGACCCAGTTCTGGCCAATGAGGACATTCCACACACCCCCACCTGCCTCAGTGAATGGCTCAGGAATGGACATGTGACCCAGGCAGGGCCAATGAGACTCAAGTCCAAAGCATTCCTGGGGTGACTGGACAAGGGATACACTCTGTTTTGGGGGTTGCTGGGTAGGATATAGCTGGAAGTGCCGGTGTCATCTTTGACTCTGAGTGAGAAGAACCTGATTGAGAATGACACTGATAACCTAAACTCAACCAGTTTTATCAGCAAAATGGGTTTATTTGGGAAAAGCAAAAAACTGAACTTGAACCGTGAACTTCCAGATGTTCAAGATGGTTTTAGAAAAGGCAGAGGAACCAGAGATCAAATTGCCAACATCCGCTGGATCATGGAAAAAGCAGGAGAGCTCCAGAAAAACATCTATTTCTGCTTTATTGACTATGCCAAAGCCTTTGACTGTGTGGATCACAATAAACTGTGGAAAATTCTGAAAGAGATGGCCATAGCAGACCACCTGACCTGCCTCTTGAGAAACCTGTGTATGCAGGTCAAGTAGCAACAGTTAGAACTGGACATGGAACAACAGACTGGTTCCAAATAGGAAAAAGAGTACGTCAAGGCTGTATATTGTCACCCTGCTTATTTAACTTATATGCAGAGTACATCATGAGAAATGCTGGGCTGGAGGAAGCACAAGCTGGAATCAAGATTGCGGGGAGAAATAGTAATAACCTCAGATATGCAGATGATACCACTCTTATGGCAGAAAGTGAAGAGGGACTAAAGAGCTTCTTGATGAAAGTGAAAGTGGAGAGTGAAAAAGTTGGCTTAAAGCTCAACATTCAGAAAACTAAGATCATGGCATCCGGTCCCATCACTTCATGGCAATAGATAGGGAAACAGTGTAAATAGTGACTGACTTTATTTCGGGGGTCCAAAATCACTGCAGATGGTGATTGCAGTCATGAAATTAAAAGACGCTTACTCCTTGGAAAGAAATGTATGATCAACCTAGATAGCATATTAAAAAGCAGAGATGTTACTTTGCCAACAAAGGTCTGTCCAGTCAAGGCTATGGTTTTTCCTGTGGTCATGTATGAATGTGAGAGTTCAACTTTAAAGAAAGCTGAGCGCCAAAGAATTGATGCTTTTGAACTGTGGTGTTGAAGACTCTGGAGAGTCCTTTGGACTACAAGGAGATCCAACCAGTCCCATCCTAAAGGAGATCAGTTCTGGGTGTTCATTGGAAGGACTGATCTTGAAGCTGAAACTCCAATACTTTGGCCACCTGATGCAAAGAGCTAACTCATTGGAAAAGACCCTGATGCTGGGAAAGATTGAGGGCAGGAGGAGAAGGGGATGACAGAGGATGTGATGGTTGGATGGCATCACGGACTCAATAGACAAGGGTTTGGGTAAGCTCTGGCAGTTGGTGATGGACAGGGAGGCCTGGCGTGCTGCAGTCCATGGGGTCGCAAAGAGTCGGACATGACTGAGAGACTGAACTGAATGAACTTCAAGACTTCCAATCTATGGCAAACCACAGGCATGTCCGGAGAACAAAGGAAGCAAGCCTGCTTTTATAGGGAAAAGTTGGTTGGGGGCGGAGGGTGGGAGATGCTGTTCTAAATGAAAGTTCATTGGTGGGAAGTAGATGGAAACGACTTCTCATTGGCTGAGCTGTGGTGTTTCCCATTGGCTGGACTTTCGCTGAGCAAGGAAACAGGCTTCCCTTGGGCTAGTAAAGTACTTGCATTTCTCATCTGGGAGTGCAAGGATGTACCCTATTCCTACGGGGCACGGAAACGAAGGTCAGTGAATATAGGAAATGGCAACCCACTCCTGTATTCTTGCCTGGAGAATCCCGTGGACAGGGGAGCCTGGTGGGCTGCTGTCCATGCGGTCGCACGGAGTCGGACACGAGTGAAGCAACTTGGCATGCATGCATGCACTGGAGAGTGAATGAAGTGAGTGAGTGAAGTCGCTTAGTTGTGTCCGACTCTTTGTGACCCCATGGACTGTAGGGCACCAGGCTCCTCCATCCATGGAATTTTCTAGGCAAGAGTACTGGAATGGGTTGCCATTTCCTTCTCCAGGGGATCCTCCGGACCCGGGGATCGAACCGGGTCTCCCGCATTGCAGGCAGGCGCTTTACCGTCTGAACCACGGCAACCCACTCCAGTGTTCTTGCCTGGAGAATCGCAGGGATGGAGGAGCCTGATGGGCTGCCGTCTATGGGGTCGCACAGAGTCGGACATGACTGAAGCGACTTAGCAGCAGCAGCAACATGTAAATGAAGGTCATTGTATGCAAATAATGGTGAGTAGTAATATGTGAGAGTTTTCTTTGCAGGTCATTACCTCCTCTAATTTTGGTTGAGGTTTCCTTTATTAGTTTTCAACACGAACAAACAGAAAAGCAGTACCAAGTGATGTGTGCCTGTTAAGTCGCTTCAGTCCTGTCGAAATCTTTGCGACTCCATAGACTGTAGCCCACCAGGCTCCTCTGTGTATGGAATTCTCCAGACAAGAATACTGGAGTGGATTGCCATTTCCTTCTCCAGGGGATCTTCCCTACCCAGGGATTGAACTTGCATCTCTTATGTACCCTGCATTGCAGATGGGTTCTTTACCACTAACATCACCTGGGAAGCCCACGAGCTTCTGGACCACAATTAAAGCCAGATTTTCCACTGGGCATTTTTTTCTTTTCTTTCTTTCTTTCTTTTTTTTTTCCTGGCATGCCATGCAGCATGCAGAATCTTAGTTCCTGACCAAGGATGGAACCCGTGCTCCCTGCAGTGGAAGCTGGAAGTCTTAACCATTGGACCTCCAGGGAACTCCCACCATTGGACATTTTAGATACAAGTCAATACTATTTGGTTTAAGGTGATTTTAACTTTAATCACTTGCAACCAAGAGTCCTGTTTAAATTCAGTTAGGATTTTGGTTGTCTTGCTGCTTACCCTTCCTGGAATGCTCTGGTATTTCATTTGGCCTCTTCCTGAACTTTGTGTTTGTGATCAATAATTTGTTTTTAATTGCTTCTCCATCTGAATGACAAATTAAATTTGTTTGAGATTCAGAGACATTCTTCAGAATATTTATAAGAACAGTTGTATACTGTTAGGGACCAAACGACGGGCTCTAGGACCTGAGTCATGTTTACCAGAAAGAGACAGGATATGCGCTCATCCTGCCTGGCCAATCATGTAACGCCAGCTACTCCTGTAACTGAGACAAAGAACTGCCTGTATATAAGCCGCCATACTCCTTTGTTCGGGGCTCCTGTCAGATTCCCTTGTGTGGGATGAGACTTGGGCCCTAGCGCGCTAGAGATAAACTCCCTTCTTGCCCTTGCATTACCGTGGTGGACTTGCTCTCTCTCTTGGTCGGTTTGGAGATACGGGCTCAGAGCATAACATTTGGGGGCTTGTCCGGGATCTCCGTCCCGCCGGGGAGGACAACTCTCCGGGTAGAAGGGAGTAACCTCGTTAGGAGATAAGAGCTCTGAGCACCGGTGCTAACGTTGCAGAAGCCCAGATTAAGTCCGGGGCCCAGTATCGTACTGGGGAGGCATCTGGGTGTAAAGTGCAGAGGCAAGTCCAGCGTAAGGCCGGGGCCCAGTTTTGTGCTGGGGAGGCGGCTGGCTCTGGTTACTGGATTAAGTCCAGCGTAGGGCCGGGGCCCGGTTTCGTGCTGGGGAGGCGGCTGGCTCTGTGAACATCCTGCAGGTAAGATTGAGTGCATTGTCAGTGGCCACCTTGTGTTTGTTATCTGTTTGTCTATTTGTGGTGTCTGCGTTGCTCTTTGTGTGCTCTGTTGGCTCCCAGTGTACTTTTCTGTGATCATGGGACAAACAACTTCTACTCCTTTATCTCTTATAATTAACCACTTCTCTGATTTCAAGTCTAGAGCACAGAATCTATCTGGTGAAAAAAAAGCAAGTTAGTAACTTTTTGTCCTGCCGAGTGGCCTGCTTTTGATGTCAGCTGGCCACGAGAAGGCACCTTCAGCCTGCCTCCTGTTCGAGCGGTCGGAGAGAAGGTGCTCGCCCCCTACCCTTTGGGACACCCAGCCAGACCGAACTCCATACATTTTGGTCTGGCAGGACCTGGTGGAAAACCCCCTGGCCTGGCTAAAACCTTTTGTTTTTCAGCCCCTCACTTCCCTTCCCTCTTCCCCGCCCTTGCTTTCACAGGTTCCACAGGTTTCATCGGGAAGAGCCAAATGAGAGCCTAGCAGCCTTCCTAAAAAGGATAATGGAAGCTTTTAGACAGTATACCCCTATGGACCCACAGGCAGATGAGTCACGAGCGGCAGTTATGTTAGCATTTGTAAATCAAGCAGCCCCCGATATTTGAAAAAAGTTGCAAAAGATAGAGAGGTTAAGTGAACAACCCTTGCAAGATCTAGTGAGGGCAGCCGAGAGAGGTTTTAATCATAGAGAGACCCCAGAAGAGAGAGAGGACCGCATTAAAAGAGAAAAAAGAAAATTTAGGGCTGAAAAAAACCGTAAAAATCAAAAAGAGCTGGCCCAGATATTTTTTGCCGGGGTTGAAAACAAAAACAGGTTCCAGAAAGGGAAAAAATTGGATTCAAAAACTGAAGAAAAAACAACAAGGCGTAAGCTTGAGAAAAACCAATGTGCGTTTTGTAAAGAGTTTGGACATTGGAAAGATAAATGCCCCAAGAAAAATCTAAAAGAGGGGCCCAAGAACCCCAAGAACGAGACTCCCTCACCAGACAGTCATATCCTCTACGCGGGTGAGGATAGCGACTAGGGGGGTCAGGGCTTGAAGCCCCTCCCCGAGTCCTGGGTAACTATAAATATGGAGGGGAAACCGGTTGGCTTCATGGTGGACACGGGAGCCCAATACTCAGTCTTAAACCAAAAAGATGGACCCTTGTCTAAAAAAAGTAGCTGGGTGCAGGGAGCAACCGGGACTAAACGATATGGATGGACTACAAAACGGCACGTGAACTTGGGGGCCCACCAGGTGACCCACTCTTTTCTGGTGATACCTGAGTGTCCAGCGCCCTTGTTGGAAAGGAATTTACTGTCTAAAGTAAATGCCCAAATTCATTTCAACCACGGACAAGTGTCGGTTCTAGATGGGACCAGGCATCCTCTTCAGGTCCTGTCTCTGGCATTAAAAGATGAATACAGAATCTACTTGCCAGAGGCCCCAGCGACAATAAGCCCCAAAGTACAACCATGGGTTCAAAGATACCCTCAGGCCTGGGCTGAAACAGCAGGAATGGGACTAGCCAAACAGAGGCCCCCTATCATTGTGGAACTGAAAGCCAGTGCTTCCCCAGTGAGGGTACGACAGTATCCCATGAGTCAAGAGGCTCGACAAGGAATTACTCCTCATATACAATGCCTCATAGACGCTGGGGTCCTGAAAAGGTGCCGGTCCCCATGGAACACTCCCCTGTTGCCTGTGAAAAAGCCTGGGGGAACTGATTTTAGACCAGTTCAAGATCTACGAGAAGTCAACAAACGGGTGAATGATATTCATCCTATGGTTCCTAACCCTTATACATTGCTAAGCAACTTGCCTCCAAACTATATTTGGTACACTGTTTTAGATCTAAAAGATGCCTTTTTCAGTTTGCCTCTTGCCCCCGCAAGCCAAGAGATCTTTGCCTTCGAATGGCAGGAAGACGGTGGTCAGACCCCTGTGCAGCTGACATGGACTCGCTTACCACAGGGTTTCAAAAACTCGCCCACATTATTTAATGAGGCCCTGGACGAAGACCTCCATGAGTATCGGGTTGAACACCCTACCATTGTTTTATTACAATATGTTGATGACCTTATGCTGGCAGCGCTACAGAGAAAGAGTGCCAAGAGGCAACAGGTGACCTTCTCCAAAGCTTGGGGACTTTAGGTTACAGGGCTAGTGCCAAAAAGGCCCAGATTGCCAAGCAAGAGGTTACATACCTCAGTTATAAGATAAAACAGGGCCAGAGGTGGCTAACACAGGCTATGAAAGAAACCATCCTCCAGATCCCTGAGCCGGCTAACCCTAGACAAGTGAGAGAATTTCTGGGAACTGTAGGATATTGCCGGTTATGGATCTTGGGGTTTGCAGAAAAGGCCAGGCCCCTATATGAAGGGACCAAAGAAAACAAGGACTGGAAATGGACTGAGCCAATGAAAGAGGCCTTCCAGGAGCTCAGGCGAGCCTTGCTAGAAGCTCCTGCCCTTGCCCTCCCTGATCCATCTAAGCCTTTCCAATTATTTGTAGATGAAAAGCGGGGGATAGGAAAAGGGGTACTAACACAGAGATGGGGACCATGGAAGCGACCTGTAGCTTACCTTTCCAAGAGACTGGACCCAGTGGCAGCCGGATGGCCACCTTGCCTGCATATCATCGCGGCCACCGCGCTCTTAGTCCACGATGCTGATAAACTGACTTATGGACAGAGGCTCTTGGTCTACACTCCTCATGCCATAGAGAGAGTTTTAAAGCAACCCCCAGGTAAATGGATTCCTAATGCCTGCTTGACGCACTACCAGGCCTTGCTAGCTGACACCCCACGGATTCATTTCCAAACGCCCTGCACTCTAAATCTGGCCACTCTTTTGCCCAATCCGGAGGAAAATAGCCCCCTCCATGATTGTGATGAGATACTGGCCGGGGTAACAGCACTGCGAAAGGACTTAACCGATACTCCACTGGATAACAGTGAGCTAAAATGGTTCACAGACGGCAGCAGTTATGTAAAAGATGGACAGAGACGGGCGGGAGCCACAGTAGTAGATGACTCTGGACAGACGATATGGGCAGAGGCCCTTCCCCCGGATACCTCAGCACGAAAGGCAGAGTTAATTGCCCTGATTCAAGCATTAGAGAGAGCCAAAGAAAAAAAAATAACTATTTTCACTGACAGTCGCTATGCTTTTGGCACGGTACACATCCAGGGCCCGATATATCGGAACGGGGGTTTTTGACAGCTGAAGGAAAAGAAATTAAAAACTTGCCTGAAATCTGTAGACTTTTAGAGTCTGTACAGATGCCTCGGGCTGTGTCAATAGTACACGTACCTGGACATCTGAAGGGTGACAGCCCCACGGCAAGAGGGAATCGTGCCGCAGACCTGGCAGCTCGAAAAGTAGCTGAAGATTTCATCACCCCTGTGTTGGCGATCGGACTTCCACCTCCAGGTATGGAAACTCTGCCGCCAACCCCTGAGTATTCATCCACAGACCTTGCTTGGATCCAAAAACACACCAACCTTCAAAAAGATGAAGATGGATGGTACCGAGACTCAGACGGCTACTTGATACTCCTTGCTCAGTTGGGACGGCAACTATGTGAGCATTTACACTTGTCTACTCATCTGGGAAAAAAGAAGACTCTGATGCTCTTTCAAACTGCGCGCCTATGATTTCCCCAGCACCAGACAACTGTAAAGAACATAGTGCATGCTTGTAAGGCGTGTCAACAGATGAGGCCAGGAAAAGGACAACATGCAGGACTGAGGTATCGGGGAGAAGGACCAGGGTAACACTGGAAAATAGATTTCACCGAGGTAAGGCCAGGCAAGTATGGTTACCGGTACTTGTTAGTGTTGGTGGATACCTTCTCAGGGTGGGTAGAGGCTTTTCCTACAAAGAGAGAAACCGCGATGATAGTCGCAAAACGATTTTAAAAGAAATAGTTCCCAGGTTTGGCCTGCCAGTGACCATCAGCTCTGATAATGGACCTGCTTTTGTGAGTCAAATAGTTCAGAGCCTTGCCCTAGCCCTGGGGACTAAATGAAAGTTACATTGTGAATACAGTCCACAGAGCTCAGGGCAAGTAAAAAAATGAATCGGACTCTAAAAAAACTTTAACTAAATTGGCTATAGAGACTGGCGGGGGCTGGGTGACCCTCCTTCCCTTCGCCCTCTTCCTTGCGCGTAATACTCCTTATCAACTTAATCTGACCCCATTTAAAATTCTGTATGAGAGACCTCCCCCTGTATGTCCAATATTTGAAGGGAAGAAACTACCGCCTCCCACGTTGGGACAATTCCAAGAGGCCTTGATGGCCTTAAGCGAGGTACACTCTCGTGTCTAAAAACTGCTCCGGGAAATACATGTGGGTCAAAATAAGGGAACTATTCCCTCACATGACATTGGCCCAGGAGATTGGGTATAGGTCAAAAGGCATCAAACCAAGGCATTAGAACCCAAATAAAAGGGTCCTTATGTTGTTCTTCTTACCACCCCAACTGCCCTAAAGGTCGACGGTATCGGGCCTTGGGTGCATTGCAACCACGTACGCCCAGCTGCTTCAGCAGAGCAGGAAGACGCTAAAAAAAAAAAAAAAAGAAAAGCATCTCTGCACCCGTCCAACCCCCTGAGGCTAAAGCTTCGAAGGCACCAACAGGACCAGGACAGCTCGGCTGGGCCGTCTTGTGGATGACCCAGTTACTCTGCTCCGGAGCTGCCAGCGTGAACCCGCATCAGCCCGTCAAAATCACCTGAAAACTGCCAAATAGACTAACATGTGAGATGCTTAACTCCACCACCGCAATACATCCACCAAATACTTGGTGGCCAGACTTATACTTTGACCTTTAGCTGGTGGTAAATATACCCTGGAAGAGGAGCAAGCTCTGAAATCATGCATTCTGGGCATGTCCAGGTGCGCCCAGGCATAACTAAAAGATCTGTGGGGAGATACAGGGGGGGCTCTGTGCTGCCCTAAAAAAAACAGTGTTGTTTTTATGCTGATCACACAAAAATAGTTAAAAAATCTATGGCCAAAGTAAGAGAGGGACTAGCCCAACATAAACGAGAACATGAGGCTCAACAAGGGTGGTTTGAGTCTTGGTTTCAACAATCCTCTTGGTTGACCACCCTAATCTCCACCTTGCTGGGACCCCTGCTAATACTTCTACTGATGCTTACCTTTGGCCCATGTATAATCAATAGACTTATAGCCTTTGTAAAAGAACGCATAAATACAGTACAGCTGTTTGTGCTTTGACAACAATATCAAACTGTGTCTCATGACCGAGAAGAAGATTCCTCTATATGATCTAAGGACGGGGGGAATGTTAGGGACCAAACGACGGGCTCTAGGACCTGAGTCATGTTTACCAGAAAGAGACAGGATATGCGCTCATCCTGCCTGGCCAATCATGTAACGCCAGCTACTCCTGTAACTGAGACAAAGAACTGCCTGTATATAAGCCGCCACACTCCTTTGTTCGGGGCTCTTGTCGGATTCCCTTGTGTGGGATGAGACTTGGGCCCTAGCACACTAGAGATAAACTCCCTTCTTGCCCTTGCATTACCGTGGTGGACTTGCTCTCTCTTTTGGTCGGTTCGGAGATACGGGCTCGGAGCATAACATATACAACATGTGTAAATTTTCCTTCTCGAGTAAAAATAGTATGTAATAAAGCCAATTGTCTTGTTGTCTGTGGTCAATCAAATAGGAAATACATGACAGTTTATGGAGCAGTTTAAAATGTCCAAATATTATGTCCCTGAAGGTTTTGTCTAGATTAAAGATCTCCCTCAGTCCTTTTCAGAGGACAGATGGATCTTGAGCATATTTGGGCAGATTTTTTGAGTAAACTGGAGAACATGTCAAATCAGCAGCTGTCTGTTTGATTTATTTTCACCCCACTTCTTACCCCCTCCACTAAAACAAAACAAAAAAATCCTCCTGATTGTCAAGACTTTAAAAATTGAAGTGAAGTTGATTTAAAATATTGTGTTAATTTCAAGTTACAGCAGTGACTCTGTTTATACGTATATAATTTTTCGAATTCTTTTCCCTTACACGTGCATATGTGCTAAATCACTTCAGTCATGTCTGACTCTTTGTGACCCCATGGATTGTAACATGCCAGGCTCCTCTGTCCATGGGATTTTCCAGGCAAGAACACTAGAGTGGGTTGCTGTTTCCTTCTCCAAGGGATCCTCCCAAACCAGGGATTGAACCTGGGTCTTCTATATTGTGGGCAGATTCTTTACCGGCTGAGCCACAAAGGAAGTATTATGAATAATGGTATTGTAAACATTTGTGTACATGTTAGTGTTTTGAACACCTGTTTTCAATTCTCAGGCACATATGGAGGCACGGTAATTCTGTTTACTCTTTTGAAGAACTGTCAAAAATTTTTTTATTAAAAAAAATATTTTTTGTGACATGCCTCATGGGATTCTAGTTCCCCAACCAAGGATTGAACCCAGGCTCTTGGCAGTGAGAGTGTAGAGTCTTAGTCACTGGACCGGAAGGGAATTCCCTGTTTTCCATAGAGGCTACACTATTTTACGTTCCATCAGCAAGATGTGTTTGTGCTCCAATTTCACATCCTGGTCAAAGAGGATGTTGTTATTTTCCATTCATTTATATTATAGTTGTCCTAGTGAGTTCAGTTCAGTTCAGTCACTCAGTCGTGTCCGACTGTTTGTAATCGCATGGACTGCAGCGTGCCAGGCTTCCCTGTCCATCACCAACTCCCAGAGCTTGCTCAAACTCATGTCCATTGAGTCAGTGATGCCATCCAGCCATCTCACCCTCTTTCATCCCCTTCTCCTCTTTTCTCAATCTTTCCCAGCATCAGGGTCTTTTCTAATGAGTCAGCTCTTTGCATCAGGTGGCCAGAGTATTGGAGTTTCAGCTTCAACATCAGTCCTTCCAACGAACACCCAGGACTGATCTCCTTTAGGATGGACTGGTTGGATCTCCTTGTAGTCCAAGGGACTCTCCAGAGTCTTCTCCAACACAGTTCAAAAGCATCAGTTCTTCGTTGCTCGGCTTTCTTTATAGTCCAACTCTCACATCCATACATGAATAATGGAAAAACCATAGCTTTGACTAGACAGACCTTTGTTGGCAAAGAAATGTCTCTCATTTTTAATATGCCGTCTAGATTGGTCATAGCTTTTCTTCTAAGGAGCAAGCATCTTTAAATTTCATGGCTGCAGTCACTATCTGCAATGATTTTGGAGCCCAAAATAATAAAGTCTGTCACTGTTTCCATTGTTTCCCCATCTATTTGCCATGAAGTGATGGGACTGGATGCCATGATCTTCCTTTTCTGAATGTTGAGCTTTAAGCCAACTTTTTCACTGTCCTCTTTCACTTTCATCAAGAGGCTCTTTAGTTCTTCGCTTTCTTGCATTAGGGTGGTGTCATCTGCATATCTGAGGTTATTGATATTTCTCCCGGCAATCTTGATTCCAGTTTGTGCTTCATCCAGCCCAGCATTTCTCATATAAGTATACTTATATGTACTTATATGTACTCTGCATATAAGTTAAATAAGCAGAGTGACAATATACAGCCTTGACATACTCATTTCCCGATTTGGAAGGAGTCCATGCCCAGTTGTTTGCTGTTGCTTCTTGGCCTGCATACAGAGTTCTCAGGAGGCAGGTAAGGTGGTCTGGTATTCCCTCCCTTGAAGAATTTTCCACAGTTTGTGGAAACTGAAAACAGATTGTTGTGATCCACACAGTCAAAGGCTTTGGTGTAGTCAGTAAAGCAGAAGTTTTAGTTTTCTTGTGAGTTATAGTTTTCTTTTGATCACTTTGGCTGTCTGTGGTATCAAGATAACACTGGCCTCACAGAATGAAATAGGAAGTATCACCCTCTCTTCTGTTTTTTGAAAGGTTTAAAAGGATTGGTACTAATTTTCTTTTACTATATATTTTTCAGTTATTTTCTTAGTGGGTCCTTGGAATTATAATTAACATTAATGTATAATAATATAGTTAGAATTAATACTGACGTAACTTTGAAGTGAAGTGAAAGTTGCTGAGTTGTGTCCAACTCTGTGACCCCATGAACCATACAGTCCATGGAATTCTCCAGGCCAGAATACTGGAGTGGGTAACCTTTCCCTTCTCCAGGGGATCTTCCCAACCCAGGGACTGAACCCATGTTTCCCACATTGCAGGCAGATTCTTCACCAGCTGAGCCATCAGGGAAGCCCCAATTTAGCTTTAATATTATATAAAAATATTTACTCCTATATAGCCTCATTCTTTTCTTTATGTTCTTATAGGCACAAATTCCATCTTTTTTTACTGTGTGCCCACGAATACAGATTTTTAATTATTATTTTATGTTATTGTCTTTTAAATCACATAGAAAAAAAGAGTAAGAAGCTAAAAATATGTTAATACTGACTTCTAAATTTACTTATGTAGTTAACCAGTGGTTTTTTTTTTAATGTAGATTTGAATTATTGTTTAGCGTCCTACAATTTCAGCCTGAAGAACTCCTTTCAGCATTTATTGCAGGTCAGATCTACCAGCAATGATCTCTCCCTAGTTTTGTTTTTTTCTGGGAATGGCTTAATTTCTCCTTTACTTTTGAAGGGTAGTTTTGCAGATTACAGAATTATTGGCTGACTGTTTTTTGTTTTTTGTTTTTTTTCTTTCAGCACTTTTGTATGTCATCCCACTGCCTTCTGGCTTCATGGTTTCTGATAAGAAATCATCTCCTGACCTTAACTATCCTTTATATGTGATGAGTTGTTCCTCTCTTGCTGCTTTCAGGATTCTGTTTAGCAGTTTGATCTTAATGTGACTCAGTGTGAATCTCTTTGAGTTTATCCTATTTGGGTTTCATTGAGCTTTTTGAATGTTTAGATCTGCATTTTTCATCAGCTTTGGAAATGTTTGATCCATTATTTCTTCAATGTTTTTTCTGCCTCTTTTTCTGTCTCCTCTCATTAGACTCCCGTTATGTATTTTTTGGTGCACTTGATGCTGTCTCAGAAGTCTCTTAGAGTCTGTTCACTTTCCTTCATCTTTTTCCTACTAAGTAGGAAAAAATCTAAGTAATCTCAATTTATCCATGTCCAAATTTATCAATTCTTTCTTCTGCCTGATCACATATGATTTTGAACCACTGTAGTGAGTTTTCATTTCAGTTATTAAACTCTGCAACTCCAGAATTTCTGTTTCCTTTTAATAATTTCTATCTCTTTATTGACACAGTCTGTTTGGTAAGATAGTGCTTTTATGGTTTCCCTTAGTTCTTTGAGCATATTTTAAAAAGCTGACAAACTCTTTGTCTAGATATTTTTACTTTTTTTATATAATTGGGTTTCATTTTGTTTCTCAGTTCAGGATTCAATCAAGGCTATGTGTTGCATGACTTCTTCACCTATTTTTTTGGTTGCACCACTTGGCTTGTGGGATCTTAGTTCCCTCAAACAGGGATTAAACTCATACCCCCTGTGTGGAAGTGTGGAGTCTGAGGTGCCAGGGAATTCTCCTCCACCTTTTCAAAAAATTTTAAGACATTGCCAGGAGAACCCAGGTCAGATGTCTAATAGAATGTCCCATTTTCATTTTCCCTTCATAATTAGATCCAAGTTAAACAGTTTTGGTAAGATGATACATAGATAATGAACACGCACAGTCTTTCTAGGGCAATGATTTGAAATGAATTAGATCCAAATATTTTTTATTGTGATGTCACTTTGGTCAATATTCAGATTTTCAGGAAAGAGAGTATAATTAGCCAGACTGGTTCGCATGCTCACTCCTTGGCCAGAGAGGGGAAGCATTTTGATTGACAGTCTTATCAAGAGTATTCCCAGTGAGGAGTGAATAGCCCAGCAAAAGAAAACTAACATTGCTGAAGCAGGGGGAATGGATGCTAAGTAGGAAAACACAGCAAACATCCACTGTCCATCTATCTTTCAGTGATCTCAGCCATTCACTTGATGCCTACTATTTACTTTGCCAGGTTCCCAGAATGAAAGTTGACTTCTTTGTCCAATTCTAGACCATGTTTACAAGCATCTGCTAAAAGCCTCTACGTGCATGTTTACAACTTGCATGTTGTAAAGGCATCAAAACTTAATGCCTTCTTCACCTGGCCCTACTCCCATCCAGCAGAGGAGTTGAATTTATCAACAGCTCCATCACCATCCCAGCAACCAAAGACCAAATTTATGATTCACTGTGTCTAGTCTTGTGGTTTGTATTTTTATTGCATCTTTTAAATCCTTTCCCCCTTTCATTCCCACATGTATCATCTTAAACTATGCCCAAAGTGTTGCCTGGAATTACAAGTAAGAAGGAATAAACCACTTTTCAGGTTAAACAAATTCAGGGAGCACTAGGAGATGCAAATTTATTTATCACAGAACTTCTCAGAGCCTTGAATAAGCCATTGTGATTTTCAAGGAATAGATATTCTTTTCTTACTTTTTATTTTATGAAATAATTCAATTTATGGAAAAACTGCAATAGCACAATGAACTTCTCCATATCTGTTACCTAGATATACTTTTTTCTCTTTTTTGGCCAAGTCATGCAGCATGCGAGACCTCAGTTCCTTTGACCAGGGACTGAGCCCGTCCCCCTACAGTGGGAGCATGGAGGCTTAACCACTGAGCAGCCAGGGAAGTCCCCCTGGATATAGTCATTGTTGGCATTTTCTTACATTTTCTCCACTCTCTCTTCCTTAGTCTCTCTGTCAATCTCTCTCTCTCTCAAATATATACATACATATATATATATATATATATATATATATATATATATATATATGCATAGACATGTGTGCATATCTTCTCTCTATACATAACATATACATATACCCTTGGGACTTCCCTGGTGGTTCAGACAGTACAGAATCTGCCTGCATTGTAGGAGACTCAGGTTAGATCCCTGGGTCAGAAAGATCTTCTGGAAAAGGGAATGGCTATCCACTCCAGCATTCTTACCTGGAGAATTCCATAGACAAAGGAGCCCGGTGGGCTAGAGTCCATGGGGTCACAGCTGGACATGACTGAGTGACTAACACTTTCACTTTCATATATCCTCAATATATATACTCTATATATTCTGTCAAATGGCTTAGCAGTAATAACACATATAATTATATTATCTATATCTATATACATATATATTGCTGAGCCGTTTGAGAATAAGTTGCATACATTGCGCTCTTTTACAAGTAAACACTTCACTTTGTATTTCTTAAGAATAAAAACATCTCTTATTGTTTAGTAAATATCCTATTGATAAATACATATGATAAGACAATTCTTCTCTCTCACATCAGAGGAGAGCTATACAATTTGGAAAATGCTAGTTTACATTAGTTCTATAGGTTCTTAACTTGCTGGTTCCCAAACCTGATTGCCCATCAACAGCATGATTATTACTGAACAGTGAACAATAAACTGAACAGTTTATTATATACAGATGTAAACATTTAAAATAAATGCACTCATTTAATCTTCATAAATAATAGGCATTACCATCTCTAGTTTGTACATGAGAAAACTGGGTTACAGAGAGGTATTCTTACCAGGATACACAACTGGTAAGAAACAGAGCTGGCATTTAAAGCCAGAGTATTTGATTCCAGGCTGATGAACCGATGCTTTTGAACTGTGGTGTTGGAGAACACTCTTGAGAGTCCCTTGGACAGCAGGGAGATCAAACCAGTCAATCCTAAAGGAAACCAACCCTGAATATTCATTGGAAGGACTGATGCTGAAGCTCCAATACTTTGGCCACCTGATGAGAAGGGCTGACACATTAGAAAAGACCCTGATGCTGGGAAAGACTGAAGGCAGGAGGAGGAGAGGACAACAGAGGATGAGATGGTTGGATGGCATCACTGACTCCATGGACATGAGTTTGAGCAGGTTCCAAGAGATGGTGAAGGACAGGGAAGCCTGGTGCACTACAGTCCACCGGGTTGCAAAGAGTCAAACACGACTAAGTGACTGAACAACAACACCATCTGATTCCAGAGTCCATCAGCCACATTGCTATGCTGCCCATAAAGTGGATGTTAGGACCACTTTTGTTGAAAACACCATTTCAGTTCAGTTCAGCTCAATTCAGTCACTCAGTCATGTCTGACTCTTTGTGACCCCATGAACCACAGCACGCCAGGCCTCCCTGTCCATCACCAACTCTCGGAGTCCACCCAAACCCACGTCCATCGAGTCAGTGATGCCATCCAGCCATCTCGTCCTCTGTCATCCCCTTCTCCTCCTGCCCTCAATCTTTCCCAGCATCAGGGTCTTTTCCAATGAGTCTGCTCTTCGCATCAGGTGGCCAAAGTACTGGAGTTTCAGCTTCAGCATCAGTCCTTCCAATGAATATTCAGGACTGACTTTCATTTAGGATGGACTGGTTGGATCTCCTTGCAGTCCAAGGGACTCTCAAGAGTCTTCTGCAAGACCACAGTTCAAAAGCATCAATTCTTCTGCACTCAGCTTTCTTTATAGTCCAACTCTCACATCCATATATGACCACTGGAAAAACCATAGCCTTGACTTTTATTGAAAATACCATTCCAGAGCCCACCATTCCAGATCAGCTGACTCAGACTGTCCAAGAATCTCTAATACACTTCTCACAATGATTTTGTTGGGCAGACAGATTACCTATTCTTGCTGGTAGTAAACTTCTTGTCTCCTTCCCCTTCAAATTCCAGTAGCCAGATGAATATGCACAAGGTACATCTTCATCTGTTGCTTGTGAGTTAAGGAAATAGTCATTCAACAGTGTGATTAAGAACTAGGACTTAGAAGTTGGTTCTGGGTTTCCATCTTGGCTCTGCCCTTAACCAGCTCTACAGTTTGGAGCATCAGTTTCCTCACCTGGGCAGCGAGGGTTGGATCAGAAGAGAAAGTATGGCCTTCTCAGGAAGGGACCTGTGGCAGTTGATAACTGCAGTTATTATTGGTGGTGGTGGTATGTTTCAAACCTCTCAGCCACAAATGGTCAAATCATCTTTGATTTGTCTCCGTTTCCTCTCCTATAGAGCTGGGCTATTGATATACTGTCTTCTAGGATAGTGGTGGGCATTCGATGGAGGATTAAATGTTCAGAATGCTGCTAGGCACATAGTGAGTATGCAGTGAACGTTCAGTTCAGTTCAGTTCAGTCGCTCAGTTGTGTCCGACTCTTTGCGACCCCATGAATCGCAGCACGCCAGGCCTCCCTGTCCATCACCAACTCCCGGAGTTCACTCATAGTACTATTATTTATTCTGTTCTTTATCACTGTGCTCTGGACAAAAAGAACTACTTAGAACAACTTGAATATGCTTCATTGCAGGCTGCTTCCCTGTGTTCTTCTTTGCTGTGCCCTCTGCCTGGGACACCATCCCCCTTTCTTCTGTGTCAAAACCCTAACTGTGTCTCCTCCTGTCCCATCAGTAGTGTTTTTGGTGCCAAGGAAGCCTTCTCTTATCCCCTCATTGGTCTTTATTGATCTCAGAGGGGCACTTATAGAAATCTATTTGTATAGAAATCTATTTGTCTCTTCTCCCCTTAAAGGAGCTGCTTTCTCTATTTCAGGTAACCCCTAAACCAGAGCAGACCTCGTTATCTGTTACCCTAAAAAGGCCAGAGCCATTTTTAGAAGGCTCTAGAGGGATTTCCGTGATGGTCCAGTGGCTTAGACTCTGCACTCTCAGTGGAGGGGGCCCAGGGTTTGATCCCTGGTCAGAGAACTAGATCCCACAAGCTGCAACTAAAGATCCTCTGTGCCACAATTAAGACCCAGCACAATCAAATAAATAAATATTTTTTAAAAAAAGAAGGCACTAGATAAAGTCTGCTCGGAATCAGGGAGAGCAAGCCACAGATCACTTTGATGCCTCCCATCCATCTGTTGCCGAAACTCAGAAGAAATGAGCTGATATGCACCAACTCCTGTGGTTTAAGGAGTTTCTTCTGAGTCATTCCCGGTCTAGGGAGCAATCTTACCACACCAATGGCTTCATCATTGCCTAATAGGGGCCCTCTGGGGCTTTATCATGGACAAGGGAGCTGAGAAGCCTCCTCCGCACAGTGAAACCGATGGAAAGAAACACAATGGACAGATGGATTGCTACAAAGGCAGGCAGGCAAACAAGACACACAGGCAGGAACCCTCCCTTGGATGAGATGTTTCAGCTTCTTTCTGGGGAGGCAGATAAAACAGTCACCAGAGCCCAAGCCCTCCCACTCTTCATTTGCAAAATTTTAGGCATCTTCCTTAGATAAGCTTTTTGTGAGCTCTTGTTAAATTTGTGGACTGAAATAAACAATAGCTACTGTCCCTCAGGGCCTGCTGGATGCCAGGCCCTTTAAAGGTGTTCTCCCACTGACTCTGCCAAGTGACAGGTGTCCCATCGAGCTTCCAGCATTACTCTAATGTCACCTTCTCAGTGAGGCCTACCTGGAACACCCTACTTAAAGTTGCAACCCACCCCACCTCCATCCCACATCAACATAACCCTCACCACCTTCTAACATGCAGTTTGATTTATTAAATAGGTCTGATTACTGTCTGGTGTTCCTCCCACACTCCACAAGGGGGACCACCATAGGGTGGGTAGGGGGTCTTTGTCACGCAGGCTCATTTGGGGATCTCTGAGAGTCCCTTGGACTGCAAGGAGATCCAGCCAGTCCATTCTTAAGGAGATCAGCCCTGGGATTTCTTTGGAAGGAATGATGCTAAAGCTGAAACTCCAGTACTCTGGCCACCCACCTCATGCGAAGAGTTGACTCATTGGAAAAGACTCTGATGCTGGGAGGGATTGGGGGCAGGAGGAGAAGGGGACGACAGAGGATGAGATGGCTGGATGGCATCACTGACTCGATGGACGTGAGTCTGAGTGAACTCCGGGAGTTGGTGATGGACAGGCAGGCCTGGCGTGCTGCAATTCATGGGGTGGCAAAGAGTCAGACACGACTGAGCGACTGAACTGAGCTGAACTGAGCTGAACTGAGGGCTTACAACTGGGCTTCCCTGGTAGCTCAGCTGGTAAAGAATCCACCTGCAATGCAGGAGACTGGGTTTGATCCCCGAGTTAGGAAGATGCCCTGGAGGAGAGCATGGCAACCCACTCCAGTATTCTTGCCTGGAGAATCCCATGGACAGAGGAGCCTGGAGGGCTACAGTCCATGGTGTTGCAGAGTAGGACATGACTGAGCGACTAAGCATAGCATAGCACAGGGCTTACAACAGAGACTGAATCATTAATGCAATGTATGATCCATGAATCATCATTCATTTTTTTAAACTTTTAAAAAAAACTGTGTAGTTTTTTTAATTGAAGTATAGTTGATTTACTATACTTACTATAGTTGTGTTTGTTTCAGGTGTAAAGCATTAAATGCAATTGTATGATCCATGAATCATTTATCATCATTCATTAATGTTTTAAATTAAACGATTGTGTATTTCTTATTGAAGTATAGTTGATTTACAATGTTGTTAGTTTCAGGTGTATAGCACACACACATATACACACACATGCACATATATATAATCATTTATTTAACCTGTCTATTTCCTTTTTGTTATAATATGACTTCTTTCTAAAATTGCGTTTGTTTATTTTTGGCTGTGTTGGGTCTTTGTTACTTCCAGCAGGCTTTCTCTAGTTGTAGCAGGTGAGTGCTACTCTTCATTACAGCGCACGGGCTTCTCATTGTGGTGGCTTCTCTTGTTGCAGAGCATGGACTCAAGGCACTCAGGCTCAGTAGTTGTGGCACATAGGCTTAGTTGCTCCGAGGCATGTGGAATCTTCCTGGACCAGGGATAGAATCTGTGTGTCCCTTACATTGGCAGGCAGATTCTTCTCCACTGTGCCACCAGAGAAGTCCCAACCAGTCTTCTTCTGATAGACATTTAGGCTGTTGTCAACCTTGTGCTATTATAAACACACTGTGGTGAACACCCTTGAGCAAATATCTTTGTATATTTGTGCATTTACGTCATAGCATAGATTCTTCCATGTAGTATTGCTACATAAAAGGTCTGAACAGTCTCAGTGTTGACAGATGTTGTCAATACCTCTTCTGAAAAGGCTGTTTCCTTTTATACTCCCTCAATTAATGAATGAGAGGTCTCAGTAAGGATTGGTCAAACTGGGGTAGGAGTGGGGAAGATGCCAACTCACCTACATTTGCTGAAGCTCTAATATCTGCAAATGTAGAATCTAAAAGTTCATCTTGCTCTCCTCCAGCTCCCTTTCCAAGGCAGTAATCCTCTTCAACGCAGCCTTGTTTTGAATTCTTTCCTTGTCAGGGACAGGGGTCAAACTTCCCTTCTGTGGTTTTCAGGATAAATCGCTACTGACAGGTGACTGGATGGAAATCTGCTTTCTTGCAACCGTACCCCACCGATCCCGGCTCCATTCTCAGGAGTCACAAAAATAGGGCTAATCCTTTTCCCATGTGACAGCCTTTCAAATATTTGGAGACTGTATTAAATCTCCTCTAAGTCTTTTCCTCCCTGGGTAAATCACCCCAGCTCCAGCCATGCACACCCCCTGGATGTGACAGTGTTGACCTGGGGACCCTTTAGGTAGTGGCCAAGTGTGAAAGCTTTTGGGTTCCCCAAGCTCGAGTTCAAATCCCTGTTCCCACACTTTCCAGCTGTCTGACCTTGGCCAAGTCACTTCTCAGATTTCAGTTTCCTCCCTTGAATACACTGCATAACAATAAGGACCCTCTTGTAAGGTTGCTGTCTGGGCCACATTCCTCCATTTAAAAAAAAAAAAGAAAAAAAAAAACTAAAACTATATTTTATGATGGAATTGGTATAAAGACTAATATAATAAAGGCAGGGTTATATTTATTTTTCTTCTGATTTTAAAACAATGAAAACATTTTCCTGAGGCCATCAGTGTATCCTGGCCTTTGGCACTGTGCCTTCTTTGGATGGGTACATGGGCTCTGGTCACTGGGGGGTGTGAACTCTTGTATATACAGTTCCTAGCACAGGGCTTGGATCTTTGCAACTTAATAAATGGTGAGGGACAGAGAGGCCTGGCGTGCTGCAGGCCATGGGGTTGCAAAAGAGTCAGACACAACTGGGCAACTGAATGACAACAGCAAATGATGACCACAAATTAAAAAAAAGGAAAGGGTTGAGCAGAGAACAGAGTGTGTTGCTGGAGGAGGCTTCCCCCACAGACCTCTTCATCAGTGCCTGTGGGTTTGCAGACTCAGCTTCTTCTGAACACAAGTAACACAGCCACTTGTGTTCAAAAGCAGCCCTATGCTTTCTCACCTTACTTGCTAGAGTCTCAGGAGAGTTTGTCAAAAAAGATGCAGAGTCTGTGGCATTTGTCTTAAGAAAAGTGGTATCTTGGTCTGCAGATACTGCTGTAACAAAATATCACACACTGGGTGGCTTACAAACAGCAGAAATTGACTTCTCACAGTGTAGGAGGCTGAGAAGTTCAAGATCAAGGTGCCGGCATGGTCTTGCTCTGGTAGGGGTCCTCTTCCTGGTTCATAGGTAGCACACATGGGGGAAGGGGCAAGGGAGCTCTCTGGGGCCTCGTTTAATCTTTTTTGTTTCAATTTTTGTTTTGGCCAAGCTGTGTGGAATGTGGGATCTTAGCTCCCCATCCAGGGATCAAACCGGTGTCCTCTGAAGTGGAAGGTCAGAGTCTTAACTACTTGACTGCCAGGGAAATTCCAAAGCTAAGCTTTTGTGTGTGTAGGGGCGGGGGGGGGGGGGTGTCTCTTTTATAAAGGCATTAACTTCATTCATGAGGGCTCCATCCTCATGACTTAATCATTTCCCAAAGGCCCCACCTCCTAATACTACCACATTGGGGATTCAGGTTTCAACATATAAATTTAGGGAGGGGTTCTCTAGCAAGAGGAAATATACATTCTTCAAAAACGGGTAAAAAAAAATTCATGGAGTAGTAGAAGATATTTGAAATATATGTAAATAGCAACACATTTGTGCCTAGACTGAATAGAGCTCCTTCAAATCATTAAGAAAAGTACAGTTGGTAGAAAATAGCAAAAGGCTTAAAGATACTCTTGCATAAAGGAGGAAGTCAATATCGGTAATAAATGGTGGGGGGCTGGGGGAGTGCTCAGCCCTATTTGTAATCACGGAAAGGCAAATTGAAACCACAATGAGATACCACCATAAATTCTACATGCAGCACTTTTTCTGGATGCATGTTATGTTTTACCATTAGCATGTTTTTAAAAATGTGTACATCACGAGGTAAAAAATAATGCAAACAGATAGGTAAAAAGTCTTTCTACCGCTGGACCTCCAAACCCCACCCTCCAAATACCTCCTATTACTAGTGGCTGGTGAGGCCTGTCAGAGAGTCTGCTTACAGTAGCATCTATGAATAAACAGCCACCTTTCACTGGATAGTTAGTGCCATAAATTTGTTTTGTTTTGGCCACGCCATGCAGCATGTGGAATCTTAGTACCTCGACCAAGGACTGAACCCATGCCCCTGCAGTGGAAACTCTGAGTCTGAACCACTGGGCTGCCATGATCAAACCTTCAGAAGCAGAACCAGTGAGTCCTTACCATTCATAACAAGGGATTTATTACTGGGATTAAATCTTATAAATTGTGGAAGCTGGTGGAGAATTCAATGGGCCTAAAGTTCTTGGAGATCAGCAAGGCCAGCAGTTGGGGGAGAGGGGGTGAAGTTAGACACAAATTGGAAAGAACAAAGACAAACCACAAGCCATATCTGTTTCTGACATTGTCTTTTTATTACAGCCATTCTGATGTGTATAATGTGGTATCTTCCCAGGTAGCTCACCTGGTAAAGAATCCACCTGCAATGCAGGAGACCCGGGTTTGATTCCTGTGTTGGGAAGATCACCTGGAGAAGGGAAAGGCTGCCCACTCTAGTATTCTGGCCTGGAGAATTCCATGGACTATATGGTCCATGGGGTTGCAAAGAGTCAGACATGACTTTCACTTTCACTTTTCATATTATGATTTGCTGAACTGTTGTAAAGTAAGTTACAGAGATCATGACATTTCACCTTAAACTCTCCAGTATACCACTCTGAAAAATGGTCGCTAGTCAGTTCTGAGAAGTTTTCTGTGGGGGAGCTGTGTTGGGTCTTAGTTGCGGCATGTGGGATCTAGTCCCTAACTAAGGATAGAACCTGGGCCACCTCCATTCGGAGCTCAGAGTCTTAACCATTGGACCACCAGCAAAGTCCCAAAGTGTTTTTTTTAGTTCTTTTTTTCTTGATAATTTCCTCCCCTTTGTTTTCTCAATTTTATTTTTCTCAGATTCTTATTATGTGGATATGGGACCTTCTGCTGTGGTCATCTAGTATTCTTTATTTCCTTTTCTTTCTGGAAGACATCCTCAATTTCTTTCTTCCTCTTGTTTCATTGAATATTTTTTACTTCTTAGTTTCTTGATTTTCCGAGAGCTTTCTGTTGTTGTTGTTCCCTAAATATTAAAAGATATCTTGTTCTTTACAACTTAAATTTATACAGTGCTGTATATCAATTATATTACAGTAACGCCAGAAGTAATAATAAATAAATTTTAATCCCCCTCCCCCAAAAAGATAGCACTGTTCTGGGAATGCTATACCATCTATCATCTCTCTAAGATGTTCATGGCAGGTTTTTAGAAGTTTACTTTGTTCTTCTCATTGTCACTGTTTCTTCAAATCCGCTTTTCCTGATTGTTTGGGAGTTGTCTTTTATAATCAAAGCTTTTCTCAGATGATTGCAGTCTTTGGCTGTCTGTTCATATTTCAGCGAGGCACCAAACGCTTCTGCAAAGCTCTGCTGTGAAGAGAAGTCTGTAGACTGACAAGCTCTATTGTAGAGGCTTCCCTGGCTCAGATGGTAAAGAATCTGCCTGCAGTGTGGGAGACTGAGTTTGATCCCTGGGTCAGGAAGATTCCCTGGAGAAGGCAATGGCTACTCACTCCAGTATTCTTGCCTGGAGAATCCAATGGATAGAGGAGCTTGGTAGGCTACAATCTATGGGGTTGCAGAGTCAGACACGACTGAGCAACACATACACACACCGACACACACACAAGCTCTGTCGTAGGTAGATGAGAGAGATCCAGCCACATCATTGGAGAGCTCCAAATATCAGTGTCTGTAGGTCTTTCTCTTTGACTACTCAGCTTCCTAGAGAGGAATTCTGTAATCTCCTCCTTGAAGGCTTGGTAGTCATTGGTGTTGCTCAGTAAATACTGATATATATACACTACCGTGTGTTATTAAAATAGTGGGAACCTGTGTTATAGCTAAGGGAACTCAGTTTGGTGCTCTGTGATGACCTCTAGGTGGGATGGGGTGGGGGGGTAGGAGGGAGGTCCAAGTGGGAGGGGATATATGTATACATATAGCTGATTCACTTCATTGCACAGCAGAAACTAACACAACATTTTAAAGCAACTTAAAAAATACAAAAAAATATTTCTGTCTCTCTCCTTCCAACTACACCCATTATATGAGGTTGGACTGTACCATGTCCATAGCTATAACCAATGGGCTATGACTGAAAATAATGTATGTCCCAACAGTGAACAATCTGAGAAAAGAATTAAGACAACAATTTCATTTGCAAGAGCATTAAAAAAATACTTAGAAATAATTTAACTAAGCAGGTTTAAGAATTGTACACTGGAAACTATGAAACATTGCTAAAAAAAATTAAAGAAGACCTAAATAAACTGAAAGACATCTCATGTCCAAGGATTGGAAGACTTAATATTGATAAGATGGCAATGCTACCCAACAGAATCCACAGATTCAATGTGACCCCTATGGTCCTCCCAGTGAACATTGTTTGCATAAGTGAAAAAGCCAGTCCTCAAATCACAGGGAATTGCAAAGGACACTGAATAGCAACAAACAAGCAAAACTTGTAACAGAAGAACAAAGAGGAGGGACTCTTCCTGATTTTTAAAACACCACAAACCTACAATAATCAAAACCATGTGGTCCTGACACAAGGATAGACATATACATCAATTGAATAGAGCTGAGAATCTGGATATAAACCCATACATATATGGCCAACAGATTTTTGGCAAGGATTCCAAGACCGTTCATTGAGGGAAAGAACAGACTTCACAACAAATAATCCTGGGACAAATGAATACGTATGTGAAAAGATTGGAGTTGGATGCTTATCTCACACCGTATACAAACATTAACTCAAAATTGATCAATGACCTAAAGATAAGAGCTGCAACTATAAGACTCTTAGAAGAAAACATAAGGGTGAATCCTTATGATTTTGGATTTGCTAATGGATTCTTAGATATGACACCAAAAACATAAGCAGCAAGAGAAAAACAGACAAATTGGACTCCATCAAATTAAACACCTTTGTGTGTCAAAAGACATTGTCAAGAAAGTGAGAAGACAAGCTACAAAATGGGAGAAAATATTTGCAAATCCTTTATCTGATAAAGGTCTAGTATCCAGACCATATAAAGAACACTTAAAACTCAGCGACAAAAATGCAAACAACCCAACTAAAACATAGACAAAGAATTTGATTAGACATTCCTCCAAAGCACAGCGATAAACGGCCAACAAGCACATAACAAAATGCTCAACATCATTAGTCATTGAGGAAAATACAAATATACCCACTAGGATAGCTATAATTAAAATTTTAAAAATCCAGAAACCACAGAGCTTTGGGATTTCCCTGGTGGATCAGATGGTAAAGAATCTGCCTGCAATGCAGCAGACCTGGGTTGGATTTGTGGATTGGGAAGATCCAGGAGACGGGAATGACTACCCACTCCAGTATTCTTGCCTAGAGAATTCCATGGACCAAGGAGACTGGGGGACTGCAGTTCACTGGGTTGCATAGAGTTGGACACATTGGAGCCACTAACACACACACACAATGAAGCTATGGAGAAATTAGAACGTTCAAACATTGCTGGTGGGAATGTAAAGTGTTTTAGCTGTTATGGGAAACAGTGGTTCCCTAGAAAGTTAAACATAGAGTTACCATGTTGTTCACGGTCACGTATTGCTGAAGCCTGGCTTGGAGAATTTTGAGCATTACTTTACTAGCATGTGAGATGAGTGCAATTGTGCGGTAGTTTGAGCATTCTTTGGCATTGCCTTTCTTTGGGATTGGAATGAAAACTGACCATTTCCAGTCCTGTGCCCACTGCTGAGTTTTCCAAATTTGCTGGCATATTGAGTGCAGCACTTTCACAGCATCATCTTTCAGGATTTGAAACAGCTCAACGGGAATTCCATCACCTCCATTAGCTTTGTTTGTAGTGATGCTTTCTAAGGCCCACTTGACTTCACATTCCAGGATGTCTGACTCTAGGTGAGTGATCACACCATCGTGATTATCTGGGTCGTGAAGATCTTTTTTGCACAGTTCTTCTGTGTATTCTTGCCACCTCTTCTTAATATCTTCTGCTTCTGTTAAGTCCATACCATTTCTGTCCTTTATCAAGCCCATCTTTGCCTGAAATGTTCCCTTGGTGTCTCTAATTTTCTTGAAGAGATCTCTTATCTTTCCCATTCTGTTGTTTTCCTCTATTTCTTTGCATTGATCGCTGAGGAAGGCTTTCTTATCTCTCCTATTTTTGGGGGCTCCAAACTCACCGCAGATGGTGATTGCAGCCATGAAATTAAAAGATGCTTACTCCTTGGAAGGAAAGTTATGACCAACCTAGATAGCGTATTAAAAAGCAGAAACATTACTTTGCCAACAAAGGTCCATCTAGTCAAGGCTGTGGGTTTTCCAGCGGTCAGGTATGGATGTGAGAGTTGGACTGTGAAGAAAGCTGTGCGCCGAAGAATTGATGCTTTTGAACTGTGGTGCTGGAGAAGACTCTTGCGAGTCCCTTGGACTGCAAGGAGATCCAACCAGTCTATGCTAAAGGAGACCAGTTCTGGGTGTTCATTGGAAGGACTGATGCTGAGGCTGAAACTCCAATATTTCCGCCCCCTCATGCGAAGAGTTGACTCATTGGAAAAGACCCTGATGCTGGGAGGGATTGAGGGCAGGAGGAGAAGGGGATGACAGAGGATGAGACAGCTGGATGGCATCACTGACTCAATGCACATGAGTTTGGGTGAATTCAGGGAGTTGGTGATGGACAGGGAGGCCTGGGGTGCTGTGATTCATGGGGTCGCAAAAAGTCGGACATGACTGAGCGACTGAACTGAACTGAACTGAACCATGTTGTTCAGTTGCTAAGCTGTACATGACTCTGTGACCCCATGGACTACAGCACAACAGGCTTCCCTGTCCTCCACTATCTCCAGAGTTTGCTCAGGTTCATGTCCATGTAACCATATGACCCAGCAATGCCATTCCTGGATATATACCTAAAATATTTGAAAATAGGTATTCAAACTAAGGGCTTCCCAGGTGGCACTAGTGACAAAGAACCCACCTGCTAATGCAGGAGACACGAAACAAGGGTTTGATCCCTGGGTCAGGAAGATTCCCTGGAGGAAGCATGGCAACCCACTCCAGGATTCTTTTTGTTGTTGTTGTTTTGTTTTCTTTTTTTTCTTATTTATTTATTTATTAAATTTATTTTAATTGGAGGCTAATCACTTTACAATGTTGTGGTAGTCACTCCAGTATTCTTGCCTGGAGAACCCCCATGGACAGAGGAGCCTGGCAGGCGACAGTCCATAGGTTCACAGAGAGTTGAACAAAACTGAAGCAACTTTCCACGTACTCTTTCAAACTAACATGTGTATCCATACATATATTGACAGCAGCGCTATTCACAATAACCAAAAGATGGAAGCAGTCCAGATGTTCAACTGATGAATGATAAACACTGTGCAGCATCTTTGTGTTATGAAATATTACTCAGATGCTGAAAGGAATGAAATACAGATACTTGCTACAATGTGGATGAACCTCAAAAACATTTTGCTAAGGGAAAGAAGCCAGACAAAAGGTCACATATTGTATGATTCCATTTATAAATTCCATTTGATGGTTTTCATTGTTCATGGCAGACACGTTTTACAATGTCTCTGGGAGCCTAGGGAAACACAGTTCCCGTGAACCTCTGGTCATAACATTTTCATGAACCAATCAACACATAATCTTGATTTATATGTGTTCCTCTCTAAAGAAATCTTACTTAGGGAATTCCCTGGCCGTCCTGTAGGTAGGACTCCATGCTTTCACTGCTGAGGGCTCAGGTTCTATCCCTGGTCAGGGAAATAAAGTCCTGTGAGCTGCGTGGTGTAGCCAAGATTAAAAACAAAAATAATTTTTTTAAAGAAACCTTATTTAATACACATTTTTGGTTCACTAACATGGAACTCATGGCCAGCAGCACTCGCGCCGGGACAAAGCTTACCTAATGCATCTACTTTTTCAGAACACCAGGCAGCACTTCAGTACTATACTTGGGGCCACTTTAAACAGCGAGTTCAGTTCAGTCGCTCAGCATGTCCGACTCCTTGAGACCTCATGGACTGCAGCACGCCAGGCCTCCCCGTCCATTACCAACTCCCAGAGTTTACTCAAACTCATGTCCATTGAGTCGGTGATGCCATCCAGCCATCTCATCCTCTGTCGTCCCCTTCTCCTCCCACCTTCGATCTTTCCCAGCATTAGGGTCTTTTCCAATGAGTCAGTTCTTCACATCAGGTAGCCAAAGTATTGGAGTTTCAGCTTCAGCATCAGTCCTTCCAATGAATACTCAGGACTGATTTCCTTTAGGATGGACTGGTTGGATCTCCTTGCAGTCCAAGGGACTCTCAAGAGTCTTTAAACAGTGAAATCGCAAACAAAAAAGCATGAAAATGTAAAATGTGGCACCAAATACACCACGGACACTGGTTTACAGTATGAGAGCTGAAATGCCTTCTTCCTCTTCAGCTGGGAACACCCATGTAGAGCAACGCAAATTTGTGGCCACTCTATACGTCTCCACCAACGACCATGAAAGTCGTGTCGACTTTGAAATTACAAATAAATTAATTTAGTAAGACAAGTTCAGAAATATGGAATCTACATATAAGGAGTATTCACTGTATATAGGGCTTCACAGGTGGTGCTAGTGGTAAAGAATTCGCCTGCCAATGCAAGAGACGTAAAAGACATGGGTTCGATCCCTGAGTCAGACAGATCCTTCAAGAAGGAAATGTCAACCCACTCCAGTATTTTTGCCTGGAAAATTCTATGGACAGCAGATCCTGGTGGGCTATAGCCCATGGGGTCGCAAAGAGTCGGACACAACCGAGCAACTGAGCATGAGCATGAGCACTGTGCATAGAATAATCTGGAATAGGTCAATCCACAGACACAGAATTCAGACAGATTGTTGCAGAGACAGGCGGAGAGCAGCCTGGGTTGGTTTCCTTTTGGGCAGTGACTTGAAGCTAAGTACAACTGATGGCTACACAACACTGTGAATATCCTAAATACCAGGAAATTGTTCATTCTGACGTGGTGAATGTTATGTCATATAAATTTCATCCTCCCCCCTCAAAAAACAAAAAATGTATGACTCTAAGTGGGACCCTGAACCTCTCTTTTCCCCTTGGCATGGTGATCATCCGCCTACAGATCATGGCTGCTCCAAGAAGTGGAGTGACGACAACCCATATGGAGACGTAATGTAAGCAAACAACGCACTCAGTTCAGTTCAGTCACTCAGTCGTGTCCGACTCTTTGCGACCCCATGAACTACAGCACACCAGGCCTCCCTGTCCATCACCAACTCCCGAAGTTTACCCAAAGTCACATCCATCGAGTCGGTGATGCCATCCAGCCATCTCATCCTCTGTCGTCCCCATCTCCTCCTGCCCCCAATTCATCCCAGCATCAGGGTCTTTTCCAATGAGTCAACTCTTCGCATGAGGTGGCCTAAGTATTGGAGTTTCAGCCTCAGCATCAGTCCTTCCAATGAACACCCAGGACTGATCTCCTTTAGGATGGACTTGTTGGATCTCCTTGCAGGCTGTTTTAAACTACTGAGATTGAGGGATTTTTGTTACTGCAGCGTAACTGAGCCTATGTTGACTATCTCAGAGGTCTAAGCCTGTCATCGTTGTGGGAACAAGGAGGGATGGGAACTTGGAAATCTCACCATGCCTCGGTATCCTCTTTCTTTATCCCCCTGTTTTCAGTTTCATGATTCACTTCATCCTCTACTGTGTCCCTTCCCAAATCTAGACTCTCTAAAACTTCCTGTTTTATGCTGTGGCTGGGAAAGATAAAGTCACCTGCTCCAGAGGGTGGTAAGAATCCACCCTCTCCTCATGACAACTTCCACACAATTCTTCAGCTTCCAGTCCCAACTCAACCCAGCTTTCATAGGCGATGGGCATTTTAGTTTCTCAAACTTCTCTGGTTTCTATGGTGGAAATTAGCTTGGCTTTCATCTCTGTGTTCAGCTAATTCACTTATCACCTGTTTTCTATCTTATGAAATTTTGCCAGCACTTTTCATCTAATGTTGTTTCCTCTCCTATTTTCCTTTTCCTCATTAGTTTAAGGCTTCCCTGGTGGCTCAGACAGTAAAGCGTCTGCCTGAAATGTGGGAGCCCTGGGTTCGATCCCTGGGTTGGAAGATCCTCCGGAGAAGGAAATGGCAACCCACTCCAGTTACCCTTGCCTGGAAAATCCCATGGGCAGAGGAGCCTGGTATGCTACAGTTCATGGGGTTGCAAAGAGTCAGACACGACTGAGCGACTTCACTCACTCATTAGTTTAAACCTTTCTTATTCCTTGGTGGTCATTTTAGGGAGGTTATGGGAGGCATCTGGACTCGTTACTTCATGGCGAATAAATTGGAAGAGGTGGAAATAGTGACAGAGTTCTTCTTCTTGGGCTCTAAAATCACTGCAGATGGTGACTGCAGTCATGAACTCAGAAGACAATTGCTTCTTGGCATGAAAGCTATGACAAACCCAGAGAGTGTGTTGAAAAGTAGAGACATTCCTCTGCTGACAAAGGTCTGTATAGTCAAGGCTATGGTCTTCCCAGGGGTCACATATGGTTGTGAGAGCTGGACTGTAAAGAAAGCAGAGTACGAAAGAACTGATGTCTTCGAATGGTGGTGCTGGAGAAGACTCCTGAAAGTCCCTTGGACAGCAAGGAGATCAAACCAGTCAATCTTAAGGGAAATCAACCCTGAATGCTCATTGGAAGGACTGATGCTGAAGCTGAAGCTCCAGTATTTTGGTCATCTGATGCGAACAGCTGACTCTTAGAAAAGCCCCTGATGCTGGGAAAGATTGAGGGCAGAAGGAGAGAAGAGGGCATCAGAGGATGAGATGGTTCAGTGGCATCTCCGATGCAATGAACATGAACTTGGGCAAACTCTGGGAGATGGTGAGGGACAGGGAGGCCTGGCGTGCTGCAGTCCAGGGGGACACAACTGGGTGACTGAACAACAACAATGGGAGGCAGCAGAGATAAAATGTATTCAGTTGCTGTGACTTGCTGGGGTCGTGAATGTTTTCCTATTCATCAGCTCTAGACCAGCACAACCATTTCTGGTGACTGTGTAGCATCCCATTATTGGGATGTATCCCACCCCACCCTCACTGCTGCAGAGGATGTCTGGCAATGTCTGGAGACATTTTTGATTGTCACAATGGGTTGTGAGATGAGGGGGCTACTCACATCCAGTGAGCGGTAGACAGGGATGCTGTCAAACATCCTTCAATGCTCAGGAAAACCCCCACAACAAAGAATTATCTGGACCAAATGTCAATAGAGCAGAAATTGAGAAACTCTGTTCGAAAGGATTCCTATTGTCTTCAGAATAAAAGTCAAACGCCTCAGCACAGCTTACAACACTCCAGCTTACCTTTCCCACACTCTCCCTGGCTCACCATGCCTCAGCCACAAGCATCTTCTCTGTTTACTGGAACACACCAAGCTTGTTTCTGCCACAGGGCCTCTGCACTTGCTGTTTCCTCAGCTTGAATCTCTCCTCCCAGATTTTCTGGTTGCTGACATCCTCCCTGCCCTGGTCTTAGTTCAAATGTCACTCCCTTTGTGAGATCTTCACCAATTCATCTTTCCCTCTTCACCCAGCCCTGCCCTCATCCTTATCCAAAGAACAGTCTGTTAACACTTACTGCACCCTTCAAAGTATCAATCCTGAAACGGGCTGTTCTTCTGCCTTTGTTTATATTTATTACTTGATGTTATCTCTGTGAGAGCAGGAACCTGTCAGTCTTGATCTCAAGCATTTTGCCTGCCCATGATTTCCGCTCAGTAGATGGACAGAAGGTCTTGTTTAGAGATCCTCAAGTATTTTACGTATGTTTCTTCTTAAAGAATTTCTAAGAACTCTGTACCCCTTGCATATTTTTACTTAAGGTCTGAAATCTGTTTTTTGTAAGTTTAAATAGTTGCAGTCTTAATTTCCCAGTTATTATAAATATTGATATTTTAGAACATAATTTTACTTCATACTTTTAAATATACCTATCATTGTTTATTTTTAAAAATCCTTGAGCATAATCACACAGCATTATGGAAATAAATGGAAAATTTTGTAGGGAAAAAATATAAGAACAGGCTCTTAGCTGGAAATTTTATTTTATTTGTTTTTTTTCTCCTTGAACTTGTATTTCCATTCTATTTCTCTCACAGACTTCTATCCTAATATAATATACTTGAAAAGTTTTAAAATTAATCACCAGATCATACTTGTCTGCAACAAAATGCTTATGTATATTAATATATGTGTATATATATATATAATTAATATATATATTAAAGTCCTGTTTCCCCAAGACTTGAATTTTGGCGATTATCCAGTGTTTATAAGGCTCCAAGTTTTAAAAATTTTCTCTAAATTATCATTACAACTATTATTGGAATATAACTGATCAAAATACCATAAATATATTGCATTATGATCAGTAATGTTATACACTGAAAAGTATGTTTTGTCCTCAATAAGCTTTTAAATGAGAGAGATGGGCTAGTTATTTTTTGGTGAATAATTTTAGGTCTATCTGTCCATGGAAAAGGGGCTTCTCTGGTGGCTCAGTGGTAAAGAATCTGCCTGCAATGCAGAAGACCTGGGCTTGCTTCCTGGGTGAGGAAGACCCCTTGGAGAAGGGAATGGCAACCCACTCCAGGATTCTTGCCTGGAGAATCCCATGGACAGAGGAGCCTGGTGGGCTACAGTCCATGGGGTCGCAAAGAGCAGGACATGACTAAGCGACTAAGTGTGCACACATGTCTGGATTAATACTATTTATTGCTGAAATGCGACAGTTTAGAAAAAGTGCTATTGCCTCCCCCACTTTTTTGCTTTTATAAAGTAAATTCTGAGAAATGTTTTTCACCTTAACAGGAGACCTGAATGGAAATTTTGTAACAGCTAAGTAATCCAAGATTATCCATGTTTGAAAGCCTAGGTAATTTGCCACATATCTCATTATGATAAGTTATCACAAATTATTTGTACTAATTTATTATCCAACAAGTTGGATAATGTTGGTTGGAAGCAAAGAACAAATCATCTAAATTGCAGAAGGATTTGTCATCCTGTCCTCGGGAGCGTTGTCCTTTCTAACTATACATTATTATCTTTTATCTTTATGCCTTTGTTTGGCATCCAGGATTTTACAGCACAGTACAACACACCTCAGTAAGTTTCAAAATGATTGAGAAGCACTGCCTTGCTTTCGTGCAGTGGAGGAAAGAGAATTGTGAAGGCGGGAACATGTTGGAGGCAGGCACTTTCGCAAGTATCTTAGTTTTAGGAGAGAGAACACACAGAAGCTGAGTTTTAAGCAGATTCTCTTTCTCCTCTATTGAGATCTAACTTCATAAAGATATTTTATACAGATTATATAAATAGTTTAATATGAGCGTACCTATATGAAGTATCCACTTTGATGGGTTCTGACAAGTATACATCTGTGTAATTTCCATTGCACTCAAGGCACAGGAAATTTCCATTATTTCATAAAGTTCCCTCGTGCTCCTTTGCATCAATAGTCCCTCACCCAGGAGCTCCTATTCCAGGAAGAATGTATACTAACCTGATTCCAATCAAGCCTTTAGATTGTAAGTTTACAGAAAATACAAAGGACAGAGGAACACATTAAACCATGCTAATGAAGAAATGAAAAAGGAGAAATCCAAGACTGTGGCATATTCTACAGTATAATTGTCTTGATCTTTTTAACAAGACAATGTTTTATACACACACACACACGCACACACACACACACACACATGTATGTATATAAATATAAGAGTGAAAATGTTAGTGGCTCAGTAATGCCCGACCTTGGAGACGGCAATGGCACCCCACTCCAGTACTCTTGCCTGGAAAATCCTATGGATGGAGGAGCCTCGTGGGCTGCTGTCTATGGGGTTGCACAGAGTCGGACACGACTGAAGTGCCTTAGCAGCAGCAGCAGCAGCAATGCCTGACTTTTTGCGACTCCATGGACTATAGCCCACCAGGCTCCTCTAACCATGGGATTTCCCAAGCAAGAATATTGGAGTGGGTTGCCATTCCCTTCTCCAGGGGACCTTCCCAACCCAGGGATTGAACCCCAGGTCTCCTGCATTATAGGCAGATTCTTTATTGTCTGAACCACTAGGGAAGCTCTCATTAATATGAGTGGGGACTCTTCTAGATTAAAAGACACTTAAGAGCCAGAAATATTAAATGTAGTACATGATCTTTCTTTGTGAGAAAGTAAGAATTGGATCGGACTGGGAGAAGAAAACCCAGCCAGGCCATTCCTTAGGCTGGGCTAACAGACAGGATAAAGCTGGCTGCCGAGGTAACAGGAAATAATTTTTCTTCCAAGGACACTTGCAGCTGTGGAGTGACATAGTGACCTCCTGCTCTGAGTGACCACTACTTTCTCACTAGCTGAGAAACTCTGTTTTCTAAAACTATAGAAAATTCTCAGTTTGAAATTCTGCGAATACCAATGTCCTGCCTTTCTCTCTCCCGCGACTCAGACAATGAGCTGCCTTGAGTTCCAAGCCAGGAACAGAGCTTCAGGTAAAAATCTTCCGAATACAATGGTCCACAATTATTCAACTGTGTACTTTCAGAAAGGACCTCGGGTCCACTTGGCTGTCCAGGCTGATATTAACCCCTTTATTCCTTGATCTCTTTGAGCTGTTGACTGGAAAGAATACACTCAATCTCAACGTTGAGTGTTATGATGTATTCGGCAGAAATTTTTCAGATTTAAGCCCAGGAGGCAGGACCTCAAGTAACCCTAGCAGAACTGCTCCTGGGAAGTAGGGGAGGAGCCAGGTTACATAGAGGTTTTGCTACAAACTGCAGGTAGTCTGAACATCAGAAGATTATTGTAAACTAAAGAAAACTAGATATTCCAAATTAAAGGATTTAGTGCCTCTCTATGTATGGGAAGATGCAAGAATCTGGGCTCCTTGAAATCATTCCTTTGATAGGCACCTTAACTAACAGGACACTGATAGGGTCAGTATTCAGCTTTTTGCCACCCTGACCCCTGCCCCCCCAGGTACACAGCTGGAGGTGGCTGCA
This sequence comes from Capricornis sumatraensis, assembly GCF_032405125.1. NCBI lineage: Eukaryota > Metazoa > Chordata > Mammalia > Artiodactyla > Bovidae > Capricornis > Capricornis sumatraensis. The sequence continues at coordinate 27,821,179 of NC_091071.1, read as the reverse complement.
GTAGCTGATGGCTTGATGACCACACATTCTTTATTTACTAATAGGACAGTTGACATTTTTTATCACGGTCTATTTTCCACCCAGCAGCCTGAATGATGCTGATAAAAATCAAGTCACTCCAGCTCCTCCACTCAATTCCTTCCCGTGACCTTCTGCTTCACTCCAAGGATAACCCAGGTCTTCGCTACGAGGCCCTTTGTGAACAGGCCTCATCTCCACTCCAGCCCCACTGGTTCTCTGCTGTTGTTTGACTGTCAGGCTTCAGCCCAGACCTTTCATTTACTGCTCCCTCTTCATGCATTTACTTAAATACCACTTCTCGGCCCGTCTTCCCACATCATGCTTCCTCAGTCATGTCCGACTCTTTGTGACCCAGTGGACTGTAACCTGCCAGGCTCCTCTGTCCATGGAATTTTCCAGGCAAGAACACTGGAGTGGATTGCCATTCCCTTCTCCAGGGACCTTCCAGACCCAGGGATGGAACCCACGTCTCTGTGTCGCCTGCATTGGCAGGTGGACCCTTTACCACTGCACCGCCTGGGAAGCCCCTTCCTGCATCACTCCATCTAAATACTCACTCTCCAGACCCATACTTTATATTTTCCTTCTTAGCATTTGACTGTCCTAAGTCATCTATATTATATTGTCCCATTTGCCTTGTAAATAGGTAAATCTCCTTCTCTCTCCCACGAGGATTTCAGCTCCATGGTATGGGTGGGGAAGTTTGGTACATTTTGCTCTCCGATGTAGCCCAAACTTCTGGACCAGAGGTCGGTAAAACATTTCAGGCTTTATGACCATGAGAGCTCTGTTATAACTACCCAGCTCCAAGGTTGTAACAGCTATAAGAAAACATGTGGGACTGTGTTCCAATAAAACTTTATTTGCACAAACAGGTGGCTGGTGGTAGTTTGTTACCTCCTGCTCAGAACACAGGCTGGCAATAAATATTTGCTGACTGAAATGGGAAGGAAGACGAAGTCATGCTCTCATTGTAGAAGGAGGAAGAACCAATGACAAGTTTCAGATTGCGTTAGAGCAGGGGTGAGATGAGGGGATGGTGGCTAAGCCTGTCTAAGGGGAGCCTGGGCTACGTGAGGCTCCAGAGGCTGAGCGTTCCAGGTAGAAGGATCAGCCAGGGGAAAGATTTGGAGGTGGGATGAGCTTGGTGGGGGGTTCAAGAAACAGAAAGCTCTCAGTGTGGCTGCAGAAGCACAGTGACTGAGGACAAAGGGGTTCAGGATGACATTGGGGGGCTTCCCAGGTGGCTGAGAGGTAAAGTATCCGCCTGCCAATGCAAAAGACACAGGTTCGATCCCTGATCCGGGAAGAGCCCACATCCCACTAAGCCCACGCGCCACAACTACTGAGCCTGTGCTCTAGAGCCTGGAGCCATAAGTACTGAGCCCATTCGCCACAACTACGAAGCCCGTGCACCCTAGATAGTGCGTGCTCCGTAACAAGAGAAACCTGTGCACTGCAGCTAGAGAAAATCCTGAGCAGCAACAGAGAGCACAGCCAAAAATAAATTAAATTTTAACAAGAGAAAAGATGACAAGGATGGGTAAGGACCAGGTCACAGAGGCCTAGTAGGTGTGTTTGTTTGTTTTTTAAAATAAATTTTATTATTTTATTTTTGGCTGCACTGGGTCTTCATTGCTGCGCGTGGGCTTTCTGTAGTTCTGGCGAGCAGGAGCTGTTGTCTAGTTGAGGCGAGCGGCTTCTCATTGTGGTGGCTTCTCTTGTTGTGAAGCACAGACTCTAGAGCCCGGATCAGGAGGTATGGCACACCGGCTTGGTTGCCCTATGGCATGTGGAATCTTTCTGAACCAGGGATCGAACCGAATCCCCTGTGCTGGCAAGCAGATTCTCAACTACTGGAAGAGACTGAGATTCTCAACCACCAGGGAATTTCAGGATTTTTTAAGTTTCTTGCTCCTTTTCCTCACGTTTTTTTTTAATCGTAGTAAATGTACACAACATAAAATGATACATTTTATGACCGTTTTAAGTGTACAGTTAGTTCTGTGGCATTAATTATATTTATATTGTTGTCCAACTGTCAAATAGAAATTCAGCGCCCATTAAACATCAAGTCCCCAGCACGTCCCTCACCCCTGGCAACCACCATTTCACTTTCTCTCTCTGTGAGATTGACTACTCTGGGAGCTTCATGTACGTGGATTCATCCCATATTTCTCCTCTTCTGACTGTCCTATTTCACGTAACATAATGTCTTCAGCTAAAGCTGAAGCTCCAAAATTTGGTGACCTGATGCGAAAAACTGACTCATTGGAAAGGACTCTGATGCTGGGAAAGATTGAAGGCAGGAGGAGAAGGGGAGGACAGAAGATGAGATGATTGGATGGTATCACTGACTTGATGGATGTGAGTTGGGCAAGCTTCGGGAGTTGGTGGTGGACAGGGAAGCCTGGCGTGCTGCAGTCCACGGGGTCGCAAAGAGTTGGACACAACTAAGCAACTGAACTGAACTGAAGACTTCAAAGTTCATCCCTATAGCATGTGTGAAAATTTCTTTCCTTTTTTAAGGCTGAATAATGTTCCATTGCCTGTAGATGATGTTTTCTTTATTCATCTGTTGATGGACACCTGGGGTGCTGTTGCCTCTTGGCTATTGTGAACAGTGCTGCTATGAACATGGGTGTGTGAATATCAAGTTCCTGCCTTCACTTCTTTTGGGTGTCTACCCAGAAATGGAATGGCTGGATCACATCCCATAGACTTTTGTACTAAGCACAATAAGAGGCCAGGGGAACTTTACACAAGGGTGTTGCTTTCTTGTTTTAATAGGACCTACCCCGCACCCCTGGTTGGTATGTTGAGCTTTGATCACAGTGGGGAGGGACAGGGATGGGAGACCAGGGAGAAGGCTGGTACAGTAGTCCAGGTGAGAGATATCAGGAGCTGGAAGCTTCCAGTATGGCTAGGGAGGCCTCTATGGCGCAAATAATTAGATGATTACAAATAATGAAAAGTCCTGTGAAATAAATGAACAGGAACAGGAGTTTCCGATTCCAGAGAAAAATAAAAAGGATCTCTCTGGCCTTCTTCATATATGATTCACTGAACTCATGGTCTACCAGGGCAGCTGATACTTGAAATTGAGATCCTGCATTTTCACCATCAATTTATTTTGTTTGCTTTCATTGGGTGGGTTTGGCCTAGGGCCCAGAGCCTCTGGGTCTAAGGGTGTTCATTACTGTTCCAGGGCTGCAGAGAGGAAGGAAGGGGCTTGGAAAGAAGGGGAGGGGAAGACTTTTGAGTTTGTGGCTGAAAAGAAGTGCGGGGAGGGCTTGGCAGTTAAGAGCAGGGCTGGGCCTCCTCTCTGCCACATCCCAGCTGTGGGATCGTGGGCAAGTTACCTCATCCCTCTAAACCCCAGTTTCTGCTCCTGGAAAACAGAAACCTCATTTGTTTGGTCTGTCTTCTGCTTGCTCCTCAGGAAGGCAGAGATCCTTGTTCTGTTCACTGATGTGTCTACAGCACATATATGGCAGGCACCAATAAATATTTTTAATTTCTATACTTATTTTCTATATTAAATTTTCATATAAGATATAACTTTGTTTGTTTGTTTTGGCCACACTGTATGGCACGCAGGATCTTAGTTCCCTGACCAGGGGTTGAAACTGTGCCTCCTGCAGTGGAAGCACAGAGTCCTAACTACTGAAACATCAAGGAGTTTCCTAAGGTATAACTTATAGAGCAAAGCATAGCTTCCTTAAGTGGCCAGCTCAATGAATTTAAAAATGTGTCTTGTGTGTATATGTGCGTGTGTGCATGCTAGGTCCCTTCAGTCATGTCCGACTCTTTTGCGATTCTATGGACCATAGCCTGCCAGGCTCCTCTGTCCATTGGATTCTCCATGCAAGCGTACTGAAGTGGGTTTCCATGCCCTCCTCCAGGGGATCTTCCTGATGCAGCGATTGAATCCATGTCTCTGCATTGGCAGGCAGGTTCTTTACCACTAGCGCCACCTGGGAAGCCTCATTAAATTTTCACGTAAGGTCTAACTTTTTTTTTTAGTTGCAGTGTGTGACATGTGGGATCTTAGTTCCCCGTCCAGGGATTGAAACTGTGCCCTGAAGTGGAAGCATGTAGTCTTAACCATTGGACTGTCAGGGAGTCCCCTAAGGTATAAGTTTTATAGAGCAAAGTAAAGTGTCCATCTCAATGAATTTTAAAATGTTGTGTATGTAGGTAAAAACCACCTAATGACCACCAGATCAAGTTAAGGACATTTTCAGCTCTCCAGGAGGCTCTCTTGTACGCCTTCCTAATCATACTCCCTAACAGTAACCATTATTCTGATGTCAATCAACATCTATTAGTTTTCGCTTGTGTTTGACCTTTATCTATATGTGATCATGAGAAATATACTCTTTTGTGCTTGTCTTTTTCTGTTCCTTATTACATGTTGTGAGATTTGTCCATATTGTTACATGCACTAGTCGCTCGATGCTTTGTTTTTTTTTTTTTTTTTGCTCTCTCATACTCTCTTGTGTGAATATGCCACAGTTCATTCATCCTTTTGACAAGTTGTTTCTAGTTTGGGGTATCTGAATAAAGCTGTTCTGAACTTTTTTGGTAGATGTCTTTTGTGGACGTAAGCACTCCTTTGAGAAATGGAATTGCTGTGTCACTGTGTACTTGCATGTTTAGCTTTAGGAAAAACTGCCAAATGGTTTTCCAAAGTGGTTGAACCAATTTACACTTCCACTACAGTTTCAGTCATGCTGTAACAGCTGTGAGAAGATTTAGTGATTTCCTTTTAGTCATTCTGGTGGGTGTGTAATGGTATCTCACTGGGGTTTTACCTGTAATTTCCTGATGACTAATGATGGAGAGCACCTTTTCATATGTTTGCTCAGTAAATACTTGTTGGAAGAATGGATGAATAAAGAATTTGTGTAAAAATGGAAATAAATCTGACCATCTTGGGCCCTGCTTAAAATCCATCAGTGGCTCCCCATCACTCATGGGACCAGGCTGAAATCTCTCCCCTGGGCAACATGGCCCTGCACACTCTGGGCCCTCCTGATTCCTCCTGCCAAAGATGAGCCCTTTCTGCTTCTCTCCCTGGATTCCTGTCTTCAGGTTCCTCCAGGGACTTGCTCTGTCCTGCTACATGGTTTTCCACAAACTATTTTCTTATCCCAGAACACAGCTCAGACCCCATGAAACCAGACTCATCACTTGTTTCCTCAGCTCAAAAGATTCTTCCTCCAGGCAGCCTTCCCTGACTTCCACTGCCAGTAGGCCAGGATCCTTTAAAACCCTCTTACTTCTACTTTCTTCTTAGGTTTTATCACAGTTAAATACTCTTTATGTGATCATTTGATTAACCTGTTCCTCCCATCAATAAAAAACAAAAAACAAAAAAAAAACCACGCACTTAAACCCTCACAAGAAACCCCACAAACCCCCCCCCCAAGAAACCCCAATTCTTTATAAAAGCATTATAAGAGCAGAAACTTTGTCTTGTTTCTAGCAAGACCCAGCATATAGTAAATGCTCAGTAAGTATTTGTTCACTATAAATGTCAAAGCAACAGCCCAAAGAGCTTACCTGAAAGTAATTATCCCATAAAAATCCACTCACCCTGAGGGGGACCTAGGCCACTTACTGTCTACACTATCCCTGACAAAGTACTCTTGCCTCACCGGGCTTCAGTCTCCTCAACTGCAAGATGGGGATAATAACAGTACTTACCTCTTGGGGTTCTAGTGAGCATTTCACAAGTTAGTTCAAGTTCATTGCTAACTCAGCCTTCAGAAGCCCCATGATTGTGAATGCTTATTAATTTTTACTGTATCTCTAGGCCTCCCTTTCTTGACTTCAAAGGTGAGGATAATAGCCTGGTTATTTCCTGAGTGCTATAGAGAGAGTGGAGAAAATGCGAAGCTTCTCTGCACAGAGTTGTTCGGGATAGAGTTTGGAGTCTTCAGGCCTTGAGTCAGGCTGGTCCAACTTCTGCTATTTGTCAGCTGTGTGTCCTTGGGTCAGTCGCTTCACCTCTCTGAACCTAAGTTTCTCCATCTGTACAGGGCAGATTAGATTGAGTATCCAACTCCTGCAGTTTCCCAGTCAGCTCTTGAGCCAGCAGGCTGGGTTAGCCCGGAGGACCCTGAAGTCACTCAACCTCTCTGCCTTCAGTTTTCTTCCTTCGTGAAAACGGAGTCACAACAGAGTCCAATGAGGACTCTGGCGCTCTGCGCTCATAGAGGGATCAGTGCATATTTTTGCTCCTGCTGGTTTCTATTACTGTTGCTGTCTTCTCGATGCTGCTACAACAGGATTTGAAAACTGGTCTGGGGTCTGGACAGAAGGGTCGCGCTCGGTCTTTCCCGAGCCTCTGATGGGGGTATGGTGGGGGTGGGATCGGGCGCCTGGGGAGGGCGGGGGTCCGGTCCTGGCGGCCGCAAGGTCTAGCGTGCAGCCTCTCCGCGTGGCCCACGCGGGCCGGGCGAGGTGAGCGGGGCGGGGTCGGGCGGGGCGGGGCCGCCGCATCCCCGTGACGCGCCGGCCAACCAGGCGGCGTTGCGGCCCCGGCTCCCTCCGTCGCTGCCTCCCGCCCTCGCCGCCACCGCCGCCGCCGCCGCCAGCAGCCGGGCCCGTCCGCCCGCCGCCGCCCGCCGTGCCCGAGCCGGCCGCATGGCGCTCCGGGACTTCTGCAGCGTCGATGGCTCCGACACCTTCTGGGTACGTGCTCGGCGGCCGCTCGGATCGCGTGGGGCCGGCGGACGCGAGCGGGAGCGGCAGGGAGGGCGGCCGGGGGGCTGGGAGGCCGGCCGGCGGAGGGAAGCGCCGGGCTCGGGCGGGTTGGGCCCGCGGTCCCGGGGTCCCTTGCCACCCCGAACGCCGCGCTCCCCTCCCCGCAGCCGGCCTGGCGGGGCCTGCTCCCCACCCTGCCCTCAGCCGGCCCCCTTCGGGAGCGCAGCTGATGGGGGCGGAAAACTTGGGTGACTGGGTTCCAGGGAAGCAGGGCGTTGGGGAGGGGTTGCAAATGCCCGGCTCTCCGGCTTTTTGGGAAAGGTGAGGGGCCAGAGCCTGGGAGAGGGGGCCGAGAAGAGGGGCCCTTTCTTCTCTGAGGTTCCCCCTCCACTTGAAAATAACCTTCCACGGACGAAGACGCCAGAGATGGGGGGTGTCTCCCTGCTTAAGTTCCCCCATCTCCTTTGTGGCTTGGAACCCCGCTTTCACAAACACCCGGTTGCCAAAGGGCTGAGCTGGGGAGGGGCTCAGACTGTGGAAAGGGGCTTCCAGTGGCTGACTTGAGGTTTGCCCCCTCCCCAGTTGTTTTGCATACACGTTAATTTCCTGTGGTTACATGTTTTTGACATCTTTTACTTTATTTCGATTTAATTACTGTGGGTCTGGGTTGGGGGGGGGGCAAGTTTGAGGGGATAGGGGAAGAATTAGGGAAGTTTCAGGAATAGCCAGGAAAGAAGGTGGGGTTGCTCACCCCCGCCCTGACTTGCTTGACCCTGGGGTCAGATTTGGGGATCAGCTGAGGATACCCAAGGGTCCTGGTACCAGTGGATTTTGTGCCGTTCCACACCTGAGACCCGCGGCTCCTCTGTGTGGGGACCAACCCCAGCTTCCTTCTGAATCTTTGCTGTTGAGGCTGGCCGGGTCTCCGGAGGCCACTCTGGCTTAATCCCCAGTGTCTTGGGCTTCAGTTTCTCTCTAATGCGATTTGCCTCTTTGTTACAGGAAGCACTTCTGTGTCCTACTCTCTTGATTATTAACAGTAGGCACACCTGGGCAGGATAGTTTTCCCACTTTTGTTTAGGAATCAGGAAACACCCCTGGTTCTTTGGAGCCAGTGATTAGCATCTCCAAATACCTTCTTGTTCTGTTTTGTGGTCCTCTCCTCGAAGGCTGCATTTGGAGTGTTGATAAGTCATCTTCGAGGGCCCCATGGGAAGGGTTTATTGGGGGGATGGGGGCGGTAGGTATCACTTGTTAGAACAACCACACACATCTGGCTGTGTCTCACATTTTCAGGCCAACGGGATTTACTCGGGGGCTGGAAATAGTACAGATGCTTTACACGCAAGGTCCAGGATTGATTGGGGAGCAGACTTACTTGCAAAGTAGTATTGTACTTAGCAGAGACAGGAAAATCTGAGGAGTCCTTGCTCCCAGTACCCAGTGTGGCAACAACAAGATTATTTCTGCAAGAATCAGATGGGGATCTGGCCTAATGTTGCTGTGATACTGGAGAATTTCCTTGTTTATTTTGTTCTGAATTACAGAGGGGATAAAATAGGTGACCATGAATTCTTCACCAGGATGTATTTTATTGATGGCAACTGGCAGTTGATGGATGGCATCAGGTTTTCCAACAATGAATGGGTTTGGGGGTGTCCTCTATTTAGTTGAAGAAGCTCATCTGAGGAAATCAGTTGTGTGTTTTGTTTTTTATTTTTCTCCTGCAAGGACTTTTGCTACAGAAATTGCCAGGTGGTTGGCTTTCCCTTCTGCCAGGCCCTCCATCTCCCTGCCAGTCTTTGGCCTTGCAGACTTTCCTCTGCCCTTCCTCCCTCTGGATTTCTGGACTCACTGGTTGTCCCAGTTTCTCAAGGTGCCCTGGAACCAGGGTTTGAATGCAGGCAGCGGGGGCATGAGCACTTCCAGGTAGGCTGAGAAACCGAGTGTAATCAAAAGCAGGTGACTTCTGTGTTTCCCAGGGCACCCACTCAAGGCCAGGAGAGACTAACCTGCCAGCCACTAGGTAACTATGTGATCTTGGGCAAGCCACTATGTCTGTCTGTGCTTCAGCTTCCTCATCTGTAAAATAGGGGTGTGGGCCCCCCCAGTCTCAACCTCCTGCAGTTGTTTTGAAGAGTAAAATGAGTTCATCTGTGCAAGCCACTCAGCCCATGCCCTGCACAGAGGTAAACAGTGGTTATTGCTTTCTTTCCAGAGATGAAGTTGTGTATTTCAATTTGCTGGTCCTTCCTTTGGACCAACTTTTTCTTAAGCTGGGGCATGGGATTGGGCCATCCATCCGGTCATGCCTGGCTCCTCTCTTGACCAAGGTCATGTGTTTAGAAATCAACGCGACTAGCCCACCTGAGACTCTAATCAGAGTTTTGTTCCTGAGTCTGCCTGCTTCTGAGCCCCAGGAAAGGGCCAGAAAAACCACACGATGTGGAAATAACCCATGGTGAGGGTTTGGCTGACTTACCACCTTCACCCAGGCAAATGCTCTGGGATGAAAAAAGAGGAACCTGGTTATCTAAATGGAAAATAGGGGCCAAGTTCACCAGCCCTGGGTTTGTTTTTTTTTTTTTTTGAGGGTGCTTGATGTGGGGCAGGTGGGAAGGGCTGTTTTGTGGCTGATGTTTGAATGATGGTTGGGCAAATAGGCCTGGGCCTCCCCTTGCAAGCTAATTTTTTAACAAAAAATTGTTTATTATTGCAAGTCCAGTGTAGAAAAATCAGAAAATGTTGAAACGTAAGTGACAAGTCAGTAAGCAGTGGAGTATGGCGGCTCTGAGCAGTGCTTGGATCCCTAGAGTTCAAATCCTGGCTCTACTCCCTGGGCAAATCACTCCCCCCCACTCCATGCCTCAGTTTCCACGCCTGAATAATGGGGATGTTAACACAGTACCAAGCAAATCCTTGGCAGGTACTTAGGATGTTGTTGCTTGGTATACAATTAGTATGGTGTTTGGTGGTTTAATCTCTTTAAGTCGTGTCCAACTCTTGCGACCCCATGGACTATAGCCACCCAGGCTCCCCTTTCCATGGGATTCTTCAGGGAAGACTACTGGAGTGGATTGCCGTTTGCTTCTCCAGGGGATCTTCTGAATCCAGAGATTGAACCTGCCTCTCCTGCTTTGCAGTCGTGTTGTCTACCACTGAGCCGCCAGGGAAGCCCTGCTATACAGGTGTCCCTCGGTAAATTTAAGTGATGCACTAGCTGGAATTCTCTAGGTAATTTTTGCTACTGTAGTTGCTGCTGCAGGGAGTGAACGGATTGGTGGCTCTGTGTCATGGTTCATGGAGTCCTGCTAATCATTTGGTCCTGGTGTTGATATTTGCCTCGGAGATGCCCTGAGACTTCTTCCACCTCAGTAACCCCCTGAATATTCAGTTTGGTTGCCAAAAGGTAGGAGAAAAGGAGTGTTTTATTTTTTCAATTTTTTGGCCACACTGCACAATATGTAGGATCTTCGTTCCCCTGACCAGGGATTGAACCCACACCCCTGGCGCTGGAAGCTTGGAGTCTTAACCGTTGGATCACCACGGAAGTCCCCAAAAGTATTTTAGAAGCCATTTGAAATTCTCCTTGGGGTAAGGTCTGACCTTGGCGTCAGTCTAATTTCTGGCGTAATTAACTCCCTGTGGCTTCACTATAATGTAGAAAGAGCCAATTTTTTTCTCCTTCCTTTAAGCTTCCTGTGGGTTTTTAGACGCATCACTTTTGTGCTTTCCTCCAGTTTCTCTCCTCTGCATCTGCCCCTCCTTCTGGTCTCCTCTTCCCATGCGGACTAGAGCCACAGCTAAGTAGCTTCTGTGCAACCCCAGAGACGGCAGCCCACCAGGCTCCCCCGTCCCTAGGATTCTCCAGGCAAGAACATTGGAGTGGGTTGCCATTTCCTTCTCCAGAGTCACAGGGCCCCTGAAACTGGTGGGGTCGTCCCCTCTGTCCACCCCAGCTGAGGCCCAGAATGGCAGCATGACAAGGTAAATGGCTTTGGGAGGAGAAAAGGGGATTCTCTGAAATGACCCGGCAGGGCGAAGCTAGTCTCCTTCTCCCCGCTGGACAGGCTCTGTTTGGGTAGCTTTACCTTTGGAACGTGATGGTGAATGAAAAATCTCTCTTTCCATTCACATTCTCAGCTTTTTGGAACCGACATCTCCACCTGGGTGTCGCTAGTTTACCATGTCCCACGCAGAACTTGGGCTTCCCTGGAGGCTCACAGTAAAAAGTCTGCCTGCAATGTAGGAGACCTGGGTCAGGACGATCCCCTGGAGAAACGATTGGCTACCCACTCCAGTATCCTTCCCTGGGTCAGGACGATCCCCTGGAGAAACGATTGGCTACCCACTCCAGTATCCTTGCCTGGGAAATCTCAGGGACAGAGGAGCCTGGCGGGCTACAGTCGATGGGATCATGAAGAATCAGATATGACTTAGCAACTAAGCCACTGCCACCACGATGAACTTAGAGGTCTCCCTCCCGTTCCCCCTATGCCCTCCCACCTTTGACTGCCCCAGCCCTGCCCGTCTCAGTTGACCAGGGCAGCTCTGCCCCAGAAGTTCAGGCCCAAACCCTGTATCAGCCGTGACTCCCCTCCTTGCCTCCCATTCCACATCTGATCAGCAAATCCTGTTGCCTGTTCAGAATGTTTCCAAATCTGCCTGCTTCTCACTGCCTCCTTGCCTTCCTCTCTGGCCAGAGCCATCACAGCCTCAATCCTGCAGCTGGCTGTTCCCACCCCAGTGCTTTCCTTGCTACCCTCCTTGACCCCGCAGTCTGTCTCAGCCCTGTAGCCAGAGGAATCCTGTTAAAGATGCAGCTCAGACCCTCTCCCGCTTCTGCCCTATACCCTGCAGCGACTCCTTGCATCCCTCAGGGAAAAAGCCAGAGGGCCTCAGAGAAACTTACAGGGCCTAAGAGCATCTGATCCCTCACCTCTCTGACCACACTGTCTGTCTCCCTTTGCTCCAGAACTGGCTGCCTTGGGGCCTTTGCACTTGCTGTTTCCCCTGCCCAGAATGCTTGTGGACTTTCAGATCCTTGTTCCAGTGTCAGCCCAAGCAGCCTTTCCTGGACTCCCTGCTGTTTCGTTGTGGCTCCCTCCAACCCCTCAACCCAGCACTTACTGCCAAAATAAGTCTACTTATTTTGTTTACTGTCTGTAAACTCCCACCAAAAGGTCAGCTTCACAGGGGAAGGGGTTTTTGCCTGTGGTTCTTCTTATGGCTGTAATCCCAGCCTCAGTGCCTGGAACATAGTAGATTCTCAGTAAATAATGAATGAACGACAGGAGGCTTTGGAGTGACTTTTGAGCTGGATTGAAGCCTCTTCCCAGAGTCTTCTAAGGATGAAATAGACCCTCACCTGTGTGGAATGGAAACCCAGGTGGACTGAGCCTTCCAGATTCCACATCTGACTGCTTATGTTTCGTCTTGCAAAGTTGAGAACTGAGCCTGGCCTCTCTTTTTCCAGGACTCAGTACGTTGCACATATAGTAGGTGCAATTAACGTTTGAATTTGAGTGTCTTGAGGTACAAGTTCCATTGAGGGATTAGATCTAGCTCGATAGTGTTCTGCTCTGGCTTTATTTTAACGTGGAATTACTGTGATTGCTGATATTTACTGATGGGAAGAATTCATGGAACGATCTGCGTTTCTGACTTTTGGAAAATCAGGAGATCTGATTGCATGAGGGCCCTCGCTTGTACGTCGTGGGTTGTCGGCTGGGGCTGCCCCCTCCGACGGAGCAGCCTGCCAGAATAGGCTGGCTCCAGGTTGGCACAATTCCTTCCCCTCCTTATTGCTACTTTACTTCTAAGGCTTGGCATCCATTGCCTTTTTCCCTTTGTGCTTTCTCCCTTGGTCTGCTTCCTTCATTGCTGGAGCCCACCTGGACCTGTAGGTGTTTGAGTCAGTGTCTCCTGCTTTGAAGCCCATTGGTGAGATGACTGGGGCTGATCTGGCTCACCAGTTTGGTGTTGCTCTGTCTGGCTTGGTCGTGTTGGCAGGAGGGGGCTGGATAAACAAATTATCAATGCCCAGGGAATTTGAAGCAAGCGTCTGGTTTTGTGTGTTGGCTCCAGATTTTCATGGTGGGATATGGCCTAGATTTCATCAGATCTTAATGGTCAGTAACATGCTAGCCCATAAAAACTTGCCTGGACCTTTTGCGGAAAGAAATAAACGGCTAGTAAAATGCTTTTGAACTATGATGCTGGAGAAGACTCTTGAGAGTCCCTTGGACTGCAAGGAGAGCCCACCAGTCAATCCTAAAGGAAATCAACCCTGAATATTCACTGATAGGACGGATGCTGAAACTGAAGCACCAATACTTTGGCCACCTGCTGTGAAGAGAAGACTCATTGGAAAAGACCCTGATGCTGGGAAAGATTGAAGGCAAGAGAATGGAAAGACAGAGGATGAGATGGTTGGATGGCATCGTTGACTCAATGGACATGAGTTAGGGCAAACTCCAGGAGATAGTGAAGGACAGGGAAGTCTGGTGTGCTGCAGTCTATACGGTCACAAAGAGTTGGACACGACTGAGCGACTGAACAACAACAAGTGTTTTGGGATACTGACAAGGACTTGAACTTCCTGAGGCCAGTGTTTCCCCCAGCCTTACCTGGTAATGGGACAGACAGGTCTTTTGTGTTGAAGGCATGGGACTCGACTTATCTTGACAAAGCTGGGCCATGAGGAACCCCCCGTACGGGAGGGCTGGCAGGTGTAGAGCAGTTTCTCAGCCTGGACATGCTGGACCTTTTGGGCCAGGTAATTCCCTGTTGTGCGGCCGCCCTGGGCATTGTAGGCTGTTCAGCAGCAGCCCTGGTCTCTCCCCATGAGATGCCGGTAGCACCTTCTCCCTGTTGTGACAACAAAAATATCTCCAGATGTTGTCACCTGTCCCCTGGGTGGGGAAGTCCCACAGCCATTGATGTGGAGGAAGCCGGAGAAGAAATCTGGGGCAAGACTTTTGCCTCGACCCGCAGCCCCCTGAGTTTTTAGGCTATTGAACACCTCACGTAATTGGATTATTGGGGTTGCCGTGGAGAAGCTTAATGAGATGCGAAGAGGGTTAAACTCCAATTAGCCAGAGAAGGAGACTGCAGCTGTTTTCATGCTGTTTGCCTGCCTGTTTCCATCTGGGGCTGCTCTTCCCTAATCCATTCTGGCTGGGGAGAGGGGTGGGAAAGGGTGGGGTGGTGTGAAGGTTTGGCCTCAGAGTGAAGTGCCTGTCTAGAGAGATCAGCTGCTCCTGCATCTTAAACTGCTCCAGGAGAGGTGGACAGTTGCAAAGTGGAGATTCTACTTAAGTGTCCCCTTGGTTTAATTGTGGGATTGCATCTCCGCGGGGGAGGTTGCCAGGTCCTGGAAAATGGGTCTAGATGTCCAGGGAGGGTGGCGTCCGGCCCTCAGGCAGTAATTGAGGTTTTATGAGGCTTCTCCCTTCCCTCTCGGCTTCCCTGATGGCTCAGAGGTTAAAGCGTCTGCCTGCAATGCGGGAGACTCAGGTGTGATCCCTGAGTCGGGAAGATCCCCTGGAGAAGGAAATGGCAACCCACTCCAGTATTCTTGCCTGGAGAATTCCATGGACAGAGGAGCCTGGCAGGCTACAGTCTATGGGGTCGCAAAGTGTCGGATATGACTTCACTTTCACTTTCCCTTCCCTCTCAGTGAATTGTCTCTGTGAGAATCTTCCTTCATGTTTTATTGGCTACCTGCTTGGAGTGCCCTCCTCCTTGGAGAGTGGTTAGCAAGAGCCTGTGTTTCCCTGGTGCCGAGTACTGGAGTGTGATCTTTACAACTGGATTCGTTCTCCTGTTCTTCCCACAGCCATTTCTCACTCATTCATTTATTCAGTCTTGTGTTATTAGTTGAGCATCTGCGATGCACTGCCACTGTTCTAGACACTGGGGATATAGCCATGAACAAGGCGGACGAGACCCACGTTCTCATGGAGCTGATGCTGGGCATGACCAAAGTGATTTTGGATAGCGGCGAATGCCACAAAGACATGAACTGAGATGAACTAGGGTGTGAGCTGCGATAGGGGTATGGCCAGGGAAGGTCTTTCAGAGGAGATGACTCTTGACCTTTGACCCATGGCAAAGCTGGCTGTGCGAGGGCTGGGGGAATGGAATCTCAGATAGAGGGGACAGCACGTGCAAAGGCCCTGAGGTGCATGGAGTGATCAAAGGAACTGTGGAGCGCATCTAAGGAAAATCTGGCCTGGAGCCTCCTACCAAAATGCCTACAGCACTAATAAAATCACTTGTGCAACTAAGAAGGGCCTGGAAATTCCAAGGAGGAAGCTTGCTGCAGCTTGGCAGGGAGATGGAACATTATTACCTGCTCCCTGATATCATGGTCTTCTGATTTATTTAGGTTTGAATGGGTCTCAGGTTTTAAAAATTAAGTTTATGTGTTTATATGTTTTTATCTGTTTCAGAACATTGGCCACACTGTTCAGGGTCAGATCAGGTTGGAAATCCCCACTGCCTTTGATTCCCCTCCAAAGGCTTTTTAGGACCCATTAACATGATGAGGTGATTTTCTTATATGATTAAGATAACTTTCTAAAGGGTTGCTAAAAAAGTCTTCTTTTTAAAATAGGTGTTGAATTGACCTGGAAGGTCTTGCACAGTAACTCTTTTGATTATGCTATTGCTTTCAAAGAATTATCTTTTAGAAGTTACAACTTTCGGGACTTCCCTCTTGGTTCAGTGGCTAAGACTCTGTGCTCCCAATGCAGGGGGCCCAGGTTTGATCCCTGGTCAGGAAACTAGATCCCAGATACCGCAACTAAAAGATCCGCAACTAAAAGATCCTGGATGCCTCCATGCAGACCCACTGCAGCCAAAGAAATAAAATATTATATAAATAAAAAGTTGCAACTTTAAAAAAAGTTTATGGTATACCCACTATGGAGAACAGTGTGGAGATTCCTTAAAAAACTGGAAATAGAACTGCCATATGACTCAGTAATCCCACTGCTGGGCATACACACCAAGGAAACCAGAATTGAAGGAGACACGTGTACCCCAATGTTCATTGCAGCACTGTTTACAATAACTAGGACATAGAAGCAACCTAGATGTCCATTGGCAAATGAATGGATAAGGAAGTTGTGGTACATGTACACAACAGAATATTACTCAACTATAAGAAAGAACACATTTGAGTCAGTTCTAATGAGGTGAATGAAACTGGAGCCTATTATACAGAGTGAAGTAAGTCAGAAAGAGAAACACCAATACAGTATATTAACCCATATATATGAAATTTAGAAAGACGGTAACAACGATCCTATATTCAAGGCAGCAAAAGAGACACAGATGTAAAGAACAGACTTTTGGGCTCTGGGAGAAAGTGAGGATGGGATGATATGAGAGAATAACATTGAAATATGTATATCACCGTTTCTAAAACAGGTGACCAGTGCAAGTTCGAGGCATGAAGCAGGGCACTCAAAGCTGGTGCTCTGGGACAACCCAGAGGGATGGGGTGGGGAGGGAGGTGGGAGGGGGGTTCAGGATAGGGGGACGCATCTGCACTCGTGGCTGATTCATGCTGATACATGGCAAAAAACACCACAATGCTGTAAAGTAATTATCCTCCGATTAAAATAAAAATTTTAAAAAAGTTTAAAAATGCTAGAATAAAGCTGTATTCTAGAAGAATATGAAGGGAAAGTAAAAGTTTCCGTACTTCCCCTCCCTGCGCTCTGTTCCCAGATGTCACCATTGATGGTAGTTTCTTGGGTGTCCTTCTAGAAAATTTCAAGCATATGCAAATATGTATGAAGTGTGAGTGGGCGGGGAGAGATTGAATATCTTTTTTCCCTCCCCGAATAGTTTCATATTCTAAATAACGTTCTATATCTTGCTCCTTTCGCTTAGAAACCAGTGTTGATTTTTCTGTCCGAGCTAAGTCCAGGGAAATTGAAAGAAAAAGAAAGAATACTTTACCAGCCGTACTCTCTCCTGTTACATGACTGTGCCGCGTATTCACCCAGTCCTCCCTGGGTTGCTTTCAGGGTCTTTGGTTCCAGTTTTCTGCACAGTGAACAGTGCTGCCTCAGACAGGCTGGGGTGCTCATCTCGGTACTCTCTGTGAGAAGTGTAAATGACTCAGCAGAGTCAGTTTCCCCTGAGAAATTGCTCGGTGGGGGATCTGTGCATTTTGAAATGTGACAGTTCTTTTTTCTTTCTCTTTACTTTTCTTGGAGTCTCCTTTATTTATTTATTTTTAATTTATTTATTTTAATTGGAGGCTAATTACTTTACAATATTGTAGTAGTTTTGCCATACATTGACATGAATCAGCCACGGGTGTACATGTGTTCCCCATCCTGAACCCGCCTCCCACCTCCCTCCCCATCTCATCCCTCTGGGTCATCCCAGTGCACCAGCCCCGAGCTCCCTGTCTCCTGCATGGAACCTGGACTGGCGATCTCTTTCACATATGATAATATACATGTGCTTCCCTGGTAGCTCAGAGGGTAAAATGTCTGCTTGCAATGTGGGAGACCGAGCTTCAATCCTTGGGTTGGCAAGAGCCCCTGGAGAAGGGCATGGCAACCCATTCCAGTATTCTTGCCTGGAGAATCCCATGGACAGAGGAGCCTGGTGGGCTACAGTCCACGAGGTCACAAAGAGTCAGAAATGTGATAGTTCTGATTCTCAAGTGACAGCTGTGGTTTAAACTCCCATTAATGGATTTACTGGGTTTCCCAGGTGGCGCAGTGATAAAGAATCTGCCTGCCAACGCAGGAGGTGCAAGAGACATGGGTTCGATCCCTGGGTCGTGAAGATCCCTTGGAGGAGGAAATTGCAACCTCCTCCGGTATTCTTTCCTGGAAAATTCCATGGACAGAGGAGCCTGGCAAGCTGCAGTCCATGGGGTCCCAGAGAGTCAGACACAGCTGAGTGCACACACACAATGGACTCACCAGCATTTATTAAGTACCTGTTGTGCTCATGGCATTTGAAAGCATTGATCAGGCTGGGAATTGACCAGACTCATGTTGCTTCCTTGTGTATGAGAGGATTTTGCCCAGCAGTTAAACCATCCTTCCAGTGGATTTGGTCCAGAGCGTGATTGATTTATATTCTAATTTTAAAAAGATATGTTTAAATTTTAAACATCTTTTGACTTCTTTGTTTAAAAAGTGCTTTGACAGTAACAGTTCAACAACATGTAAAAGTTTTACTCATAATTTTATCGTGCTAAAACGATAAACGTTATTTTATCATGACATTTATTTTTTACATGTAAACTTTCTAGTTTAATTGTAGAGTTTTCTGGTTCACAGAGTGATACTCCTTATGAGAAAACAGCATAGAGGTATTTAAATAAAGCGTTAACTCTCTCTAACCAATAACCAAACTATTCTTCCTGTCCTTTCTCTGTAATCATGGAAATGTTTACAAACATAAATAATATGCTTAAAAATAAAGTGGGTTATATTATTATCATCACTCTACCTTTTATTTTTGCTTAACATGATCCATGACAGTACACATAATCTCACCAGTAATTCTTAAACTATTGTATAATATTCCAAGTTATAGATCTGTTATGATCGATTTAGCCGTTTCCCAGTTAATAACATTGCTTGCATTGTTTTCCATTTTTTGGCTTCTGTAAACAATGCTCCAGTAAACATCCTTGTCCATGGGTTAAAATTCTGTAAATTTTAGTTTTTAATGAGTATTGGGGTTTCCCAGGTGGTGCAGTGGTAAAGAATCTGCCTGCCAATGCAGGAGACACAAGAGACGCAGATTCAGTCCATGGGTTGGAAGATCTCCCGGAGCAGGTAATGGCAACTCACTCCAATGTTCTTGCCTGGGAAATCCCATGGACAGAGGAGCCTGGTGGGCCACAGTCCACGGGGTCTCAGAGAGTTGGACATGACCGAACACACACATATGCAGTGGGCATTGGCTGGTTATTTTCCAGAAAGGTTGTAGTAAGTCCATTCCTAGCGACAGGGACTGGGAATTCCCATTTCTCGGCCTCCTTCCCAGCCCTGTACATGGCTGACTTCTGTCAATTTGATGGACAGAAAAGATATCTTATTTTCACCGGTATTTCTCTTAGAAGTTAGAAGTTGAGCATCCTACGACATATTCCTTGGTGATTCTTGTGTTCTTTTGTGTGCATGTAATTGTCCTTTTTGTGCGTTTTTTACTCTGGTTTGCTCCTTCCTGTTAATTTGTGGGCACACTCGGTATATTGGGACTCTTGCTTCTTTTGTTCATATTTTTCCATCGGTCGTTGTTTGTTGGTGCGTTAACATCCGAATCTTGTCCAGATTGTTATGTGGTCTTTTCTTTCCTGCATTTTCATTTATTCTTGTGAGAATTTTCCCATGTTCCTGCACAACTTTTGTAATTATACCTTTAAATGTCCAAGCAGTAGTTTCTGGTATTGGTGGACTGTAATTTACATAATTAGTGCCTGTGGTTTGACATTTAGGTTGCTGTTTCCCCCTTCTTTTTTTTTTTTTTTTCCTTTCAAAGAGAACATTGTAATGAATATCATATGGTAGTGCCTGTTGACTTACTTCTTTAGAACATATTGTTTGGAGTGGAGAGAATATTTAAAATCATTGAAAATGTTTTATTTCCTGTCTGCAGCAAGCCCAGCTTGTTTTTAAGAAAGTGGTAGCTCGGTTCTAGCAGGGTCTCTCAGAGGGTGCCCATCATTGTGGTAGTTGTTTCCGTGATTATTTAGAGCAGATGATACGTGTACATTAGTGGCAGTGCCTTCCCCAGTTCCTCTAATCAGCCTTGTCAGGCTGGAGACCCGGAAGCCCAGGGGAAAGCTGAAACTCCAGGGTGCTGGGGAAGGTGACCCGGAGGTAATTTAGATTATCCAGGAGCTCTTTGATAAGGCTTCTTCCTCAGAAGCAATTTCACTCACCCAGGGCCGAGGAGAAAAGGCACGTGGTAAATTAGACTCTGAGGGTGGTCGAGCAATGGGGCTCTCCCTTCTTTTCTTTTTTAAAGTTATCTATCTATTTATTTATTTTATAGTAGGTCCTTGTTGGTTGTCTGTTTTAATTGTTTATTTATTGTTGGCTGTGCTGGGTCTTCGTTGCTGCCTGGGCTTTGCTCTAGTTGCAGAGAGCAAGGTTCTTACTGCGGTGGCTTCTCTTGTTTTGGCTCCCAGACTCCAAAGTACAGGCTCAGTAGTTGTGGCGTGCAGGCTTAGCTGCTCCGAGACATGTCAGCTCTTCCTGGATCAGGGATCGAACTTGAGTCTCTGGCATTGGCAGGTGGATTCCTTACCACTGAGCCACCGGGGAAGCCCTGGTTATCTATCTGTTTTAAATATAGCCATGTGGACATGTCAGTCCCAAACTCTCAACCTATCCTTCCCCCCGTAACCATAAATTCATTCTGTAAGACTGTGAGTCTGTTTCTGTTCTGTAAGTGCATTTGTACCATTTTATTGTTTTTAGATTCTGCACGTAAGTGATATTACGATATTTGTCTTTTTCTTTCTGACTTACTTCACTTAGTATAATAATCTCCAGATCTATCCATGTTGCTGCAGATGGCATTATTTCATTCTTTTTAATGGCTGAGTAATAGTCCATTGTATGTATGGATATCCATTCCTCTGTCAGGGGGGATTTAGGTTGCTTCCATGTCTTGGCTATTGTAAACAGTGGTGCAGTGATCCTGGGGTGCATGTATCCTTTTGAGCCATGTTTTTCTCCAGATATATGCCCAGGAGTGGGATTGCTGGGTCATATGGTAGCTCTATTTTCAGTTTTTTAAAAGGATCTCTATACTGTTCTCCAAAGTGTGTGTACCAGTTTACATTCCCACCAGCAGTGTACTTTTGTCTACTGAGATCCCTGGGGGATCTAGGGGGACCATTTCGCACTTGATGCTGGAGTCAGAGCTGGCCCCCTTCCAGTTCATTTGCATATTTGGTGGGGAGGGGCTGGAGAGAGGGCTTATCCCTGGGTCAGACCCTCTTATTCCCAAAGAGGATGGATATTAGTTGGGGGAGGTGGGGGGGGGATCAGAGAATTGGTAGCTGAAGCCACCAATTGGGTGAGGGGAGGGTGCAGCACTAGAGAAAGCCAAGGATGTATACGGCTGGGGTCTCAAGGCCAGGTTCAGGAGCCCAGGCTCGAGAATCGGTCCTGCCAGTTCCCAGGCTGGTGCAACCTTGGGCCAGTTGCTTAACTTCTGGGAACCTCAGTGTCCTCATCTGTAAAGTGGGGATCACGCTCTTGCTGCGAATCTCTCAGATTTGGAAAGAAAAGAGGCAGGATGTAGAGGAAGCTCCGAAAAGCTCAGCAGGCACGTGCTGTGTTTCTGTAAGGAGGCTGGCCTGGAGGGGACCGGGACGGACGGTCGTGGGCGGTAGCGTGGGGGTTTCTACCGTGGCGATTCTCTCCTGGTGTATCACCTCCCTGCAGCCTCTGGGCTCATGCAGGCCTTGGCAGAACGAGGATGGAGCCCAGCCTGATCGCAGGGGTTCAGACCTCCGTCCCCAGCATCTGAGGATTCAGGCTAATTTGCCCAGCTGTTACAGGGTGTCTGTAGGGTGTCAGGGTCTGGGTGAGGCATGCTGGGGTGTTGGGTGTCAGCTCTGAAACTGGGCTGATGGGTGGGAAGGTTCATTCTGGAGATTTTCTTTGTCGTCTGGCATTCAGAAGACGTGTTTAAGTGCCTAAGTGCACAGGGATGAAGGTGGGCTCTGACAGCTGAGAGCTGCTGACGGATGCATACTTGGGAAGTTCCAGGTTTTCAGTTACTGTAAACATGGTCATGATTGAATTACTTAAAGGGACTTTTCTCGTATTCTCTTCTTTGACGTTACAAGAGATCCAGTATAAAATGAAATAAGACAGGAGCCAGTACAGTAAAATGTGACAGTCCTCCAAAATTACGCTCTTCTAGAGATTATCTGTTATGGGCAGTTTAATTTTCACTTCCTTTCCTCTGCATATCCCACATGTTAAGATGTTTTTTAAAAATAAGAGTGAGGTTTTATGAACATGTTCTCTGTGTTTCATTTACTGGGTGGATTCCACCCACTTTTAATGAATATATTTACTTGAAGATGAAATGTCAACATGAGCCTAATTATATAATTTGCTAATAATTGTTTCCTTTCTAAGCGGTTGGATAGCCTTGTTTTTTAACTTCTGTGTAAGGGACATCTGGGGAAGATGTGAAGCAAGGTTGCATGGGTGTCAGAGGGGCTCTTGTTCCACCCTCTTGGATGCCCCTGGCAGGAGACAGAGCCTCTGAGGGTCAGTGCCCCAGGGCTTTGAGGACAGAGCTGTTGCCCATTGGTCCCGTGGCCTGGCCCCATTCAGTCTGCATTCTCTGAGGGGCTCCTGATTATCCTTGCCCTGAACTTGATGCTGGGAATCCAAAGATGTGCAGAGCAGGGCTCCCCACCATCCTTGAGTTCCAGTCTTGTGGGAGATTGAACAAATGAGTGGAAAATCATAGCCATGAAAGGCTGTGAAGTGGGGCTTAGTGGTGCTCAGTGAGTGCAGGAGGGGTTTTATTTGATCCATGGATGGAAAGAAGAGACTCCCTGAGTGGGGAGATTGTGTGAGGATATAAATGTAGCTCTCTGTGACAAGGACCCCAAACACAGTGGCTGAAGATAGAAGCTAATTTCTCTCTGGGCTTCCCTGGTGGTAAACAATCCACCTGCCAGTGCAGGAGACATAAGAGATGCTGGTTGGATCCCAGGGTCAGGAAGATCCCCTGGAGAAGGAAATGGCTACCCACTCCAGTATTCTTGCCTGGAGAATCCCATGGACAGAGGAGCCTGGTGGGCTACAGTCCATGGGGTTGCAGAGAGTTGGACACGACTTAGTGACTAAACAACAACCATTTCTCTGTGGTGTAAAAATCCCAGCTTGGCATGGCAGCTCTGTCCCTGAGGATGCCAGGGGCCCAGACTCCTCCTGTCTTGTTGCTCTGGTATCCCAGGTGCTGCCCTCATTGTGAATCAAGACTGTGTACCCCCATGTCAACTCCAGCCAGAGTGAAGGAAGCGGAAGGGTGCAACCCAGAAGTCACCCACATCACTTCTGTACACATCCCACTTCTGTTCACATGGCCAGTAAGTTAGTCATATAACCGCATTGCTCCAAGGGAGTCTGGGAAATGTAGTTTCCTTTCTCAATAAACATGTGCTCAGCTGAAGATCAATCCTAGGGGTTCAGGAAGAGTGAATACTGGGGTAAAACAGTTTGCTATATAGGCAAAAGCAGAAAGTTAGAATGGTCTAGGCAGTGGAATAAACCATGTGCAGAAGCTTCAGCTTAATAAGGAAGACCATTGTGGCTGGAACTTGGAAAGAAGAGGGGGAGGAGGAGACAGAGGAGACAGACCTGGACTCTAGACGTGGATCCTCCAGAAAGCCTTGGATGCTTGCTTTTCCCTCCCCTCGCTTCACCTTTAGCACCAAGGCAGGGGTATTACACAGAATCCTTAAACCAATGGCTAAATCAATTCTAGTCTGTATTCCTATTTTTCTGGGTGACTTTGGTAAGAATTCACTTCTAGGAATAAATAACATACATTGAGGATTATTCTGTCAAGTAGTAAATCCTTCTCTGTGAATGGCTTGTTTTCAGCTTATGGTAATGCTGAGTATGTGCTCTTATGATCCCTTTTTTAGATGTGGAGACAGAGGCACAGTTAAATTTGCTCATATTCACACAGCTGGCAGAGGATGTAAGCAGGTGGTGTTCAAACCCTCCAGTTAGACCTCAGTGCCTGCTCTCTTCTCCGCTGTCTCACCCTCAGTTGTTTGTGTGTATTCTTCATGGTCTTGACATTTATATCTCAGTGCATCACTGTTAGGATTGCATTTGGTTGCAAGAAACAAAGTGTAACTCCAGTGGCCTAAACATCAAGGTATCTGTTTTTCTACGTATCACAGGGTCCACTACCTCTGACAAGTTGCTGGCATTGGATTAGCGACCCAGTGGACTGACACTATATTCTTTGTCTTTTCCTCAAGGCTGCAGAATGGCTGCTGTAGCTCTAACCGTCACATCTAGGTTCAAGGTAGGAGGAAAGAAGGAACACACCAGCTTCATTTACCTACTTTTTATTCAGGAAAGTAAATCTCATGACCACCTCTATCTGTAAAGGAGGTAGGAAAAGAGCGTTTGGTTTTATGCTTCAAGATGGCACCCCACTCCAGTACTCTTGCCTGGAAGATCCCATGGACAGAGGAGCCTGGTGGGCTGCAGTCCATGGGGTCGCGAAGAGTCGGACACAACTGAGCGACTTCACTTTCACTTTTCACTTTCCTGCATTGGAGAAGGAAATGGCAACCCACTCCAGTGTTCTTGCCTGGAGAATCCCAGGGACAGGGGAGCCTGGTGGGCTGCCGTCTATGGGGTCGCACAGAGTCGGACACGACTGAAGTGACTTAGCAGCAGCAGCAGTGGGAGGCAGCAAAACAGAAGGGAGTTGGGAAAGACTGTTGAGTAAGCTAGCCAGTAGTGTCTGCCACATACTTATTTAGTAATTTAAATAAGTCCACTTTTTTGTAACCTAAATAAACTTATCCCCCCCCGCAAAGAAGTTTCATATCACTTTAGAATGTCTGTGAAGTTTCAGGTTGGTCATATTCTTGTATTTACCTAATAGTTATTAAATATGTCACCACTAAAGGAAAACATAGGATATTCTGCAAACTGACTAGATCACTGCTTCTCTCCTCCAGGGAGTTTTGCCCCCAAGGGACTTTTGCCAACAGTGGAAACGTTTTTGGTGGTCGTACCTGGCATCCAGTGGGTAGAGGCCGGGGAACCCTTTACATCTGAAGCCTGCTTGTAGTTTTCAGGCGTGTTCCCACAGCCAAGGAGTCCAATCTCCAGTAAACCCGAGAAGTAGTTTACATGTGGACCTGAATTCAGCAGATTGCTCCTCCCCAGGGACCTTACAGAAACCGGGGTGAAGAGAGCTTGTAGACCTGGAAGTGGTTGAAATGATATTCCCTTTCCCGGGCAAGTCCTATCTGAGGACGTGTTTCGGAAAGAACACTGTGCTGGCGACAGGGTTTCTATTGTGGAGCTAGGCAGAAACCATGGCCTTTTGGAAAGGGCTGTACATACTCAGTTGAGTAGGAGATTTTATTGCCTCCTCTCTGCCTGGGTTTGGCAAAAACAACCTGGCCTGGGCAAGGGCCCGTGGAAGGAGCTGTGGAGACAAGAAGGCAGCTGGCAGGTGGAGATGATCAGATCAAGCTGCTGGTAGTTTTGCCTGGGGTGGCCCGGTCAGGTAGCTTGACAATTATACGCATCCTCCTCCACCCCCATTAAAGTTAATTGAGTTGTTATGGAGCCACAGTGAGGGAGTGGGAGTGATGTCTGCCTCTCGGGAGTTAGCTTTGCTAAGACGTAAGGGTTATATTCTGGAGAAGGCAATGGCACCCCACTCCAGTACTCTTGCCTGGAAAATCCCATGAATGGAAGAGCCTGGTAGGCTGCGATCCATGGGGTCTCGAAGAGTCGGACGCGACTGAGCGACTTCACTTTCACTTTTCACTTTCATGCATTGGAGAAGGAAATGGCAACCCACTCCAGTGTTCTTGCCTGGAGAATCCCAGGGACAGGGGAGCCTGGTGGGCTGCCGTCTGTGGGGTCGCACAGAGTCAGACACGACGGAAGCGACTTAGCAGCAGCAGCAGCAAGGGTTACATTCATTTCTCCTTCTTGATTCTGGAAACTTAGAAAAAAGTCTTTTGCCATCCTAATGTGCAGTAGTGTTAGAGAAGAGCCTGGGGTGTGGAGAGAGGCACGTCACATCTCATCAGACCCACAAGGCCCGCAGTGGTGACTTTTATTCCAGTCTCAGAGATGCTGGGCTAGGAAAGCATGGCCGGCAGAGATTGTAGGATGCATTGATCACGAGACGCAGATACCGTGTGAAGAAACACGGGTCTTTGAATCGATGCAGTAAGATAATAGTTTTTGGTTCCTCCCTCTTCTGTGTATGAATCCTTGTATTGTTGTAGGTCCGATGCTAAGTGTCAGTGAGACCGCAGCCTCCCTGCCTCATGGAGGCCAGTTGGGAAAATTGTTTAGAGTGAAATAGCTGCATGGGGAGCTGCTATAGCCTCTATTCAGATGCCTGATTCTGCTGCTTACCCGCTGTGTGACCTGGTAAAGTGACTTTGCCTCTCTCTGCCTCCCGTTTTCTCACGTATGCAGAACAGGGGTGATGGGAGTGCCTGCCTCATAGAGTGGTAACATTACATGAGTTAATATACAGCTAAGGTGCTGCTCCTATGATTGTGAAGTGATGTTATCATTACTGTTGCTCGCTATCACTGTTATTGCCATCTTCATCATCAGTCATTGTCACACAGCAGTCCCCGCTCTGATCCAAAGTGAAATCTGAGGATCCAGGAGGAAGTGGAAATGGAAAAAGTACTGGACAGCAACATAGGCCCCTTGATTGGCCCCTGAGTTAGCCACCGATCACTTCTGGTCTTCTAGGTAACACCAGCCCCTTGCTCCAGGTCAGGAAGCCCTTTATTCTGTGCCTCAGTTTAAGCATCTGTTAACTGGAGACTAGCAATGGGACCCGTGTCCTCAGAGGTTTGTTTCAGGGACTAGACAGGTTGAGACCACACCTGGGGCTATTTAAGGACTTGCTCTGAGGGTCTCTAAACCACTCCGGAAAAAGACACGCCTCCCTTTTCACCTTCAGCACCAAGTGTTTCCTTGGCGTGCGGTCTTTCCCTGACCCGTAACCACAGCTCCCTGGTGGTTGTAGATGGGGTCTGTGCTCTTGTTCTTGGTCTGCCTTTACGTGCAGGTTAGAAACCCTGGTCAGAAGGAATTCCCTGGCGGTTCAGTAGTTAAGACTCCGAGCTTCCACTCCAGGGGGAGCACGAGTTCAGTCCCTTTTGTGGGAACTGAGATCCCTCATGCTGCACGGCATGGCCAGAAACAAACAAAAAGCCCCACAAACAACCTTCATCAGAGGGCATGAGGCCGGGTGGTCAGTGCCCACCCCCCCTCTACTGGCGGCTTCTCCAGGGCCGGAGGTGGCCCCAGGTCTGGTTCGTGACAGCTGGGTCATTTTTAGCAGGATCCCCTGCCACTGTTTGCTCAGGTCTTGCGTGCCTGGGAGCTTCCTGGTTGTCACTGAGAACAGCCCAGCATGTGAAAATTGTTCCTTTTCTTGCCGTTTGGGTTATTTCCTTTGGACTCGTGCCCATAGCTGGGATTGTTGGGTCACAGGCAGGGACAGAGGTTCCGGCTTTTCTTTGTGTGTTTCTGGATTGCTCGGCAGATAGTTATTCATCCCCTCCTTTTGTTGGTTGAACAAGTCCTCAATGAGCGCCTCCTGAATTTGGTCATACTGTGGGGAGGTTACAGGTTGTCTTCTAAGAGCGCCATTTAAAACTCGGCTAGGAGCTAATTGAGAGTGCTGATTTGTGGGCATTTCTGAAGCTCTGAGGACTGTACTAAGCTCTTTGTAAGTCCCAATGATTCCATCCCGTTGGTAGTGGAATAGAGGCTGATGGGGAAACAGGCAGAGAGAGGGGAAGTCACCCAGCTGGTAGATGGCAGAGCTGGATCCAAATCCAGGCTGTCTGGCTCAAGTCTGGATGCTAACCCGTGTCCTGTGCTGCCCTGTAAACGTGGAAAGGAAGGAAATACACAGAGTTAGGTCCTAGTGAAGAACCAGGAAGGTGGCACTTGAGACGGGTAGCCTCTCTCCTCCAGCATTGCTGGAAAGAGGAGGAGGAGCTAGCTAGGCCACAGGCATTCCAGGCTGGAACAGCGGGTGTGAGGCCCTAAGGTGGGGAAAAGCTGAGTGTGATTGAAGAGGCCATTGAGGCTGGAGCATCAGAGGTCAGGGGCCAAAGAGAGTATCATGGGCCAAAGTGGGGGCACAACTGTGCCTTCCGAGATCCAGTGAAACTGATGATTAATACTCACGGTGCTCGTTAGTCCCCAGCCGTGTATGAAACAATTTCCATTTAATCCTCAAAACAGCCCTGTGAGGTTAATAGACTGTTATCATCCCCATTTTACAGATGGGAAACTGAGGCCTGGGCCTGTTATGTGACTTCGCAAGATCTTACAGCTTATATGTAGTAGAGCTGGATGGCGTTCCCGATGTTTGGCCCAGGGTCTAGGCTCTCAAGGGTGGCACCATCTCCACTGTGATGGGAGTGTCCCTGGTTGTGGCCATAGTGGCCTGTTTGACAGTGGCCATTGTAGGTCCCCCGTGGTGGCTCAGATGGTATAGAATCTGCTTGCGATGCAGGAGACCTGGGTTTGATCCCTGGGTCTGGATCCCCTGGAGAAGGGAATGGCAACCCACTCCAGTACTCTTGCCTGGAGAATCCCATGGACAGAGGAGCCTGGTGGGCTACAGTCCATAGGGTTGCAAAGAGTCAGACACAGAGTGACTAACATGTTGTAGGTGCTTGCAGGTCAGTGGCTGTGGTTGGAGGACGCGGGTGGGACAGAGTGGAGTCTTTTCCAACAGACTTTGTCAGATGACTAAGCCTGGAGCCGGAGAGATGAAAGAAAGTCTCCTGGGGGAGGCTTCAGCATTCTGGCACATGGCTTTATGAGCAGCTGTCCTCACTGAAATGATGACGATGGTGACAGTGCCGATAACAGTGGCAGTAATAGTAATATGGAAAGAGCCGACTCATTGGAAAAGACCCTGATGGGAGAGATTGAAGGCAGGAGGAGAAGGGGGACGGCAGAGGATGAGATGGCTGGATGGCATCACTGACTTGATGGACAGGAGTTTGAGCAAGCTCGGGGAGATAGTGAAGGACAGGGAAGCCTGGCGCGCTGAGGCCATGGGTCACAAAGAGGCGGACACGACTGATCGACTGAACGGCAACCATGGTAATACGGGAGAAGGAGCAGCAGCGTGCTTAACCCCCGTGGCCACCCCTGCCCCCAACACTGAGTGCTTTTGGTTTCTGTCGCCGTCGTTTTGCCACGCTGCATGCCACTTGGGGTCTTAGTTCCCTGACCAGGGCTCAAACCTGTGCCCCCTGCAGTGGAAGCTTGGAGTCTTAGCCACCAGACCGTCGGGGAAGTCCCATGACATTGCCTGCCAGTAGTCCAATGAGAGATGAGTGGCTTAAAGTCAGAGAGGTGGATTGACTCCCCCAAGGCCATACAGCCAGGAAGCCGTGGGGATAGGAGTCAACGCCTTCTGCTCCGAAGCTTGTGCTTTTGGCCACTGAGTCGCGGTCCTCCCTTAACAGGGCCTGCTCTGGGCCGTCTCCACTGTGACGGCTCCTCGCGCGGGTGCGGAGCCCAGAATTCAGGTATCAGTTGGGTGTAGGGACCCCAGGATGGGGAAGTGAGCGAGCTATAACTCCTTGGGTTGGAAGGCTCTGGGGCAGGGACTGCGACAGTGTCTCCAGGGGATTTTTTTTTTTTTTTTAAGGATGAGGTGGCTTTCCCAGTTTCCTGTTCTTGGCCTGATTCAAGAGAAGGGAATGAGAAGAGTAAGCCAGGAATTTTTCTCTCTGGGTTTCACAACTCCCTGGAGCTTTTGCAGCATGTCGGTGATGCAGCACTTTGCTGGTGGAATCCTCAGTGAATCTCTGCTCTGCTTTGCTTAACTCGTTCAGGCCCTGGCCTGCCCTCCCAGCCCTGTTTGTCACCCAGTCCCCTCCTGGCACTTTGTTCCACTTCTTTGTTCCACTCACGCCCCCAAGCTTGTCTAGCAGCTACCTTCCATCCTGCCCAGGGCTCCTCTTAGAGTGCCGTTCCCTCCTGTCTGCATATGAGCAAACCTGGGGCCCCTCCCTTTAAAATTTTGCCTACAGGCAGTAGCCTGCTGAGTTCCCAAGTGGAAAGTACAGTGACAGGGAGTGGTGGCTGGGTACCCGTCTGTTGTCGCGTGTGTATTTTCTCAGGGAGGTAGGACCTGCTGTAGTGAGCCAGCCTGCCCACTGGCTAAAGTCTGCTTTGGCCACAAGGCTGTGCCATCTTGGGCAAGTTCCTTTACCTCTCTGTGCCTTGGTCGCTTCCTCTGCAAAATGGGAGCAATAGTACCCACTCCAGAGGATTGGGGATGAAGATGAAATAACGTGCTATGTGGATTCAGTCTTCCTGATGACTCTGAGAAGTAGGTATTATTGTCCTTGCCATGTGGAGGAGGAAGCGGAGTTTTCTTCCTGTTCGCTTTGGAATGAACCCTTCTCCCTTTTCTGAAAACATCTTGCCGTTTACGTGTATGTCTTTGATGGCACTTAGGGCTTTTAAAATCCTTTAGCCACTTGTGTATCTACCCGCCCTACCTGCTGCACGAAGTTCTAAACTTCTTGAGTGCAGGATACAAATGTGGATGTTTCTGGTTCACTCCTGTTACAAAGTGGGGTTTAGTAAATGTGTTGCCTGGAGAATCCCATGGGCAGAGGAGCCTGGTGGGCAACCGTCAGGATGGGACTGAAGTGACACACACATGAATGAATGGGCATGTGGGCAGGTTTTCAGAGTCACTAGGTATCGGTGGCAGGAGTGGGGCCAGAGGGAAAAGCTGCTACGACAGCGGATCAAAACTGGGGCAGTTAAGCTTCTCGGGGACATTGATGAGCTCTGTTGTCGTGACTGGGAGTGGGCAGAGGATGCTGCTGGCTTCTGGTGGGTAGAGGCCAGGGATGCTGCCAGACATCCCACAATGCACAGGGCAGCCCCACAATAGGGAATTAAAATGGTTCCAAATGTCACTAGGGTGGAGGTGAGGAACCTTGGGTTAAGGGAGCAGATTAATCTAGTTGTAAGCAAGACGGCAACAGGAAAAGACATTGCATTAATTTTTTTCTTTAACCAGAAAAAAATGCAAACAAATTCCTTCTAGATGTGTCCTCTTACCAAGGTGATGAAGTGAAGGAGGGAGGGTTTATGTATATTTATTAATTTGTTTTTAAGATTGTTAGGTTTAAGGACAGCATATGTCAGGAGAGCAGACGGCTGAGAGCCAAAGAATTGATGCTTTTGAGCTGTGGTGCTGGAGAAGGCTTTTGAAAGTCCCTTGGACAGCAAGGAGATCAAACCAGTCAATCCTAAAGGGAATCAATCCTGAATATTCATCGGATGGACTGATGCTGAAGCTCTGATACTCTGGCCACCTGATGCAAAGAGCTGACTCATTGGAAAGGAACTTGATGTTGGGAAAGATTGAAGGCGTGAGGTAAAGGGGATGACAGAGAATGAGATGGTTGGATGGCATCACCAACTCCATGTACATGAGTTTGAGGGAGCTCCGGGAGACAGTGAAGGACAGGGACACCTGGCATACTGCAGTCCATGGGGTTGCAAAGAGTCGGAGGTGACTTAGCAACTGAACAATAACAACAGTGCAAGGTGAAAACCTAACAGAGTTAAAATGATCCTGGGTCTTAGTCATCCTTTTTTTTTTTTTTTTTTCCAAAAGCCAGCTTTACTGAGATATATTAATAGTTCACATGTCATGTAATTTGCCCATTTAAAATGTATAATTTGGCAGCTTTTAGTATAGTCACAGAGCTGTAGCTCCATCACCACTATCAATTTGGAACATCCCATCACTCTATTTGCCTATCTTTGTGTCCTTAAGAGCTGGTGGTGCGTGTGCCCGGCGGGATCACACATGGCGGCTGCATCCAGTTTGCAGTTTGCTGAGACTCATTCTGGTGCCTGCTCAGGGCCTCCACAGGTGCTCACGAGTGCCTGCCACATGCCAGGACCTGCAGGTGAAGAAACAGGGAGTGGTACATCCAGGAACCAGACCTGGGACTGACAGTCTGGTGGGAGAGCGGGATGCAGAAGAAGTAACATATAAAGTTAGTAGCATCAGGGACTTCCCTGGCGGTCCAGTGGTTAAGAATCCGTTTTCCGTTGCAGGGGATGTGAGTTCGATCCCTGGTTGGGGAACTTAAGATCCTGCACACCAAGGGGCAACTATGCCTGTGCACCTCAACGAAGATCCCTCATGTTGCAACTAAGACCTCATGCAGCAAAAAATAAGTCAAAAAATAAACATTAAAAAAAGTTAGTAGCATTTGATGGAGCCATGTGAAATGCATTCAGTGTTTCTTGGCTTGTATCCAGGGTTTGGCAGACTTTTTCTGTGGAGGGCCAGGTTGTAAATATTGTAGGCTTTGCAAGACAAGAGGCAACATCAAGCCACACCCTTGGCAAAAAGCAAACTGTCTTTTTTTTTTTTTTAACATTTAAAATTTTAAAATTGTGGAGTCCATTCCTAGTTTGGGGACTGTGCAGAAGCAGCAGTCTGGGCAAATCTGGCCCATGCATTGTAGCTTGCCAGCCTGTGACCTACCTGGTAATTCATTCGGTTTATCTCAGTCATACACTATATATTATTGTTGTTTATTCGCCAAGTCATGTCCGACTCTTTTGCGACCCCACTCGTTGTAGCCGGCCAGGCTCCTCTGTCCATGGGATTTCCCAGGCCAGAATACTGGAGCTATTTCCTTTTCCAGGGGATCTTCCCAACCCAGGGATCAAACCTGTGTCTCCTACTTGGCAGGCGGATTATTTACCACTGAGCCACGTGGCAAGCCCACACTATACATAATATATGCTATATTTTTGTATGTTCCGTAACGTATAAAATGTTGAATAACAGATGATGTCAACAAATGAATCATATCTAAAAGAAATGTAAGGACAGAGTTTGGTGAGTGCCTAAAGGAAACAGAGTTCAGTGAGGGGTTTGTTTGAACAGGGCTTGGGGGTTGGGCAGGCCTCCAGAGGAAGGGATGTTTCGTTGCAGAATCAAAGGATGCCTCTGAGTGGAAGTCAGGGCAGAGGAAACTGGGCGTGCAGAGGCCCCGAGGCATTGGGTGGTCCAAGAACAGCAAGGACGGGCGAGAGCCAGAGGCTGCTGTGAGGAGTTGTGGGCAGGGTGGAGTGGGATGGGGTTGTCGGCTGACGCTGTCCCCTTGGCTATGGTGTGGAAGGTGGACTGGAGGCGGATCGGGCCGCCTGTTGGGAGGCTGGGGTGGCATAAACATTTGTCAGGTTTGGTTTACATGGAAGCAATCACATACCTTCTCCTGGTGTGTCACTCTTTTCCTTTCTTATTGTATTATTTCAGGTTAACTTTCAAAAGGGTTTCATATTTATCAAAAGGTCATGGGTTGGGAATTCCCTGGCAGCCCAGTGGTTAGGACTCCATGCTCTCACTGTTGGGGCCTGAGTTTAATCCTAGTTTGGGAACTATAGATCCCGCAAGCCAGGTGGCACAGTGAGGAAAAAAAAAAAGTCTGTGGCTGTGTCTTATTGCAGCAAATCCACATCCAGTCATTTCACCTGCTTTTGTTTTTGTTTTAATGTGACTGCGCATTGAAATTCCATATGTGGCCTGTGTTGTATTTCTGTGGGCTGTGCTCATTTAGCTTTACTGAGATTTTAGTGACGTGTTGTGTCTGTGCTTCGTGACCCAGTCCTGTCTGACTCTGCGACCCCAGGACTGTAGCCCGCCAGGCTCCTCTGTCCATGGGGATTCTCCAGGCAAGAATGCTGGAGTGGGTTGTCATGCCCCACTCCAGGGGATCTTCCCAACCCAGGAATTGAACCCAGGTCTCCCACATTGCAGGCAGATTCTTTACCCACTGAGCCACCAGGGAAGCCCAAGAATACTGGAGTGGGTAGCCTGTCCCTTCTCCAGGGATCTTCCCGACTCAGGGATTGAACCGGGATCTGCTGCGTTGCAGGCGGATTCTTTACCAGCTGAGCTCCCTAGTAAGTCCTTCATTTAGGTATTAGTGACATACAACATATGTAATTTGAAGCTGTGCTGCATGACGATTTAATACATGTGTATATCGTGAAATGATTACTACAGTGAGGTTAGTTACCACCTCTATCCCCTCACAGTAATTATCTTTTTTGTCTTCATTTTGTGGTGATAATTGTTAAGACCTACTCTCTTAACCATTTTGAAGTATATAGTACCGTGTTATTAATTGTAGTCACTACCCTGGACATTAGATCCCCAGAACTTACTCATCTTACAACTGGAAGCATGACCTTTGACCAATATCTCCCCATTTCCCCCAGTGTCAGCCCCTGCCAACCATCGTCTTCCCCATTTGAGTTCCGTTTTTTGGGTTCCACGTGTAAATGGACACAGAGCACTGTCTTTGTCTGACATTTCACTCAGCATGATGGCCTCAGGGCTCACCTGTGTTGTCACGAATAGCAGGATTTCCTTTATTTATGGTTGAGTAACATGTTACCGTGTGTGTGTACCACATTGTCTTTACCCTTTCATCCATCGCTGGGCACTCGGCTCGCGTCCACGTCCTGGCTGTTCTGAGTAATGCTGCGGTCAGTGAACGTGGGGCAGAGTGATTGCATTTTCTTTGAGTGTATTTCGTCATGCTTTAAGGACTCTATCCCCACAGGAGTCCCTGGGTCAGTGTTTATCTTTAGTGTCCTGATTCTCATTCTGTGTCTCTAGGTTATCACGGGTACCCTGGGCCACCTTGTTTTCTGCCTGCAGAGCTTTCGAGCGATCAAGGGAAGCCGTGTTGGTCTTCGGGTCAGGCTATCCATGTTTTCTGTAGCTTAAGGAGTGCTTTCTAAGGGAATTCATTGTGTCATTGTTTGGAATAGTGAAAGGTTGGCAGTCACCCAAGTGGAGGGCAGTTGGGACCGTGCAGAGCGGATGGACTTATGGGGAAGAGGAAGGAAGAGTAACTTTTTACTATTTGCCTATATATATATATATATATCTTGGGGCTTCCCTGGTGGCTCAGACAGTGAAGAATCTGCCTGTAAGACAGGAGACCTGTGTTTGATCCCTGGGTTGGAAAGATCCCCTGGAGAAGGGAGTGGCTACCCACTCCAGTATTCTTGCCTGGAGAATTCTGTGGACAGAGGAGCCGGGTGAACTACAGTCCATGGTATGTGTGTGTGTATACCCATACACACATACACGCATTTATGAACTTAATTTGAGTCATGCATGACCTTTTAAAGTGAACTTAAAAATGAGTCAATGTTTTCCATCATTCCCAGCTCCCCTCAGGGGGAGGCAAGGATGAGCCCATCCTTCAGGAAGGTGTCGGAAGTGCCCTGGGCCAGCAGAAGCCAGGGCATCGGGGAGCAGGTACCATGAGGCTGACCTTGACTCAGAGCAGGGCAGGGGCCAGGGCCTGCAGGAGGGCATGGAGGCGGGCAGGTGTGTCTCTTGCTGGGGGCACCCCTGTCCAGCCCTTGTTCCCCTGCTGGCTCTGCTGTATGAGTGTCCTGTGGCCGCTGTAACAAATCACTGCAAACTTTTGGCTTAAAGCAGCACAGATTTATTCTCTTAGAGTTAGGAGGTCAGAGGCCAGAATGTGGTGCTGTGTTCCTTCAGGTGGCTTTTGGAGAGAGCCCATTTCCTTGTATTGTCTAGTGTCTTGAGGCCACTCACCTGCGTTCATTGACTCCTGGTCCTGCATCACTTTGACCTTGGCTTTGAGCAACACGTCTCCTTCTCTGACTCCAGCCCCCCTGCCTCTCTCTTTACCCTTGTGATTTCCTTGTGAGTCCATGGGGCCCACCTGGATCATCTTGCATCGCAAGATCTTCAACTTAATCACATATGCAAGGTCCCTGTTGTCAAGTATGGTAATACCCTCATTCATTCTGGGATTGGGAGGTGGGCATTTTGGTGGACTCTGGCCACCACAGTTCCTGGCACATTGTGGGGGCACAGAACATCTTTGTTGGATGAGAGAATTGTTTGGTGAGGCTGAAAGTGTGGAAGGGACAGAGCAAGAGGTGGACCCCTGGCAGTTAGACAGGAATAGCAGGGACATTTGTTGCCCACCTGCCATATGCTCTGGTTCTTGCTCAACTGAGTGTGTGTTTGCATCATCTGATTTGTGTTCCCAGTTTACAGGTGTGGAAACTGAGGCTTAGTTGCTTGCCCAGTAATGCATGGTGAGTAGCTGAAACTCTGTCTGCCAGGATTCTATTAAAACGGGATTTCTCAGCCTAGCTCTACCGACATTTGAGGCCAAGTGATCCTCTGCTGGGAGGCTGTCCGGGGATTGTGGACTTTAGCAGTAGCCTTGACTTCCTCCTGCGAAATGCCCAGCCCCATTTCAGGAATGACACTGAAAATGCCTCCACACATTGTCAGGTGTCTCCTGGGGGATAACTTGCATCTGGTTCAGAACCACTATCTGAAAATGTAAAGCAGATGAAGACACATCAGATCCACAATATCCGTGTCACTCAGTGAAAGTCAGAATCCCTCCGATGGCCTGTGAGTCCTGCACGGTCTGTCCTTCCCCGTCTCCCGCCTTCCTCCCTGACCGCATCTGTTGTTACTCTTGGATCATATTGGGCTCTGTCTTACTGCTCCCGAATGCCAGATGTGTTCCTACCTCCGGGCCTTTGCACTTGCTGTTTTTTCTACTTGGAGTGCTTTTCTCTCAGATTCTTTCCCCAAACGGCTTACTTTCTTGTTTCCTTCAAGCCCTCACTCACCTGTACCTTGTCTGAGTCCTTTTGATCGTCATCATCACACGCAGACATTATATATGTATTTTGTATAATCTATAGTGTGTGTGCATATGTATCCCCTCTAGCTGATGCTCCAGCTCCTGTCATCAGTCTAGACTGTCAGTCCCAGGAGGGTAGGCCGTTTGTCCCTGCCGTTCACTGCAGGGCCCTCAGCCCTTGGACTGGTGCTCGCTGGATGGAGAGATGCTGTCTGTCCTGTTTGTCCCCAGACATGTTCCTGTGCCTGGCACACTTGTGACTCCTTACTGGTCCCTGGAACCTGACCACATGGAGGCCTGGGTGAAGCCCTGGCATCTGATCCGAGGAGTCTCGGCAAAGGGGTCAGGGCTGGATGGAGAGCGCAGGGACAAGTGTGTGCTTTATGGGGAAGGGCCCTGGAGAGGCCCCGAGGTGCTCGCTGAGCGGATTGGGGTCAAGGCAGGTCGGAGCAGGCCGCCCGAGGCTGACACTCAGACACCCATGATGGGCAGGCATGGCTGTTTTCTTCTTGGCGTTGGAAGTGCTGTTTAGGCTGGAGCCTTAGTTTGGCATGTCTGTCCTGTCCCTTTCTCACCAAAGTGTCCAAATCTGCAGCCTGGGTGTGAGGATTCGGCAAGGATTTTGGGGCTCCCTCCTGGGCAGGGCCAGGGCTTTCCCAGGCGCTGGGGGTGAGGGCTGGCTGGTGCCCTGCCCCTCCCCCCAGGTCCCTGGGCTTTATTCTTAGCTCTGGTGAGTCAGAGCTGGGGGAGGGCTTCGGCTCTGCCCACAGCGTGATGCTGGCAAGGCCGCCTTCTCCACCGCTGTGTCGGGCGGCAGCCTCAGACCTTGCCCGGCTCTCTTCCAGGACCCCGTGGGGTGCTGGAGGCCCCCTGCTGTCCCTGTAAACAAGATTAATGTCCCAAAGCCCAGCAGGTCCCCTGACCTAACTCAGACCTCCCAGCTTTCTTCCTCCCAAGCTTCTCTTTTGCTCCAGAGCTGCTCCTTTGCCAGGGATCTTGCACCCAGGACTGTTCTGCACATGGGCTTTATCCACGGCCTGTCGCCTCTCTCTCCATCCCTGCCCGTCCATGGTGGGCCCCGGTCCTTGGCTCGGTCCTCCCGATCTGCTTCCTCCCTTTGCTGGGGAGCTGGCCCAGTCTCTAGGTTTGAATCTGGGCTCCGCCAGGTGCTGCCCAGGTCCCTTACAGCAATTCTTCTCACCTCCGTTTGCCTCTGTGTCCCTTCCTGTAAAATGGGAATAATCAGAGCCTCCCTCACAGGGCGGTGATGGTGATGGTGATGGTGGAATGGACTGATGCACATTAAACCCAGAGCGTGGCACTTGGCGTCTCAGTCAGGCTGCCATTTTATTACTGCTGTTACTGCTATTGTTGGGCTGCGTGTCCGCCCCCTGGGCTTGCACCCTGTATCGTGGCTGGTGGCACTGAGCCTTGAGCCTGTTCGGTAATCTCTCCATCCCAGCATCCCAGCCCCTGCTGCTGACGGGGCCCCTCCAGCAAGCCAAGTTCTTCCCTCCTACCCTCTGCTCACAGGGGATCCGAGCACTGATGCCATTATTAGTCCTGTTTTGTAGATGAGGGGCCAGGGCGAGAGAGATGAGCTAATTTTATGAAGGCCGAGAGCCAAGTGGCAACTGGATTGAAACCCAGGCTCGCCGGCTCCAGGGTCCCCACGCTTCGTAGCTGGTGCTGCCGTTCGCGTCCCTTCTATTGCCTTCCTCCTTTCTCCCCCTCCTTTCTGAAAGGGTGGACAGGCACCGGGGTCTCTTTCCCCCTCCTTGTGCATGTTTCCCCCATCTCTGAGCGGCTGGCTGCTCCTGACCCTTCCCAGACCCTCGGCCTGTTATTTTCTGTCCCGTCGCTTTCCCCCCTTCACAGGAAGCGTTGTCCTTTGTAATTATGTTTTGAATCGTGAGCTTATATCTTCCATGGACTGTGAGTCTTAAGAGGGCAGGGTTGGTGCCTGATTGATCCCTGTGTCCCCACGCTGAGCTCAGAGCTTGGCACAGAGTAGCTAGTCAGTACATATGCTTGTATGATGGAGTAATTGAACAAGTGAATGAATGGAACCTTGCACTTGTGTCCATTGATTAGCCTCTTGGCCAAGAACTGAAACTGGAGCCTTTTGGACCATCTCACCCTTTTGATCATTCTACAATAGGAAGGTCCTGGAATTAAGTCTCATTTCACAGATAAAGAAACCCAGGCCTGGCAAGGCCACTGCATTAGTGTAGTGGGGGCAGTTTGCCCATTCTCCCCCACCCCCACCAGGAGGGACGTTTG
The DNA here is from genome assembly GCF_032405125.1 of Capricornis sumatraensis. NCBI lineage: Eukaryota > Metazoa > Chordata > Mammalia > Artiodactyla > Bovidae > Capricornis > Capricornis sumatraensis. Next base: position 27,782,643 of record NC_091071.1, on the reverse strand, counting down.
GCAATCTCTGAGACACTGTAATTGTTACAGCTGGCTGTATATGCCACCTTCGTTTCTTACTCTGTAAAATGGGTTTAATTATAATACCTGCCTCCCAGGGTGGTTTATGGGGATTCAGTCTAATGAGTGCTATTGGCCTCTACTGGGTGGAGGTCAGAGATGCTGCTCAACACCCTACAGTGCACGGGCCAGCCCCTTGAAACAAAGAATGTTCCAGCCCCAATTGTTAGTAGTGCTGAGCTTGAGAAGCCTTGTTTTGGGGCAGTCATCAGTGACCTGAAGGAGGCTAGAGCCCAGACCTTGAACCACGGTTCTTAACCATCACCCTGCATGGCTCACGTTGAGGGGACGAGTTGTAGAAGATTTCTGTGTCTGAGTCAGCACATTGGTTCTCTCTTTCGTACAGATGACCTTGGAATCCCCAAAGCCTGAGGACAGCATGGCCTTCCAGGCTGCCTCTGGGGTGGGGCCATTGGCCTTGCAAAGCCCTTAGCGTTCCAAGAGCCTGGCTGAGAGATGGTGGAGCCCAGAAGTTAAGAACTCAGGGTCAGACTGTGCGCGGGTTCAAATCCCCATGTTGCCTGCGTCTTCCTGGCTGTGTGACCCTGAGCCAGTTCTGTAAACTCTGTGAGCCTCACAGTTCTCCCCTGAAAAGGTGGCATTTTCACAGTCACGACTCTGCAGGGCTGCTGTGAGGTTTAAAGGGACTCACCCTTAGAAAGCTTCGTGTGCCCAGTAAGTCTTTGCGACCCTGTGGACTGCAGCCCACCAGGCTCCTCTGCCCATGGAATTTTCCAGGCAAGAATGCTGGAGTGGGCTGCCATTTCCTCCTCCAGGGGATCTTCCCTACCCGGGGATCTCCTGCATTGGCAGACAGATTCTTTACCACTAGTACCACCTGGAAAGTCCACACACACGGTCTGGCGTGGCAACTGTGTCCTAATAGACTAGGCAGCCCCACAATATGTGCTTTTTCTTTATTCCCAGCTCAGCATTTGGAAATTTCTACATTTAATAAACTCCCGCTGCTGCTGTTTATTTAAAGTGTGAACTAGTTTTGTTTTTGTTATTTTTTAGAAGTAATACATGCAGAGTAAAAAAATTCAGACAGTACAAAGGAAATAAAACAGAAACTAGTAGTCACCTTCCTCTCACTAGCTTCAGCCCTACCCCCTGGAGATATTCACTTTCCATGTTAACAAAATGTTAGCTTTTGTTGTTCTTGTCTCCTGCTAAGAAAATTTCCCTGCCTGGACGAGCATCTGCATCCTTTTCGATACTAATTTTAAATAGCAATAGGGGTACACGCACATGACAGAGATTGCAAACAATACATTTTCTATGTACAGAGACGCGTCTGCACTGAAATTCAGATCCTTGGCTATTCATGTTGCCTACAGGCTATAGGACTCAGCCTCAGTTTCTGTATCTGTAAGATGGGTTTAACTATTCTCTAGGCCGTGTCTCCTACAGTTGTTTGTGATGTAAAGCACTTAGATCAGTCCTGGCACATGCTACTAAGAACCTTAACCAGCCCTCAGTCTTTCTGTTTCCATAGAAAGTAGAAGGCAGCTCACGTGTCTTCATTTGCTTCACGTCGTCACTCAGCGGTCATCTAGGCCCAGAGCCCTTTCCCGTCCACCTGGTATCAGAGGAGCATCCAGCGCCCACCGTGATCTTCTGTTTCCCTGACTCTTCATCAGGGCGTTTGCTGTCTAGGCATACACAGAGTTGTTTGTTTAGTAGCTACCTCTTGTAATAGTACGAAGCTGAGAATGGAAACCTTATTTACCTCTGAAGGGTATTGGCACATAGGGATCTCATGATTAAGAATTGTCCATCGAGCCATAGAAACCTGCTGGTTGTACGTTACCGAGACAGTTGAATGGGAAAATGGCTGTTCAGGCCCCGGGGAACAGCGTGGTCCTGGTAGGTCCTCGTTACTGGACAGCATCAGAGCGACTCCGCTCCCTGATGCTGGTGACACTGAGCAGCAGTTCAGGATCACAGTTATACCCCCCGCCTGCTGTCTGCCCATCCTCCTCTCGGCAGCTTCCGTCCTGTCCTGAGGTCGGCGAGCTGGGTCCTAGGCAGGGCTGTTTGTGTTGTCTCCTCAGACCCAAACAATAACAACAACAACTACTACTACTCAGGGCCCAGCCAAGTGTCTATGAAGCTGTGTCGGCCAGGCCGGGGCTATAAGGGTAGCACCGCAGAGACCCTGGGCTCTAGCAGAGGGGACAACTGGTACCCAGGCACTCCTGGGACAAGCACAGCTGAGCTGAAAGGACCGGTCAGCATCCCAGCAGATGGTGTGAGGTCTTGCCTGAAGCTGGCAGGACTGTGATGGCTTCTGAATCTGACCCAGCTAAGGGGAGCGATGGTGTCCCTGGACATCCATAGAGTATTTGGGATGGACCAGAATAAACCCGAGGGCGTGGTAGGCAGAACGGTGGCTTCCCCACAGATGGCTATAACAAATCCCCTGAACCTGTGACTGCATTATGGTTACATGGCCAAAGGAATGAAGGTGGAACTAGGGTTGCTCATCAGCTAACCTTGAAAACGTGCCATTGTCTTGGGTTATCTGGTGGGCCCAGGGTAATCACCAGGATTCTTATAAAGTGGAGGAGGGAGACAGAGGAGAGAACCGGAGAGATGGCAGCCTGAGGAGGACCTGACCTGACGCTGCTGGCTGTGAACAAGGAAGAATGGGCCCTCAGCAAGGAGTGTGGGCGGCTTCCAGGAGCTGGGAAAGGTGAGGGAATGCGTCCTCCCTGAGAGTCTGCAGAAGGAGTTCAGGTCTGACAGCACCTTGACTTTAGCCTGGTCAGACCCATTTCAGACTTCTGACTTGTAGAACTATGGGATGAAAAAAAAATCGGTGTTGTTTCAAACCATGATGTTTATGGTATAAATAATTTGCGTCAGCAGTTGTAGGACGCTGTTACAGGTAATTGGTTCTGAACTTGGTGGTCTTTGGATACGTTCACATCTTCTTCTTGGCCTACATACCCTGTGGATAAAGGCATGTGCTCCAGAAAATCCTGTTAAAATTCTTACATTGCCCATCACTGGGAGTCGTTGTCGGGGATGGGGTGACTCGGTAGTCAAGCTTCCTAGGTTTGAGCCCCAGCCTCATCCCTTACAAACTGTGTGATCTCAGGCAAATTATTTAACTTCTCTGTGTCACAGTTTCCTCTTTTACCAAATGGGGATCAAAACAGAACCTGCCCTCTGTGTAATCATTAAGAAGAAATGAGTTTATTCACATGAAGTACAGGGAAGCAGTGCCTGGCATATAGTTAGTGCTCAGTTAAAGCTAGGTGGTATTATTATAAATACGTTGTCATATTGAGTATAATGCTATAAACTTCATTTATTTTTATTACTGATGTAAGAATTAAGGTTAGTGACAACAGCTCTTTATCAAGTGTTAATATATGACACTAAGCCCTGGACCTATAGCTATAGGAGATAAGTATTCTTAGCCATCCTTTCTTTTTGCCTTTTCATACCATTCATGGAGTTCTCAAGGCAAGAATACTGAACTGGTTTGCGATTCCCTTCTCCAGTGGACCACGTTTTGTCAGAACTTTCCGCCATGACCCATCTGTTTTAGGTGGCCCTGCTGGCTCATGGTTTCATTGAATTAGACAAGGCTGTGGTCCATGTGATCAGTTTGATTAGTTTCCTGTGATTGTGGTTTTCATTCTGTCTGCCCTCTGATGGATAAGGATAAGAGGCTTATGGAAGCTTCCTGATGGGAGAGACTGACTGAGGGGGAAACTCAGTTACAAATTGGGAAATGAGTGCGTCAGGACTGTATATTGTCACCCTGCTTATGTAACTTACATGCAGAGTACATCATGCGAAATGCCGGGTTGGATGAAGCACAAGCTGGAGTCAAGATTGCTGAGAGAAATATCAGTAACTTCAGATATGCAGATACCACCGCTCTTATGGCAGAAAGCGAAGAAGAACTAAAGAGCCTTTTGATGAAAGTGAAAGAGGAGAGTGAAAAAGCTGGCTAAAAACTCAACATTCAGAAAACTAAGATCGTGGCATCCAGTCCCATCACTTCATGGCAAATAGATGGGGAAACAGTGGAAGCAGTGAAAGACTTTATTTTTTGGGCTCCAAAATCACTGCAGATGGTGACTGCAGCCATGAAATTAAAAGATGCTTGCTCCTTGGAAGAAAAGCTATGACCAACCTAGATGGCATAATAAAAAGCACAGCATTATTTTGCCAACAAAGGCCCATCTAGTCAAAGCTAGGGTTTTTCCAGTAGTCATATATGGATGTGAGAATTGGACCATAAAGAAAGCTGAGCACCGAAGAACTGATGCTTTAGAACTGTGGTATTGAAGAAGACTCTTGAGAGTCCCTTGGATTGCAAGGAGATCCAAGCAGTCAGTCCTAAAGGAAATCAGTCCTGAATATTCACTGGAAGGACTGATGCTTAAGCTCCAATCCTTTGGCCATCTGATGCAAAAAGCGGACTCATTGGAAAAGGCTCTGATGCTGGGAAAGATTGAAAGCGAGAGGAGAAGGGGATGGCAGGGGATGAGGTGGTTAGATGGCAACTCGACGGACATGAGTTGGAGTAAACTCGGGGTTGGTGATGTACAGGGAAGCCTGGCTTCCCTGCAGTCCTTGGGGTCACAGTCCCAAGGACTGTGGTGCAGTCCTTGGGGTCACAAAGAGTCGGACATGACTGAGTGACTGAACTGAACTGATTCTTAGCCGTAGTCATAAGTGAGGCTTCAGTTCAATTCCGTTCAGTCGCTCAGTCGTGTCCGACTCTGCGACCCCATGAATCGCAGCACACCAGGCCTCCTTGTCCATCACCAACTCCCGGAGTTCACTCAAACTCGAGTCCATCGAGTCAGTGATGCCATCCAGCCATCTCATCCTCTGTTGTCCCCTTCTCCTTCTGCCCCCAATTCCTCCCAGCATCAGAGTCTTTTCCAATGAGTCAACTCTTCGCATGAGGTGGCCAAAGTACTGGAGTTTCAGCTTTAGCATCATTCCTTCCAAAGAAATCCCAGGGCTGATCTCCTTTAGAATGGACTGGTTGGATCTCCTTGCAGTCCAAGGGACTCTCAAGAGTCTTCTCCAACACCACAGTTCAAAAGCATCAGTTCTTCGGTGCTCAGCCTTCTTCACAGTCCAGCTCTCACATCCATACATGACCACAGGAAAAACCATAGCCTTGACTAGATGGACCTTTGTTGGCAAAGTAATGTCTCTGCTTTTGAATATGCTATCTAGGTTGGTCATAACTTTCCTTCCAAGGAGTAAGTGTCTTTTAACTTCATGGCTGCAGTCACCATCTGCAGTGATTTTGGAGCCCACAACAATAAAGTGAGGCTTAGAGAGGTTAAATAACTTGTCTAAGGTCACACAGTAAATAGAGAAGAAAATTGGACCTGTAGGAAAAGGGACAAGGGGACAGATGGTTTTGAGGGGAAGGGAGGAGGGGTGATGAGAAAAGAGAATAGGAACAAGAGTGAATTCCAAAATTTCAGCTGATGAGCTTATAAATAATACTAATAATCAATATTTATTAGGGCTTTTTATGATTCCCCATGAAGGAGATGATAGTACCTTCATTTTGCTGGTGGGCTTTTTGAGCCCGAGAGAACAGCAACCTACCCAGCAGTATGCTACTAGTAATGGTGTATCTGTGGCCTAAATTCACTTGTGTCAAATTCTGAATTGTATTGTTGAATAAAAGTTGATGCAGTGGATCAGAACTTGTATTACTAGGATGGTTTGTGTTGTAGGTGAGAGTAAATTTATTTTGAACTTGTGTAACTGTTGAATTTATTGGAGAGATTCACTGGGAGGGTGTGCTGCAGGTGATGCTTGATCCAGCAGCCTACAAAACGCCAAGCTCCAATTTCTTTCATCTCTGCCTTGCATGACATCAGCTTCATTTTCACACGTGCCTTAGTAGTGCCACCCCTTCCCTCCACTCCCGACTCTTGGTGCTTCCCTTACAAATTGCTGTTGTTCAGTTGCTAAGTCTTGTCTGACTCTTTGTGATCCCATGGACTGCAGCACGCTAGGCTTACCGGTCCTTCCCCATCTCCCGGAGCTTGCTCAAACTCATGCCCATGGAGTCAGTGATGGCTCAATATAAAATGGCTAAGACACCTGTAAACCCCATATCCTCACTCTGTATCACTGGGGACAAGGGAGCATGTGTCCTTGCAGTGATTGGATAGATTTGGACTACGTTCTGGAGCTGCTGATTAGCAGACTCATTCCTTGGAGCTTTGCCCCAAGCATGTGGCTGACCAAAGGATTTGTGTAAGAACAACAGCTCCCGCTGTTATCAAGGAAGGGAAAATATGTGTGGGCCTTGGACAACTCATATCCACTGCAGCATGACTTTTGGGAAAATGTCTTGTCTTGCCTCGGTTTCCTTATCTGTGCAATGGGGCAGCAGTGCTACTTCTCCTGAGGGCTGAGTGATGAGCATGGCCCATCCTGCTCAGAACATGCTGGCTTCGAGCAAGGTTAGAGTACCACGTGACAACACACGATAGAAGTTTTATGAACTCCCAAAGTTTGTGGGCTAAGTAGGCTTGGACTGTGTTCCACAGATCCTTGAATTTCAGCGCTGGGGAGAGAGGGACATAAAAGGGTGACGAACATGTCTTGTGAAGAAAAGCCTCAATTACGATCGGGGGTGCCTTCTTCCTCTAAGATTTTCTTGGACCAGAGCCCTGGAAATGCAGAGCCTGGGCCAGTGCTGATGTTCGTGTTCTAGGCTGCTTCCCTGTCACTGAACTTGTTTCCTAGTGGTGGAGCTGACTGTGGCTCAGATCGTGAACTCCTTATTGCCAAATTCAGATTTAAATTGAAGAAAGTAGGGGAAATCACTAGACCAGGTATGACCTAAATCAAGTCTCTTATGATTATACAGTGAAAGTGACAAATAGATTCAAGGGATTAGGTCTGATAAGAGCGCCTGAAGAACTATGAACAGATGTTCCTGACATTGTACAGGAGGCAGAGATCAAGGCCATCCCCAAGAAAAAGAAATGCAAAGAGGCAAAATGGTTGAGGAGTTCTTGCAAATAGCTGAGAAAGCAAGAGAAGCTAAAGGCAAAGGAGAAAAGGAAAGATATGCCCATGTGAATGCAGAGTTCCAAAGAACAGCAAGGAGAGATAAAAAAGCCTTCCTCAGTGATCAAATGCAAAGGAATAGAGGAAAACAATAGAATGAGAAAGACTAGAGATTTCTTTAAGAAAATTAAGGTACCAAGGGAACATTTCATGCAAAGATGGGCTCAATAAAGGACAGAAATGATATGGACCTAACAGAAGCAGAAGATATTAAGAAGAGGTGGCAAGAATACACAGAAGAACTGTACAAAAAAGATCTTCATGACCCAGATAACCACAATGGTGTGATCACTCACCTAGAGCCAGACAACCTGGATTTCAAAGTCAAGTGGGCCTTAGGAAGCATCATTATGAACAAAGGTAGTGGAAGTGATGGAATTCCAGTTGAACTATTTCAAGTCCTAAAAGATGATGCTGTAAAAGTGCTGGACTCAATATGCCAGCAAATTTGGAAAACTCAGCAGTGGCCACAGGCCTGGAAAAGGTCAGTTTTCATTCCAATCCCCAAAAAAGGCAATGCCAAAGAATGTTCAAACTACTGTACAATTGCACTCATCTCACACGCTAGCAAAATAATGCTCAAAATTCTCCAAGCTAGGCTTCAACAGTACATGAATCCTGAGTTTCCAGATGTTCAAGCTGGATTTAGAAAAGGCAGAGGAACCAGAGATCAAATTGCTAACATCCATTGGATCATCAGAAAAACATGAGCGTTCCAGAAAAGCATTTACTTTTGCTTTATTGACTCTGCCAAAGCCTTTGACGGTGTGGATCACAACAAACTGTGGAAAATTCTAAAAGAGATGGACATACCAGACCACCTTACCTGCTTCCTGAGAAATCTGTATGCAGGTCAAGAAGCAACAGTTAGAACCGGACATGGAACAACAGACTGGTTCCAAGTTGGGGAAGGAGTATGTCAAGGCTGTATATTGTCACCCTGCTTATTTAACTTATATGCAGAGTATATTATTGCATGAGAAATGCTGGACTGGATGAAGCACAAGCTGGAATCGAAATTGCTGGGAGAAATATCAATAACCTCAGACACACAGATGACACCACCCTTATGGCAGAAAGCGAAGAACTAAAGAGCCTCTTGTTGAAAGTCAAAGAGGAGAGTTAAAAAGCTGGCTAAAAACTCAACATTCAGAAAACTAAGATCATGGCATCCAGTCCCATCACTTCATAGCCAATAGATGGGGAAACAATGGAGACAGTGACAGACTTTGTTTTGGGGCTCCAAAATCACTGCAGATAGTGACTGCAGCCATGAAGTTAAAAGATGCTTGCTCCTTGGAAGAAAAGCTGTGACCAACTTAGACAGCATATTAAAAAGCAGAGACATTACTTTGCCAACAAAGGTCCGTCTAGTCAAAGCTATGGCTTTTCCAGTAGTCATATATGGATGTGAGAGTTGGACTATGAAGAAAGCTAAGTGCTAAAGAATTGATCTTACTTGGGTTTCTCTTACCTTGGCATGGGGTATCTCTTCACGGCTGCTCCAGCAAAGCACAGCTGCTGTTCCTTACCTTGGACGAGGGGTGTCTCCTTACCGCCACTGTTCTTGAACTTCAACGTGGGATAGCTCCTCTAGGCCCTCCTGTGCCTGCGCAGCCACCACTCCTCGGGTTGCTCCTCCCGGCCACCGGCCCTGACCTCCGGCGTGGGTGGCTCCTCCCAGCTGCCGCCCCTGGCCTCGGGCTCAGGGTGGCTCCTCAAGGTCACCGCCCCTGGCCTCAGGCGCGAGGTGGCTTCTCCTGGCCGCCACTGACCTCGGACACGGGGTAGCTCCTCCTGGCCGCCACTGACCTCGGACGCGGGATAGCTCCTCTCGGCTGCCACCCCTGACCTCGGACGCGGGGTGTCTCCTCCCGGCTGCCACCCCTGACCTCAGATGCGGGGTAACTCCTCCCGGCCGCCGCCACTGACCTCGGACACAGGGTAGCTCCTCTCGGCCATTCCTGTACCGTCGCAGCCTGGCACTCTAGGCCGCTGCCCCTGACCTTATGGCAGAAAGTGAAGAGGAGTGAAAAACCCTCTTGATGAAAGTGAAAGAGGAGAGTGAAAAAGTTGGTTTAAAGCTCAACATTCAGAAAACAAAGATCATGGCATCTGGTCCCATCACTTCATGGGAAATAGATGGGGAAACAGTAGAAACAGTGTCAGACTTTAGTTTTGGGGGCTCCAAAATCACTGCAGATGGTGACTGCAGCTGTGAAATTAAAAAACACTTACTCTTTGGAAGAAAAGTTATGACCAACCTAGATAGTATATTGAAAAGCAGAGACATTACTTTGCCAACTAGGGTTCGTCTAGTCAAGGCTATGGTTTTTCCAGTAGTCATGTATGGATGTGAAAGTTGGACTGTGAAGAAGGCTGAGCGCCGAAGAATTGATGCGTTTGAGCTGTGGTGTTGGAGAAGACTCTTTAGAGTCCCTTGGACTGCAAGGAGATCCAACCAGTCCATTCTAAAGGAGATCAGCCCTGGGATTTCTTTGGAAGGAATGATACTAAAGCTGAAACTCCAGTACTTTGGCCACCTCATGTGAAGAGTTGATTCATTGGAAAAGACTCTGATGCTGGGAGAGATTGGGGGCAGGAGGAGAAGGGGACGACCCAGGATGAGATGGGTGGGTGGCATCAGTGACTCGATGGATGCGAGTCTGAGTGAACTTCGGGAGTTGGTGATGGACAGGGAGGCCTGGCGTGCTGTGATTCATGGGGTCACAAAGAGTCGGACACGACTGAGTGACTGAACTGAACTGAACTGAAGAATTGATGCTTTTGAACTGTGGTGTTGGAGAAGACTCTTGAGAGTCCCTTGGACTGCAAGGAGATCCAACCAGTCCATCCTAACGGAGATCAGTCCTGGGTGTCCATTGGAAGGACTGATGTTGAAGTGGAAACTCCAATCCTTTGGCCACCTGATGTGAAGAACTGACTCATTGGAAAAGACCCTGATGCTGGGAGAGATTGAAGGCTAGAGGAGAAGGGGATGAGAGAAGATTAGATGGTTGGATGACATCACCGACTCTATGGCCATGAGTTTGAGCAAGCTTTGGGAATTGATGATGTACAGGGAAGACTGGCGTGCTGCAGTCCATGGGGTCACAAAGAGTCGGACCCAACTGAGCGACTGGACTGAACTGAACTGATGGAAGCTCAGCAGAATCGGGGCAGTGTTCCAACCAGCTTGATTTCTGGAACTCCCTGTGTGAGGAGGCAGAGACCCTAGGGAGGAAGACCAGGGTTAGCTGTCATCACTGGGATTGGGGACAGCAAGTAGCTGGTAGTCTCCATGAATCCTCCTTCCTTAAGCCTTTTAATGGCCCTCAGCATTCCCTGTTTCCCCTGGAAGCCCTCAGTCGAGGGGACCCCGCTGCCTGTCTCCAGGAGTTATCAAGGGCATGGGGGCAGGGATCAGTTCCCTTTGACAGTTGTTGTTTAGTCACTAAATCTTGTCCGACTCTTTTTTGACCCCATGGGCTGTAGCCCTCTAGGCTCCTCTGTCCATGGGATTTCCCAGGCAGGAATGCTGGAGTGAGTTGCCATTTCCTTCTCCAGGGGATCTTCCCCACCCAGGGATTGAACCCTGGCCTCCTGCATTGGGAGGCAGATTCTTCACCACTGAGCCACAAGGGAAGCCCCCTTTGGACAAAGGATTCATCAGAGACCTGGCCAGTGAGGAACACACCAGGGGCCCCTGACCTTGTTACATCACTGCTGTGACAGTTGTGGTCAGGGCCATATTGGTGGGTGGTCGTGGCCGTGGAGGTGGTGCAAGTTCAAGGTCACAGTCAGATTTCCTTTTCTCAAGACCCGCCTCCTTCCTCCTCTGCCCTCTCCATCAGGGCTGGCCATCTGGCTCTGGGGAGGAAGCTGCCTTCTGAAGAATAAACCCAAACCCCTTCGTTGGCTAAGCGTTTCTCCGACCTCTCCTTCCCCGGAGTTCTGTGTCCTTGGGTGCTCCCGAGTTTCCGCTTGCTCACTTCTGAACTTGAACTTTTCTTTGTCCTTGAAGCTTCCTAATGCTAGGCAGCGCTGAGGGCAGCGGTGGTGATTATTATTAATTATTGGTCTGCAGCTAATAGCCACCACTTACTACCTCTAGACCATACCAGCTGGTGCAAAGCACAGTCCCATTTGATAGTTCTTCCAGGCCTGCATGTTTCCCTGGCCACACTGGTAAGGAGATGGAGGCTTGGAGTCGTTAAGTAACCCGCCCAGGTGCAAGTGAGGTCAGCGCCTTTTAATCCACATCCATCCGACCATAAAGCCAGGATCACAGTCAGGTTCTACCTGGATGGATTGTTTCCTCGAAAACAAAGTAGCAAATAATGCTGAGGACGGGAGGCCTGGTTTGGGTCATTTGTTTACTCAGTAACCTCTGGGTCCCTGCTGGGTGAGGAGGAGAAGAGTCAGAAGTCCTGGCAGGACAGAGGTACTGATGGACAAGTAAGTCATCATTGCAGTGGGGCGGGCGGGGGTGGGGGTGGGGGGGCTGTTCTCATAGTCTGGGGGGTGAGGCTTTTTTTTTTTTTTTTTTTTAAATAATTTTGTTTCTTTATTTTGGCTATGCTGGGTCTTTGTTGCTGCTTTTCTCCAGTTGCAGTGAGCAGGGGCCGCTCTCTCGTTGCGGGGCATGGACTTCTCAGTGCGGTGGCTTCTCTTGTTGCAGAGCCACGGGCTCTAGGCCAGCGGGCTGCAGGAGTTGCGGCTCCCGGGCTCTAGAGCTCGGGCTCAGCAGTTGTGGTGCCCGGGCATTAGTTACATCACAGCCTGTGTGATCTTCCTGGATCAGGGGTCGAACCTGTGTTTCCTGTATTTTAGGTGGATTCTTTACCTCTGAGCCCCCAGGAAAGCCCAGGAGAAAGGCTTCTGAAAGGAGGTGTCTCTGAGTTGGATTTTTAAGGATGAGTGGGAGTTTGTTACTATGGAAAGGCAGGAAGAGCATCTAGCAAGACATATCCCAAAGCACCAATCATTGGATCAGCAATTGGGGAATGCATTAAAGGCGGGGACCACAGGCCTTCCTAAATCTCTAGTTCCTTGAACAGTGCCTGACACAGGCTTGATAAATGCTCCTTTGAATGAATAGCCCAGTTAACACACTGGAAAATGGGGCGGGAGAAATCGTAGAAGAAACAGATGGAGCTTGAATGTGGACGTGGAAGGCCTCATGAAGCAGGCAAGGATTGGCTCTGAAAGGTGACCGGAAGCTATTGGAGGTTGTTTACCTAGGGTGAGATGGGTGTTCAGATCGGTCCCATTTAATAACACATAGGTATTTAAGCCTATGGTTTTTCCTCTTAAGAGAAGAAACTGACTGCTCTTAAACACACAAAGTGGCAAAATCTTCAGTTTCATTCATCATTAAGAAGGAAGGAAGTTAAGCTACAGGGAGATATTTTCCATTATCAGATTGGCAGAGATCAAAAGCTTATAATATACTGTAGTTTGGGAAGCAATGACCGTGGTACTTTGTGTGGTGCAGAATAAACTGATGGTACCCATTGGATTCAGCGACCGTTTAAATTTTAAATGCATACACTCTTTAGTCCAGCAGGTCCACGTCTAGAAAGTTATCTTACAAATATGCTTGCTTTGCGTGAAATGAGGCACTTCCTGGATTTATTCACTGCTTCATTGTGAGAGCAGCTTAGTGCCCCATTAGCTGATTATATAAGGTCAAGCCCATCCATACAAAACAGCTGGAGCAAAGGAGGAGGAAATGGGCACAGAGTAGAATAATCTCTCAGATCTGTTCTTCAGAGATGAAAGGATGGTACAGAACAGGGTGTGGAGTATGTTTCTCTCCATCTGATTACAGAAGATATGTATTTATTTTTGTTATAGATGCATAAAATGTTTCCTGGAAGGATATAGAAGAAACGGATGGTGTCGCCTCTAGAGAGAGGGACCATTTGGGGACCAGGAGTGGGAGGTAGCTTGCCACTTCTACCCTTCGTTCAAAAGAAAGGAAGTTAAACTAGTAAAAATAAAGCAAATCTCTGGCACTGACAGAGATCAGTTTCTAATATTAAGGGGAAAAAAGTGAGGTGCCAAACAGGTATGTATTATGGCACCTTCGGGGGGAACAAAGTAGATAAACTGTATTTGGAAGAATAACAATATATTGTTAGGAATATAGGAGTTTTGCCTGTGGGGTAGGAAGGGAGCGCTTTGAGTTCAGGGAGCAAGACTCATTTTTCACAGTGTACCATTTTGGGTAGTTGGGGAAAGTTTAGCACAGAAATGTGTTACCTATTAAAAGTAAATTAATATGAAGAGAGGCCAAGTGGACACATTGGGAAATGGGGCGGGAAAAATTGTAGAAGAAACAGATGGATGAATGCCTGAGTGGACAGGTGGGTGGATGGATGCATGAATCAGTGGGTGGGTAGGTGGGTGGGTGGATCATTGGATGGGTCCATGGGTAGAGGAGGTGGGTGGGTGGATAGATAGGTAGATGGATGAATGACTTGGTGCCTGGATGGGTGGGTGGGTGGGTGGATGGAAGGGTTCACAGATGAGTGGATAATTGTATCTGTGGATGCATGTATAGATGTATAAGATAGAAAATTTATTTGGCTGTGGTGGGGAGGACTAGGTGAGGCCCAGAGGGTCTGGAAGCAGGGTGTGGCTAGCAAGCTACTGCAGCAGTCCAGTCAAGGAGTAATTGGGGCAAGGATCAGGTGATTGAAATGTCTCAAATACGAACCAAGCTTCTTATATAATAGAGAAGTGAAGTGAAAGTCGCTCAGTTGTGTCCGACTCTTTGTGACCCCATGGACTTAGTCATGGAATTCTTCAGGCCAGAATACTGGACTGGGTAGCCTTTCCCTTCTTCAGGGTATCTTCCCAACCCAGGGATTGAACCCAGGTCTCCCACATTGCAGGCGGATTCTTTACCAGCTGAGCCACAAGGGAAGCCCTTCCTAGTAGGGAAGTTATATACATGACTCTATTAAGTCTTGGTATTGTTTTCTTAGTACAAAGGCAAATTCCTTTGGAATGAGTTTTTTCTGGCCAGAATCTGCTTCGTATATAATAACCACCAACAGTTAAATCCCCCTTTTCACCATCATCTTAAGAATTTTAGGTGTGAAATCAATTAAAATAATTAGTCTTTGATATAAACTACTCCTCTCCATGATCAGATAAATTATTTCCAAGGCTGTCTTCCAAGTGCCCAAGTCTACAGAGGCATGAACTTTGTCCTTTTTAGGGCTTCTTTGTGTCTAGAAGTTTCCTAGCTAAATTCCTTTGTCTGTGTTGACCTTTTAAAGTTTATTTTTCAATAATTCCTTTTGCTTGGTTCTGGAAAAATGACCATTTATATCATAGAATAATTACACCTCTGAAGAACCAGTTTGGGTACTTACTTAATACTAGATCTTTCTCTCTCTGTTTTTAAAGTCAATTCTTTTCTTTTTCTGCTTCCTTTTTTTTTTTTTTAACTATCTTAACCATTTTTATACCTAGATAGTGTATTAAAAAGGAAAAACATCACTTTTCTGACAAAGGTCGGTATAGTCAAAGCTGTGGTTTTTCCAGTTGTCATGTATGGATGTGAGAGTTGGACCATCAAGAAGGCTGAATGCTGAAGAATTGATGCTTTTGAATTGTGGTGCTGGAGAAAATGCTTGAGAGTCCCTGGGACAGCAGGGAGATCAAACCAATCAATCCCAAAGGAAATCAACCCTGAATATTCATTGGAAGGACTGATGCTAAAGCTGAAGCTCCAATATTTTGACCCCCTGATGGAAAGAGCCTATTCATTGGAAAAGACCCTGATGCTGGGAAAGATTGAGGGCAGGAAGAGAAGGGAGCGGCAGAGGATGAGCTGGTTGGATGGCATCATTGACTCAGTGGACGTGAGTTTGAGCAAACTCTGAGAGATAGTGAAGGACAGGGAAGCCTAGTGTGCTGCAGTCCATGGGGTTGCAAAGAGTTGGACATGAATGAGCGACCAGTTTTAAGTGTACATCTTAGTAGCATTAGGTATGCTTGCACTGGTACACATCTAGGTCTCTTTTATAAAGCTCAGAACATAGATTTTGATTGATCATCAAATGTAAGATCGTCTGCTTGTTCCCATTACTTTCTATTCTGTAATGTTCTTTGATGTGGCTTTAAAGCTTGCATGGAGTTTTAAGAATCCAGGTTCCTTGGAGTTCCTTGGTGGTCTCTCTTAATCTGATTCTGGGAAGGCTGTTGGAATCAGAGGTGTCTGGAGAGCACACATCCAGCGGTGGGGAGACAGTGCTGTGGGGAGGGGGCTGCACGGGGACTGGCCACTGGACCGCATGAACCTTACCCAAAGACTGGCTCGTCCCTAGTTCCTCCCAATGGTTGCGAAGCGGGAATCTGGGCCCAGTGCTGCCAGACTTTCTGGTTTTTTATTTTTTAAAGAGACACTGGGAATCCAATTTTTATATGAAATTTCCTCATTTTTAAGTGTTGGCAGCTAAACTGAGATTTTGTTTTAAAAGGCATGTTTAAAGTACCAACAATAACTGCAGATCATCTCTGTGGAGTCACCTGTTTCAGACCTCTAATTTTATCCTGCCTAATTATGGTAGAGATAGGAAATTGAAACCCCTGGTTAGGGTAATACCTTTCCCCGAAGTCATATAACAGTTCAGTGGTCAGATCAGGGCTTGAATTAAAATTTCCATTGCAGAAGTCTGAAGGCTGGTTGAAGTTTTTTTCTTGGGCAGATATACCTTCTCTATTTATGTATGTGTTTATATTTTTACCTATTTGGCGTCGTCTGTTATGAAATACAGGTGGCTTCTTAAAAAGATAAAGCAGATTTGTTTCTCAGCCTGGATAGCTTTGTGGTTAAACGCAGGAACTCCAGAATCGAATTGCCTGAGTCTGAGTCAGGCTCCAGGTCTTACCAAATAACAGGATAGGTACTGTGGGATACTGGGAAATCACTGAACCTCTCTGCACTGTAGTTTTCCCTTCTAAGAAAGAAATGATAAAGTAATTATAGAATTAAAGGAGATAATACATACAAAGAACTTAGAATAGGGCCTAGAACACAGAACTGCAATTTGGGTATTATCTATGGTGGTGGTGCTGTTGGTGGTCATGCTGCTGATGACAGTGCTGATGCCAGTGAGAGAGATGGTGGTGCTGATGATGGTGGATGATGGCGATGGTGGTGCTGATGGCGATGCTGATGCCAGTGACAAAGATGGTGGTGCTGATGGTGATGCTGATGCCAGTGATAAAGATGGTGGTGCTGATGATGACTGCTATAGTGATGCTGATGGTGCTGATGAAAGTGATCATGATGTGATCACTGTCATGTGATCACTGATGCATTGATACAGTGATATGGGGATCATAGGGATGGCAAAGAAGAAGAATATTAGAAAGCTCTTAATTCACAGGATTGTAAAGTAGGCATGATCTATGTGATTAAAGGATGACTCGATTTACAGGAGAATACCCTTTAGGAGTCCTTTAAGTGGCAGTCTCCATCTTTTGTACAATAATGGAACCTGCCCATTGTTGTCTCAGGAACTTATTTGTGAGGTAAGGTGAGACATAACCTTCATTTGTCATTCTTTGTTTGAAGTCTTTCTGGCTACTGATCATTCCAGGTTGCCTGTTCTGCCTGGGAGGGCATTATAGTTCTTAAACCCCACAGCAGGTAGCTTTGAACTCTGTGCAGGCCCCTGGTCCATACCCTTGGGGGCGTCCTGTTTACCTGTGCCTGTTGTTTGTGTCCGCAGGAGTGGAATGTCACGTGGAACACCAGCAACCCCGACTTCACCAAGTGCTTTCAGAACACCGTCCTCGTGTGGGTGCCTTGCTCTTACCTCTGGGTCTGCTTCCCCTTCTACTTCCTCTATCTCTCCCACCATGACCGGGGCTACATTCAGATGACGCATCTCAACAAAGCCAAGACTGTGAGTCTCATGGGATTTTACTGTGATGTGCGTATTGGGGGGTGGAGTGTGTGCTGGGGCAGGGGAGACTGCTTGTGAAAACTGACATGGTCCTTCTGCTTAATTGACCCTGAGCTGCCTTTTACTAGGACACAGAATAATAACGTGGTGAATAAAGCCTGGGGCTCTGAATTCAGATGTGGGTTCAGGTGTTGGCGTTGCCACTTATTAGCTATAGGACCTTGAGCAAATTTGTTTCTTCCTTCCAGTTTTATTGAGATATAATTGACAAACAACACTGTATTAAGTGTACAGCACAATGATTTGACTTATATAGATCATGAAATGATTATCGCAGTAAATTTAGTGAACATGCACCATCTCATACAGATACAAAATTAAAGAAATGGGAAGAAATTTTTTTTTAAGACTTTTTTTTTCCTTGAGCAAATTTCTTAACTTCCCTGAGCCTGTTTTCCCATGATTACAGTGGGGGTGATAGAATCTGTCTCACAAGATCATATGGAGGTCTTCTTCCCTGACTCAAGGATGTCTTTTTAATTAAAAAAAAAATTTTTTTTTTATATTGAAATAGTTTCAAACTGCAGAAAAGTTGCAAGGATGATATTAAGTACTCCCTCAGCCCTGAATACCCATTATTTATAGTCACCGATTTTTAACATTTGCCACATTTAACATTTTAACATCTTCTTACTCTCTTTTGCTCTCTCCATATACACACAGTATTTATTTTTTTCTGAATTATTTGAGAAAAGCTAGCATCCACCATGCCTCTTTGTCCCTTCTTCAGTGTATCTTTTCTCAAAGCAAGGATATTCTGTTATGTAACAACAGCACAATTAAATGTAGGAAATTCAACATGGATGCAATACTTTAACAGAAAAAGTAAAAACCACTATGTATATTCCCCTTTTGTCGCTTGTCCCAATTCTGTCCTTTCTGGCATCCCCTCCTCCTCCCCCTCAATTCAGGGTCAGGCATTGCTCTTGGCCACACTGTTTCTTTATTTTTCTATTACTTTGGAAGACCTTTTCACCGTTTTTGTTTTTTTTTTATGATGCTGGCATATTTGGAGAACATGGGCCAGTTAGTTTAGAGTCAGTTCCTCAACTTGGGCTCTTGGGACCATGTTTTCTCACGGTTTGATTCAGTAATGCCTGTCTGGCTGGAGAACTACAAAAGGGCCACGGGGTCCTTCTCTGGGTTATATCTAAGGCCACGTGGTGTCCATCTGCCCCTCATTGATGGGCTTAATTCTGGTCATCTGGTCAGCGAGTCTGTTTCTCCACTATACAGGTGCTCGTATGCCCCTTGTAAGAATGAGCTTTCTGGGGGAGACACGTGAAGGGCATGTATATATCTTGTATATGTGTGTGTATGTGTGTGTGTGCGTTCCACTTTCTCCTCTTACCATGTGTCTCGGTCCTTTATTAAAGCCCCATTTCCCAGGATTGATTTCCATAAGCCCTTGGCAAATAGGTAAACTTGAATGATTTTACCGAAGCTGTCCCCTTGCTTGTGATACCATTGCTCAGACCACATTCCAAGCCCATCTCCCCATGCTGTCTGCTCCCCTGTCTTCAGCTGGATCTGGTGTCTTCCTCTTAGACCTCTAGCAGCACTTTGTACTTTTCATGGAGAGCAACATCTCCCTTTAACATGTAAATCAGAGGACTTCCCTGGTGGTCCAGTGGCTAAGACTCCATGCTCCCAGGGCAGGGGGCCCTGAGCTCAATCCCTTGGGGGAACTAGATCCCGCATGCCACAACTAAGGCCAAGCACAGCCAAAGAAATAAAAATATATTTTTAAAAACTGTAAGATTTTGTCTGTGCCTCGCTGAAAAACACTCTAGTAACTTCTCATCGTAGGGAGTAAAACCTGGACGTCCGCTCAGTGGCCCAGCTTGATCTGGCTCCAGGCTCCTCTTAAGTCACCTCCTGTCACACCCATGGGTCAGGTCACAGCAGGCATGAACCTGCTGAACACATTTCTGCCTCAGGACCTTTGCACTTGCTGTATCCTCTGCCCAAATTGTTCTCTCCCTCAAGTAGTCACTGTTGGCTCTTCACCAGATGTCACCTGATGGGAGAGGCCTTCTCTGACCACCCTATCTTATCTGTTTTATTTCTTCTTCCTGATGGCTCAGACGGTAAAGAATCTGCCTGCAAGGCAGGAGACCCAGGTTCCATCCCTGGATTGGAAAGATCCCCTGGAGAAAGGTGTGGCTACCCACTCCAATATTCTTGTCTGGAGAATTCCATATACAGAGGAACCTGGGGGTGGGCGGCTACAGTCCATGGTTTCATAAAGAGTCAGGCGCCACTGAGCGACTAACATTCTCACTTTTCATGCACTCATTCCTTTCTAGCGTTCAGTTCAGTTCAGTCTCTCAGTCGTGTCTGACTCTTTGCGACCCCATGAATTGCAGCACGCCAGGCCTCCCTGTCCATCACCAAATCCCGAAGTTCACTTAGACTCGCATCCATCGAGTCACTGATGCCATCCAGCCATCTCATCCTGGGTCGTCCCCTTCTCCTCCTGCCCCCAATCCCTCCCAGCATCAGAGTCTTTTCCAATGAGTCAACTCTTCGCATGAGGTGGCCAAAGTACTGGAGTTTCAGCTTTAGCATCATTCCTTCCAAAGAAATCCCAGGGCTGATCTCCTTCAGAATGGACTGGTTGGATCTCCTTGCAGTCCAAGGGACTCTCAAGAGTCTTCTGCATCACCACAGTTCAAAAGCATCAGTTCTTCGGCACTCACCCTTCTTCACAGTCCAACTCTCACATCCATACATGACCATAGGAAAACCCATAGTCTTGACTAGACGAACCTTAGTCGGCAAAGTAATGTCTCTGCTTTTCAATATGCTATCTAGGTTGGTCATAACTTTTCTTCCAAGGAGTAAGCATCTTTTAATTTCATGGCTGCAGTCACCATCAGCAGTGATTTTGGAGCCCCCCAAAATAAAGTCTGACACTGTTTCCACTGTTTCCCCATCTATTTCCCATGAAGTGATGGGACCAGATGCCATGATCTTCGTTTTCTGAATGTTGAGCTTTAAGCCAACTTTTTCACTCTCCACTTTCACTTTCATCAAAAGGCTTTTTGAGTTCCTCTTCACTTTCTGCCATAAGGGTGGGGTCATCTGCATATCTGAGGTTATTGATATTTCTCCCAGCAGTCTTGATTCCAGCTTGTATTTCTTCCAGTCCAGCGTTTCTCATGATGTACTCTGCATAGAAGTTCAATAAGCAGGGTGACAATATACAGCCTTGACGTACTCCTTTTCCTATTTGAAACCAGTCTGTTGTTCCATGTCCAGTTCTAACTGTTGCTTCCTGACCTGCATATAGGTTTCTCAAGAGGCAGGTCAGGTGATCTGGTATTCTCATCTCTCTCAGAATTTTCCACAGTTTCTTGTGATCCACACAGTCAAAGGCTTTGGGATAGTCAATAAAGCAGAAATAGATGTTTTTCTGGAACTCTCTTGCTTTTTCCAAGATCCAGCGAATGTTGGCAATTTGATCTCTGGTTCCTCTGCCTTTTCTAAAACCAGCTTGAACATGAGGAAGTTCACGGTTCATGTATTGCTGAAGCCTGTCTTGGAGAATTTTGAGCATTGCTTTACTAGCATGTGAGATGAGTGCAATTGCGCTGTAGTTTGAGCATTCTTTGGCATTGCATTTCTTTGGGATTGGAATGAAAACTGCCCTTTTCCAGTCCTGTGGCCACTGCTGAGTTTTCCAAATTTGCTGGCATATTGAGTGCAGCACTTTTACAGCATCATCTTTCAGGATTTGAAATCGCTCAACTGGAATTCTGTCACCTCCACTAGCTTTGTTTGTAGTGATGCTTTCTAAGGCCCACTTGACTTCACATTCCAGGATGTCTGGCTCTAGGTGAGTGATCACACCATTGTCATTATCTTGGTCATGAAGATCTTTTTTGTACAGTTCTTCTGTGTATTCTTGCCACCTCTTCTTAATATCTTCTGCTTCTGTTAGGTCCAGACCATTTCTCTCCTTTATCAAGTCCATTGTTGCATGAAATGTTCCCTTGGTATCTCGAATTTTCTTGAAGAGATCTCTAGTCTTTCCCATTCTGTTGTTTTCCTCTATTTCTTTGCATTGATCACTGAGGACGGCTTTCTTATCTCTTCTTGCTATTCTTGGGAACTCTGCATTCAGATGCTTATATCTTTCCTTTTCTCCTTTGGTTTTCGCCTCTCTTTTCACAGCTATTTGTAAGGCCTCCCCAGACAGCCATTTTTCTTTTTTGCATTTCTTTTCCATGGGGATGGTCTTGATCCCCGTCTCCTGTACAGTGTCACGAACCTCATTCCATAGTTCATCACCACTCTATCTATCAGATCTAGGCCCTTAAATCTACTTCTCACTTCCACTGTATAATCATAAGGGATTTGATTTAGGTCATACCTGAATGGCGTTATAGTGTGTATTTCTAGCGTTACACTGTGTATTTTTCGGTTTGTCTCTTGCCTTTTCCATCCACTGGAATCACAGCTCCGTGAAAGCAGTGACTTCGGTCTGTTTTATTCATCATTCTATCCTTCACGTCTGTGGCCCATAGTAGGCCCCCAGTAAATTTTGGTTGGCTTAATATTGTTGGATGAATGGCCATCGTGTGAGGGCCCCCCTGTAGGCCATGGATGTCGATAAGTCGGAGACTGGAGTCTTCAGGTGCTGGGGAGAATAGTGACAGAGTCATGGCGGGGGTGCAGAGGAGACACAGACCGCATGGGGCAGCATGGACACTGGCTCACCCTGCCTAGGACTGGGCTGGATCCCAGAGGATGTGTGCTGTGTCTGAAGACCACAGGTGACGGTTTAGGGGGTAGCTGGTTCCTCCGAGGCTGAGCTTCTTGCAGGGGCGCTGGGAGCAGTTCCAGGGCTGTCCACTGTAAGACGTGCATGCATTTCTCTTCCAGGCCTTGGGATTTTTGCTATGGATCGTCTGCTGGGCAGACCTCTTCTACTCTTTCTGGGAAAGAAGTATGGGCAAGCTCCTGGCCCCAGTGTTCCTGGTCAGCCCAACCCTCTTGGGCATCACCATGGTAAGTAGTGGCTGCCATTTGGAAATGAGATCTTACAGTAGAAATATAGCTGTCTTGGGTGAATTTGGTTTGGTCTTGTTGGGAGGAGGGAGGAAAGGATGATGGAACTAAGGCGTAAAGAATGAGCGGGATGTCAAAGCTGAAGGGGCTAGAGATAGGGAGGATCCAGTGGAGAGACCAGCACGTGCAAATGTCCTGGGGTCAGAGCGGGGGAGATGGAGAGTTGGCCTGTGTGGCTGGGGCAGAGGCAGCGAGGAGGGGCGCAGGGGAGCTGGAAGGGCAGGGGCCCGACTCTGAAGGACCTTGAGCTTCAGGGTGAGCGGGTTTTGTCTTGTTTTTCAGTCCCAGAGTTGGGTTCCAGACCTTTTCTGTGCCACACACCCCTTTCTTCTTTGCCAGTCTGGTCTCAGAATAATGTTCTTAAAATCATAAAACACATAGGCTTGTGGAGGAAACCAGTCATACACACATATGTATATGTATGAAGATCTTAATGAGGTCCGTTTATGTTTTTACTTGAGGTTTATTTTGCATAGGGTTAAAATTCACTCTTTTCCTTGAGCAGTTGATGAGTTTTGATAAACCGATACTGTCAGGTAAGCACCATGCACACAATAGAGATTCACGGCAACACAACAATTCATAGCCCCCGAAAGCTCCCTCTTGCTGCCCCTGCCCTCCCCCACTCCCCCACTCCCACTGTGTTTTCTGCCCCTGTGACTTTGCCTTTTCCAGAAAATCATGTGCATGGAACCATGCAAGCTGGAGCAGTTGGAGTCCGACTTCTCAGCCTCTGCTGTTCCAAAGACCTTTATTTTATTTTATTTTTTTCCACAGTTGCTCAGTGTGTTTGATTGTATAGACTGGCTGAATTCTTCAGTTGCAGGACATTTGGGCTGGGAAACCAGTTATCTTTAATCATAGTGTGCAAAAGAGTAAACAGCAAAAACATATGGGCTTCTTTATTAGTGCATCTCAAATCAGGGTCCACCAGCAGGTGTGATACCTCCTTAATTTCCAGACAGCAACGCAGCGTCCATGGTAGTTGGAGGAGAGGCCTTTCGCTTTTTGTTTTCGGGTATGACTTCTAGTGGTGACAGAGCCCCGGGCACTGCTGATGCCATTGCGCTTTGTTGCTTTCAGTTGTCATTGGTGGTGCTGATGAGGGAAAGCGAAGCTATGATTGTTTCTCGTCCTAGTTCATGGACCCCCTGGCTTCTATCCAGAGCCTCATGGACTCTGGGTTAAAACCCCTCACCCGAAAGGGAAAGGTGTGGCATGGCAGGCTGTGCTTATTTAAGAGCTGAGCATGGTGAGAATGGGTTGTGAGCAGGAGTAGAAGCTGGGAGGCCAGTAGGGGCCCAGGGGCACCTGGACCAGGGGGATGGAGGCTGAGACCAGAGTGAGCGGTGGGTGAACTGAGGGTGGCCTTGGTGGCAGAGCCAGGTGCATTGCTGATGGCGAGATGCAGGGAGGGAGGGAAACGAGAGGACCGGGGAGGACAGGTGAGGACAGACATCCAGGTTTCTGGCAGCTAGGGGCTGAGGGGCAGTGCCCTGGGTGCCCATAGCTCCTTGGGAATCGGGTTCATGACTGTGACCAGCATTGGGGTCTGCCTTCAGAGGGCTGTCTGCGGAAGGGCGGAGGCATCTCCTTCTTTCAAGGAAAAGTGGTTTCATTGTTCTTTCTCCTTGATCACTGCTGCTGCTGCTAAGTTACTTCAGTCACGTCCGACTCTGTGCGACCCCATAGACGGCAGCCAACCAGGCTCCCCCATCCCTGGGATTCTCCAGGCAAGAACACTGGAGTGGATCACTGAGTCAGGTGTAAAATGGAAGTCATAGCTCAAGAGTACCAGGAAATGAATACCCCCCACCAGTGTCATTCTAATAAAGTTCCCTGAAGACAACTATGTATCTGTCTGTAGCAGGTTAAATACGTTTCCTAATCTGCAAACTAGGAAAACAGGTTGCACTGAGTCAGTGCAGGTGAGTGCGTCCTAGGAGGCGGAGGAAAGAGAGGCTCAGTAAAGGAGAGCGGTTACCACTGCTGCCCGAGGCAGACGAGCCCACTGCATCAGGCTGGACTTCCTTCTCTAAATCGGGGTGGCGCACAGCCTGTTTTTGTAAATAAAGTTTTATTGGCAGGTGACCATATCTACTCTTCCCTGTCTCATGTGAGGCTGGTTTCATGGCTACAGTGCAGATTGGAGTGGTTGTGAAAGAAACTCCATGGTCCACAAATCCTAAGATATTTACTCTCTGGTCCTTTAAGAAATCTGCCGATTTCTGTGATAAACTGAGCTCCCCGCCTGTGCCACCCCCCAACCCACCCCCGCCCCCAGCTTTTCCATCCCATCCTGGATCTTGTTAAATTCTCATGGCTTTCGAGATGAATACTGTTGTCACCTCCGTTTTGCAGATGAGGCAGCAGAGGCTCAGAGAGGTTTGGTGACATGCCCAAGGTCACCCAGCGAGGCGAGAGCAGAGCTGGGACTGAAGCCAGGCCATTCTGCTACCACTGTCCTGGGGGCAGCCCTCCTCCGGGCCCTGTATCTGCCAGGCCCCAGACTGGGGAGGCCGTGGGGACCTGACCTTCTACTGACAGCTCTTGTTGCATGCTTCTCTCTTCCAGCTGCTTGCTACCTTTTTAATTCAGATCGAGAGAAGGAGGGGAATCCAGTCCTCAGGGATCATGCTCACTTTCTGGCTTATAGCCCTACTGTGTGCCCTTGCCATCCTGAGATCCAAAATCATGACTG
Organism: Capricornis sumatraensis; assembly: GCF_032405125.1. Classification (NCBI taxonomy): domain Eukaryota; kingdom Metazoa; phylum Chordata; class Mammalia; order Artiodactyla; family Bovidae; genus Capricornis; species Capricornis sumatraensis. The sequence continues at coordinate 27,757,731 of NC_091071.1, read as the reverse complement.
CCTTAAAAGAGGTAAGTGTGACCTCGTTCCATGTCTTCCTTTGGCAGCGCCCGGGAGATGCCTGTTCCTTCTGACTCGTGTGGAAACCATGCAGTTCCTTGGGAACCAGAGAATGGCTACCATGTGGGTCTGGCTTCTTCCCTGGGAATTTCCCTCCCCCTGATGCAACCTTTGTTCTAGAAGCTTCTTTCCTCCAAGCCCCATTTGTGTCTCTGTCGGGGCAGGAGCAGCAGGCGGATGCGCACCATGCAGATGCGCACCATGCTTTGAGCCTCCGTCAGTGGTGACAGCCGAGCAGGTCGGCTCTCCATGTGTTTTGTCTGGAATGCAGCCGTGTGCGGAGTGGTATTTGCAGGGCGACTGCCCCTGGGGGGCCCGGGACTGGTTCCTACGTTGCGTTGGTGCCACTCCAGCTGGGAAGTGGCCCTTGTTGCTGCTCCTAGGAGTTGTGAAGAGCGGGTCATTTCAGACTGTCCCGCTGTTCCCTGCACCTTCGGGCTAATTGGAAGCTGGCGTTAGGCAAAGTGAGCAGGAGTGACCAAACGTTTATTGAGCACCTGTGGTGTACATTTCAGGCCGTCTTTAATAGTGATGGCGGCTGCCATTTGTTGAGTTCGTGTTTTCAGAGTGCTAGGCCGGGGACTGAGTCTTTTTTGTGAATAATCTTAACTGCCATCTCACAGTCACCCTGGCAGGGTGTCTCAGCCTCAGCAGGGATTGGTGTTTGGGGCCCGAGTCTTCCTTTTGTTTTGGGGGAGGGCTGTCCTGTGCTTTGCAGGATGTTTAGGGGCCATGCCAGTAGCCCTCCCACCCCCGAACAGAAATGTCTCCAGAAACTGCCAGATGTTCACTGGAAGGCAAAGTCGCCCATCCTGTTGAGAACCCCTGATCTGTTTGTAGGTGGGGAAACTGAGGCACAGAGAGGTTAAGTAAGCTGATCAAGCCCCATGGCCATGGCCAGTGTGAGCTGAGCCAGGCCTTGAAGGTAGGTCTGATCCACTCCCAAGCCTGGGGCTCCTCCCCAGGTCAGCTGCCCTGACCAGGCAGGGTGGACCACACCATGATGTAAACACCTGTCTTCTGTTATCTTGAAGGGGAGATAACCCGGAAGATAACCCGGCCCCTGCAGCTGCTTCTAGAAAGTGATCTTTTCTCCTTCTCCTCCTTCCCCTCCTGTGCAGGATGCCCAAGCTGATGTCTTTCGCGACGTCACCTTCTACATTTACTTTAGCCTCGTGCTGATCCAGCTCGTGTTGTCCTGCTTCTCCGACCGCTCGCCCCTGTTCTCCGAAACCATCAACGACCCCGTAAGTGTGATCGCAGATGAGCACAGAGACACGCATGTGTGCATGTGGGTGTGTGCAGAAGACACAGTATAGCTCACATTGATATGAGCCAGTACCGTCCATCTGGGAACTCATCCTGTCTTCCCCAAACACTTGGCCATAGGTAACGTCTTCCTCCCCGCTTTACCAATGGAAAAACTGAGCCGCAGACGTGGCTGGAGGGTACTTAAGGAGGCTGTCCCATTCATAGTTGTAAACAGCTGTGTCTTCCAGCCCGTTTGGTGGGCGTAGTGGTTTTAGACAGTACGGATGAACGTTTAAATATCAGGAAATTCCACAGGCCTTCTTAACTGTCCAGGTTTTCTAGAAAAGTGATCTGGCGGCACCAGTGCCGTTACTCCACATGTGAGCGGTCGGCCGGCGCTGAGGCACGTGGCCCTGGTTTCCTGCCTCAGTCCTCACTGCCCACTGGTGTGTTAGCCAGGCTTGCTCCTCTCACCTGCGTATGTGCCTGGCCCCTGGAGGATTTGAGTTTGAGACCCTTGGTCTCCTGCACGAGTTTGAGGAAAATGCTGCTTGTGCAGAAGTGTATCAGTGGGCAGGGTGGGGGTGGCTGCTCTTCTGCTGGTAGGAGGAAAGAGAACGTGGCTGTTTATCACCCTGGTCCTTCTTTCTTCCTCCTCACTTCCCTCCATCCTATTTTCCTTCCTCCTCCCCTGCACTCCCTTCTTCCATCCAGGCTGAGTGCCAGGCTCTGATCTGGGCACAGGGCTGTAGCAGTGAATAAAGCAGAATTCTTGCCACTTGGAGCTCATGTTTTCATGGGCAGGGGCACAAACAGTAACCCAGGACCCAAGTATATATATCCTACCAGTTAGGTGGTGGTTAAAGCTGTGAAGAAAAACGCAAAGAAAGGAGGGGGAGATGATGGTTGGGGGTTGTGTGTGGTTCTGATAAAAGCAATCAGGGAAGCCCACCTCACCCCATCCCCCCAGGAAACCTCACTGGAGCAGAGACCTGAAGGAGTGAGGGAGCCAGGCAGGCAGGTGCCCAGGGGGAGAGGTTTCAGGCAGAAGGGTGGCCAGTGCGAAGGCCCTGGGGCAGGGCTGCCGTGAATGTCACCATCACAGCAGGAAAGGCCAGAGCAGCTGGAGCCGGCAAGAGGCAGGAGGAGGCTGGGGATGGCCTCCGAGAGGTGGGACAGTCACTTCCGGGCCTGGTGAGCTGTTTGGATTTTGTTCCAAGAGGGATGGGGAGCCTTTGGAGCAATCATCTGATGCTTTGTTCATGGTTAGTCAGCTGCTAATGGGTGAAATTGCAACAGGAGCAGTTTTCGGCTGTGGTTCTGTGGGGTTTGTCCTGGACCTCAGCAAAAGGCTGTGGCCGCTTTTATGGGGTGATGAAAGGACCTGGCGGGGGGGCATCAGCTCAGAGGAAGCAGTGATGCTCCAGTGTGAGCTTTAGAAACTGGGGAGCATGTCCCATCCTAGGAGAGGCCCTGTTCTGCCATCTCCCTGCTCTAGGAGGAGCTGGATTGGAGAAATTAGCAAAGTGTGTGTGTGTGTTCATGTATGTATGATGTGTGTACATGTACATGTATGCATGTGGATGTGTGTGAATGTGGGCATTTGTGTGTTTTTGTGGGTTTGTGTGTGTGTGTTGTGTACGTATAAAGTTCACAAGGGCAGCAGCCATGCGTGGGCACCAGGGGATCCAGTCCCTCCCTGGCACAGAGGAGGGGCTCAGATGTCTCCGGCTCTCACGTCTGCTGTTGATCGGTGTTGGTGTGCATGAGTGTGGGTAGATATCGGGCTCTTCTGTGGAGCTGGGGATCACAAGGAACAAGCCACAGCCCCCTGAAGGGCTGCAGGCCCTGGGGTGCTCGGGGGGTAAACTGAGCCCGTGGGAGGCAGACAGGCCCACTTGTGGATCTTCCAATTCTTCAGGCTCGCTATGGACTGTTGCTGATGCTTTATGGGGAATTACTGTTTTCTGGTCCCCTCTGGGATCCAGATAAAATTCCCTTCCCTTCTCTCCTGGGTGTGTGCGCTCTGGGGTGACTCACAGAGCTGACTTCCTCCTCCCATTGAACTTCCTGCAGTTCCGGGGTGTGGGGCCTGGCCTGCCACCCTGGGGACTTAGAGCCTCAGTCTGATGGTGGAGGCAGTGTGGTAACAGGAGGAGAGACTCGTTTTGGAGGCAGGCAGACCCTGGGCTTAATTTCACCTGTGTCCGTTTATCCCTTGAGTAGATATTTCTTAGGTACCGGTTGTATATGGTGCTTGGTTCTGGGACACAGCAGTGTGTGAAAAGATGTCGTCAGTGCCCTGCTGGGCCTATTTGTTAGCCTAACACACCCACCCTGAATTTAGTGGCACAGGATTGCAACAGCCCTTCATTAGGAGGTTTCACAGGCCTGGGCATTGGCTGGGCTCAGCTGTGTGGTTCTCACCGAGGGTCTCTTCTGCAGTCGTGGTTGGAGAGCAGCTGGAAGGCTTCCAGGCTCACAGGTCATGTGGTTAGTGCTGGCCCCTGGCTGAAGGCCCCACGTGGTCTCCTCCCAGCTGCCAGGGCTTCCTCACAGCCTGGCAGCTGGTCTGCAAGAGTGCGTATTCCGAGAGTGAACTCTAGACCTGGGAGTGGCCAGGTCTCATTGTAGGACCAGTATGTGAGATGGCAGGTGATGCCTGGCTGTCTTTGAAAAATACTGTCTACCTCTCGCCCCCAAGGAAGCTTACCATCCTATTAGGCAGATCAGCCAACCACAATTGAGATGAAGACTGAGGATCAAGTTATGTGACTTTTGGATTTGACTTTGAGCGAGTCACTCCTTTCAGGACCTTAGCATCCCATCCTTGAAAACGGGTTGAGGCTCAGTTTGATGCCAGCTGCCCCCCACCACCCCCCACCCCGATCCACCCCCACCCCAGAGCCGAGGCCTGTGACCTGGGAGGAGGACGTGTCAGGTGACACCTCTGCTGTCCCCTTGTCACTCTCCGGGCTGGCATCATGGTGGAGCGGGGAAGGTGGTACCGGTCCAGCCCCGGTCCCTGTCCCGTTCTCCGAGCAGCCGTCACAAGTCGCCTGTCCTCAGCGAGAGTGGTCAGCCAAGCCCAGGGTCAGGTGCTGTCCTGCTCTCCCTGCTGAGTCACCGAGTGCCGTCCTCCCCAGCTGGCCCTGTGCCCGATGTGTGACTCAGAGCCGTGTCCTGGCCCGGCTTCCCGGCGGGGCTGTTCCCCTCCACGTGCAGGCCTAGGGCCCAGGCCTTGGGGGCTTTCTGGGGCTCCTGCCTGTCCCCAGCATCGGATCCTTTGATCTTCTGGCCCTGAGGCTACTGCTTAGGGCGTGGGGTCAGGGTTGCCATCAGCAGTTGGGGGCATCAGGAGCAAATGTGGCAGGTTGTGGACCGCCTCCACTCCCCAACCCCGCCCTGCCGCCGCCACTTCTCACAGTGGGGGTCCTCAGACCGGCAGCATTAGCAGCACCCCCAGATGCACATTTGAAATGCAGTCTCAGGCCTGCTGAGTCCCGCTGAGTCGGGGTCTCATTTTCACAAGATCCCCGGCTGGTTCATGGTGGAAAAGCACCAGGTTAGCACATTCTTAAAAATTACTCAGCTCATTTGGTGGAAGAGGTATTTTTAGTCCTGTTTCATAAATATGGAATATTTTACACGGAGCGTTTCAAACCTGCAGAAAAGTTGGAAGACGCAGTGAGTACTTGCCATCTACCTGCCAGCTAGATTGCTAAAAGTTAACATTTTGCTAAACTTGTTTTTATCACGTATCTGTCTAGCCAGCCAGCCGGCTAAGATTTTTGGTATTTAAAACTGACCTTGAAATAACATCAGTATCCTTCATCCGCACACTTAACCATGCGAATCATTAGCCAGAACTCAATATCTCTTTATGGTTCTATTTTGGGTTTTTTTTTTTTTTTTTCTTCCTTCAAGTAAATTTACATAGTGACATTCCTGAATCTTAAGTTACCCATTTGATGAGTTCTGACAAATGATAACTCAAACTCCTGGAGCCCCAGGAAGTCCCCTCCTGTTCCTTCATGCCAACCCTACCCCTTGCAGCCCAGAGGCCACTGCTAGGCGTAGACTGTTAATGAGAGCATGGAAAACTCCCATTTGTAATTCCTTTCTCTACCGTTTAGTACTTCATTGTGCCAGGGGCTCTGCTGGGCTCTGAGTACCTAGAAATGAACAGACCTTGACCACCCCAAAGGAGAGATGGAGGAGGAGGCAGAGGGCCAATAAGCCAGCACTGTGGGATGGACAGAGGGTTCCCAGGCAGGGAAGTGCTGGGGGCTGTGGAGGAGCAAGGAGCCAGTGGTCCTGAAGTCAGCCCGGGGCCCCAGAGCCGGCATCCAGACGAGGGGATGCCTCTGGCCAGTAGGTTGAAGGCTGGAGGATGGATGGGAAGGTTCTCCTGCTGGTGGAAGCAGCATGTCCACAGGCCCAGCAGTGTGATGGAATCTGTGGCTGTTTGGGAACTGCATGGCCTTGTGCTTGGCCAAGTTAGGGGAGCCAGGGAGCTGAGCATGAAAGATCAAGGGTAGAATTGAGTGTCACCATATGGACTTGGAATTATAATCCGAGGGAAAGTTTCTCAGCTGGAGGCGAGTGACACACTCAGGTTGGAAGATCCCTCTTCTTTTGGACGATCCCTCTGGCTGAAAGGAGGGTGCAGGAGGCTGGTGGCACCTAGGAAACCATTACCGGAGCCCAGGCAGATTGAGAGGAACGCTGGCCCGAAGAGTGACCCTGTTCAAAAGCCGCGGAAGGAAGACGGACAAGTTCCTGGGGAAAGCACACGTGGTGTGTGTCTGCCATGGTAGAAGAAACCGTGGTCCTGAGCCTGGAGGAGATTTGCGTAGCTGAGAAGCAGCAGAACGAACCAAGAACACCAGTGTTACACACTGTATCACCGGATTTCTTACTGTCAGACATTTGGGTGGTTCTAATCAATAATAATAATAGCAGCCTTGGGTTAATAAAATTAACTTATTTAATCCTCACTGCAACCCAGCATTGAGGTGGAATTATGAGTCTCCCCCCATTTTACAGATGGGAACGCTGAGGTTCAGGGTGGTGTAGTGTCACCTAAGTTCATAGGGCTGGATCGGGGGGTGAGCCCTTCACACCTGAGCAGGCATCAGCATCACCTGGAGGGCTTGTTACAACTCAGATCATTGCTGGGTCCCCCCTGCCCCCCAGAGCTTCTGAGTCGGTCGGTCTGGGTGGAGCCCAAGGCTTTCTGTTTCTGACAAACCCCCAGGCCCGCAGATGCTGGTGATGCGGTGGGGTCTGAGAACCTCTGGTCCGAGCCACACTGCTGCCATGCATCTCTTACTGCTGGGCATTTAGGCATGCCGAGTTGGAATCCTTGGCAGAAAACTGAACTAAAAAGCAGAATCAAAACCAGAAAGGGCGGGGGTGGGGGGGGCACCCAGAGAGTTTCTGATGGAAATAGCTGAGGGCTGAGGGCCCCAGACAGGGTCCTTCGAGCGGCCCCTGTGAGGGCATGGGAGACCAGTTCCCAGAGCCAGCGCCTGGGGCTGTTGTACCAAATTAGTTTAAACCTCCCGTGCCAGGTAAAGATGCCAAAGAACAGCTCCCTCTGTATGAACAGCTTATTCCTTCCTCTTCATCCACCTTCAGCTGGGGCCTGAGTTAATCTCGTTTTCACTGAACGGGGGATTGGTCATTAATAAGCTTCCTTCCTCCTGGGACAGGAGTTCCTCCGTTTCAGTCTCAGAGGCCCAGAAGCCCCGAGCCAACATCCTTGCCTTCTCCACTTTGTGGATTAGACCAGAAAAGCTTTGCTTTGTTTCAGCTGAATGAAGTGCTGCTTGGATCCTTGGCCAGCAGCCCTCCTTTTTTTTTTTTTCTTCTTTAATGATCAGTTCTTGATTACTTCAGACCTCTGATTATGTTATCACGTAAGGCCTCTCACTCGTGTCAGATAGGGACTTCCAGAAACCGGCTCCCAAATTACGTAATTTCTTGTCTGGTGATGGGACTCGGTGTCTGCCCAGTGTGATCTGAAAGTCTGTGTCTGAATCCAGGGGGAGGGAGCAGGGCTGGGGAGAGGAATTTTGGGAGACTCCTGGATGCTGCAGCTTAAAAACTGCAATGCTCATGTTGCTGACCCAGACTCAACTGCATCTGGGCTGGGGGGAAGGTGGGGTTGGCTCTCCCAGGGTAGGATTTGTACTAGCCAGAGTGAGCAGGAATCTCTGCCCCTGGGCCGTCACGCCTTGTGGTCTCAGGTAGGACTCCATCTGGGCACAGTTGGGTATAAAGGGGTTGAATTCATCTCCACTTATGCAGCCTTCTCCCTTCCCCCACCCCCAGTTTTATTGAGGAATATTTAACTTACATCCCTGATTTAGCTTAAGGTGTGCAACATTGATGGTTTCATATACGTATATTGTGAAATGATTACTATAGTAGGTTTATTTACCATCTGTTGTCTAATACAGATAGAATAAAAGGAAAAGAAAAAAGCAGGGGTTTTTTTGGGCTGATCTACACCAACCAGAATCCTTGCGTGGCTTACAGAATCTTAGTTCCCCAACCAGAGGTTGAACCCAGGCCCTCAGTGAAATCATATTGGACCTCCAGGGGATTCCCCCCAAAAGCAGCTTTCCTGGTGGCTCAGATGGTAAAGAATCTGCTTGCAATGCAGGAGACCCAGGTTCAATCCCTGGGTTGGGAAGATCCCCTGGAGGAGGAAATGGCAACCCACTCCAGTATTCTTGCCTGGAGAATCCCATGGACAGAGGAGCCTGGCGGGCTACAGTCTATGGGGTTGCAAAGAATCAAACACGACTGAGTGACTAACACTAAACTTATAAATGTTGAGACCAAGACTGAATGCTTCCACCTCTCCTTCCTCATCCTCTCCTCCCAGTTTTATCATACGTTAAATTATATCAGTAACTAGTGTTTCCAGCATTATAGCAATTGTAAATATTTTTCACTTGCAGAACCGACTGGAGTCCTATGTCTACGTGTCCTTTTTTAAACCGAAAGTATAATTGACCCACAACACTGTCAGTTCTAGATACACATCATAGTGATTCACTGTTACTATATGTTTACAAAACTATCGTTATAAGTCTGCTGCTGCTGCTAAGTCGCTTCAGTCGTGTCTGACTCTGTGCGACCCCGCAGATGGCCTCCTACCAGGCTCCTCTGTCCCTGGGATTCTCCAGGCAAGAACACTGGAGTGGGTTGCCATTTCCTTCTCCAATGCATGACAATAAAAAGTGAAAGTGAAGTCGCTCAGTCGTGTCTGACTCTTAGCGACCTCATGGACTGCAGCCTACCAGGCTCTTCCGTCCATGGGATTTTCCAGGCAAGAGTACTGGAGTGGGGTGCCATTGCCTTCTCCACATTATAAGTCTAGGTTGCTTCATTCTTTTTTTTTTCTTAAACCTTATTTTAATACCCTCCTCACCCCTCAAATTGGGACAGACCAGAACAGTCTGGGCTGGGTTTAATTTTAAATTAATACACATTTTTTTTTTGTCATTGTTTAAATCAACAGTGTAAGGGGTTATCCTTGGAAAAAGTGAAACCCACGTTAACAAAAGACATCATGGAAGAACTCCACTTAGTGATTCACTGGCTACTTAAAAGTCTCCTTGCTGTTCTCTGAAACTCTGCATTCCATTGGGTATATCTTCCCCTTTCTCCCTTGCCTTTCACTTCTCTCCTTTTCTCGGCTATTCGTAAGGGCTCCTCAGACAACCACTTTGCCTTCTTGTGTTTCTTTTTCTTGGGGCTGGTTTTGGTCACCACCTCCTATACAGTATCACCAACCTCTGTTCACAGTTCTTCATGCACTGTGTCTACCAGGTCTAGTCCCTTGAATCTATTCGTCAGCTCCACTATATAATCATAAGGAATTTGATTTAGGTGATATCTGAATGGCCTAGTGGATTTCTGTACTTTCTTCAGTTTGAGCCTGAATATTGCAATAAGATCTGTACAGTCAAAGCTGTGGTTTTTCCAGTAGTCATGTATGGATGTGATAGTTGGACCATAAAGAAGGCTGAGCGCTAAAAAATTGATGCCTTTTAAATGTGGTGCTGGAGAAGACTATTGAGAGTCCCTTGGATAGCGAGGAGATTAAACCACTCTATCCTAAAGGAAATCAGTCCTGAATATTCATGGGAAGGACTGATGTTGAAGCTGAAGCTCCAGTACTTTGGCCACCTGCTGTGAAGAACCGACTCATTGGAAAAGACCCTGATACTGGGAAAAATTGAGGGCAAAAGGAGAAGGGGGTGACAGAGGATGAGATGGTTGTATGGCATCATGGACTCAATAAACATGAGTCTGAGCAAACTCAGAGAGAGAGTGAAGGACCAGGAAACCTGGCGTGCAGCAGTTCATGGGGATGCAAAGAGCTGGACTTGACTTAGCGACTGAATGGTAACAACAGCTTACAAGTTGGACTTATCCATGCAGTGGAAAGAGGCTTTGCCCAGACTCACTCAAGCCCAGTTAGTTCCAACCAGGCCCTGGAACTAAAAAGAGCAAGAAGAGAGGGGATTGCTTCTTTAGAATGAGGGCAGAAAAAGAAGCTCGCCAAATAAGATGCTACAGCTTTCCTCCTAAGGACTTGGGGGAAAGGAGGCAGGAACTTAGAGGGAAGGCTTGGAGATGCAACATTCCATCCTGCGCTGTTTCATTCCTGATCCACATCCAGGCTTGCCTGATTTCAAAGGAATGGCAGGATTTATGAGGCCCCTGGGCGTATAAGTCTGACACGCTAAGAGTTTGCACTGGGGTCTCTATGCAGGTTAGAAAAAGGCACCTGGGGAGCTCCCTGGCAGCTCAATACTTAGGACTCTGTGCTCCCACTGCAGAGAGCATGGGTTCCATCTCTGGTTTAGAAACTAAGATCCTACATGCCGTGTGGTGCAGCCAAAAAGAAAAAAAAAATTTTTTTTAATTAGGAAAAGGTGTCTGGCCCCCCTGGGTGGGTGAATTTGAGAAAGGCCCTGCGTCCTTCCTGCTAATGCAGTCCCCCCTCCCTCATGCCCCCCTGGCCCCCAGGTCCAGGCACCGGCTGAACTTCAGCCCTCACTTGCCCCCTTGGCTGGGCATCTTTGTGCAGGGCTGACCCTGTGTTGATGGCCAAGACTGAAAGAAGCTGCATTTGAGCTCCAGTTCCTCTCCTTAAGAATCCCCATCTTTAATGTCATGAGGTCTGATGTAAGCAGGGGTTAGCCAACTTCTTCTGTAAAGAGGCAGATGTTAGACAGTTGTAGACTACACGGTCTTTGTTACAAGTACTCAGTTCAGCTGTAGCTCGGAAGCAGATATGGACAGTACGGAAATAAATGGGCATCACCATGTCCAAATAAAACTATTTTGTAAGCGGCCGGACTGTGGGCCTGAGTTTGCCAATCTTGACATGAAACATCTGCTTGGTATGTCAGGGTCTGCAGGAAACAGACTTGTTACTGAGGTTACCATTAGTATTAATGTTAATACTGCTAATGTCATCGCTTGAGCTTTTTGCTCTGCGCCAGGAACTGTCCTGAGTACTTCGCAGGCTTTATTTCATTTAATCTCACCATCACCAAGTAACATGGCCAGGCCCCTCAGTCAGTAAGTGGCAGGGCTGGGATTCAAACCTCCTTCCAATCACCTTGCTCCATGTTGCTTCACCTCTGGGCGCCTCCTACCCTGGTACCCGCCCTCTCCCTCCCCACCCAGGCCCCTTGTTTCGTTGTTGTTCTCCTCATAGCTCTGACCATTTATCTTTGTGTATTTATTTGCATCTTGGTTTGCTTACTGTCCTGGAGGCGGTACAGAGCGAGGACCTCACAGGCTGGTCTTGGATATAATGATATTTAGCCATCTGGCATATAAGCAGGTCCGCCCTCAGTATTTGCCTAAGAAATAAATGAGTCACTGTCCCAAGCGTCTCCTCCTCTCTCTGCCAGCATTTTACAGGGGCAGGAACTAGGCGATATTTAAAGTGCATTTGTAACTCTTTGATAACCTGCCCACTTCCCGGGGTGGGGGGAAAAAAAAAAAGAAAGCCTGCAAAGCAAATACCACCACCTCCTCCGGGAATAATGCTGCGGCCTTGGGTTGGAAAAATTGCAGCTTCCACGCTGTCCCAAGGACCTCGTTCCTCCTGGGAGTCTGCTGGGGGAGGCTGAGCAGTGTGTCTCACCTGACTCCCATTTCCCAGGTGTGAAAACTGAGACTCTGGGGTGAAAAGACTTGCCCAGGGCCATGCAGGTAGAAAGTGCAGGGTTGGGGGATTCAAACTCAGGACCATGTGGCTTTTGGTTGGTTCGGAATGTCGGTCTGTGGGCCAGCTGCATCTGATGAAAGCTACCCTGATGGCCAGGGTCCCGCCCCCAGAGAGGGTGATGTAGTTATTCAGGGCACCTGTGCTTATGACGCTCCCCAGGTGACTCTGGGACAGGTAGGACTAGTGAAGCCCGGTGGTTCTCGGCTCAGGCTTCATATTTGACTCATTGGGGAAGATTTTCATGATAGAAACTTTCAGCTGTGTACAGCAGTGGACAGCATAGTATAATGAGTGCCATGGAGTATTTTATTTATTTATTTTAAATTCTTGCCTGCCATGGAGTATTTACCCTGCATCACATGTAAACATTTCATTAGGTATCTGCAACAGATAAGGAATTAAAAATTTTTTTAAGCATTTTATTTTGAAATAATTTGACCCACAAAAAGTTACAAAAATGGTGTTTTTCTTGTATACCCTTCTCCAGCTTTCCACAATAATATCTGAGAGATGAGGATTTTAAGTTATACAACAATGGTACCATTATATGGCCTAACAACTTACTGATTTCTTAATATCACCAAGTATTCCAGAAATGCACTGTGGTTGCAGAGCGGTGCAGCCCCTTAAGTGGTATTGTTCCTTCTCCACCTGATAGCTGAACCATTTTATGCAAAGACACGTCCCCTCATCTCTTTGGTCACCCCGTGTTGTCATAGACAAATGCTTGTTTCTTTCCGTCTGTTTTCAAAACAGTGACTTGGTTCTCTAGTACCATCATCACTGACACCAAGAGGTTTTCCTTTTCTTCCAGTATCAAGGTGGACTTGTGTATTTAAAATGTGGTGTGTCTCAGTCCTTTTGCCTTACTGTCTGTATTGCAGCTCAAATTGTCCCTTTCTGGGCTCATGAGAGCCACTTCTGGTTACATCTGAGGTCTTTTACCTACCCTTGTCTTGTTGGGTGTGACAAGGTATTCTGGGCTTATCTTGTACATTTCCTGCCCAGCCATTTGGCCAAGGAGACTGGGAGCTGAAAACAAAAACAATAATTCAAGTACCTGCGCCCACCCCAGACCAGCTAAATGTGAATCTCTGGGGAGCAGGGCAGATGCAGTGTATTTTCTGAGTGCCCCTGGCCAGGGTGGACAACCGCTTGGGTAGAATGTGTTTCCTCATCCATCTCTCAATTTCTTTCTTTCTTTTTTAGGAGTTTTAAAATATCTTTATTGAATTTGTTACAATATCATTTCTGTTTTATGTTTTGATATTTTGGGCCACTAAGCATGTGGCATCTTTGCTCCCCTAGAGAGATGGAACCCACACATTGAAAGGCAAACTTTTAACCACTGGACCTCCAGGGACATCCCTCCCCAGCATCTTACCTCTGCAAAATTCTGGGATGGAGAGTGACGTCCTCGGCTAGTGATCTCGTTGTTAGTCTGGTGACCCCACCTTCACCAATGCTCGTATCCCCAGATTTAGACTTGAATGTATCAGCCCTCGTGTGCAGTCCCAAAGGCTCTGTCTGATGGCCTTGGCTGTGTGGCCCTGAATTGGAGCTCATCTCTGTGGCTCTGGGAAAGAGGTTCTTTGAAAGCCTGCTTAGAATCTGTTGATGACTTCCTGTTGCCCTTGGGATGGAGACCAAAATCCCATACGTGGTCTCCACTGTAGCCTGAGCACAGCTTCCAGTGTAGACTGCTCAGGCCCCCTCTTGTTGGCTGGAGCCCACTGCGCTCCCCTCTGCCTCGGGGCCTCTGCACACATCAGTCGCTCTGCTGGGACCACCTCCCGTCTCCCCCTTCACTTAGTCATCCTCTCCTCACTTCCCAGACCCCAGCTTGAATGCCTTCCCTGACCTCCACCAACTGGATCAGCCCATGAGGTCCCAGTGATCTCACTGGTCATACTAACCTGCCTCTGGGATATAATCCTTGTTACAGTTGTGGTTTTGAATTTGTTCACGTGATTGATTAATGTTTCTCTCTGACTATTTGGGACTCATGTTCTGTCTCCACCGCTTCCAGCTCTGGCACCCTGGGCATGGCTTTTCATCTCTCTGCCCCTCAGTGTCCTTAACTACAGAATGGAGATGATGCCTTTATCTAGTTCCTAGTGTGATTATGAAGATTAAAGGAGGTCATTTTCATAAAACATTTAAAACAGAACTGTTACTAGCTAGCAGAGTGTTAGTTGACCTGGATTAGGCTTATGTCTGTTAGTTCGGGTTGGTGTATAGTAGGTGCTCAGAAAATACTTATAGAATGAGTGAGTGAGTGAATGAAAGAAAGAGGAATAGAGGTCACACCAGGTTCTGTGAAGATACGAGGTAATGCTAGTACTTTGTCTGTGCCTGCCACTTTGTAGATGCTCAGTAAATATTTGTGGAATAAATGAATGAACTAATAAATGAATGAACCGTTGGCCCACTGGGAGGACCAGGGAAGCTGGCTGCTCCCTGCCTGGAGCTGGCATAGACGAGAAGTTTAACCTGTCATTTCCCCTGGGTTCTGCACCCTGTGCTCTCTCTCCATAGAATCCTTGCCCGGAATCCAGTGCCTCCTTCCTTTCCAGGATCACCTTCTGGTGGATCACAGGGTAAGTCCTGGCCCCCAAACCTCGGGCGAGTGCTGGGCCACCAGTGTGCAGCTCTCCCTCCCTCGCGCTCTCCGGCAGGGCTGTGTCCTGAGTGTGTGTGCCCTGGGCATGGGTCTTGGAGACACCGACCCTGAGCCCGCGGTCATGTGATACATGTATAAATAGCTCGGCCTGGGCAAGAAGCTGCACACTCCTGGCTCAGCTTCAGATTTGGCTGGTTTTTTTTGCACTGGGTGTAATTATTATCATTATTCCCCTCCCCCCTGAGATAAATAATGATTGCGCCCCCCCGCCCCCAAAATAAATAACACAGGGAAAGGGGGTGAGAGAAGCGTGTCTGGACCGGTAGCAGCAGAGGCGCCGCCACCCGCAGCTCAGCACACTGCCTGCTTGGCCTCCTCTAGTTTTCGTGTTGTTTTCTGCACATTGTCAGCATCTTACTAGGGGTTATTTAAATCCCTCCCCCCCGCCCACCCCAGCATTGTTTCCTTGTCTTTATGAACTTTTTACACTTTGTAATTTAGTATTTTTCTGAACTGATTTTCAGTTGCTGTTAAAGAAGAGCTCTGGGACAGTTGATGGCGTTTGGGCATGGCCCACAGGTCACGCCAGCCAAGCTCATGTTTCTGATTTTGGTCGCTGTCCTCTGGTGATATCAGAGTGTGTCCTTTCTCTTAGGGGCATATACACTGATATTTAGGGGTGAAGGTGTGGAGGGTCTGCAGCCTCCTCTGAAATGGTTCAGAAAAAAGATAGAGGCATGCTTCATTGTGCTTCCCAGCTACCGTGTTTCCCAGATTGAAGGTTGGTAGCCACCCTGTGTCAAATGAGTCTGTTGGCACCCTTTTCCCATCAGCTTTCACTCGCTTTGTGTCTCTGTGTCACATTTTGGTAATTCTCACAATCTTTGAAACATTTTCATTATTATTATGTTTATTATGGTCATCCTTGCTATTATTACTAGGATTTGCTGAAGGCTCAGATGATGCTTAACTTGGCATTTTTTAGCAATACAGAATTTTTAAGTTAAGCTCTGTATGTTACTTTTTAGACATAACGCTAGCGTAAATATAACTGTAGTGTGGGAAACCAAAAAAATTCTTGTGACTCGATTTGTTGTGGTATTCCCTTTATCGTGGTGGTCTGAAACGCACCTATAGTATCTCTGAGGTCTGCCTTGTATGTGTTCGCACACTTGTGAAATGTGATCAGTCGTGAGCTTGGTAAAGGGTCGACAGGAATTCTTTGTACAATTCCTATGGTTTTTCTGTGAATTTGAAATCTTTCGAAATAACAAGTTAAAATACTGAGTTTCCCTTTTATAATGAAAGTGTTCAAAGCAGAAAGACTAGGCTAATAAACCTTTAACTCATCACCTAATATAATGATGGTTAATGCTCTGCGGTATTAGCCTTAAAAATTTTTTTTGAAAGTAAATTAGAAACATCCTGCTACTTCCCTCCTAAATACTCTGTATATTTGCCTAAAAACAAGGCTGTTTTTCCTGGGGGATCTAACGGAATTAGCAGTAATGGTGCCATGTGCCCACATGTCCATTTATGCTGAGATTTCCCTGATCACGGCTGCCTGCGGTTGTGTGGGCTGCGGTAGCAGGGAGGGCCATCGTGTCATCTCCTTCTGACTCTCATCGCCTCCCCTCTTGTGTTTTGACCACAGGATGATGGTTCGGGGCTACCGCCAGCCCCTGGAAAGCACCGACCTCTGGTCCCTGAATAAGGAGGACACGTCAGAACAAGTCGTGCCGGTCTTGGTAAAGAACTGGAAGAAGGAGTGTGCCAAGTCCAGAAAGTAAGTACCAGGCATCCGGCCATGGGCAAGCCAGACGCTCACTAGGTTGACCCGATAGCCTTGTCCCTCCACTGTGGCCCGGGATGGTCTCAGTGCCACCCCTTAAGTGTCATAGCCCTGGGCGGGCTGCTTCCCTTCCCAGAACCACGGTTTGCTCACCTGCGAACGGAGTCCAACATGTAGCTCAGGCAATTTGGATAGAAAAGAAAAGAGAAAGATGTCAAGTGAGCGGATTCTGTTTGCCGCGACCCTCAGCGACCCCGTCCTCCCAGAGTTGTTTGTTTCCCCCCGCTTCTCTTTGAGCAGCTGGCATCCTAAGCGTTCTTACTGTTTTAAATGGTTTGGTTTAACACGCCAAATCAACTGCTTCTTGAGGTGTTCAGCCTAAGAAGCCCCAGTTGAGGGTGATTTGGGCTGCACTGGATTTTTTTTTCAACAGACTTTTATTTTTTGGAGCACTTTTAGGTTTGCAGCAGGGCTGAGCAGAAGCTGCAGAGTTGCACACACTCCTCCCCCACCTGTTGTCAGGGTACCCCCACCAGAGGGGCACGTCGGTGGCAGCCTGTAAGACCACACTGAGTACGTGGTTTACATCACTGTTCACTCTCTGTCTTGGATTTCACACCCTCTCCCCCTTGCGAGCTGTATGCCAACCCCAAGCTCTGTCAATCGGGTTATTTTGGGCGTCAGGCAAGGGCCTCTCCAGCATGTATTGTGTCTTATTTCTTCAAATATAAGAGTGATCAGCTGTGCTGTGCATCATTATGATGTCATCACCTGTGTGATGCACCAAGGAAAACAGCTGCCAGTTAAACTGGGCTATGACATTGACTTAAGACGCATCCCGCGTCCAGAGAAGCCCGACAGGAACTCGCGAGGGACTCTGATGGCAGGGGATGGTGTCAGTCCCCCTGTAGTCATTATGGGATGGTGCCCACCGTGGAGAGCTGGCTGACGAGGGCCCGGCCTGGTGTGCGTGCATGTGTGCTAAGTCGCTTCATTTGTGTCTGATTCTTTGCAGCCCTATGGATTGTAGCCTGCCCGGCTCCTTTGTCCATAAGATTCTCTAGGCAAGAATACCGGGGTGGGTTGCTGTACCCTCCTCCAAAGGATCTTCCCTACCCAGGGATCAAACCCACGTCTCTGGCGTCTCCTGCATTGTTTACCACTTGTGCCCCCTGGGAAGCCCCAAGCCTGGTGCACAGCCCCACAGAGCAGCTGGCCTCCCAGGAGAGGAACCTCAGCTCTCCAATTCCTCACCTTTTGCAGGAACGCCCAAGCTCCAGGTCTTCAAGCTGCATCAGGCTGTGGGTGGGGAATGTGGGCCATTGATGCTGCTGGCCACCAGGACGTCAGCAGAGGACCCTGTGACGGTCTGCAGTGGCCATGAACAGAGGAGACGTTGTCTCCTGGGAGGTGGGTTGAGCTGAGCCTCTGTGGCCTTCGTGGTGAGGAGGTGCTCTGTGCGCATGTGACTCTGGCTGGGTGCCGTGTCTGTGACCCAGTGGAGGTTCTCGGGCATAGTTGGGGTTTCCGGCTCCCTTTGGCCTGGCCTGCAGCCTCCTCCCTGACGAGAAGGCGTGTCCACAGGCTTTTTCCCACGCGAGGTGGCAGGGGGTGCCCACCCGGCTGTCCTCTGGGGCTCCGCCCATGAGCGGGTTGCTGCAGCTGTGGGAGAGGTCAGCAACGAGACTTGCTAGGAGGAGCTCCATCACCGGCCTGGCCCTTGGTTGTTTTGTTCAGCAGATAGAGTTGATGACTGCTGGTGTGCTGAGAGTGGTTTAGGCTCTGGAGGTTCAGAGAGTGGAACGGGAGAGACAGGATCCTTGTCTGGTGCAACTTAGATTCCATGTGGGATCCAGGGCTTAAGGAGTCGAACACACCCTGTGAGAAGCTGGAGAGAGTGTGAAGTGAGATGATGAGCTTAACAAGGAGGGGCCATGAGGGCCAGAGTGACGGGGTTGGGTGGTCAGGGGTGGCCCCTCTGAGTGGAGATTCGGTGTCAAAGAGGGAGGGAGCTGAGTGCAAACATGGGAAAGGGCTTTCAGTTTGCAGGAACGGCTAGTGCAAAGGTCCTGAGGTAGAGGTGAGGCGGCGCGCTGACGGAGCAGCACAGGGCTTGTGTGGCTGAAGTGCAGTAAGAGGTGGGGAGAACGGGAGGAGAAAAAGCAAGAGAAGTATTTGCAGGGGTTCATGGATCTGCCTGGTGGCTCAGATGGTAAAGCGTCTGCCTGCCATGTGGGAGACCTGGGTTTGATCCCTGGTGGGGAAGATCTGCTGGAGAAGGAAATGGCAACCCACTCCAGTAATCTTGCCTGGAAAATTCTATGGACTGAGGAGCCTGGTGGGCTACAGTCCATGGGGTCGCAAAGAGTCGGACACGACTGAGCAACTTCACTTTCACTTTCATAGGCTATGGTACTGGGCTAGGGTTTGATCCCGGATGTGGTGGGAAGACAGGTGGGCTTTTTGCAGGGCAGTGGCGCATCCTCTGGGTCTTCCTGGCATGTGAGATCTTTAATTGCGGCATGCAGACTCTTAGTTGCGGCACGTTGTGGGATCTAGTTGACTGACCAGGGATTGAACCTGGGGCCCTTGCATGGGAAGTGTGGAGTCTTAGCCACTGGACCACCAGGGAAGCCCCCGGGAGTTCTGTTTTGTAACAACCAGTTGGGATGCTCTGGGGATGGTGGATCGTGGGACGAGAATCAAGGGAGATGGGTCCCTGGCTCTACTCCTGGAGGTGTGAACCATGCCAGCACCTGTGACCCCTGGGGCTGTGGGTGTAGGTGGGGAGGGTCTGCTGGGCGCCCCGGGGCTCCTGGGGAGCAGGGGACCAAGGCCTGGGCAGGAGGGCCGCCTTGGCTTTTTGGGCTCAGGCTTCCACCTCCTCTCCTCACCCCTGAGTGCCTCCTCTCAGGGCCAGGTCCGAGCTGCTTCCCCGACTCCCCTGACCTTTGGGTTTTAAAATCCAGTGGTTCATTGGTTTTCATCAAATGATTTTGAGTGTAACAAAAAAAAGAGTAGAAATTTCTCAGCTTAATGGCCTCCCATAGATTAAGGCCACTCTGGACAGTGGTTCCTGTTGGGACAACTATAAAATGATTTGGCAGCTCTGAAAAAGACTTGGGCGGTTTAAAACAAAAAAAACTTAGGGACTTCCCTGGTGGTCCAGTGGTTAAGACTTCACCTTCCAAGGCAGGGGTGGGGTCCAGGTTTGATCCCCGGTCCAGGAGCTGGGAATCCCACAGGCCTCGTGGCCAAAATACCAAAACATGACACAGAAGCAATATTGTAACAAATTCAATAAAGAGTTTAAAAATGGTCCACATCAAAAAATTTTTTTTTAATTTATTAATTTATTTTAATTGGAAGCTAATTACTTTACAGTATTGTGGTTTCTGCCTCACATTGACATGTATCAGCCATGGGAGTTAAACAGTTACGATACCACCCAGCCAATCTACTCCTAGGTGTATACCTGAGAGAACCGAAGATGTATGTTCATGAGCTCGTGCAGAGATGTTCATAGCAGCTTTGTGTGTGGTGGTCAAAGCTGGGAGGAACCCAGACAGCTGTTAACAAGTGAGTAAGTGATAGTCACTCAGTCGTGTCCGACTCTGTGCGACCTCACAGCCTGCACCCCACCAGCTTCCTCTGTCCATGGAATTCTCCAGGCAAGAATATTGGAATGGGTTGCCATTTTCTTCTCCAGTTAACAAGTGAATAGGTGTGCAAATCTTGGTGCAGCCATGCAAGGGAGCACTTCTGAGCAATACAACGGAATGAACTGTTGATACACTCAGCAACGTGAAAATCTCTAACTAATTAAGCTGAGCAAACAAAGCCAGGCAGTGGTACCTACTAGGTGATTCCTTTTATGTACCGGTCAAGAAACATGAAAGCAAGTCAGTAGTGACAGAAATCAGATCAGTGGCGGCCTGAAGGAGGAGGAAGTGGTCAGATGGGAGGGAGAAATTCCAGAGAGAGGAGGGCCCTGTGGAGGTGATAGGTGTGTTCATTGTCTTGATTTCCCAGATGGTCTGACAGGTTTATAAATATGTCCATCAGGTTGTGCACTTGAAATGTCTGCACTTGCTTTGCAGGCAGTTTTTTTTTTACCATCTGAACCACCAGGGAAGCCCTGATCTTGTATCAGTTATACTCATAAGAAAGCAGTAGTGTTTAAAGAAAGGTGGCCATTTTAACTTAATTGTCTCTATTTCATAAAGGATTGCAAGCAGCAAGTAACAAACAAAAACCAAAAGGCTCCAAAATACAGGTGTTAAGCTATGGTTCCCAACCTTTCAGATCCATTGCCCCCTTTAATAAGAAAGACATTATTATTAAAGATATTAAATATAGATATTAGTATAACACCTCCTTAAATGTAAGGATATCCATTAAAATAACCCAACCATGTGTCTTAGTTTAAAAATCAGCAAAATGTTCTTGCTAAGCTTTAAAGCTAAAAGGTGAGTGATTTGTAATGAATCGCCATGTGTGTCTATGTAAATGCTCAGGCACGCGCTAGAACAGAGAGCGAGGAATTGCTGTGTGCTCATAAGTGGAACCTTTTCTGCGGCAGCTGCAAGTCCTGACCAACTGGGTCTGGTGGTTCTGGAGACCAGGACCATCGTCATCCTCACAGACAGGGTTTTGCAAAGTGGCGATTCATACTTGGCAAAGTTCTGAACAAAACTTAATTTGCACGCTGACTGCATTTCTAAAAAATCAAGGTGTATTTCATCTTGCAAAAGAAAATACATGCTGTGTATGGATTTATCTCAGTCTTTCCCAGCATCAGGGTCTTTTCCAATGAGTCAGCTCTTTGCATCAGGTAGTCAAAGTATTGGAGGTTCAGCTTCAGCATCAGTCCTTCCAGTGAATATTCAGAGTTCATTTTCTTTAGGATTGACTGACATGCTGCAGTCCATGGGGTCACAAAGTATCAGACACAATGACTGAACAACAATAACAGCCGTGAATTTATGCTGAAGATGGAGTTAGAGTCGAGATTTGGGTGATTTGGGGTACTTCCCTGTTGGTCCAATAGTTAAGACTCTGTGCTTCTTCTGCAGGGGACTTGAGTTTGATCCCTGGTCAGGGATCTAAGCCGCACAGCATGGCAAAAACAAACAAATCCATAGATTTGGGTGATTTTAGGCAGACTCTGCAATGAACATGAACTTGGGCAAACTTTGGGAGATGGTGAGGGACAGGGAAGCCTGGCCTGCTGCTGTCCATGAGGTCGCAAAGCATCGGACTTGACTGGGCAGCTGAACAACAACAAGGCAGGCTCTTCGCCTACATGGGTGCCTGGTGGGATTGTCTTCCTTTGGGATGGTCCAGTACGTCAGTGGTACCCAGCGTTTTTGGCACCAGGGACCGGTTTCATGGAAGACCGTTTTCCCATGAAGCAGGAGGTAGGGGATGGTTTCATGATGATCAGGAGCATTACGTGTATTGGGTGCATCAGTTGGTAAGTCATGTTTGACTCTTTGTGACCCCACAGACTGTAGCTCGCCAGGCTCCTCTGTCCATGGGATTTTCCAGGCAAGAATACTGGAGTGGGTAGCCATTTCCTTCTCCAAGGGATCTTCCTGACCCAAGGATCAAACCTGCCTCTCCTGTGTCTCTTGCATTGGCAGGGGGGTCTTTACCACTGAGCCATCTGGGAAGCCCTAACTTTATTTCTGTGATTGTTACATCATGATAATGTGGTAATACAAGCGGGAGAGAGCGACTGTAAATAGGGATGAAACTTCACTTGCTCGTCTGCCCCTCACCTCCTGCTGTGCTGTCCAGTTCCTAACAGGCCGCCGACCAGTACCAGGGCTGGGGACTCCTGCCGGATGTCAGAGAGAGCCTGGTCTCTGGCCCAGTCATCGTCACGTCAAAGGCTGAGAAACCCCCTTGACAGCCTGTTTTTGAGAAACAAAAAGCGCTCTCCAACAACAACAGAAAGGGGGAGAATGATCTTGAGTATGGGACACAGTTAAAATCCTACCGGGCCGTACTTTAGTAGGGGTGGGGAGGCGGTTGCCACACCCATCTGTGGCTTCCAAAACCATCATCCCTACAGCTCTGAGGAGGATGAAAATGTGCGTTAAGGGTGTTAAGTTCATTCTCTGCGCTTCTGTATTACACTGGATATTACGGATCAAAGACCATGCTCAGAGTACATCCATAAAATTGATTGAGCTATGACCTTTTTCAGTTTGAGATTTTTGCCTTTGGCTACAACGTTAGAGATCTTATTTATTTTTTATAACAAATGACAAGCACAGCCTGTGGGAGCTCCTCGTGGGCCTCTGGTTGGTTCACTCCCTGCCCAGTCTGCTCTGGTTCCTTGAGGTTCTTGGAGTGGCTGCCTCACCTCTTTTCAAAATCCCTCAGTCCCAGGCCATGCTGATCCGGTTCCCCCTGCCTAGAGTGCCCTTTCTCTCACCGAGTGGACTTGCTCCCTCATCCTGCAGGTTTCAGCTTTGATGTCACCTCCTCCAGGAAGCCTCCATGATATACCTGCCCCTCACACAGACTGATCAGATTCTCTCACAGGGCTGCTTGATGGCGGGGCTCTCCCCATGGCTCAGCCCCAAGCAGGGCCTTCGTGGAGGAGAGCGCGATGGGCAAGTTCCTTTTTCTTCCCAGCTTCCAGCTTCCCCACCCTTCCTGTTCCCCTGTCCTGGGCAGTTTTCTCCTGACTCAGACCTTCCCTCTCCAACTTTCCTTCCATTCCCGGCCAGACCATCCAGATGCCCAGCTTTCTTCCTCCCTCCAAGAGCGCCTGCTTCCCTTGGAAGCCTCTTGTTCACTGGATGTCTTTTTCTCTCCTGACTCGCCATAGCTGGTCCCTCCCTCTGCTCCTTCCACCCAGGCCTGAGCCTTCCTCCTCTCTGCCCATCCGAGACCTTCCCCCAGGCCCTTTGGCCGCCTGTCTCCTGGCCCGCCAGAAACGATCCTGTGTCAGTGCCAGGGCCCAGCTTAGGACGTGGTGCAGAGAATGAATGGCGGGTGTGGGGAACGGAGCCACTTCTGTCCCCCTGCCCTGCCTGGTTGTCCTCCTTTCCAAGAGGGCATGTGTGTGCAGAATGAAATCACACTAAAAATCCCCGCCAGGATCCCAGCTTCAGGGCAAGTCAGTGAAATGAGCAGGGAAAGAGCTTTCACTGACAATACAAGAAGTAGCAATAATCCTCTGTGGTTGGTAGAATGTCCTCCCCACCCCCACCCCCCAAAAATAAAGTATATCCACATCATGATCTCCAGAAACTGTGTATACGTTACATGGCAAAGCTCAGCTCAGGGTGTGCTCCGTCATGTCCAACTCTTTGTCACCCCATGGACTGTAGCCCGCAGGACTCCTCTGTCCATGGGATTTCTCAGGCAAGACTACTGGAGCAGGTTGTCACTCCCTTCTCCAGGGGATCTTCCCAAGCCAGGGATCAAACCTGCGCCTCTGGTGTCTCCTGCATTGGCAGGCAGGTTCCTTACCACTGTGCCACGTGGGGAACTGGCAGAGTCCCTTTGCAAATGTGATTAAGTTCAGGATTCTGAGAAAGGTGGCTATGCTGGGTTTTTTGAGTGGGCCTGATGTAATCATCATGAAGGTCCTTATAAGGAGGAGACAGGAAGTCAGAGAGGGAAAGTGCTGAGCTGCTGGCGGGACGAGGAGGCAGGCCCTCCATGCCCAGGTGTGCAGGCATCTTCTAGATGCTGGGAAAGGTGGGAAGAGATTCTCCCATGGAGCCTGCGGGCCAGCTTAGACTTCTGACCTCTGCAGCTATGAGATGTGAGCTTTGTGTTATTTCAATCCACTCGTTTGTGTTCACTGGTCGCAGCAGCCACAGGCAATCCTACAACTTCACCCAGAGTTTATGTTTGAGTCTGGATGCATTGGGAAGCCAGCAGTGGAGCTGAGGTTGGGGAATGAAGCGCTTTAGGAGGATCCCATTGGCTGCCATGCAGGGGCTTGGTTGTCAGGGAACAAGAGTGGAAGGAAATGGAGGAGCACGGGGGGTCCCTGGTGATGGTCACTTGTGTGGGTTGGAGGCCGTGGTGATGGACAGTGTGGATGGATGACTGCACACACATCCCAGGAGTGGGACGTACGTGACACACACCTGATTGGACCTGGGAGCGTGGAGGAAAGGGGGTCAGGGAGGATTCCCATGTTTCTGGTCCTTTCCTGGGGTGGGAACATCGAAGGGAAGGATCTGGATTTGACAGAGCCCACACCAGTGCCCGGATCTCTTACCACTTCCCAGCTGGCGCCAGTGGTAAAGAACTTCCCTTCCAATGCAGAGGATATAAGAGACGCAGGTTCAATCCCTGGGTCAGGAAGATCCACTGGAGGAGGGGTTGGCAACCCACTCCAGTGTTCTTGCCTGGAGAATCCCCATGGACAGTGGATCCTGGCGGGCTGTGGTCCACAGGGTCACAGAGTCAGACACGACTGAAGTTTCTTAGCATGCATGCACGTACAGACCAGTGCCCATGGTTTGGAGTAGGGATAGGGGAGGGAACCAAGGCAGATTGGGAGGCTGTGGTCTCCAAGAGGGCGTTTGAGCTGGTCCAGATTGTTAGGTGTGGCTTGGATGGAAGAGGCAACAGTCCCCTGTGATTAAGTGCTGTTCAGTGATCTCCTGCTGTGGACAAATTCTGTAAATGGTGAACCTTATGGTTGTGTGCGGAGGAGCTGGAGCTGGAGCTCACGTTTGGCCATTTGAGGGTGTTGCTTTGTCTGCATTTTGTGGGAGAGATAAACTGAACCTATTGCTACATAACAGGTCACCCAAAACGTAGCAGGCTTAGGGAAGAACGAACGTTTACTGTCTCACGCCATGTCTCTGGGTCAGGGATCTGGGATGGGTCTGGGTCGGAGGTTCTGGCTCAGGGTCTGTCGTGGCTGCAGTCATCTGAAGGCTTGGCTGGGGGCACAGATCTCCTTCCACGTTGCACATGGTGGGCGTGACTGTGCTGGCTGTTGGCAGAGTCTCACCATGGGGTCTTCTCCAAAAGGCTGGTTGAGTGTCCTCATGACCTCGTGGTTGGCTTTGCCCAGAGTGAGTGATTCACGAGAGGGCAGGACAGAAGCCATGATGTTTTCTGCAACCTAATCTTGCAGGTGACAACTCTTTCTCCGTTTTTTGACAAAGTTGTGAAGTCATTTCTCCAATATCCGATTCTGAGTGGGAGGGGACTTCACAGGGGCGTGTATGAGAGTTCCGATTTCTCAACATCCCTGAAACCTTGTTATCTGACTTTTTGACGATAGCAGTCCTAGTGGGTGTGAAGCACTGTTTCATCCTGGTATTGCTTTGCATTTCCCTGATGACCTAAAGAAGTTAAGCAATATTTCATGTGCTTAGGCCATTCACACGTCTTCTTTGCATCTTTTTAAAATTGGGTTGTCTTTTCACTTTCTTGGTAGCACCTTTTGAAGCACAGAAGTTTTTGGTTTTGATGAAATTCAATTAATCTTTTTCTCTTGTTGCTTGTCCTTTTGGTGTCGTATTTAAGTATCCATTGCTAAATCCAAGGTCGTAAAGATTTTGCCCCCTTTTTGCCTTCTAAGAGTTTTACAGTTTTAGTTCTATGTTAAGTCTTTCATCCATTTTGAATTAATTTTTGTATACGGTGTGAAGTAAGGGTCCAACTTCATTCTTTTGCCTGTAGCTATCTAGTTTTTCAATACCATTTGTTGAAAAAAACGATTCCTTTCCTGTTGAATGGTCTTCACAACTTTGTCAAAAATCAATCAAGTTTATTTCTGGATTTTGAATTGGGTTGCATTGATCTCTGTATATGCCCATCCTCATGCCTGTCTTGGGGGTTTCCCTGGAGGCTCAGACAGTAAAGAATCCACTTGTAATGTAGGAGATGTGGGTTCAATCCCTGACTTGGGAAGATCCCCTGGAAAAGGGAATGGCAACCCACTCCAGTATTCTTGCTTGGGAAATCTCATGGAAAGAGGAGCTTGGTGGGCTACAGTCCTTGGGTCACAACAGAGTTGGGCATAACTTAGTGACTAAACAGCAGCAACGTGTCTGTCTTGATTATGGTTGTCCGGTAGTAAGTTTCGAAACTGGAAAATGTAAATCCTCCAACTCTGCTTTTCTTGTTGAAGATTGTTTTGGCTCTTTTCTATCCCTGGAGCTTCCATATGAATTTTAGGATTCGCTTGTTCATTTGTACAGAACGCTCGGATTCTGATAGAGATTGCGTTGATTCTGTAGGTCACTTTGAGACTGGCGCTTTTCTGAGCCCTTCACCTACAGTAAGTCACTGAATTTTCACGAAAGCTCCGGGAGGCAAGTCCTACTTTCCCCCCCATTGTACAGATGAAGAAACTAAGAGCTGGAGAGGTTAAGACACTCGCCTGAAGTCACACAGCTGGCCGGGGTCCTGAGTCTGCGGTCGTAACTGCCATGCTTGGCTGCTTCTCTGCAGTGACTGGTTTTCTGGGGCTAGGCCTCTGTGGGGGTGGGCTTCTCCAGTCCTCTCCTGGCTGGTGGGCTGAGGCCCTGGCAGACCCCACAGCCACTCCTCACTCCTTGTGTTCCAGGCAGCCGGTGAAGATCGTGTACTCCTCCAAGGACCCCGCCAAGCCCAAAGGGAGCTCCAAGGTGGATGTGAACGAGGAGGCCGAGGCTCTGATTGTCAAGTGCCCCCAGAAGGAGCGGGACCCGTCCCTGTTCAAGGTGTTATACAAGACCTTCGGGCCCTACTTCCTCATGAGCTTCTTGTTCAAGGCTGTGCATGACCTGATGATGTTTGCTGGCCCGGAGATCTTAAAGTAAGCCCCCCACCCCATCCCAGCCGGGCATCGTCCTTGACCTTCCACTTGGGCGACGCCCCTCACCCTCCCCTGGGGTCACACGCTCAGGGTTCCCTGGGCTCAGAGCCAAGTCTACCCATCCTCCCCTGCTTTCCCTGATGCTTTGCTTTAATAAGCCATCTTAAAGGCTTGTTAAACCACGATGGTTGTCAGAAACAGAAACCTACCAGGCTCCCCTGAAGCCAGAAGGGAGAAGACGGAGGCTTATCTCTGGAAGTCAACAGCAGGGATGTAGGGTAAGGGAGTTAGAGAAGGTGAGGTTCGGGAAAAGAGAGACCGACACTTTGCAAGAACAGCTCAGCTTTAATGAGGCGAGAAGGGGAAGCAGTCAGGTTAGTGAGCTGCTGCACTAACCCAAGAAAAGAGTAAGGCTCTGTAGGCATATATGTGGAAATTTACTGTCTCCCCTGGTGGCTCAGAGGATAAAGCGTCTGCCTGCAATGCAGGAGATCCGGGTTTGATCCCTGGGTTGGGAAGATCCCCTGGAGAAGGAAATGGCAACCCACTCCAGTATTCTTGCCTGGAGTAGACACGACTGAGCAACTTCACTTCACTGTCTTAAGGGGCCTGTTCTTCTCCAAGGTTGTCAGATTAGTTATCTCTTAAAGGGCTGGGGCAAGGAATTCAGATCAGCCAGAGGCTGGGACCAGCTGGGAGCTGGGCGTAATCAACCTTCCTGTCCATTTTATCCTTCTGGTGAGAGTTCTTTGTTTTGCATAGAATGGTGGGGAGGACGCAGAGGAGAGTTTTCACTCCAGGCTATTTTGAGCCCTGTTAACTTTCCTTCGAGGGAGTGTCAGATTGTCTGAAAGCTTCGAGGTGAAACAAGAAAGGTTTCCCTCCCTCCCTCCGTCTCTGCTTCTCTGTGTCTCTTAGGGCCACTCCTTTGTTCTCTTTGCCTCCTTCCCTCCGCCCTGTGCTCCCTGCTGGGTCACTTTTGCCTGCTGAGGCAGAGCAGTCAGTGTGAGGAGCCCCGGGCTTCACCCCTGCAGCCCCGCGTGGGTTGGGCTTCCCATCCTTGAAACCAAAGCGCGAGTGCCCGACTCGCCCGGCTGGCTCGGGAGAGCGCCACCTGCCGACACCAGAGGGCTTGCCCCCGCGTGGGCGCGTGCTGTCGCGGTCTCTCACGCCGGCTTCTGTCCTCGCTGCCGCACAGGTTGCTCATCAACTTCGTGAACGACAAGAAGGCCCCGGAATGGCAGGGCTACTTCTACACGGCGCTGCTGTTCATCAGCGCCTGCCTGCAGACCCTGGTGCTGCACCAGTACTTCCACATCTGCTTCGTCAGCGGCATGCGCATCAAGACGGCCGTCATCGGGGCCGTGTACCGGAAGGTGGGGCGCGGCCGCCCGCGGAACCCTCGTGGGGGCTTGGCCAGGTCACCTCTCAGGCCCAGCTTGCAGACCAGCGGCATGAAGGTGGTCTGAATGGCTGTGGGTTGGCAGGGGGTGACCATCAGGCTTGACAGCTTAGCAGAGGTACTCCTAGAGGCTTGTCTGGGGGGCAGTGCCCAGGAGCCCCCCTGCCCGGGTCCACTGCGGGTAATTGCATTTCTTGACTTGGGACGATCCAGATCCTCACCCCACTGTTAATATACTATGTGTGAGCGTGTTCTGACTCTCCATTTGAACCGAGAAGATGGTACCTCCCCTGGATGAGAGACTCAGCACAGACAGCCTTAAGGGAACTGAATTACCTCCTCGGCCCCTTCATTTCTTAGCCTCTGGGCCCCACAGGTTAGGAAGAAGCTCTTGGGCAGCTGGTAGGGAAAGATGGATTTGATCCTTGGCTCTTAGCCGTGTCTGCATGTTAGACTCATCCAGGGAGCTTCAGAAACTTCCAAGGACCAGGCTGGACCCAAGTCAAGTCAGAATCTCTGTTAGGGGTGGGGGGCCGGGCATCAGTATTTCTAAAACTCCCTAGGTGACAGCATGAAGCCATCGAGAGCCAGTGCGAGTTTATCCCTCCGTGAGATTTTGGCAGTGTCTGGTTGTCATAACTGCGGGTGGAGGGGTGGAGACTGGGGATGTTGCTGAACGTCCTGCAGTGCACAGGACAGCCCCCCAGAGGATCATCTGACCTCAGGCGTCAGTAGTGTCACAAAGGAGAGACCCTGGCCGAGACCTTGGTCCTTCAGGGTGAAGTGGGGACCAGCAGTGTCAGCATCTCCTGGGGCTTGTTAGCAATGGATAGTCCCCCTCCAGTCTTACGGAGTCAGAAATTGTCTCCTAACAGCCTACCTGGAGTGTGTGTGTACATGTACACACTCAAGTGCACGAAGCCGGGTTTAGGCAACCTCTGAGGTCCCTTCTGTACTGACGAGCTCAGGATGGGGGAGGCGGTGGGTGCTGTCGATAAGAGAGGGGGCTGTGTGACGAGACACACGGGCTGGGAAGGCAGATAAGCCACCAGGGGAGGAGAAAGCAGTGACCTCTCCGCTGGTGCGCTGTCTCCTTCCTCCACGTGGGCCTGGACGGGGGCCCTGGCTCTCCCCCACCACACCCACCCTCTTTCTCTCTCCTTTGTCCCACAGGCCCTGGTGATCACCAATGCGGCCAGAAAGTCCTCCACGGTCGGGGAGATCGTCAACCTCATGTCCGTGGACGCCCAGAGGTTCATGGACCTGGCCACGTACATTAACATGATCTGGTCAGCCCCTCTGCAAGTCATCCTTGCCCTCTACCTCCTGTGGCTGGTGTGTGTTTGACGTCATTCCCGTGGCGTGTGGGGAGGGACCTCCATGTGTGGGCAGTGGGGGGCGAGGGAGTGGGTGCCAGGGATAAGAACCTCTGTAGCTCACTGGCATTTCTTAAAAAAAAAAATAACACAAACTTTTATTTTGTATTGGGGTATAGCTGATGAGCAATGTTGTGATAGTTTCAGGTGAATAGCGAAGGGACTCAGCTATACATATACATGTATCCATTCTCCCCCTAAACCCCCCTCCCATCCAGGCTGCCATATAACATGCTTGCTGGCGTTTCTTGCCGTCATTCACATGTTATTTTCTGGCTTGTCAGCCAGCTCCTGGATATTTTGGTCCTTTCTTCCGTTTCTTGCCATCATTCACATGTTATTTTCTGGCTTGTCAGCCAACTCCTGGATATTTTGGTCCTTTCTTCAGTTGTTGGGTTATGTTCTCTCAGGTGATGTGGTATTTATTTGCATATGTCTCTGGTATTTATTTGCATATGTCTCCTCTTGACAGTAAGTGTAGTTAACCACTCTATAACATATCCATTGTATTTCTCCCTCTGTGTCTTCCCAAACAGTCAGCAAACTCATTTATTCATGAGTCCTAAGTTGTGTTGGTCTTTCAGTTGCAGGGGGTAGAAGTGCATTTTAGAGCAACATAAGGAAGTAAAGGGAATTTTATGGGCGGGGTACCTGAGGAGTCTAGGGGGCGGGCTTCAGGGATGGATGGATCTGGGAGTTCAAGCAGTGCTGTAGGGACACAAGCTCATGCCCTCATCATTTCTTAGCTTGGTGTTTCTCTGAGTTGACTTCATTCTCAGTGGGATTTCTTCACACGGCTGCCATAGCTTTAGGTTTATATCACATTCACAGGTGTTGGTGCCAGACAAAAGAGAAGATAACTCCTTTCCTCTTTGTCTCAGTCAGACTCCCAGGGAGGCCTGTGGCCCAGCACAGTCCTAGTCGCATCCTTGGAAAAATGTCAGGGTGAAATAGGCAGCATTCTCTGATTGGCCAGCCTGGGTAACATGTTCTCTCTCATTGTGAAAGGGGTGTGATTGACAGCCCTTCCACATGGGAAGGGTACTTCCCAAAGTTTGAAGATGATGAGCAAAGATGCTCATAGCCTAATCCAGGCCTTAGTCTTTCTACCTCTGGGCCTTGGCACATGCCTTTCCTTCCACCAGGAATTCTCTTTCCTCCCTACTGATGACAAGGACTTCCAGACTATCCCAAAATTTAAGGCTGTGATAAATACCACTTCCTCTGATTTTTGCCCCCTTTCAATTAGATGGACTTCTTCATCTGGCAGGTGTCTTGGGGCATCTACTTCCCCCAGAAAGTGCTGTCGTGGAACAGTCCATTTAGAATTGCCTTCAGGGTTGATTTGTGGACCACTAAGAAAATGGCTTTATTTTAAATGAGAGTTGCTGAAAGTGTTATTGATATGTGGGGCAGGATGATTCTTCATTGTTGGGGGCTGATCTGTGTGTTGCCTCCCTAGCTTCTCCCTAGGAGACACCAATCACATACCACCTCTTCACCCCTACACTCCCACCACCACTTGCGAAAAGGTCTCCAGACGTTTTCAGATGTCCCTTGGGGGAATATGCCTCGCTGGTTGGGAACTGCTTTATCAGACCAAAACCATGCTTTCTCTGACAGTCAAGAACATAGGATAACAGGCAACAAGACGGCTCTGAAATCGGGCCCCAGTTCAGATCCTGCCTCTTGCAGCTCTTATGGCTTAATGTCACTACGTCTTGATGTCTTCATCTGTAAACTGTTGACAGTCAGGAAACGTCATTGCAGTGATTGATGTCAGGACAGTTGAATGAATTGTTGCAGGTAGTGTTCCCTGAGCAGTACATGGTACAAAGATCTGCCCGGTGTCTTTTAGTTACTATGATTTGCTTTCAGAGTTGATTCTGAATGTTTCAGATTGTTGGTAGGAATCACCTTCATTCTTAGAGGTGGATTAATCGTCACTGAGCAGAGCTCCATCACAGAAAACATTTGGAGCAGTTGGTGTTCAGTCGCTCAGTCGTGTCCCAACTCTGTGACCCCATGGACTGCAGCACGCCTGGCTCCCGTCGTTCACCATCTCCCAGAGCTTGCTCAAACCCATGTGCGTTGAGTCGGTGATGCCATCCAACCATCTCGTCCTCTGTCACCCCCTTCTCCTGCCTTCAATCTTCCCCAGCATCAGGGTCTTTCCAATGCATTGCCTCTCTGCATCAGGTGAACAAAGTATTGGAACTTAAGCTTCAGCATCAGTCCTTCCAGTGAATATTCAGGGTTGATTTCCTTTAGAATTGTCTGGTTTAATCTCCTTGCTGTCCAGGTGACTCTGAAGAGTCTTCTCCAGCAACATAGTTTGAAATCATCAATTCTTTGGCACTCAGCCTTCTTTATGGTCCTCCGCTCACATCCACAGATGACTACTAGAAAAACCGTAGCTTTAACTAGACAGACTTTTGTTGGCATGGTGACAGTGGAGCAGTAGAGCAGCTTTTGGGTAACTAGGACTGGAGCACCCAAGGGTGACTCCTTGGAAGGGACTAACATGCTTACCCTGTAGTTCCGACCGTCCATCTCAGCTGAGTGCGTATACACTGGGCAGACTCCTCAGGCTGTCTCTTCCGATGTGTGTAACTTGCAAGTTGAAAAATGTCGATCAGTACCTTGCCCCAGTCATGATTTCTTAACCTTTCTGAGGTGCAGTTTCCTTAATCTGCAAACAGGACCACAGAGCAGTCTATAGCTTCTTATCTTCAAGTCCTCGTATCAAAAAGCTCGAAAAACCGAAAGATTTTCTTAACTCGTTTGGTGGCCAGAGCTGACCTGAGCAGATGTGTGATTTATCACCTTGATTATCCCTCTCAGTGGGAATTTTCCCATTTGCTACTGAAAAAAAGAATTGCATTTCCTTATGGAGTGCTGCTCCAGGGTATGGTGGGGTGCGATATACAGGCATATCCACCTATGTCAGGGGGTCCCAGGACTCCAGCAGGTTCATGATTTGCTAGGGTTACAGCAAGATTAACAAAGGTTGAAGGGGAATCAGGGACAAGCTTCCAGGCGTCCTCTCACCCTGGAGTCACACAGTTCAGTTCAGTTCAGTTCAGTCGCTCAGTCGTGTCCAACTCTTTGCGACCCCATGAATCGGAGCATGCCAGGCCTCCCTGTCCATCACCAACTCCCGGAGTTCACTCAGACTCACGTCCATCGAGTCAGTGATGCCATCCAGCCATCTCATCCTGGGTCGTCCCCTTCTCCTGCTGCCCCCAATCCCTCCCAGCATCAGAGTCTTTTCCAGTGAGTCAGTTCTTCGCATGAGGTGGCCAAAGTACTGGAGTTTCAGCTTTAGCATTGTTCCTTGCAAAGAAATCCCAGGGCTGATCTCCTTCAGAATGGACTGGTTGGATCTCCTTGCAGTCCAAGGGACTCTCAAGAGTCTTCTCCAACACCACAGTTCAAAAGCATCAATTCTTCGGCACTCAGCCTTCTTCACAGTCCAACTCTCACATCCATACATGACCACTGGAAAAACCATAGCTTTGACTAGACAGACCTTAGTCGGCAAAGTAATGTCTCTGCTTTTGAATATACTATCTAGGTTGGTCATAACTTTTCTTCCAAGGAGTAAGCGTCTTTTAATTTCATGGCTGCAGTCACCATCAGCAGTGATTTTGGAGCCCCCCAAAATAAAGTCTGACACTGTTTCCACTGTTTCCCCATCTATTTCCCATGAAGCGATGGGACCAGATGCCATGATCTTCGTTTTCTGAATGTTGAGCTTTAAGCCAACTTTTTCACTCTCCACTTTCACTTTCATCAAAAGGCTTTTGAGTTCCTCTTCACTTTCTGCCATAAGGGTGGTGTCATCTGCATATCTGAGGCTATTGATATTTCTCCCGGCAGTCTTGATTCCAGCTTGTGTTTCTTCCAGTCCAGCGTTTCTCATGAGGTACTCTGCATAGAAGTTCAATAAGCAGGGTGACAATATACAGCCTTGACGTACTCCTTTTCCTATTTGAAACCAGTCTGTTGTTCCATGTCCAGTTCTAACTGTTGCTTCCTGACCTGCATATAGGTTTCTCAAGAGGCAGGTCAGGTGGTCTGGTATTCCCATCTCTTTCAGAATTTTCCACAGTTTCTTGTGATCCACACAGTCAAAGGCTTTGGGATAGTCAATAAAGCAGAAATAGATGTTTTTCTGGAACTCTCTTGCTTTTTCCAAGATCCAGCGGATGTTGGCAATTTGATCTCTGGTTCCTCTGCCTTTTCTAAACCAGCTTGAACATCAGGAAGTTCACGGTTCACGTATTGCTGAAGCCTGTCTTGGAGAATTTTGAGCATTGCTTTACTAGCGTGTGAGATGAGTGCAATTGTGCGGTAGTTTGAGCATTCTTTGGCATTGCGTTTCTTTGGGATTGGAATGAAAACTGCCCTTTTCCAGTCCTGTGGCCACTGCTGAGTTTTCCAAATTTGCTGGCATATTGAGTGCAGCACTTTCACAGCATCATCTTTCAGGATTTGAAATAGCTCAACTGGAATTCCATCACCTCCACTAGCTTTGATCGTAGTGATGCTTTCTAAGGCCCACTTGACTTCACATTCCAGGATGTCTGGCTCTAGATGAGTGATCACACCATCGTGATTATCTGGGTCGTGAAGATCTTTTTTGTACAGTTCTTCTGTGTATTCTTGCCACCTCTTCTTAATATCTTCTGCTTCTGTTAGGTCCAGACCATTTCTCTCCTTTATCGAGCCCATGGTTGCATGAAATGTTCCCTTGGTATCTCGAATTTTCTTGAAGAGATCTCTAGTCTTTCCCATTCTGTTGTTTTCCTCTATTTCTTTGCATTGATCACTGAAGAAGGCTTTCTTATCTCTCCTTGCTATTCTTTGGAATTCTGCATTCAGATGCTTATATCTTTCCTTTTCTCCTTTGCTTTTCGCCTCTCTTCTTTTCACAGCTATTTGTAAGGCCTCCCCAGACAGCCATTTTTCTTTTTTGCATTTCTTTTCCATGGGGATGGTGTTGATCCCTGTCTCCTGTACAATGTCACGAACTTCATTCCATAGTTCATCAGGCACTGTATCTATCAGATCTAGGCCCTTAAATCTATTTCTCACTTCCACTGTATAATCATAAGGGATTTGATTTAGGTCATACCTGAATGGTCTAGCGGTTTTCCCTACTTTCTTCAATTTGAGTCTGAATTTGGCAATAAGGAGTTCATGATCTGAGCCACAGTCAGCTCCTGGTCTTGTTTTTGCTAACTGTATAGAGCTTCTCCATCTTTGGCTGCAAAGAATATAATCAGTCTAATTTCGGTGTTGGCCATCTGGTGATGTCCATGTGTAGAGTCTTCTCTTGTGTTGTTGGAAGAGGGTGTTTGCTATGACCAGTGCATTTTCTTGGCAAAACTCTATTAGTCTTTGCCCTGCTTCATTCCGCATTCCAAGGCCAAATTTGCCTGTTACTCCAGGTGTTTCTTAACTTCCTACTTTTGCATTCCAGTCCCCTATAATGAAAAGGACATCTTTTCTGGGTGTTAGTTCTAAAAGGTCTTGTAGATCTTCATAGAACTGTTCAACTTCAGCTTCTTCAGCATTACTGGTTGGGGCATAGACTTGGATTACCGTGATATTAAATGGTTTGCCTTGGAAATGAACAGAGATCATTGTGTCGTTTTTGAGATTGCATCCAAGTACTGCATTTCGGACTCTTTTATTGACCATGATGGCTACTACATTTCTTCTGAGGGATTCCTGCCCACAGCAGTAGATACAATGGTCATCTGAGTTAAATTCACCCATTCCAGTCCATTTTAGTTCACACAAGATGTCACACAAGAGGTACTTAATTCCCCAGTTTGGACGATTGTGACAACGTGTGAAACGTTACCAGCCAGGGAAGCTCTCGAGAGACCCCCGAGTCCAGGGTTTTCACTGGGGGCTGATCACACCGGTAGCCTCTACCTGGCGCAGACCAAAGTTCCAGACACCACGGGGGAAAAGGCTTAATCAGCAGAAGCCATGTTGTTTGTACCATTTAGGCACAGTGAGTCAGTCTTACATCAATTCTGACAATTTTGGGAGCTCTCTCCAAACCCAAGCACCCAGACCCCAGCCAGGGGCCTTTGAGCAAGATAGCCCGTCAGGTGGGTGTATTCACTATTTTCTGTTTCACATCTCGTTACCTTTATGAAATCTTTCAGTTCTCATTTGCAAAACCCACCCTGTTGGTAGAAACCAAGACAATACTGTAAAGCAATTATCCTTCAGTGAAAAATAAATAACAGCAACAACAGCAAAAGCCCCAACCTGGTCTTAAAGGTTTCAGATAAAGGATCGTGGCCTTAATATTCTTACAGGGTTTGTGGGGCCCTGAGGGATGCTCTGGGATCAGTCTGAGAAGTGAAAGAACTGCATGGGGTGGCTCAGCCCGTGGAGGCCCTGTGCTGAGGCTTTGTTCTCGTTTCTCCCGTAGAACCTGGGCCCCTCCGTCCTGGCAGGGGTGGCCGTGATGGTCCTCATGGTCCCCCTCAATGCTGTGATGGCCATGAAGACCAAGACCTACCAGGTAAGGCGGTGTCTCCATGGGCTCCGAGCCGAGCCCCTGCCTGAGGCCTTTCCACTGAAGTGTTGGCTGACTTCCTTCTGCAAAGGCCATGGGGGCCTCAGCCTTGACTGCCTGTGGGAATCCTCTGGGGCGCTTTCATAAATGCTGGTCCCCACGCCTCATTCCAGGAATTCTGAGCCACCTGATATGGGTGGGGCCTGGGCATTGGGTTTTTAAAGCTTCCCATTGGGCCGCCAAGGTTGAGAGCTCCTGAAATATTTAGACCTCGTGGGCCAGTGTGTGAAGCCGCATCTGTGGACCTCTGGGAGATTCCTCATTTCCCATGGGTTCTATTCCTTTATGTGGGTATGCGTTGTCCAGAGCTGAGCAAAAACCACCCCTTGCTTTTTTCCCCCATCACCTTACGCTGGTCACAGCTACTTAGTATTTTTTAAGTTTTCAAATAGTCAAGTAACAGAGTGAATGTCTTCTCATTATATTTTAAAAGTTCAAATAATGCAAAAGTGTAGGGCCTGTCCCCTTCCCTGTCCTTTCAACCACAGTGAACACACCGAAGAAAATCCTTCTAGAACTTTCTGTGTGGTTATGTAGAGATCAGACTCCCTGTATAGTTAGTCTTGGCGTGTATAATTGTGTGCATTGTGGTGCTATCGCCATATATATTTTAACACACACAGGCCCTTTTGGCAGCATGATTTTGTCGTTTGATACCATGCCTGGGGGATCTTTCTGTGGCATGCCATGTGGTCTGACTTCATTCTCTTGAGCTCATGTCTAATGGTCCATAACAGAGGTGGGCTGGAGTTCATTTTTTTTTTTTTTTTTTTGCTTCCCCATTGATGGTTATTTATGATATGCCTGTGGAATTTCAAATGGAGAGCTTGGACGCACTGATGATGCCGTAGGAGAGACAGGTTCCAGAACATGGGCCTGGTGGGATGAGGTTTGGGAGGGTAGGGGGATGATGATGGCCTCTCATCTTCTTCCCTTGAATGGTCCACCTCTGAAGCAGTTTCCGTCTCTGTCCTTGACCTCGTGTTGCTTAAACTGTCCTGTTCTGTGACCCAGGAGGGACATGGCACTTAATGATAGGGTTCTTGTGAGCAGGACTAAATGCCCATGAGAAGCTTAGAAAAGTGTCTGGCTTAAGGAAAAGACTAGGTGATATCAAAAATATTTAACAGCTCTATAGCGCGGGTACCCAGTGGTCAGCACCAGTGCTGGCAGGTACAGAAATACTTCAGTATTGTAACAACCATGTACTGGCTGATAAGCAGTAAAGAAAATAAGAAAATGGACGGGGGAAAAGTATCTCTCATATTTGGATCAGCAGAGTAAGGCATGTGCCCCTTCCTCCCTGGATGGCTGTAAAGTTTTTCTTGCCTCTCTTCTAATTTTAAGAGGTTTTGCTAATAATGTCAAATCTAACATGATTCAAAGCAGTTTTTTGCCTTGAAAAAACGAATCCTTTGGAGGGCTCTCAGGGTCCAGAGTCAGGGTTCCCAGGGATTGCAGGTCCACTTTGCCACCCTCAGGAAGGCCCATTCTTAACAGATGGAGCTGTTGGTCTGGTGCCAGGGCCAGAAGTGAGCGGCCAGCCGCACCCCCCGCCCCACCCCCGGTGAGGTGTTGACCACTTCTCTCTTCCAAGGTGGCCCACATGAAGAGCAAGGACAATCGGATTAAGCTGATGAATGAAATTCTCAATGGTATCAAAGTGCTGAAGCTTTACGCCTGGGAGCTGGCATTCAAAGACAAGGTGCTGTCCATCCGGCAGGAAGAGCTGAAGGTGCTGAAGAAATCTGCCTACCTGGCCGCCGTGGGGACCTTCACCTGGGTCTGCACCCCTTTCCTGGTGAGTGAAGCCGGATTTCTCCTGGCCCACACGGTCAGATGTTTTATCATGTCGTCATTGCCTAAGTATTTTTCGGAAGTCGCTATTTCAGCACAGTCTTCTCCGACCACTCTTTTTAAAAGTACCACCCCTGCCCTTTGTTTTATTCACAGCACTTAATAGCTTCTAGCCCAGGGCTACCTGGAGCAGCCAGTTCAGGAACTGTTACAGGTTCACCATGAGCGGAGAAGCTCGTGCTGGAACATAAACCTCTGCTCTCTGCGTCCTTCATCCAGAAAGTCTGGCTAAGAAACAAAAAAAGTCAGCAGAACTAAGCTGCATGCTTGGTGCCTTAGTTGAGCCACTTGATGGTGTCAGCTCCTTATCTGTGGGCATCTGGTCACACACGGAGGGTTGGCAGTGACTTGTGGACCACACTCTAAGTGGCCGTGCCAAACACACTCTAAAAGTTGCTTACTGTTTCATGAATTGTCTTTCTCCACTAGAATGTCAGCTCCAGGAGGGCAAAGATTTTTTTCTGTTTCCTTCTGTACCCTAGTGCCAGAACCAGTGCATAATAGGTGGTCAACAAATACTTCTCATTCATTGAAAAAAATAATTCAAATCATATGAAAAGTTACGAAATAAAAAGTAATAAAAGTATATTATCCTTCCATCTATCTCTTTCCTCCAAAATGACAGTTTTGTATATCTTTTAAGGAAAAAAATGTTGATGTGTGTGGATATTTTTAAAATATTTATTATATATTCAAAAGGAGTCATACTTACATGGTGTTCTGGACCTTTGGACTTAGTATATAACTGCTCAGTCCGTGCATTCAGCTCTGCTTCATCTGTTTGACCGATGTATACTTGTCCGGAGCGTGGGTGTGCCGTTGTGGACTTAACCCATCTCCCATGGCTGGCCTTTTAGGCTGCTCCTTGTTCTCTGCTGTTACTGAATGTTCTGATACACACGTCTCGGGTTACTGCAATGGGTCTGTTCCTAGCTGGCCATCCTTGAAACGTTTAAAGACAAGAGTGTAAGTTACTGTTTTCCCAACCTGGCCGCAAACCCAGGAACCATACAGAGAGGGACTGTGGAAACCCTTTAAGTCCAGTGGACAGTTAAACATGGTTAAGGGTGACTTCAGATCATGCGTCCCCCCACCACCCCCTGCCATGCTTCTTTTTTCTTTCTGTCTTTGTGTTATTAACTGTGTCATTCTTTTTTGAAAATGTTGTGCTAGTAGTGAGTGTTACTTCTTACTTACATTGGCAAATATGTATTCCTATGGGAAGTTCCTATGACCAAAACCACAATTTTCATAAATAAGACACAGAGTTTTCTAATAGGCTACCAAGTTGCAGGTGGAATGTTTAAGGAAGCTCCTGCTTTTTTCGATGTTTGTCAAAGTATATTCATTTGGATACTGGATTTTGTTAGGCTCAGCTTGATGTCTCCTAGATTCTTAACACACACACAAGGCAATGTGGTGGGAATCAGTGATGCTCCAGCTTGTGCAGGCCTGACACTCACCTGCAGGCCTTGTTAAAGCCATGCTCGCTGGGCCCAGTTTCAGATCCAGTCTGTCTAGGAAGGCCCTGAGTATTCACATTTCTAACATGTTCCCAGGGGCTGCTGCTGCTGTGGGCCTGGGGCCCACACTTTGTCCTCAGCACTGGGGCCCATAGACCAGTAGCATCGGCGTCACCAGGTTGCTTATTAGAAATACAGACTCTTAGGCCTCACCCCAGACCAAGCCAAGACAGATCTAAATTTTAGCAATTGCCCCGCCAGGGGATTTGTATGCACATTAATGTTTGAAAAACATGGGCAAAAAGGCGGAGTAAGCACAGTTTTCTGTATAGGACCACCCAGTGAATAATTTAGGTGTCCTTGGCCATGTGATCTCTGTGGCAGCTGTTTATCTCTGCTGGTGTAGTGCAAGAGTGGCTATGGATGGGACTTGACCCGTGGTCCAGAGGTGAAGACTTCTCCTTCCAAAATGGGCACAGGTTCAATCCCTGGTCAGAGAACCGAGATCCCACATGCCGTGGGGTGTGCCCAAAAATTAAAAAAAAAAGTAGGTATGGATAAGACAGAATGAATGGGTATGGCTGTGAGCCTATAAAAATTACTGTATAGACACTGAAATTTGAATTTTGTATACTCTTCTACGTGTCATGAAATGTTTTCTCGGATCATTTAAAAATTGGGGTTTTTTTTTAGATCATTTGAAAATGTAGACTCCGTCCTAAGTTCATGGGCTGAGACATAACCAGCTGAGTCTTGGCTTAGAGGAGTGGAATGTTTCTCTGAGAGTCAGGACGCCTGCTGAATTCTGCTGCCAGCTCACGGAGTGACCTGCAGCCGGTCATTTTACCTCCCTGCCTCTGGATCTCTGAGCAGGAGAGATGAAGGGGCTGGAGCTTTCCTGGTGGCTCACTGGTAAAGAATCTGCCTGCAATGCAGGAGATACATGTTGGATCCTTAGGCTAGGAAGATCTCTTGGAGGAGGAAATGACAACCCACTCCAGTGTTCTTGCCTAGGAATCCCCATGGACAGAGGAGCCTGGCAGGCTATAGTCCATGGGGTCGCAAAGAGTGGGACATGACTGACCATGAGCATTTGGCTTGACTTGGCTTTGATGAAGAGGTTGGGCCCCAGGGCTGTGCGCGCGGCCCTGCCTTCCGCAGGCCCCTTGCCTCAGCCAACACCCCTGGACAGTCATGGTGCTCCCTTCCACTGAATTATGCTCAAGCAGTCCTCCAGGCGCATGAACACTGCCAGTGGACTGGAGTTGGCCCAAGCAGCAAGGTCATTTAGCTGTTCTGGGTCTCTGTGTTCCCTAAGATCCCCTCCGGCTCAAACTCTCCCACACTCCAGGCTGGAAGGGTCTGCTGTCTCATTCTTTTCACGCTCCAGCCTCCCCAGCCTTCCCCAGGTCCTTAGTGACTCTCTTTGTTTTGTTAAAAGTAAAAAATACAATACTGCATGGTAGTTAACAGGGGTTGTTCTTATTTTCTTCCAACTGTTCGATCCCGCCAGGACCCTCTGTCCATGGGGTTCTCCAGGCAATAATGCTAGAGTGGGTTGTCATTTCCTTCTTCAGGGGATCTTCCCCACCTAGGGATCGAACCTGCATCTCCTGCATCAAAGCCAGATTCTTTACTGTCTGAGCCACTTTCTGGAGGCTCAAATGTTCAATAGTTCATATGCATTAAATACAACTGTTAAATAGTCCTTACTGTATATGTGATGCATTTTATTTTAAAAACAGAAAGTAATGCATTCGTGTGGTGAAGATAGTTAAAGCTGTTCCAAAGAGTCTGCAGCTGAGCTTCTCAACTCCAGCACTGCTGACACTTGGGGCTGGATAATTCGTTGTTTCTTCTTGGGGAGCTGTCCTGTGCACTGTAGGATGTTGAGCAGCATCCCTGGCCTTCCCCCACTAGATGCCAAGGGTACCTCTCCCCCCATCTCCCCAGTTATGATGATCAAAATATCCCCAGGTGAGAAACACCTATCTGCAGTGAAAGGCACTGCTCTTGCCTCCACCGGCCCCCATCACCCAGCTTCCTTGTCCATACCAGTTTCTTCTGTGTGTTTAGGGAAACAGCCTGCATGTATACCAGCATAACATTGACTATATACAATAAATGTACTGAAACTGCTACATCTATTTTATCTACTTTCATACTAGTGATAGCAAATCACACAGAAATCCAAGATGTTTGGATTCCTTTCTGTTCTTTTTTATAAATAGGCAAAGATCTGAAGTCAGATCAGTCAGTCAGTTATGTTATGCTTAGGACGAAAGGATCTTTCCCCATAACCCTTTGCTCTGCACATCAGATCCTCTGACAAAACCTGGCCATTTCTAGCTAGTCACCCAAACTGCCGACCGTTTAAATAATCATTTCCTGCCCTGGTCTCCCTTAGGAAAGCACAGCAAGAGTTGCTTAAAAAGTGTGACTGCCTTTTCTTGACCTTCAGTTTGCCATTCAGCTTTGGGGTGATGGTGGACTTCCAGAGACAGAGTTGGCTGAGCTGTTTGTCATGAAACAGATGAGCCTGGGAGTCGGTCGGGGACCTTGACCCTGGCTGAGACATCGAAGCCTCTGCCTACATTAGGATAAAATATGTGGCCTCTGAGTCCCTTGGAAGGTGTTTGCATGTTCTTTCCACTGGTGGATTCCTGCACTTCAAGGATGATGATGTGTTTACCCACTGGTAGGTGTGATGGAAGACAGAGTCCTGAGGAGGTCAGGCAGGAATGGGGATGCCATGTGGCAGGATTGATGGGATTGTTTTTCTGGAATATAGAGCCTGGTATTTATCATGTCCTCATGTCCACCTAATGCACTTTCCTAAAATAGCATCCCCAGGCAGCCGTCAGTATTTAGCATTTGCTATCTTAGAAGGTTTGTGAGCGTCTTGTCATCTCTGTGCCTTGTATGTCCCTCCTTTAGAGTAATTACCCTTCTATATGCTGATTACCCGTTGTACAGTTCTCCACCGACCAGGACATGCACGGCTCTTCTCTTTTATTGCTTGTATCCCTGAAACACAGTGCATGCTAAGCTGCTTTAGTCATGTCTGACTCTTTGCAGGTAGCCCACCAGGCCCCACTGTCCATGGGATTTTCCAGGCAAGAATACTGGAGTGGGTTGCCATTTCCTTCTCCAGGGGATCTTCCTTACCCAAGGATCAAACCTGGATCTCTTTAAGTCTCCTGCATTGCCAGGAGGATTCCTTACCACTAGCACAACCTGGGAAGCCACTGAAACATAGTGGACTCGGCAAATAGTACCCACTCATTAGGTGTATGTAGAATGACTGACTGAATAGACTGAAGATTTGGATAACCTGTATTAGTTAGGAACCATCTTGCAAGTGGCAGAAACCTAACTTAGATCCACTCAAGTGAAATGAAAAGAAGGGAGATTTTTGAGTCACAAACCTGAAGTCTAGGAAGATGTTGGTTTTAAGCATGACTGGGGTTTCAGGCATGGCTGGATCTAGGTGCTCCAAAGATAATGTTGGATATAATTCCTTCCCTGTCTCCTACCTTTGCTTTCTCCACAGTGGTTTCTTTGTCAGGTGCAAAGTCAACATGCAGTTACAATTGATCCTGTCATCTCAGTAACTGCAATGAGGAGAGAGCTCCCCTTTTCCCATTAGTTCCCACAGCAAAGCTGTGGGGTTGAGTCTCGTTATGGTTGATTGAGTGCTTGTCCCTGAATCACTGGAGTCAGGGAACAGGGATGCTTGGATTGGCCAGGCCTGGATCATGTGATTTCTGTCAGAGATTAGGCTGTAATGTGGACGTTTGATCTGTGGCTGAACCTTGTGGACTGAAGTTGGGGGAGATTCAGCTGCCCAAAGGAAAACTGATGTGTTGTTACAACCAACAAGAGGGGATGCCAACCAGGCAGAAGGAACAGATGTTCTCACAAAGACACGGCAGGTTTTTAGGGGTTGGGCTGGGGTAGTTGGTTCGGGCCTTTGCCCCATTTCTCAGTGTGAAGGGAGGCTCTGTTTTCACCCAGAGAGGTCAGTAGCTCTTCCTTGTTTGTGAAGGATTTTCCAAACCCTTGACCCTCACCGTTTGTAAGGCTGTGGCAAACCCCAGCTCCCCAGCCACCTCCACACACTGGCAGACACCCCTGCTCCAGAGACCCTGGTTTACTACCTATTTCCCGCTCAACTGTGAGTCTCAGGATCTCCAAGCCCGCCGTCCACAGTGCCTGGCACACAGAGGGTGCCCAGTTAGCAACTGATGGATGAATGAGTGCCCTCT
The DNA here is from genome assembly GCF_032405125.1 of Capricornis sumatraensis. NCBI lineage: Eukaryota > Metazoa > Chordata > Mammalia > Artiodactyla > Bovidae > Capricornis > Capricornis sumatraensis. The sequence goes on along the minus strand of NC_091071.1, from coordinate 27,713,967 downwards.
ACTTCCTGGAGAAGCGGACGCTGCAGATCTCACAGGGCCGCTCGATGCGCTTCCCGTGCTGCCAGCAGTCACCCCATCAGTTGGGCCAGTGGAGCTGGGGTATCCTGGTGGTGAGATGCCTGGTTTCTTTGTTGTTGAAGAGACACCCCTGGGTGTGTGCTTTCTTGCAAATCCATCCACCCACTCACCCATCCATCTACTTACCTATCCCACCCATCCACTCACCCACCCACAAACATTTTCTGGGTATCTGCCACGATCCAGGTGCTGTCCCAGGCACTGATGGTAGAGCGGTGAACACTACAGACAAAAGCCCTCACCCTCGTGGGGTGTTCGTTCATTCATTCTGACTGGGAGAGAGAGACAGTGCACATAATGAATGCATAAAGAATATACAGAATGCTAAACTGTCATAAGTGCAACGGGATAAAAAAAAAAAAAAGGTTCTGGCTAGAGCAGCTGTGAGGGCTTACAGGTTTTAAACGGGATGATCATGGGAGTTCCCTGGCGATTCGGTGATTAAGACTCCACGCTTCCACTGCATGGGCCGTGGGTTCTATCCCTGGTCGGGGAACTAGGATCCTGCACTCTGTGGCCAAAAAAAAAAAAAAAAGGATGATCCGAGACTTCACTGAAAAGGCGATACCGGAGTGTTCACCTGGTGGCAGTCAGGGGCCCGACATTTGAGAAGGGAGAGCGAGTGCAGAGGCGCTGTGGCAGGACTGTGTCTGCCTCACGGAAGAGTAACCGCAGAGGCCGCGGGGCTGGAACAGAGGGAAGGAGCGGGGAGAGTGGTGGGATAGGAGGGCAGACAAGTTCAGAGCTGTGCCGTTTACCAATCAGTCAGATCCTGGGGCCGGAGGCAAGACTGTGGCTTCTACAGTGAGTAAAAAAGACTGATATTGGAGAGGTGATTTTTTTTTAAAATTGTATTTTAATGATAAATAATTCACCACATCTATGTGTGCAGTTCCGTGGTGTTTATTGTATTCACTGGGCTGGGCAGCCATCCCCACTGCCTAATTCCAGAGCACTTCCGTCACCCCAGAAGGAAACCCTGTACTTACTGGAGTCACTCCACATCCTCCAGCCCAGGGCGTCCTCTCTCTACCGTCTGTCTCTGTTTCTGTTCAGTTGCTCAGTCGTGTCCAGCTGTTTGCGATCCCATGGACTGTAGCAGACCAGGCTTCCCTGTCCTTTACCATCTCCCAGAGTTTCCTCAAACTCTGTTCACTGAGTCACTGATGCCATCCAACCATCTCGTCCTCTGTCGTGCCCTTCTCCTCCTGCCTTCAGTCTTTCCCAGCATCAGGGTCTTTTCTAACGAGCTGGCCCTTCTCATCAGATGACCAAAGTACTGGAGCTTCAGCATCAGCATCAGATATTCAGGGTTGATTTTGATTTGCCTCTTCTGGATATTTCATTTAAATGGAATCATATATAATGTGTGTGGCCTCCATGTCTGTCTCCTTTCATTTAGGACCATGTTTTCAGGGCTCATCCGTGGCGCAGTGGGCATCAGCACTTCAGTCCTTTTTGAGGTTGAATGCTGTTCCTCTGTGTGGATCTGGTGGGGGAGTTTTGAGTGAGGAGACTCTCCAGGTGGGAGGCGAGTGTGGCATCAGAACCTGGGGGAGGGGAGCCAGCATGTGCAGGCGTCCCAGGGATTGGGTGTTGGTGGCTTTTTGAGCACCTAACCTCCCTTGTGGCCACAGATCCTGGAAAATTTCCATGCCTTCCTTCAGGGTCACCTCCCTTGTTAATGTCAGAACCTGCACTGCTTTCCAGTGCCCTGTTCTTGGTGGTTTGGTTGCTAAGCTGGGTCCGACTCTTGCGAGTCTGTGGACTGTAGCCCGCCAGGCTCCTCTAACCATGGAATTCTCCAGGCAAGAATACTGGAGTGGGTTGCCATTTCCTTCTCCAGGGGATCTTCCTGACCTAGGAATCGAACCTAGGTCTCCTGCATTGCAGGCAGATTCTTTACCGACTGGGACCCGGTTAATAGATTCTTTGGGAAAACAGTCCAAGGACTTTGAACTGAGTCCTAAAACAAGAAATAAAAGAGCCGCCATCTGTTGCATTTTACTGTTCCCCAGGCACAGGGTTAAGCGCTCTTCAGTAGTGCCTGGTTCCTTGCTGCCAAAAGCCCTGTGCATGCTTATCCTGATTTCCCACTTCATAGATGGAAAAACAGAGGCTGTCTACTGCCCAGGGTCACATAGCTGATAAACAAGCAGAGCTTATGGGTTTAATGTTTAAGATGTATGACCTTCTAATAGGTAGCAAAGAAATGAGGCAGCTGAGACCCTGAAAATACCCTGGACCTCAGCTGCACCAGAATCTTGGCCACACTGGGATCTCCTGATTGATTGCTGGCCATCTGTCCCGAGCTCAAGAATGAGGTCCCAGGCAGTTTATTTTCCCCCAGGGAAAGCCTTTAATGGCTCTTGGAGCCTGGGCTAATGTGGGGTTGGAGACTTGTGCCCATCTGCTGGGTCCAAGGTTTTCCAGATTGCCTTGGTAATGTGTGCCGGTGACCTCCAGGGGATGTTGTTAGCCTCGCCGGCAACACCTGGTACTGTGCTGGCCCCAGCAAAGGGGCGGGGCCCGGGGAGACACCTGTTGATCTTTTCCCACCTAAACAGTGCAGCCCAGCCTTGGATTATTCGGAGTCTTTCCTTTTTCCTGGTGAGGGAGGGCCTACTGTCTCAGACAGCGGAACCCAAATTCCCATTGCCTGGAGTTGAAATCCCAAGCCTCCCCACAGGACTTAAGGAAAGTCTGATTTTGTGGGGAAGGGAGTAGGCTGAAGACCTTTGGCTGTTTGTTTTTTCTTTTTTTAAAAAACCTACGTTCCTTTCCTGAGGGTGCTCTGAGCTGGAAGGAGCTTTCAGCAGTGGTATGAGTCCTCCATGTCCACCCCTATTTCACAAATGAGACAGTTCAGGCTGGTGAAAGGAGGGGACTTGCCTGAGGTCTCAGGGCTCCTGTGTTCCTGGGGTCATTCTGGGCACTGAGGATACAGCCACATACACAAATCCCTACCTTTGTGGAGTTTGCATTTCAGTGCAGAAGACAGACACTCAATATCTGTAATTTTACAATGTAAGGTAGTGATAGGTGTTATGAAGAAAAATAAACCAGGGTGTAAGGATGGTGCTGGAGAAGACTCTTGAGAGTCCCTTGGACAGCAAAGAGATCAAACCAGTCAATCCTAAGGGAAATCAACCCTGAATACTTATTAGAAGGACTGATGCTGAAGCTCCAGTACTTTGGCCACCTGATGTCAAGAGCCGACTCATTGGAAAAGACCCGGGTGCTGGGAAGGATTGAAGGCAGGAGGAGAAGGGGGCAACAGAGGATGTGATCCTTAGGTAGCATCACTGACTCGATGACCGTGAGTTTGAGCAAACTCTGGAAGATAGTAAAGGACAGAGGAGCCTAGTGTGCTGGAGTCCATGGGGTCACAAAGTCAGACACAGCCTGGCGACTAAACAGTAGCAACAAGGATGGAGAGTGGTCTCGGGGCTGTTGTGAGTTGGGCATCCTCTCAGAACAGGGAGAGACTGGATGGGAAAGTCGTTTTGGGCAGAGGGCACTGCACAGACGTTGGCTCAGAGGTTTGATCTCGCTTGGTGATGTTGAGGGACCCCTTGAATGCCCATTCAGTGTCCACTGGAGAACGGTGGTGGGAATGGCCGGGACTTTTGGCTCCTAGCCATTGGTTTATCCAGTTCATTCTCTGGGTGTTTAGTGAGTGCCTGCTGTATGCTAGGCTTTGGGCATGTGCCACTGCTCCTGTGACTGAGATGCTGACCTTGCCTGCTTGCAGGTGGCCCTGTCTACATTTGCCGTCTATGTGACCGTCGACGAGAACAATATCCTGGATGCCCAGAAGGCCTTCGTGTCCTTGGCCTTGTTCAACATCCTCCGCTTCCCCCTGAATATCCTCCCCATGGTCATCAGCAGCATTGTGCAGGTACAGGCGAGACCGGGGGGTTTCAGGGAAGGGGCTCGGGGGAAACAAGGCCAAAGGGCACGGAAGTCCCCTGGATGCAGCTGCCTCTGTGTGACTTGTCCCACTGTGCTCAGGGCGGGGGGGATGGTGATCGAGGCCTGGACCTTTGTGCTTTTGTTGGTCCTGCCCTAAAGAAAAAGAGATGTTTTTATTTATTGACATGCATACCCAAGTGTATGTGTGTGCGCGCGCTTGCGCTCAGTCAGTCGTGTCTGACTCTGCGACCCCATGGACTGTAGCCCACCAGACTCCTCTGTCCATGGGATTCTCCAGGCAAGAATACTGGAGTGGGTTGCCATTTCCTTCTCCAGGGGATCTTCCTGACCCGGGGATCGAACCCACGTCTCTCGTGTCTCCTGCATTAGCAGGCGGGTTCTTTACCCTTGCGCCACCTGGGATGCGCCAGGTGTATGAAACAAAAGTTATTGCAGCTAGGCTTTCCTGAGCTCCGCAAGATTCTTTCTGGATCCTCTTCTATTCTAACTGAGTCTCTTCCACCCTGCCCTGTCGCACCGGGTTCTGTTTCTTACACCTCCAGCTACTTCATGCTGATGTATTACAGAGATCAAACCAATATTGTAATTGAAGCAATTATCTTTCAATGAAAAATACATAAATTAAAAAAAAAATCCCGCCACTAAATTGGTTTTGCAACCCACTCATGGGCTTGGCTCACCATTTGAGAAGTTCCAGCTGGACGCCCTGGAAGCCCCTAGCCCGGGTGGTGATTCTAAAGGAGAGGAAGCCACTCAGTCACACTTATACCCTCTGAAGCTCCTGCACTTTCCTGCCCACGGCGTTGGTCACACTCTTCTCCCTAACTGTCCACACGTTTCCATGAAAACTGTATCATTAGCCACATTGACAAATAAGCCTTAAGGTTTCATTGTCCAAGCCCTGGTCAAAGCTTTTAAAAAATAAGCCAGTAAAACCCCTTCTTATTATGACCAATTTCACGTGTATGCAGAAGTGGCGAGAATAGTATAAGAATGCCGCGTGCCCATCACCCAGATCCAGCGTTTTGCCGTGATTACTTCATCCGATCCTGTCTTCCTTCCTCCCTTCATTCCTTTCTCTCTTCGCTGAAGAATTTTAAAGGAAATCCCAGATCTCTTGGCATTTCACCCATAAATATTTCAGCATGCATTTCTTCTTACATAAGTAACACCATTATCAGACCTAACAGAAGTAACAGTAATCTCTTAAAATAATACTTGTTCCATATTAAAATTTTCTGGATTATCTCTCAGAAATGTCCTTGCTATTGGGCTGTTTAAATCAGAACCTTTGCTTTTTTAAAATTTGTTTTTGTTGAACATATGTTCAGTACACACAGCATAGTGATTTGATACATGGGCTTGTGGCACTGCTGTTACGACCATAGCGTCAGCTATACCTCGGTCACCTGTCACGGTTATCGTTTGTTTTTTGTGATGGGAGCCATGCAGTTCTCGTCTCTTAGCAGCTGTGGAGTTTATCATACAGTATCCTTGGCCACAGCCACTGTGTAGTGCATTCAGCCTTCAGGACAACTTTATCTCCGAGTTTCAAGTTTATCTTAAGCAAGACCATTGCCTTCGGTTGCTTCTCAAGTCTTGTCAGCCAGGACGGTCCCCCACCCTCCTCTGTAATGCCACCTGTGGGCCTTTTAAAGGAAGACACACTAGAACCCAGACCCATTTAATTTTTTCTTCTGAGGCGTCCGCTCGGGGTAGGAAATGCAGAAACTTAACAGATAAGAGAGGATGTGGGCCTCTCTGCACCCAGGGGAAACCACTGTGAGTTAGCCTCGGGTCTGTTTTTGCAAAAACGTGTTTAAAAATAACTGCAGCCTGTTGTTGCTCTCCGTGCAGGCGAGCGTCTCCCTGAAGCGCCTGAGGGTCTTCCTGTCCCACGAGGACCTGGACCCTGACAGCATCCAGCGCCGGCCCATCAAAGACGGTGCGTCCCGGGAGCGTGGACAACCTACAGGCCTTCCCCGGAGGGTGAACGTGCACCTCTCTTATCTGCCTTCTTGTGAGAGGCCCACCCCTCCCCGAGGGCCAGGTTCCAGGGCCCCAGCTTCCACTCCATTCTGGGCAAATCAGCAAACTGAGGAAGTTGGAGACTCAGCAGACGCCACCCCTGCAGCTGTGCTGCCTCAGGCGGGTCACTTCACTGCTCTGAGCCTCACTTTCCCCATCTGGGCAATGGAAAGGACAGTGCCTTTCTTTTGTGTTTGGTAGATTTGTTATTCTGTAGCTTATTGATTTATCCTTTCCCAATGGACCCCTGAGCAGGGATCTCCAGGCACTCAATAAGAAATATTCATAGCACTAGTGGTAGTTACTGCTTTCATTGCAATGGCACGCCTGCTAGGTGTGTCCTGTCCTAAGGACGTCACCATACTCACCCGTCCATTGCTCACTGCAGCTGTGGAAACCCTCCATCAGCAGACGAGGACGCTTGCCTGGGTAACTCACACACTAGTACGAAGTAGCCAGGATTCACATCCGCTGCCCGTCAGCATAATCTGTGTTCTCACCCATGGTTCCACATCTCCGCACTGAGATTTACTGAGCACCCGCTATGTGTCAGTCATTGTTCTAAGGACTGTCTGTGTTGCCTCATTTTTCTCCTCATGACAGCCCTGTGAGGTTGATCCCATTAACAATCTCAAGTTTACAGATGAGGAAAGTGAGGCACAGAGAAGTTAACTAACTTGCCTGTGCTTCTCCAGCTAGGAAATGGAGATTTCCTAGCACACGGGATTTGAACCCACAGAGTCTGGCTCCCAAGCCCAGTAGATGTGGTCAGTGGGATGAACGTGTGTATGCATGTGAGCGGTACATCGCGTGTACACACGTGAGCAGTGTAGCAGGTGTGTACATGTGAGCGGTGCAGCAGGCATTCAGATGTCCTCAGTGGCATATAGAACACCCAGCACAGCACTTGACAAACAAAGATCATGGTAGTCGACCCCCCCATGTATGTGCAAGGCGGTCGGCATGGGGGGCCGCGCCCCTCAGCCTCAGCACCACCAACATTCGGGTCAGGGTCGCTTTGCTGTGGGGATGTCCCATGTGTTGTATTGAGTTGGCCAGAAAATTCATTTGAGTTTTTCTGCATAATGTTACGAAAAACCCAGAGTTTTTGACCAGTGCTATAGGCTGCTTGAGCAGCACCCCTAGGTGCCAGTAACACCCATCCCAGGTTCGACAACTGAAAATGTCTCCAGACATTGTGTCCCTGGGGGATCAAAGTCACCCCTAGTTGAGAACCACCACTTCCTGGAACCTCCCTCCCGATTTCCCTGGCCTGTGGTTGTCCAGTTTCTGTTGTGTTGAGGATCGAGTTATTCCCTGCCCCCAACACACACACACGCACACACACACACACACACGTGTACACAGACATGTACACACACACACGTTGCAGAATGATGCCATCTACTCCAGGGTTTGGGGTCAACCAAGGAGGTTTCAAGCTCCCCAGATCAGCTCACAGCAAGAGTCACGTTGGAAAACCCCTGGGCCTGGGTCCAGGCCTCATTTGAGGCCTTAGCCCCGATTCCCTGCCCTGAAGGCAGCCTCTCTTAGGTACTCAGCCTTTGAGATGTTTATCCACACTCTCCAGGTGCCAGATGGGGGCCCCTAGGCAGCTCCTGGCCAAGTCTTATAGCCTCTAGCTTGACTGACTCTAGTGGCTGTTCTTAAATTCCTTAAATAGCACCTTCCAGCTTCCTCCTTGTTTGCTGTTGCAGGGGACAGATGGGAGCCAGGCAGGTTAAGTTTGGTTAACCAGTAACTTCCGCTCCTCACAGATTTTGTTGCTTTGGTGGGTGGGGCAATTTATTTATGCCTGTGACAACTTAGAAGCACCCCCCCATCCCCCCATCCCCCCCCCCCATCTTCTCTTTAGATGGTTTCAAGTTGCCTCATCATTTAGGCCAGAAGTTGTTTGTGTAAGTGAGGGGCATGGAGTAAAAAGAATAAAATGAGGGAATGTTGATGCAGGCAGATGGGCTAGAACACATAGGGCCGCCTTACGCAGACTTTGTCTGGCGTGCCTTCCCCTCCCCTGCCACGATTCCCCATTTCCTGTTGCATCCCCAAGTTTGCACAGTTTACAGAGATTGGTGTCGAGGGGAAGACTGACCTGCCCTGACGTGAGCGGCGTGGCTGGAGGAAGGGAGAGAGGGGATGCAGGGAGGTGAGTTAGGAGGCCTTCCCGGAATCCAGTAGTTTCAGGGTGAAGGACCCTACTTTGAACATTAGAGGAGGGGCCCTGGAGGTGTAATGAGGGCCAGCCTGAGCTGATCTCGGGCGACTGCATGAGGGAGCTGCTGGCGCCCTGTGACCTTAGCTTCTGCTCACCCCGCCCCCGCCCCTCCCGCAGAGCTGCCGGAAGCTCCCGGAACGAGGACGGGAGGCCCCGGGGGTCCCTGGCCCTCCCAGATTGTGCGGCCTCCTATCTTTTAAAGGCAGAGCCCTCTCGTGGTTTCAGCTCTCTGGGTGGAGGCCGCTTCCAGAGCTGCTGGTTGAAGTTCTTCAGAAACAGTGACTGATGTGACCAGATAATGCCTAGCATGGGTGTCCAGCCTCTGGAGTTGAACTGCCTGATACGGAAAAACAAAAAGTAACAGCCTGCTGCTCCAGCGCAGGCCGCGGCTGCACCTCCGCCTGACGTGTTATCTCTGGTGCCTTCCAGCTGGAGCCACGAACAGCATCACCGTGAAGAACGCCACATTCACGTGGGCCAGGAATGACCCCCCCACGCTGCATGGGTAAGTGGGACGTGGAGAGAGCCACGGGGGCCTGGGCAAACGCAGGTCTGAATTCCAGCGAGCTCCAGCTCTGTGACCGTGAATGGGTCACTTTGCCTCAATGAGTGTCAGTTCGGCTCATCCGGCAGGTCCCGTCGCACCTGCTTGGACTTCGGGGAGGAGCAGATGACCGTGGGCCTGGCTCAGAGGGTTCCCTCAGACTGTGAGTGACTCGAACCTTGCCCAGATCGGCTTATGCAACAAAGAGAAACTTCTGGTTCTCGTAACTGCCAAGGTTCACTTTCAGGTTCGGTGTGATCCGGGGACTCAGACAGTGCCTCTCCTTCGTGTCTTTGTTCCCCAGCCATCTGTGCTGCTTCCTTCTCAGACGTCCTCTTCCCTCAAGATCCAAATGTCCCCCATCGACTCCAGATGTCCCTCCTATATCATCAGGAGACCCACTTGCCTCTTATTGGCCCAGGTTGGGTCACGTACTTCTCCGTGAGCCAATCGCTGTGCCAGAAGAGACGGAGCACACTGATTGGCTGAGTGGGTCGGAAGTTGTGATGGTGGCAGGAAGGATTGGGTCTGCTGAAAACTTGTCCACTCACTTGTGATATCAGACTGGGTTGTTCTCCATCCTCTCTCTTAGCTACCTGGTTCACCCTTTCCCACCATTTCTATGTCTGAGACACTGCCCACCTCAGTCCTTATTTTTCTAAGTCACAGCATCCTGGGAATTGACCTGCTTCCCTGGCTACTTGTCAAATGCCTCTGAGTTCTTTCCAACTGCAGGCCTTGCTCCGGGGATCTCAGACTTCTTAAGGAGTCCCCCATCACAGGGCCAGACAGGACATTTTTAGGGGCCAGATTTATATCCCTCCATGCCCCTAAATAATTGCCCCCTTACTGAGTAGCCAAATTACTGCTGTGTTTTATTTGAGGATGTGGGGAGGGGCAGATCAGCCTTTCTGGAGAAACGAGTCTGTTAGGAAGTTCTTCCTTATGTCTGCTTAACTCATGTCAGCTTCAACTTTAGCTTTTCTCTTGTCCTGCTTCATAAGTGAGTAGTCTGTGTCTATGCCTCTGTCCCTCTGTCTGTCCTTCCAGCCTCAAAGAACTTTTTGTTCCCGTCACCCTCTCTTGACCGACCCATTGAATATCCACCCTTCAACCCCCGCCGACCCCAGATTTCTCCATCCAGACCTATAAAATTTTCCCGTCTTGCCTGGATGATCACAGGAGCTGCCTCACTGGGCTGACTGTTCTGTCCTGGCCCCTTCATCCATTTTCCTCCCAGCGTAGAACAAAAGAACAATCAGTGTGACAAAAGAACAATCAGTGTGACCACGTAGCATGTACGGAAGAATTGAACAATGCGAGCAAAAGCCATCAGCCTTTCCAACCTTTCCACCAATATGTTGAAATCATAATAGCAGCTCTTGGAAAGTGCAGCCAATGCAGGTGAACCCGAGGAGGCCCTGGACATGCCTACCCTCCCCCAGCGGGTGGGATCCCCCATCTCCACTTTGCTGTCTGCCGTGGAGGGCCAGGCCTGGTCCTATGACGTGTGACAGCCCATCTTGTCCGCAGAGTGTTGAGCCTGTTGTGTTTGGTTGGCCAAAACGTGTATTCGGAGTTTTCTGTAGCAGTTTATGGAAAACCCTGAACAAACAGTTTGGCCAGCCCAATACTTCGATTACTGTTATATCCGCCGAAGGGCTATGTCAGTAGAGACATGTTTCTGAAACTCTGATTCACATGTGTTAGGCCCTCCTGTCTGGCTTCCAGCTGGGAAGCATGTCCTCTGGGGCCCTCTCGAGTCTGGACGCCACCCACCCACCTCTTCAGGACTGCCCCCCCACTCCCTGCCTTATCTTGTGTCATTGACGTGTCTACCTGTGGTCACACCTGTGATTTCACACCCACGGGCCTTTCCTCAGGCTGTCCCCAGGTGTCTGGGTCATGCTCACCCTTCCTCTAGCCTTGGTTTTGGGATGGCCTCTTTATTGAGCTTCCCCATTAGTTCAGTAGCAAAGAATCCACCTGCAATGCAGGAGGTGCAGGAGATGGGTGTTCAATCCCTGAGTCGGGAAGATCCCCTGGAGGTGGGCGTGGCAGCTCACTCCAGTATTCTTACCTGGAGAATCCAATGGACAGAGGAGCCTGGTGGGCTACAGTCCGTGGGTCACAAAAGGTTGTACATGACTAAGTGAGCACACACGCACCCTTCCTTGAGCACCTGCATCACGCCCCCAGGTGAAGGGAATCCCCCTCCACTCAAGCCCCCTTCTCCTGTCTCGGAGTCACTCAGGTCGCACCTGCAGGGTCTTCCCTAAGATGCAGCTGTGTCAGGCCTGGCACAGAAGCCTCTGGGGCAGTTCCCTGAACTAATAAGCTCATTGTAGAAACAGCGGGAGTGCTGTCCAGACCTCAAGACTCCGGACAACCCTGCCTTCCCTCTCTCCCAACTTGGGGCCCATCCAGCGTCGGGAAGCCAGGCTCCCCCATCTGAGCCCAGGGTGTGTCATGTCGTTTCAGCATCACCTTCTCTGTTCCGGAAGGTTCCCTGGTGGCCGTGGTGGGCCAGGTGGGCTGTGGGAAATCGTCTCTACTCTCAGCGCTCTTGGCCGAGATGGACAAGGTGGAGGGCCACGTGACTGTCAAGGTAGGAGGCCTGGGTGGGGGCCAGGTAACTCACGGCCAAAGGGAAGGCCACAGGGCAATGCGGTGTTTCCTTTTATGACCTCTTATGACCTTGTTCAGCAGGTGGGGACTCCTTCATTCTCTTCTTCTCTGCCCTCCCAGAAGGCAAGATTGTGGTGTCATTTAGCTCCTGCTGTGTCTCAGCACCTAGAATAGTGCCCGGGATGCAGTAGGCACTGGATAAGTATTTAGTAAACACACGAATGCCCCCTGGGCCACGCTCTGCCCTCGACTCCCTCCCCATCGCCGCCCTGCAGTGTGCATCCCGGGGCCGCCTCAAGCATGGCTCTTTCGGGCTTGTTCTTTCTCTTTGTGGTTCTCCTTGTATCTCTTTTGGCAAATATAACAACACTTAAAATTTTTTATTGATGTCATTGGAATATTTCCTTGGAGAATTCTTTTTAAGGGACTTATTTAAATTCTCAGTGTTTGTTGGATTCTTAATATGGGGCTAAAGGGAGACTGTTTTTACTGCTTTTAAATACACAGTGTTTTGAACTGAGTTGCAGTGTCTTGGGAGAGAGTTTAAGAGGCTGCCTTAGTGAACAGATGTGTAACATCAGAATCAGGAGCCTTGTTTGGCATTTAGCTCTGTCCCCCGCCCCCAAGACCCTTCCCTGGGGTTGAGGATATTTTCTTCCAGAGTTTTATTGATACCAGCATTTCTTGGAGCATGATCTGCAGCAAATTCATCTTACTGTTCAGGGAATAAAGAGTCCTGGGCTCAAACAAGCTTGGGAAATAGTACAGATTCTGATTCCTTTCCTGTTGAACACTTAAAGGCTCTGATAAGTCCTGCAGGGAGGGGGAAAAAAAAACCCACCTGTTTAACTTTGGTTAATCCTGCGTGTCCCAGACACATTTGCCTGTACCTCTTCATTGCCTAGACAGCAACTCCTTATGTCTTAAGATTACTGTCTCCTGGAGTCTACTTTTGGGGCATGCTGGTTTGTGCCATAGTTTTCATTTCAGAGCAAAATCCTTTCTTTGTTGATGATCATATGCCCTTGAGCCTAATGTGTGTTAGAGCAAAGTGTATGATAGTTGGGTCCAGACTAATGAGGGTTTCCCAGGTGGCGCTAGTGGTAAAGAACCTGTCTGCCAGTGCAGGAGACACAGGAGACAGAGGTTCAATCCCTGGGTCAGGAAGATCCCTTGGACCTATTGTTTTAAGAAATGATCTGTCATTACTTTCAAATACATGTTATAAAGTAAAGTTCATAAGCAGCATGAGCTAGGTTAATTGGAAGAAGACTCAGGATCATGGTGGGATCCACATTGCCTTCTGTCTGATTAACCGTGGGTTTCCACAATCACAGCCCTATTGACATTTCATGCCAGATAATTCTCTGCTGTGGAGGCTGTCCTGTGCACTGTGGGGTGTTCAGCAGCATCCCTGACCTCTGCCCATGAGATGCCAGAAGCAGCCACAAGTCATAGCAACCAAAAGTGTCTCTCGACATTGTCACATATGTCCCCTAGGGGGCAAAATTACCCCCAGTTGAGAACCACTGAATATATAGATGATGGACCAAAAAGTGAGGGTGTTTGAATATTTGGTTTGATGAGGTTGTAGATTTATTCGTGACTGGTTATTTTGCCTTGGTAAGGGAAGGGCTACCTACAATGTGGGTAGACCCCAGGTTCGATCCCTGGGTCAGGAAGATCCCCTGGAGAAGGGAATGACAACCCTCTCCAATATTCTTGCCTGGAAAATTCCATGGAGAGAGGAGCCTGGCGGGCTACAGTCCATGGGGTCATAAAGAGTCGAACATAACCGAGCAACTAACTACAACAAGGAAAGTGCGGGAAATGTGTTTAAAATGTTTATTTTGTCTCAGTAGTTTAGTTGGTAGGGCTCATGCATACTGTGGGAATTACCTGTGGGTTCTGCAGTGAGGCTTTGTGACAGTCTGGCCACTTTAAGTTAGGATATTGACGTCAGCAGTTTGGTTATTTATCTGAGAGTGGAGATGAAGAGCTGGGCTCCCTGGGTTTCATTTCCAACCTCATCCTCCTAGCATCCCTTTATTTAACAGTTTTTGAGGGCTCCCCTTTGCCCTTTTAGTGAAGCTCATACTTCTCATCCCGGAGAAGGGAACGGCAATCCACTCCAGTATTCTTGCCTGGAGAATTCCATGGGCAGAGGAGCCTTGTGGGCTGCAGTCCATGGGGTCGCAAAGAGTCAGACACTACTGAGCTACTAACATGCACGCACGCACACACGCACACACACACACGCACGCCCCTAGGACCACCAGCCTCGTGTGAGTCCCCTCCCACCCCCCAGCTCCTTCCTGCCTGTCTTTCTCTCTCATCATGGTCCCATCACACTGGCCTTCCTGTTGCTCAGACTTGCGAAGTTCCTCTTGATTTTGGACACACACAGCAGTCAGCGGCAGCTTGCAGCAAGTGGCAGTGAGCAGAAGCTGGCAGCCAGGTCTTAGTTTCCTGAACTGGGAGTCCTAACCCCTGGACCACAGGAGCCAGCAGTTAGGGCCTGAGTCCCTAGCCCTAGCCCTTGCCCACTTGGTCAAGAACAAATTCAGGAGAGGAGGCAGAAGGTACGAGTAAAGTAAAAAGTTTGTTGAAAAGAAAAGTGCCTGCAAAAAGCTGCGTGGGCAAACTCAGAGAGTTGGTAGTTGCTTTTCGGAAGTTTAAATCCTTCATAAGGGGGCAGTTTTCCAGGTCTTTGTCTTCCCCTGAGGTGTGCACACCTTAGCCAAGATGGATCTCAAAGTGGAGGCTTCTGGGAGGAGTAAGACTCATTATGGTCTGGCATTATTCTCTGACTTTTGACCCTAAGGAGCCTTTCCATGCTTGTGCAGTGGCTCCTTTGTTCCAGAAAAAGGAGGGGAGTGGAGATCCCTTAATCCTTTACCCAAACAGGATTTTGCCCTTCTTTGTCCTGGCCATGACTATTCTCTTAAGGATATTTACAAGACAAAGACTGCCTATTTACCCTGTTTCTGTTGTTCCATTTTGGAGGGCAAATAGGCTGACTGTAAATGCCTTGACTGGAGCCCACCTCTCTTGTCTCAGGAAATGCAAAGAGGAGATGAGTTGTAAGCATCCAACCTGAAGCCCACTTCTTTGTCCCCCCATGAAACGCAGGCAGAGGTCACGTGTAAATGTCTAACCTGGAGCCTTTCTGTCCCCTGCCTCCCTCTCACGCAGTTCCTCAGACTGAAATGCTCTTTCCTCTTCTCTTTATCAGACCAACTTATTTTCACCTATCAGTCCTTGTTTAAATTATTTTTTTTCAGTTACTGAAATACATGAAACAAATGCCCTCCTCGTAGTCTTTGTTCTTATGCCATTCTGACACCTTGCATTATGTGGAAATATACAGCAACTTTAGAAACGGACAGTTTTTATACAGATATCTTTGCTTAAATTTCATCAAGGAAATCTCAAGGGCTCTTTTAATGTTGTCCCAAACTAAGTCTCCCTTAAAAAAAAAAAAGGTTTTTTTTAATTGAACTATAGTTGATTTACAATGTTGTGTTAGTTTCTGGTGTACAGTGAAGTCATTCAGGTAAATGTATATACGTATTCTTTTTCAAATTCTTTTCCGGTATAGGTTAAGTCTTCCTTTTAAAGGACTTTTTGGAAAGTCTTGTATTTTTCTCTCTTAGCCTGTACCACAACAATAATCAAATAATTTTTATTATTATTATTATTCAGGTACTTCCCTTTCTTGGGAACCAGGAGGTTTTGTTGTTGTTTATTTTAAATTTTATTTTATTTTAAATATTTTATAAAATTTCTTAAATTGAAATATAGATGATGTGGGGGCTTCCAGGTGGTGCTAGTGGTAAAGAACCTGCCTGTCAGTGCAGGAGACATAAGAGACGTGGGTTCGATCCCTGGGTTGGGAAGATCCCCTGGAAGAGGGCATGGCAACCCACTCCATTATTCTTGCCTGAAGAATCCCATGGAGAGAGGGGCCTGGTAGGCTACAGTCCATATGGTTGCAGAGTGTCAGACGTGACTGAGGCGATTTAGCACACAGACGATGTACAGCATTTTATAAGATTCAGGTGTGCAGTGTAGGGGAGCTAGGCGTTTTGTTTGCTGCTATCCAGTGAATAGTTACTAAATACATAACTAATCTCATTAACAAGGACTTCAGCTCTCAAACTCTCAATATTGGAGCCAGTGACTGGCCTAGAATGGACTCTGATCCCAGCCCTCGTGTCTGTAGTCCTTTGGGACTTGGTTTCCCTCTTGTTGAAACCATAGATGTGATGAAGGTATCTTGTGCAGTAAGGCCTTCCTGGACAGGGTGTAGGCCGGCTGCTCTCTTGATAACCAAGTCTGTCTGTCCTGCCACCTTCTTTGTTTGCCACCTAGGGCTCAGTGGCCTACGTCCCACAGCAGGCCTGGATTCAGAACATTTCGCTCCGAGAAAACATCCTTTTTGGACGCCAGCTACAGGAACGGTATTATAAGGCTGTGATAGAAGCCTGTGCCCTCCTCCCAGACCTGGAAATCCTGCCTAGTGGGGACCGGACAGAGATTGGTGAGAAGGTCAGTAGACTTCAGCATGGCCCCGTATCAGTCAGCTATTGCTGTGTAACAAACGAGCACAAAAAAAATCTCAGTCACTCATGGTGTTAAACACTTTGCTACTTATGGGTGGGTCAACCGTGACTGGGTGACCCAGGCTGGGCTCAGCTGGGTGGCTCTGTTCCACATTGCAGGCCAGCTAAGCCCGGTTCCAGGCTGTGGCTGTGGCTCAGGTCTCCCCAGTGGCTTCTTACTAGGGCCTGGGTGAGGGGACAGCAGCTCCCCAGGGGGAAGCTTTTTCAATGGCAGCAGCAGAAGCCCAAGAGAACAAGAACAAGAAAACAAAATGTGATGTCTTTTAAAGCACACCATCCTTTCTAGCCATAAAGCAAATCACTTGGTTGAACCCGAAGACAAAGAACCAGAGAGTGCATGTTACTTTTGCGGTCATATGACAGACAAGTCCCAAGACCATTGACACTATACAGGGCATAGGGGTGTCAGTGATTCAAATGTCCACAGCCCTTTTCAAAACATTATCATTATGATAATGATACACATATAGCCAACACTTACGGAGTAATCGCTATGTGCCAGGCACAGTGCTAAACACTTTATACATATCTTGTCCTTACAGCAAGCCCAGGAGATGGGATTTACTGTTAATTCTGTGTAATGGTAGAGGAAAAGGAGGCACAGAAAGGCCAAATGACTTCCGGAGCCCCTTCCCATCTCAGGGCCTTTGCACATGCTTTCCTCTCTGCCTGGCTGGCTTGCTCAGTTGCCCCCTGGTGGTTAAGTGGTGTGCACATGAGGAGTGCAAATGGTCTGGAGCCGACTAAAGAGCTTTCCCGTCCTTGTTTTTAGTTATTAATGCAAGCCAGTGGCTCCACCAACTTTCCTACTTCGTTAGCCATTTATTTGAGTGAAACCTGCAGTTCCTTGGAAAGAAAAACAAAATTATTAGAGCTTTTTGGGTTCTCAAGTGGCAAAGAATCCTGAGTGAGAACTTAATTTACAGGCATTGTGTGGAATCCAAGGGCTGGAATGTGGTGGGGCTCAGGAAGGGACTGATTCCTCCTCTGAATTTCGTCTCTGCTTTTCTGCGGAGCTTTGTCGTTTTTTCCCAAAATGTATATATCTGCCACTTGGAGATTCCTCACTCTCCTTGTTTAGGCTCTAGTAATCAATGTAGGGGCTTCCCAGGTGACACTTGTGGAGATGTAAGAGACGCTGATTCGATCCCTGGGTTGGGAAGACCCCCTAGAGAAGGGCATGGCAGCCCACTCCAGTATTCTTGCCTAGAGAATCCCATGGACAGAGGAGCCTGGTGGGCTACCGTCCATAGGGCCGCAGAGTTGGACACGACCAAAGTGACTTCTCAGGTACACATGCACCTAGTTTTGGAGGAAGAGGATGTGATTGGCTTAGTTTGGGTCTGATGTCTGCCTGGGGCCAAAAAGCTGTGAACTAGAGGAACTCTCAAAATGAACCTGGCTACCAGGACCCTGTCTCAGAGCAGGGGGAGGGTAGGGTGGGCATCTCTTGGGACGGGAGCTGGGCGGTTAGCCTAGCAGGTGTCCACTCTGACTCCAGCCAGATATGCAAGTGATGCTGGCTTACCTGCTGTAGGAGGGCCCTGTGGACCTTGTGCCCTGGATCATATTAGCAAACATTGCCCTTCCTGCTGGCTGGCGGGGTGCAGGCTGGATTGCAGCACCCCTGGGGCACAGCCAGCCTTGACTGCATGGCTTCACCAGTGAGCGAAGCCTCAAGATCACGAGCCTTCCTGTAGCCAGCACTGTGTGGTGCCACCAGCCTCGCCTTCCTGACCGTGCCCTGCTCAGCAGCACCCAGTGGCTCGGGTTTTCTCTTGGCGGGTTTCACAGTTGAGGCTGAACCCGGAGCCAGGACTTGAACTCGCGTTGGCGCAGGCGCAATCTCGCTCTGTTACCACTGCTCCTTCCGCGGGAGGCAGGCTCAGCCCTGCAGGGCCTCTGGCGAGGGGCGATGCATGGTGAGCTGGTGCACCCCTCTGCCTGTCTCGGCTTCCCAGGAGGCCCACCCTCCTGCCGTGTTTCTCCGCAGGGTGTGAACCTGTCCGGGGGCCAGAAGCAGCGCGTGAGCCTGGCGCGGGCCGTGTACTGCGACTCCGATGTCTACCTCCTCGATGATCCCCTCTCGGCCGTGGATGCCCACGTGGGCAAGCACATCTTTGAAAACGTGGTTGGCCCCAAGGGGCTTCTGAAGAACAAGGTACCTGCTGTGGGGGCGGCTTGGGGTCCCCACTCTTTGGTCAGGTCGTGGTGGGTCCCCTTTGGGACCCCTTCGCTTGATTGGACTGGAGATCATATTTTCGAATCCATCCCTTGGCGGCCTTCCGGGGACAGCCTTCTTGTTCTCATTGCCTCCGCTTGGCAGAAAGAAGCCTTTCTTTCTGCTTAAACAATAGGGGTGGTGTCGCCGAGGGAAGTACCCTCCCACACACACCATCCCCTGTCCCAAGGAGCTGGCCCTCCTTTCCCTGCTGACGTGGCCGTGGGCTGAGGGACAGAGGTTTGAGCAGGAAAACGGCCACCAGACCTTAACATGACAGGAAAGGGTTCCTTTCCTCTTCTATTCTTTTTGAAATTTGTTTGTTTAGGGGAGTTACAGAGGCTCTTCTTCAGCCTCTCCCATTAAATATTAAGACATGCCCATGGGAAAAAATGTAGCAAATTCAGAAAACCATGAAGGAGAAAAACAATTATGCATCGTCTCACCACTTAGAGATTTTTGTATTTCTTTCAAGTCTTTTTGCTGTGTATATAAGCTTTTTTTGTTTGTTATTTTTGGCTGCACTGGGTCTTCCTTGTTGCCCACAGACTGTCTTTAGTTGTTTGGGAGCGCACGGAGCTGGCTGGCCACTGTCTGGTTTCCATGTGCACGCTTCTCATTGTGGAGGCTGCTCTTGTTGTGGAACACAGACTTTAGGGCACAAGGGCTTAGTTGCTCCTCACATGTGGGAACTTCCCAGACCAGGAGTCAAACCTGTGTCCCCTGCACTGGTGGGTGGATTCTTAACCACTGGGCCACCAGGGAAGTTCTGTATAAGCTTTTTAATATGATTATCACATCATGCATATATATATATGTATACATATAATAAACATGCTCCTTAATCTGTTGTAAGCATTCCATGCACCCCATAAGAATTCTGTTTAATTTTTAAATACTAAAAACTTGTTTTGGTTGTGAAAGAAATACATGCCTATAGTAACAAAACCAGACAGTACATGTAAAGTTAAAAAAAAAAAAAACAATTCTCTCTCATCCTGCAGCCCTAGCTGCTCTTGAAAGCAGGGGCCAGTGAATCTAGCCCACTGCCTGTTTTGTAGGCAGCCCACCAGCCAAGAATGGTCTTTACATTTTTAAGTGGGTGGAAAAAAATCCTGAAGACAAATATTTTGTGACATAGGAAAATTGTATTAAAGTTACATATCCGCTTCCATAAATAAAGCTTTACTGGATCATGGCCAGCCTGTCTGTTTATGTCTTGTGTATGAGCAGAGGGCCCATAAAGCTGAAAATGTTTACCATTAGGCTGTTTTAAGAAAAAGTTTGCCAACTTGTGTAAACGGTTTGATGCACATCCTCCCAGACTTTCAGTTAGATAAAATAGATAGCCATGTACAAACGCTGTAGTCTTTTGGGGGTGGGGAAATGAAAAACTTAAGTCACAGCATGCACATTTTTTTGCAGGAGCATCATTGTTTTATTCATCTACACATGGATGGTTCCTTCTCTGCGTCTCCTCCAGATTTTTGTTCAAAACCAACTTTCCTCATCACCCTTATTAAAATTGCAACCCCCCCACCCCCCATCTCGGTATCCTTTCCACTTTACTTCCACGTGCTCACAACACAGCACACAGCATTTTATTCATATCGGTCTGGACCCTAGAATCTGGAGCAAGGATCGTTGTTTCCCTCACTCCTGCCCGCGCCCCTGGCTCCCCCACCCCAGCTCCTGGCCTGCAGATTGCAGTGCTTCTGTGTGCCTGCATCCCAGGCGCATGTACAGGTGTGTGGGGTGGGGGTGGGGTGAGAAATTCCCTCTTGCGCGCATGCGCTAATGTGGCCGTGTCCCTGCTCTCCCTGCAGACGCGGCTCCTGGTCACGCACGGCATCAGCTACTTGCCCCAGATGGATGTTATCATAGTCATGAGTGGCGGCAAGATCTCCGAGATGGGCTCCTACCAGGAGCTACTGGCTCGGGACGGTGCCTTCGCCGAGTTCCTGCGTACCTACGCCAGCGCCGAGCAGGAGCAGGGGCAGCCGGACGACGGTAGGACTGTGTGGGCCTTCGGTGCGGGAGGTGCTCGGTCGGCCCCAGGTCTCCCTCTGAAAGTTCTCACCAGCCGCCCTGGAAGCTCAGGAGGGCATCAGGTGGGGGGCTAGGCCAGGCCCTCTCAGGAACCATCTGGAAGGACTTTCAGTTGAGAGGGAGTCCCAGTACTTTAGACAGCTGGGTCAGCAGAACTGGACACAAGTCCTGGTACTTTAATGCGATATATCTCTGGGCCTGTGGAGTTACAGTGGTTTCATGACAAAGATGGAGGTAGTGATAATTACAGTCCTCCTGGCTCCCAGGAGGCTGTGAGAAGCCAGGGGCACAGTCACCTTGTTCTCGTTCAGTTGCTCAGTCATAGCCAACTCCTTGCAACCCCGTGAACTGCAGCATGCCAGGCTTCCCTGTCCCTTGCTGTCTCCCGGAGTTTGCTCACATTCATGCCCATTGAGGCAGTGACACGGGTCATGAGGCCAAACCTGGTGGCTGAGCCTGCAGGATGGAGGTTGGCAGGACCTTAGCTCCAGTCTCAGCTGCTGCTCTTTCCAGCTGTGTGACGTCTGGCCATTCCTGATGGAGCAGTGAAACAACAGACCCGACCTTCTGGCGCCTGAATGTGCTAGATTACTGGAGCCTTTGGCACAGTGCCAGTGACAGCTGCTGCTGTTACTTTTCTTGGGAAGAGTGCCCCCTGATAACCCTACGCATGTGGCATCTGCCAGGTTCAGGTAGACCTGCCCACTTCTCAACCACCACACCTGCTCTGTCCTCACCAGAGCATGCTCTGAATTCTGGGCTGGGGCCTTACCCTGTCTTTATTTGAAGCAAACAGGGTGAGGCGTTTAAGAATCCTGTTCTCTCTTACTATGTGTATGCGTGTTAACTGGGTCGTACCTGACTTTGCAGTCTCATGGACTGTAGCCCACCAGGCTCCTCTATCCATGGGATCCTCCAGGCAAGAATACTGGAGTGGGTTGCCATTTCCTACTCCAGGGAATCTTCCCTACCCAGGGATTGAACTCGGGTCTCCTGCATTGCAGGCAGTTTCTTTACTGATTGAGCCAGCAGGGAAGCCCCGTTCTCTCCTTTAGTTGGTTTGAAATTCAGGGAATTGGTTGGCCTGCGGGTTGCCCTATATTTATGTCAGATGGGCATCTGGAACGGATCCTCCGTTGGTTGCTCCCCACCCCCTCAAGGAGCCTTGACCTGCCTTACACAGAGAGGAAAGAAGTCATCTGATGCCTTTTCTACTTTGGTTTCAGCTGTTGCTAAAAAGAGTGGAACTAAAGCGAGATGGCCTGTCCTGCTGTGATCTCCCTCTTCCAGGAACTAATTACAGACTCCCTGGGCCCCTGGGGTGTGTTTGTTACATGCTCAGTCCCCAGGCAGGTCTCAGATAGGCTGTCTCCCAACCCCCCACCCCCCGGTTGGGGCTGCAGGACTGTCCCGTTGCACAACTCCCGTGGGCAGAGTTGTCATCGGGGTGTCTGTGATGTGAGGATACATGTCAGTGAGTGATTGTTGACTGCTGACCAGGGCTTCTGTCCCCGACAGGGGTCATCACGTTGGCTCACTCACTCCTCCTCACAGCTTCTCATGGGAGGGAAGATGGTGGTGCCCAGTCCACCGGGGAGGAAACTGAGGCTCGTCCCGGGATTCCCTGGCGCTCCAGTGGTTAGTACTCTATACTTCCACTGCAGGGGCTCAGGTTCAGTCCCTGATTGGGAAACTAAGACCCCACTTGCCAAGTGGTGTGGCTAAAAGATTAAAACCAAAAACAAAAACGGGGTCTTGTCCCTCGTGTGCCAGGGGCAGGTGGGTCCCTGTCTCCGTGAATGCGGCTGAGCACTAAGAAAGCTATTTACCATTCACTGATTGGTGTTCACTGAGCACTCAGCCATGTGTTAAGCTCTGCTTCGTTCTCCTAGGCCTACTGTAACGAGAGTCCCGCTGGCTTAAACGATGGGAGTGGGTGGTCTCACGGTTCTGGAGGCTGGACATCTGAGGTCAAGGTGGCGGCCTTCTCCTGAGGGCCGTGAGGGTGCCATGCCTGTCCGCCAGCATCTCGTGGTTTGCTGGCGCCCTGTGGTATTCCTTGGCCTGCAGGAGCATCTTTTGTGTGTGTCTGTCTCCAGATCTCCCCTTCTTACGAGGCACCAATTATATAGGATTAGGGTCCATCCTCAGGAGCCCACGTGAACAGTTAACACCAGAGACCATGGCTCCTCATGCAGTTACATTCCTAGGTACTGGAGGTCAGAACTTCAACGTATGAATTTAGTTGGTGGGGGATGTAGTTTGGCCCTTAAACTAGAAGCGTTCTAGATTTGGGGGAGACAGAAGTGAGCAAGATCCAGGCAAGTCCTGCCCTCACAGAGCTCAGGGTCTAGTGGGAGAGAAAGGCAGTCAGCAGTCAGCCAATGGAAATGGTTCTGTGCAGCATTAAGTGCTGTGAAGGAGAGCATGTCGGGCAATGGGCTGAAGAGTTTGGGGGTTCAGGCACCTCAGGCAGCGTGGTTAGGGTTCCCTCTGGGGAGCAGTGTTCTGACCCAAGTAACAGCAGAGGCCTCAGCCCTTGCATGAGCTCAGTCTGTTCAAGGAACAGGAAAGAGGCCAGCGTGGCCACACCATGGTGGGCAAGGGCTGAGGGTGGGAGATGAGGCTGGCGAGGGGGTTACCCATCCGGGTCTTTCAGCGTGAGGAGTTTGGGGTTTGTTCTCATTGCAGCTGGGGAGCTGATGAATGTCAGAGACAGGAGGGCCCACAGCCAGAATGCTCAGCTTCATTCCTCTGCGTGAGAGTTTGCTGGAGTCCTCCTGGTTTGGGGTTTTTCTTTTTCTTTTTTTTTTAATGTGAGCCATTTTTCTAAAGTCTTTATTGAATTTGTTACAGTGTTACTTCTGTTTCCTGTTTTGGTTTTTTGGCCCTAAGGCATGTAGGTTCTTACCCAAGCAGGGATAGAACCTGTACCCCTAGCATTAAAAGGCAAAGTGTTAACCACTGGACCGCCAGGGAAGTCCCCCTAGTGGTTTTTAATGAGTCCTTTATTGAGATACAATTCACACATCATGTGATTCAGTGAGTTTTAGAAATACTCCAGTATTTTATTTGTGCAGCCATCACCAAGATGAGTTTCAGAACAGGCTCACCCCCTCGAGGAAACCTCACATCCTTTGGCAGTCACTCCCCATTTCCTTCCTGCCCTCTAAGTCCTAGGCAACCACTTAATCTGCTTTTTTTCCTTCTGATTTTTGAGTTGTAATTTCTTCTGATTTGTAATTTACAAAGAACACTGTGTAAATCTGAGGCATGGGATTTGACTTAGCACATCCTGAAATAGGACCACAAGAAGCTTAGTGTACATCCATCATTTCATATAGTTGCAAAAGTAAAGAAACAGAAAAAGAATATTTTTGCCTGTGATGAGAACTCTTAGTAATTACTAAGCAGTTTTAATTATATTAATCATGTACATTATATTTCTAGCACTTATTTTATAACTGGCAGTTAGTGCCTCTTGACTACCTTCATCCAATTCTTGCTCCCCCCACCATCTCTGGTGACTACAAATCTGATCTTTGTTTCTATTTTGTTTTTAAAGCATAACTTACCTACAACACTGTGTTAGTTGCCAGTGGTATTTCTATTTGTCACAGTGGTCACCACACAAATCTACTTTCTCTATCGGTTTGTCTTACTCTGAACATTTCTGTACGAACAGAATTCTTTTGTGACTGGCTTCTCTCACTTAGCATGACATTTCCAAGGTCCGTCTGTGGAAGCTTGCATCAGAACTTCATTTCTTCTGATTGTTGAATCATATTCCATTGTGTAGACACACCACGTTTTATTTATCCATTCAACGGCTCATGAGCATTTGAGCTGTTTCCCGTTTTGGACTATTATGAATAGTGCTGCTGCGAACCCTAGAGGTTTTAAAAGAAAAGTATTTACTTTTGCCAGTGTGAGATAGCCAACTCTCCCTTTTAGCATTTAAATGCCCGATCAAATGAGTTTCTACATGTCTGTGCTCCTGTGGTCGGAAAGTTCTGCTGTAAGTCTAACCAGCTCTCCTCTTGCTACAGAGTCTCCTTTCTCAGATTGTCTCTTAGCCCAAGTCAAGCCAAGGTCACACAAAGCGTGGTAGCAATTTTGAAATAACATAGTTCCCACATCTGCTTGGTGGGCGGCTGCTGCTGCTGCTGCTACTTCTAAGTCGCTTCAGTCATGTCCAACTCTGTGCGACCCCATAGATGGCAGCCCACCAGGCTCCACCATCCCTGGGATTCTCTAGGCAAGGACACTGGAGCGGGTTGCCATTTCCTTCATTTAGGCAAAAATAACCCTCTGTGGATTTATCTCAGTTTTTTCCCCAGAATGAATTCTCTCTCTTCTCCCCATTCTTTCCAGGTGATCAAGGACAGTCCTTACACCCTATTGGCCACAGAAGGGATTTTTTTTTTTGCCCTTCTCTTTGTCCCCAGCCACACGCATATCCAAAGCAGATTATGCAGAACATGGGATGCTGCCAATTAAAAAATTTTTTGTGTGTGCACGTCAGCACTTAATTTTGGTGGTAAAAATACCATCCAGTGCCCTTGCACCGCTGTGGGGTCATTTCTCCAATTTAGCCACTCAGCCCCCTGCTAGGCAGGTCACAGAGGTCCTCTGACTGTGGGTCTAAAATCAAATTTGCTCTCTCCCCCCACCCTCCGGTCTTTTCACCTCTCTGGAGGGACCCTGACGATAAGGCTTGGCGTCAGGGACCAATCTTGCTCAGCTGTGGCCAGTGCCAGTGACCTTGGATTTGTCTGAAACACATTTTTGGCTCCTCCTAAAGGGAAATTTTTGTTTCCGTGTTGGATTAATCACGTCTTTTGTAGAACACCCAGGCTGGAGGGTGAATGTTTGGTTTGGTGGAATTCTGTCTCTCTCAGATGGAGAATGGGAGCTAGGCTTGGGATGGGAGGCATCAGGAGCCGGGGGGGTGCTACTGACTCCCTCCCTGGGAATATGCCTTATCCTGTTTCTAGGAGACTTTTTGTTTGTTGGCAAAGAGATTGACAAAGTGGTTCATTAACCTTTGTACCTGGAAGGTATAGAACATGTTTATTTACTCTGGTGACTTTATTAGGAACCTAAAACCTAGAATGGCAGTTTGCAAACAACATTTGTGCCTCCTGGGGACACTTGGCAATGTCTGCAGGTGTGTTTGGTTGTCATAATGAGGGAGAGGGGGCATCCCTGGCATCTTATCAGGAGAGACTAAGGATGCTGCTAAACACTCTGCCATGCACGCGGCAGCCCCCTCCGGCCTGCCCCACGCCACCCCCCAGAAGCAGAGAATCACCCCCCGACGATGTCAGTGGTGCTGAGGGTGTGGAAGCCACTCTGCTTTGACTTCTCTCTGCCCAGGCTCTTCCCTTATCTTGGGAGAAAGACCTTGACTCCAGCAACGTGACCGGTTTTCGAAACCTTATTCCAGTCTTATTTTCTCAACCTTGTCACTCAGTCTTATTCCCCTCTTTTCCAGATTTTTGCTGAACTTTTTTTTAACCTGATTATAAAATCAATATGTGCCGCTTGTAGACCATGGCAAATGGTAAAACAGCTCCAAGAACCAGCAAAAAGAACGTCCTTCAGCTCTCCCACCGCCCCAAGGGGAGCTGCCCTGGCATTTGGCCTGTTTCCCACCTGTCTTTTTCGTTTAGGACCTTTTTCCTAGGGTGCATTTTTGTCGCCAGTTTTTCTGTCCCTCTTTTTCGTTTCTTTGCTTAACACTTGGTCCCAGGTGCCTCCTCTTGCTGCAAAAAGTCAGTCGTAAGCACCGAACAGCAGCTGGAGAGCCCGTCAGAGAGACGGCACATTCCTCCCCTCTATCCTCAGTGTCCGTGTTTCTTCCCCTTTTGAGTCTGAAGAACTTGCAGGGCTGAGGCAGGAGGCTTGGGCCGGGTGATGTAGCCAGTCGATTCCGTTTTTGGTCAAAAACCCGGCATTGACTGTAAAGCAGTGACTTGAATTCTTCCCTCAAGGGGGAAGCTTGCCTGCTGGCTCTTGCCCAGGCAGAGTTCCAGGACCTTCTTGAGAATAAACAGCCTGCGAGGTGCCAGCCTTGAGGATGAGCGGCTGGCTGAACACTCGGCCCAGGCAGCGTTTATGTGATTCAAGGGCCGGGAGATGCCTGGTTACCAGCATCACAGCCCCGTCCCCGGGTGCTCGGAAGCCCTCAAGGGAGAGCCATTGGGTTATAAGTCTTATGTCTTTGCTTCTGAATTATTTCACGTGATCCTCCCTCTCCCAACTCCCCCACCCCCGCATCATTCAAATTTTCTCCTTACCTGGCTTTCTGTTTCTCTGTAGCTTTTAACACTGCCTCACGGTAAATTCTGAATCTGCTACTTTATACTCTCTTTCTCTCCCTTGGAATCCAGGCTCTGTGAGGGCTTTTGGTCACCTCTGTGTCCCCAAGACTGAGAACAGTGCCTGGTGCATCATAGATACTCAGGGAATGTGTTAAATAAGTGAATGAATGAGTTACATCTTTATCGTTGAAGGCATGTCCTGCGTAATGGTTGGACAGTAACACAGCTGTGTATATACCCCAGATTAGGAACAACTGTGAGCCGATTTTACACATTTCTCTCAGGGCTGGTTTAGAAACCAGCTTTGTGGATTTGGGCTACGACATGGCATCACTGTGTCTGCTATGGTGCCTCTTCCGGCATTGGAAGGTCATCTCTGCTTGTTCATGTGGCCGTTCATTTGTTAATTTGTCCATCTGCTTCTCTGCTGTGTGCCACGGGGACATCTGGTACTTGAGCTACCATGTGGAATGGTGCCCTGTGGATTGTGCAGTGCACATCCTGTGCAACCCCACATGGCCATCAGATGCACAAAGTGCTGGGAGTAGAGTGGTAGATAAGACCTCGGAACGCTCTCTTGAGAGCTCACAGTCTGATGGGGGAGACAAGTGCTAAATAATCAAGGACATCACAGTACTAAACATGTGAGGGAGGCGAGCCTGGGGAGTTGGAAGGACCCTGAGATGGGTCCCTGTCCTAGCCTGGGAAGGTCCAAGATGATATCTGAGCCGAGTCACCACCCCTCCCCCCTCCTCTCCACGTGGAACTGGCTCAGAGCAAGGTGTTCGTGCCCTTGAAGAAGCAAGGACTGTGGACTGGCTAGGGGCCTGTGCCACCTTCTGGCTGGCACGCCTGCCCTTCACATTGTAATACTTTCTCTCTCTCTCCCTCTGCTGCCTGGAAAACAGGCATGAAGACAGAAGGTCCGTCTGCATTTTTCTAGCTTTCCTTATGTTTGAACACTTCGAGCTTTTAGAGAAGGGAGTAGGCCCCAGGCAGTAGTGTTCTTGTCAGGGATACACCCAGATCACGTGGGATGGGGAAACCAAAAAGCACAAACGCAACAGGTCCCTTAGCTGTCCTTGCCCCTCACCTTTAAGGAAAAACATTCATCCGCCTTCTCTGGGCATTTAAATGGGGGTCTCATGGGGAGGGTTCTTTTGCCTTGGTTCTTAACACTTTCTTGGGTCTTGTGAATTCCTAGGCATCAACGTGGTGGATGAGGAGGAAGGTCAGTGCCAGCGGGTTGGAGTTGGCTGTGCCTGCAGCTCGAGGCTGCATATGACTTGTCCTGCTGCTGCATGCCTGGGGAGGGGGCCGTGAACGTCTGCATTTCCATCCCTTCCCGTCATTCATCCAGCATTTATTGGGCACCTACTGTGTGCCAGCTTTGCAGTTGTCCCTTGGGGATACAGATCGACTCTCCCCATCTCTCACTGGTCAACTGAGTGACAGTGGCTAAGCTGTACTGTGTCGCAGGTCAGATGACCACAGGCAGCGAGCCTTGAAAGAGACCCTGGTTGTGAAATGCCCAGCACCCAGTAGGTGGAAGATGCATGGTAACAGTTTGGTTATTATGATCCCACCCACACCTCCTGGGCATGATTAAGACCCAAGCACAGGGTGATGAGCCCCTCGTGGAGTAGCTGCAGGTGCCAGGGGTGCCCAGAGGTGGCATGTCTTCTAGAAGAACTTGAGCAGGAAAGGCTGCCCAGTCTCCCTCTAGTGACAGAAAGGTATGAACTGGCCCCAGAGCAGACCCATGCCTCCTACCTTCCAGAGCCAGCAGTGTGTGGCTGGGGGTTCACACCAAGGCCCCTTTTGACAGCGACTGAAGCTGATTTTGGCCACTTAAACAAGGGTGTTTACCAGAAATATTCCAAGTAGCAAAAGGAAATCAAAAGCAGATAGCAGAAATCAAAGGCAAAAGTGGATGATCAAGACTCAGACATTGGGAGCTCTGGACGTGAGACTCCTTTGGGGACAGAGCAGTTGTACAGATCTTTGGTCCTTGTGGGGCCACCACTCAAAGTCCTCTGGGGGAGAGGTCCTGATGGGCTGACCTTGGGCAGGTTCCCCCTTGGCTGGGAAGCCTGGGCATCCTGGGAGACTGGGGAAGGGGGCAAATCCCCTGCAAAGAACAGGACGATGTAGCACACACATTCCCATTCTCCTCCTGGGACTCACGGTCCCTCCCTTGCAGACAAAGGTTTTCCAGCTGCCCCAGTTGGTGTATCGCCCAGTGGACTAATAGGGTTTTGATGAAGGGGCTACCATGGAGGCCGCTGTGGGGACCTCCACTGCATGTGAAGCAGGAGGGGGTAGAGAAGGCTGAGGTTCCAGAGGGCGCCTGGGCAGCTGGGCAGGACGGGGCTCTCTGAAGTACCTGTTGCAAGACGGGGGTCTCTGGGAGTGTTGTAAAGCACCCCTGCCCTGCACAGCGGAAGACAGTCAAGGCCAGGCTTGGGCCCCAGTGCTATGCATGTGTGTTTGCGCTGTCTGCAGGCCGCTGCATGGGAAGTCCTGCCTGTTATCACTCTTCTTTTTCATTTGTTTTACTTTTTCCCTCCCCCCCCCAATTTAAAAAAAAATTGCTGATTTTAAAGGAAACATTTAAAGCAGTGATTCTCAGTCGTGGATGTGCCCCAGAATTATCTACGGGACACGTTTAAAAATGCAGATAACAGTAAGCACCATGACCTCGTCTTCCATTCAACAAGCGCAGCGTCATTTCTTCCTCTTGCTCATGGGGGCTGGTGCTGCTGTTCCTCCCATTCTGCAGATGTGGAAAGTGAGGCTCAGAGAGGTTCATTGCTTCCCTAGTTCACACAGCTAGGAGGTGAGCAAGCACTTCCCACGCATCCCAGCCCCCTGACTGCTCGCAGCGTGGGGTCAGCCTCCCTGGCAGAGTCAGTGCAGGGGCCAGGGCCAGCCCCAGGTCATCCCCAGATGATTCACACATGGCCAAGATTGAGAATCACCGGCTCAGGGCCCCCGCATCAGCCCAGGAATGACCCCCAGCTCTGCTTCCTTGCCATCCTCTGTCACTTCCCGTGGTGGTTGCCTGAGAGAGTCACTCTTGCTGGATTCTGCTTTAATTCATGTCGCATCAGCATGTTCGCGAGTTCGCTGCCGGCTGTGTATTCATACCCTTTTGTAGCTTCTCTCCTGCATCCTCTGCCGGGGTCAGCCCTCTGGAGCCCTACATTACGTTCTCTCTCCTGCTCTCTGTCTCCCGGCACCAAAGAGTGAGGGAGTCAGTGCAGAGTGGGCGGTAATAAACGTATCCCTGACTTGCCGGAAGATTAAAGGAGATAATGTATTTCAGCAGAGCGCAGTGGCTAACACTGAATAAATGCCAGCCACTGTCCCTAAGGTGACAGGGATCAGTGTTAATGCTGGGCGGATACTTCCTGGGATTGGAGCAGATACCCGGCTGGTGTGCCCGTGGTGCCTGTTTCAGTTGTTGAAATAGTTCTGTATTACTGGGAGAATAGCCACTGCCCCAGCAGTCCCAGGTAACCCCTTACCCCGATCTTCAGGACCTCCCCTTGATCCTGCAACCAGTCCCTTGGCTGGGGGCGCCTGGGACTCCAGTGTCTGATGCCCTTGTCCACAGGGGTTGTTATTTATTTGGGGTTTCACCCCTGTCTGGGATGCTTGGGGACCAGAAGAGCGTGTCCTTTCCCCTGCATGGTTCCTTTGTGTCCTGACCCCATGAGCCAGGCTGCACACAGCCCAGAGACCATCAGCAGAACTGGATTTTGCTGGTTGCTGCTGGCACAGGGCACTTGCTCAGGACTCTTGAGATGGTTGCAAAACACCATCCCTGTCCCCGAGAGAGCTGGCCAGCCGGGAAGCCTGTCTGTGGCCGCTGTAAAGCAGGTCTTGTTTTCTGAGCTTCCTGGTGGCCAGGTTGTCTGTCGTCTCCCTACACGGTGACAGATGTTGGTGTCCAGCCCTTGAAATCACCATCCTCCCCCTCCTCCTTTCTGCCAGGCTTGGCAGGCGTCGGCGGTCCAGGGAAGGAGGTGAAACAGATGGAGAACGGCATGCTGGTGACGAACACTGCAGGGAAGCAAATGCAGAGGTGAGGCGGAGCAGCCCGGGGGACGCTGTGGATTTTCCCGGCACCACATGTCTCCCCCTGCCAGTGGGGAGGGAGGAGGAACGGGGTGTCCGCAGCAAGGCTCAACGCCAAAAAAAAGCCTTTAGCTTCTGCTTCCCCCGCGCCTCCCCCAACCCCAAATCCTGGCAGAACCTCACTTCCCAGAGAGCAGAGGCTCAAAGGGGAAGCCTTGTTGTGCTCCTGCCAGGGGGCATGGCTCACGCAGGCCTCACAGCTGGATTTAACCATCCGTCTGCACTTCTGACACTCAAGCTCCCTACATGGTGTGGCTCTTTCTTTGCTCAAGTCACTTGGCGGGGCCTGGAATGTTGAGGCTATAAGAGCCAACAGCCAATTCAAAATAGTCACAGTAACAATAGCAGCTGCGTTTTATGTGCCATTAGGAGCCAGGTGCAGTGCCAAGTCCTGTATAGTCCATAAACCTGGAGGTAGTTTCTCTCATCTTCCCATTTTACAGGTGGGCAGACTGAGAGCTGTCCACAGGCCATACAACCAGAGAAGCCAGGCTTGAATATTTGAACCTGAGTTCAGCCTCTGAGCCAGTGCTCCTAAGTTTTATGCTTTGGTGCTTTAAAGAAGGTTGCTTTTGGTCAGATCATGGGGTATTTGGAGGAGCAGCATTGACCTGTCTGTGCCTCGGTTTCTTCCATTGTTGAATGGGGTCTTTGGTGCCCCTGCCGTGTAGGATTGTAGGAAGGCTTCTGTGATGTGGCATGTGGGCGCTTAGAACTGTACCTCCTGCCTTCGGCACTCAGTAAATGCTGCGCAGTTATTATTTAGGTGAGCTGGAGCTGCCTGGGGTTACTTCTTTTGGGGTGGGGGGATTTCACAGACATGGGCTGGGAAGAAAATGAGCATGAGCTTCTGTGCCCCTCAGAACCCTGCCCACAGTCCCCTCCTGCACCCAGCTGTGTGTCACACACGACACACTTCCTTCTCTGCTCGGGCAGCAGTCAGGGTGTGAGCTTGGCGTGTGTGTGAAGCACGCATAACAGTGCCTCGCCTGGAGCATGCGCGGGGCTGAGGGGGCACTGTCCTGGTCTGTGCAGGCAGCCAGCATAAGGGAAGAATTGGCTGAGATGGGGCAGGCGTCTGCAGGCAGTCCTGGGGTTTCGGAGCAGGTGACCACAGGACGCTTGCAGCAGCACGCCATGGGTGGACCGAGCAGAAACACACAGCAACTGGGTATTCATTTTTCTGTTGCTGCGTGACAAGTGATCACAAGCTCAGTGGTTTGTCATTTCAGTTCCTATGGGTCGGGGTGTCTGGGCACAGCTTAGCTGGCTCCTCTGCTCAGGGTCTCTCAAAAGCTGTAACCAAGGCATCAGCTGGAGGCTGTCTCAGCTGAAGGCTCATCTGGGGAAGGATCCTCTTCCAAATGCACGAGGCTGCTGGCAGGACGTGGTTCCTCAGTCCCTAACTGGCCGCATCCTGGAGGACCCCTCCGTCCCCAGCTCCCTGGGCCTCTCCCACCTCCACACTCACAGCATCGGGGCAGACAAACAAACCAAGAAGGCAGCACAGTTGACTACAAGATGGAAGTTGCACCCCATCCTTTGCTCATGTGGATCTGAGCCGTGTGCACACGTGGACACACATGAACATACACACCCCACGACGTCCCGCAAGTACACACCTCCTCAGGGAGGAAAGCTCTCTGGGTGATAATCTGTCATGATCCGCATAAAGCTGATGAGCACGGGGTGGGGGTGGAGGGGAGATGCTTTTTGAATAAAATCTGCCTAAAGGAATAGTTCTCCCATGGGACCCTGCGGCCAGACCGCTCCCCTCTATGAGTCTCCTCTACATAATCAGGAGCGTGAACGAGGCCTGGTGCTTAGGGCAGGGGGTGGGGGGGCACCGACCCTGCCCAGGGCCTTCATCTGGGGGACACCCGTGTGCCTTGCTTCCCCAGGCAGCTCAGCAGCTCCTCCTCCTACAGCGGGGATGTGAGCCGGCATCACACCAGCACCGCCGAGCTGCAGAAGCCTGGGCCCACGGAGGAGACCTGGAAGCTCGTGGAGGCGGACAAGGCTCAGACGGGGCAGGTGAGGACGGCGGTCAGGTTGCTGTGGGTCTGCGGGGGCTGGGCCCTGGGCGGGGTGCTCTGGTCATCTTGACTTAGGTCTTCCTCCCCAGGAGGCTTGAAAGGTACTGTTTTAAGTGCTGGAAACCAGGGTGGAGGGCCAAGGTGACTTGCCACAGGTCACGGCTGGTGAGCAACAGAGCTGGGATGTGAACCCAATACTCAGGCTCCAGTGTTGGCACTGTAGCCTCTGCCTGCCTGACCGCTGCCTCCTTTGAGCAGCTGGGGCCTTGGTGGCCATAGATGATGCGATGCCTTGAATCCAGGCTCCAGCCTCACAGGGGTCAGCTGTGTGTGGGTTGGTTTCAAGTCATCACAGACGCAGCCCTGAAGAACATTAATTGTGTCATCAGAAAAGATTATCTTTCACTTCTTTTTATTTTCTATTTTTGCCCTTATTACAGGCAGATCTTGTTTTATGGCACTTGGTTTTGTGGTACTTCACAAATGCTGTTTTTTTACAAATTGAAGGTATATGGGAATCTTGTGTTGAACATCAGTGCCATTTCTCCAGCAGCATTTGCTCACGTTGGCTCTCTGTGCCACATTTTGGTAGTTCTTGGAATATTTCAAACTTTATCATTATTATAGTTTGTTATTAATATAAAATATTATATTTGTTATTGTTATACTATGTTAACATTATAATATTTGTGATCCTTGATGTTACTGCTACAACTCACTGAAGGACCAAGTTATGATTAGCACTTTAGCAACCAAGTATTTTTTTTAATATAAATTTATTTTAATTGGAGGTTAATTACTTTACAATATTGTACTGGTTTTGCCATACATCAACATGAATCCACCACAGGTATACACGTGTTCCCCATCCTGAGCCCCCCTCCCTCCTCCCTCCCCGTACCATTCCCTGGGTCATCTCAGTGCACCAGCCCCAAGCATCCAGTATCATTCATCAAACCTGAACTGGCGATTCATTTCATATATGATATTATACATGTTTCAATGCCATTCTCCCAGATCATGCCACCCTGTCCCTCTCCCACAAAGTCCTAAAGACTGTTCTATACATCTGTGTCTCTTTTGCTGTCTTGCATACAGGGTTATTGTTACCATCTTTCTAAATTCCATATATATGCGTTAGTATACTGTATTGGTGTTTTTCTTTCTGGCTTACTTCACTCTGTATAATTGGCTCCAGTTTCATCCACCTCATTAGAACTGATTCAAATGTATTCTTTTTAATGGCTGCTTAATATTCCATCATGTATACGTACCACAGCTTTCTTATCCATTCATCTGCTGATGGACATCTAGGTTGCTTCCATGTCCTGGCTATTATAAACAGTGCTGCAATGAACATCGGGGTATATGTGTCTGTTTCAATTCTGGTTTCCTCGGTGTGTATGCCCAGCAGTGGGATTGCTGGGTCACATGGCAGTTCTATTTCCAGTTTTTTAAGGAATCTCCACACTGTTCTCCATAGTGGCTGTACTAGTTTGGATTCCCACCAACAGTATAAGAGGGTTCCCTTTTCTCCACACCCTCTCCAGCATTTATTGCTTGTAGACTTTTGGATCGCAGCCATTCTGACTGGCGTGAAATGGTACACAACCAAGTATTTTTAATTAAGGTGTGTGCATTGTGTTTCTAGTCATAGTGCTGTTGCACACTTAATAGCCTTCAGTATAGCATAAATATAGCTTTTATATGCACCAGGAAACCAGAAAATTCATGTGGCTCAGTTTATCGGGATATTCGGTTTATTGTAGTAGTCTGGAACCAAGCTTACAAGTGTCTAAGGTGTCCCTGTTGATCACTGAGAAGGTCTCAGCTGGGGCTTTGTTTTTAATACCTGTCTTAGTCCCTTTGGGCTACTATAACAGAAGGCCATGGTACAGGTGGCTTAGAAACAACATACATTTATTGCTCATAATTCTGGATGTTGGCAAGTCTGGGATCATGGCACCAGCAGATTCAGTGTCTGGCTAGAGAGCTCCCTGGTTCATAAACGGCCATCCTCTCGCAGCATCCTCATATGACAGAAGGGTGAGGGATCCCTTTTATAAGGGCACTAATCCCATTCATGAGGAGTCCACCCTCATGAAAAGCCTGATGTGACAGGGAGCACACACCCAGGGAAAGATACCTGGAGTTTGCCGAATCCATGTCACGCAGGTTGGGTGTCAGGCTGACCCAGAGCACACTGCACCCATCCGTGGTGTGCAGCTGCGCTTTGAGTCACCACATGTAATTACATGGACCCCATGAGGGGCTCCACAGGAGATACTGGAGTAAAAGAGGCCCCCAGCTGTCACTCCGTGGAGCTGGGAAACAGGCTGAGCAAGCGCCCAGCGGTTGGAGGCCAGTTGTGAGGGGCAGGAATTGGTGTTGTGTTCAGAGGACTGAGGTGTGGGGAGTGGGTATGACACTTGGTCATGGTTGCTAGGCAACAGGTCCCATCTCCCCATTTTCTTTCAGCTCTTTGATGC
Organism: Capricornis sumatraensis; assembly: GCF_032405125.1. NCBI lineage: Eukaryota > Metazoa > Chordata > Mammalia > Artiodactyla > Bovidae > Capricornis > Capricornis sumatraensis. Next base: position 27,678,628 of record NC_091071.1, on the reverse strand, counting down.
CTTCCTGATAGTCCTGGAGTAAAACTTAATCCTGTCCAGGATCCCTCGGGTCCTGTGTGGTCCAGCCACTCCCTGTTCTCCAGCCTTGCCTCCTTTCTGCTTCCCTCCTACCTCAGGGCCTTTGCACATGTTGGTCCCTGTGCCTGGAGTGCCCTTTTTTTTTTTTTTTTTCTCATTTTCACCTGGTTAATTCTTTGATGTCCCTTCCTTACAGCAAACCTCCTCTGATTCCTCTCCACCCTGGGTTAGGTCAGGGTACCCAGTTTCATATTCCCGTGGAATCATGTACCACTTCCCAGCCCTTCTCTGGGATTATACATTTATCTGGGCAGTTATTTGATGAAAGCCTGTCTCACTGCTCAACCTGAAGTTCCATGAGGGCAGAAACCTTGGCTTTGCTTCTGTTGACTTCTTTGCCAAGTAACTAAGGGGAAAGGGATTGTAGGCTTGAGCACAGGTGGGGACAGTGGACTGCACAGGGTCTGTTGAGGCTGCTTACCTTGGGTAGGCACGGCTGGTGGGTGTGTTCTGTAAGATGCCTTCTCTCCTGGTCTCAGGTCAAGCTCTCCGTGTACTGGGACTACATGAAGGCGATTGGACTTTTCATCTCCTTTCTGAGCATCTTCCTTTTCCTGTGTAACCACGTGGCTTCCCTGGCCTCTAACTATTGGCTCAGTCTCTGGACAGATGACCCCATCGTCAACGGGACCCAGGAGCACACGCAAGTCCGACTGAGTGTCTATGGAGCCCTGGGCATTTCACAAGGTGAGCCTCCCCAGGCCCCCACTTGCTCTTGGCACTAGGAGCCACTTCCATTTCTTGTTATAGAATCAGATCCCCCAACTTGTCAGGGTTTTGTTAGAGCCACAAACCAAGCCAAACACACATGAACACTATCACATAAGAGACACTCAGATATTTGTAGAATGAACGTTTCTCGGATGCTCTGTTTCCTGTGGCTCTGGGAGACAGAGGGGAAGAGAGCTCCAACGTGCCTATTTTACAGATGAGTTGAGAAACAGAAGGTGACCAGGGACCCTTGCCCCTCATTGTTCTGGCAGGGTGATGGAGTTTCTGTGAAGTCCTATTTGTGGACTTCTGCCTTCTGCCCAAAGGTGGGAATTAGTTGCTACTTGTGGTTCGTAACACAGGCAGTGCTACCCTCATGTCTAGAGATACTTAGAGTTTAGTCATATCTAGAGATACTTGAAGTTATCACAACTTCCCCGTGGAGGCAGGTGCTGCTGGGATCTAGAGGCCAGATGTTGCTAAACGTCCTGCGGTGCCCAGCGCAGACTCCACAATGGAGGATGATCCAACCTCAGAGGTTAACAGGGAGGATGCTGAGAAGTCCTGTGTGTACCCTTCCTGTGGTCCCACAAAGATCCCCAGACGCAGCAGCATTACCAGTCATAGCTAATGTTTGCAGCACTTACCTGATGTCTGGTTCTGTTGTCAACACTTTAAGATGTTTTATTCTACTTTTTCAGCAGTCACATGAGGTAGGAGCTCATTTTTCTTAGTTTTAGAGATGTGGAAACTGAGGCCCAGAAGGGTGCAGTAAGTTGCCCAAAGTCACACAGCTTATTCATGGCAGAGCTGGCACTGAGCAAGGTAGTGTGGCTCAGAGCCCACCCTCTTCTTCCTGAGGGCAAAGGAGTTCACCCATCTGAGCTTCAGTTGGGCTTCCCTGGTGGCTCAGCTGGTAAAGAATCCGCCTGCAATGCGGAAGACCTGGGTTCGATCTCTGGCTTGGGAAGATTCCCCTGGAGAAGGGAAAGGCTACCCACTCCCACAGTATTCTTTCATATCTTTAACATGGGTACTAATAGAACATATACAGGGTCCTCAAAAGGATTAGTTGCACATAAAAGACACGGTGAGTTTTGCACATAGTGTGTGCTGGGTTAATAATAGCCACCATTATGGTTGTTATTAGAAGCTGGGAGTCCAGGCTGCTTTGTCCACGTGGTCACATGGCTCCTTGCCCCTGCCCCAGCTCGGTCCCTCTCCTGCCGTGGAGTTTGACACGAGAGTGTTTGCAGGTATCACGGTGTTCGGCTACTCCATGGCGGTGTCCATCGGGGGCATCTTCGCCTCCCGCCGCCTGCACCTGGACCTACTGCATAACGTCCTCCGGTCGCCCATAAGCTTCTTCGAGCGGACCCCCAGCGGGAACCTGGTGAACCGCTTCTCCAAGGAGCTGGACACGGTGGACTCGATGATCCCGCAGGTCATCAAGATGTTCATGGGCTCCCTGTTCAACGTCATCGGCGCCTGCATCATCATCCTGCTGGCCACGCCCATGGCGGCCGTCATCATCCCGCCCCTGGGCCTCATCTACTTCTTCGTGCAGGTGAGAGGTGGGTCCTGGGATCCAGGACGAGCCCTGCTCTGTGTCACTGTCCCGAGAGAGTCATTTAAGTTTAAATGGTTTAAACTTTTTTACTTTTAACTTAAATGGGGACCATTTAAGTTTCCCCAGCGTGAGGCTGTGGAGGATGTCCCAGAGGAGGGTTAAGGTTTGTTTTTGTTGGGTTTAAATACCTAAGTTGATGGTTTTCAGCTTGCAATAATCAAACATCCTTTTTTCCTAATAATAAGGGTTTTATTAAGCTGAAAGTTTTAAAAGGAAATAAGCTATAGCCATGAAGAAGTGAAGTGAAGTCGCTCAGTCGTGTTTGACCCTTTGTGACGCCGAGGACTGTAGCCTACCAGACTCCTCCATCCATGGGATTTTCCAAGCGATAGTACTGGAGTGGATTGCCATTTCCTTCTCCAGGGCAGATAATGGCGACATGATAATAACAGCTGTGATATTTTTTCCCCTGTGATAGGAATCTGAAAGTGGATGTGGAAGTGTGAGCTGCTCAGACATGTCTGACTCTTTGCAACCCCAGGGACTGTGGCCCACCAGGCTCCTCTGTCCATGGGATTCTCCAGGCAAGAACACTGGAGTGGGTTGCCGTGCCCTCCTCCGGGGATTTTCCCAACCCAGGGCCATCTGCGCCATCAAGGAAGCCATAGTAGAAATTTAGAGGTGTGCTATTCAGGGCTGATAAGACAGCTTCTGGCTTCCCAGGTGGCTCTAGTGGTAAAGAACCCACCTGCCAATGCAAGAGACATAAGGATGCGGGTTCAGTCCCTGGGTCGGGAAGATCCCCTGGAGGAGGGCATGGCAACCCACTCCAGTGTTCTTGCCTGGAGAATCCCATGGACGGAGGAGCCTGGTGGGCTACAGTCCATAGGATCACACAGAGTCGGACACAGCTGAGTCGACTTAGCACGCACACGCACATCTGACAGCTTCATGAGTTTGGTAGCTTCAGATTCCTTCACTGTTTGTGTGTGTGTGCATGCGCGTGTGTGCTTCTGTCATCTTTGCCTTCCATTCTTAAGTTGGTTTCATGGTCCAAGATGGCTGCTGGTGTGTGTGTGTGTGTGTGTGTGTGTGTGTGTGTGTGTGCGTGTGCGTGTGTGCTTCTGTCATCTTTGCCTTCCATTCTTAAGTTGGTTTCATGGTCCAAGATGGCTGCTGTTGTATGTGTGTGTGTGTGTGTGTGTGTGTGTGCGCGCGCGCGTGTGTGCTTCTGTCATCTTTGCCTTCCATTCTTAAGTTGGTTTCATGGTCCAAGATGGCTGCTGGAGCTCCAGCCATCACAAATAAGCTCAAGAAAAGTGAACAGAGTAAGGGAGTCTTTGATGGCTGCATCAGCTTCACTGTGGTGCTTCCAGTTAACAGATCAGCATGTTGAGGTCCAGGGGGCAGAACTGGGAATGTGAACTCACATCTGATGTAACTGTCACTGCACTTTCCTCCCCCTGAAAAGGACACCTTTTTACCTTGCTCATGCTGATTCTAAGTGTTCTAAATTCAGAGTCATCAAATGCATGTTGCTGTTGCTGTTAAGTCACTTCAGTCATGTCTGACTCTGTGTGACCCCATAGATGGCAGCCCACCAGGCTCCCCTGTCCCTGGGATTCTCCAGGCAAGAACATTGGAGTGGGTTGCCATTTCCTTCTCCAGTGCAGGAAAGTGAAAAGTGAAAGGGAAGTCGCTCAGTCGTGTCTGACTCTTCCCGACCCCATGGACTGCAGCCCACCAGGCTCCTCCGTCCATGGGATTTTCCAGGCAAGAATACTGGAGTGGGGTGCCATTGCCTTCTCCGTCAAATGCATGTATATTAGTAAAAATATTTTTTTAATTAAAAAAGTAGCTGCAGCATGCACGCTAACGGGAGACTGCTGTTTAGATGCGAGCCTAACAGCTGTTGCACAAAATAAGAATAAGAAGCCACGGGGTGCTCTGTACCTCACACCGCACTGTGTGTGGCCTGTTGGTGTGGGTTCCTAGAGGCCTTGGCCAGGTCACCCAGACCCCATACCCTCCCACACCGTGGCTTGGCATCACCCTGTGGCCCGGCATTGGTGTGTGAACAAAGAGGGAATCAGAGCACGTCCAGTTCCCAGACCCTCTCTGTGTTCTCTTTAAATCAATGCCAGCTTTTGTGAAAAGTCCTCCAGCTGCATTTATCAAAAATGTTACCCGTGTTCTGACCCTGGCTGGACCTTTTCCTGGAGGACCCAGTTCAAAAGAACAAACGAGGAGGCCCAGGGTGACGTTCAGGGCAGTTCAGATGCCTGCCGGCAGCAGGGCCTTGAGCACACCGCGGATAATGTGGCAGTGGACTGCTAACATCCCTCTAACAGGAGAACTGGGAACACACTGTTGCGGCACCAACAGTTTTATTTTTAAACAACAAAGGGAAAGAAGTTAGCCAAGGCCCATGTTGTCGGCACACTGTCATTATAACTGACAAAATGCGTAATGTGCGTGGGCAGGACTGGAAATGGAGGTAGAAAAATGAAAACATTGCCTTACTAATCCTTAGAGATTATGGGAGAATTTTTTTCGTAGCTTTTAACTATATATTGTTGTTGTTCAGTGGCTAAGTCATGTTAAACTCTTTGTGACCCCTTGGACTGCAGCACACCAGGCTTCCTTGTCCTTCATCCTCTCCCAGAGTTTGCTCAAACTCATGTCCATCGAGTTGGTGATGCCATCCAACCATCTCATCCTCTGTTGCCCCTTTCTCCTCCTGCCCTCAGTCTTTCCCAGCATCAGGGGCCTTTTCCAGTGAGTCAGTTCTTAACATCAGGTGGCCAAAGTATTGGAGCTTCAGCATCAGTCCTTCCAGTGAATCTTCAGCGTTGATTTCCTTTAACGCAGCATCTCACTCAGTGTGTATGCTAGGAGAGGGACTTCCTTGGTGGTCTAGCAGCTAAGATTCTGATCTCCTAATACAGGGGGCCTGGGTTCTATCCCTGGCTGGGGAACTAGATCCCACATAAAACAACTAACAGTTTGAATGGTGCAACCAAAGATCCACATGCCACAGCAAAGATCAAAGAGCCCTTGTGCCTCACCTAGGGCTTGGCGCAGCCCAATAAATAAACTTTAAAAAAAAAAGGAATCAAGAGACTGTATCACAGAAACCAATCGGCTAGAATGTGCTTAGCGTTTTGATTCATAATTACCCCAAATGTCCATCACAGGAGGATGGATGCATACATTGCGATGTATTTATACAAAAGACGTGACCTAGCAGGAGAGAGGAATGAGCTACTAATATACACAAGGAGGATGAGTCTCAGAGATACTATACTGATCAGAATAAGCCAGACACAAAAGAGTACATTTGTGTGATTCTGTTTTTATGAAGTTGAAGAACAGGCAAGAGCAATGAAATAGAAGTCAGAATAGTGGCTCTACAGGGAATTGACTGTGAGAGAACACGAGGGAATTTCCTAGATTCTGATCCGGTGGTGCATACACAGGTGTAGATAAAACGTTAAATGCACCAAGCTGTAAAGATTTAGTACACTTTCCAGTGGAAGTAAGTTGCATCTCAAAAAGAGCCTTTTAAGATGTATGTGTGTAAGGGTAGGTGTTCTTTCTCTCTCTCTGGAAAATAATTAAAACATTATACACTGAAATCAGAGTAGTGGTTCTCTCAGGATCATTGACTTAATGTAATGTTTTTCTAATCATCCTATCTGTATCACTTGAAAAAAAATTTAAATGGATATACATTAGTGTATATCTAATATACATGAATTGTATATTATATACACTGTAATTATATTAACAGTTAATATACACTAATATAGAAGAGGGCTTCCCTTATAGTTCAGTTGGTAAAGAATCTGCCTGCAATGCAGGAGACCTGGGTTTGATTGCGGTTGGGAAGATACCCTGGAGAAGGGAAAGGCTACCCACTCCAGTATTCCAGCCTGGAGAATTCCAGGGACTATACAGTCCATGGGGTTGCAAAGAGTTGGACACGACTGAGCGACTTTCACTTTTACTTTCAAATATAGAAGAAAAGCTATGACCAACCTAAACAGCATATTAAAAAGCAGAGACATTATTTTCTGGACAAAGGTCCGTCTAGTCAAAACTATGGTTTTTCCGGTAGTCATATATGGATGTGAGAGTTGGACTATAAAGAAAGCTGAGTGCTGAAGAATTGATACTTTTGAACTGTGGTGTTGGAGAAGACTCTGAGAATCCCTTGGACTGCAAGGAGATCCAACCAGTCCATCCTAAAGGAGATCAGTCCAGACTATTCATTGGAAGGACTGATGCTGAAGCTGAAACTCCAATACTTTGGCCACCTGGTGCAAAGAACTGACTCACTGGAAAAGACCCTGATGCTGGGAAAGATTGAAGGCAGGAGGAGGAAGGGATGACAGAGGATGAGATGGTTGGATGGCATCACTGACTCGATGGACATGAGTTTGAGCAAGCTTTGGGAGTTGGTGATGGACAGGGAAACATGGTATGCTGCAGTCCATGGGGTCACAAAGAGTCGGACATGACTGAGCAACTGAACTGATACATTAGTGTTTGCAAGTCATTTTTAGGAAAAGGAATGTAAGAGGTAAGGTGATGTGGAATTCTGTTGGGGCCTCCAGGTTGTTGGAATAAGTAATTTCTACCCCCGGAATTGCATGGCATCTGTGAAAATTCCCTGGCACTTGCCTTAGTGTCTTAGCTCCCAGCCCAAGGCCAGCACCAGACAGGTGTAGGTTGAACATTCATTTTCATTCATGAGCACCAGGCACTCCTTGGAAGAATCAGGTGAGTACACAGGGTGGATTCTCTCCAGGAATAAAGCTTAAAAGGAAAGCTAATACTTATTTTTAAAAAAATCAGACTATTCCATAACAAAAATAAGTCTCGGGTTCACTTTTTAGAGGAAATAAAATTCAGAGGACCTGACAAGTGGAATAAGTCGAGCAGGTCAAACATTTTAGAACTGTTTTCACCCAGGAGGAAAGAAAGCCGGGAGAGGAGGTGATCCCAGAAGAGGGTAATGGGGGCAGATGCCAGGGTCCTTGAGCCAGACCACGGGGTCTGGACTGCATCCCAAGGCAGTGGGAGCCGCCGGAGGACAGGTGGCATCTGACCATGTGCAGGGATTGGCAGAACCCCCGATCTGAGGCGGCCCAGGTTGGTGTCACCCCTGGGTTCTCAGAGTTTCTGGGGCCCCCGGAGGGCTCCCCAACATGTGGTTCAAATTCCCATGTGAGCTGGCATCCAGAAAAAGTTTGGAGAACCCGTAAGAGCCGCCCACTCTGTTCAGTGTTCTCCATGGAAAGTCTCTGCCCCTGAAGATAGCCCAGGGCACCCAGCACAGCCCAGGAGGCAGGAAACATGGCCCTCAGCACCTGTGTTCACTTGCCCGGCTCTGCTGTTGAAGCCGGTGCAGACATGTTACATTTTCAGCACATCCGGGAGAGGGAACTTTGGTCTCAGCAGGTCCTTTTGTACAGATGCAGAAACTGAAGCCAGGAGAACAGAGGTGTCTTCAGATGGCCAGTCCAGCCTCTGTCAGAGCTCCTCAGTGCTCCCGGTGGGCTCTTGTTCTGTCTCTTAATGAGCTGAACACCCGGGTTAGGGCAGGAGTAGAGTGGATGTGGTCTCTGCCCATGGGGACAGGTGGAGGCAGGGTTTACGGTGAGGTCTGCTTGTCCTAAAGCAATGCTGTGGGGTCCATAAACCCTCGAGGTCAGTGGCATCAGAGAGGCCATGCTGTGTTGAGGTCAACTCTTTGAGACCGGACTGTTGGTGTTCGAATCCCAGCTCTGCCACTTCCTAGCCACATGGCTTTAGGGAAGAGGTTGACCTCAGTTTACTCGTTGTGAAACAGGATTGAGCGCCTCATAGGTTTTTGATGAAGATTAAAGAGCTGATGGCTGTGAAGGTGCTTCAAGTAGTGCTGGGACGCTGGGCTTCGCATGTAGTGTAGTGGAAGTCACTCAGTCGTGTCCGACTCTCTGTGACTCCATGGACTATACAGTCCATGGAATTCTCCAGGCCAAAATACTGGAGTGGGTAGCCTTTCCCTTCTCCAGGGATCAAACCTAGGTCTTCCGCATTGCAGGCGATTCTTTGCCAGCTGAGCTACAAGGGAAAGCCCAAGAATACTGGAGTGGGTAGTCTAGCCCTTCTGTGGATCTTCCCAACCCAGGAATTGAAGCAGGGTTTCCTGCACTGCAGGCGGTTTCTTTACCAGCTGAGCTACCAGAGATCCGGGCTCCACCGGAGCGTGAGCTGTTGTCACTGCTGCCGCCCTGGTTATTGTAGTCAGCGCATCTGCCGTTCCTCGGGTGAACGCAGCCCCGGTCCAGCATTCCGCCCCCAGAGGGGTCATTTACGTCCAGTCTTTCTCCAGCACGGCCCTGGAAGGATGGGATGAGGGGCCCCTCGCCTACCCCTGGTCCATTCTCTTTCCCCTAGAGGTTCTACGTGGCCTCCTCCCGGCAGCTGAAGCGCCTCGAGTCGGTCAGCCGCTCGCCGGTTTATTCCCACTTCAACGAGACCTTGCTGGGCGTCAGCGTTATCCGCGCCTTCGAGGAGCAGGAGCGCTTCATCCGCCAGAGCGACCTGAAAGTGGACGAGAACCAGAAGGCCTACTACCCCAGCATCGTGGCCAACAGGTGGGCGCGGGGCCGTGGGGGAGGCTCCCGGAGCCGCGGTGTGGGGCCCAGCGCCGGCCTCACGGGAGGGAGGCTTGGCCTCGGCCAGAGGAGAGGACGGAAGGACCATTAGAAACAGGGACGCGGTCAGCGCGCGTGTGGCCGCAGGGGCCGCTGAAGCGCAGGCGCAGAGAGTTCTGAGTCGGGAGATAGCGCAGGGCCATGCTTCAGCCGTGGCCCTGGTGATACAGGACCATCGGTGACGGCGGCCTCGGCTCCTGAGTGTTCTCCTCACATGCTTCTCTTCACCCCCGCCCCCGGGTGATGAGTGTGGGAAGCAGTTTTATTAGTAATACTATTAGGTTAGACCGTGTGAAATTGCCCTTTGGGGGATCAAGCATGGTTGAATAGCATCGGGCTTAAAAGAAAAAGGAGTAGAAGTTGGCTAATTATTGATTGAATCTAGACCATCCCGTCCTCACTTGCTTACATCCTAAGATGTTTTTTGAGATATGAGAGAGAGAAGACTCCGGGGAGGGGTCAGAGCACCCTGGCAGTGACCCACTGCACACCGTGTAGTCCCTGAGTGTGAGTCGGGCAGGAAAATCGGGCATTGCTGGAAAGACCTTGCAGTTCCCTTGCAGAGTTTGTTTAGGGAGTTTGTTGAAATCTGGGTTTCTGTGGGAATAACTCACATCCCGAGGATCCGTCACATGGATCTTTAAGAATGTGGTGGGAAAAAAACAGATTGATAATACTGTCTCTCTAGAATGCTTTACATTTTCAAACATAAAAACAGTGTTCCTATGTGATAGCATACAAAAGTTAGCTTTAAACGTGTAGATCTGTCTATATTTTAAAGGAAAGATAATACATTTTAATGTTTCTAAAATCGCGGTGATCTAGGTCTGGGGACCCTTTGGCTGTGTTGAGAAGGGTCGTTTATTTCTCACTCTCCCCTCCCCCCATCCTGCCAAGAGCCGTTTGTTTTAAATCAGAGATGCCTCTCAGAGTTGATGATTTTTCTTAGCATTTCGGAAGTCTCTGAGACATCTTTGTTGTAAAATGCACACATGGGTGTGTATTTTTAAGGTTTCAGTGAGAAAAGGTTGGCCCTTAAGAAAGAAAGTTTCAGTTTCCTGGGAAGATCACTTACGGAGAACTCTAGTTATTCCCTGGGGTTGCCAGACCAATGAAGAATTCCTGAAATTGTGTCCCTTTTTCCCCATGTCCCATGAACTGGACAAACAAGGCCTCTCTCAGGAGCTATTGGGGAATTATTTCAGTAAGCAGAGTGGCTACCCAGCTCCCCCACCCCACTCTCAACCGGAAACCAAGCCTCTGAGAAGCTGACCTGGGCACGTGCGTGTGTGTCCCTGTCCCTCTGCCTGTGTCTCCACGCAGGTGGCTGGCCGTGCGGCTGGAGTGTGTAGGCAACTGCATCGTCCTGTTTGCCTCCCTGTTTGCCGTGATCTCCCGGCACAGCCTCAGTGCGGGCTTGGTGGGCCTCTCGGTGTCTTACTCCCTGCAGGTAAGCCGGGGGCACTCTCAGGTGGACTTTTCTCTTACTGGGGAGCCGGTTGTCAGGCGCTTGGGCCTTTACTTTGAATCTCTGTAGGCGTGGGGGAAGGGGACGAGGCCAGGTGGAGTCTGAGGTGCAGGTCTAGAGCCCAGTGACCGACTGAAGCAGGGGAGAAAGGAGACGGGCAGCCAGGACTCCCCCATCAGCCAAGGAGCGTCCCTGATGGCCTGAGAGGATGCCTCCAGCTACCAGAAGAATGCACTCAATACTATAAATTTCCCTCGAGGCACTGCTTTAGCTGCATCTCCCAAATTTCGACGCAGCGTGTTTTCCTAACTGTCATCTAGTTGGCAGTACATTCTCATTTCCTTTCTGATTGCTTGTGTAGCCCCGTGGGTCATGTTGAAATGTGGCGCTGGCGTAAGAGACGCACAGTAGCAGGTCTGGCCGCGGTATCTGAGGTAGCTATCTTCTGGGCCTCCATTATCTGAATCATTCCATAATTCCTTCTGTCTTCATGAGAAGGAAACAACTCACGCTCGCTCTAGATGCTCCGTCGGGTGACTCTTCCCCTCACAGGTCACCGCATACTTGAACTGGCTCGTTCGGATGTCGTCCGAGATGGAGACCAACATTGTGGCCGTGGAGAGACTCAAGGAATATTCGGAAACTGAGAAGGAGGTAACATAAGCCCCCGGCCTGACCTCTTGACCATGGTCTTCGGTGTAACTTGACTCAGAAGAATCCTCTGAACCCCAGCATGTGCCTTCTGCAGGCAGCCTCCACCTGACCAAAGGAAAAAAAAAAAAACCCTCTGTTATTTGTTATGTGTTTTGAATGGGGATTTACATTATGCAAAATGAATCATACTAATTTTCTCTTTAGAATTAAAAGTTAAGTACAAGTGAGTCATTTAAAAATATCAGGTATCAGTAATGAGAATCAATATAAGGATATTGCACAAATTATGCTATTATTGGTAAGGAGTTTCCCGAAGTTTGGGAAACCCTGCAGTTATTTCACCCAAGTCCTCATTTTATGGATGGAGGAAAAGGGCACGTAGTGAGGAGCGATGGCTGGTCTGAGGTCACATTCATGGTCAGCAGGACAACTGGGAGTATGGCCCAAGGCTTTGGTGTCACATTGCCCCTAATAACTGCCTTATTCTGTCTGCACACCATCTCTGAATAGCAGGAGTAGTGCTAATGACAATAGCAGTAATGCCTAGCGATAACTCCATCCCACCACCACCAGTAATAATAGGGACACACACATTGTGCCCTTGTGTGGTGTCAGGCCCTGTTCTAGACACTCTGCGTAGAATAATCCATTCATCCTTTACACAACCTTGCAATTCACCTTCTACTATCACCCCCATTTTGCAGGTGAGGAAACAGACACAGAGAGGACTAGTTACTTGCCTAAGATCACATGGGCTTGCTTCCCTGTAGCTCAGACGGTAAAGAATCTGCATGCAATGTAGGAGACCGGGGTTTGATTCCTGGTTGGGAAGATCCCTAAGGGAATGGCAGCCCACTCCAGTGTTCTTGCTTGGAGAATCCCATGGACAGAGGAGCCTGGTGGGCTACAGTCCACGGAGTCTCAAAGAGTTGGACACGACTGCGTGACTATCACTGCATTCCAAGAAAATGCCCCCCCCCCCCCCCGGGAATGAAACTAAAGGGACCCTGGTTAGACTCTGACTTAGGGATTTACTGAAGTGATCTGTGCCAAGTCCTTGAATTCCGTGAACCAGGGCCCACCTCATCAGAGAGCATTCTTCAGAATGATGTGAGTGCCCCCTGTGGAAATAAGAGCACATTACTACAGCAGGTTCCCACCCTACCTTGATTTATCCGTTTATTTATATCAGCTTTTGAGGTATAATTCATATGCCATGCAGTTCACTCATTTAAAGTGTGAAATTCAGGTTTTTACTTTTAAAAATACTGTACTTATTTTCACTACTTTTAATTAATTATTTTTATAGTTTTAGATTAAGAGCAAATTGGAAAAATACAAGAAAAAGGTCTCCCAGAGTCTTACCACTCTAAAATATATCTGTTTACTTATCTGTTTGTACATATTACATAAGATTTACAGGTAGAAAGTTCCACCAATTTCTCTCCAGTCCCCTCCATGTTCTTACAGCAGTGTCTCCTTATTTATATGAGGGGTGTAAAAAAATTACCGTAAGAAGTTTATGGGGGAGAAAGGATGGAAGTCCTCTTTTATTGTCTTCTCCGTTCCTCTCTTCCCTGAAGAGAGTGTGGAGCGTAGCCCAGAGCATATCCAGGTGTAGACCTCAGGAAATGTGACCTGAACGGAGTAGCTTTTCAGAAATAGGGGCTGTGTGACTCCAGGCAAGTTGCTTTCAGTCTCTGTGTCTCAGTTCCCTCGTGTGTGAACTGGGGATGGGAAGGGACTCCACTCTTGGGATTGTAGTGAGGATTAAAGGAGGTCATGGGATAGAGTGACCGTCAAGTGTTGGCTGCTGCTTTTACGGTCGCCCTCCAGGCCATGGACTTCCCTGGTGGCTCAGACGGTAAAGCGTCTGCCTACAATGCGGGAGACCCGGGTTCGATCCCTGGGTTGGGAAGATCCTCTGGAGAAGGAAGTGGCAACCCTCTCGAGTACTCCTGCCTGGAAAATCCCATGGATGGAGGAGCGTGGTAGGCTACAGTCCATGGGGTCCCAAAGAGTCAGACATGACTGAACAACTTCACTTTCACTTTCACTTTCACTTTCAAACTTTCCAGGCCTTCGAAGCCATCAGATTATCTCCTTTAGCTTTGTGTCTGTCTAGAGGAGACCGCCATTCATTGATTCAGTCCACAGATGTTTATTGAGCATATCCTGCGTGCTCTGGGCTCTAGGATGTAGCAGTGAACAAGTGAAAGAACCTGTTCTCGCAGAGGGGCTGTTCCAGTGGGCTGTGGATGACGGAGTAAAGAGACACTTGCTTACAATGCCAGGAGGTAGTGAGCGCCCTCAAAGACAGTGGACGCAGAGAGTGTGGGAGAAGAGGGGCCCAGGGCCCGGAGGGCCGTTGCATTAACCTGGATCCACAGCAGCCAAGCAGGCCAAGGGGCTAGTTTGGCACAGAATGTTCCAGGCAGAAGCCGCAAGTGCAAAGGCCCAGAAGCAGCACATGTGGGTATGTTTAGGGAACATTCCAGAAGTCAGTGTGGGAGCAGTGAGGCAGTGAGTGGGAAGGAGGGGGCCGTGAGGTCAGAGGGGTCATTGAAGCCGCTCACGTGGAGCCCTGGGGCACGTGAGACGGACTTCAGACCCCTCACGCCCACCCACTGCCCGCTGTCATCGCAGGCTCCCTGGCAAATCCAGGATATGGCACCACCCAGCGACTGGCCCCAGGTGGGCCGAGTAGAGTTCCGGGACTACGGCCTGCGGTACCGAGAGGACCTGGACTTGGTTCTGAAGAACATCAATGTCACCATCGATGGCGGGGAGAAGGTGGGTGCCCCTCGACCCCTGCCCATCCGTGGGCAGGCACAGGCTGCCACCAGGTTTCCCCTGCCCCCGAACCACAGGGTGGAGGGGGAGAGCCTTTGGCAGTAAAATCTGCTCAGAGTGTCCCAACTGCAGACTGGTAGCCCAGGAGCCAGAGGGGATACGTTTTGGAAATTGCCAACACTGAAAAATCTGGAATGTTTTATGTTAAAAAAAAAAAATTCCATTTCCTGCTTTTCTTGAAAGCTCAGAACTTCTGGCAGCACCGGGCCCATCCTTCCCACCTGGCTCTTTCTAGATAAGACGTGAGCCTCCCAGTTCACTGACCAGTCCCTTCCTCCCCTTTTCATGTGCCCCCTTGGCCACGAGGCCTCTAGAATAGAAGGATGCCCTCCTCACTACTAGGGATGGCTCAAGGGTATCGCTGCTCCTAGAGGACGTCTTTGCCCTGAGACCCTCAGACCCTCCTGAGGAATCAGACTGAGGGTCTTTGTGCCCATTTGCCAGAGACCAGTGTTTCTTTCTTCTCTGAACATGCAGGAGTTGTTAAACACCCAGTCAGGAGGCCCAGAATATTCCGTTCCCATGAGAGAGTTTCTCTAACTTGTAACAAGAGGAGGAACAGCGTGGGTGGTGTTCTCATGGAGGCTTTCTGGCTTATGTTGCATAATGAGGCTGCCCTGTGAGTTGCTGTCCGAAGGTGGAGGAGCCTGCCTCTCTGAAGCCCAGATGAGAAGGGGAGAGTTCTGCCTGGAACGTCAGTCATTAGCCATTAAGTGGAGAGCCCAGTTCCCTCAAGAGGATAAGTGGAGGCCAGGTCATACCCATGACCTCTGCTCACTCAGCTGGGATACAGGGGCATCTTCCTGAACCTTTGAGATATTCCAACACCTCAGGATGGGGAAACTCACCATCATAGAACTGAAAAACCATTTGATTGCTACTTAATACTGTCTTGAGTTGCAAATAACTAACTTACTAAAGGAACTGATTATAATTTTTAATTTCTAAAAAGAGCTGGCAGAGACAAGGAAGTCCTTCTTGACCTTTGCCCACAACAGCCCCTAAAGGAATGTCCCTGGAAGCTGCTGAGGGGAGTAGATATAGAGGGAGAAGGGAGGGTCGACCAGATGACTGAACTGCTCTGTGGCTGGTTAAACTTAAGGATGTGAGGAGTGAGAGGTCAGCCCAGATACCAGCGTTCCCATTTCACCCAGGCCCTTCCTGCCCCACAGGTTGGCATCGTGGGGCGGACAGGAGCCGGGAAATCGTCCCTAACCCTGGGCTTGTTTCGGATCAAAGAGTCAGCCGAGGGAGAGATAATCATTGATGACGTCAACATCGCCAAGATAGGCCTGCACGATCTCCGCTTCAAGATCACCATCATCCCCCAGGTGGGTGGGGTCACACTGAAAGTGGCGCGTGTGTATTTTCACAACAGATGGACATTTGCTCTTGCTTGGTGGTTTTCATGGCTTTTTACTGAAATTGTGCTATGTTTCTTCATGGAATCTCCCCTTCACACATAAATAACAGGGAGAATTAAGTAGGTTTCATTCATTCCTTCACTCCTGCCACCCAGTAGGCAGTGTCCTAAGCATCTCACAGCATCCAGTTAAGACACTGGCTTCTCTGCTGGACAGGAATCTCTCACCTTCCCAAGAGCTAGGTGAGAATGATGAATTTTCTAGACTGATTCCTGTAGGTGGCGATTGCATAATATGTTGCCTGTTAGTGTTGTGTTGCCTTAAATTTTTTCTCAGATTTTAATTTGGAGGCAGGAGACAGAGGGGAATCCATTTACCTTGCAATTAGGAATTGCCCTAATCTGCATGCTGGTTCTTGCTTCCAGAAGGTTCCCAACACGTTTGTGTACTGAGTGCTCTGGGAAATCTGACAAGAAAGAAATCTGTCTTATTTCCCTTAACTCAGAGTTTTCCAGATTTTTTTCCCCCCATCTTCGACATCTTCAGAAATGGTGATTTGGAGGAACTCCAAAACCCCATTTTGAACAATTCTAGCAAGAACATTCTACATCCCACCTATTTGCCCCACCCATGTCCGACTGTGCCTCGAGCCTCACACGCTGTCTGCCGTCTTCCCTCCAAACAGGACCCTGTTTTGTTTTCGGGTTCCCTCCGCATGAACCTGGACCCATTCAGCCAGTACTCGGATGAAGAGGTCTGGACGTCCCTGGAGCTTGCCCACCTGAAGGGCTTCGTGTCAGCCCTTCCTGACAAACTGAACCACGAGTGCGCAGAAGGCGGGGAGAACCTCAGGTAGGCGGAGTGATGCCCAGCCGGGCCTCCACATCACCTCTGTCGGGGCCTTGGTAGGTTTTGTCTGTTTGCATCAGGTTCAGACCTGGGCTTGAGTTCCAACTCTGCCACACGAGCCATTTGTCTCCTAATCTCTTGGGCGTCAAGTTTCAGTATCTAAAACGGGTTTCATGCTGGGCTGATTTTTACCGTGAGGTGTAACCAGGATGATCCCAACAGCTCCTTTCTCACACCAGGTCCCTTCGGTGGAGAGTGAAGTTGTTACGTTTTGGAAAGGCTTCTCTCCCAGTCAGTAAATAGCCCTGCTCTGGGGCCTCCCTTCCCCGACCCAAGGCCCCAGCTACCTGGCCCTTCTCCCAGGCTCCACCCGGGATCCAACAACTAGAGCGGTAATGCCTGGCACAGCAGGGATCCTCTGCCTCTCCCGCTGCACCCATCACCATGACGACCAAGCACCACCCCTCAGGTGTGCTCAGCAAGGGCCGGGGCCACTCACACCAGGGGGCGGCCAGCCAGGCGGCTCTGCTGGTCTTGGCTCACCCACGTGGGTGGGAGCCGCTGGCTGCAGGCGGATATTCTAGCTGGCCTCCTCTGGGGCCGTTATTAGGCTCTGCCCTGGGTGTCCCTCCTTCCCCGGCAGACCAGCCTAGGCACGTTGTCACGGTGATGGCGGAGGTGCAGGCGTGAGCACACCCTGGTGTGCACCCTGTTCAAGCCTCTAGGTTTGCCAGCATCCCAGTGGCCAAAGCCAGGCACAGGGTCGAGTCCAGCGTCCACCGAGAGAGGCCCTGCAGAAGGCAGTTTGCCTTCTGGGGCAAACTTTGCTTGGGGCCAGTTTGCTCATTGTTCTACTCGCTGTACTGAACTGATCAGATATCCTGGCTCTCACCTCCGAGCTCTGTGTTGAGAGTGAATCTGAGGCTGCTTCTAGCTCAACAGGAAGACCGTGCTGATCGATTAGTGATGGCCAGTGTGGGCGCGGATGTGGCGGGTGGACGTGCCCTCCTGGTCTGAGCAGCAGACAGTGTCTCCTCTTCCTCCTCTCAGCTATGGCCTGGACTCAGCGTCAGGGGTGATTTTGACATTCATTTCCTGGTCTTTCTCTCCTGGTCAAGCGTTGGGCAGCGCCAGCTTGTGTGCCTGGCCCGGGCCCTGCTGAGGAAGACAAAGATCCTCGTGTTGGACGAGGCCACGGCGGCCGTGGACCTGGAAACGGACGACCTCATTCAGTCCACCATTCGGACGCAATTTGATGACTGTACCGTCCTCACCATCGCTCACCGGCTCAACACCATCATGGACTACACGAGGTGACGCCCTTGGCCCAGAAGGCCTCCAGGCCTCACGGTCCACCCCACCCACCCCGTTTACCCACTCATTCATTCATTCATGCAACACTGACCTCATACCTAGTGACAGCCCTGGTGTCTCTTTGTCCTGGTTAGTACCAGGCATTTTTGCCATCACTCAGTCAAAAGTTAACACATGTGTGGATTGTCAGCCACATTCCTGGCCCTGTTCCAGACACTGGGGACTGAGCCGGGAGCTGTCACACAAGGAGCCTGCCTAAGGGACGTTATGGATTAGTTGGGGGCTGGGTGCAGAAATAGACAATAAACACAGCAACAAATAAAAGCGAATTGTGCTGGGAGGGAAATACACAAGGCGATAAGAGAGTACTGAAGGTGATGTCACAGGACATTGACTAGAACTGGGGTTGAGGACAGGCAGCCAGGTGGATGGCTACTGCAGCAGGCCTGGCAGAGGGTGTTAGGGGTCTGACCCAAAGCAGGGACTTGCCCAGGTAGACTCCTGGAGCACGGGGTGCCAGCCCCTCCCCGATGCCTCATGTCTGCATCCCTCCCTTGCAGGGTGATCGTCCTGGACAAAGGAGAGATCCGGGAATGGGGCTCCCCCTCCGACCTCCTGCAGCGGAGAGGTCTCTTTTACAGCATGGCCAAAGATGCTGGCTTGGTATGAGCCCGGAGCGGGTGCAGCTGGTCAGAACTGCAGGGCCAACCTGCCAGCAGTCAGGGACGAGTCAGCATTCTTCGGAACCCAAGGCTCTCAGACTGAAACCAAAAAAAAATGAAAACCCCCAAAACCAAAACATACACAGAGCAGCCGCCCTCTGGCCCTTTTGCCTAGAACTGGCCGTGAGGAAACAGGAGAGACGCTGGGATGCAGCCCCCCCAACAATGCACACGCCCTCGGCTCTGTTACCCCCGAAGATGCACACATGCTCTCACGCCCCTGGGAGGGCACATATGTTCTCCCTGCTCTGGGGGGACATTCGGGCCACCAGACTTCCAGAGAATTCGGTTGCGTAAAATCTGCTATGACCAAATCCAGCCAACTGCCTCAGGCCTCTCCAGCTGAAGTCTGTGGATTCCGCACCTTGGGGAAGCTTGCTGGTCCCTGGCACCTCTCCGTCCTTGCCTGGCTCTCCCTAGATGCTTGTCTCTCCAGGGCTGCAGTTGGAGGTCAGGGGCCTGGTGAAGCCCATGCTCACCCTCAGGCAGTGTCCCGAGGACCACTGACAGCCCTCTCACCAGCCATCTGGTCTACGAGGTGCTCAGCTGCTGGGAACCAGCCTCCCAGCCCTGCCTCCAATGGGACTTGCTGGCTGGAATCCGGGTGACCGGGCCTGGAGGTCCAGGCTGGGAGAGCCCTCTCAGTGCCAGCTTCCCCGCTTGGCTGCTCACCTCCTTACCCACCCCAGTCTTTGCCTTCCTCCCTCCGTCTTTTTACCCACGGCTAGAATGGGTTTACGCCTCCAGGTGCCTGAGAATGAAAACCTGCTCATAGTTAATGAAGCATTCTAAGCCAAGAGCGCTGGTCCCTCCGGGTGGGAGCATCTGGTACTGAAAAGAGCCCCCGTGAGTCCCCTCCTCGTTTGTAGATTTCAGTTTCTCACTGGGGGCCACTGGTTCACTGTCAGGGCCGGCTCGGTGGATGACTTGACTTAACGGTTACTGAGTCTCTTCTGAGACAAAAAAAGGACCTTTTCACAAGTGTCAGTGATTTTCTTTTTTTTTAAAGTACTGCTCCAGGGAGATGAACAGTCTCAAGACTTTAATTTCTTGGGAGGAAGCGTTAGGCCGAAGAGCGGCACCCCAGGGAATGGCCAGGTAGGTCCAGCATCTGGAGGTTGGGGGCTGTCTTCTCAGTCCTGTAGGTCCCTCAATTGGAGACCAAAGTGAGATGCCAAAAGCAGAGAGAGGTTGCTATTCATGCTCGCTATGTGAATTACATTGCTGACTTCAAACCAGAGAAGCATCTTTCTCCTTTTAGGTGAAAATATATATTTATTTTTTGTAAGTTAAACCATTCTTTCACATTAGATAAACCAAGTGTTTCTTGGGGATCTTTTTGTAATGACTTAACACTGGAAACGTGAACATTTGCAAATAATTTGCAGTAAAAAATTTTATTTCTTTCTAAACGACTGTTCCATTTTCTTTCTGTCGAGGATATCTGCTCTCTCTCCAAGAGTCAGGATGGGGCACTTCTCGTCTGCTGCTGTCCTTTCTTCTTGGCAAGCATGTTGTTTCTAGCGGGAGCTCTTGGAATTGGGAACCTAGAGGTTAAGAATCTGGTGGGGACTCAGCGTGGCATGGTGGACGGACTTGAGTCCTGCCCTCATCCTCTGCAGGCTGTGTGACCCTGGGCAAGTCACTTAGTCTTTCTTCCTCAGTTGCCTCATCTGTAAAATGGGGCTGATCATACCTGCCTCCTGGGCTTGCTATGAAGATGAGCACTGATGTGGGTGTTATGTGCATGGCCCAGGTTGGGTTCTAAGACACAGGCAAGGCAAGCATCACGTGTGGCAAGAATTTCCCTTGGGAGCTTCCCTGGTGGTCCTGCGGTTAAGAATCTGCCTTCCAGTGGAACGCATTCCCCCCACCCCTGCACGACGGTGTCCCTCTCCCTCCAGGCTGCCTTGCCGGAGGGGCTGGGGGGCGGGGGGTAAAGATGCTCAAGGAAAAGCAGCTGTGAGGTTATCACCCTTAGAATGAGAGGCACGTAGGAGAGCCTGGTCGGTTTTAGATGTGCGTGTGTTTGTCTCAGGGCCTGATGCTGAGTGTTAAGATCCCAGGTCAGTGGCCATGGGACCTGCATGTGCCTGTGGGGACGTTGTGGTTGAAGTTCACCCGGTTCATGAAGAGGTGTGGGTGCAGCCTGAGGAAGGGGAGGAGGGGGCCCTGCACACCTGCCCTTCCAGATGAGCACCCCAGTGCCGTGGAAGAAGGGGGACCAAGCTTGGTTGTGCACCTGCTGCGTGTCAGGTCTGGACTCAGCGCGTTGCACAGTTGTCCTCTGGGAGGGGAACTGGGCCGGAGAGGAGCCCCAGGCTCACCCGCCTGCTCACCTCGCTGCTGTTCTTCCAACCTCAGGGTCCTCCCTCTTCCCCCAGCTGCTGGCGTCCCCTGCTCTCTTCCCTGTTTGACAGTGGCAGCTCCGTGCGAGCAGGGCTGTCTGTTCCTTGCTGAACGCCCACCTCTAGAGCAGGGCATAGGACACGTGCTCAGTGACCACGTTCTCTGAACCGGGCCTGAGCCCAGAGTGGAGTCACTGGGGCCCTAGAACTTGCCCTTCTGGAGTCACGGCCTCACTGGTAGATCTGGGATCCTCGTATCCACCTGACCAAGTGGCTGTGAGGGTGAACACTGATTGGGGTAAAGCACCCAGCATATGCCTGACCCTTAGGATGCCTTCATACATGGTGGTGCCGTTCGTGCATTCATGCGTCTGTCCGTCCATCCACCTGTCCATCTCTCCCTCCATCCATCCATCCATACAGTAGGTAAATGTTGACCCCTCCTATGTGCTGTGTACCGTGCTGGGGCCAGGGAGAGCACAGCCAACACAGATGCACCAATCTCCCATCTCGGCCCAAGAAGAAAAAGATCCTTTTCCCTCGGGGGTGGGGGGGTGGTGGTTCTGGAGTGGAATTTAGCTGTTATCCGTGAGCTGATGTTAGAGAAATGTGCAAGGAGTGGTGTGGCACAGTACTTCAGTTGTGGGCTCTGGAGCCAGCTTGCCTGGATTCAAATCTCTGCTTAGTGCTCTGTTTTGCTCACCTGTAAAAGGGGCCTCATAATACTACCTTCCTCAGCAAAGCATCCTAGGAAGGCGCAGGGTGACATAACTTCCCTTTCCAGTTGTGAGGATTAACTGGGCAACAGGCATTTAGAGCCTGGCTCTGCTGGCAGTGACCAGTGGGACTCAGGTGAGGTTAAAGGACCTACTGAGAGGCACTGACCAAAGAAGGCCTGTATGTGGCTTTTCTGGCTCTTCACTGTCTCCGCCTGCCAGCCAGGCGCTGCTGGCAGGACCCACGGCAGGGGGATTAATGGCCCGGGTGGCCAATGGGCTGGTGTCCAAGGAGCCGTGGGGTGCGCCAGACAGCAGCCTTGTCAGCAGGCTTTCGGGGTGCTGGCTCCATGGCCCACACTCTGCTTCCTGGCAAAACACTTCCCTCCATGAAGGAGGCTCTTGTGGCCCTGGAACGACCCCAAGGGAGGGTGCCAACCACACAGCTGCTGCCCATGGGGGCTCTCCCGGGGTGGCAGGTGGCTCAGCTCCAGGCAGAGACACAAGCAGCGCTGTGTCTGGTCCTTTGCCGCATGTCGCCGCATCTTGCAGTTGGATGGACACCCGCCTGAGATGACGTGGACTTTGGCATCAGGCCCAGGGTAGATGCCCGCTCTGCCACTTCCCAGCTGGGGGGCCCTTGCCAGGTCATATCCACTCCCCGAGCCTCAGTTTCTTTATCTGCAGAATGGGGCAAAATCACTAGTGATGACGACATTTGGCTGGCATGACGGGCAGGCAAGAGATGACAACACCCAACCCATTTTGAAGTTATCAAAATGAACTTCTGGTCACATCTGGAAAAGCGGGAGGTAGCAGCTGGGTTTAGATTACTCTGGGCTGAAAATCCCAGGTCAGGACGGACACCTCGAGCTGGGTGGGACACGGCAGGCTGTGTCCGGACAAGTAGGTGGGTGTCAACAGGCTCCTCTGACTCACTACCACGGTGCCCAGGTATCGGTGCATTGTTGATGGCGGGGATCAGTGACTCAGTGGGCAGACACTGTTTCATCACAGCTAGAGGAGAGGGTGCTAGTGGCTTCGAGTGGGTGGAGGCCAGGGATATCGCTGACCATCCTGCACAGGGGCACAGGACGTCCCTGACCTTGGCTTTCCAACAGCATCTCCCCCCCCGCCCCCCCGCCCCGGCACCTGGTAGGCAGAAGTGTGACCAGAAATTCCCTGGGTGTTCCAACTGCTGCTGGGGCAGAACTCGGTCTTTGATAAACAAATGGATGAAACTCCAAGTCCTGAGCAAATTCTCCCGGTGAGGCCCAGAAGACCTGGCTCCTCGCGTCTCGGTTTTGGAACTGAACTGCGTGCTGGGTTTGTGCCTGGAGAGGGCCGTCCCTTGTGTGGGTTGTGGTTTGTGCATCTGTTCAGACAAGATACTCCCAGGAGCTCAAGGATGAGGCTGAAGCAGTGGTCCTCAGTCCTGGCTACACACTGGAATCACATGGGCTGGACCAGTGACTGTGGGGGTGGGAGGGAGGCAGGCGCGGTTGAGGGGTCCATGTGGAGATGGACGCGGGCAGCATCCCAACTGTGGCAGGTGCAGGAAGTTGTATGGGTGATGCCATTGCATAGAAAGTAAACACATACACAGTGAGTACAAGTAAAACTGGGGATCTGAACAGGATCTGTGGGCTGTACCAGTGTCAATTTCCTGGTTGTGATATTGAGCTATTGTTTTTTAAGACGTTACTGTTGGCTTCATAGGTGAATGCTATCAAACATACCATACCTATCCTTCTCAAGCTCTTCCAAAGAACCGAAGAGGAGGGAACACTCAAAGACATTCTAGGAAGCCACCATCACCCTGATAACCAAAACCAGACAGACACCACCAAAAAAGAAAATTATGGGCCAACATCTTTGGTGAATATAGATGCAAAAATTCTCAACAAGATATAAATAAACTGAATCCAACAACACATAAAAAGATCATACACCACAACCAAGTGGGGTTTATCCTAAATTCACAAGGATGGTTCAACACACAAAACCAATGTGATACACCACGTAAACAAAAGATAAAAACCACATAAGCACCTCAACAGATGCAGAAAAAGCATCTGACAAAATGCCATTCATGAGAAAAAGTCTTAGCAAAGTGGGTACTGAGGGAACATATCTCAAGATAATAAAAGTCATTTATGACAAGTCCACAGCTCAGAGTACTTTGAGAGCCTCTCTGCTAAAGTCCAGAATAAGACAAGGATGCCCACTCTTACTTCCGTTCAAGATAGTACTGGGAGGCCTATTCACAGCAATCAGACAAGATGAATCCAAACTGGGAGGGAAGAGGTAAAATCGTCATTATACGCAGATGATACGCTACTATATATAGAAAACCCTAAAGACTCGCACAAAACCTACTAGAACTGAGAAATTCAGCAAGATAGCAGGATACAAGCTTAACAGAGAAATCGGTTGCATTTTTTTACACCAACAATGAAATGTCAGAAAGGGAAAGTAAAAAAAAACTTTCAAAATTGCAACCCCCCCAAATAAAATACTTAGGAATAAACCTAAGGAGGTAAAAGACATATTGCTGAGAACTCTAAGATATTAATAAAAGGAATTTGTGGTGCTGGAGAAGACTTGAGAATCCCTTGGAGATCAACAAACCAGTCTATCCTAATTGGAAATCAATTCTGAATATTCATTGGAAGGACAGATGCTGAAGCTCCAATACTTTGGCCACCTGATTTTAAGAGCCAACTCTTTAGAAAAGACCCTGATGTTGGGAAAGATTGAAGGCAAAAGGAGAAGGAGGCAGCAGAGGATGAGATGGCTGGAAAGCATTACTCACTCGATGGACATGAATTGGAGCAAACTCTGGGACACAGTGAAGGACGGAGAAGCCTGGCGTGCTGCCTGGGGTTGCAAAGAGTCTGACACGACTGAGTGAGTGAATGATAACAACCACAAAGATGGTTCAAAGAAATAGATACTCCATGCTCTTGAACTGGAAGAATTAATATTGTTAAAATAGTCATATTTTATGACTTTTATGATGTATATATAGCACAGGAAACTATACTTAATATCCTATAATCATAAGGGAAAAGTATTAAAAATATATGTATCATCACTTTGCTATACAGTAGTAATTATCACAACATTGTCAATCAGCTATACTTAAAAAACAAAGATGTTACTATTAGTGGGGAAGGGGTATACAGGAGCTCTCTGGACTATTTTGTTTTTAACTGCTTGTCAATCTGCAATCATCTCAAAATAGAAGGGGTACTCTGTAAAAGGTACACACACCATTGCTCCAGTCCCAGGGATTCTGATTTCACTGGTCTGTGGTGGAGCCTGGGCACAGACGTTTGGGGGTCCCTGGTTGAGTTCAGGGGGCAGCCAGGGCAGACAGCTGCTGTTGACTTTGGATCTGGGATAGAAGGGGTTGGATGGGCCCTGATCAGGCCAACTTTGGGGTGGCTCTGTCCTCCTGGCTCTGGGATGATATGGCACTTTCTCCTCCCAGAGAGTAGAAAGGAGTCTAGACTCAATTCCATGGGGCCATTGATGACCCCAAGTCAGCATGTCTCCAGGGCTTGGCAGAGTCTCCAGGTTGGTGGGGCCAGAGGAGGATCGAGGGGCCACACTCAGACCAGGCCTGACTCCTGTGCCAGCCTGTAAAACAGGCCCTTCTGGGCCAGCAGCTGGGCCGGGCTGCCACTCTCTGCCACCTGCCCCTCGTCCATGACCAGAACCCTGCAGGGGAGAAAGAGACAGGCAGCTCCTTAGATTCCAGCCCACGGACTCAGTTGCTCTGAAGGCCGAGCATGTCTGCTCTGAGTCTGGCCTTCCATGCAGCTTCTTGACCCTGATGACCCAGTTGGAAGCATCTGCTGGACATGTGTCCTCAGGCTCATCCTTCCCTTGTGGGCATCAGTCTTGCCATCTGTACAATGGGCACTTGATAATGTATTCCAGAGCCCTTCCAGCTCTAAACCCTGATGCCTTCCTCTGCTTGCAGGAGTGCCAGCTACATGGAGTAGGATGGAGGGGAGGGAGGCTTACCTGGCACAGTCCAGCACGGAGCGCAGGCGGTGGGCAATGAGCAGTACTGTGCACTGCGCAAACCAGCTCCCCAGGGCGGCCTGCATCTGGCGCTCTGTCCCTGGGTCCACAGCAGCCGTGGCCTCGTCCAGAATGAGGATCTGGGTTTTCCGGAGAAGGGCACGTGCCAGACACAGGAGCTGCTTCTGGCCCACGCTGGGAATGAGTGGGACAGTCAGGCCAGATGTCTGCACCTCGGGCCTGACCTGCAGGACGTGCCCACAAATGTGCCCCCACTCCTATGGGAGCCACAGGAGCGAGGGATGTGTGTCCCTACTTGCGGGTCCCCTGTCTACAGAGCTGATAGGAATCCTCACCGTGCCTTTTTCGAGCAGAGTGACATTAGGCAAGTCATACAAAGCCTCTGTGCCTCAGTCTCCCCATCTGTGGAATGGCTATTTCTATCTCTATGCTATGGTCTTCACTGTGTGCCAGACACATCCCGTGTGCTGGTGGATACTGACTCATCTCATGGAGACCACAAAGGTGGGGGTTATATTACAGAATCCTTCCTCACTAGGTTGTAAGGACAAGCTAAGTCATGGAAAAGCCGTGATCATCACAGAGTAAGTCCTTCTTTTACCCCAATTACAGATGAGGAAGTTGAGGGTCAAGGACACGCAGTCACTGAGCTCCCAGAGCCTGGAGGCTCAAGGGTCTTTGAGGGGCTATTTCCTGCCATGTTCAGCTTCTGCTTCGAGTAAACCCTTTAGGGAACCTGGACTGACTGGCCTGGTGGGTGTCAGATGCCTGGACCTTGCTCCAGACTCACCACTTATGAGCCAGGTAAGTTGGTAAGTCTGAAGCCCCAGATTCCAACTCTGTAAAATGGGATTAGTGAGACTGTAGCTTTGAGGATTAAAATGAATAGTGAAATGAATATTTCTTACACACCAGGCACTGTGTCAACAACTTTACATGTATTGTTCAATCCTTTCACGGGTAGGCAGGTTCTAATTATTATTCCCATTTTGCAGATGAGGAAACTGAAACACAGGTGATTAAATAACTTGCCCAAGGTCCTCCACTATGTCTATGCTCTTGGCCACCAAGCTCTGCTCCCCCTCTACTCCCATTACCACCCATGGGGCCTTACCACCCATGGGCTCTTACCCATGGGTAAGGGTTGAAGAACCCAGAATGTCTTGAGTTTTAAAAAGGGATACACCTGCACATCTATGTTCACAGCAGCACTATTGACAGTAGCCAAAATGTTCAAACAACCCAAGCACCCATCAATGGATAAATGGATAAGAAAAATGTGATCTATCCATACAACAGAATATTATTCAACCTTTAAAAAAGGAGGAAATCTGGCACTTGTTACATCATGGGTGAACCTGGAGGACAGTATGTTATGTGTGATAAGCTAGTCACAGGAAGACAAGTTCTATAATATTCTACTTGCTAGGTAGTTAAAATAGGGAAACGGCCCCAAATGGTGGTCCAAAATGACAATGGGAGAACATACTCACACTTCTTTCCCTGATTGGACCTGCCGAGTTCATGCCTCATTTACATTTGCACAACATCCTCCTCTCAACCCCTGCCCTGATTGGTCTCGGCTTATGCTTCATTTGCATAAAAATTGGAGCCCAGAGGGAAGACACGACCCCTTCCCTGATTGGTTTTGGGCTTATGACTCATTTGCATGGGGCACAACCAATCAAGCCCCAGGAACCACCAAAGAGGAAGTAACAAGAGATATAAAAAGGAAAACTGAGACAAGACCCTTCCTACGGGGGTTGGTCTGCTTTCTCCTCTCAAGAGAGTACTGCTTGCTTAATAAATCCTGCCTGGTTGAGCCGTCCTGGTCTGTCATTTCAATCCTTTGCTATGACAAGACAAGAACCGAGGGAGAAGAACTGACCCAATATCCTTAAATGAAGTACCAAGAATTGTCAAACCCAGTGAAACAAAGTTAAAGGGGGCTGGAGGGAGGGACAAATAGAGAATTGCCGTTTAACGGCTATAGAGTTTCCATTTCACAAAATGAAAAAATTCTGGAGGCACAATGCTGTAAATGTACTTAACTCTGCAGAACTGAACACTAAAACATGGTTAAGATGGTAAATTTTATGCTATGTGTATTTTACTACAATTTCTTAAAGCTTTTAAAGGCATACATCATATATTACTTAACAACCCCAGTGAGAAAAATAAAGACATAAATTGCCTTGTGTCAGTAGAGGTTGGCTTTTGACACCAAATAAATTTAGAAACAACTTTAGGAAAAAGAAGCTTGATACTCGGAGATTGTGTTGGAGTTAGAATTGCTTATGAGGGATGGGATTTGTACTGAGGTTACAAACAGAACAGGGCTGATAATCCTATATGATAATCCTATGGAGACGACTTCCAGGGCATATTACCCTGGAGGGGGGGGGGACATTGGCCACACCTGCCTCTCCCCCAGCACCTCACAGAGCTTTTGGCTGGCTGGGGCGACCCTACCTCAGGTTGTCGCCTTGGTCGGTACACTCGTAGTGCAGCTGGCCAGGCAGGCTGGCCACCGTGGCTCTGAGCTGCACCGTCTCCAAGACCTCCCAGATGGCTTCATCCGTGTGCTCATGTAGCATGTCGAGGTTCATTCGCAGAGAGCCAGGGAACAAGGTGGGGTCCTGGCCAGGAGGGACAGCGAGTCAGAACTGGGCCCAGTCACCCCTCCCATCTGTGCCCACCCCTCCCGCCTCTGCCCACTCCTCCCATCTGTGCCCACCCCTCCCACCTCTGCCCACTCCTCCCACCTCTGCCCACCCCTCCCACCTCTGCCCACTCCTCCCATCTGTGCCCACTCCTCCCACCTCTGCCCACCCCTCCCACCTCTGCCCACCCCTCCCCAGGCCTCACCTGGGGGATGATGGTGACCCTGGACCGCAACGTGTGCAGCCCCACTTGGGCGATGGGGACCCCGTCGATCCAGATCCCGCCCTCAGCTGCCTCCACGAGCCGCAGCAGGCCCCCAGCCAGGGAGGACTTTCCGGCCCCTGTCCTGCCAACAATGCCCACCTGCCAGGGGATGGGATGGCATGGTCTGTTCCAAACAGGCCTGGCCAGAAGGGAGGCCACAGAGGGTTCCTGGACATGTCTTTGCTAGATGTTTACCCTGCACCCAAGATCCATCCATCTATCCATCATCCTTTGTGCATCCATCCTTCTATCTGCCCATCTGTCCTTCCATCTGCCCACCTGTCCATGTAATCCATTCATCAATCCGTCCAACCATCTGTCTGCATTCTTCTCTATCTTTCCCTCATCCTGATATATCTCTCCCATCTTTTCATTCATTTCCCCACCCTTCCTTCTGCTCCTTCATCCTTCCCTATCCTTTCATCCACACCACTCCATCATTCTCACCTTCCCTTCCATCCCATGTCATCTATGTCCCATCCTTCTCTCAGTGCCCCTTCCTCCTACCCCTCCCTCCCTCACCCTTCCTTCCAGCTACACTCTGATCCTTTCATCTGTCCATCCTTCCTTCCACACACCAACCTTCATGCATACTCCTTCCTTCTGTCTCTTTCACTCCACCCTATCCATCCATCCATCCATCCTTCCATCCATGCCTCTTCCTTCCTTCCATCCAGCCCCCAACCCCAGCCATCCATCCTTCATCCTTCCATCTACCTGCCCATCTTTTAATCCATCCCCCATCCTTCCTTGACATTTTGTGGGGGATCAACACGGTTTAATAAATGAATGAAGCATCTGTGTCACCCACTGTATGACAGGCACTCTTTAAGGCACCAGGAATACAGAAATTAAGGAGTCCCTGCTCCAAAGGGCTCACCATCTGGTCTTGGAAATAGCGCCCTTGAGTAAACTTAATTTTAACACAGTATGATGAACAAGCCCTCTCTATAGTCAAGCTCTGGCCCTGCAGCAATGGAGGCAAGCATGGAGCTGCTGTTCATGTTGCCTGGGATGGAGGTTGATCAGAGAAGGCTTCATGGAGGAGGAGATACTTGAGCGGAATCTTGAAGGATAAGCAGGAGTTCAGGGAGGGCGAAGATTCCAGCTGAATGATACCAAGTACTCGGCTGCAACCTCTCCGAGGGCACCGCCGTGTGTGCATCTGGTCTAGAGGCCGCTGCTCCACAAATGGTGCCTAATCCCTTGTCGGACAGTGAGTGAAGTGGGTAGCTGGGTAGGGCCTTGCATGCCAAGCTCACAAGTTTGGGTTTTACTGGAAGAACGTGAGGAGGGAGGGAGGTCTGGAGCAGGGAAATGACATGCTCAAATCAAGATCACAGGAAAACAGGCTGGAGGTTGTGAAACAGGAGGTTGGGGGGCCTGGAGCAGTGGGGGGAGGGCAGAGAGGAAGTACCGTTGTGTGGGGAGGGTAGAGAAGGATTCAGGGATTCAGTGAAGCAGCCTGACTGCTGCTGCTGCTGCTGCTAAGTCGCTTCAGTCGTGTCCGACTCTGTGCGACCCCGTAGACGGCAGCCCACCAGGCTCCCCCGTCCCTGGGATTCTCCAGGCAAGAACACTGGAGTGGGTTGCCATTTCCTTCTCCTGACTAGGCATATGTAAATAAAATGATGCTAGGCTTGATGTTGGAGTGAAAGTGCAAATAATCATGACTAAAAAAGAACTGGTGAACACTTTTATAGCACTTGCTATGTGCCAGGTAGGCACTGCTCCATTCAGTTTCTATGTATTAACCCAGTTCAATTTCTCAACAGCTCTAGGAGGTTGCCATTATTATTCCCATTATTACAGAGGAGAAAACTGAGACCAAAGCATGCCGTGACTTGCCCAAGGTCAGCCATAGCAAAGCCAGAAACGGAGCCCATGCAGACTGGATAATATGTGGACATTCAGCACAGCACCCAGCACATAGTAGGTGTTCAACTAATGACAGAGGAAAAAGAAAGAAGTTGGGGAGATGCTTCATTATCTGAGACATCAAGAAGGTGAGTGGTTTCACTGAGAAGGAAGTTGGTCTGGGGAAGATGGTAAGTCCCATCAAGGGAGTGGGGGGTCTGGAGACTGGGGACCTGAGGTGGGGGAGTGAAGGAAGGAGCTGGTGCTAAGCACCGGGGCCCTGGGGTGATGCCCAGCCTGGCCACCACGAAGAGGAAGTTGTAGGTGAGCCGCTCACCTTCTCTCCTGCGTTGATCCTGAAGGACACGCCCCGCACAGCCAGTGGGAGCTCGGGTCGGTATCTCAGCCCAAAATCCCGGAACTCAATCTGCCCCCTACAAGGCCAGGGTGGGTGGGCTGCACAGGTAAGCGGCTTCCAGGGAGCCTGAGGCAGGAGGGGACAGTGGGTCAGGGGAGCATTTCTCCAGGCTTCTCATGAAATGGCCTACCTCTCTGATCCTCAGTTACCTCTTCTGTAAAATCGGCATGCATGCTAAGTACTTTAGTCACATCTGACTCTTTGGGACCCCACAGACTATAGCCCGCCAGGCTCCTCTGTCTATGGGGTTCTCCAGGCAAGAACACTGGAGTGGGTTGCCATGCCCTCCTTCAGGGGAGCGTCCCAACCCAGGGATCAAATCCATGTCAATCATGTCTCCTGCACTGCCAGGTGGATTCTTTACCTAGTAGTGCCACCTGGGAAGCCCCATAAAATGGGCATATTTATTGCTATTCTATAGAGTTCTTAGGGGGCATAGACTATAGCAAGGCTAAAAACAAATAATGAGTATTTTGAAAATTATAATGGTGTTTGCTACTCTTTAAATTATTATTATTAGCCAGTATTAATTGTCAAGTAATATTCTTTCACTAATAGAGGTAGATACTCTCCTTTTTTCTTAAAGAAAAGTGCAACTCTGTGCAGTGTGGAGACTCATGCTGCCATACGCTATTCCTGTGACCCTGAACAGGTCACTCCACTCTCTTGAGCCTTGACTTTCCCATCCATGAAATGGGGCTAATGAGAGCGGTTGAGCATTTACAGTGTGTTGGACTCGGTATGAAGTCTTTATTGTGGGATGACCTCCTAGTACACCCAGAACTGTTAGGCTGCTGCTGTGTTTCTCTTCTGCTCCTACAATGCTCCAATTATGTTTCAGTAAAACCAATCCCATGGACTGCAGCCTGCCAGGCTCCTCTGTCTATGGAATACTCCAGGCAAGAATGCTGAAGTAGGCTGCCATTTCCTTCTCCAGGGGATCTTCCCAATCCAGGGATCAAACTCAAGTTTCCCGCACACTGCAGGCAGATTCTTTACCATCTGAACCACCAGAGAAGCCTCCAACTATCATGTTACCATCACGCTATTGCTATGCTTCTGTAATGTTGCCATCATGTTACTATCATGCTGTTACTCATGGCCCCCTGTCATTCAGAGTGCCCTGCTGTGCCTCAGCTAGGAAGCAGAGGAACCAGGATTTGACCTTGTTCCAGACCCTACCCTCTTAACTATGACTACCACCTGGGCTGTGACTCTGGTCTACAGCGGTGGGGGCCCTGAAGCCGGCGGCAGATGTCAACCTGGGTCCGCCGTCCTGTGCTGTGAAGCTCAGATGGGACCTGCTGCCCCCGCCCCACCTCCCGCCCGTCACCTCCTTGGGCGTTTGGGCATAGTCCTTCAATCGCTCCACCGACACAATGCTGCTCTCCAGGTCTGTCCAACTGCGAACGGCCCACTGCAGCGTCTGGGTCACCTGGTGCGAAAAGACCCCTGAGGACAGCTTCAGCAAGACCACCCCGTAGGTGAGGCAGGGGCTGGGAGGTGGGATGCAGGGCAGATGAGGGGGCAGAGTTTGACAGTAGCCACAAGGACCCCTCTTTCCCTTTAGTCAAACTGGAGTATGTGGACCAGAAACGAGCCCTCAGACATCAGCTTGTCCAATCCTTCTTGAAGCAGGTAGGGAGACAGGACCAGAGAGGGCTCACAGCCCTCCCTAGGACACCAGCAGGGCCCAGGCCCGCTGACTTCCATTCAGAGAGGACTCCCTCCATGGATTTCCTGTCACACCGGGAACCTCACTGAGCTCCTCACCAGGGCCCACTCGCTCTGTCTGCGCCAGCCCTGCCCCCAGCCCTCCCAGCCTCTCCCTCTAAGCTTGCCCTCACTCTCCAGCCACACCGCCTTTTATGCTGTTCTGCTAACAGCAGTTGCACCTCTCCTCCCATGCCAGGGCCTTTCCTCCTGCTGATGCCACACCAGGACCACTCTCCACTTCCCTTCCCCATCATCCCACTGAAGAGTCGCAGATCTCAGGCCCCCTCCTCAGCGATGCCTCTGGACCACGCGCTAGAAAAGGACCCTTCTGTCAGGCAGGCTCCCTCCTCTTACTTGGTGCATCCTTAAGCTAAGTTGCCTCAACTGTAGAATGAGGACAATAACAGTACCTGGGGGACTGAATGAGCCAGTGTTTATAAAGCTCTTAGAACAATGTCTCATTCACAGTGAATGCCACTTGCATATGCAAGTGTGTGTTTATATATATATATATGTTTTTTTTTTTCTTCCCTTAGAAGTGAAAAAAGTGAAAGTGTTAGTTGCTCAGCGGTGTCTAACTTTTTGTGATTCACAGACTAGAACCCGCCAGGCTCCTCTGTCCATGGGATTCTACAGGAAAGAATACTGGACTGGGTTGCCATTCCCTTCTCCAGGGGATCTTCCTGACCCGGGGGTCAAACCCAGGTCTCCTGCATTACAGGTGGATTCTTTACTGTCTGAGCCACCAGGGAAGCCATCCTTTACAGATGTCATAACCTGACACTAGATATTGTTATTAAGAGTTAACAAAACATTAACAACATGCTGGAAATGGACTCTATATATGTTATCTCAATGAATCTTTACAACAGCTGGAAGGAAGGGGTTACTGCCTGTTTTTCAGAGGAGCACACTGAGGCTCCGGGAGGGAAGAAGAGTCTTGCCCGAGGTCCAGCCTAGGCTCTTGCAGAGCCGTGTTTTCCTCAATGGTTGGTAGACTGGACTCGGGTCTTTGGTCCCCCTGGCAGGGGTCTGCGTCCACTCTGCCCACAGCCCGGAGCCCAGGTTGGGGGGTGTCTGGAGTACCTGGAGGGCGGCAGAGACAGAGAAGCCCACGAGGCCGGGGCTGAGGTGGGCCTTGCTCAGCACCGCGCACATGGCGGCCGCGAACACCAGCCCGTTCCCCACCAGCTCCAGGTTGGCAGCGAGCCACCTGCGAAGGGACAGGTAAGAGTGGGGTCAGTGGGGGCCTCTCGAGGGACACCTGCTTCCCTGGGCACAAGAGCTGTGCCAGCTGGAGTGCCCACAGGGTCCTGGCTACAATCTCCTTCACACCCAGGCCCCGCCCAAGCTCGGAGGGTGGGGGAGGCCCAGGCTGCCTCGTCTCGCCTGCGCCCAGCTCAGGACCCAGCACACAGTAGGTGCTCAAGTAAGCTCTGCTTTCTGTCCCTGGGCTGTGGCAAGCCACATCCCCTGTGTTCCCCCTGCCTAAACCCCACCTCCATCTTCACCTGACCAACATCCTACCCTCACACAAGTCAGCTTGGATATCACCTCCTCGGAGAGCCCTTCAGACCACTCCTTCCTTCTATCACTCTCGAAAACTAAACTAATCTGCCCTTGACTGTCGGCCTCTACCAGCAGATCGTGAGCTCCACGAGGGCAGCAACTCCGTCTCGCTCACGGCTCTGTCCCCGCCAAGAGCCCAGCACGGGATCCGGCACGCAGTGGGTGCTCAACAGATAGACATCGAGCGGCTAAAGAAAGACGCGCCCCTTTTACTGCATTCCTGCGCTACCATTCATTCGTTTATTCAGTCGTTCAGCAGCTGTGTATTAGGCGCTTACTGTGTGCCACATATGCAGGAGATGCTGGGGACGAGATAAAAAAACCCTGTCTTCAGGGAGCTCTGGGTTTCACTGCACATAACACCTAGTCCTCCTAACAACACCATGGTGGGGAGACTCTTGTCCCCAATGGACAGATGAGGACATGGGGGCTCAGAGGGTCCCAGTCCGCACACATAATAAACACAGCAATGTGAAGCCACATCTGCCTGATTGAGGGTCTGCCACTTCCTAGATGGCTGACCTTGAGGGAGTCCCTTCACTTCTTTCCTCCCTAGCTTACCCATCTGTGGAATGAAATAATATCTGGCTTATTACAGTTGAGAGGGTTAAATGAGATACACCCGCCATATATGGTGCAGAAATCATTGACCTCTGGACAAAGTAGGTGCTTCCTAGATGTTTGTAAGGTTCCTCCTCCCTAGGCTAGGACCCCAGGAAGGGGCCAGGGCAGGTTCCCCAGAAGGCAGATGGAGTTGAGACACTACCCACAGCTACAGAGCTTCACAGCCCCAGCTGGCTGGGGACCCGGGCAGAAAAGAGAGGAACTGACATTTACTGAATTCACATCTGCTACGTGCTTGTCCTTCTCCACACTCTGGCATCACACTGTCTGGATTCAAATTCTGATTCCACTATATATTTGCTGTGTGGCTCTGGGAAAGTTCCTAAATCTCTCTGTGCCTAAGAGTCATCCTCTGTAAAAGAGTCTCTGCCTGGTGGCGTTGCTAAAAGGATTAAATCAGTTAACCCACAGAAGATGCTCAGGACTGTGCTGGGTATGTGGTGAGCACGTTACAAGTATTAGCTATGAGTATATTTGTTTAATCTCAACAGCCACTCCACGAGTGCAAACCCACTTTAACGAATAAGGCTCAGAGAGGTTATGTGACATGCCCAAGATCACCCAGCTAGCAAGTTGGAGAGCTGGGATTTGTACCTGTATCTGTTTGTGCTCAAAGCTGGTGTTCTTATTCTTGCTTAGTACTGGAAGAAGGCTGAAGATGTTTATGTAGCCCCTTTGTCATCAAGGCAACAGAGGGTTCTGCCCTTTTTCTGACATCTGTACCTCCTGCCCACCTGCTGTTGGGGAACCCCCAGGCCAATGTGCATCTGCTCATAGTGTGAGCCCTGTGCACCCCTGGGATCTAGGCTCTGTTTACCCTCGACTCGCGGTGTGACCCTGGGCAGGCCACTTGACCTCTCCAGCCACACAGTATGACATTCTCTCATTCTCAGAGGACACAGATGGATTACAGGGGCTTCTCTGACCCCTTCCTACCTGTCAGCCACCAGCCGCGGGAAACTGACTCTCTGGCTTTCATCCATGTGGGCGTCATTCTGAGCCACAAAGGGGCCCTGGACCCGGAAGGCCCTGACCACTGGCCCACCCTGGAATGTCTCGGCCACGTGAGAACACACATACGAGTATCTGGCTGACTCCAGGCGTCTGAGCTGGCACGAGCTGGCCACGTATAGGCTCTGAAGTGGGACGGCAGAGAAGTCACAAACACAGAGAGAGTCTGAGAAGCAGAGGGAATTGTCACCAGCCAGCTGTGTGACCTTGGGTCAGTTGCCTCTCCTCTCTGGGCTCCAATGTCCTTGCAGAATCAGAGTTCCATGGGTCGTTTTAAAATCACCTGGGAAGCTTCAAAAACTCCCAGTGCCTCACCCCAGAACTATTAAGTCGGAATTTCTGGCATCATCAGCATGGCTTTGGAATTTTTAAAAAGCCTTCAAGTGAGTCTCAAGCACAGCCAGGGTGGAGAAAGCACTAATTTGTTGTATATGCCTCATTCTCAGCTCCAAGACCAACTGCTTCAGGCAGGGCCAGTCATTGCGGGAACAAAGCCACAACAGGCAAGGAAGGCAGCTGGACAAGCCGAACGCATTCACTTAACTCGAGGATCACATGTCGGGTGCTGGGACCACAGTGATGCACGCAACATATGTTGTTAACTGGTTTGACATTGGACATGTTGTATAGCTGGCAGGGAGGGAGGAATCTGCCTTTGTTATCACCGGGCTGCATGCCAGGCTGTTTCCAAATACAGCTGACTCTTGAACAACATGGGTCTGAACTGCATGAGGTCACTTATTTGCGGATTTTTAGTAAATCTCAATAGTAAATACTACCTATGACACAATCCATGCTTGGCTGAATCTGTGGATATGAAGGAACTGTGTATACAGAGGAGTGACTGTAACCTGGAAGCACATTTTCAATAGCAAGGAGGGTTGGTGCCTCTAATCTCCATGTTGTTCAAGGGTGAACTGCAGTATTCGGTCATGGTGAGGTGGGCATTTGGAGGTGGGCAGTGACGTGAATATAGAAGCAGTAAGCATCGTTCACAGCCTATATGTAAGAATACCAGGGACTCAGAGGGATTAAGAAGTGGTCCAAGCCTCTACAGAACACAAGTGCCAGGACCTGGATTCAAATCCATCTCTGCCCAACTCCAAAGCTTCAGACAGAGAAAGCAGTTCCTCTCCCAGCTCCAGAGGGCATAGAAGAGACTTGGGATAGTTGTGGAGGGAAGTGATACCATGGACATTGTCTGGCTATCGTGTTGTTTTTTTCTACTTCTGATTTCCTTGAGGGGATGGGAGGTTAGCTGTCAATAATAAGATCTGATCAAGGAGGTAGTCACATGACACAGCCCTGCCAGGCAAAGTAAACTATTCCTTTGGTCACAGTGATGAGCTCAGGATGAACACATGCCCCATGAAGGGCCAATGTGAATCTTCCCTGGAACTGATGTATGATTGCCGAGCTGGAGAAAGGTTGCTTGTGCTGGGGTTGCTGAGGTGGGAGGCTGTAAGTACAGAGTTGCCACTGGGCCATCAGACCGGCCCTCTGGAGAAGGCATGTGTGCAAAATTAGGCCAAGCAGAACTGAATAAGTGAGTCTTAAATATTAGCATGGATTGGAATTATCTGGAAGGTTCTTTAAAATCCAGATTTCTGGGCCCCACCTCCATAGTATCTGAATCAGGGGGTCTTGGATGGGGCCTGAGAAGGTGTATTTCTAACTAGTTCCCAGGTGAAACCGATGCTTCTCTTCTAATAACACACTTTGAGATCCACTCAGGGGTGATATGGCGCGACAGCACCCTGATAACAGCTGATCCCCTACACCCTGGGAGCATAAGTCATTGAATTCGGTTCTTGTGTTTAAGCTAATTTCAGCTGGTCTCTGGTTTTAACCACTGAAAGAGTCTAGCCTAATACAACAGTCTTCAAGAGCTTGCAATGCCTCCTTGGTTTCCTGATCACTGGAGAACAGGAAGCTGATTTCAGCAGCAGCCTGATACAGTTAGACATGAAGAACTTTGATGTGAACATTTGAAAGAGATGAGAGTAAGTGTTAGACTGTGGTGTCTCTGTCTCTGAGAATTCTTCTAGGGGTGGCCCCTAGATGTCCAGCTGTGTGGAACCCCTTACACTGAGTCCTGTCCAGAGACAGGGCCTGGTAGCGGTGACGTTGGATGACCCCAGGAGCCTGCTTGAGCTCTCCTTACCTGAAACCCAGCATAGAGGAGGAGCAGCGGCAGGATGGCCACGACAGCCAGTGGGGTGGCCACCGTCACCACCAGCCCAACCTCCAGGAGTCCGAAGGCGTACATCAGTAGAGACCGGAGTTTGTCTGGGATGTCCACATCTACTGTGTCCGTCTCCTTGGAGAAGCGGTTCAGCAGGTTCCCAATGGGCGTCCGCTCGAAGAAGCCAATAGGAGACCGGGCCACATCCCACAGCAGCCCCCGGAAGAGCAGGCTCGATGCCTGGATCCCACCGAGGAGCACTGTGGCCATGGAGGCAAACAGCCCGATTGCTGGGGACAGAGACATCAGGGCATCAGGGCTGGGGACCCCATCACCCCGTGGTGGCTATCTTATGATCTGACCACCCTGATTATCCTTTGATGGAACCACCATGTGGAGGGTTGAACAGTGTCCCCCCTCCAAACTCATGTCTACCAGGAATCTCAGAAAGCGACCTTATTTGGAAATAGAGTCTCTGAAGATATTTTTAGTGAATGAGCTTGAGACAAAATTATCCTGGATTTAGGGCAGGGTCTAAATCCAATGAGGAGAAGGCAATGGCGCCCCACTTCAGCACTCTTGCCTGGAAAATCCCATGGACAGAGGAGCCTGGTGGGCCGCAGTCCACGGCGTCGCCAAGAGTCGGACACGACTGAGCGATTTCACTTTCACTTTTCACTTTCATGCGTTGGAGAAGGAAATGGCAACCCACTCCAGTGTTCTTGCCTGGAGAATCCCAGGGATGGGGGAGCCTCATGGGCTGCCATCTATGGGGTCGCACAGAGTCAGACACGACTGAAGCAACTTAGCAGCAGCAGCTAAATCCAATGACTGGTGCCATTGGATAAGAAGAGAAGATGCTGTGAACGTGGAGTCAGTGATGCACCACAAGCCCAGGTAGGCCAAGGATGGCAGGTGACCGGCAGAAGCTAGGCGAAAGGCATGGGACAGTCTCTCCTTCAGAGCCTCCAAAAGGGACCGATTTTTGCTGACGCCCTCACTTTGGACTTCTGGCTTCAGAATTGTGAGAGAATACAAGCTACCAAGCTTGTGGTCATCAGTTTTATGGCAGCCCTGTTGTTCTTGTCGTTTAGTCGCTTAGTAGTGTCTGACTCTTTTGCGACCTCATGGACCGTAGGCTGCCAGGCTTCTCTGTCCATGGGACTGTCCAGGCAAGAATACTGGAGTGAGTTGCCCTTTCCTCCTCCAGGGGATCTTCCTGACCCAGGGATCGAGCCCATGTCTCTTGCATTGGTAGGTGGATTCTTTACCATTAGTGCCACCTTGGGAAGCCCATGGCAGCCTTAGGAAACCAATATACCCACTTCCTCCCAGAGCCCACCTATGTGCTTGGAATGGAGCTAACTTCACTCTCTGTTTCTAGAGAAGGGAGAATTTCATCCCTGGACAATCCAAACCTCTGCAGTTAGTTCAGGGACGAACACATGACCCAAGTCAGGCCAATAAGAGTGAGACCTGGGACTTTGCTAGGACTTTTGGGAAGAGGTGCTCACTTTTTTGAGGTGGCCAGACTGGAGCTGTGAGATACCATCTTACCACCAAAGCAGGTTGCCTGCCTGCACAGGAAGCTATCATAGAGGAAGAAAGTGAAGCTAATCTTCTAGCATTTGTTGAGCCTCTGGATCCAGCCATACCTGAAGCTAGTTACCTATGGATTCCAGTCACATAAGCCAATACGTTCTCTTGCTGCTTAAACTAGGTTGAGACATAGTTTTATATAGTTAGTACATTATAGCTATATAGTTTGTAGCTATATTAATTTCAAATAGAGCAGACTTTAGAGTAAGGAAAGCTATCAGGGATAAAGAGGGCTTTATATAATGATAAACATGTCAGTTCTTAAGAAGACAGAACAATCCTTAATGTGTACTGCCTAACAAAAGGGCATCAAAATATGTGAGGCAAAAACTGGTAGAACTGCAAGGAGAAATAGATGCATCCATTATCAGTTAGAGACCTCAACTCCTCTCTATAAGAAAAGGACAGACGCAGTG
Organism: Capricornis sumatraensis; assembly: GCF_032405125.1. Taxonomy (NCBI): domain Eukaryota; kingdom Metazoa; phylum Chordata; class Mammalia; order Artiodactyla; family Bovidae; genus Capricornis; species Capricornis sumatraensis. The sequence continues at coordinate 27,638,895 of NC_091071.1, read as the reverse complement.
GGCAGAAAATCAGTAAGGACAGAGATGAACTCAACACCACCATCAGTCAACTGGATATGATGAACATCAACAGATCACTTCATCCAATGGCAGCAGAACACAGATCCCTAAGTTCATATGAAACATTCACTAAGATAGGCCACATTCTGGGCCACAGACTACACCTTCAGAAATTTAAAAGAGGAGAAACTTTACAATGTCTATTCTCAGACTGCAGTGGAATCACACAGAAACAACAAATACTTGGAAAATCCCCAAATACTTGAAGATTCAACAACACATTTCTAAGTAACACATGGGTCAAAGAAGAAACCTCATGAGACATTTTAAAATATTTTAAACTAAATGAAAATAAGAACACAACTTATCAAATTTGGAGGATGTAGTGAAAACAGTACTTAAAACAAATGTGTAGCACTGAATGGGGCTTCCCAGGTGGTGCGAGTGCTAAAGAACCCTCCTGCCGATGCAGAAGACATAAGAGATGCAGGTTTGATCCTGGATGAGAAGATCCCTTGGAGGAGGGCATGGCTACCACTCCAGTATTCTGGCCTGGAGAGTCCCATGGACAGAGGAACCTGGGGGGCTCCAGCCCATAGGGTGGCAAAAGAGTCAGACTGAAGTGACTTAGTGAGAGGCTGATAGTACTGAATAAGTACATATTAGAAAAAAAGGAAGATCTAAAATTCACCATCTGAGCTTTCACCTTAGGAAACTAGAAGGAAGAGAAAACTGAATCCAAAATGAGCAGAAGAAAGCAAACAATAAAAAGCACAGTAAAAATCAATGAAATGGAAAACAGGAAATCATAAAGAAAATTAGTGAAAACAAAGCCAAGTTCTTTGAAAAGATAAAAAGTTTTTTAAAAAAGATAAAAAAGATAAGCTTATAGCCAGACTAAGAAAAAAGAGAGAGGAGACAAATTACTAATATCTGAACTTTTAAATAAAAGGATGTCATTACAGGTCCCATGAATATTAAAAGTATAATAAATGAATACTATGAATAACTCTATGCCTATAAATTTGACAACCTAGGAGAAATGGACCAATTCCTTGATAGATACAATCTACCTAGACTTATGCAAGAAGAAATAATCCAAGTAGGCCTATTCAGAAACTGTTAGAGAAACTGAATTGATAATAGCTTTCCAAAACAGAAAGTGCCAGGCTCAGGTGAGTTCCTCGTTGAGTTCTAACAAATATTTAAGGAGAAATTAGATTAATCTCTACAATCTTTCTCAGATTCTCTAGAATTTCTTTCAGAGGATTGAAGCAGTGGGAATATTTCCTAACTTACTCTATGAGGTCAGCATTCCCTAAAGCCAGAATCAGACAGACATTACAAGAAAACTACATGGACCAATGTCTCTAAAGAATGGACAAGTAAAAATCCTCAACAAAATAACAAATGAAATCTGACAATGTATGAAATGAATTATACATCAGGACCAACTGGAATTTATCCCAGATGTGCAGAGCTGCCTCAACATTTGAAAAATCAATTAATGTAATCTACTACAGAGCAGACTAAAGAAGAAAAATCACATGATCATATCAATAGAGGCAGCAAGAGATTATAAAATCCAGCACTTGTTCGTGACAAAAAAACAACCCCCCCCCCAAACAACAAAAACCTCTCTCAGTAACATATGACTACATTAAACTAAAAAGCTTTTGCACGGTGAAGTAAATTATCAACAAAATGAAAAATTAGCCTACTGAATGGGAGAAGTTATTTGCAAATGATATTTCTGATAAGGAGTTCATATCCAAAATATACTAAGAACTCATCCAACTCAATGTCAAAAAACCAAACCAGCCAATTAAAAAATGCACGGAGAATCTGAATGGACATTTTTTCAAATACTACATACAGATGGTCAATGGGTGCTTAAAAAGATGCTCACCATCACTAGTCATCAGGGAAACGTAAATCAAACCACAATGAGGTATCATCTCACACCTGTCAGAGTGTCAGCTGTTCTCAAAAAGACAACAAAACAAGTGTTGGTGAGGGCGTGGAGAAAAGAGAACCCTTGTGCGCTGTAGACGGGAATGTAAACTGGTGTGGCCATGATGGAAAACTGTATGGGGAGTCCTCAAAAAATTAAAAGTGGAACTTCCATGCAATCCAGCAGGTCCATGTCTAGATATTTATTCCCCCAAAATGAAAACAGTAATTTGAAAAGAGAGGCACCGCTATGCTCATTGCAGTATGATTTACAAAAGCCAAGATATGGAAGAAACATAAGTGCCCACTGATAGATGAATGGATATATAAGACGTAGTATATATACAACAGAATATGACTCAGCCAAAAAGAAATCTCCTGCCATTTGGGACAACATGGATGGGCCTAGAAGGCATTGTGCTAAATGAAATGACAGAGAAAGACACATCCTGTGTAGTTGGACTTATATGTGGAATCGAAAGAACAAAACAAACAAACATAGCTAAACAGAGTCACACATACAGAGAGAAGACCAGGAGGTTGCTATAGGGGAGGGGAGAGGAGGGAGGAGAGAAATAGGTCAGAGAGGCTAAAAGGGACAAATTTCCCTTCACGATATAAATGGGTGAAGAGGCATGAAATATATAGTGTGAGGTAATATTGTCCATAATTATATACTGTCTTTCTATGGTGACAGAGCATAACTAAGACTTCCCGTGGTCATCATTTTGAAATGGAGACAAATGTCAAATTACTGTGGAATTTAAACAGGAAACTGGCATGAGACCGACAGTCAACCAGTACCGTAAGGGAAAGGTGCAAACTCTGAAGAGGAAGTAATGCAGCGTTGTATGTATTACACTTCAAAACAAGCACACTCATATCAGATTTCTGGTCACCAGAGGTGAGGTATGGGGGAGGGAGAACTGGATAAATGTGGTCAAAAGGTACAAACTTCTAGCTATTAGGTAAGTAAATACTAGGGGTGTAATGTGCAACATGCTAAATATAATTAACACTGAAAGTGAAAGTGTTAGTCAGTTGTGTCCAACTCTTTGCAACCCCATGGACCGCAGCGCGCCAGGCTCCTCTGTCCATGGGATTCTCCAGGCAAGCATACTGGAGCGGGTTGCCATTCCTTTCTCCAGGGGATCTTCCCGACCCAGGGATCGAACCTGGGCCTCCTGCATTTCAGGCATCTTCTTTACCGTCTGAGCCACCTGGAAGCCCTAATTAACACTGATGTATGTTGTATATGAAAGCTAAGAGAGTAACTCCTAAGAGTTCTCATCACAAGGAAAAATTGTTTATTTAACATTTTGTATCTCATACAGAGATGACAGGTGTTCACCAAACTTATTGTGGTAATCAGTTCATGATGTAAGTCAAATCACAGTGCTGCGTGTCAACTACATCAGTAAATGTGGAAGAAAAATACGGTATAGAACTCAGGAAAAATAAAAAAGACTGTGTGGTATTGGGTGAAAGCACAGACACTCAGATCCATGAAACAGAGGTCGACGTGTAGAGCGCAGATAATTGTAGGGCAGTGAAACTATTCCGTATGACACTCTAATGGTGGATATATGTCATTATGCATTTGTCCAAGCCTACGGGATGTACGACTCTCAGAGTGAACCCTGATGAAAACCGGGGACTCCGGGGGACTTCCCTCCTGGTCCAATGGCTAAGACTCCGCACCCCCAATGCAGGTGGCCCAGGGGGGATCCCTGCTCTCGGAACTAGATCCCACATGCTGCAGCTAAAGATCCTGCATGCTGAAACGAAGATCAAAGATCCCACGTGCCTCGACTGAGGCAAAGCACAGCCACCACCACCCCCCGCCAAAAAAGAAGAAGACTGTTAAAAAAAAACAACTGTGGACTTCAGGTAGCTAGGATATAGGTTCATTATCTGTGACAAACGCACCACTAGGGGGGATGTTGATAATGACCTAGGCTATATTTATGCCGAGGTGGGGGGTATGTTTCTATACCTTCTGCTCAATTTTGCTGTGAACCCAAAACATAAAGCTATTAAAAAAAAAAAAAAGAGAGAGAGAAGTTGGGGGCAATGATGGTGGGGAAGTGGTTCAGGATCCACCTCCTCTGGGGGTTGGGAGTGGGGCAGCAGCAGCCATGTAGGGGTGCTGGAAGCCACCAGCAGCCAGACTTTGGAGTGGTCCTCTGCTTGGGGGAAGGAGAGTCCAGCTGACCTGCTGCCCCACGTAAGTGCTCAGGTGCCCCCAAACCTGGGGGCCAACATTCTGCCTTTGCCAATGAGGCTGGGAGAGACTCTAAGGGGTCTGTAAAAGTAGGGACTTCCCCAGCCCCAGCTTAAGGATGCAGGTCTGTGTTTGCACCCAGGACGGTTGCACAGATGCTCAGGAAAGAGAGGGTGAGCCCGGGTGTGTAGGTGAGGCAGCCCCGAGGAACTCTTGGGTGCAGCTGGAGGATGGAGAGGGGTACCTTGGAGACAGCCCAGGAGCCCGAAGACCCAGCCCCGCAGGGCCGCGTGAGTCTGCTGCCCGTCCACGGTGGGGTCGTCTGCCCACAGGCTCAGCCAGTAGCCACGGCAGAAGGAGGCCACTTGCTGGCAGAGGAAGAGGAAAAGTGCGTACAGGCAGAGCGGGGTGCCCACTGCTCGTAGGTAGGTCAGGTACACGGTAGCCTTCACCTGTAGCACACATAGGAGAGATGCGGGCAGAGTGACGTCCCAGGGGGAGACAGGAAGGGCCAGGGGCTCCCAAAACACGCCAACAGGCAGATGGAACCACCATGCAGTACCTCCTGCCTGGAGCACCACCTCCCCCAGGCCCGCCCGGTCTCAGGACCCCCTTCCTCTATGGCTCCCAGGTGGCCAGTGGGAGCCTTAACGGGACAGGCGGTGGCACTTTCTGGGTTGGGAGTGCTTATCTGAACACCTACTACAGACAGGCACGTGTCTCCATCCTCCTATTTTCCCCTTGAGAGATGGGAAACAGGCACAGCGTGGGTCAGTCATTTATTTAAGGTCTAATTCCTACAAATATGAAATTCTGCATGCAGCTGCACCCAGAATGAACTTGTTCAAACAGCCACCTGACCCCCATTGCTGTTGCTGACCTGCCCTTGACTTTCTCTTGCTCTCAGAAGAAATTCCGAGCCTCGGTACACCTTCTGACCTCACCCGCCCACTCTGCACTATCTGCCGGCCTCATGGGATCCTTCTCTCTGGCTTCTTCTCGCTTCAAGGCCTTGACCCCGGCAGTTCCCTCTGCCTGCAATGCTCTTCCCTGCTCTTTCCATGGCTGGTTCCTTCACCTCCTTCAGGGATATCAGATGTCGCTCTTCAGAGCATCCTATCCAAGCAGGCCCCCGACTCTTGGTTGGTCCCTATCTCATCACTTTTCTTTATAGCATCTATCATTACCTGATATCACCTTTCTTATTAGCCTAATTGTTTCCTAACCCCACCACCACTGGCCTGCAATCTCCACCAAGGCAGAAACATGGTCTGGCACACGTGGGAGTTCTGAAAATGTTTGCTGGGTGGATGAGTAGGTGGATGGTTGAGTGGATGAATGGGTGAGTGAACAGGTAGATGGGTGGGTGGAAGAGTAAAAGAGTGGGTCTGTAAGAGGCTGGGTGGAGAGACGGATGGCAGCATGGATGGATGGGTGGGTGACCGGGTGAGTGAAGAGTTGGATAGCTGGGTGAGACAGATAGAAGCCTGAGTAGATGGGTGGGTGGAAAGGAAAATGGATGGATGGATGAATGAATAGGTAGGGAGTGGATGGGTGGACAAAGAAGCATAGAAAAGAAGAAATACTGTAAACTTCAGATTCAGACTGTCCTAAGTTTGAGTCCCGAGTGGTCACTTGCTAGCTGTGACAACACAGACAAATCTCTAAACTCCTTAAGGACTCAGTTTCTTCATCCCTAAAATGGAGCCATCATCATCTGAGTTTATGGTGGTTGTGAACATTAAGAAGTATGAAGTGTCTGGAATCTTACCTGGCACATAGTAGGTGGTCAATAAAGGTGAGTCGTGCCCCCCAGCCTCTTCCCGCACCCAGTGCTGTGTGTGCTGGGAGGTCCCAAGCCCCGGGGGCAACAGCAGCCGTGGATGTGGGGGGAGGGGGGCACAGATGGTTACCCTGCCATACTGCGTGCGGTCCTTTCCTTTTGGCTGTCCTGGCCCCTCAGGATCATCCAGGGGAAGCCCTGTCTGGGCCTCTGAGGCAGTGCTGTCCTTCTCAGGCACTAACTTCACGAACCTGTCATTTAGAGCAAATGAGGACAAATCAGCATCTCTCCTCATGGGGTGTAAGGTAGCCACTGAGCCACTCACTCATTCATTCATTCAACTAACACTGTGAGCACCAATTAGGTGCCACGCTCCCATTCTCCATCTGCAGTGCCAGCTAGATGCCACCTATTACCCCAGAGTCAGTCAAGCCTGTTCTTCCAATGCCATCTCACTGAAGGAGCTTCTCGGCTTTCATTTTGGCCTGAGCATTGGTGCAGTCATTTTGCACCAGCTGTTTACTCTCAGATTTGTCAGTCCAGGTTTTCAGGAATTCTGCTGAACACTTTCGGATTGTTCCTATTAACTGTGGCTGAGTAGGCAGATGACCTTAAGTATGAATTGCCATTTACTGTGAAACCATGGGCAGTTGACTAATCTCTCCATGCCTCAGTTTCCTCAGATGTAAAATGGGGATAATCTATGTCTATCTATCTATCATCTATCAACCAATCATCTACCCATCAATCTATTTATTCATCTATCAATTTATCTTTGTGATATTGTGATTTATGTTAAGAAATATGTATTTGGTCTTTGACCCCATCCCTGGCACAGAGCTCCTGAAACCCTTGTAAGTTCCTAAGTGAGAAGAGCCTTGAGAGCATCTCTGTTCTACTGAGATGACTCTGGGTGGGTTCCTGGATGCGGGCTAATCACCAGAAAAACTAAGCCATGATTATAAGCTTGGGATTTTTCAGCCCCACCCCAATTCTCCAGTGAGGGAAGAGGGGCGGGAAATGGGGTTAATGATGAACCATGCCTAGAGGTTGACACACCGGGCTCCACGCAGACAGAAGCTCCTGTGTGTGGGACCCTCCCAGACCTCGCCCTGTGTGTCTCTTTATTTGGCTGTTCTATCTCCTTGATCACATCCTTCAATAAACTGAATGCAGTGGGCTATTTGAGCAAATTAATCAAACTCAAGGAGGGTGTGATGCAAGCCCCCGATTCGTCCCCAAGTAGGACAGAAGTTGTGTGAACCCTGGGGACCTACTACTTGTGACTGGCATCTGAAGCGGGGGGAGCAGGCTTGAGGGACTGAGCTCTTCGCTTGTGGGATCTGACATTCTCTCCAGGTGGTCAGCGTCAGAACTGAGTTCAATTGTAGGACATCCTGTTGGTGTTGGAGAACTGCTTGCTGTGAACGTTTGCGGGGGGTAGGGGAGCACCCATCTGGTGTCAGAAGTGAATGATGTAATTGTGTGAGAGCTTCCCTGGTGGCACAGTGGTAAAGAACCTCTCTGCCAATGCAGGAGACACAGGTTTGACACCCTGGGTTGGGAAGATCTCCTGGAGAAGGAAATGGCAACCCACTTCAATATTCTTGCCTGGATGATCCCATGGATAGAGGAACCTGGCGGGCTATAGTCCATGGGGTCGCAAAAGAGTCGGACACAACTTAGCAATGAAAAGACAACAACGATGGAGAGAAAGGGGGTGGATGATTAGCAAGTTTTTCCAATCCAATATTCATCTACCTACATCTATGTATCTGTTTTTCTCTGTCTTGCTATTTATGTACCTACCTACCTACTTACCTCTCTACCTATTATCTATCTGCCCATCATCTAGCTACATGTCTCTCTATCTGCTCTTACTTAGGATACTATACACCGTGGGCCTGCCCAGCAAATGGCCCAGGAGTGCTCTGGGTGACTGGCTGTGATGGGAGGAACTGGGCCCAGCCTCAAGGACTGAGGCCCCTCCACTGTCCCTTGTAGTCCCCCAGCGATTGGCACTTAAGTTCTCCCTCTCTGGCACCCAGTGGTCTTCTTGTTCTCTTTTACAAGGTCACTTTCCGTAAAAATGGAGCGCATGGGTGGTCCGTCCCCCTGTTGCAGATGGCACCTCAGTGAGTCCATCAGTGAGTGGCTAGAGGGAGCTGGAGAAAGGGGGACACCAGGCCTCCCCCTGGTGACCCCGCCAGCACCAAGTGATGCTGAAACCCCTCAAAGCATGAGCCACAGGGCCTGGCACGGACATTAACAAGCACGGTCTGACTCCTTCTTTGCATCGGCCCTGCCCCACTACGGCCACGAGACAACTCTGACAAAATCCACGGCCTTCATCACACCTGAGATTGGTCATTCTGTGAAAGGGACACGTGGGGACTTAGTCATTTTGGCTAACTGACCGGTCAGCGGTCTCTGGTGAGTCGTCCTGCACTGGGCCCCGTGGTGGGTCTTCAGCAGGTGTTCAATCCAGAACGGTTGGGGCCACCCCACCCTCCTGAAATGCAGGCGGTATAACACTGCACCTCTGCTTTGGCCTCGGCTTTCGGGCCTTCCCTGTGCTCAGCACCACAGCGAACTCACCTCTCTGATCCGCCCTCAGGCCTCCCACCTGCAGCAGAGCCTCTGGGGTCTTTGGCACCGGCCGGGCGTTCTGTTTCTGCAAGGTCAAGGGAGCCGCGTCACTCGATGCAGGTCGGTGCCTCGGGGTCCGGATGCTGGCTCTGACGCCCACTGGCTGTGCTGCTTCCACTCGCTGAGCGTCTGCATCCTCTCACCTGGCTCCTTCTCTCTCACTCCATCCTCCCTGGGTTCTTCCCGGAACCTCATTCATTCACTCACTTATTCACTTGGCAAAAATAACCAAGCATCTGCTATGAACTTGGGGCTGGGAAACAGCAATAATCACTGCACCAAGTCCAACCACTCGAGACCCCCCCAGTGCCCTCGCACAAGCAGTTCACTGTTTCTGGAATGTTCTTTTCCAGGTAGCTCTCACCCAAACTCAGATGTCCTCTCCCCAAGGAAGGACCCTCCTGCCCACCATCCCCCAGGCTGGGAGGGTCCTATCTTCAAGCCCCAGGTGGGTGACACAGTGAATCAACGTTTAGGGACTTTACCACGGTGAGCCACTGGTTAGCAGAGGAGGCAGAGCCTGGGATGGGGGAAAACTGGCTGTGAGCCCCAACTCTGTCTTGCAGGGGCAGCAAACAGCATACAGATGGAGGTTCAAACCCTGACACTGCCACTTACGAATCAGGTCAACATGGACCAGTTCTTGAACTTCCGGGCTTCCGTTCTCATCTAAAAAACGGAGGTTCCTGGTGTCATACATCAAACTCCCGCTCGCTATCTATTTTACATATGATAATGCATGTGTTTCGAGATGAAGCTCTGTGATAACCTGGAGGGTTGGAGTGGGGAGGGAGGTGGGAGGGGGGTTCAGGAGGGAGGGAGGGGACACAAGTATGCCGGTGGCCGATTCATGTGGCTGTATGGCCAAGGCCATCATAATACTGTAATTATCCTCCGGTTAAAATAAATAAATATTTTTTTTAATGAAGGTGAGTACAGTACTGAGCTCACAGGTGCTAAGTGGTGATTAAATGAGTTAATGGAGGTGACCTTGGCAGTTCTTTATCATCACTGTGGCTGAATGTGGATCACTGACTTTCCTACCAGAACACTGTCAATTTTTCCAGTAAGGATTATGTTCTCTGGGTAGGTAGAACCCCTAGCTGGCACGCCCAGGGCCTCTGGCCTCAAGGCACCAAGTGACCTCCTTGCTCAGTCCCTGTAGCAGTTACAAGCACAGACTTGGGAGCCGAACACACCCAAGTTCTAATCTTGAGGTCTTGGGCAAATTATTTAACTCTCTTTTGGCTGAGCTGCTCCTCGGAAAACTGGCTGCGATAATTGCACAACAGGCTGGACTCACAGAGCACTCTCGTGAGCACGTTGTGGGCCTCTTCCTGCTCTGACCTGGACCCCGCTGCTGAGCCCTGGCGGCCCTGTCCCCTTCCTCCTTGGCCACCACGAGGCCATGGGGGCGCTGGATATGCTTGGGATCTGGGGTGGTGGGTCCTGTCTGCGGGCTGGCGGCAGTGAGCACCCAGAGTCCACAGCTGTGCCCTGAATCTGCTGCCCCAGCACCTGGTCCTGAGGAAGCTCTCGGCCGGGACATTCCATGCAGCATGGGGGATTGAACGCATGGCCCCGGGACCGGGAACCCAGAGTCTTAACCACTGGACTGCCAGGGAAGTCCCACCCAACAATGCTTCTGATAACGCTACATAACTCAGTAGGATTAATCATGGCATAAATAATAAACTCAGGATGAATCTCCTGCCCCAACACGAACGTCAAACTTTCAAACTGCTGGCAATTCATTGAGCAAGTGCATACCCCCCCATCTAGTAACAAAATCAAATAATACCTCTGTGGTACACAGCACCCACAAAACACACAAAACTTTCTTGTGTGACTGTCTTGAAGATTTGCATGAATACCTACTTATATATACCTACTTGTTCGGATATAAAATGCTATAATTTACTTACCACTAAGTTACATTTGCCAATCAGAGCTACATTCTTATTGCCTTATGTGGTATATCACAGTACATCTAGGTATTCTAGTCTGTTTTCAGTCACTAAGTCATGTCCAACTCTTTGTGATCCCATGGACTGCAGCCCACCAGGCTCTTCTGTCCATGGAATTTTCCAGGCAAGAGTGGGAGTGGGCTGCCATTTCCTACTCTAGGGGATCTTCCTGATTCAGGGATCCAGCCTGCATCTCCTGTGTTGGTAAGCAGATTCTTCACCACTGAGTCACCAGGGAAGCCCTTGTACTATACTTGACCTTCCCTGAGAGCTCAGCAAGTAAAGGATCTGCCTTCATGCCAGAGACACAGAGGACACGAGTTGGATCCCTGGACTGAGGAGCCTGGTAAGCTCAAGTCCAAAGGGTTCACAAAGAGTCGGACACAACTGAACAACTATGCACGCATGCACGTGACCTTGGCCAAAAGGCTGAGAAGCTAGTCTAGGTATATCATATTTGGGCCTTGTTACTCAAAATGTGGTATATTGACCACAACCATCAAAAGCCTTTGAATCCCAAAATCTTCATGGGGAGAGCTTGGAATGGCATTTTAAATGAGTGTTTCAAGTAAAATTTTGCATCCAAAAGTCTGTGAACCACCACTGTGATGAAGAGATGTGAGCCTGGCTCATGTAAAGACATATACGCATGAAAGTTGGACTCGTATGCTGCATTTGCTTAAAAAAATGAAAAATAAGGTGAAAAAAATAACTGCACAGTGCCTCATAGAGGGTTGTGAAGACCAAATAAGACAATGCATGTTTATAGAAGCACTTAGCACAGTCCCTGGTTCATAGAAAGTTCCACTGGCACCAACTTGGGGACGGGTGGTCTCATGGGAGAGTGGTCTGCCTCTGGCCTGGGCCTGTAGGGAGGGTGTGGTCTGAAGGCTCCACTCTGGCCAGTGGGAGCTGTGTAGCCTCCTCTCAGAGGGTGGCAGAAGCCAGGCACAGAGAACCAGCAAAGCCCAGCCGGTACCTGCTTCTCCTCCATCTCCTGGCTGTCTGGCTCCATGCAGAAGGCCCACCAGGGCCCCCTTCCTGTGCAGCAGCTCCTGGAAGGAACCCATCTCTGCAATGGCCCCATCTTCTAGCACCACGATCCAATCAGCCTGGGGCAGGACGTGGAGTGCATGGGTGACGAGAATCCGAGTCTGGCAGGAAGGGATGGAAGTTACACTCACGCACTTGACCACTGTTCCAGAGCTGGGGGCAGGGGCTGGCAGTGTCCTGGGGCTCAGAGTGGGGAGACCTCCCCTTCTTGTGCTCCTGCCCTGTTTCTTGAAAATAGCATGTCCCAACAGAGAAGTAAAGGAGCTCCTCCAACCTGTCTTGAAACCAGAAGACACAGTTCACATGAACCTGGCCAGTGACCTGACGCAGAGCTGTGGTAGTTTAACCACAGACCCGTAGGCAAGAAATGACTGAAGTTGTGAGCCACTGAGATTTGGGGGCTGTTTGTTACACAGCGTGGTCACAGCAAAAGCTGACCATTACAAAGAGGAAAACTGAATTCCAGGAGGGTGGTGGTGAGCAGATGTAGGTTAGAAATTTCTCTACCTTTGCACTATGGCCTCTGAGACATTTTTCCAAACTTACCGTCCCCTGGAGCAGCCCGTCAGGCCCAATGACCCGGTTGAAAACATGCTGGCCAACATGGGCATCCAGAGCTGCCAAGGGGTCATCCAGCAGGTACACGGCAGCCTTCCTGTAGACGGCCCGGGCCAGGCTCAGCCGCTGCTTCTGGCCCCCGGAGAGATTCATGCCCTGTGGTGACAAGGGCAGGACGGGAACCTGGGTCTACACCTGCAATACCAGTGTGATGGGGACATGCCTGCTCACCAGAGTGAGCTATGGTTCACAGTGCCCGTCCTCCATAGCCATCTCCAACCGGAAGCACCTGCTCTCAAGACAACATGCCCCCAGCCTCCATCCGCCTGGCTTCTCCCCTTCCAGCCAAGCTTCCTGCATCTGCCTCTCCCTCCCCTTGAGTCCAGTTTCTATTCCCATTTCTCCACTGATACAGCCTTCCTCATGGACACCAGTCACTCCCCTGTTGCCTAATCCAGTGGGTACTTTCAGTCCTTATTTTCATTCATTCATCATTCCACTCATATTTACTGCATGGCTATTATGTGGGGAGAGCTGATGTTGGGGTGGGGCATGGAACATTCTAGGTCTGCCTCAAAGGGGGATCCAGCAGGATTTGCTGATGGATTAGATATGGGTGTAAGAAAAAGAGAGAATCAAGGAGGACACCAAGGTTTGGGCTCTGAGCTCTGCAAGGATGGAGCTTCTGTTATCCAGCATGGGGTGGGTTTCGGGGGAGCAGGGAATGGGAAATCATGTTTGGTTTAGGATGTGACAGAAGTGGAGGGCAGCCGGCACCCCACTCCCTCTGTTTGGCTGCAGGATGCCTTGTCTTTCTCCCCAATGTTCCTTCTCAGCTGCTCTTTCTGGCTCCTCCAAACCCTTTCCTGGAAACTCTCCTCTTCCTTCCAGGAAACCTTACCCTCTTACTTAACTTATCTCCCATTTCTCCACCCTCAATTCCTTAATCCAAGGGTCAGCAAATGTGTTCTGTAAAGGGCCAGACAGGAACCATTTAAAGGTTTGCAGGGGCTTCCTCGGTGGTCCAGTGGTTAAGAAGCCATCTTGCAATGCAGGGGGATACTGGTCTGATCCCTGGTCTGGGAAGATCCCATATGCTGTGGAGCAACTAAGCTCGTGTCCCCCGACTACTGAACCCACATGCTGCAGCTACTGAAGCCCCGGGTACCACAGGGTTCACGCTCTGCAACAAAGAGAAGCCGCCGCAGTGAGAAGCCTGTGCATCCCCAATAGAGCAGGCCCTGCTCTCCGCAGCCAGAGAAAGCCCACGTGCAGCAATGCAGACCCAGTGCAGCCGAAAATAAACAAATAAAGCTTTGCTGCCCACCCCCACCCTAGTCTCGGTCACAGCTGCTCATCTCTGCCCTGATCGTGCAAGTGCAGCCACGGACCGCAGGTAAATGAATGTGCGTGGCTGGGTTCCAATAAAACTTTATTTACAAGCCAGCTGGTGGGCTGGATTTGACCTGTGGGTCATAGTTTGTCAATCCCGGCCCAACCCATAGCTCCGGATGCACACATCCTGTTTATCAGACATCTCAGCCCAGATTTTTTGGTGAGGTCCTGAGACAGGAAGCAATCTGACCATTGTCATGCAGAGAGGCAGGGCAGGAGCCTGGGTCACTTCATCCCCAGTTGTTAGAGAGCCCCCACCCCCCACCCCCCAACCCCTGCCATGTCTCCCAGCCTCTTCAGTCTCCATTTTCAACCATTCTCATTAAAGACTATTTATTGAACACTTGCTATGTGCCTGGTCCTGAGCTGGGCCCCTTTCCTCCCCTACTTTCTTGCCCACTCTGTCTCCCCTGTACCCTTCCCTCACAGGTCAGGGCAACCAATGGCTCCCAGTCGCCCCACGTCCCTGGCCCATGAAGGCCCCCCAGGACCCTTACCTGCTCCCCGGTTTGGGTGTGGACCCCTGCAGGGAAGCCATCCACATCTGGCCACAGGGCACAGGCCTCCAGGACCGTCTCCAGCCACGGTGCATCCAGCTCCTGCCCGAAGCACACATTGTCCACCACAGACATGTTCTGGACCCAGGCCTCCTGGGGCACATAAGCCACCGGACCCTAAAAGACAAACAGGCTGATAGGGACAGGGTTGGGAGCAGTTTTGGAGGAGCGGTGGGAGCCAGGTTCTTGGCATGGTGAAAGGCAGAGAGGAGCTTAGCTGTGAGACGGTGAACCGGGAAGAGCAGAGGTGGGGGACGGTCCAGTGAATGGCAGGGGCCCAGCCTCACCTTGATGCTCACGGACCCCTCCACCTTGGACAGCTCCCCGAGGAGGGCAGACAGCAGAGAGGACTTTCCTGCCCCCACGGGACCGACGACAGCGAGCAGGCAGCCCTGGGGCACCGTGAGGTTGATCCTGGCAACACAGAAGGGGCGACGTGTCCCTGAGTAGGACTCAGCCTGAATCTGGGCAGAGTTGGTGAACCCCCAGACAACTGGCCTCGGCTCCTGGTGACTCACAGGGGGCCGCTAAGAGGATGTCTGGGGCCTCCCTTCCTCTCCCAACCCCTGTATGGCTATGAGAGCTGCCATCCTGCATGCGACAGTACACGTGCCCACACATGCATGCACATGTGTACACAGATGCACACACACACATGGGTCTTGCACACTCACTACACCACACACACCTGCACATGTGTACACAGATATACACAGGTACACAAGGGTCTGTGCACACTCACATCACACATGCATGCACACGTGTACACAATGCTCACATGGGTCTGTGCACACTCACTACACCATACCTCATACACACCTGTACACAGATACATACATGCCAGCATACACAAGGGCGCATGTAACTGCCCACATGCACTATACACACAGACTGCACACAGATGCACACCCTCACACAAGTACACACACACACGCACACCATACATGTGCATAGAGACATGCACATGATGTATGCACAATCTATGCACACACAAGTGCCTACACAAATGCTCTCATGTACACACGTGTGCACACACATGTACACCCATATGTACACATGTACTCACGCACACGGAGTTTACTGGTTGGGAGGATTTAACTAGCATCTCCTGTGGCCCAGGTCACAGCCACAGGCTCCTCATAGCTCTCCCTACTGAAGCCCTTGCCCCCCACCCTGTCCAGGCCCTGCAGTCCATCCCCCACACACGGGCCCGAGGGACCTGTTCAAACCCAACTCCCCAGTGGCAGCCCCAGCAGTTCCCGCTTCTCCTGGGGTAAAAGGTGAGGTTCCAACAATCCTGAAGGACGCCCAGCATCCCATCACTGCAGCCATGCTGATGTCCTGTTTCTCAAACACACCTGGGGGATTGTGCCCCACAAGTGTCAAGTGGCAAAGTCTAGAGATACTTTCAGTTGTCACACCTGGTGGGGCTGCTCTCGAATCTACTGGGTTGATGCTGGGAGTTCTGCTAATCCTGCGACAGGGCACAGGACAGCCCCCACCACACAGAACTCTCAGCCCCAAATGTCAGTGATGCCGAGGCGGAGAGTCCTGGGTCCAGGCACACACCTGCCTCAGGACCTTGGCACTTGCTCTTCCCACTGCCTAGAAAGCTCCTGTCCCAAACACGTGCAAGGCTCATTCCTGCCCGTTATCTGACCTCTGTTTAAATGCCAGGCCTTCCCTCACTGCACGTACCCCTCCCTTGACATCACTCTGCCCCCTCACCCTGACTTCTCATTTGTGCCCGCTGCCCCACCCCACCCCACCCCACCCCCTGCCATCAGAATGTCAGCCCCAAGAGCACAGGGCCCTTGTCTGTTTTCTTCACTCTACTCCCAGTTCCTAGAACAGGGCCTGGCACATAGCAAGTGCTCGATATACACCATGAGATGAGTGGATGACAAGCAACACAGATACAGTCCAGGGTGTTTCCTCTCCCTTCACAGGGAGCTTTGCAGTTGGCTGGGGTTTTCTGCCACAGAGACCCAGCCAAAGAGCTGGGGGCTGGAGGTGACAATGGCCAGTCTGACACAGCAGGGACAGAAGTCGCCACGGCTTACCGGACCCTGGGGCTCCTTGGCCAGGCCTCCGTCAACATCAGCATGACCAGCCTGGGGACCAGGGGGGCGTCTCCTCCCTGACAGGCAAGGCTCAGAAACCCTGCTCCCCGTCCATCTATGGGAACTCTCGCTTTCCCGTCCTCCCCCACCTCGCCAACATCCAAGGGAAGGCTGTTCCCAGGGCCACCACCTGTACCTGTGCAGGCAGGGAGCGCTTTCCTGGGACCAGGTGAAGGTGCCTTCCTGTATGCTGATGCAGTCCTCCCCAGCAGCTACAAGGCATACAGGCCAGTTACACAAGATGCTTCCGGCTTGCCCCTCCCCCAGGACACCCATGGGCCGCAGGAAATCTCCCCCACTAAACAAACGGTTCCTCCATGCACTGGCTCGTGTGACCCTGCGGTGGTTACATTCTCTCCCTGTCGGATGGTTACATAACTTGGTGGTTGGCAAACCACAGCCTAGGGGCCAGACCCTGTCTGCTGCCTATTTTTATAAAGTTTTATTGGAACACAGCCAGGCCCATTCATTTATGTATTCCTGGGGTTGCTTTCACACTAGAAAGGCAGAGGTGTGCAATTACGACAGAGAAAAAAGGACTTGGAAAGCTTAGTGAAAGTCACTCAGTCATGTCTGACTCTTTGCAACCCCACAGACTGTACAGTCCATGGGATTCTCTAGGCCAGAATACTGGAGTGGGTAGCCTATTCCTTAAAACAAGTACAATTGGGTCCTTCACAGAAAAGGTTAGAGGGCAGCTGATATAATTTATCACCTGACCCTGGACCCTGGAGATGGAGTGTTATTAATTTCATTGGGGCCACTGATGTAACCAGGGACATATAGTCTCCCCATGTCCCTGGGTCTCAGATATTTTATCTATGTAATAAGGGAGGCACCAGATTAGTGGTTTCAGATCCTGAATTCACATTTAGAATCACCTGGAAAGATTTTTTAAAAAAAACACAAAGCTCTCCATGGTTCAGCTCAAACCAATAAAGGAGACTCTGCTTGAGGGTGAGGCCTGAGAATCCTACATTTAATAAGCAGTCATCCACTGGACTGGATGGTCTCTAGGGGAGGGTTTCAGACACACTGCAGGATGCCCAGTTATATCTGAATTTCAGATAAACCATGAGCACTTTTTCAGGATAATTTTGCCCCACACGTTGCATGGGAGATACTTATGCTTAAAAATCCAAATTTCTTAATATGTGAAATTCAGATTTAACTGGGAGTCCTGTGTTTTTGTGATTTTGGCTACCCTGTTCCAGGGGCTTGTCCTTTCTTAACAGTCTGGGGTGTGGGGGTACGACTTCACTTCCATCTGTAAGTGGGTGGGTCACGGGAGCACCTACCCTGTGGTGCTGTGGTGAGGTTCGAGGGGGTCATCACTAAGTAAAGCACTTCCAACGTGCTGGCTCAGGCTAAATGCTTGGTCATTGCCAGCTGTTGGTGTTTGTGTTAACCTCACTGTCACACACCTTCACGGGAAGAGCAAGGACTGGGTTGGGGGCAGGGGGTGTGGTGAGGCTCCGGTCATAGGCAGGTGATCAAGGGTGTCAGAGTCATGACTTAAATAACACTCAGAGGTTCTGGTCCAGGGTCCACGGGGCCTCCTGCCAGGATTCAGGCATGACATCTCAGACCCCAGGCTAGTTATCGGGCAGCTCCCGAGAGTCAGGGGCCTGCTCTCTCTTGGTGGCCCTCAGGACAGTCCTGGCGGAGGTGGGTTGCCACAGTGGGGAGCAGAGGCCAGGAGTGGGGTTGTTACTGCCTGGGCCACAAAACTGGCAAGGCAATCCTGGGATTCCAAGCCAGCATCCACCTCCAAACACCTGCATCATACCAATTCCCCTAAACATGGCTGTGCCCTGCTGAAAATGTGCCAGAGCCATGAAGAGCCTCAGAAACACCAATCTGGGGTTATTTAGAGGTCTCTTTGCTGACGTAAGTTTTATTGGATTATTGGATTTTTACCAATAATAATTCTAACTAAAATGCACTGGATGCTGATTTGCTTCAGAGCCCTGCTCTAACTGCGAGGCTTCAGAGGACCCATTCGACCCTCACAACAATCCTGTGCAGAGGTGCTGTGATGATCACCATGTCCATTTTGCAGATGGGAACACTGAAGCTCGGGCAGATTAATAACTGGTCAAGGTCGCCCATTCTGGGGTCCGTGCTGGAGCCAGAATTTGGATTCGGATGATTTCTAGGTAGGCAGCTTGATGCTTCCTTAGTCACAAGGGGAGGATTCATACACAATGCCTGTTCCAAGTAACACAGCCTACAGCATGGTCTACACATGCAGTCCCATTGCTGGAAGCCCCCAGCTGGGGTCCTGGCATTCCACCAGCGGGAAGGGGGGCCCTGCTGGTTCTCTTGTCTCTCCCACCCCCTCCTACTGAACTCAGCTCTCACCGCATCTGGAGGGACTCGAGTCCACAGCCCCAGGGTCAGTTTCTTCCAGGGACAGGAAGGCAGCTAGGCGGTCAAAGGACACCCGGGCCTGGAGAAACCAAAGCCTTAGGTCAGCCACAAAGGAACTCAGACTTTGGGTGTCGGGTGCCTCAGGATAGTGGGAAAGCTTCCTGCCTACCAAGCCCTACGCATTTACAAGGCAACAGCACAAGCTTTTCAGGTCGTGGACAATGAAGCGCATGAGGTTGGCACAGTGCTGGTGGTGACCTCTCACCTCCTTGCTTCCATCATCAGGAACGATTACACACTCTGTCCACCTCGGGGTGTCTCCACCCCCGGCCCCAAGCCCATCTTCCGGGATGAAAGAATGAATAGGAATGTCTCAGCTGGAGCAGTTTCCTCATTTTCATCACACGCAAGGAGGCACAGTGTGAGTACAGAGAGTAAAGGAAGAGAAATGAAATGAGATCCCTTTGTATTAATGTAAAAAAGGGACCAGACTGAATCATCCTCGCAGATGGATTTGCTAGAAAGGTGATGCTGCCTATTTTGAGGATGTTTGCTGGCTTCTTCCCACTGTTCCCTGTGACCTCCTGCCCATTTTCCTGCTTTTGTTTCATTGTTTCAGCCCAGCCTGCAAGGTTCCTCCCGGACAGCCTCCCCTCCCCGCAGCCTCACCTGGACGACGGAGTGGATGGAGAAGGGCAGGAAAGCCTGGGCCTTGTTGAGGATGTTGAGAACCGTGAGGGTCACGAAGGCTTTCTCGGCGTCCATGGCATTCTCCTCGGCCACCAGAGTATGCACAGCAAACACAACCAGTGCCACCTGGGTGAGAC
Organism: Capricornis sumatraensis; assembly: GCF_032405125.1. NCBI lineage: Eukaryota > Metazoa > Chordata > Mammalia > Artiodactyla > Bovidae > Capricornis > Capricornis sumatraensis. Next base: position 27,619,433 of record NC_091071.1, on the reverse strand, counting down.
ACAGGTGGTGACAGTGAGCTGCTAACTGCGGCCAGGGAAGGCAGGCTGGCTGCAGTGTCTCCAGGGGCCAAATGGCCACACCTGCCATGTTGGAATGGCTTCTCTTCCACCCAGATCGTCCCCCAGATTCTGCTACTGATGGAGGGAGTTGTGTGCATGAGGCCCCCACTCTTAGTATCAGAAACTCTTAGTTCCAGGCATTGGACGATGATGCATTTTTCCATCTTGTTAGCATTTTCGTGGTTCTAGACAATGGTGGGATTTATGACCCTAGACTCTGGAAAGATGACTCAAGTTGCAGGTATCAGCCACCACGGAGTGCTCTGGGTCCTGGTGGCACTCCAGGTTCTAAATGTCACTGGGTGGGGGGTTCATTTCCAGGGGTTGGTGGTGTTATGTGTCTGGGTGTTGTTGATACGATGGTCATGCTAGGTGACGGTCAGTTTGTGACGGTCACTCGGTGTGATGGGACCCCGTGAGCCTATATGGGGAGCCCTCATCCCGCACCCCCAGCACTCCGCCCCCAGTCCTTGCTCTGCAGGGGCACCAGAGTGACATCACCAGAAACGTGGACACTTGGAAGGACACCAGAGACACGGAGAAGAGGAGGCTGGAGGTCTTCAAGGCGCCCAGCTCCTGGGTCCGGATGTGCAGGACTCTGTCCAGAAAGGCTCCCTCCCAGCCATGGTACTTGACCGTCCGCACGTTCCTGAGGATGCAGCTGGTGAGCCGCGCCCGACAGTCCTTCTGCCTCATTTGCTCCTCCTGGGACCAGAGGGAAGAAGAGAGGAGAGGATAGGAAGTCTGGAATAGGATAGGAAGTTCCTTTTCTGCAACCGCAACAAGCCCCCACCCCTACCCTGCACCTGCCTCCTCCCCTCTGCACCAGCGCGGGTCCTGAGACCTGCAGGCTTGCCACCCGCTTCTGGCCTGGAGCGTCCCTTCTTCCAAACGCCAAACCTGATGGTGGTTCCTCTTCTTGGTGATGAAGAAATTCAGAGGGAGGAGGCTCACGAAGACAGCGATGGCGGTGAGGGCAGATGGTCCTAGAAGCTGGATAAAGAGTGGGCCAGATGTCATGAGACGCCTCCAGGAGCCTAGCTGTCAATACGGGGCTGGCTGGAGCGGGGAAGTGGTTGTGATGCTCATACTCGGGTCCCAAGCAGTGAGGTGTCAGAGAGTCCAATGAGAGAAGCCACCAGGTCATAGAGACCGGGACTCCTGGGCTCCTTCGAAGGGGACACGTGGAAGATGGAGCCCATCTGTGTTTGGTGGGGGAGGGAAAAATGATGAACCTCACATGATGGAGGGGGCGGTCATAGTCATGACAGGACATGCATCCAGATGGGCAGGGTTGGGCCTGGCTACAATGGTGAAAACAGACTCTGGAGGGGATCCAGGTTCCAATCCTGAATTTACGCCACACTTTGGTGTGGCCCTGGGCAAGTGAGAGCTGGACCCATAAGGAAGGCTGAGCGCCAAATAACTGATGCTTTTGAACTGTGGTGTTGGAAAAGACTCCTCGTGAGAGTCCCTTGGACTGCAAAGAGATCAAACCAGTCAATCCTAAAGGAAATCAATCCTGAATATTTATTGGAAGGACTGTTGCTGAAGCTCCAATACTTTGGCCACCTGAGGCAGAGTTGACTCATTAGAAAAGGACCCGATGCTGGGAAAGATTGAAGGCAGCAGGAGAAGGGAACACAGAGGATGAGATGGTTGGATGGCATCACCAACTCGATGGACATAGTCTGAGCAAGCTTCGGGAGTTGGTGATGGACAGGGAAGCCTGGTGTGTAGCAGTCCATGGGGTCACAGAGTCAGATATGACTGAGCGACTGAACAGCAACACCTGGGCAAGATACTAACCCTCCCTAAGCTGCCGTTTCCTCATATTAGAGGGGAATGGAGCTGTTTTCACCACCTGTAGCAAGTGCTGCTGTTGTACAATCATTAGCTGAATCTTCAATTCACCCCCCACAAGGGTTGCCAGACTTAGCAAATAAATATATTTTACTGCAGGCCCAGTTAAATCTGAATTTCAGATGAGCAGCAAATAAGTTTTTAGTGTAAATATATCCCATGTCATGTCTGGGATTGACTTATAATAAGACATACTTCTGTTGATCTGAAATTCACCTTCAGTTGGACGTCCTGTATTTTCTCTGGCAGCCCTGCCCCCACCAGCTTTGCGACTGGGGACAGGTCTCTTCCCTCACTCTTTGGTTCGTCTCTCCGGAAAATGTGAAAGTGGCCAAGAGGATAAATGATTTTTATGTGGCTGAAACAGTAAAATGAAATAGCCAGCCCGTCTGTTTCATTTATGCAGCAATATCGCCACCCAGGGGTCACATGGAGAGGCTCCCAGAAGGCAAACACCTGCCAGAGCTGGGAGAATACTCAAAGGACTGTGAACAGAAGGTTAAATAAGCTCTCTCTGGCAAAAAATGCTATAAACGCTAACCCCAATGCCCACCCCTCCCCCTTTTACCAGGGTCTCCTGGTGACTTTCTAAAGTTAGGGATCGTCTGCCAAGAGGCAGACAAAAGTGATGGGTGGTGTCATCTGCAGATTCACTGGGGTCACTGGTCAGTCTGCTTCACTGCCGTGTATTTTACCCTGTGTCCTTCCTCCCTTTCTCTCCAATAATAACAGCTCACATCTATTTACCTGCGGAGGACTCACTATGTGTACTGGTCCTAGACTGCAAGGTGGCAAGTCAAAAAGCATCCAGGCTCTTATGGGGGGAGGGGGGTGGAAGCAGCAGCAGCGGTACAATAATGATGATAACACAGCTGGTATTCTGGAACATTCCACACTCACTCACAGTCAATAAGCCATTGATACACCCACCCAGGGGCCCGTGAAACCCGGCATGCAGGCCAGATTCCTCCCCCTGCTTATGTGCAGACCTCAAGCTGTACAAAATGATCCATAGGTTTTCCACTACCAGACGACTGATAATGAAAATCAAACGAAGATTCTACAACACGTGGAAATTATGTGAAATTCAAACTTCAGTGTCCATAAGTGATTTTACTGGAAGCCCACCAGGCCTGTTTGAGTAGTATGGTCTGTGAGAGACTCTGCTGCTCCCAGAATGTCATACCCTAAGAAAACCACGATTCAAAAAGACACAGGTACCCCCATGCTCACTGCAGCATTGTTTACAATAGCCAGAACATGGAAGCAACCTAGACACCCACTGACAGATGAATGGATAAAGATGTGGAATGTGTACACAATGGAATATTACTCAGCCATAAAAAGGAACACATTTGAGTCAGTTCTGGTGAGGTGAATGAACCTAGAGCATGTTATACAGAGTGAAGTCAAGTCAGAAAGAGAAAAACAAATATTGCATATTCATGCACATATATGGAGTCTAGGAAAATGGTACTAAGAAATCTATCTGCTGGGAAGGAATGGGGATGCAGATGTAGAAAACAGACTTGTAGACACAGCGGGGAAAGGACAAGGTGGCACAAATTGAGAGAGTAGCGCTGACACATATATACTGCTGCTGCTAAGTCGCTTCAGTCGCGTCCGACTCTGTGCGACCCCATAGACGGCAGCCCACTAGGCTCCTCTGTCCCTGGGATTCTCCAGGCAAGGACACTGGAGTGGGTTGCCATTTGCTTCTCCAATGCATGAAAGTGAAAAGTCAAAGTGAAGTCGCTCAGTCGTGCCCAACTCTTAGCGACCCCATGGACTGCAGCCTACCAGGTTCCTCTGTCCGTGGGATTTTCCAGGCAAGAGTACTGGAGTGCGTTGCCATTGCCTTCTCCAACATATACACACTACCATGTGTAAAACAGCCAGCTAGTGGGAAGCTGCTGCATATCACAGGGAGCCTAGCCGGGCGCTCTTCTGACCTAGAGGGGTGGGGAGGGGGTGGGAGGGAGGCTCAAGAGGGAGGGGATATAAATATATAGACAGGTAGATAGTCATAGTCATGACTGATTTGACTTATACAGCAGAAACCAACATAACATTGTACAGCAATTATCCTCCAAATACAAAAGCTTTTTTTTAAAAAAAGAAAAAAATATATCTGACCTGGTGCTCTACAGAAATGTTTGTGAACCTGACACCCACACCTGGAGCAGAGCAGAAGATCTTTAAAGTGCTCCACCCCCATGTGTAATCAACAAGACAAACACTTACAGGGTACCGCTGAGTCTCGCTGTCTACACACTCAATGAATTCTGTAACTCAAGGGCAGAGGTCCTTTCTTTAATTCCATATCCAGGGTATGATGTTGGAGGCAGTAGGGTCTTTCTTGGAAAAGTTACTGATTATTCTGTAGAGCTTGAGGTCCGCACATAAGCAGGTGGAGGAATCTGGCCTGCATGCCGGGTTTCATGGGCCCTTGGGTGGGTGTATTGGTGGCTAAATAGCTGTGGATGTGTGGAATGTTCCAGAATACCAGTTACGTGTTATCATCATTATTGTACCTCGGCTGCTGCTTCCATCCCCACTCCACCCCCATAAAAGCTTGTAGCCTGGATGCTTTTCGACTTGCCACCCTGCAGTTCAGGACCCAGCACACACAGCGGGTGCTCAGCAAGTACACAGACGTTAACTATTATTACTGGAGAGAAAGAGAGGGAGGACATGGGGGAAAATGCAGGGCAGTGAAGCAGGCTGACCAACGACCCCAGTGAATCTGCAGATGACACCACCCATCACTTTGCCTCTTGGCAGACGGTCCCTAACATCAGAAAGTCACCAGAAGACCCTGGTAAAGGGGGAGGGTGGGCATTGGGGTTAGCATTTGTAGCATTTTTGCCAGAGAGAGTTTATATGTCGTTATTACTTTGCAGATGAGGAAATTAGGCACAGAGGGGCTGGTTATGGGGAAGTTTCACAACTAGCAAGTGATAAAAGCAGGGTATGAGCTCACTACAAGGTCTGTGATTTTAATTAAAAATTTTAAAAGAAGGGAATTCCCTGGTGGTCCAGTGGCTGGGACTTCAAGGTTTCACTGCCAAGGGTGTAGGTACAGCCCTGGTTAGGGAAATACGACCTCACAAGCTGCGTGGGCAACCAAAAAAAGGTCCTACATCACAAAACAGATGTAAGGGAGTCAGAATTAAGTTCTGATTCCGCCCCCCCGCCCCAGCCCCCAGTGGCTACTTTATGTGTTTTGAAAACTAAGTAGTAAATTCCTGCCCCTAAATTCTCTTTCTGTTTCATTTTTGTTCGTGGTAGTGGTGGTGGTGCTGCCCCAGAGTTACTGATAACTTCAAAACGTGCCCAACCAGCCTACTTGGTATCCTGATGCATGCACGTGTGCATACGTGCGTGCTAAGTCACTTCAGTTGTGTCCGATTCTTTGTGACCCTATGGACCGTAACCCGCCAGGCTCCTCTGTCCATGGGATTCTCCAGGCAAGAATACTGCAGTGGGTTGCCATTTCCTTCTCGAGGGGACTTTTCTGACACAGGGAGTGAACCGATGTTTCTTACGTCTCCTGCACTGGCAGGCAGGTTCTTTACCACTAGCGCCACCTGGGAAGCCCCGATATCACATCCCCAAAGTGCCCATGTCATCACCACCATCATCATTATTTGACAGACGGGGCAACCGAGGCCCAGACAGGTGAGCATCCTGCCCAGGGTAAAGTGAAGGCCGCCCTGGCCTGAGCCTTTGGCCACAACAGCAGCCCACGGGGTGCGGAAATAGACAGGATTAAAGGGGATGAGGAGGGGCAGGGTTCCGCTCAAATCCCGCTCCCCCTGCCCCAGCACACCTGCCAGAGGTAGACAAAGCACACGACGATCCAGATGAGCGGCAGCCACAGCCCGTTGAGGTAGGTGACGCTCTCGGTCAGCCGCTGCACGTCCACAGACACCAGGTTGACCACGTCCCCCACTGCACTGGACTTTCTGGAGCTGCTGGACAGAGCCAGGACCTGGGAGGGGCGGGCAGATGGAGACCTGAGTCGGAGGGACGCGGGGGAGGCCGACGGCCACCCGGCAGGCTGGGCTCTAAGTTATGCTGCCCCTGCTGGCTGAGGCAGGTTTTTTTACCATCTAGGCCTCAGTTTACTCATCTGTAAAGTGGGCTGATAAAATCTCTTAAACCCAACTCCCAGGACCACTGTAAGAATCCAGGGAGATGACAAAAACGAAAATACTGTGATTTCCCTGAAGTACTGGAAACAATAACAATAACACAGTACATCAAAACCTTGGATTTAGGATGATACTGGTAGCCATCTGCCGGGCGCGCTGTCCTAGCTGTGCTGTTCTCTGCCCAGTCGGTCAGGCTCAGTCGTGTCTCACTCTTTTGTGACCCTATGGAATGCAGTCCTATGTAGCCCTATGGAACGTAGTCCACCATGCTCCTCTGTCTGTGGGATTTTTCAGGCAAGGATATTCAAGTGAGTTGTCATTTCCTTCTCCAGGGGATCTTCCTGACCCATGGACTGAACTCACACCTCCTGCATCGACTGGTGGATTCTTTACCACTGAGCCACCAGAGAAGCCTGATTGCAAAAATATATAGTGTTTTATCCACAGTGTTTTAAATTAAACGACACATACTGTGCCTGTTCCATACAGCTGTCTGTTGTGTCCCAGCATGGAAAAAATGAGAGAATGTTCATTTATTTAGCACAGTGCCTAGGACATAGGGTTTCCCAGGTGGTGCAGGGGTAAAGAACCCACCTGCCACTGGAGGGGACCCAAGAGATGCAGGTTCTAACCCTGGGTCAGGAAGATCCCCTGGAGGAGGAAATGGCAACCCACTCCAGTATTCTTGCCCAGAGAATCCCATGGACCCAGGAATCAGGCGGGCTACAGTCCATGTGGTCACAACTGAGTTGGACATGACTTAGCAAGTAAAAAACAATTTTTGTATCACTTTGGGGGGAAAAAAATCAATGCCAACCATTCAATAAATTAAAACATCTTGATTAAAAGAGGAAAGAAAAAGTGAAACTAGAATCAATGAGATGGATAATTATTAATCTCATTTCACAGACAAGGAAACTGAGGCACAGAGAAATTGACCAACTTGCCCAGAACCAGAGGGTTTGGATTGGAATCCAGGATAACAGAGGCTAGACAGAGTGTTAGACTGATCCCCCCCGGCATTCAACGTGCCTTGTAGATACTAACCTGGTTTTCTAACAGCCACAAATTTGCCCTGATTCTGGGGTCACAGTGGACCCCTTCCAGCCTGTTGAATACTACATCCTACTTGCAATCCTCTCTGCTGGGTGTGTCAGGGAAGAAGTGAGAGGGTGAAATGATGGGCTGGAAATAAACAAGTATAGAAATTCTCCAAAAAAATCTTCCAGTCTTTACTGAGCACCTGCTCTGGGCCTCACTCTGGGCTCTATGGTCAACAGAAGCGAGGTGCTTGGTCTCCTGGGAGTGGAGTTTGAGCTGGGGAATGAAATTAAAGATGTACACAGTTCACCGTTTAATAGTAATTATGATGAGTGTCATGAAGTGTTTTAAAATATAGGTTTTATTATTATTCAAGTAGGCAGGCCCACAGACCAGAGAAGACTGATATTGACAAGAGGGTTTATCACACTCAACAATCTCAATAGAAAGGGGTATTCCACGCTACAGGATGGGGGGCACTTGGGGAAGCACTGGGGTGGGGCAGGGTGGGATGAACCATAGGCAAGAGCTTGCTGAGGTTTTCATGGGAAAGTCAGACAGGGTCGGCAAGTTTAGGATCAGCTAGTTTGAGTAATTCCATCTGCTCTGGGCATAGGAACTGGGCCTCAGTGTCTGATACCTGGCCTTGGGGTGATTACAGCAAAGACAATGGCCAAAGGCTGAGGGCCTCAAAAGGAGGCAGCTGGATTGTGAGTTAGGGTGGGTTGGTTTGCATGTGAAAAGCATGCTTTCCAATGAGTCACTTACCATCTGGAGGAACTGGCTGACCTCGGAAGGGACAGAGGGACAGTCCCTCCAGGGTCAGCGAGGCCCCAGATGTTGAAGCACCAGACACAGAAAATAAGTAAGCACGGCTGGACTTACCTGGTGGTCCAGTGGTTAAAAATCCGCCTGCCAGTGTAGGGGATATGGGTTCAATCCCTGGCCAGGGAGGATCCACATGCCTCGGGCAACTAAGCCTGTGAGCCTCAGCTACAGAGCCTGCACAGCAGAGCCCGTCCTCCACAACAAGAGAAACCACCACAATGAGGAGCGCACAGCCCGCAACTTGAGAGTGGCCCCTGCTTGCTGCAAATGGACAGAGCCCGAGCACAGCAACAAAGACCCAGCACAGCCAAAAATAAATTAACTTTAAACCTGGTTAATACAGAAGCAGCCCAGAGGGCAGACTGGGGGGTCTGACCCATCAGGAGATGAAGAGGCTGCCCTGAAATTCTCCAAAAAATGGGAAGCGCAAAGCCCTTAGGCTGCCTTCCCGCAGCCTCAGCTCCACGCGTGGACTCAAAAGACGGGACAGGCCACACCCGTCCCCAGCGAGCCACGTGGTTGGGAACTCAGGAGCCACTCACACAGTCACCCTGGAGCTGTTCCATTTGCTCCCCTCCTCTCCCAGGTGACAGCTCAGGTGTGAGAAAGGGACTCGGCGGGGACTGGGTCACCCTGGCTCAGAGGCTGCAGACCCAGAGGGGCCAACATGTCTTAGAGCAGCAGCCCCAGGGGCTTTGTTTCCAAGAATGACTGCACAGAGAGAAACCCAAAGCGCTCGCTTCCCTCCAGGTGTCCCAGTTCACTGACAGAACTTCCAGCCCAGATTCCATTTACCAGTGGCTCAGGGGTCATTTCAACTGTAAGCAGTGCAACCTGGTCTAATAGCTGACAGTCTATCTTTATCTGGTTTCCACACAGCCCAAAGGTTAGTCCTTTATCCACAGAGAGACAGGCGGAAGTTCACTACATGAAGAATTGGGGGAAGGGTGCCCAGGCAGTGGGAACCACACGTGCAAAGGCCCTGAGGTATAAGGATGCTTGAGGCACTGAAAGGAGACTGGTGCGGCTGTAGGAAAGGGAAGGAGGTGTGAAGGAAGCATGTGATATAATCAGACAGAAGAGGTCTCAGGGTCAGATCACACAAGGTCTTACAGAAATAACCAAGAAGGTGAGAGTGCAGTATGAGCAACTATGAGAAAAGTGATGAATGAGTGTGCTTGGGGGCGCAGATGAGAGTTCAGTGACATGTCTCTCCTTGGCTGGGACGTCTGTGTGTAAACTGGGACAGGCTGGAAAGAGAGGAAAGGCCACGCCCCTCCCCCGGGGCTCACCTTTCTGTACACCAGGCCAGTGACGGCCGTTCGCAGCCTCATCTGTAGCACCTTGAGTCTGTACATGTGCTGCTGCTCGAACAGCGTTTGCAGGCAGGCGGAGAGGAACATCAGCATGGCGAGGAGATAGCCTTTCCAGGCCGGGGTGTTGGGGTCCCCGATAAACTCCAGGAAGAGGCTTGCAGCAGGAGAAGGAGGGAGAAGTCGGTGAGAGAGGGTGCCCGTGGCTACTGCCTCTGCCTAAGCCTGGCCAGGTCTGGAGGACCAGACAGTACTGGAGGGTCTTTTGATTTTGCAAAAAAGGTTGCAACTATTTCTCCCACTGTCCATGCTCATTTCCACCATGACTTACACCTCCAATCAATAGGCGGAGTTTTTATCCTCACCTGTTATGGCTGAGTTGTGTCCCCCCAAAATGTACATGTTAAGGTCCTAACCCCCAGTGCCTGGGAATATGACCGTACATTTGATGACAGGGCCCTTTAAAGAGGCGATTCAGTTCAAACGAGGCCGTTAGGAGGGGCCTGAATCCAGGACAACTGGGGTCCTTAGAAGAAGAGGAAATCTGGACGGACACACAAGGAGACCCCAGGGGTGTGTGTGTTCCGAGGAAAGAACACGTGAGGGGGCAGAGAGAAGGCAGCTGTGTACAAGGCAAGGAGAGAGGCCTCAGCGGAAACAACCTTGATCTTGAACTTCTTGCCTTTGGTGATGGGAAGACAAAAATGTCTGTTGTTCAAATGGGACCTAATTGAATTTAGAAGCTTTTGTACAGCAGAGGAAACCAGAAACAAAAACAAAGAGACTACCTCCAGACTGGGAGAAACGATGTGGCCAACAAGGGATTCATCTCCAGAATCCACAAACAGCGCCCACAGTTCAATATCAAAAAACAAATGACCCAAATAAAAAATGGACAGAAGACCTCAATAGACATTTCTCCAAAGAGGACACATAGATGGTCAAAATGCACGTGAAAAGATGTTCAGCGTTGCTAATTCTTAGAGAAATGCAAATCCAAACTACAACGAGGGACCGCTCCACACCAGTTAGACTTTGTTGTTGTGCAGTCGCTAAGTCACGTCCAATTCTGTGCGACCCCATGGCCTGGAGAACACCAGGCTTTCCTGTCCATCACCATCTCCCGGAGCTTGCTCACACTCACGTCCATTGAGTTGGTGATGCCATTCAACCATCTCATCCTCTGGTCAGAATGGCCATCACCAAAATGCCTACAAACAATAAATGCTGGAGACGGTGTGAAGAGAAAGAGATCCCTCCTACACTGTTACTGGGAATGTAATGTGAGAGGGGTAGGAATGTGAGTGAAAGTCGCTCACTCGTGTCTGACTATTTGTGACCCCATGGATTATACAGTTCATGGAATTCTCCAGGCCAGAATACTGGGGTGGGTAGCCCTTCTCTTCTCCAGGGCATCTTCCCAACCCAGGGATCGAACCCACGTCTCCCACATTGCAGGCACATTCTTTACCAGCCGAGCCACAAGGGAAGTCCAAGAATACTGGAGTGGATAGCCTATCCCTTCTCCTGGGGAAGAGAACAGTATGGAAGTTCCTTAAAAAACTAAAAATAGAACTACCATATGATCCTGCAACCCCACTCCTGGGTATATCCAGAGAAAATTATAATTCAAAAAGTGTGTGTGTGTGTGCTCCGTCGCTCAGCCATGTGCGACGCTTTGAGGCACCAGGGACTGTAGCCTGCCAGCCTCTTCTCTACGTGGAATTTTCCAAGCAAGAATACGGGAGTTGGGTACCATTTCCTACTCCAGGGGATCCTCCCAACCCAGGGATTGAACCCACATCTCTTGTGTCTCCTGCCTTGGCAGGATGATTCTTTATCAGTAACACCATCCAAAAATATACATGCGCCCTATATTGTCACCCTGCTTATGTAACTTCTATGCAGAGCACATCATGAGAAACGCTGGGCTGGAAGAAGCACAAGCTGGAATCAAGATTGCCGGGAGAAATATCAATAACCTCAGATATGCAGATGACACCACCCTTATGGGTGGTTAAGAGGAACTAAAAAGCCTCTTGGTGAAAGTGAAAGAGGAGAGTGAAAAGGTTGGCTTAAAGCTCAACATTCAGAAAACGAAGATCATGGCATCTGGTCCCATCGCTTCATGGGAAATAGATAGGGAAACAGTGGAAACAGTGTCAGACTTTATTTTTTGGGGCTTCAAAATCACTGCAGATGGTGACTGCAGCCATGAAATTAAAAGACGCTTACTCCTTGGAAGGAAAGTTATGACCAACCTAGACAACATATTAAAAAGCAGATTACTTTGCCAACAAAGGTCCGTCTAGTCAAGGCTATGGTTTTTTCAGTGGTCATGTATGGATGTGAGAGTTGGACTGTGAAGAAAGCTGAGCGCCAAAAAACTGATGCTTTTGAACTGTGGTGTTGGAGAAGACTCTTGAGAGTCCCTTGGACTACAAGGAGATCCAACCAGTCCATTCTAAGGGAGATCAACCCTGGGATTTCTTTGGAAGGAATGATGCTAAAGCTGAAACTCTGGTACTTTGGCCACCTCATGCGAAGAGTTGACTCATTGAAAAAGACTCTGATGCTGGGAGGGATTGGGGGCAGGAGGAAAAGGGGACGACAGAGGATGAGATGGCTGGATGGCATCACCGACTCGATGGACGCGAGTTTGAGTGAACTCTGGGAGATGGTGATGGACAGGGAGGCCTGGTGTGCTGCAATTCATGGGGTCGCAAAGAGTCGGACACGACTGAGTGACTGAACTGAACTGAACTGAATGTTCATTGCACTATGTACAATAGTTAAGATGTGGAAGCAATCTAGGGTCCATCAACAGAAGAACAGATTAGAAAGATGGTGACTACTCAGCCATAAAAAAGAATGAAGTAATGCTATCCGCAGCAACATGGATGGACCTAGAGATTTCCACACGGCGAAGTAAGCCAAAGACAAATACACGCCATCACTTATATGTGGAAGCAAAAAAAGTCATACAAATGAACTTATGAAACAGTAATAGAGTCACAGACATAGAAGACAAACTCAGCGTTACCAAAGGGGAGGGGGAGGAATAAATTAAGAGTTTGGGATTAACTATTATAAAATAATAATGACCAACAAGGATCCACTGTACAGAATAGGGAACTATACTCAGTAGTTTGTAATAACCTATAAGAGAAAAGAATCTGATGAAACTGAATCACTTACTTGTACATCTGAAACACAGCATTATAAATCAACTAAACTTCAATTTTACAAAAAAGAAATGACAGTAGAAAAGATAAGCACCAGAAAAAGGATTTCTGTTCAAGATATCCAGTCTGTAGTCCTTTGCTACGGCAGCTTGAGCAAAGTAACAGGCCATCCCTTGAATCTGGGCTGGCTGTACAACCAGCTTTGGCTTCAAGAGAAAAGGGCTTTGTCTAGAGACCCTGCCACGCAGCCCTGTGAACGAGCTGGAAATCAGCCTTTTAAGGGTGACAGACCTTCAGGGGAGAGACGAGCTGTCCCAGCTGAGACCACCTTGGTGACTGCAGACACATGACTGAACCCACCAAGGAGAGAACCACCCACCGGAACCCAGCATGAACTGATGCCCCACACTATCACAGCTAAGGAAGCGGTTTGAAGCCCCTCACTTTGGGGGACTTTTGTGGTACAGTGAAAGCAAAGAGATCCAGTCAGGCCAAATTCATTCATTTTCCCTTCCCGAGGGGAAGGGGAGTCACTTTTTCACTTATTTCTGTTCTTCCTCAGCACCCTTTTCATCCACCCTCAGTGCCTTGAGCAACAAACGTCCAGGCAAGGGTGGAAGGAGGGTTGAAGGCCCGCCAGGCCTGGAAGGACACTGTTCAGGGACCACCAGCCTCAACAAGGCACCCAAGGCCTGGACCCACCTGAGGAGCTTGGGCACCGTGAACCGGAAGACATCACTGATGATGAGGCTGAGGGTCCCCAGGAGGAAGGTGGAGCGGCCCACCTGCCAGATGGCCCTCAGCAGCGGGCCCCTCTGCCCCCGCTGTTTTGGCAAGAGGGTCTCCATCTCTGGGGCCTCCTTGTTATGGCTTCCTTTCCTTTTAAATGCTGTCGCCTTGGTGTGCCTTAGGGGAGAGAAGACATCAGCTTTGGGCCCTTTTAACAGATTGAAGGTTTATGTCCCCACCCCCGTCCCACCCACCACCCACATTCATGTTGAATCTAGTTCCCAGTGTGATGGTATTAGGAGGTGATTAGGTCATGTGGGTGCAGCCCTCATGAATGGGATTAGTGACCTTAAGAAAAAGACCCCAGAGAGCGGGTGTTACCCCATTTCACAGATGAGGAAACTGAGGCTCAGAAGGTAGAGCTGGGGAAGGATGCACGGTTGAGAAATGAAAGGGCTGGGATTCAATCCCAACCTTCACAGCATTTTCTGATCCCTTAGGCAGCCCACCCCAGCCAGCCCTGAGGTAGTTCAGAGCTGGTTGAGGACCAGTTTAGAATCATTGTTGAGGTCTGAGCCTGGCACCCCTGGTCTGAGTGAAACCACAGATGGAAGCCCTGGCAGCTGTGACGTCTAAGATCCCAGGCCCTGGGTTATCAGGGAAAGGTTCGGGGGAAGAAGCCGCAGGAGGAGCAGGGAGGCCTGAGGGCCCTTCCAGAGGCAGGCTTTGGCCATAGGGAGAGCCTGGCAGCCACGCGGTTGCTGTGTGGCCTTGGGCAGGCTGCTCCCCTCTCTGTGCCTCTGTATCCTCATGCAAAGATGGAGCTGGCCCCACTCTGGGTCCCTTCCAGCTCTGACAGCCTATGAAGTTATCAGAACTTCAGTGGTACTGAGAGCTGGGACCCAGGGCCAGGCACTGGGATCAGTCCTTCACGCACATAATCTCATCAACTCCTCTCGACCTCCTGGCCCCCTGGCTGTCACAGGGTCCCCATTTAACCTCAGAGGAGACGGAGGCTCTGAGAGGTGGTGATAGGTGCCCGAGGTCACACATGGAGGACGGAGCAGGGACTTGAGCCTAGAATTTTTTTTGAAGATTTTTTTTTCATGTAGATAATTTTTAAAGGCTTTATGGATTTGTTACAACATTGCTTCTGTTTCATGTTTTGGTTTTTTCACTGTGAGGCACCTGGGATGTCGGCAGGGATTGAACCTGCATCCTCTACACTGGAAGGTGGAAGTCTCAGCCACTGAACCACCAGGGAAGTCCTGAACCCAGACCTTGACTCACAATTCACACAGAGCCCCCTCTCTCACCCAAAAATGAAAAAGAAAAAACCCTTGATGAGTGTAGGTACCCAAGCCCTCACGAACGAAAGTCAAGGTCTTGCCCCTCCCCGCTTGGCCCGGCTTGTGGTTTAGCTTGGCATCTCTGATGAGCTGTGGCTTGGCCTCCGTCATGAGCTGGGCATGGCCTGCCACTCGCATTTGGATACTTGGGTCTTGAATGCCAAAAGGATATTACCTTCTTATAAAGGCCATCCCTGCCCACCCCTGCCCACCGGATGGAATCATTTCATTCATCAGCCTCAGAGCCATGCTGTCTCCAGCTCCTGTTCTCATCTGTCTTGTTAGGACTCCAAGTGGGTAGACAGTGTTTTTTTTTTTTTCCTGTATAAAATCCTTCAACGGTTTAATAAAATGTCTCTATTTCTAGACACAGTCTTGTGTGGCCTGGCCCCCGCCCACTTCCCCACTTCCTCCTGGCCCTCTTTCCTGGGCTGGTTTTCTTTCCGCTCCTTGACACATCCGCAGCTCACCTTTCTCAGGCCTTGGCACAATCTGCCCTTGATCTGGAATGTGTCTGCCCAAGGCTTGACTTCCATTTCAGCATCACCTCCTCAAAGACACTTTCTCTGCTGGCTCCAACTCCAGTAGCTCTGTTTCCCCATCCCAGACCCTTATTTCTGTCCCAGCACTGACTTCAAATTGCAAGTATCTGTCTCCTCCACCAAAAAATCAGCTTTCTGGAACGAGAGGCCTCAGCTGTCTTGTGTTTGGTTGTATCCCCATCCTCCAAACAGGGTTTGGCTGCCAGGCCCTCAGTCAAGCACCCACAGCCTGGGAATGGACTGACTTCTCCAGATTTCCTCCTGACACTCAACTTAACCCACTGGTTGCTTTTACTAGAATGCTGTGCAACTAGTCTCCTGGGCCCGTTATAACAGAGCCGAGTTTCCAGTTGCCTTGCAGAGCAAATGGCCCAGCCCTCCTCCACGTGAGTGAGTTTAAGGATCAGTGGCGTTCCTGGGCCTCTTTCTTCTGAGAGACAACTTGCGATATCTCCGTTCCCTGCCCCCTCAACGTCAGCCTTTATACTCCCAGAGCGCAGCTAACGGGGTGAATACCCCTCCACCACAAGCTGGGCCTCCAGTCCCCCCTTCCCCTCTCAAGAATCTTCTGAGCATCCCCTCCGGATGAAAAGTGTGAAAGTGTGAGTTGCTCAGTCGTGTGTAACTCCATGGACTGTGGCTCGCCAGGCTCCTCTGTCCATGGAATTCTCCAGGCAAGAATACTGGGGTGGGTAGCCATTCCCTTCTCCAGGGGTCTTCCCGACCCAGGGATTGAACCCAGGTCTCCTGCATAGCAGGCAGATTCTTTACTCTCTGAGCCACCAGGGAAGCCCCCCTTAGGATGAAGGGGAAGGACAAATCTCAACTAGCAGTCCTAGGACAATTTGGTATTTTTAGCACAAAAGGCTACAAGGAGCCAGTCATTACCAACCTGCTTGCAAAGAAATAAAGAAATATTAGTTTACTACCTGTCTTGAAGCCTACCCCTACCCCCAGCCTCTGAGGCCAGCAGTATTTCTAATTCAGCCATTTTTCTAACCCTGCACTCACATCTCTACCCTGGTCATCCCTGTAGCCCCAAGATGTCACCTTTCTTTGGCCCGGCCATCCAGGCACAAACTCAGGTCTCCTGCATTGCGGGCAGATTCTTTACTGTCTGAGCCACGAGGAAAGCCACTAGACTTGTTGGCTGGTCTTTGGTGTCTGGTCCCAAAGCAATTTAGTGCCAGATCCAAAAATGACCACAGAGCAAGGGAGGGGGTGTGAGCGCCGGGTGTAGCTGGGGGATGTAAAAGGGAGTGGTAGAGACTGTGGCAAAGTGAAGCACACACGCCCTGTTCCACAGGGCAACCACTTCCCAGATCCATCCCGCTGTCACGAGGGACGCGACCTAACACTGCCATTCTACTTTAAGAGACACCCAAATTCCATATTTTTGTGACCTCTCCAACAGCTTAAATGTTGGTGACTTGCCCCCCAAAACAAAACAAAGCACAAACCTCAAACAACAGCAAGATACATGCTGGCCAAACACGCCTGTGACCCCGACTTGGCCAGCAGACGAATCGGTCTGTGATCTAAGATGACGTCTTCACCCTTCCCGCAAAGGTTGCAACATCTTTCAGAAACAAAACCAAAGTTCTCTCCTGTGCATAAGCAGTGAGCTCAGAAAATGCCTGAGCCAGATCTCTGTATAAACCTGCCACTCTGCTTTCTTACTGTCAGTTGTTCACAGATTCTCAAACCGTCCTGGAGAATGCTTCTGCTGCAGCTCTAATACTGGGTGACCATCATTCTTATGCTGGCAGTGGAGAGCAGAGCTGGGAGAGGGTGGACAAGACCTCCAGGGACCATTGGGATGAACTCAAAACTCATTTAAGAGTGGAGGGGCAGTACAGCAAGATATGCCTGAGGTGAGAGAGGGCTGCTGTTTCGATTTGTCATTATTATTTATCCCTTTTGGAAAACATACACTCTTCCTTCCGGGAGCAGCCCCTCCCCTCCCTGTGTGGCTCTGATGCCAATCATGTGGCCTGCCCTCCAGCCATGGGATTGGCCCCTGAGAGGCACATGACTCAGCCAGCCAATCAGAGTCCTTCCTTGAGATTTTTTTTTTTTAGGTGGATGGTGGGGAAGCGGGTGTTGAGTTGGCCTAGCATGGGACAGGCCTTATGGAGAGACCAGTGTCGGGACAACAGCTGAGCTTAGAGATGGAGGGAAAGAATTGAACATCACGCAAGTTCTGAATCCAGCTACACCTGAGGCCAGACCCACCTTCTCAGCTATATGAGCCAGTAGACTCTGTCTCTCTCTGGCTCCTTCTAATGTGTGGGATTTAGCCATCGATAACAGTAACCACGAGGTCCTAGAGTATGCAAGGGAACCTTGGCAGTCCTGCCACAGAGCTACTTTTGTCCGTGTCCTGAAACATCAAGCTCCAGTGAGGTCAAGCCACTTGTCCCAGGTCATCAACCACTCGACGGCAGGGCTACATTTAACCCAGGCTTAATTATACCTATTTGAGAACTTATTTCTCAGGGACTCAGCCCAGAGTAGGGGAGGGGGTGTTTGTAGAACCAAGGGCTTTGCTGACCAGCTTCGGGCTAAGCGCCCACCTTCTACACACTCACCGCTGGGTGGCGCTGCGGTTCCTTGTCCATTCCTTTTCAAGCTGGGAAACCAGTTCTTCAGAGGAATTTTCGCTCCCAAGTGACCAGAGGTCTTTTGGCCCCAGTGGCCTCCTGTAGCCTTTCCAGACCAACCTATAAAAGAGGGTGACAACAGCCAGCCCTCCCCGCGTGCGCCTCTGCAGTGACCTGGTTTGGTAGATGTGTGGTCCCTGGTAAGTTGTTTACCTCTCTGCACCTCCGCTGGCCCCTCGGTACAAGGAGAGCAATTTATCTAACTGCACTAACAGTGGTAGGCGCTTCTCAGACTACAAAGATTATCTCATTTAATTCTCACATAAGCCTATATGATAGATTTCTATCGACCCATTTTACAGATGAGGAAGAAAACAGAGGCTCAGAGAGATTAAGTGACTTAACCAAGGAGTAACTACAAGGAGATCCAACCAGTCCATTCTGAAGGAGATCAGCCCTGGGATTTCTTTGGAAGGAATGATGCTAAAGCTGAAACTCCAGTACTTTGGCCACCTCATGCAAAGAGTTGACTCATTGGAAAAGACTGATGCTGGGAGGGATTGGGGGCAGGAGGAGAAGGGGAAGACAGAGGATGAGATGGCTGGATGGCATCACTGACTCGATGGACGTGAATCTGAGTGAACTCTTGGAGTTGGCGATGGACAGGGAGGCCTGGCGTGCTGCGATTCATGGGGTCGCAAAGAGTCGGACACGACTGAGTGACTGAACTGAACTGACCCTGTAACAGGGGAAATAAGCCTCCCTAGGAATCAGAAGTCCAGAGTTGAAAACTATTACAGTGGAGGAAAATTGAACTTCTCCCCATTCTCCTCCTGGTTCACTGCTCCAGCCGCCTGGCCTCAGGACCTTTGCACATGCACGTCCCTCTGTTTAAAACTCTTTCCCTGACACTTCTCACTTGTCCTTCATCTCTGGCTTGGACACGATTTCCTTAAAAGCCCACTTGATGACCCCCACACCTGAGTCCAGGTAGATTCTCCCATTGCAAGATCCCTTAGTTTCCTGAGCTGTTTCTTTGTAATGCTTGCTGGGATGATCATTGTTTACTTTTTTTTGGTCTGATTGTTTATTTAGTCTTTCTCTTCCATTAGCGGTAAGTTTCATGGAGACAAAGATTCTCCCTCTTCTATCATCACCTCCTAGCTCAGGGCATGTGTGTGCATAGGTGCCAAGTCGCTTCAGTTGTGTTTGACTCTTTTGTGATCCCTGGACTGTAGCCTGCCAGGCTCCCCTGTCCATGGGATTTTCCAGGCAAGAATGCTGGATTGGGTTGCCAGGGAATCTTCCTGACCCAGGGATCAAACCTGCATCTCTTATGTCGCCCACATTGGCAGGCAGGTTCTTTACCACTAGAGGGCTCCGGGCACAAGATTTGTCAAATAAAATCACCACTCTTCAGTGTTGGGACCCTGGGCAAGTCACTTCCCAGCAATGGACCTCAATTTTCTCACCTTAAAATGAGAATGTTTTCTCGCGCTTGGGACTGCTATATGAGATGACTGTAGTTGGTGCACTGTTGAAGGAGGTCATTGAGAGGATGTGGCCACTGGTGGACCTATGACCTGGACCCAGGCAATCTGAGGCTCCTCCCTCCCCTGTCCTTGGGACATACGTTCTGTCCACTGTTCCCACATTAGGAGCTACTTTGAGAGTAAGTGTTAGACTATCTGGATGGTGTACATGTCTGAACCCCGTTAAGGCTGCTCTGTAAATTCTAGGGAGTCCAGTGAGATGTACTCAGCTTGCAGGGCCCAAGACAAGCCTCGGATGTAAGATCCCTGGCTTGTTGTTAACCCTGCCTCCTTCCAGCCTGGAGTGGCTGCCTCTTCTGTCTCTCCTTGCCCTTGGCTACCTGAGGCCAGTTTTCAAACCAACACGCATACACAAGAAGTTAACTTCCCTGGTGGTTAGGAATTTAGGAATCCACCTTCCAATGCAGAAGATATGCATTTGAGCCCTGGTCAGGGGACTAAGATCCCATAAACCTTGGGGCAAATAGGCCTGCAGGCCATAAAGAAAAGAAATTAACTACTTCAGACTTCCATAGCAGGAATGGGTTTTTTTCCCTTTTAGGTCTCTCATCGTTCTTGTGACACCAAGGAGACCTTGTTTGGAGCTGGTCTTGAGCTCCTTTTTGAGACTTTTCAAGTTCCTTTTTCTAATACAGAGTAAACTCAGGCAAGCAACAGTTTGAATCCAGAAATTATTCATAATATTTGTTTTTCACTGAAACTACTTTTAGCATTCTACATGGCAAGGGATTCTAGATTTTTGTGATCTTGGTAGTGATAGAAAGTTTCCCTTATAAAAGGTTACTAAAGTAGAGAAAGGAGACGGAAATGGCAACCCACTCCAGTGTTCTTGCCTGGAGAATCCCATGGACAGAGGAGCCTGGTGGGCTACAGTCCATGGGGTCACAAAGAGTCAGACACAACTGAGTGACTAAGCTCAACACACAAAGTAGAGAAAGCAAATAAATCTAAAGAAAAAACATTAAGTACATTGAGTATAAGTGATACCCAAATAAGGCAAAAAGCTTGAGGAATGGCCCATAAATGCCTGCATCTGGTAAACAGCAGGCTAGGTTCTCTTCAGAGATGTTTAGCAAACTTCCAGGTTCTTTCCACCAATTCCATACCCTCCACCAATTCCATACCCTCGGAGTAGTCTTCGTTGTTGTTTAGTCGCTTAATCATGTCTGACTCTTTGTGACCCCATGGACTGTAGCCCTCTAGGCTCCCCTTGACCATGGGATTCTCCAGGCAAGAATACTAGAGTGGGTTGCCATTCCCTTCTCCAAGGGATCCTCCCAACAGAGGGATCGAACCTGTCTCCTGCACTGCAGGAAGATTCTTTACCATCTGAGTCACCTGGAAAACCCTCATAGTCATCTATCCTTCATTTATTTAACAACCACTTTATATAAAACTTTATGGGACAGATTCTGTTCTAAGTGCTTCAGAAACGTCATTTCATTTAATCCTCAACCCTGTGAGGTAGATGCTATTATGATCCTCATTTGACAAGTGCAAGACTGAAGCACAGAGAGGTTAAGTAGCTTGCCCAAGGTCACACAGCCAGGAAGTGGTGGAGACGTAATTCAAGTATGATCTGATGGCAGTGTGGTCAAGAGAGGGTCCAGGAAGTAGGTATGTCCTCCATGCCTGGTGTGCTAACCCTGGAGAAACATCTTCTCCACCAGCCTGGGAGCCTCTAGTGAGTAAAGATTTGGTCTTTTGCCTCCTCACCCTTGGTGCTTGGCAGATAGAAGGTGCTTATTAAACACCTACTATGTTGGTGGAAGGACTAGATAGAGATATGATTTTATTGAGTGCCTTCTATATACAAGCACTAAGCACTTTACATTTAATGAAGGTAGAGTTGTTCCCATTTTACAGAGGGGAAAACTTAGACTAAATGCTTGTGATGTGGCCAGCTAAGAGACAGAGCCAGGACTCCAATCTCACTCCAGTGAGTGAGTGGCAATGGGATATGGATGGTGGACGCACTAAAATCCCAGCACCCAGGCTGGGATGGAGAAAGCCTGGCTGACTTTGGTAAGCTTGGGGAAATCTCCTTGGGAAAGAGCTGTGGTAACAAGTAAGAGTGGCACATGTAGGTGGGTGGGGGCACCCCCCCACCCCCACCCCCACCCCTTCCCTGCTACTTTACTTACCCAGAAACCCACCAGAACATGGCCTTGGAGGGGAAGGAGGCCCCAGCCTTAGGACATGGATTCTGCAAAGACAGAAGATTTAGAAGTGGGAGGACTTGGTCTCATAATCCATGGCCAGTATGTGGCAAGCAGAACTAAGGGCAGGAAGACAGAATGAATTGACAACAAGCTTAATACTGAAAACCAGACTGAGATGTCCTGTATACTTCACCACTGCTGCTGCTGCTGCTAAGTCGCTTCAGTCGTGTCTGACTCTATGCAACCCCATAGACGGCAGCCCACCAGGCTCCACCGTCCCTGGGATTCTCCAGGCAAGAACACTGGAGTGGGTTGCCATTTCCTTCTCCAGTGCATGCATGCATGCTAAGTTGCTTCAGTTGTGTCTGACTCTGTGCAACCTCATGGATAGCAGCCCACCAGGCTCCTCTGTCCACGGGATTCTCCAGGCAAGAGTACTGGAGTGGGTTGCCATGTCCTTCTCTGATCCTTAACCACAATAGATACCAAAGGGCTTGGTGCTTCCTAGCAGGCAAGGCAAAAAGGGGTTTTGTCACAGGACTGAAAGTGCCTCAGTTCAGTTTAGTTGCTCAGTCGTGTCCGACTCTTTGCAACCCCATAATCGCAGCACACCAGGCCTCCCTGTCCATCACCAACTCCCAGAGTCCACCCAAACCCATGTCCATTGAATTGGTGATGCCATCCAACCATCTCATCTTCTGTCATCCCCTTCTCCTCCTGCCCTCAATCTTTCCCAGCATCAGGGTCTTTTCCAATGAGTTAGCTCTTCACATCAGGTGGCCAAAGTATTGGAGTTTCAGCTTCAACATCAGTCCTTCCAATGAACACCCAGGACTGATCTCCTTTAGGATGGACTGGTTGGATCTCCTTGCAGTCTAAGGGACTCTCAAGAGTCTTCTCCAACACCACAGTTCAAAAGCATCAATTCTTCGGTGCTAAGCTTTCTTTATAGTCCAACTCTCACATCCATATATGACCACTGGAAAAACCATAGCCTTGACTAGACAGACCTTTGTTGGCAAAGTGATGTCTCTGCTTTTGAATATGCTATCTAGGTTGGTCATAACTTTCCTTCCAAGGAGTAAGCGTCCTTTAATTTCATGGCTGCAATCACCAACTACAGTGATTTTGGAGCCCAGAAAAATAAAGTCAGCCACTGTTTCCATTGTTTCCCCATCTATTTGCCATGAAGTGATGGGACCAGATGCCATGATCCTCGTTTTCTGAATGTTGAGCCTTAAGCCAACTTTTTCACTCTCCTCTTTCACTTTCATCAGGAGGCCCTTTAGTTCTTCTTCACTTTCTGCCATAAAGGTGGTATCATCTGCATATCTGAGGTTATTGATATTTCTCCCAGCAATCTTGATTCCAGCTTGTGCTTCCTCTAGCCCAGTGTTTCTCATGATGTACTCTGCATAGAAGTTAAATAAGCATAGTGACAATGTATAGCCTTGACATACTCCTTTTCCTATTTGGATCCAGTCTGCTGTTTCATGTCCAGTTCTAACTGTTGCTTCCTGACCTGTATACAGGTTTCTCAAGAGGCAGGTTAGGTGGCCTGGTATTCCCATCTCTTTCAGAATTTTCCACAGTTTATTGTGATCCACACAGTAAAAGGCTTTGGTATAGTCAATAAAGCAGAAATAGATGTTTTTCTGGAACTCTCTTGTTTTTTCAGTAAAAGTGCCTAGGTAAGAACTAACAGTTGCTCAGAACAACTTAATAAATACCGAGACCAAGAAGTTCTCAAAGCAAGGACCATGCATGACACCAGCAATGTTTTCAACAGTATCCTTCAGTGAATGTGACAAGGAAGTGAAGAAGAGGTGAGATTTTACCAGTGGCTCCAGGAAGACTGCACAGATTTAAACTCTTCACCAATAGGGTATGAGAATGCTCACTGCACCACATCTTTGCCATCAGCGTGTGTTATCAATTTTAATTTTTTCCTGCTACTCATTGAACAAAGTCCTGTTACATTTTAACTTAATTATTCAAACTGTTGAGCATCTTTTTAGATGATCTCCACTCAACTGTCTTTTTCTCAGAGAATTCTTTCTGGATTTCACAGTGTTATCTGCTGTAAACTCTTATGGACCATGAACTTCTATGGAGCACTTCTATTGAGCAAGTCACTTTAATCCTGAATTTTTATGATGATGAGTTTTAATTTTCCACACATTTGGGTAATTGTGTGATTAATGGTTCCCCTAGTGGGTATTAGTCACATGAGGACAGAGACATCACTTTTTACTAAAGATCCTCAGTACTGAGCTGGCGCACAGAATAGACTGGCAAACTACAGCCCCCAAGCCAAATCTGGCCCACTGTTTTTCTCTGCAAATAAAGTTTTACTGGAACACAGCCATGTTCCTTTGTTGACATATAGTCTGTCTGCTTTTTGCAAAACCTGACCTCCATAGCTGCCATACAGGGACCATATGGCCCACAAAGCCCAGAATATTTTCTATCTCGGACGGAAAGAGTTGGCCAACCCGTGGCATAGAGTTGATATGTACTATGGCTTTGGCTGAATGAATTAAAAAAAATAAATAAATAAAGGCCTGTGCTTTAATTTAACTTCCTTCCATCACTTGGGGGGCACTGAGGACCAGAAGAGGAACAGGGACAAGCAAGGCATTGGTTGGAGACGTGGTGACTTACAGCCTGTGGGGGCCTTTTCGGGAAAAGCGGGGGTTGATCAGCGAGGCAAGACAGTGCAAACTGCGCCATCACCAGAGACAAGTACAGGTAGGGTGACAGGTGGCGGAAAGGGTCGCTCTGGAAATCCTGCGGGAGAGAAAGCAGAAGTTCCACGGAGTCAGGGCTTAGGAGAAGCAGAGACTGGGGAGGGTGTCAGGAAGGGGAGAAGGGATGGAGGCAGAACGGGGTTTTTGATGCTGGGAGCAGTGCCCGGCTGGGGGCTGGAGCCACCAGGTTTGAGAGTCAGAGCCCCCAGCCTTCCTGGCCTTGAAAACACTTGGCTTACACAGATTCTGTCTAGACAAATGGCAGGCAGGGAGTGTGCCCTTAGGTGACCAGTGGCCTTAGCCACCAGGACACAAATTGAAGGACTCTTTGTCCTTCTCCCTGGGCAACAAAGGAACCCCACCCCCCAATCTCCCGTCCCAGTCTCTGTGGCCAGTGTTTTCTGGTTTAAGAAGGGAGCTGGTTTCAGGGAGCATTCACTCTGCCTCGGGCACATGCTGGAGTCTTTACACACACTGTCTCGTCAAGTCCCTCCCCACCCTGCCCCAGCTGGGGTTTACTTGCTCTGTGTTACTCATTAGGAAACCAAGGCTCAGAGAAGTGACAGTACCTTGCTCAAGGCCACACAAATGATCTGCTCCAGATCGCGAGCTCTTGCTGCCCTGCCATGATTGCTTTTGCACCCCGTGCCCTTTCTGGCCAGAGCACCCTAACTCTTCCTCTCATGCTCAGGTATGAGGTTTATGTAGAGCTGATTCCATCCTGGGGGGGCGGGCAGGGCAGGCAGATGATGGAGGCCTGACCAACGAGCATGTTCCCGTCCCTGGCTACCGTGCTTGGGCTAGGAACAGACGCAGGACCTGCGCTGGACCGAGAGCTGGACCCATCAGGAGATCTTCCAGGTTTGCTATATTTGTGAAGCGAAAGCCTGGAATAATTGGGGCTCTCCTTGCCATCCCATTGGAGAGTGAAGCCAAGAGGCGAGAGCCAAGGGACAGGCAGAAATGGAGCTCTAGCTGAGTTCTCTGAATGTCTGGGCCAGCTATGCCTACTAGCAGGTCCCAGGTATGTGAGCTAATAGATACCCTGGGACTTTTCCCCCTTGAGCCAGTGTGAACTGAATTTTTATGTTTTTAAACAAGAGCCCAAGTTTCAGATCACAATTTCTCTATTGGATTTTTTCCCTCCCTGTTTTTGGTTTCGTTTTGGGGGACAGATACTAGACAATTTGATAGTGCAGCTACATTACTCCCCATAGTGTCATTTTTACTATCGTTTCTGTCGGAAAGGTTGTCCTGAATTTGGGTGAGATGGACTTTGGCTGCGTGACCTAGAGGAAGTCGTTCACTTCTCTAAGGCTTAGGGTTCCTCATCTTTAAAATGGGATCATTCAGATCTTCACTGAATTCATGACATCAAGTGCCTGCCACAGGGCCTCGCACACGGAGCTCCAGAGCATATATAGTCCCAATATTAGTCTTTCAGTGCTGTGTTCCAAACAGCTGGCTGCTAAGTCAACGTAGAAAGCTGCTGCTGCTGCTGCTAAGTCGCTTCAGTTGTGTCCGACTCTGTGCGACCCCAGAGACGGCAGCCCACCAGGCTCCCCCGTCCCTGGGATTCTCCAGGCAAGAACACTGGAGTGGGTTGCCATTTCCTTCTCCAATGCATGAAAGTGAAAAGGGAAAGTGAAGTCGCTCAGTCGTGTCCGACTCTTAGCGACCCCATGGACTGCAGCCTACCAGGGTCCTCCGCCCATGGGATTTGCCAGGCAAGAGTACTGGAGTGGGGTGCCATTGCCTTCTCTACCCTCTCGTAAATCAGTGGAGGGGCCTGGGGGCTATTCCCATTAGTTACAAAAGTTACTTTGTTAAAAATCTGTCCTTTAGGACAGAAAGTGTTTCTCTGCCTTCTTCTTTCAGGAGCCGGAGGGAGTAACCATATGAAATGCTGACCAGCAGACTCTGCTCAGTTTCCTGATCAGACGTCTTGGGTGAGCGTACCAGCCATGCAAGCGGTTTTCAACCGGGGGTGACTTTGCCCCCAGGGGACACTTACCATTGTCAGGAGACCTGTCAGGTTACCGTAATGGGGTGGTACTACTGGCACCCAGTGGGGGGAGACCAGGGATGCTATTCAACATCCCACAACACATGGGACAGCTCCTCTCCGCCCCCACCCAAGAGGGAAGTAGGTAACCGGTGCTGAGGTTGAAAAACCCTGGTTGAGGTTTTAGATTTTTCTCTTTGCAGATCACGCCCCCTAACATGGAAATACAGGTGAGTGTGCAAAATGAGTGTGTAAATATAGATGCATGAGGGCACGGGTAAAGGTGGAGAATAAGGAGAGACACGCACTTACATGGCATCAGAATGAACACAGCTGTGTGCCAGAGGAGGTCATCCAGAGGACGTGACCCCTGGCTGACCTGGGAGCTGGACCCAGAGGTTCCTCACCCCCCACTCACCACTCCTGTCCTTGAAGTGTGCATTCTGGCCACACTGTTCCTGCACTAGGGACTACTTCAAGGATGCCACCTTGAAAGAGCAATGTGTTGGTGAGATCCACTGGATGGCACACATGACTGAAGCCTGTTAAAACCTCTATAAACTGTTAAGTTTCTGGTGGGCAGGTGCGGAGATCAATGTATTTTGCAGCGGCCAAGACAAGCATCTTCCATAAGTTCCCTTGCTTATGAGAACTGTCACCTTCCAACTGCAGTGGCGGCCTGTTTCTTTGCTCTCTCTTGGCCCTCCAGATCTGGAGTTGGTTTCTAATTTCACCCGGGAACCCCTGAGGTTTTGAACCAACAGTATGTCGGTGCCCATGCAGTGTGTGTGTGTGTGTGTGTGTGTGTGTGTGTGTGTGTGTATGAGTGTGGGACATTTGTGCACAAGTCCTGTAGGAGCTTGAAAGCATAGACACACAGCAAGTGTGAGTGCAGGCGAGTGTGTGTGTGTGTATGTGATGTTTTGGAGTCTGTGGTTGTGTGATACACGAGTGAAAAAAAGTGAAGTGAAAAGTGTTAGTTGCTCACTGGTGTCCAGCTCTTTGCAACTCCATAGACTGTAGCCCGCCAGGCTCCTCTGTTGATGGAATTCTCCAGACAAGAATACTAGAGTGGGTTGCCATTTCCTTCTCCAAGGGACCTTCCCGACCCAGGGATTGAACCTAGGTCTCCTGCATTGCAGGCAGATTCTTGACCGTCTGAGCCACCAGGGAAGCCCAATGTGTGAATGGGGGCATACAAGTATGTGCAAGTGAAGTGTGTGACTTGAGTGTGTAAGACAATAAGAATTTCTGTTGATAAAAAGGTATGGGGTGATAAGAACGTCTATGTGAAATGCCTGTGTGTGTTGCTTGAGTTTCAGTGCTTGCGGAGTGTGTGTCTCTGCAGAGAGAATAAGCCGTGGTGGAAGCGGGAGGACGACGGATGGGACCCAAGGCCTGAAACCACCATACTGGTTCCCGGGTGACCCAGGCCCCCACTTACCCCTTGGGAGGCCTGCTGGGTGGCGCTGGTGGCTGGGAAGAGAAAGCAGAGTAGCCAGTACCCGAAGAGCACCCCAGACGCCTGGACGCCCTTCTTTCTCTCGGCATGGATCAGGAACACGGCGAAGCTCTGGACAAGAGGGTCGGGTGGGAGGTGGGCCAGGGGTGGAGGAGGCTGGGGGAGGAGAGGGTCGGGAGGGAGCCCCCTCTGCCCCACCCCTCCACCGGGGCAGGAGAAGCAACAGCCAGGAGCAAGCCAGCAGGTCTGGGCCACGACTCACCATTGTGGTGAGCCACACGGTGGGGTGTATGAGGAACTCGAGGGCCTGGGGCGTTCCCTGCTGGATTCTCCAAAGAGTCACAGACACGCTGGAGGTACACAGGATTATGAGGGCGAACCCAAGCACCTGGGGAAACAGGCTGGGATAAGGCTGGTGGGGGAAAGAAAGATGGCAACCTTTATGCCAGTCCCTGCCAACTGGACAGGGACTCCACGCCCAACTGGACAGTGGCCCCAGGTGGGGCACTGTAATGTACCAGCGTGACCACTGAACAGGCCGACGTGAAAGAAAAACTCTGTAAGGGGTGATGCAGCTCAAGCTTGACCTGTAACTGTCACATACATAATGCACCATACAAATAACGTCAGCGGTTTCCAAAATGCCAGTGGTGCTCCCACAATGCACAGGAGGGTGCTTCGGGGGTGAAGGAACAGCATGAAAAGCTATTTACTCTCCAGGTGAAAAAGTTATGCCCTCTTTAAGTCTCTTTCCATCCCTACGGTGAAAAAGTTATGCCCTCTTTAAGTCTCTTTCCATCCCTACTGTTAAATCAAGGAGGGACTCTCTGTTGGGACTGATACGTTTCCAGGCTTTCTTTGACCGAGCTGCCATCGGTCAAATCGGTCTCTCTTTTGGACAATCAAGAAGGGCAGAGAGCACACACACGCAGACCTGGGAGCCTCGGAGAAACCACCGAACATGTCAGTTAGTCTTAAGCAGGAGTCAAAACTACCATCGGCGGTCTGAGTTTGGCCTCTTGCCTGTTGTTATATCACCTCGGAACTAAGAGTGGGTTTCCCATTGTTCACTCATTGAACGAAACTTTGACGTGAAATTGATACGAAGTGCAAATTTCTGCAACTATAAATAAAGTTTTACTGAAACACAGTGATGTCTGCTTGTTTACTGTTTGTCGTCTGTGGTTGCTTTACTGCTGCAAGAGCAGAACTGAGTAGTTAAGACAGAGACCACACATCCTTGGAATCTCAGACAAGTACTGATACTCTCTGGCCCTTTAAGGAAGAGTGTGCTGACCCTGGAGAGGTGGTTGGCAAGAGGTCAAACATTTACAAGGTGGTGTGGGAGTAAATGAACCATGGAGGGCGCGCTTCTAGAGGTTTGGGGAACAGGAGAATGAGCAGAGACGCTCACATTTGGAATGCCAGTGTTTTTCTAACACTGGACAACAACTACACACCAATTTTAAGGAGTGTTCTTTAGTACTGCCCCGAGGGGAAACACAAAAATCAATGCCTGAGTGTTAACATTTAAAAGGTGCATCCTGGTGTGGCTCTAAAATCACCGTGTGTATCTCAGGAGTGTGCACCGCACACTTTGGGGAATGCCAGGCTGTGGTAGCCATAAACTCGTCTGGATGTGTGTGGGTGTCTGCGGGTGTGTTTGGGATGTACGGTTTTTATTATCTGTGATGATTGGTTTGAGAGCGTCTATGCCACTGAGTTTCCCTCTGCAGCCTCTGGATATTGCTCTATCTGATTAACAGGGTCCCACGTGTCCACTTTGGGGTCTCTGCCTGATTCTGGCCTGCTCCCTCACCCCCTGACCATTGTCTGATTATAGGCTCCCAGAGGAAGGGGCTACCATCTTGGCCTTGAAGAGGCGGGACATTTGGATGTAGCCCTTGTCATGGCGGTGGATGTAGAGGAGGTGGATGGGGCCAAGGACCCAGAGGTACATGGGGGGCACCCAGACTCCTGCTGTTTTCAGGAAGCACAGGCTCAGCAAGCGGGCAGCGGCAGGCTCAGGCTCCGTCTGGTTCCAGACCTGAGGGAACACCAGGGTGACCCTTATGATGGTACAATGCAGGGGTCCCAAACTCACCACTTGGGGGGCCAGGCAACTCTTTGGACCCCCAATATTTACACGAAAAACGTGCTAAGCACTTTTTGTTGTTGTTCGGTCACTGAGTCACGTCCAACTCTTTGCAACCCCATGGACTACAGCATGCCAGGCTTCCCTGTCCTTCACTATCTCCCAGACTTTGTTCAAACTCGTGTCCATTGAGTTGGTGATGCCATCCAACCATCTCATCCTCTGTCGTCCCTAGAGTACTTCATAAGTGAGTAACTCCGCTGACCTCACCCAACTGGACAGGGGTGGTGCTGGGATCTGAACCAAGGCAGTTGGGTCCCAGAATCTAGGAGACCTGGGATCCATGATGAGTGCTGGGCACAGACTTAAGACCACTCTGCTGTTGTTGTTTGGCAGCTAAGTCACGTCTGACACTTTGTGACCCCGTGACTGCAGCCCGCCAGGCTCCTCTGTCCATGGGATTCTCCAGGCAAGAATTCTGGAGTGGATAGCCATTCCCTTGTCCAGGGGATCTTCCCAAGCCAGGGATCGAACTCATGTCTCCTGCATTGGCAGGTGGATTCTTTACCACTGAGCCACCAGGCAAGCCCTAAAACCACTTTAGGAGGCAGGTATTACTGTTCCCACTTCATAGACCAGGAACCTCAGAAGCTGGGAAGGTAACAGGCTCTTTTAGGCCCACGCAAATAGGAAGGGCCAGAGCTGACTCCGCGCTGGCCTGGCTACCTCTGAAGCTTGTTCTACCAGAGGTCACCATCTGATCTTCTGCTGGCCTTTCCTAGCCAGAGAAGTGTGAATGTGAATTTCAGAAAACAGGGTTGCTTTAATTCTCTCCCTCCTACAGCAATGCCACCCTCCCACTAGAGGCTTTTGCTGAGGCAGGAACCAGAGACGTGGGGAGTCCTGTAGCTGGGGGTGTCTAGGGGCCTCTTTCACAGGGTTGGTCTCTTTGGGGAACAGCTTGGTTAAGGAGATGGCCCAGCCTTGCTGTTAGCCTGGTACATCTGTTACCCTCCCGGGGGTCCGCCCCTCCCCTGTATCGCAGCCCGAGAGAGATCTGTCCAAGAGATCTCTCGAGCCCGCCCCAGAAGGAGTGCAGCGGGGTGGGGACACTCACCCCCGGGCTCGCGCAGGGCTCGCCTTGCCCGGCCATCGGGCGCCGTCCGTCTGTTGGTGTGTCTGTCGGGGTCCGAGGACGGCTTCCTTGGCCGCGTTCCGGCCGGGGGAAGGGGCGGGGATTCGAGTTCTTGGATTGCGAGGCCGGGGGCAAGGTCCGGCCGGGCGGCGGGGGTGGGGCGCGGAGGGGTGAAGCGAGGCGAGATGGCGAGGCGCTCAGGACGGCCACCCAGGGCAGCGAGGGCGGGGATCCCGGAGCCCCAGACAGTGCGGCGATGTCTGCATATAACCCCCTTTGCCCCTGGCGCAAGTGTCATCCTGAACTTCCCGAATACTCTGGGTCAGCAATTCCAGGAATTTATCTAGATAAACGAACCCAACAGGTGTGCACAAGTCCAGCGACCGACGGAATGGGGGATGGGAGGACCCCGGGTTAAGTTTGGAGCCGCAGCCCCCTCACCTGTGGGACCGACCCTGTCTGCCTCTAGGATGGTGGGAAGATTTTAAGATTACCAATAAAACGTCTAGCAGAGTGTTTGGCACACTGTAAATGGTCAATCAGAGTTAACTTTTATTAGCATTCGTAGTATGATTTCATCCCTAGGTTACTGAGCAGTGGTTCAAAGTGCCATTGAAGAAATAGGTTTAATACGTTAAAATGGTTACTGAATGCTAAGCGAGGAAAAAAAAAAAAGATTATAATACAAAATAGTTTATGATATATGTGCAAAGAAAAAAAAATAGTATATGCTTAAGTTAGGGAAAGTGGGGACTGAATTCAATTCATTTACGTTTTTCTTCTGGGTCTTAAAAGTAATGTGTGTCCCAAGCCAAGC
Source organism: Capricornis sumatraensis (assembly GCF_032405125.1). NCBI lineage: Eukaryota > Metazoa > Chordata > Mammalia > Artiodactyla > Bovidae > Capricornis > Capricornis sumatraensis. The sequence goes on along the minus strand of NC_091071.1, from coordinate 27,587,784 downwards.
CTTCTTTAGGGAAATGACTTTATGTAACATATATGCATAGACAAAACGATGGAAATGCATTAAAGCAGTGGTCATGGAACTCCTAATTTTCTTTTCTTTTTCCTTGCGTTCCTTTTTCTATTTTCTTTTCTTCTGCAATGACCATGTATTCCCTTTCAAGACAGGAATAAAAGACTGAGCTTTTTCAGACAGACAAGAACAGGTGCTCAGTTTGAGTGAAGAATTAAAATCGTTTGCACTGTCCAGGCTGCGTTGTTACTTTGGTGTCTTCTTTTTCTCTTGCCCTTTTCAGGGCCTCTACAGCAGGAGCTCCCTGGTCTTTTCTCCCCTTCCTTTCCTGAGATTCCTCAACCCTCTTCTGGGGCCCCGGCAGTATGCTTTCAGCTGTCTTCCTGCTTGGGTCTTCTGGAAAAGCAGGGATGCAAAAACTCAAGGCTTTTTCTTGAAGCTGAGTGTGGCAGGTCTGCTGTTTACATTCTGATCATCTCTGTTTGTTTGAGGTGGTTTTGGTGAAGGCTGATGGAAATTATCAGGAGACTTGAGGACTGGCCCCCCTCCCAGTCCCCATTGCAACTGGACATGGTCCTAGAGCTTTATTTCTTTGTATATATGAAGATGAATTTGAGGGAAATGATGAAGGTTTGAGGGGGGATGGTCAGATAGGCAGAAAGCACACAAGAGGAAATCAACCAGGTAAGCCAAGAACAGAACTCAAATATCCCAGAGCCTACTTTCCAGCTCTCTGAACAGCACATGGCTGAGTGCCGAGCTCTGGTGGTGGTGGTTTAGTCGTTAAGTCATGTCTGACTATTGCAACCCCATGGATTGTAGCCCATCAGGCCCCTCTGTCCATGGGATTTCCCTGGCAAGAATACTGGAGTGGGTTGCCATTTCCTTCTCCCGGGGATCTTTCTGACCCAAGGATAGAACCCAGGTCTCCTGCATTGCAGGCAGATACTTTACTGACTCAACCACCAAGGAAAACCCCAACCCTAGATAAGTCCCCTTACCTCTCTGGGCCTCCGTTTCTGGTCTGTAAAATAAGATGATTCCGTAGGCCAAGCACTTCCTAATTGATGACTTTCAATCCCCTGGTATTTGCTAAGACAAACCAGGGATTTATGTTAGGAAACAAATGGAAACATCTGTTTTAATTGTAATGATAAATAATGAACCTCTAAAAATTAAAACAATTACTTAAATGGTTTCTCTTTATAATCAGTGAGTTGAGAGTCTCACTGTATTTGGAATGAGAATGAAGAGAGAGAAATCAGATGCTCTTGGCTGAGATCCTCTAGTGGATGTATCCTTCCATTGTTGCCACTGTGTAGTTTAGTGATTCATAGCTGCACAGTGCTTGAGTCTTAACCACAGTGGCAAATTTCAGTGGGAAATCTCTTTACTTCATCATTTAGGAGCAAGGTATAAAAACTATCAAAGTAAAAGCACTTGATTTTCTTGAGTGAAAGGAAGAATTTCAAACATCTGGTCAGAAGGGCAGTTTTTGTCTATTTTGATATAGTGACTTGTAGTTCATCTTCATTATGGTATACATTCAGTCTTGAGACAAAACATAACATGCTGATTTTTGAACTGATTTTCAGACAGATGCTTTCAGATGATTTTCATGCATCACCTCACAGAGCTAGTTCAAAGTAAGTCAAACTGCATGTATATTTTGCTTCCTAGGGGAAAACCCTCAAAGTTTGTTTCTATAAAAATGTTACTAGAGGTGGGATTAAATACAATTTAAATATTTTTTTTAATATTATGCTGAACTTAAACGACATGTTTTGCTTTAAAAAAAGCTAATTGATCATTTATCATGGAAAGTTACCCAGTCAACATAAATCCCTAAAAGGGGTTTGAGATTATACATCACTTGTGAACTTTACGGGTCAAATAGATTCGGGAAATTTGTTGGATACTTCGATCCATAGTCTCTCGTCATTTCCAGTTTCAGTGCTATTGAATTACAAAGTAGGGGATTTGGAATTCCTAATTCCTAATTCCAAACTAGTAAACTACGAAATTCAACTTTGCAGTCTATGCCTGTACATCCGCACCTTGCAACTGTACCTGCCAGAAGGTGCGCGGAGTCCTCCAGGCCTCCAGAGGGCACCAATGATCTCCTTTCATTGCTGAGCTTGTACCGTAGTTATTTGGTCTGGGGGAATAGCCGTGGGGGCGGGACGCTCATGCGCGGTCGCGGCGGGGGCGGGGACAGGGCTGTCAGTTGCCTTCGGAGGAGGAAGCCGGCGGCAGCGTGCGGAGTGAGGGGCGGGACCCGGAGGCCTGCGGAGGTTCAGGCTGCAGAGGCCGGGCCATGCGGGGGCGCCGGGGTATGGGGCCACCCGAGCCGGCGGTGGTGGCCGCCACCATTCTGCTGCTGCTGAGCGGGGTAGAGCCCGCGTGCGGCTCCGAGGACATCGTGGTGGGTTGCGGGGGCTTCGTCAAGTCGGACGTGGAGATCAACTACTCGCTCATTGAGGTGAGTGCCCGCCCCGCGGCCCGGAGCTCGGTGTGTGACCCGGGGCCAGGCGCACAGCCTCGTTGAGCCGCGATGATCTCGCCTCCCAGGCGATTGCCACCACCCCCTCCCCGCAACTCCCCGCATTCTGGGAGCCCTTTCTTCTTGAGAGGCGCTGCTTTCTGCGGGCTCTCCGCTGGTCTCCTCCCCGGTAGCGCTGGAGTGGGGGTTCTTATGTTGGGGTCAGCTACGCGGTGGGGTGGGGGTGGGGTGCGGAGCTCTGAAGGTGTGTACATATGGGTGTGAAGGACGTTTTTGGTGACGATGATAATGGTTTATAACTTTTGTTAGGTCACACAAAACTAAGGATCCTCCAGATCGAGACCCCAGGTACTTAAGAAGGTAAACTCCAGATCCCCACAATGCAGGCCCGAGATCTCTTAAAACCCACTCTCAGCAGAACGCAGACCCCAGATCCTCAAACCCCCAGGAACCCAGACCTTCTGAAACTCAGATTTCCTGAAACCGATATTCCAGAACCTAGAGACTGCAAGTCTTAACCTCCACAGCACTGAGTTACCCCCAAATTCTAATCGACCATTCCTCCTGCCCTCTGGGAAGCTTTAAAAGAGCATGAATTCTCATCCCAGAGATCATGACCCAGTTACTGTCTCTTGGCATCTCTGGGGCTGGGAAACTATTTTTAATCTCCCTGATAATGAAGAGTTGTGAGGGCCCTGATCGCTGGGTAGTTATTGGAATTACACAAGAGATTTCTGCCGAAGTCTTCTTATTAAGTTGCAAAGCTCTCTACAGTCAGATGGCTATTAGCTCAGTGGAATTGTGACCCAGAAAGCTTTTGTGAAGAGGAAGGGAGATAGATGGAGGTGGGCATATTAAATCACTTGCAGGACAGATAGGAAGGGACCCCAGGGAGGGCTGGCCTCTATTTTAGGAGGGTAGTTACTGATGATGAGTCAAAAGAAGGGAATTAGAAAAGAAAGATCCTGGGAGATGCCGAAGCGAAGGGACTGGGGACCGAGACCCCAGAGGCATTCTGCCTGAGTAGCTAGAGGGCTATGGTGAAGAGCTGAACCAGCGTGTTCCTACAAAGCAGGTTCCTGAGAATCTGGGGGAGGGATCAGAAGTAGATTCTACAGTTGTTTGACTTAGCCTTGCTCCAAGTCCCAATTTTTGTTCCTGTAGCATGGTACAGATACTTAAGAAGGAAAGCTCCAGATCCCCACAATGCAGGCCCGAGATCTCTTAAAACCTACTCTCAGCAGAACGCAGACCCCAGATCCTCAAACCCCTAGTAACCCAGACTTTCTGAAACTCAGATTTCCTGAAACCGATATTCCAGAACCTAGAGACTGCAAGTCTTAACCCCTACAGCACTGTTCAGTTCAGTTCAGTCGCTTGGTCGTGTCTGACTCTTTGCGACCCCATGAATTGCAGCACGCCAGGCCTCCCTGTCCATCACCATCTCCCAGAGTTCACTCAGATTCACGTCCATCGAGTCAGTGATGCCATCCAGCCAGCTCATCCTCTGTTGTCCCCTTCTCCTCCTGCCCCCAATCCCTCCCAGCATCAGTCTTTTCCACTGAGTCAACTGTTCACATGAGGTGGCCAAAGTACTGGAGTTTCAGCTTTAGCATCATTCCTTCCAAAGAAATCCCAGGGTTGATCTCCTTCAGAATGGACTGGTTGGATCTCCTTGCAGTCCAAGGGACTCTCAGGAGTCTTCTCCAACACCACAGTTCAAAAGCATCAATTCTTCGGTGCTAAGCTTTCTTCACAGTCCAACTCTCACATCCATACATGACTACTGGAAAAACCATAGCCTTGACTAGATGGACCTTAGTCGGCAAAGTAATGTCTCTGCTTTTGAATATGCTATCTAGGTTGGTCATAACTTTTCTTCCAAGGAGTAAGCGTCTTTTAATTTCATGGCTGCAGTCACCATCTGCAGTGATTTTGGAGCCCCAAAATATAAAGTCTGACAGTTTCCACTGTTTTCCCATCTATTTGCCATGAAGTGATGGGACCGGATGCCATGATCTTAGTTTTCTGAATGTTGAGCCCTAAGCCAACTTTTTCACTTTCCTCTTTCACTTTCATTAAGAGGCTTTTGAGTTCCTCTTCACTTTCTGCCATTAGGGTGGTGTCATCTGCATATCTGAGGTGATTGATATTTCTCCCGGCAATCTTGATTCCAGCTTGTGCTTCTTCCAGTCCAGCGTTTCTCATGATGTACTCTGCATAGAAGTTAAATAAGCAGAGTGACAATATACAGCTTTGATGCACTCCTTTTCCTATTTGGAACCAGTCTGTTGTTCCATGTCCAGTTCTAACTGTTGCTTCCTGACCTGCATACAGATTTCTCAAGAGGCAGGTCAGGTAGTCTGGTATTCCCATCTCTTTCAGAATTTTCCACAGTTTATTGTGATCCACAGCACTGAGTTACCCCCAAATTCTAATCGACCATTCCTCCTACCCTCTGGGAAGCTTTAAAAGAGCATGAATTCTCATCCCAGAGATCATGACCCAGTTACTGTCTCTTGGCATCTCTGGGGCTGGGAAACTATTTTTAATCTCCCTGGTTCCCCCATTGGGACCCCCTTCCTCCGATAATGAAGAGTTGTCAGCGCCCTGATCGCTGGTAGTTATTGGAATTACACAAGAGTGGGAGAGAGGCTGCAGAGCTCAGCATCGTGTATTTCCTAAAGAAGTTACTCATCACCTTCAAGACCCCTATATCTGTAGCTTTTCCATCATTTTTGGTCTTAAGAAGTCAGGCATGGGACTTCCTTGAAGGTCCAGTGGTTAAGAGTTCAGCTTTCAATGCAGGGGGTTGTGGGTTCAATCCCTGGTCAGGGAACTAAGATCCCACAAACCCAGTGGGACATAAATAATCAGAACATGAATAACAGAAGCAATATTGTAGCAAATTCAATAAAGACTTTAAAAATGGTCCACATAAAAAGAAAAAAAAAAAATCTAAAAAGAAGTCAGGTGTTTAATGAGTCTACCCACTGGCAGTGGCAAGGCTTCTAGGATCTCTGGGTGCCCATGCCACCTTCTGGGCTGTGGGCACAGGGCATTCCAGAAGCTGTCTTGAACAGCTTTGCAACTTGTAGCTTCCTGGGGCTTCAGCGGAAACGTGTAGAGCGCCAGGGACACTCCCACCCCGAACGCTTAATAGTGACTGGGAGAGTGGAGGGCAGGTTCTGTGACCTAGTGTGAAATATGTTCCCTGAGCCCTAGGGCTGCCTGTCCAGGTGGCCTGAGAAATTCATTCTTTCTTCATTTCTGATTATGAAATCTAGTGTTTCATACACATAATGTATCTTGTCATTCTGTGTCCTAACCTGTGCTTTACAGAATAAATGTAAATAAGATATTTTACAATCATTTCTGGGTTGTTTTCTGTGTCCCAGTAAAACTACCTTCAGTCCTCTCCATACTTCTTCCCTTCTGGGTATTTTCCCATCATATTCATTCAGTAACTGTTGAGTGAGCCCCAGCATGTTCTGAAGCCTTGTCCCTGGTGGGTACAACAGTTCAGTGAGCAGAGCAAAGTACCTAAAAAAGAAAAACTATATTCGTTGCTAATTCTTCAACACTTAGGAGGTTTCACATTAAAAACTGCATTCCTGATTTCCCTGGAAAGCCAGCTGATTTTTGGGCTGCAAAACTTGGCTTGGGTTAGGAAGCAGTCCTGTCCCCTTTTAGATGAATGCCCATTGATGGGACTTCCCTGGCCCCCTCTCGACAGGTGGGTCTTCAGTCCCAGCTTTAAGTGCATGCATCTGAATTTCTTTCTGGCCTGTGAATAAGGTCGGGTATTTATAGAGTGTTTACACTACATAAGACACTGGCCCAGGCACCATGAAGTGTCAGCCGTGGTCACTGCCCATGGGAGCCTGCAGTCTATACATAATTGCAGTGTTTCTTTCCCAAGCACACACATTGTGAATTTGCTGCTTTCTTCATCATCTTAGCTGGTATGACTGGGTTCTATCGTTTTCATGTTAAAGTCACAGATTATTAACACTGAAAGTTTTTAGATGGATGTTACTCCAAGTATTAATATTTTGGGGTTCTTTATACAGATTGCTGGCCCTCACTTTAGACCTTCTGTTTTAGCAACAGAAGTGGAGTTCAGGAATTGCATTTTTTTTAAGGTACTTAAAAAAAAAGTAGTTGACTTACAGTGTTGTGTTTAATCCCTGGTGTACAGCAAAGTGATTGCATTATATGTGTATATACATTGTTTTTCATTGAGGTTTATTGCAGGATATTGAATATAGTTCCTTGTGCTATTCAACTGTGCCTGGTTGTTTATCCATCTTGTATAAACAGTAGCTTGCTTCTGGTAGTCCCAAATTTCCAATCCAACCCTCCCCGGGAATTGCATTTTAACAAGCCCCTTTCTAATAGCAAAATTGGTTTTAGACCCCAAAACAACGTAAAGACAGACTAAAATAAACTGAAAAGCATTAAAAAGTACAACTTTTTAGACTAGTTTCTAATCTGAAGAATAGCAAATCACATTATTTGGGATGCTTTGTCTTATTTCCCTCTGTCTGTAATGCCCATTGTTAACAGCTTCCTAAAGTAGGTCCTCAGCAAATGCATTTTGACTGAATGCATTCAGGTTCATTGTATGTAGCTAATTCTCAATGGTGATATCATGACTTCTCTTTCCTTTCTAGATAAAGTTGTACACCAAACATGGGACTTTGAAATACCAGACAGACTGTGCCCCTAACAATGGTTACTTTATGATCCCCTTGTATGATAAGGTAAGAAGAGAGAGCACTTAGTGGTTTTTGATGGGAAGTTGTCAGTGTGGCCCACAGGGCTGCGCTAACTGGGAGAGTGGCTTTCCCAAGTGAGCAAATACACCTCTGTACTGTAAGTTATAAGCGGAATATGGCAATTCTGGCCAAACTATGAGGGTGACGGCTTATATACTGGCTTGACTGATTAGCAGTGATTCTCAGTGTCTCCAGGGATACTTGGCAATGTCTAGAGACATTTTGGCTTTTACAGCTGTGAGGGAGGGAGAGTGGTCCATTATCTCCTGCTTGGAGGCCAAGAATGGAGCTAAACAGGCTGCCATGCTGTGCAGGTCAGGGAAAATGTCAGTGGTTCCAAGTTCTGAGAAACCCTGACTTAATAGAACTTCCTATTAATACTTGCAAGCGGGTTAAAACATTGTTAAAAAGTATTACACAGGGCTTCCCTGCCAGTGGAGGGGATACAGGTTTGATCCCTCTTCCCGAAAGATCCCACGTGCTGCGAGGCAGCTAAGCTCGGGCGCCATGGCTACTGAGCCAATGGTCTGCAACGGGAGAGGTCACCGGAGTGGAAACACTGGGCACCTTGGAGAGTAGCCCTTGCTCGCTGCAACTAGAGAAAGCCCACGCACAGCAGTGAAGACCCAGCGCAGCCAGTCAACAGACAAGCAAATAACTTTTGAAAAGTATTATACAAGTAGTGTGTGAATTCATGAGTATTGTTGGGGGGAAAAAAATCAAAGTTTTTAGAAGTATATGAAGTAAATTTTATCTTTCACCCCCTAAGTCCCCCTCCCTCTGTAGTGATGACTTCTGATAGGAGTTTTGGTGCATATCCTAGCAGATGGCTTTCTCAGTATTTCGAGTTGTACAGATATCCAAAAATATACATGCATGTACACGTACGCAGACATGCAAACACATGTGCTCAGAGATGGGTATCTGCATGCCTGTACTCCTACTCCCTAGCCTCCCCACATTTCAGCTTTTTATGTGGAAATATAAACACAAGAAGTTACAAAAGTTACTACTAACAACACAGAGATGAATATTCTTGAACTTATATCTATACATAATACCTAAGATTGTTTTCTAGAGGTGGACTAGTTGATATTGAAATCTTTTTTTTTTTTTAAAGCATTCTCAAGGAACCCTTTACTCAAGGGTGTATGAATAAAATCTTGTTTTAAGAATTAGCTTTAGTTTCTAAAGATCTGGCTGACCCTGGCAGACTTAAGGTTAAGGGTTAACATATGAAGGGTTAACATGAGACAGTAGAATGTTTGGTATTGAAAGACCATGAGTGGCTGAATACAGTGTCTCCAAGTCTTTGCTGGATTAAGTAGGAGTTTCTGGGGTTGAACTTGCCACACTGGTAGGGAGTCAAAAGTCCACTCCCATTTATGAGCGCAAAGTTTACACTTGGAATTCCATTCCAGGTGTGAAAATTCTACTTTCCATGATTGTAAAAGTTGAAGCGTCATCAGTTCTTAGTCTTCTGCATTGATTTTTTTTTTCCCCTCATAGGGAGATTTCATTCTGAAGATTGAGCCTCCTCTAGGGTGGAGTTTTGGTAAGTTAACAAATAACCAGGTATACTTTGTAAAGGATTAGGCTGTATGCTGAATGTTAAATTGATGGAGTGCAGAAATTGTTAAAATATGAAGGATTCATTTCTAGTGTGCAAGAACTTTTTTTTTTTTAACTGCTCCATCCCTGTTACTTTAGAGTAGATTGGATTTACTTTAGACCTATCCTAAGGTTTTCTTTCTTGTTTCTTGAAATAGGCATCTTTTCTTGTACATGATAGGAAATTCCGTTTTTGCAGCTTCATTCATTAAGTGCCAGAAGATTGATGACTATAGGGGTCAGGAGTGGGGACTTGATTTCTGGCCTGGGATGGCTTCTTTCTTAGCCCCCTCAGTGTTTATTTAATAAACTTTTTTTTAGTGAATTAATGGTAATATTAAACATTGTGAAGTTTGACATAAAAATTCAGATCTACTTAAGAAATCAGACGATCTGGCAACCTTGAGGCCTTACCAGCTCTGTGACAACTTTGGATGAGTTATTTCCACTGGGTCAGCATCCATCAGGCTCCCAGATGGCTCATTGGTAAAGCCTTCACCTGCCAGTGCAGGAGACACAAGAGACACAGGTTCGATCCCTGGGTCAGGAAGATCCCTTGGAGGAGGAAATGGCAATTCACTCTGGTATTCTTGCCTGGGGAATCCCATGGATTGAGGAGCCTGGTGGGCTACAGTCCATGGGGTCGCAAAGAGTCGGACACAACTTTTAAAATGTGTGCATACATGCTCAGTTGTGTCCGACTCTTAAAAGCAGTCTTTCTGCACACAGAGAAGCTGCAGACTTCCCTGAGGTGAGTGTCTTTTAGCACGGTGGGAGGAGCGAAAGTGGGGTTGATCAGAAGAAAGGGTTCTACTGTGGTGTGGCTGATATTTTTGGAGAGCAGAGCCTGGATATTTCTGTAGAGGTGGGTGTGTGATCCCAGTTCTGTAGCTTGAGGGGAGAAAGGGGGCCCAGTTGTTCCTACCAGGCCTGCCTGTGAGTTAGGGGACGAGGAATTGAGTCCCTGCTGTCACAGAGGCAGTGACGTGCACCTGGGAGACCAAGTCCTCTCTCAGGTCACAGCTGGGGCTGCCTGGCTGCTGGGGTCCAGAAGCTGGAGGGGAGTCAGCGCCAAGCCCTGGCCCGAGAGGTCACAGATTGGAGGCCTGCGGGAGTGTTTTGCGTGAATCCTGTCCCTTCTTGTCAGTTCCTTTTCTTTTGATAAGCTTGCTAATTGAATCATAGCATGCGTGAGTGCACGTGTGCTAAATTGCTTCAGCCACGTCCAACTCTGTGCGACCCTCTGGGCTGTAGCCCACCAGGCTCCTCTGTCCATGTGATTCTCCACCCGAGAATACTGGAGTGGATTGCCATGCCCTCCTCCAGGGGATCCTTGCGACCCAGGGATAGAACCCGATGCTCTTGGTTTCAGAAATTCTTGTCACAGAGGTATCAGGTGGTGAAATTCAACAAAATGAACACACAGAAGCACCACCTAGATGAGGAGACAGAACCTGACCAGCTCCCAGAAGTGCTCCACCCCAGGCGCTTACGAACTGCCCTGCCCGACCCAAAATGATAGATTATTTTACCTGTTTTTATTAAGTGGAATCATCCAAGGTACAGTTTTGTGCCTGGTCTCTTTCTCGATGTTCACAGGATTCATCCTCACTGTGTGTTACTATGTTAGTTCATTCGATTCCTGTGTGACAGAAAGTGGTTGACCCCTTCTGCTGTTGGTGGGCAGTTGGATTGTGTCCCGATTTTGGCCACTGAGAATAGTGTTCCTTGAACGTCCTTGTTACTCCTGTGAATCTTGCGGTGCACACGTGTCTGCGTTCCTGTTGAGTGTTAATATATACCAGGGTGGAATTGCTGGGTGATAGACTTTTTACATGTAATGCAGCCCTAGTAGGGGTTTTTAGACCGGCAGAGTAGGTGTTGCAGAGCTTTGCCCTAGCAGCCGCGTGTAAGAGTTCAGTCCTCCACATCCTCACCAGCGTCGGCTGTCAGTCTCTTTTATCTTAGCCGTCTTGATGGTGGAGCGGTTTCAGCCACTCACCGTGGTCTCAATTTGCATTTCCTGATGGTCCATGAGATTGAACACTTTTTCATGTGTGTATTGGCCATTTGGATATTCTCTTTTGTGAGGTGCCTGATAAAGATTTTAACTATTTTTCACTGACATCTTCCCCTGAGTGTGTGTGTAATTCTTTATTTTACCCGACGTTCTCTTTTTTAAAAAATTATCTTTTTTTTTTTTTGCCACACTACACAACACGTGGAATCTTAGTTCCCTGACCAGGGATCCAACCTGGGACCTTGGCAGTGGGAGCGCAGAGTCCTAGCCACTGGACCGCCAGGGAATTCCCCTGAAATTCTCTCGATTTGTCCATTTTTTTTCTGTACCTATCACTTCACATTCCTAAATTTTAAAAAAACTCAACTTTAACCATATTATGATGAACTCTTCAGTTATTATTAATTTCCTTGAATTGGTTGCTGATACTGAAAAATCAGGACACAGCGGATAAGACCCAGATTTTCAGTTTTTCACGAGAACTTAGAAGCTCGGGCAGCACCGGGTCACGCGGCAATAGTGGGTGGAAGCTGTCCCCTTTTTTCCATTTGCCTCAGTCCACACTTGGCCTCTGCTGACTTCCAGTCCACCTGTTTACTATGGACACTGGCGTTTATGGTCTTGGTATAATGTGGCTGAACTCACGTACTTGATCAGGAGACAGATCTGGAGCCAGACTTCGGGGGTTGAGAGTGGGCTCTGTCCCCAGGAGCTCTGTGATTTTAGGAGAATCCTTAACCTTTCTGTGCCTCAGTTTACCCCTCAGTCAGCTGCAGTGTTACTACCTACCTCTGAGATAATTGTCAGGCTTAAGTGCACCTAGCTCAGTGCCTGGTCTCTGGTGGGTGTTCAGTAAATAAAAGTTTCTGGCACTCACTAGATTTTCCTTGGGACTCTGAGATACAAGTCAGCCGCGAGACTGTTACAAACTGTTATCTTATACTCTTAACCCTGGTTCCCTCTGTGGTGGGGGAGGGAGACTTTTCCCTCCTCCTCCTCCCTTTGGATTTCCAGTCACCTGAGTGGCTCAGAAATGAATACAGTGAAAGTTAAGCAGTGCAGTAGGTTTTATGTGACAGTTTATATCCTGTCTGAGAACTCAGCTTGCTTTGTGTCCTGTTCTCTGTCCCCCACCCCTCCACCCCCCTGTCATTGCACAGAGCCGACCACTGTGGAGCTGTACGTGGATGGTGTCAGCGACATCTGCACGAAGGGCGGGGACATCAACTTCGTGTTCACAGGCTTCTCCGTGAATGGAAAGGTCTGGCGTTTGTCATGTTTGCTCTGTGGTATAGACTGAGTCTCCTCTTACCTTTAAAAAAGTGAGAATTTTGAGACGGGAGGCTTTGAGGCTATAAGGGATGCACAGACAAGCCTCAGCAGGGCCTGGGAGCTCTATGAAACTGTATGTAAAATGTGGCGGGGGTTCTTGGGGGCTGGGTCTAGGTTGCGGGTCACTTCTTTGTCCAAGTACAGACGGCAGGATGGCCTTGTAGAGAGATGGGGTCTCAGGGGCCAGTCTCCCCCTCGCAGCCTGCAGTGCCGCGGCTGGGATGCGCCTGTTTATTGCCTGCCTTTTCTTCACGGTGGATTTATTCTCCTTTTCCTTTACCCTGAGAGGGAGGGCCTTTGGTCCTGGCTTTATGTCTGGGTTTCTTGTTGGAGATGGGGACCCTGGGTATTTATTCTTCCTCTGTGGTTTAGTTGTGCGTCTTTAATTGATGATGCTTTAGAGTCTTTCTCAGGTGGTAAAAGTCATCCTCAGAGGTAAAAGAATCCCCCTGCTAATGCAGGAGACATGGGTTCAATCCCTGGGTCGGGAGGATCCCCTGGAGAAAGAAATGGCAACCCAGTCCGATATTCTTGCCTGGAAAATTCCATGGACAGAGGAGCCTGGCATTCTACAGTCCAGGGGATCACAAAGGACTGGACATGATGGAGCAGCCAAGCACACAATGGAGTCAATGAGCTGAAGTGCCGTTTTCCTGCTGCCGTTCCTTCTCCCTGTGCCCCTACTTCCCCAGGAAGGGCAACCACGGTCTCTACCATGTTTTCCAAGGAATCCTGACCCAAAGAAGGTTGTGGCAGCAGGCGCAGGCTGGACAGTGCTGCTGAGGGGAGCATGTGACTGCTGGGCGGCTCCTAACCTCCTCCTCCTTCTCCATGGCAGGTTCTCAGCAAAGGGCAGCCCCTGGGCCCTGCAGGAGTTCAGGTGTCATTACGAAACACAGGCACCAATGCAAAGATCCAGTACACAGTCACACAGCCTGGCGGAAAGTGAGTTAATGCCTGTGCTGCCCTGCCCTGCAGCTAGGGCTGGACCCTGATGCTGGGGGGTGGAGCTCTGGACTGAGGGAGGCCTGGGTTCAGACCCTGATTCAGCCTCTTACCTTCAGACAGGTTCATACCTCACAGGGCCTCAAGTTCCTTACCTGTGAAGTGGGAGTCTTTTGACTCATATCTAGTGGTGATGAGACGATTAAAAATGAGATAAATAAAGCACCCGCTGCAGGACTAGGCCTTCATTTACTGGCTGGGACTGGCTCTGGTTCCCAGGTGGCTCAGTGGTAAAGAACCTACCTGCTAATGCAGGAGACGTGGGTTTGATCCTTGGTTCGGGAAGATCCCCTGGAATAGGAAATGGCAGCCCACTTCAGTATTTTTGCCTGGAAAATTCCATGGGCAGAGGAGCCTGGTGGGCTACAGTCCATGAGGCCATGAAAGAACTGAGCATGACTGAGCGTGGCGTGGCGTGGCGCTGGCTCTGGGGCCCAGCAGCCGGTTTGAATCCTGTTTCTCCCATTTGCTAGCTGTCTGCCCCACGGCAAGTTACTGAAGACCTCTATGCTTTGGTTTCTTCATTTATGAATGAGGATAATCATGGAACCTACCACCTACGGTTATTGAGAAGATTAAATTATGATATTACTGTTTCAAACTGTCTGGCATAGAATATGCACTTAATAACTTTTAGCTCAATACAGATTAGCTCAATTACGATTTTCAAAAATCATTTTATCACTATTACATAGCAATCATTTTGTAGTTGGAACTGATGACTATTTAATTAACCTTGTTGAGTCACATTTAAAGCATTTATGTAATGGATTTATATTGTTGCATTGTAAATGTTAATAGATGTGCCAAGATTAATATCCGAATAGTTCCAACTGATCATTTTGAAAGCATACAAATCACCATTGACTGCTTCAGTACACAAATCTGACTAAACTGCAAAATAGAAATTTATAATGAGCCTGTCAGTATATCATCCAATTTTTAACTGATGCTTGTTGAAATTATATTTCAGTTTTGAAAAATACTTCTTGTTGCCTCTCCAACTCCCTCCTCTGATCTGTAGAAGGGAATGTAGGACTTACATTTTCTCTGGTCTCAGTAATTTGCTGCTGGCCCTGATGGGGAAAGGGACCTGAGCTTTCTGAACCCCCTTCCTGTGCGCACACTACACGGAGAGTCACATGCAGAACTGGGGTGCTGTAAGCACAAGCTAGAGGCTGAATCTGACCCGGAGCGAAATCCAGTGGCAGTATCAACGGCCCTGCAGCCGGCGCGGCCCTGTGCCGTTATTACAGGCTACATCGGATGTGATAAAATACCGCCGCAGAAGAAGGAACTGAGTTGAAATTTTGGCATTCCTGTCACTGGAATTAGCCCGCCTGTGGTCTGGTGCTTTTGCACATCTGAAGGGCTGACTGTGTCAGAATCCTGGAGGCAGTGTTTCCAGCCTCAACTCATCTCACTCTGGTCTTGGTTTGTTCACGACTGCTGGAACAGTCTTTGTCGGCTTCTGGTTTCATCACAGTTGCTTTGCGCAAGAGCCCAGAGTGGCTTCTGTTTGTTCCTGATAACAGATCTGGATAAACTCTCTGGGGTTGGAGTCAAGCTCGTTATCACCTGTCCCCTGATGCTTAGTGTCATCTTGCGTCAGCGTCCGTCTCAGCTCAGCGGGCCTGTCCGCCAATTGGTTTTTTTAGTTTTCTCCTTTAATTTCTTAATGAGTTCGGTTAGTTACTTGGTTGTGGCCTTTTTTTTTAAATATTATTTTTTGTCCTCACCATGTGCCATGTGGGATCTTCCTTCCCTAACCAGGGGTTGAGCCCTTGCTACCTGCAGTGGAAGTGTGGTGTCTTAACCTCTGGACTGCCAGAAAAGTCCCTGTCCCCCATTCTTCACAGATCTTTCCTCCCTTCCCACTTCTCTTCGTTTAGACACTTCCCCTCTCCTCACCTCTTCATGCCTCTCTGTCGGCACACACTTGAATGATCTGTGACTGACCCCTGCTGAACCACGGGGGCTGGTGTTTAGACTAGAATCCCTGGGGCTGAAGGAAAACATCAGCCTCCCTTCTCGTCAGCACACGAGCCCCTGTCCTTGCGCACAGCCAGTGCCCAGTAAGTGCTGTCTGATGGGGATTTGAACAGTGAAGGATTGAATTTCATTTATGCTCCTTTAACTGGCTCAGGGCAAGTTTGTGGTAACTCATCTTGTGCTTGGAAGAGTAGTCCTAAATTACAAATATTCAGGTTGCTGGGAGAAAGTGAAGTGGTATTTTTTATTTCTTAGGTTTGCATTTTTTAAAGTTCTTCCTGGAGATTATGAAATCGTTGCAACTCATCCAACCTGGCCATTGAAAGAGGTGAGCATTTATTTCCATTATGTTGATGGCCATGCCAACAATGTGCTGATCTGGGGACAAATGGAGTGGTTTTCCATTCCGGATATGAAATTATTTTATGTTTTTTCTAGAAGTTGATGGAAAAAATAGTAATGCTGCTGATTAGTTTGGTGGTGTTTATACAGGAAAACTCCCACACTGTAGCAGATATTGCTTATGTTGGTTTTTGTTTTAGGTAACAACATTGTCTTCCTGCTGTGAAGTTGGTTGGTTATTAACTTATACCTATTTTAAGCTAAATCAACACCAGAGGGACCTGATGAGATTATTTTATTGTTCTTTTTTCTGTCTGTAACAGCAGTACTTATTCTGAATTCTTGTTCTTGTGCCCAAGGAGAATATGTAAGAGTGTTTATTGCAGCTTTGTTTGTAATAGCAGAATATAGTAAACAACCTATATGTCCATGAAGGGGAGAGTGGATTGTGGTTTCACCACATGATAGAGGTCTGTATATCAGCAATAACAAATGAACCAGAGCCACACGTATCAATATGACTGTACTTAAAAATATAACATTGAAGGGAAAAGGCAAGTTGCTGAAGGACAAGGAAATATGATACCATTTATATAGTGATTAGAAACACTTGTGATCAGAACCACTTCTGGATGCATTCATATGTGGAAAGACCATAAAGATGCTGCAAATGGGAATGGCAAGTGTATTCATTATGGTGCTGATGTCTGCAGGCGGGGGAGGGGTGTGCAGGGCTGCAGGGTCTGGAATTGTATTCCTTCTCTTTTATTCTTTAGCTGGTTGGAGCTTATATAGGTTTTCTTTGGTATAGATCCCTGTATCTTTTTGTTTGGCTGAAATAGTTTATAATAAAAGGTCGAAAAAAAAGAAGACAGCTACTAAATGTGGTTCTGTAAATAACTGAAAAATCAGTTTGAAATAAGACCTAAAGGACATTTCAAAAGGTTAGTTTTTATATTGGTTTTGAGGCTGTGTTTCATTCTTGCTAAAGAAGCATCAGAATTTCAGTTTTTACTCTGTGAGTTTTATGCATTTAAAAGTGATGGTATAATTTCACACCTCGATGTGTCTGTATCCTGTCTATGGTCTGGTTCTTAGGATCTCTCTTTTGGTCAACATTTTAAAATGTTTCACTTAAAACTCAGTAGCTTACAGGTTATAAATAGAATATGTTTTAAGGTTTGCGTTGTTCGTTAGTTGTATGCAAAAGGAATTTGAGTTTATTCATGTAAAATTGTGTTTTACAGTAAAGCAGGCTATTAAAAGTCAGGAAAAAGGTTGCCCTTTGGGGGAGCAGTATCAGGAAAGGAACAGGAGGGGGCTTCTGAGGATCCAGTGTCTGTTCCGTGTCTGGGCGCTGGATGCATGGTGTGTTTGGGAAAATTACTGTTCCTATGTGAATTGTACGTTAGCGAAGAGATTAAAAATACATGGATGTATACCATTCAACATAGAAAAAAGTGTTCATTAAAAAAAAATTGGAATGTACACAAGAACATAAAGGAGTGGAAATGGAAATTTTGGAAGGTGGAAAAGTGTAAAAGAAATGAAATGCCGCCATCATCGTTTCCGTTTTGCTGCTTTTCCCTGCACTTCATCTTGCCCGTTAAAAACAGTTGTGATCATGCTGCACATTGATACGCAATTTTATACCATTTCATTTGTTGCTTTTCTCCGACTTAATATTTTAGTGGAAGCGTGTCCTCCTGTTGTTAAACGCTTCGTGAGCATCTGTCCTTTTGGAAGTTACAATCTTCTTTCGTAGGCGAGCACCACTGTGCGAGTGACCAGCTCCAACGCCAACGCCGCGGGTCCCCTCGTAGTGGCCGGCTACAACGTGTCTGGCTCTGTCCGCAGCGATGGGGAACCCATGAAAGGGGTGAAGTTTCTTCTCTTTTCTTCTTTAGTGACCAAAGAGGTAAGCAAAGAGGAGTGAAGAACAAGAGAGATTGTGGGCAGGGAGTGAAGGAGATGGGAGATCAGAGAGTAAGAAATTCAGGTCGGTCACAGACATAGAAATCAAACTTAGGGTTACCCAAGGGGATAGCTGGGTGGGGGAGGATAAATTAGGAGCTTGACATTAACATATACACACTACTGAATATAAAACAGATAAACAGTAAGACCCTACTGTATAGCACAGAGGTGCATACGTACTCAGTCGTGTCTGACTCTTTGTGAGTCCATGGACTGTAGCCCACCATACTCCCCTGTCTATGGGATTTTTCAGGCAAGAAGACTGGAGTGGGTTGCCATTTACTCCTCCAGGGGATAGCACGGTGAACTATATTCAGTATCTTGTAATAAACTGTATAATTGTGGTGCTGGAAAAGACTCTTGAAAGTCCTATGGACTGCAAGGAGATCAAACCAGTCTATCCTAAAGGAAATAAACCTTGAATATTCACTGGAAGGACTGATGCTGAAGTTGAAGCCCCAGTACTTTGGCCCCCTGATGCGAAGAGCCAATTTACTGGAAAAGACCCTGATGCTGGGAAAGGTTGAGGGCAGGAGGAGAAGTGGGGACCACAGAGGATGAGATGGTTGGATGGCATCACTGACTCAATGGACATGAGTTTGCACAAACTCTGGCTGATAGTGGAGGACAGGGAAGCCTGGTGTGCTGCAGTCCGTGGGGTCACAGAGAGTCAGCCATGTCAGTGACTGAACAACAATAAGCTGTAATGGAGAAGAATCTGAAAAAGAATGTATATATGTATAACTGAATCACTTTGCTGTATAGCAGGATACAATTCAACATTGTAAACCAACTATACTTCAATTAAATAAAAAAATGCAGATCAAAGTTGATGGATAGTCTCACCATCTAAGAACCTTGTATCTCTCTTTTGACTCAAAATAAATTGAATGTCTGCTCTGGGAGGCAGTGTAATTCAGTGGAAAGTGCCAGGCTTTGAAATCGAACAGACCCAGTTTCAGACAGATCCCAACTCTACCTCTGGGCAGCTGTGTGAACCTGGGCCAGTATGGTTTCTTCATCCGGACTATGGTGATCCATGGTAGGGGAGGACAGTCGTCATTTTTTTTTTTCTAAGAAGGCTGTACCATTTTTAACTTTGCGAATGAAAATTGAAGTGTTACTCACTCAGTCATGTCCAAGTCTTTGCAACTGCGTGGACTGCAGCCCACCAGGCTTCTCTTTCCATGGGATTCTCCGGGTAAGAATACTGGAGTAGATTGCCACTTCCTTCTCCAGGGGATCTTCCCGACCCAGGGATTGAACCTGGATCTCCTGTATTACACTCAGATTCTTTCCCATCTGAGCCCCCTGGGAAAACCTTAACTTTGCAAACTTGTATATAAAGATTTTTACATTGTGCTCTGTTCTCTACTGCATTGTAGGTTTCAGAAATATTTTGTGAAATAAAACTTAAGCAAGTTTTTTGAAAGGTGGCTATTTGATAATAATCAGAACGTTGAAGTGGAAAAGGAAGTCATTTTGGCCTTTTTCTCCTGACATAGGATGTCCTGGGCTGCAACCTCTCCCCGGTGCCCGGGTTCCAGCCCCAGGACGAGAGTCTGGAGTACCTGTGCCATGCGGTCTCCAAAGAAGACGGGTCCTTCTCCTTCTATTCCCTGCCAAGCGGGGGCTACACTGTGGTGAGCAAAGCTGACTTCCATTCTGTTTATGTTTGGGAGTCTTAGGACAGGAGGTATCAGTGCCCTTGCAATATCAAAGGACTGAATGGTTGGCCTGCAGTTCCACAAACATTTTATTTAGCAGTAACTTAAGGTGTGACTCTGTCTCCTCAGTAACATCTGCAGAAAGCCTAAGTCTTTCCTCTTTTAAATGTGAAACCGTTATGATTAATAGCGTCTGTTTGCCCACTTTGAGCCTCTAGTTATTTGTGGGCTGCTGGCTTTGAGTGTTAGTATTGATGGTTGAATCATGTTCCTGGCTCTTGGTAATTAACAGACTTTCCCTTCCAGATTCCGTTCTATAGAGGAGAGAGGATTACCTTTGACGTTGCTCCTTCCAGACTTGATTTTACCGTGGAACATGACAGCCTGAAAATTGAGGTAAGACCTCCCTGCCTCCTGGAGGGACAGGTGTTGGAGTGCCCATTCCTGGGCACAGGTGTTGCAAACGTGTTAAAAGACAATTAATATTTATCTAAAAGTGCTGTTGGAAAAAACAGAATCTTACACTTTTCTTCAACTTTTTTCTGGGATCCACGGAATCCTTCATGTTGCTCACGTAACATCTATATCTTAGTGAATTGGAGCCCTAGTTTTATCTACTTCATTCAGTGAGATATGTTCACTGAGTGTCAGTGACATATATTTCAGGTACTGTTCTAGTGATGGGCTTATTGGAGTAATTGAAAGAGGCAAAAATTCCTCTTCTTGTGTAATTCATGTCCTGATGGCAGAAGGAGACGATACATTTATAAATAAGTAAATCAGAAAGTGTATGAGAAGGGCATGTGTTTTTTAGAAACGAAGCAAGAAGGGAGATTATACCGTTTCAAGGTCAAGTGGGGGTTGAGGTCTCCTGGGTTGTACTTGGGTAGGCCTCACGGGGAGGTGACTTTTGAGTAACAGCCTGAAGGGGAAGAGGCAGTGAAGTGTACTTACGTCTGTGGGAAGTGTGTGTAAGACCCAGGCATGGCAGGTGCGAAAGTTCTGAAGCACGAGTGTGGCTAGGAGGTGTGGGGAACCCCCAGAGGCCAGGGCGGCTGGAACGGAGGGAGTGAGGAAGGAGGGAGGAGGAGAGGGGCCAGAGCGGTGATGGGGCAGGTCGTGCAGGTCCTAGCGGGCTTTCTGGGCGACACTTGGCACCACTGAACGGTTCTGAGCAGGAGCAGGTGCGCCTCCCTGCCTGCCACAGTGAGCAGAGTCTGCAGGGGGCAAGGTGGAAGCAAGGAACCAGCCTGGAGGCTGTGGCAGGAGATCAGGTGACCTGACAGCGTCTGGGCCGTGTGGGCTGACAGGTGAGGTGATGGGTAGGGTGAGAGGTGGCCTGACAAATGCTTTAGACCTAAACCAGGTGGTGAACGTGCTTTTCATCACCTTTCTATCTTTAATTACAGAGGTAGAAGATGGTTACTATAGAAAATGCGCTAGGTCAAATCCCCAAAGAAAACAGCAGCCTTTTATAAGTGGACCACCTAGTGTTACAGTTATTGAAAACATTAGATTTTAATCGTTTTCTTTTACATTAGAAAGGACTACATTGAAGTAGCTTAACCGGGTGGAAGCTAGCTTTCAGGTTACATGCTCAGCGGGATTCTGACCCTGCCTTTTAAGATCCACTAAAGCATTTGACTGTTCCACTGTGTGCTGGAGGGGGGGTGGGAGGGTAAAGGTCAAGCCCTTGGTGCTTCAAGGGACTTGCCCAGAAGGATGGGGGCAGGTGAGTGGGGAAACACATTTCCCGATTGCAAACCAAAGTTTTAAACAGACATGAGTGGAATTTCAGGAAGCAGTCTATAAGCTAAATAATGTAGGACCGTTGAGTCTTGTTCTTTTACTGTATTTCTAACACGTGGTTTAGTGCCAGGTACATGGCAGGTGCCTAATAAAGATGATTGTTGAGCAAATAGATGATTTAATAAGTGGGTTAACCACGTCTTTTTAGACAAAGAGCTATCTGACTGAAGAGGAAGCCATTTTCTTAAAGCTCTCACATACCGTCACATGCATGCTTTCCATCCGTTCATTCAGGAGCCATTTATTGAGTGCCTCCTGTGTAGGCAATGGCACCCCACTCCAGTACTCTTGCCTGGGAAATCCCATGGACGGAGGTGCCTGGTCGGCTACAGTCCTTGGGGTTGCGAAGAGTCGGACACGACTGAGCAACTTCACTTTCACTTTTCACTTTCCTGCACTGGAGAAGGAAATGGCAACCCACTCCAGTGTTCTTGCCCGGAGAATCCCAGGGATGGGGGAGCCTGGTGGGCTGCCGTCTGTGGGGTCACACAGAGTCGGACACGACTGATGTGACTTAGCAGCAGCAGCAGCAACTGTGTACCAGGTGACTAAGACAGAAGAGGGCCCTGTTTTCATGGAGCTCCCATTCTAGTGGGAGGCAGACAAAATAGGAAGAAATCAAACAAGGACATTGGAAAGTTACTGGCTATTGGGAAGGTTTTTGCTGAAGCCGCTAAAGTGGATTAGTGTGATTGTCGGTGCATGGCTGGGGCAAGAGGCAGGGGCTCCCAGGAGAGGGTAGTCAGGGATGGCGTCTCGGAGGTGGTGACGGTTTGAGCAGAAGCTGGAGGATGAGATGGGGCGGCCCGTCTCCCATCTTCTCAGGTGTGGGAGGAGATCCAGGCTGAGGGAGCAGCTGGTATGAAAGCCGTGGTGAAGGCACATGGGAACCCCAGATCAGAGTGGCTGGAGCCCAGCAGCTGCGGAGGGCTGGGCCCTGGCCCTCACAGGCAGGGAGGGTTGCAGACACATAAACCGAGCTGAGAACGTGGGGTGAGGGGATGCGCAGCAGCAGGGGCTGAGCAGGGGGTGTAGGCAGACCTAGGACTTGAATTCCGGTGTGGCGGGAAGGCAGGAGAAGGGCCCGAGGGACCTTGCAGAGGTGGAATCCACGCGCCTGTGATGCTGGGGGCTGGGCAGCGGGGTGCACGGTGATCCTGGGTCTAGGCTGGGAGACTGCGGGGTGGCCTGGCCCCCCCGGAAACAGCGTCTGGAGGGGAGCGGGCATGGAGGGGTGCTCTCACAGGTCTGACTCAGTGGTGTCTGGGGAAGTCAGTCTCTTGATCTTTTTCATTCAGTTATTTGACACATACCCAGGTTTTGGGAGAAGGAAATGGCAGTCCCCTCCAGTATTCTTGCCTGGAGAATCCCAGGGATGGGGGAGCCTGGTGGGCTGCCGTCTGTGGGGTCGCACAGAGTCGGACACGACTGAAGTGACCTAGCAGCAGGTTTTGGGAATCTGAGGAGGAAGGAAGACAGTCGTGGGAAGGGGTCGCTGGTGGGTGAGTCGAGAGGGAGCTGGGCTGTCACAGGGGACCAGGAAGAGCCAGCGTGGGCCGGGGTGCTGAGCGATGGCCTGAGGGGCCTAAGGGGGGTTTTCTCAGCTCAAGTACACGACAGCTTCTCCCTGTTCCTCATCTTCAGCCGGTGTTCCACGTCATGGGATTCTCTGTCACTGGGAGGGTCTTGAATGGACCGGAAGGCGAAGGTGTCCCGGATGCGGTGGTCACCCTGAACAGCCAGATCAAAGGTGGGCAGACACGCTGGGCCCAGGCCTGATTTCCGGGGCTGGGTTTTGCTACAGGGGGAAATGGAAAGGAAACAAAATCTTGACTCTGTGAAAACAGGCCAGCTTTCGGTATCCCCGTTGTAGATGAGGGACATGCAGCTGTTTTTGGCTCATCCTTTGTCAGCATGCTTTTGTTCCACAGTCAGAACAAAAGCTGATGGCTCGTTCCGCCTGGAGAACATAACCACCGGGACGTACACCATCCATGCCCAGAAGGAGCACCTGTACTTTGAAACCGTCACGATCAAAATCGCACCCAACACACCTCAGCTGGCTGACATCATCGCCACAGGGTAAGGGGGTCATGGGGGGCCACAGGGCTTATGCTGGCAGTCAGCAGAGACCAGAACACCTTCGATCTGACCGTGTGTTTCTACCACGGAGTCTCATCCAATCTCTGACACCTGTGGAGACGCAGCTGGCTTCTTTAAAAAGATCAGAGCTAAATGTTATAAACTGAAGGTACTTAGCTGTTGGCTGCTTCCCGAAAATCATCTTGCTTCAGAATTAAAGTGGGTTTACGATAGAAGAGGATCTGTTGTGCCTGATTTCACATCTGTGGGGCCTTCCTTGGCTTAATTGGAAGGTAGTGTAGTTGGTTGAGAACGTTGGTTGTAAGATGCTTTGGGTCACGGGTCACAATTCTTCCTGTTTTGTTGTGCTTAGCGTGAGTTGTGAGGGGACATGCCGTGGCTGAATTCCTGTAGTTTCATCACACAGTGACAACGTTTAGTGCAGAGAACCCCGGCCTTGGAGTAGAGTCTGGGTCTGTCTTCTCTGCATGTTCCCTAGAGAGTGGAGGTGGGGGGAGGCTGCCATCTTTTCCTCGGCAATAGGTGCTCACTAACAAGTTACTTGGTGGCTCAGTTGGTAAAGAATCTGCCTGCACTGCACGAGAGACCCGGGTTCGATCCCTGGGTCGGGAAGATCCCTTGGAGAAGGCAATGACCACCCACTCCAGTATTCTTGCCTGGAAAATCCCATGGACAGAGGAGCCTGGCGGGCTACGAGGTGGGGCAGGGTCTGCATGGAGAGCGGCCTCTCAGAGCAGCGTGGTGTGGATGAGGGATGGGGGCACAGCGCCTGGCGTTGCTGGAGTGGAAAGTGCTGAGCAGACGGAGGGAGCAGGTGTCGCAGGGCCTCTTCATGCCCCATTGGAAGTGGAGGGCTTTTTCCATCAGGGAGAAAAGTCAAAGGCCAGTGAACAGTTGTAAACATGGAGGTAACATGGTTAGATGTTTGTCTTCAGTGAGACATGTTGGTGCCATGGCGGGGGAGGCCTCTAAGGGTTGAGATGAGGGTGCGGGAGGCTGAAAGCAGAGTTGTCTGATGGAGAAATGTCTCGGGGTTCCCAGCCTGAGAGGCCGAGGCCCTGGAGAGGAGCCAGGTGGGGCTGAGGCTTCGGTTGTGACCACGGGGTCCGCAGGCCCGCTAGGTGGCGCTCTTCACCAGGTGCTCAGATGGATTGTGACTCTGGAAGAAGTGGCAGAACCTTGGAAAGGGTAGGAGCGGGTCATGGGTCACAATTCTTCCTGATTTGTTGTGCTTAGCGTGAGGTGTGAGGGGACATGCCGTGGTTGAATTCCTGGCATGGAATCTGTGGACTGGAAGTAGAATGTCAGCCCTCGAGGGGCGGCCTCAGGAGAGCCTGGGGCGGGGGCTTTAGTGACCTCGCGCCGGTCACAGGGTCCGGGAGCTGAGCCCTGAAGACATGCGTTACTGGCCTGGTCACTGAGGAGGTTTTCTCTAGGCAGGTGGGGGCTCTGGGTCAGGGCTTCAGCGAGGAAGCAGACCCCCGAGGAGCCTCAGGAAGTGATCCTGGGCTTCAGTTCTCCCTTCCTGAGCAGTTCTGAGCGGCGACTCTGGGTGAGGCACCGAGGTGAATGCTGGGTGTGTACAGTGAGCCAGACTGTAAGTTACGGTGACTGTAAGTTACGGGGGGTGTGCCGGAAGCGCTTGGGGACCCCCAGGGGACTTCCTTCAGGCTGGGGGTTGTGGAAGCCGAGACCTTCGGGAGGACTGAAAGGTGGCCGAGTGGACGACTCGGCAGGTGGAGGGGTCAGTGTGTTGCAGGAGGGGGGCTCCTCCTGGAAGGTTCTCTGGGTAGAGGGGTGGGCGGACAGACAGCGAGGGTGGGGGTGACGGTGAGGCCTTGTGGCCATCTTGCGTGGGTGAGCTTTTCCCCAGGTGAGTGGAGCCCCTGGATGGGTTTTCAGCAAGGGAGCTGTGAATCAGGGTGCTTTGGAAAGGTTTTCTTTTCTTCTCCTGACTGCTGTGTGGGGAATAAATGGGGGAGTGGGGAGCCAGAGTAAACTTGAGGGAGTAAATAGGAGGTGCTGGAGGAGTTCCCTGGAGGAGATGGTGACCCGTGGGACCCGAGACCGGGTTCTGGGGGGGATGGGAGGAGTGGGTAAGTTTGATGTGTGATAGGCCTGTGCCTCAGAGCTCAGGTTTCCTATTTCAGCCATTTGGGTAGATGGAGGAGGTACCATTCCCCGTTCATGGAGGTAGGGAAACGTAGTTTAATTTTACATTTACTCTTTGAAATGGAATTTTGAATCAAAGGAAACCGCGTTCTTTGAATATCTTTGGAGAAGCTGATCATTTTTCTTTGGGGCCATATAGCACGTTTGTCTTTTAATTCATTGATATTTCTTGCTTTTTCTTTTATTCTCTTTTAAAACATTATTTGAAAAAGAGAAAAACTGAGTTAAATGACAGAATGTAGCTGTCTCACTAGGCACCAAAATTACTAATTTCTCTCCATAAATGTATTAAATTCTGATGAAAGAATTTTTTTTTTCAGAGTTTAAACTTTCTATTTTGTATTGGGATATAGCCCATTACCAATATTGTCTGATGAAAGAATTTATTGACACAAATTGATTTTTAAGGGCTTCAGTATAACAAACACTCTCCTACCAGCTTTTAAGTTCTTTTTCTAAACGAATGTGTATTTGAGGTTTAGTGTAATGAGTCACTTCTCTTTAATGGAGAATATGAGCTAAAACACATCATATGGTTAAAGTATTAAAACTTACGCAAGGGGGTTCAACTTGTAATGAATAAGGGGACTCCCCCCCCCCCCGAAAAAGACACAAATGAAGAGCGTATGGGAGGGCCTTGAGAACCGTTCTTTCAGTATTCCCTTCCTGTCGATTTTCTCTGAAAGCACACAGTAGGGAACTGAAAAAAAAAGGCAAACCTTTGCATCCAGATCAGGGCTTGGCACACTTTTTCCATCAAGGACCAGAGAATAAATATTTTAGACTTCATGGGCCCATACAGTCTTTGTGACGAAGCCCACCATAGACAATTCATAAATGAATGGGTGTGGCCATGTTCCAGGAAAACTTTATGTGCGCACACTCTAATGATATACTTTTTATATGTCATGAGATAGTCTTTTGATTTTTTTTTTTCTTTTTAACCTTTTAAAAGTGGGAAAACCATTCTTAGTTCATGATCCCAACCAAAACAGGTGGCTGGTGTGACTTGACCCGTGGGCTGTGGTGTCTTACCCCCTGCTGTCCAGCCTGAACCCTGGTGGCCAGCCTGGTCACGTCCATCTAGAGCAGGGGTCCCCAGCCTTTTGGGCACCAGGGACATGTTTTTTTTTTTCTCTTTTGAGATCTGTGTATTGGAAGACAGTTTATTCCGTGGTCTAGGGGAAGGAGGGGGATTCTGTGATGATTCAGGTGTACTTTATTTATTTATTGTGCACTTTATTTCTTTATGACATCAGCTCCACCTCGGACATCAGGCATTAATTAGATCCAGGAGGCGGGGGCCTCTGCTCTAGAGAGACGAGTGTGGCCTGCACCGCCTTGTGGTTCCTTCTGTTTTTTCTTTGCAGCCGAGTGGGCCTGCCAGCACCTAGTACACCCCATTATTGTCCAGCACTGAACCCAGCATTTTTTATTCTCTTCCTGTCAAATGTAGCAACTGGTTTTTATCTAAAGCGATCCTCTTCAAGATTACAAAATGTAAATTTTAGGCCGTTAAAGAATTGCTTGTGACCTCCGGCGGTGGGACATGATTACAACTGACTAAACATGAAGATGGCCACTCAGGGGACACTGGGCTTTGCTGGTTTTTATTAGCGGGTGGGTGTGCCTTTCCTGTGCTTCTGGAAATGTGCCATGTCGTACTTTACACTCTGCTCATTTACAGTCTCCAGTCTGAGTCATTACCTTAATAGGGCTTTTCAATTATAAGTTGCTTCTGTAGCTCCTAGCTCCTAAGGAGTTCAATTTTAGCTCTGCATTTCTTTAAACTTAATTACCTTTCCTATTCAGATCTCTCAGATTGCTTTTCTGTGTGCATTATATATAATCACAGGCGAGGAAGCCGTCTTTGATAACCTTGCCTTGTTTTATCGCCTGGGTAATACCACACTTCCTTAGGCAGCTTACAGCTCTTGCCTTTAAGGACTCATCCGCATTCTTGGTTGTGGCTGCTCCACTGTCAACGACCCAATTACCTGAAACATTTTTATCATCCACAAATTGTCTGAAAACCGCTTCTGCAGTGGGGAATGGCCAGCTGTCACCCAGAACACACAAACAGCCCTGCCCCAGGCCCTCTCTCTGCCTTTCCGTGTGCAGAAAGAGGTCCAATCTTCTTTCTAATGATTGCCTATAAAATTGGAGTCGTTTGGTCTGTATTCCCGTCTCTTCATTAAGATCACACTAGTCTCAAGGATAAGGGCTGGAAGCGGGATTCCAAGTCTGGGTTGCCAGCATCTTTCCTGTGATAATTGAGTTCTCCTGCTGGGCTGAATGGTCCTCTTGTTGCAGGTTCAGTGTCTGTGGCCAGATATCAATCATTCGCTTCCCTGACACTGTCAAGCAGATGAGTAAATACAAAGTTGTCCTGGCCTCTCAAGACAAGGACAAGTCTTTAGTCACCGTGGAGACGGATGCTCAGGGATCATTCTGTTTTAAAGCGAAACCAGGGACCTACAAAGTTCAGGTATGACGAGTTTTGTTCCGTTTAAGATATTTGAAAAACAGACAAACAACAACAACAAGGATTTGAAAGGGTTATTTTAAGATGGGATCAGAGAAGGAGCATTTTCATTCCCAGCTTCTTCTTTTGATAACTTTACATTCCTGCGTGTCAGTAGAGCAGATAGGCAGCCGCCTTGAAAGGATGCGACAGGTGTTTCTCTTTTCCCGTCCTGATGTTTGTTAGGGGTTAGTATCAGGCTGCCAGTCACACGTCTACCTCCTCAGGCTTCTGGCTGCTGTAGAATATCCATGGGTCGCCAGACGAGATCAGAGTGAACTCTCTACTGGTGGCAGCTCAGTTACATCCACAGAGCATGGCTTCTGGACCCTGAGGCCAAAATGGAGCTTCCCGTTTCCTGCCCTGCTGTAAATTGGAGATGCTGAGCAGGCACCCCCTGATTCCTCTATCCATCTCCCTAGTGAAGAAGCCGGGGAGACCCTGGCCTGTGGTCTCACCACTGGGGTGAAGGCCTGAGCACAGGTGGGGGCAGGGGGCCAGAGGTGAGACAGAAGCAGAGGTTCAGCCCACCAGCCCCAGTCAACTGCTGCTGCTGCTCCTCCCTGAGGAGGAGCAGGGGTTGGGCGAGGGGAGGGAGTCAGGGAGGGTCCTTCTAAGACTTTGCTCTCCTCCAGGCCAGTGGAATCTCCCCACTCTGAAGAGGTGGGGTAGAGGCACAGCCTTCCCCCTACGTCCAGGAACAGCATGCTGTGTGGGTGGTCAGCTCCTTTACCAGCCAGCCAGCTAATTGTGATGTTGGCCACATAGACAAGCCTTTGGAGACTCCATCAGAGGCACAATCAGGGACTTTTCCAAGGAAGGGCAGCTCTGGAATGTGATCTCTCTAAGGATGAAGAAGGCCAGCACCGCCTCTTCTCCCAGCCCCTCTTGTGAGCCTAAGAAAGGCACGCAGAAATGAGGGAAAAAGAAATGGCCCAGGTCCACTATTGGTCGTCCACGTGGGTCCACAAGCTCACAGTTCATGTCACAAGTGACCTCACGCCAGAATTCTAGGATTCTAGAATCCTGGTTCTAGGATTTAGTGATCAGTAACAGCTTTGCGTGCCCCGATACGCTTTTGTGTGCACCCTGACACCACGGAAGGCTGGTGTTCTGTGTCTGATTAGAAATACATTTTCTTCACACCAGCAATATGCAGATTTGTTGTGATTATAAAACTATGCCTAGGAATGAACCTTCTCCTTCAGAATCCGTCTAGCCTCAGGCCCAGATGATCTGGTGTCCTGTTGGCCAGGGAGCAGTGACACTGATGTAGCCGCTGACCTTGTCCTGTGTGTCCCACAGGTGATGGTTCCTGAGGCAGAGACCAGGGCGGGGCTGACTTTGAAACCCCAGGCGCTGCTGCTGGCTGTGACCGACAGGCCTGTGATGGATGTGGCTTTTGTGCAGTTTTTGGCATCAGTTTCTGGGAAGGTCTCTTGTCTGGGTAAGACGTTAGTTGAAAGCAAGAACGGATGAGTTCGAAGAACCAGGCTGAGAGAGGTGGGATTTGGGTGGGCTCTTCCTCACTGGGCAGTGGCAAAGATCACAGCAGAAGCTGATTGGGGGAGTGGTGTGTGTGAGGCCGTGTTGTGTGCAGTTCTTTCTGAATAATCGCCGCAGTCATCAGGAACATTTCTCTTGGAATACTCCTGCTTTGGCTCCCAAAAGAACGTATGGGATTCTTTTTCTGAAAGGAGTTGGGCCCAGGTTTCAGTCCTAGCTCTGTCATTTACCAGTATGAGACTATAAGCATTTACTTGCCCAGCCTCAGTTTTCCTTCAGTAAAATGGGAATACTGCTGCTCTCAGAGGGTTTCAGTGAGGCTTAAATGTGGTCATATCAAGAGGCCGTATAGTATAGTGGTTAAGACCATAGACTCCAGAGCCGGACCACATGGGTTTGAACCATCGCTGTGTGATGTGGGGTAAGTGACTTAACCTGTGCTGTGAGTTCCTCATCTGTAACGTGGGGATGTTATCAGTACCTGCCTCACAAGGTTATTGTGACGATCAAAGGAGTCAGTGTGTGTATGGTAAAGAATCTACCTGCAATGTGGGAGACCCAGGATTGATCCTGGGTCAGGAAGATCCTCTGGAGAAGGGCATCGCAACCCACTCCAGTATTCTTGCCTGGAGAAGCCCATGGACAGAAGAGCCTGGCAGGCTACAGTCCACGAGTTCTCAAAGAGTAAGACATGACTGAGCAGCTAACACTTTTTTCATAGCCATTAGAAGTACCTGGAACACAGCAAGAGCCATATAAATCTTTGCCGTTGTTAGTAATATGATGATGATGATAAAGGGCCCAGTACTGTACCTGGTATGAAGTGGGCATTCAAGAAAGTTTCACTGCTTGTCTGACTTTTTCTCTGGTTCCCGTTGGTGCTCCCTAGATACTGTTGCTGCCAGTGTGGTAAATGCTGGGCAGCCTTATTGCTTGGTGCCAGTGCCTTACGTGGTGGGAGAGGTGGGGGTGTGGGGAAACTTCTTAGAATCAAGTAGACGCCTGTTAGCTTTGAAGGACCCATCCTGGGGCTGCCCTTCAGGAGCTAAGTGGTAGCAAGCAATACACAGCAGTCAAGGGTTGAAACAGGTGCTGTGGTTCCCAGAGCTGCCAAGCGAGGCCCCTGCATCTTTTCTCTACAGACACTTGCGGTGACCTGCTGGTGACCCTGCAGTCCCTGAGCCGCCAGGGTGAGAAGCGGAGCCTCCAGCTCTCCGGCAAGGTCAACTCGATGACTTTCATGTTTGACAACGTGCTGCCTGGAAAATACAAGAGTAAGAACTGAAGGCAGCACTTCTTGTCTCTGTAAACTTTCTGAAAACTTGCCCTCTAGTTGCATCCCAACGATACTTGTTTAACTCTTGTTTGTCTTTGTCCTTTGACCTTGGATTTGCATTATTTAGCTTGGGCAGTAATGCAGGAGTTGAGGCTTTCTGAACCAACTGCCACCTTATCAGGATGATCCACACACTTCTCCTCATGCCATTTTATTTGTAAATTCCTGAAAACAGTGTCACATGATTACACTGACGTGCTCTACCACTTAGCAGCTGTATGAGCCTGGCAGCTTACTTGATCTCCCTGGGGCCCGGTTTCCCCTTCTGAAGCAGGAGTCGCAGAACCTTTCTGCAGAGTGATGGAATCTGGTTTGTAAAGCCCCGGCACAGTGCCTGGGAAGGAGAAGGCACTTTTCCTCGTCTTCCTCAAGAAGCTGCCCATTGCCTATATTTTTGCTCTGTCAGAATTCAGCTTGAAGCTGCTGGCTGTAAACAGCCTCGAAAGTAGTAGACTGATTTTTCAGGGAGATTATGTTTTCTGTTAATGTCGGGTGTCGGCAAACTATGATCTGAGGGCAGCTGCCTGTTTTTATGAATAAAGTTTTATTGGAACACAGCCACGCCCGTTTGTTTGTTTGTCATCTGTGGCTGCTTGTGTGCTGCAGAGGCAGAGTTGAATAGTTGAGACCGTGTGGCCTGCAGAGGTGAAAATATTTACTCTCTGGCCCCTTAGAGAGCAAGTTTGCCAGTGTCTGAATGTCTTACCTATAGCCTGGTCTTAGGCCAGTTGGATTTCTTTGTTAGTGATTTTAATGGCCATTGGTTTCAGTTGTTTTTTTTTTTTTTGTTTGTTTTTTAAGCAATTATTTATTCCCAGCATGGCCAGCTCTGTGTATATACCTAAACACACACATACTTGTTTGTATGTATGTGCGTATAGGGGCTTCCAAGGTGGTTCAGTGGTAAAGAATTTGCCTGCCAAAGCAGGAGACAGAGATTTGATCTCCGGGTCGGGAAGATCCGCTGGAGAAGAGCATGGCAACCCACTCCAGCATTCTTGCCTGGAGAATTCGATAGAGGAGCCTGGTGGGCTACTCTTCCGTGGAGTCTCAAAAGAGTCGGACATGACTGAGCGACTGAACAATAAGAATAGCATGTGTATAAACTCATTCACGCACTTCATTAGCACTGTTTCTCTGGGGGTATTCAGGGAGGTGGTGCGCTCTGCCCACATGGTGTCCGTGTCGTGTCCTTTGCAGTCAGCATCCTGCATGAAGACTGGTGCTGGAAGAACAAGAGTCTGGAGGTGGAGGTTCTGGAGGACGATGTGTCCGCCGTTGAGTTCAGGCAGACGGGCTACATGCTGCGGTGCTCCCTTTCCCACGCCATCACTCTGGTAAGCGGGCTGCTAAGGATGTTCTTATTTGGAAGGACACTCGCCTTTTGGAGAGAGAGAAGGACTAGTGTGCCAAGAGGACCATCAGCATAGTCAAGCCAGATTTCCTTTTCTGCCCCTCAGCTCACCCACCTATTATGGAAACACCGTCAGGAAGCATTTTAAGTCCCTTAGTGGAAAGATGCCTTTGTTGGGGAGAGTTCCTTGTCCTGGCTCCACGTTAAACTCTAACTCTGACTAGTGATTTTGGAAAGCTGTTGATGTAGTGCAGAGCATGTGGGCTTTGTAGGCCCTGCCAAGTTCAAGTAATGTTTGTGAGCCTCCATTTTTCCTTCTGAACTTGAGATCGTAATACTCACTCCCCAGGGTTGTAGTGAGGTATGAGTAAATCTCTCATGTATTTGAAGTTTTCCTGTGTACCCTGCTCTTTCTTAGGAACAGGTGCAGCTGAGCAGAGTTGGTTGTCCTCTTGCAGTCTCTGTGGCTGGGTTGGCAGTTACCCAGTGGGTTTTAGGATGGGAGCATCTGTGTAGCCCTGTGTAGGTCTGTTCCTGAACTTCGTATAATCTTCTGACTTCTAGCAGTGGCAGGTGTCATTGTCAGATCTCAGTGGCAAAACGGGGGCAAATGACAATTAAGTGGCTGCTTTTGTTAGACACCAGAGCAGTGAGACTGGTCTCTCTAATGCCAGTTGAACACTCAAACCACTTAACTACAAATGGTCCACAGACAGCTTTGTTACAGGAAACGGGTTGATTACTATCCAGTTGAGAACAAGCGAGAGGGATTCGGGAAACCAGTCCTTGATTTCCATTTCTCTTAAACTAAGAACGTACTCCTAATGACGGCCAGCCCTTTGCTGACTCCTGTCTCACTCCCTACCCATCTCCCCCTCGTTCACTAGCTGCCTCCGGTTCCACACCAAGCTCGATCCCTTCTCCAGGCCTTTGCACATACTCTTTTCTGCCTGAAATGCTGCGTCTTCTCTGCAACTGAGTGTGATTGCTTTTCTCATCATTCAGGCTGAAGCCCCAGTGTTACCTGCTTGAGGGGGCAGGGGGTGGGGGGCCTGTCTTGAGGCCAAGCTGAACAAGCCTCTGCGGAGGGCACTCTGTCCTGCTCCCTATTTATTTCCCGCTAGGCTCTGTGACTTCCTAGCTGACGTCTACTGACTTCTCTGTTGACTGCATGGATTTTCTGTCTTCCCGTATCAGAATGTAATCCACGCTGAAAACAAGAGCCGTGGCAGCAGCCAGGGCCCAGCCTTGGGCCGGCTGCATGGCAGGTGCTCAGTAAATGTTAGTTGACTGAATGAAAAAGGTCACGTTTCTGTTGGAAGTTTTGGAGGGCTTTTAATTTTCCCCTGGCTTCCAGCTGTTCAAATGATTAATGTGCAAAACAGGTGACTGGTTCAGAAGCAGAAAGCTCACTTCTCGTCCGGGTATCTCCATCTTCCCTGGTAAGGCATTGGCTTGGCTTTGTTCCCGTAGGAATTTTACCAGGATGGGAATGGACCCGAGAACGTGGGGATTTATAACCTCTCCAAAGGAGTCAACCGGTTCTGCCTGTCCAAGCCCGGTGAGTCTGGAAGGATCGATGTCCTCTGAGCGAGGGAAATGGAGAGGCTCTCGAGAGTGTTTTCAGAGGTGTTTTTCCCCATCTTGGTTCAGTTTGCATCAAGCTATCAATTTTGGTTGTGGGTAACGCCTTTGGAGGGAGCAGCACTTTTACCCAGAGAATTAGAGCTGGGGGTTGGCACATGTTCCCAGGCTCTTGAGTTTGAGTTGAGTCCAGACCACAGGGCCCTTTGACTTTGAAAAATCGAACACCATCAGCCCATCATCTCTCCTGCTGGGTGATCACTCCCACCTTGCTTAAAATCCTTCAGTGGCTTCTTTCTCTCTTTGTTAATCACTTTATTGAGATACAATTTGCATACCATAAAATTCACCCACTTAAAATGTACAACGCAGTGATTTTTAGTAAATATACCTAGCCATATAACCATATAATCCAGTTCAGAACATTTTCATTGTTCCAGTGATTCCTTCCTACATGTTTACGGTTCATCTCTATTCCCAGCTTTTGGCAGTCCCTAATCTATTTTCTGTCTCTAGGAATTTGCCTTGTTTGGACGCTTCATATAGTGAAGTCATACAATACTGTTATTTTTTAGGCTCCTTTCACTTAGCATAATGTTTTTGAAGTTCATCTAGGTCATAGCAGATATTAATAATTTGTTCCTTTTTATTGGTGAACAGTATTGCATAGCATGGATATATCACAGTTTGTGTATCCATTCACCAGTTGGTGGGTAAATTGTTTCCAGTTTGGGGCTATTATAAATAATGTTGCTATGAACATTTGTGTACAGGTTTTGTGTGGATATCTGTTGGGGAGATATCTAGGAATGGAATCAAATGATAAATTTATGTTTAATTTTTTAAGAAACTGCCAAAATATTTTCTGAAGAAGCTGTATTTGCCATTTGATATTCCCACCAGCTATGTCTGAGGGTTTCAGTTTTTCTACCTCTTTGCCATTATTTGTTGCTATCTTTTTGATTTGTAGCATCCTGGTGGTTCTAAAGTAGGATCTCATTGTAGTTTTATTTTGTGTTTTCCTAAGGAATAATTTAGGGACTTTTGTTGGTTCTCGAGATAAAGTACAGTAACCTCCATTTACCCATGGTTTCACTTCCCACGGTTTCAGTTACCTCTGGTCAACTGCAGTCCGAAAATGTTAAATGGGAAATTTCAGAAATAAACAGCTTATACCTTTTAAATTGCATGCCTTCTGAGTAGCATGGTGAAGTCTCTGACTGTCTTGCTCCTGTCTGGCCCTTTGGCACATCTACATATATGTTACCCACCTGTTAGTGTAGGTGAAAACTTAGTACGTAGAGGGTTTGGTACTGTCTGCAATTTCAGGCATCCACTGGGGGTCTTACCACGTGTACACCACGGATAGGGCACAGTCATGTATAAAACCCTTAATCAGACCTTGAACTCCTGTGTAATCTAGCTCGACCTGTCACCCTCTGTTCCAGCCACTGTTTCTGTGTTTTAATTAGGATACCTTTGGCTGCAGGTAACAAAATCTGTATGACAACCCCCAACAAGTGGAGTTAATTTGATTCATTAATGAAGACTAGCAGCGGGACTTCTCTGGTGGTGCAGTGGTTAAGATTCTGCCCTTCCAATGCAGGTTTGATCCCTGTTGGGGAACTAAGATCCCACATGCCATGCAGTATGGCCAAAAAATGAAAAAAAAACAAACAAACCAAAAAACAAAGACTAACAGCTCAGGCGTGGGTTCAGATGGTAGGTGTTAGGGTAGGTGTCTTTGTGATTCTTTTAGTCCTTTCCCTTTTTTTTCTAATGAACTATGCACTGCTTTTTTTTTTTAATTTTTAAGAAGTGTATTTTGTGCTTGGTCTTCATTAGTTTGTGGGCGTTTCTTTAGTTGCAGTGAGCAGGGGCTACTCTTTAGGTGCAGTGTGCAGGCTTCTCATTGTGGCGGTTTCTCTGGTTGCTGAGCACGGGCTCTCGGGCACCTGGGCTTCAGTAATTGCAGCCCCTGGGCCCTGAAGTGCCGGCTCAATAGTTGTGGTGCAGTGACTACACAGCAGCAGAACGGGCTCAGTTGCTCCGTGGCGTGTGGAATCCTCCTGGACCAGAGTTCAGACCCTTGTCTCCTGCATTGGCTGATGGGTTCTTTACCCCTGAGCCACTAGGGAAACCCCCACTTGGTTTTTTTTCATTTTCTGCCTCGTGTTTTCAAGGAGCCTACTGTTGCTCCAGAAAACTTAGGTCTAAGGCAAGAAGATGAGAGGAGCGGTGGGCAAACATTTTCCATGCCACATCCTCCAGGAAACTTCCTTTATGTCTTATCATCCAGAACCGTGTCCCTTGGCCACTTCTAGCTGCAAGGGAGCCTGGGGCAGCTGGATTTGCTGCTGGAGGCTGGCATGCTTTCACTTGAGCGTAAGCAGGAGCTGGTTTGAAGGCAGGAAGGCAGCTGTTAGGGAGGCAGCCAGCAAGCCCGTGGTTCAGATGCTGTGCTCTGCCGCAGCGCCCTCCACCCCACCCGCCTTCACCTAGCTCTGCCTGCCCGCCTGCCACTTCTTGGTTCTGATGTTCCTCCCCAGGGAGGCTACTGCCCCAGTGTTGCTGGGAGCTCGGCTGTGCTCATGCCCACGAGGCCTAGTTCCTCCCAGGACCGCACCCATCACACCTGGTGGCTGTGGAACCCTTCTCTCTCTCTCTGTAGATGGCAAGCCCCATGAAGGCAGGGACTCTGCATGTTCCCCACTCTGTCAACACTCGACACAGCACCTGGCCCGAGTGTTGCCCTGCCAACATTTGTCAAGTGAAAGAACAAAGAAAGTAAATGAAGAAACATAACAATTTGTTTTTTAGGTAACTGCACTGAGGCTTGATCAGTGTGATGAGAACCGCAGAAGTGACTTGAACGAATTTCATGTTTGGGCTGGGTGGATGGCCAGAATGCTGGTGAAAGAGCATTTGGGAGAATCCGCTATTACACTTGGCTCCTTTCTGAAACTGTATTCTTCTGGCAAACGACATCATATGCCCTTAATTTGAGTGTTAGCCTGATGAGCTCATGGCATGGAAGTGTTTTCTGTAGTTATTTCTTGGTTTTCTGAGACTTCCCTGCCCCATGCACCTTTTAGGAATATTTATAGGACGGAGTCCAGACTGTGGCTGTCTTTTGGATCTTTAACAGAATCTGTTAAGTAGGAAATTCTCAGTCTGAATCCCAGTAGAAATGTACTTCCTGTTCCTCCTCGTGCATGTGTCTGTTAGCTTGGTCTGTGCACAATAAACTACTGTGAGCTGTTAAATGATGGAAAATGAAAATCCTGACCTGGTGAGCAGACCTTTGAGTGGATGGGTCATTGGTAAGAAGCCGTCCGTAGGCAGCGGAAAAGGCATTTCAGATCGTGTGTGTGATCTGTTAGGAAAGAGAGGCACCGCCTTGGGATTCCAGATGTTGGAATTGCTCAGTGGAATAGATGCTGTCCTCTGAAAATGACTTTTGATTTCCTGGCTGCAGGCGTGTACAAGGTGACCCCTCGCTCCTGCCACCGGTTCGAGCAAGCGTTCTACACCTATGACACGTAAGTTGGGTGCTGACTGCTCTGTGCTGTCTGTGGAGGGGAGTGAGCGTGGATCTCTGTGACAGTTATTTCTGAGAACAAGGGAGTTTTTTTGTATGTTTTCTGGAAGTAGTAAGGTTAGGGAGTGAAAAGAATTTGTAGATAAGGATTTTAAGACACTTGGGTAAATAACCGAGGAAGCAAAGATAGAGCTCTTCCCCAAGAATTCTGTAAACCCAGGATGGAAGGCTGTGGTTTTGAACTGTCTTGCACGTAACGTCTGTTGAATCTTCCAGCCTCACTGATAGGAATTTCTCAAGCTCTAGTCTGCCATTTTCCTGTTTTCACAGATGCTTGTGGGTTTCACTGGAAATTAGAGACGTAAATTTTGGGAGTGGAGAATCAGTTTACCCTTAAAGACACTTGTATGTATTTCAGAAGCTTTCTCATGCCAAGCTAAGAGCAGTTTCACATAGTATATTTCAGGGTCAGGAAGGTCGCCCATAAAGGGCGTTGTTTGTGATCCTATGAGGATGTCGAGGTGATGTTATGGTGTTTTCTTTCCCCCTCTCTGATTTACAGGTCTTCACCCAGTATCTTGACATTGACAGCCATTCGCCACCACGTCCTTGGAACGATCACCACTGACAAAATGATGGATGTGACCGTGACAATCAAGTAAGGCCGGTGTTCCATGGTGGGCCGAGCGTGGGAGGCTGGGGGGCCAGGCCATCTTCTCTCAGAGCTGCTCTGAAAACTATTTTTGATTTGTTATCTCTAGGTATACATACAAATGGCCTTCGCTCTTATATGACATGGCCGTAAATTCACAACAGCCCTCCTTTCCTTTTATGATTCAGGAATTAACCATGGATGAGGAAGAGCCTCCCGACAGCTCGTTTCAGTGCCTCAAATTTCTGCCTGAGCTCTTTATACTTCCTGTCTCTGCTAAGGGGAAAAAAAAAAATCTCTGGTTTGTTCACTGTATTTCAGGTGTTTTAGCAAATTCAAAAAAATTTCCGTATTTTTCTTTAGACCATTTCTCGAAGTCTTGGGAAATAGAGATGGCACCTTGTGTGAGAAAGGTCGTGAGAGAAAGCGGGTGAAAGGCACTGTCTCGCTGAGGGCCACGTTTGCTTGCGCACCACCTTTGAGAGGAACTTTTGCCCTGTGGTGGCTGCATCTGACACCCTAATTTTCTCAAGAAATGAAGGGGTTTTAACAGTATGACTGCCTTTGTCAAAGAGAATGGCTATCTGAGTAACTTTCTTCCAACTTACCTTATTTGAAGTTGCCTTTCCAGCCATGTCTGCATTTTTCTGTACACCTCCTGTTCACCCATCCATCTGTGAAGAAAATACTTATGGAGCGTCTCAGTGTTGTGTTAAAGCACTGGGCATAGGCAACAGCCCCTGCCCTCGTGGAACTTACAGTCTCACGAGGGAGGCAGATAGTAGTCCAGAGCTATAAAACTGCAGCTGTGTTAAGTGCTTTGCATAGAACAGGCTTCATAGCTCAGTTGGTAAAGAATCCACCTGCGGTGCAGCAGACCCTGGTTTGATTCCGGGATTGGGAAGATCTGCTGGAGAAAGGAGAGGCTACCCACTCCAGTATTCTTGGGCTTCCCTTGTGGCTTAGCTGGTAAGGAGTCCTCCTGCAATGCAGCAGACCCTGGTTTGATTCCTGGGTTGGGAAGATCTGCTGGAGAAAGGAGAGGCTACCCACTCCAGTATTCTTGGGCTTCCCTTGCGGCTTAGCTAGTAAGGAGTTCTCCTGCAATGCAGGAGACCTGGGTTTGATTCCTGGGTTGGGAAGATGCCCTGGAGAAGGGAAAGGCCACCCACTCCAGAATTCTAACCTGGAGAATCCCATGGACTATACACTCCATGGCGGGGCGGGGGGGGGGGGGGGGGTGTCTCAAAGAGTCAGACACGACTGAGCAACTTTCACTTAAGTGCTTTGATTTTGACCTTGTTGGGGGGTTGGGGTCCATGCAGGAGAGGTAGGCTGCTGGGCCCAGGCCATGTTAAGGGTTTTAGCTTTGGCCCTGGATACTCTGACATATTTCAAGTAGATGGGTCATGCTTTTTGTTTCAAGAAAGTCCCCCTGGGTGCTGAGTAGAGAACAGATACAAGAGGCCCAGGAGTGGACGTTGACCAAGGCAGAGGGCAGAGAGTCCTTAGGAGACGGGCCGAGAGAGGATGGGAGCTTCATCTAGACGGTGGCAGTGGGTGGAGGGCAGTGGACAGATTGGAGAGTCATCGGGCAGACTGAGTGGTGAGACATGGCAGCAGGCTGACCATGTGGGCTCAGGGAGGGAAGAATATCGGGGGCAGCTGTTGGTCTCTGACTTCATTACTGGGGTTCATATTCACCAGGGTGACCAGGTGGTGCCGGAGCAACATCTCTTAGTAGTTTCCCACCTGAAAAGTGTGAATTACTGGTATGACTAGGAATTCACATTTTTACTAGTAGTGAGTCCATGTTATATTGTGTTTGGTCTTCATTAAGTTTATTTTTGTAACCTCAGAAGAGTTTTTGTTTTGTTGGCTTGTGCTGAGAGTTACATGAAATGCAGCTGGACATGGCCAGGGGTGGGGTCCCTTCTGGGGATCTTGTACTTCCCGGATCCAACACCGGGCTCCTGGTGGTCACCCTCCACAGACCTCCTCTGTAGCCTTCCCTGTTTCATATATGGCAGCTCCGTCTTTCTCGTTGGTCCTTGACAAAATCTTTTTTTCTCTTGCATCGCATACCTAGCTGATCCACCTGCAAATCCTGGGCTCTACAATCCATGGGAGTTGGTTCCAGGACCCCCCGTGGTTACAAGAATCTACAGATGATCAAGTCCCTTATAAAGCAGAGTCCCTTTGCATATAACCTGCTGCACATCTTCCCCTAGGCTTTAAATATATCTCAAATCATCTCTGGGTTACTTACAATATCCAGTGCAATGTAAATGCTATGTAAATAGTTGTAAATACAATGTAAATGCTACGTACATAGATACCAGCATGGGGCAGATTCAAGTTCTGCTTTTTGGAACTTTCTGGAATATTTCCCCCCCAAACATTTTCCATCTGTGGCTGGTTAATCCTCAGGCGTGGAGCCTGTGGAAGCGGAGGACTGACTGTGCGTCTGCCATCCGTGGCTTTCTTAGCACTTGGCTCTGTGCTTTGGTTTCACCCACTGTTGTCTCTCGCCAGTTCTGTTGCTGTAGCTTCCTGTCTGACCTCTGTTTTGGCTGTTGCTTCATAGCAGTGTTGTCCATGTGAAATCAGAGTGATCTTAGTAGAAGTGAAGTGAAGTGAAGTGGAGTCGCTCTGTCATGTCCGACTCTTGGCGATCCCATGGACTGTAACCTACCAGGCTCCTCCGTCCATGG
Source organism: Capricornis sumatraensis (assembly GCF_032405125.1). Taxonomy (NCBI): domain Eukaryota; kingdom Metazoa; phylum Chordata; class Mammalia; order Artiodactyla; family Bovidae; genus Capricornis; species Capricornis sumatraensis. The sequence goes on along the minus strand of NC_091071.1, from coordinate 27,547,250 downwards.
GATTTTCCAGGCAAGAGTACTGGAGTGGGGTGCCATTCCTTCCTGAGCCCCTAATAGAATATAGTCGCCCTCCTCCATCCCTGCCCGCCCAGCTCTCTCTTTCTATGCTGCTTTAGTTTTCTTTATTGTACTTATCATCTGACATCATTTTTCTGTTGGTCATCTGCCTCTTCTCACTAGAATGTGGATTCCACAGGTTAGGGGCTGCTGTCTGTCCTGTACAGTCTCCCCAGCCCCTGATTCTCTTGCAGAGCACATTCTCAATAAGGTTGAAAGACAGACGGAAGATGGTTGTGTGGAAGGAGCTCCACATCCTTTGGGAAGTTGACAGTTTCCTTCAGATCATAAAGTCAGTGATATTTCATCCTAGCCCAGATCTCCCAGATGCTTCCACATGGCAAAGAAGTTCAATTTCCTGTTTTTTTTTTTTTAAACTGTTTATCCCAAACAGGAGAAGACTGTGCCACAGTTGGTGGTCTTATGAGGTGTTTGGTTTCTTTTTAACTGATGGATCTCTGCTTGCAGAAGTGTCCGATTTCCACCGACCTCAGGGGTCCCTGACTCCATGTTCTGGGCTGCTCCTTTCTTCCAGGTCTTCCATTGACAGTGAGCCCGCCCTGGTCCTCGGCCCCCTGAAGTCTGTGCAGGAGCTGCGGAGGGAGCAGCAGCTGGCCGAGATCGAGAGCCGTAGGCAGGAGAGGGAAAGGAGCGGCGGAGAGGCCAGCAGCGAGGGGAGGACCAAACCCCCTGTGCAGGAGATGGTGGACGAGTTGCAGGGCCCCTTCTCCTACGACTTTTCCTACTGGGCACGGTAAGCGCCCATGGTGGGCTTTCCCGGCAGGGTCCTTCTGTTCAGATGTCCTTCCTTCTAGGGGTATAAGCCAGCCACATTGAAGTGTCTTAATTATTTTAGGTCCGGAGAGAAAATCACTGTCACACCTTCATCTAAAGAACTGCTCTTTTATCCTCCTTCCATGGAAGCCACCGTCAGTGGAGGTAAGTGTAAGCTCAGCTAGCCGATGACACACCGTCACAACTGTTCTTTTCCCTGCCTTTAGGATTCTGTTCTGTGCTGTTTTATAGTGAAGCCATCTTCATAAGGCATCTTCAGTCCCCATTGGCGCATAGATGTTACTATTTGATGAGTGAGTGAATGAGTGAGAGGTCTAAATCAGTAAACGTAACTCTCACTGTTAGAATTGGGGATCTTTTTGAAAAAGGACTTACTTTTCCTTGATGTTATCAGGTTGACACCAGAAGGCAGATGAAAAGCAACAGCATCCGTGGTTGAAACGTCTCAAATGTCTTCATGTATCTGAACTGTTCGTGATGTTTATTTTGGGTTGGGGTGATGGAAGGGTCTTTTGGGGATGAGATAACCAGGGAGCTGGTGGAATGTTTAGGCAGCTTTTGCCAGCATCGCGGGTTCAGTAAACTCTGAGCATTTGTGTGTTTGGAAGGAGAGTGTTGAAAGGCATGGCTGTCCAGCAGGCAGCCTGTCTGGGGCCTCCTTCCATGCTGCGTCCTCAGGTCTGGCTGCAGAGGCCCTGACCTGTGGTACTGGCTTCTCTCCTCACTTGTGGTCACTGAGGGCTGAGCAAGAGGAGCCGGGGAAAGCCAGCTTTGTTGGCTATTCCTGGTAACATTCCTGAAAGTTTAACAGGGCCGTTCATAAATGTTGGGAGGCTTGGGCCACTTGTAGTTACTGAGGATTCTGAGATAGTCAAAAGCCTCATGGGAGTTAACTTGGAATATCTGTTTTAGGCCCTTCTTTAATGGGAAGCCCCACTCTCTTCCTCTGTTTGTCTCTTTCCTTTGTAGAAAGCTGCCCAGGGAAGCTGATCGAGATCCAAGGGAAAGCAGGCTTGTTTCTAGAAGGCCAGATCCACCCAGAGTTGGAAGGAGTTGAGATTGTCATCAGTGAAAAGGGGGCAAGTTCACCCCTGATCACGGTCTTTACCGATGACAAAGGTGCCTATAGGTAAGCCCGTGACTAAGAACCAATTGGTTGGGACCAGTCAGGGAGCCCATGCTGAGTCAGACGGTAAAGAATCCACCTGCAATACAGGAGACCTGGGTTCGATCCCTGGATTGGGAAGATCCCCTGGAGGAGGGCATGGCAACCCACTCTTCCCTGGAGTGTTCTTGCCTGGAGAATCCCATGAACAGAGGAACCTGGCGGGCTACAGTTGATGGGGTCGCAAAGAGTTGGAACACGACTGAGCAACTAACACTTCCACATTTTCAGTCAGGAAGCCCAGGAAGGAAGCTGGGGAGCCAGGTGATGCTTCCTCTAGGATTTGAAGCAAGGCATCACCAGCGTTTCTTTCTTTTATTCAGTGTTGGGCCCTTGCACAGTGACCTGGAGTATACTGTGTCCTCGCAGAAGGAGGGCTACGTTCTGACTGCAGTGGAAGGAACCATAGGCGACTTTAAGGCTTATGCCTTGGCAGGCGTGAGCTTTGAGGTAACACCGTGTGCTTTTAAAAAGCGGTTTTATGGATTATAACAATCATACAATAAACTGCACGTAAAGTGTGTAATCTGACAGTTTCGACACGTGACAACACCCATGAGCATACCACCACAGTCAAAATAGTGGACACATCGTCACCCCTCAGAATTTCCTCGGACCCTTGGAAGCCCCTCTCTCCTGGCCCTCCCCACCCCTCTGATCTGCCTTCTGTCACTGTGGATCAGTTTGCATTTCTTAGAATTTTATATAATGGAATTATTCAGGCCGTACTCTTTTTACTCTGCCTTCTTTCACTTGTGATTTTGGAGATCTGTTGACTTCAGCTTGTGTGCATACCTTCTGGGAAGCATTTTAAGCTTTCATCCTTGACTCTGTTCTCTGTCAAAGGACACAGAATGTTCTTAGAGTGGAGTTGGTGTCTTTCTCTCTTCCCTCCCTCCTTCTTGGGAAGAAGCATGCTGTGTGATGGCCAGAGTGAGCCCGGAGACCCTTGAGGCTGAATGTTGTCGACATCGAGACCAAAAGAGGAAAAACATCCCATCACCTAATAAATTAAAATTCTGCATTGCAGAATGCCTTTTAAAACAACTGGAAAGATAGTCCAACTGGAGAGAAATATCTGTTCCATAAATAACAACCCCAGTTTACAAGAGTCTCCTAAAACCAATAAGAAAAAGACAAGCCAACAGAGAAAAGGCGAATCAAGGACATGAAAGGCCATTCGCAGAAGTCATCCAGGTCACTCATAATCACTCGGGAAACACTTGACTTCGATAGTGACTGGGCAAACGCAAAGGAAGTTACCATCGAAACACTGGGTTTGGGGTTAGAGTTGTAGTAATGAAGACACTATCCATTTTTTTTGGCAAGTGTGTGTTTTCCCATGCATAGGTAATTTAGGAGCTGGAAATGGCTACAGCCACCCTGGAGTTCAGTTCAGGGGTTTCTTTCTGGATTTCAAGTGCACACATCCACGAAGTCATTTCTACTCCTAGGAATTGACTGTTTGGAAAAAGAAAAACTTAATTGTGCAAAGATACACACACTTGGGGACTTTCACTTCGTCCCTTCTTTTCCATCACAAAACTCAGAGACTGGCCTGTGTGCCATGATTTGCCAACCCTTGCTTTAGAATGAGATGCAGCTTTTCTGAACAGTGAGGCTGATTGGTGGGGACTGGTGGACGAAGGCAGTGGGGGAAACAGCTGAGGCCAGAGAAGGCGACTTGGCCAGAGGGTTGGGGGCCCTCCTCCACCCCACTCCGACTCAGTCGCTTATGAAATCCATCAACAGTAGCCATAGTGTTGTCTCTTTGTGTGGGCACAGAGAGTTCTGGAAGGCTGCAAAGCAAATTGTTTATACTGGTTACCCTGGGGGAGGAGAGGAGACCTTCTGACCTCCCCTGCGGGCCCCAGTGAATGACAATAAAAGAAAAACTAACCGTGCAGAATTACCTCTTGACACCTCACGGTTTGTATGAGTTAACCTTGCTCTGGGGTTCCTTTCTCACCCCCAGATAAAAGCCGAAGACGACCAGCCCCTCCCTGGGGTCCTCTTATCGCTCAGCGGTGGTGTGTTCCGTTCCAACCTCCTGACTCAGGACAACGGTATCCTGACCTTCTCAAACCTGGTAAGGTGAACCACTACTGCATTGCCTGCCCGGCTCCCCCATGAGCGCACAAGGACACGGCGGCCGTGACTTGTGTATCGCTTGACAACGTGAGAACAGAAAACCATTGTGGAGTGCCTCACATTTCTTCGGGGACCAGCAGAACTTAATGCTGCTGATGCACGTTCCCTTCCGCACAGACGTCTTGTTTTCTGGTCTCCCACTTGTCACTGAGACAATGTAATTAATTGCCCTGGCCCCAGCGGCTCCTGTCTTAAGTGTCCCTTTGTTTCACCAGAGGATCTCATTGTTTATAATGCCAAGTCTCCTTCAGGGGGTGAGCTTGTGTTTCTTCTGCAAAGCACGCTCCCTGTGGTGGGTGGACAGCACCCATTTTCCACTGAGGATGTAGTCTGAAGCCCTGATTGGTGGACACGTCAGTTGGTCATCTTGTCAACCCTGGGAATAAAGTCACCATTCCAGAGATGTTGCAAACAGGCAGTGAAGTGTAGCCGAAAGATCCCAGACTGGGACGTGAAGCACTCCCACCTTCGAATCTTCCCTCTACTACTTACTTGCCATGTCGTCTCAGGCTAGTTACTTGACCTCTCTGAGCTTCAGTTGCTTCATTCATAAAGTTCAGATTTCTACCCTGCAGAGGTACTCTAGGTGCGCAGTAATGACAGCTGGTGTTAGAAAGGTAATTGCTGTCACTGTAATGATTTACTGTAGAGTTAGTTACCGTCTCTGTGTGTCTGGGAAGCCTTGGGGCTCTTGGGGCCTCATTCTGGCCTCTTTCCTTCATGACTTGAGCTCCCTCTAACGCCACCCCTCAATTGCAGCAGGGGCTCAGCTCGTGTTTGTGTCTTGGCAGAGCCCTGGCCAGTACTACTTCAAGCCCATGATGAAGGAATTCCGGTTTGAGCCGTCCTCGCAGATGATCGAGGTGCAGGAGGGGCAGAACCTGAAGATCACCATCACGGGCTACCGCACAGCCTACAGGTGGGCTGCCCCCTTTCTCGTCTTCCCCGGGCGGGGCAGTGGGATCACTCACACACTCTTTTCTCTCGGAACCCATCCCAGTCTTCAGGCTGGTTCTGTTTGGAAGACAAGAGCCATGAGACGCAGTCCACAGGTTCCTGACTGCCAGCCTTTTCTCCTAATGTCTCCCGTGAATGATTCAGTCACAGAGCTCCTCTTTTGAAATTGGCCTCTGAGAACCTACTGAGTTCCTAAAATTTTTATTTTTAAAAAACGTTTGAAACATGAGTTAGATTTTGGAAAGAAGGAAATGCATTCACTTGAGCAAAATTTGGAAATGTTGAAAAGAAGATATTCAGTGTGGAGTTTCCCTTCTGTCCTGGCCTCCCAGCCACGTAGGTGTTCCAGCATTTCTGAGTGCATCCAGAGATGGTTTATTCACATAAGTATTTATAATTATAGGCACACACATATGCACTTATATACATTTATAGAAGCACTTCAAGGTTGATTAATCAGAAGGAACAGGTTTAGAAAAACGGACCATTTTCAGTTGAATATAAAAATAGAATGAAAGGGGAAGTGATTTGTTTTCATTTTATTGGATGCTTCATTATTTAAAATGAAGTTTAACAAAAAATACAATAAAGTGGCGTGAAAGAAAGTAGCCTTTTTAAATTACGATTTTTCTGGAGCATCCCTTAAAACGTATAAGGAGAGAAATTGATGATAGGAATGGCCTGAGCCCTCTAGCAGGAAGGCTCAACTTGCAGGCGACACAGCTGGCAGGGAGTTGTCTGGGTCATTTGGGGTACAGTCCTCCACTGAGCTATTTTGCACTGTAAATTGTTGGTAAATGCCGGACACTGTCCCTGGAATCTTTTGTGTGCCTCAGAAAGCCCCGAGAATGTCGTGTTCCGTTTTTTCTCTTGTCTGTCTAGTTGCTATGGTACAGTTTCTTCCTTAAACGGAGAGCCAGAACAGGGTGTTGCCGTGGAAGCAGTGGGCCAGAGCGACTGCAGTATTTATGGAGAAGACACCGTGACGGACGAGGAAGGGAAGTTCAGGTTACGTGGACTGCTGGTGAGCCTTTGGATGTGTTTCGTTAGTGGATTTTTTCATACTGGGTTCAGCGGTGCCTGGGTTCAGTGGTGCCCCCAAGATTGCTAGGAATGAGGGCAAGAGGGTTGAGAGGGGGCATAGGGCTCTGAAACTTCCCAATCCTTATCTTAACTGACATATTCAATGCTTATGTAGCTGACATACTGGGTTGCAGTTTTATGGCAAAATACAGGTAGAAAACCATGTGTTTGGTACATCTTCTGCCTAGAACAGGTGGTCTAGCTTAGGCCAGCCTCTTAAATCAGATACCTGTGGAGCTCGAAGACAACTGTGAAAGGTTGGAGTGGACTGGGTGCCTGTCAGGAGCAGTGTGGACTGTGGATCGTAGACAGATCCTGGCCCATGAGAAGGGGCAACCGCCACGCAGCTCCAGCTCTTTGTAGCCATGTGGGAAGATAACTCAGGGTTGCCAGATGATTAGAGTTTATAAAAGAGAAGTCAGAAATTCATATCTCCACGTGACAACTCCTGATTTTTAGATATTGATCACTAATTAAATAAAAAAATAGGGGCTTCCCTGGTAGCTCAGATAGTAAAGAATCTGTCCACAATGCTGGATACTGGGGTTCGATCCCTGGGTCAGGAAGATCCCCTGGAGAAGGGAATGGCTGGTTACCCACTCTGGTATTCGTGCCTGGAAAATTCCATGGGCAGATAGGAGCTATGCAACCATAGGGTCACAAAGAGTTGGACACAACTGAGCAACTAACACTTTACTGGGGCCATGCTGTCCTTTCCCAAAGTTAAGAAGACCATGTCTCGTGTCTAGGCGTCCTCACTCTGATACTGGGAAGTCAGGGCAGGAGGTTGCTTGGTGAGCTAGGAGTGTTCAAGCCAAAGCAGGAAGGCAGGCTTGGGCGTGTCTCCTGGGGCTGTGCTGAGGACTGGAGAATGTCTGCTCTCATGGGCTAGCTGGGTGGGCTTTCTTTGGGGTCTGGCCAGCCTTACTGCGATGCTCCCTTCTCCACCTCCTCTGTCCTCGGGGAGGCCCTGCCTGCCGCTAATGCTAACTCATTAGCACTTTCAGTGTGTGTGGCGTTGCCCCCTTGTGGCCGCCGACCCCTTCCGTGGAAAAGGCCTCGGATGCTGGAGGAGTAGCCTTGGAAGCGGAGCGTGCTGTCACGCTGCCATTGGGACATGTTCCCAGGGCCCCAGGGCGCTCCCTGCTGTCCCCCAGGCCTGCTTCCCTTCCTCGTGGCAGTGGTTCCAGAGAGAACAGGTGGGCCGCATGGGTGTCCCCCGTCCCCAGGCTAGCTGCAGCCAGGACCCCAGGAGAGGTGACGGGTCCTCAGATCCGGGTCTCTGTCACATGTGTTCATGCAGATGCAGGCTTTGGCACTGCGTCCTTAGTTGCCTTTCTGCCTGGGTTTGAATCCTGCTTCTGTCACTTCTTAGCTGTGTGAGTTCAGGCAGGTGTCCCATGCCTTCTGTGTCCATTTCATCATCTGTAAAGTTGGAGAAGACTCTTGAGAGTCCCTTGGACTGCAAGGAGATCCAACCAGTCCATTCTGAAGGAGATCAGCCCTGGGATTTCTTTGGAAGGAATGATGCTAAAGCTGAAACTCCAATACTTTGGCCACCTCATGCGAAGAGCTGACTCATTGGAAAAGACTCTGATGCTGGGAGGGATTGGGGGCAGGAGGAGAAGGGGATGACAGAGGATGAGATGGCTGGTTGGCATCACCAACTCGGTGGACGTGAGTCTGAGTGAACTCCGGGAGATGGTGATGGACAGGGAGGCCTGGCGTGCTGTGATTCATGGGGTCGCAAAGAGTCGGACACAACTGAGCGACTGAACTGAACTGAACTGAAAGTGAGGATGAGGATCATGGCTGCCCTACAGGTTGGCTGTCAGTATGAAGTGAGTTAATACACACGGAGCGGTGCCTGGCGCACTGACTCCACAAATGGTTAGAAGCCAGGTCAGACCACTCCTTTTCCCAAGGTGTTCCTCACCAGAACTGCCAGCTTGGGGGATTGTGTACAGCTTTCCTCGGTTCAAGTCACAGCAGAAGGTAGGCCTGGGGGCCGTCTGTGCCCTTCAGTCTGCCTTCTTCTCAGGTGGACACAGTGTTCTGGCTCATCTCCCTCTTACGGTTGCAAGAATTCAGATTCTGCATCACCGTGTGGATTCCCCCGGAGTCTTACTGGCCCATACATATTTTTCTTTTTTTAATATTGGAGTACAGGTGCATTACAATCTTGTGTTTCTGCTGTACAACAGGGGGAATCAGCTCTATGCATACATATATCCCCTCCTCCCTCGAGCCTCTTTCCCGCCCCACCCCCATCCCACCCCCTTTCCACCCCTGTAGGTCATCTCAGAGCCCTGAACTGCGGCCCCTGTGCTATACAGCAGCTTTGCATTAGTGACCCATCTTACACATGGTAGTGTATATATGCCAGACATGTGTTTCTAAACTCACCAACTTAACACGTTTAATTTAACTAAACCAAATAGAGTTTCCTTCTCCACCTTGATAGATTCACGTTTCAATTAATGCTCCCTCACACCCTCCTCCTGGTAAGAGGTGTTAATTCATTAGCACTTTCAATGCTGTGTGGAGTCGCCCCCTTGTGACAGCCAGAGCCTTCCACATGCCAGGCCTCAGATGCTGGAGGCATGAATAGCCTTAGATGGTTCCTGTCAAAGGTTTGGACTTGGTTTGCCAGGCTCCTAGGGGACACCAGGCTGGAGAGCCCTGGTTGAAGATTTCCTCAGGATTTTGACCCCCAGGAGAATGCATTTCTGCAGTTGATCTTTCTGGGCAGTGTATTTGGTGAGGCATTTTGGGTGAGAAGCTGCCTGAATCTTGCTGCCAGAGGCTGAAGGTGAACCGCTGAGTCAGCAGCCAGGAGCGAGGAGCCGGGTGGTTGGGGTGGGCTCCTGCCCTGATCGGCATGGGAACGAGGGGGCAGTGCCCGCGGTCCCCATCTCCAGCAGTGCCATCTCCTTTTTTTCATGCCTTGCTACCGTTTTCTGAGGTGCAAATAGCTGTTGCTAATAGCTGTTTTGAAGAAGCCCAGTGCTGCCAGTCCTCACTGAGCTATAAAGTGAATTAATTTGTCTACTGGTGATCATAAATTTGACTTTTCTTGGTTTTTAAAAAAATAATAGTTTTACTGTCTTTGTAAAGGTCCCATATGCTCATTATAAGATAGTTCAAAGCAACATATTGAAAAGGACAAAATTTTGAAAGGGGAAAAAGTAGATCACCCTTACACTCCCCCCAGAAGGACTCATGGTTAATATAGAGGGAATGTTGTTTAAGGTGCTGCTCTGCTCACACACAGAGAGGGTCACAGTACACATGGTTTTAGGAAACCGGGCCGTGTTATCCTCACTGATGTACCAATGAGCAGCTACAGTGTTCGGGTTGTCCCCTCTGGGATGTACACAGTCGTCTTTGGACTCGGCCCCCGACTCCAGACGCTCATGTGTCCTCAGATTTGGTGTGCAGTTGGTGCTCAGAAGTTGGTCATTTTAGAAGTTCTTTAAACCCTGCTAGTATAAGTGATCTGTCACCCTTTGGGGAAAGATGCAGATCTTTTCTTTTAATAAATGTGTAAGAAAAAAAAAGTTCAGAAGTTGACAAATGGTGGGTTCATTTAGCCTATTAAAGCCTTTCGTAAAGCTGAATTTTATCTGATATGCAGCCTTCTGAGAAGTTTTCCTTTGAACTCGTATATCTTTCTCTATCAGAGTTGCCTCTAGCCCACATAGCAATGTACAAAACAAACAACTTTATTTCTTCAAGGCAGTTTGTTGTAGCTTGTTGTTTAGTCGTTGAATTATGTCCGACTCTTTTGTGACCCCATGGACTGTAGCCGGCCAGGCTCCTTTTTCTGTGGGATTTCCCAGGCAAGAATACTAGAGTAGGTTGCCATTTCCTTTTCCGGGGGATCTTCCTGACCCAGGGATTGAACCCGTGTCTCCTGCACTGGCAGGTGGATTCTTTACCACTGAGCCACCAGGGAAGCCCTTCGAGGCAGTTTACTTCCCTCTGTTGGAAACTGTCGTAATGTGCTGGCTTAGAACAAAGTGCTTTACTGCGGTCTGCTAAAGAGTGATCTGAGTAAATAACGTACATCCTTCATGTGTGCAGTGTCAACAAAAAAAAGTTTTTTAGAATAGTGAGTTTTGTTTGGGTAAACATCATATGTCCCTATACATTTGAGGAATAGAATAAAATGTATAAGGAGGAAATCTGTTGTAAAAAAGGAAAAATCTCAAATCCCACTTCCCAGAAATAATACCCCTTGGGAGTGGCATTCCAGACACCACTCAGTACATACATACAGGTGCAGGGAAGGGATGGACAGCAAAAGGGAATAATTTTATCATATTTATTAAACAAGAATAAGCTTATCTTGTTTGCAGTTTTGAAATCAGAAACCACATTTAATTTTCCTTGGGTAGAAGAAGCTGAATACAGTTTGAAGGAATTGTAAAACTTCAGAAAAAGGTTTCTACATCAGGGTGCTTTTTCAAGGAACTCTTAAGAAGGGTGATAGGCCTGGGAACCAAGGTGGGACAGAAACTTGTCCACCGGATGGGGGCCTGCAGGCAGAGCAGGCTCCAACCAGGTCTCAGGTGATAAGCCCTTTTCCAGATAAGTGACTCCTACATTTGTTTGCAGCCGGGCTGTGTGTACCACGTTCAGCTCAAGGCAGAAGGCAATGACCACATTGAACGAGCCCTCCCCCACCACCGGGTCATCGTGGTAAGATGTGGAATTCTTCAGCAGAATCAGTGCGTGATTGCATCTCTGATCAAAAATCCTTCAGCGTTCCTCTGGCTGGCTGCCTTTCATCTGTTGTAGGGGGGACGTTAGATCCTAATTAAGGGTCCTCTCAGAATAGTGTCATCTTTACAAGCAGCGTCTTTGGGCTTTTAATGAACAGCAGCGCTGTCTTGCATCCAGAGCAGAAATCCGAGCTGTTGTTTCCCCACTTCCCCTGCTAGCTCTGATCATTATTCTACAAGTTGAGGATCTTAAGGCCTAAGTAGCATTTTAGATCAAGGGAGGGTAATAAAGGGAACATGGGCTTCATCAGTGACAGGGCCACTGACGTGTCTTATCTTCAGGTGACCTTGTTCTTCTCACCAAGGAGAGTCTCTTGTTCTGTAAGATCATGACTCGGCTAACTGATCCCTAAGGAGGCAGCCCTCCAGGTTACAGGAGGTGTCCCTGGCATCATTTTCAGTGAAGTTTTTTTCCCATGGAATAAGTCTCATTTGCTAGACCAGAGGATTTGGGGCCAGACAAGAAGCCTTTGGTGGCTTTATTAGGTGGCATTAGGGATAAAGATTACGATGGGTCCAGAGGCTGGTGGGCCATTCAGGAGTTTTGGCCTAGACAGTGAGTTTTCTTGATGTCTTTATGGCCTTTGGCATTTTAAGTGGCTGTGATGGCTGCATCTTATTTTATATTTTCCTGCCATGGGGATTCAGATCGGGATCCCAGGCAGTCATGTGGACTACAGCCCCACAGATGAAAAGGTGACTGATGGGGGCACATGCCCACCCCAGGGGGTGTGGAGGAGCTGGGGCTTGACTCCTGCCAATTCCTGCCAGGCAAGAACATCCTTCTCTTTTTCAAGAGCCGCTGGGAAATCTGGCTCTTTTAGTATGAAATTTCTTTTGAAAATGTTGATAAGTCATTAAAACTTAAGGAAAAAAGTACTGTCTTTGTCAAAAAGCATGTCCATGGCAAGATGTCACCCGTCTCCTCTCAATTTGGGACTTTAGATTCAGGCTGCTTGAACAGCAAGCTTTGTTCCCTGAATGCAAAGGGAAGTCGCTTGGAAATAGAGCTCCAGGGGTGTCCCCTGCTGGAACAGAGGCCCCCCTCTTCCAGCTTCCTTGGCCCAGCTTGCTTTCTCTCTTCCCAGGTTGGGAATAATGACGTCGATGATGTGAACATCATAGTTTTCCGGCAGATAAATCAATTTGACTTAAGTGGAAACGTGATCACTTCCTCTGAGTATCTTCCTACATTGTGGGTAAGGCCAGCTGTTGATGATTAACATGCTCTGCTCTTTCTGGCTTCGAGACAAGAGGGAGCAGGATATCCAGGCCTATCTAGCCCTTGCTTTAGCTGAGGGTTGAGGTTGAGATTAAGAATCTTCAGTCCCAGCATGTGTCTGGTGGAATGACTGCTAGAGAAAAACGTGGTCTGGTTTCAGATGACAGTTTTGCCAGCCTTGTGTGTCTTTAGAAGCACCACAGTAGAAGCCTCATGAATGAGCAGTGTGATCTGGGATCTGAAACAGAGAGATGGTTTTGGGCAAAGCACCTGCTCACTTTCTAAATTCTGTGCAAGGTGCGTGTGGCAGGCAGTGGACTCAGAGTCAGACGATGGTGGGGACAGGCAGCGAACCTGGGCTGGAGGGAAAGAAAGGCCACCAACAGAACACTAAACTGCTCCTGGAAGTGGCCAGGAGCCCAGTGCCAAATGGGAACGTGTTTGGAGTTTAAGGAGCAGCTGTGGGTTGAGGTGACAGTACACGGTGGGGGGCACGCCGAGTGAACAAGGCTGGCAGTGATGATATCAGGTGACCAGGCTCTCTGGGTCTCCATGGGGACAACAATGATGCCCCTTTGGGAGTCAGGGTTGGTGATGATGTACGTGAAGTGCCTGCCCTGCCCCTGGCATGTTACAGATATGTTCTCTTTAGTGTTACCACTGCACTAACAGGTGTTTACTCTTTTGAGCATTAATGTAAGTTGTCAGAATCTTAAATTTTAAAACATTTTGACAACTGTCACATCACTGGTGTCTCAGATGCATTAGGAATGGCCCGTCGGGGAGGATGGTTGCCCTTTCAAAGATCGGCGTTTCCAGAGTTCCTCTCCCCTACGAGATGAGCCATCCCACGGTGTCGAAAATGCGGTGGTGTTTATCGCGTTGGAGTTTTAAAAGCACACCCTGCTTTGTCTCTGCTCTCCAGGTGAAGCTTTACAAAAGCGACAACCTCGACAACCCGATCCAGACGGTGTCCCTGGGCCAGTCCCTCTTCTTCCACTTCCCGCCCCTGCTCAGGGACGGCCAGGTGAGCCTGCTCCTCTCCGCGCTGTCTTTGCTAGAACGACTCCCCTTTTCTGCTGAAGGAGCTCAGTTTTCCCACTTTTTCCCCTCCTGCCACCTTGCTGACACAGTTGAGTCAGAGGAGGTGGGGCTCTCTAGGGATTTTTTTTTCCCAGAATTAGCTCCTTTTCTGTTATAAAAATAATACACATTCATCATGGCAGCAGATCCGGGAAGGGGGTGGAAATCAGACATAATACTGTCATTCAGAAACAACTGCTGTTAACAGGTCAGTAGGTTTCCTTTTGACCTTTTTTGACGCATGTGCATGTGTGTATAAATATAACAACACGTGTGTCTTCGTTTTAGTAATATGAAGCTGGGACTGTTTTGTACATTTTCTCTTAATCTGTGCTTTTCAGTGAAGACTTTATCACCCGTCCTTTCTCATGCATGATATTTAATGACTGCACAGGAGACCATGATAGAGAAAATACCGTGATCTATGTAACCAAGGCCGTCATCACTTACTGATGACGGGATGTTTGCCATCAGCTCTAATTGCACAGAGCCAGCTATTGTGGCTGCCCCGGTGGCAGCAAACTTTGGAGAGAGCTTGGTTCCTTTTGGGGACTTAGCCTGAGAGCATGAGTGGTGAGCCTGTGTGGTTCCTCCCCTGGCTTCCTGCCACCTGCCACAGGGATGATCCTCTGGCCTTTCCCAGTGTGAAATGGCTGTGAAATAACAAAGCAGGTTGTGACAGAGTCTGGGGCCTCCCCCGCACTGCTCCAGGCGCCCGTAGTAATCGACCCACTTCCGGCAGCACTACAGTGTGGTCACAGGCTCCCCGGGGCTCGCAGCCTGCTCGGTGCCTTACCAGCTGAGTGACCCTGGGCACATCACACTTCCCTTCTTCGGGCCTCTCTCCCCCCATCTGTGAAATGGGGCAATAGTCCCGATCTTGTAAGTGGTTGAAAGCATACGCCTAACGTGCTCACAGCTCTGGGCCCCTGGCTGGGGCTCAGCACACAGGCCTGTGACAGTGACCAGGACCTCTGCAGTGGGTGCCGCATTCTTAGAACTCACCAGCTAATGAGCCGAGAATCGTCCCTTGGAAGTCAACCTTGTTTTGGATGAAAAACAGTCTTCCTCAGTTTAACCGTGTGTCTCCCTCATCAGAATTCATTCATCAGAACTGTGTGTGTTTTGTAAAGTCAGGTTCTCTAAAGACCATGTAGCAGCCATGGTTTGATACACTTAGAAAGACAAGCCGTGGGCTCCGAGCGCCTGTTCAGAGATGGCAGGGTTGTGCGGCTGACCCTGCTGGACTGGTCCGCTGAGGCCGCCACGTGTGAGTTAGTGACCTAGGCCTGGACGTGTAAATTTGGGGGTTCCTAAAGGAAGCACGAGGTCCTTTGCATCACAGTCACGCATTAGGACTTAGTATTCATTTGCTTTGCCCCAGCTGCCCTTTGTAAAAACTGCCCCTCCCTCCTTGTGCCCAGAATTACGTGGTCCTTCTGGACTCCACGCTGCCCAGGTCCCAGTACGACTTCGTCCTGCCGCAGGTGTCCTTCACAGCAGCGGGCTACCACAAACACATCACCTTGGTCTTCAACCCCACGGTAAGGAGAAGGGGGCTTCCGGGCGTGGAGTGTGCAGTGGTCCCAAGGTGCCACTGAGTGCTTTTCAGACCTCCATCCATGTGGCAAGCTGGTGGAGTCCTCGTCCCTGAGATAGAAGGCAGGAGGCTCGTGTGTAGGGGAGCCTGTACTTGGACGTGGCCCTTCTGCTGGTTTCCAGCTCGTGCTTGGTGACTTGGCCTCCACGGTCTTACCCTGAGTAGAGGGTTCCTCCTCTGGCCCCAGGAAGAAGCACTTGTCTCGTTCACCTCAGCAGAGACTGAGGAAGTGACAGAGACGAGCACGGCGGGAACTGTTTGTCTCCGTGTGGAGGCACACGCAACCCCAGGGAGGAGCAGTGCCTCTGCAGAGGGCACTAGGGCTGCAGCCTGGACGTCCGCCGGGCACCTCCCGGCTCCGGGGAGCGCGTGGGCAGCCGAGGCAGCATGGAGGTGCTGCCTGGTGGGGCCCAAGCGATCAGGCCTCATCCCTGCTGCCAGGAGTGTGGCCCCACTTCTGAGACTGTGGGAGCGGAGCCACGTGCCAGGGGAGGGAAGGCCTGGTGGGTCCTCATCCCAATCCTTCGTGGGGAGGTGCCTCTCTTGCACCCTTCTGGTGGCTCAGAAAGACTGAGTGACTTACCTGGGGGTGCTCGGCAGAGCCAGGTTCTCACGTCCCAGCCGCCGGCGGGGTGGCTCAGCACCATACGCTTATGAGGGTCGTCAGGGCTCTTCACTGCATCCCGTGCTGAATCTCAGTTCCGACAACCACGTTCCTCACGTGTCCCCCAGTGTTTCACGCGTGGCTAACCACTCCACACACCTCGTTATTCCCCACAGTAGGTGCTGTTCGTATTATCGCCATTTTTTAGTTGAGTCAACCGAGTCTTAACAAGACTGCCCAAGGCCACACGGGAAGACCCGGCCTGCAGCCTGGACTGCGGTCCTCAAAGCTTCGCCTTACAGTTGCTCTGCCTCTCCCCACTGACTCCAACTTGCTCTTAAGGATTTACTTTGATGGAAACTGGTTTGGGATCTAAGACAAGTCAAAAAATGTGGGGGCAGACAGTTAGGGATCCTGCTGCTATTCTTCTGTTTATTAAGGGAGCGTCTCGCTCTGGCTGTCGTCTTGGGTCAGAGGCCCTATGGTCCTTCTCCTTCCTGAATGTCCGCAGATGCTTTGATCTTGGGACCTCTTTACACTGTTAAAATTCATTGCGAATCTCAAAGACCTTTGGTTTGTGTGGGTTATATGTATATTTATCATATTAGAAGTGAAAACTGAGACATGTGGAAAACACAAGCCTCCACAGGCCACACGTCCCGTTACCTGTCAGAGTGAGGACGTCGTCGTGTTGCAGCCTTGGGAATGTCCCCTACCCCGTTGTAGGAACATGAGAGGGAGACTGGCATGTTGTATCTTCACAGTATAATGAGAGCAGTTTGGACTGTGCAAATCTCCTGAAGGAGGCTCCCGGGCTGTACCTTGAGAACAGCGCTATGGCTTGTTAACCTGTTTTATCATCATCCGAAAGTTCTTTATTTGTTTCCATTGTCGAGGTGGAGTGAGTTAGTTGGGATATAAGTTCATTTGCTATTACAGAGACCCAGCACTTCAGGGCTTCAGCAGGAGGGAAGGTCTTATGTTGACCTCCCGGGGGTCGTGCGGAAGCTCCTGGGTGTCGGGCTCCTCCTCTCCGTGGCTCTGCTGTCCTCCAGCACATTGCCCTTCCTGGAATGGCACAGTTGGCCGGAGGCTGTCCAGTCAGCAAGGAGGAAGGGCACACCCAGGGTACAGCCTGGGTGTGGCACTTGTCCCTTCTCTTCCTGTTCTGTGGCCAGAGTTGACCCCGGGGCCCCACCTGGCTGCGAGGGAGGCTGGGAACTGTGTTCTGTTCTCACTGGCCCAGCTGACAGCCTGGCCTCCCCTGGAAGGAAGGGTGAGCGGCCCCGGGTCCCCAGCACTGCTTCGCCGCCTCACTGGCACTTGCTTGGTGCTCACGGCGTCCCCGAGTCTGGAACAGTGGGTTCTTGATGCCTCCTTAGAGGAAAGAGTCCCTGGATGCGGCTGGGGCTCAGCAAAATGAGGCCCTCATACATTTCAACCACAGGGTCCCCTGCCGCCCGCAGCTCTGCGTCTCCTCAGTGTAGACAGTGAAGGGTCCGGGGGTGAGGAGCACCTTGTTCTTGGAACCTGGTTATTCCTGAGCTTCAGAGAGCAAGTGAGGGGAGTTTGTGCGGCAGAGGATTCACTTGGGATTTAGTTGTGTTGCTCCAGTCACTTCTTTTGGGTACTGAGTGTCTGGGTCACGTGGGTGCTAGGGGTCTTGAGGAGGCCGGGCAGGACTGGGCTGCGGATGGGGTGCTGGCGGAGAGCTGGTCTGGGGTGACGGTGCTCTGGGTGTTCGCAGAGGAAACTGCCCGAGCAAGACATCGCCCAGGGATCATACATTGCCCTGCCCCTGACGCTGCTCATCCTGCTGGCCGGCTACAACCACGACAAGGTAGGGGGCCCGAGCCCTCAGGGCAGCAGGCGTGTGAGTCGGGGGCGGACCCCTCACAGCTGGGACGTGGCCGGGGAGGAGTGGGCATTGTTACAGAGGTGGCCGTGTTTCATGATAATGGTTTAATAGCTGGGTCCAGTCGGGCTCTTGCAACCCTATGGACTGTAGCCCACCAGGCTCTTCTGTCCATGGAGTTTTTCCCAGGCAAGAATTATGGAGTGGGCTGCTATTTCCTTCTCCAGGGGATCTTCCCAAGACCAATGCCAAGGCCTCCTTTCAAGGCTAGAAGTCTCTTGTATCCCTCCTACCCCTTAACCCTGAAGTACCTCTGGGTCTCTGGTGACCCTCTCTGCGCTCGGCTGGGCTGAGAGCACAGAGCGGCGGGGATGGGCTGGGGCAGGCCAGGGGCGGGGACTTTGGTGTCCCGCTGGACAGAAGTCTCCTGGAGCCCCCTTCTCTCATACCTTCTTTCTTCCCAGCTCATCCCCTTGCTGCTGCAGCTGACAAGCCGCCTGCAGGGAGTCCGAGCCCTTGGCCAGACGGCCTCTGACAACAGCGGCCCGGAAGACGCAAAGAGACAAGCCAAGAAACAGAAGACAAGGCGGACGTGAGGGATCTCCCTTGGGACAGGCCCCTGGTGTGGAGGACGCGCGTGACTCTTGTCATCAGCTCCGCGGGCGCAGCCACCCATCAGCCTCTCCTCCCTGGCCCCGATGTGACACCGTGAAGGAACCCTCCTGTCATTCTTCAGAGCACAATTGATTTTCTGAGTTGAAGATAATTTATTATTTTTATTTTTGTCAAAGAAGTGTTTAAGCTGTGCTGGTGGTGTGCGAATGTTATCCTGAGTCTTCCAGCTTCATTTGCAAAAAGAATTCCAGTAAATGGGTGTCTTGACTCCCAAATCAAGCTCCTGTTGGACTGACCCTCCCCTTAACATCCCTGTGCATCTGAGGTCCCTGCTGGAAACCTCACAGCCTGTGTGCACTCCTAAGAGGGTGTGTTATGCGGTAAAAAGTCAATAAAATGGCCCACTTGTTTGTGTTGTAGCTCATCTTGGGTGCAGTCCTTGGAGGACCCTGGCCTAATGCTGGGATCATGATTGAGCTGCCTGGAGGGACATGTGGGTCCTGAGTGAAGCCGAGATGGCACGCGGCAGCTGGCTTTTGGCCTCAATGATAGGAAAATGGGAGAGGTGGTGGGGGGTGACGGTGTGAAGAGCCCTGCCTTGGTTGGGGGTGGTGACGGTGTGAAGAGCCCTGCCTTGTCTGAAGGAGTCCGAGAGGCACCCTGCACTCTGCTATGGGATCATGCGTTCACATCTCTAGAGAAGCCAGAGAAACTAAGTTTTCTGTGAACTCTTCCAAGTTTTAAATGTTAGCGACAAATTCAGTTTGTAACTTCTGGTGAAACAAAATGCATACGTAGGCTGTGTGAAGCTTGAAGGCTGCCAGTTTGCATAAGGGATCCACAGGAATTCTCAGCATTTGAACAGCATTAATTTCATCCTTACGGGAAGTAATTGAGTTAGGTTGGAAGCAGCGACATCCAGCCATCCAATGCTTATTGAGCCCCACGTGTGACAGGCATCGGGGCTATGAGACGAGCAGAACAGACGAGTATAAACTTCAGGAGCTGGATGAGGACGACCCCATTTTGTTCCTTGTCGTGTCCCTGGCGCTCCCTGTGGAGTGGGCACTTTAGAAGGAACAGATGATGAATGCATGCGTGGATAGGCGAGGATGTGGACACGTGGCACCCGCTCTCAGAGCGCGCGGCCCATCCACTGTTGGCTAGAAGACAAGCCTGTCAGGGGACAGGGCAGGGCGGAGAGCCAAAGGCTTCCTGGTGGAGGAGGCTCAAGTGGCCAAAGGGGCACAGAGCAGAGGTCAGGTCCCACCTGAGAGCTTAGGGAAGCTTCCTGGCACGATGTTTAGGCTGAGTCTGGAAGGACCCAAAAGGGAAAGAGGAGTAAGGCAGGAGGTCTCGCTGGGCGCCACGACCAGTGAGGACAGTCAGCCTGAGGATTCCCGGGCTCCAGGGGGCCTCCCGAAGAGCTGCTGCATTTCCAGTCCAGCGGCTGTTGGGCTGTTGGCCATTTCACAGGTATTACTTTTTCACTGTGGAAGGAAGTACGCTCTTGGAGATCTGGGAGAGACGAGAGGCATAATCCATTTCTTGGAGTGTTTTCTAACTCTTCTTCCAAGTGGACACCCAGAAACATGCCTTTTAAATGTTAATGGGGCTTTTTATTGACGCAGTGTAAAGGTTAAGAGCTTGTGGAAGATACAACTAAATGTCAGTGTGTTCCATCCAGTTCCGGACGCCGCCATGAAGGGGCAGTCTTTCCCCGTCGCTGCTGCAGGTCACCTTTCTTGCCGGTGGGTCTTCTGAAAGGGCTCTGTTCCTGGAAAAGAAAAGGCTGCTGCCTTTCTCAGCCCGGATGGAAGTTCGGCCTGTTCTCTTGCCTGTGATTGTCTTCATTTCTGGCAATCTCAGGACAGCTCCCCTGCCCCCTCTGTGAGGTGTGAGGATGAATAGATAGAGGATTTTAAATGCAGCAAAAGTTATACAAGACAGACGGGTCCCTGAAGAACTCCCTTGCTTGCGCCTTTTTGCTTATTATAAGTAGCCCAGCCTCAGCGAGGATACCCCCAGAGACTGACTGACAGGAAGGTGCCATTCTAAGGTGCTGGCTTCACCTGAGTCTTCCCTGGGTTTCCTTTGTTTGGAATGTTATCATCCAACCAGCAAGGATGGTTGGACGTGGGTGGGGGGGTGCTGGAGGTGGGCATGGGGAGTGTGTAGGGGGCAGGGGCTACAAGAGAGAGGTAGAGGGAGGAGGTGGTCCTCGTGCTCAACTCTCCAGGGTCTGTGTTCAGCTCTCGAGAGACGAGTCATGAGATGAGGGAAAAGCGAATGATTGCCTCCCTGAATGAGGAGCAGCAGCGGAAAGGAGTGGACCATGTGCCGGACACTGCACTGAGTCCTTTCATGCATGAGATGCTGGGTCTTCAGGACCTTACGACATGAGTATGTTTTCAACTCCGCCTCACAGGAGGAAACAGACTTAGGAGCATCGCAGCCACTCAGTGGCAGAGCTGGGGTTTGAACCCGGCTGCAGGCTCTTAACCACTGTGCTCTGCCGTCTCCTGCTGTACAGAATGAGACGGGGCATCTATGTGCCAAGTTGGGGATAATTCAGGTGTTGAGAAAGAGAATGTCATATGCCAGAGATGTGGGCATGAGCTGTGATCAGTTTAGTCAAAGCACCGTGACATGTAGCCGTGTGTGCGACAGAGGGTCAGGCCTTTAACTGTTCCTTCAGCATTGTTTCTAGGACCAGAGTTACATGGCTAAATGCTTAAACCCAGTTCCCCAAACACAAATCCAAATCCAATGGGCAGCATTTCCTCTTTCCTCGAAAGCTGGAGCAACCTGATGAGGGGAGTTGGGAAGGATTCTGGGAACAAAGTTTGTGTGGTTCCATTCCATTCTGTCTAAGCTGAATGCTCACTGGGAATGAGGACTGTGTCTCAGCCATCCACAGTTCCAGGCCCTGCACACAGTAGGGGCCTGAGGAATGGAGCCCGCCTCAGACTGACTCCCCCCAACAATCCCCACAGCCTTTTCATATTGGGGCCCCTCGCCACTGAGTCAGGGCTGGACTCAGGTGTGAGTGGTGACATGTGCCTTCTCAGATGGGGTTATAAAGGGCATCGCATAAACAGATGAATGGATGAAGACCATGTGGTGTGTGTATATATACAACTCAGCCGTAAAGAAAGCGAAATGATGCCATTTGCAGCAACGTGGACGCAACCAGAGATTATCGTGCTAAGTGAAGTAAGTCAGACAGACAAATACTATATGATATCACTTATGTGTGGGATCCAAAATACGACACAGATTATGAAACAGAAATGGGATCACAGACAGCATAGACGGATGGTTGCAAGGGGCAGAGTGGGAGGGAGAGGGACGGGCTGGGAGTCGGGTTGGTAGATGCAGACTGTTACGTTTAGAATGGATAAACAACGAGGTCCTAATGTATAGCACAGGGAACTATACTCAATATCCTGTGATAAGCCATAGTGAAGGAATGTGTCTAGTACAGTGTATGTGTATAACTGAGTTACTTTACAGCAGAGGTTGGCACAACATTGTAAATCAACTATACTTCAGTAAGGGCTTCCCAGGTGGCTCAGAGCTAAAGAATCTGCCAGTTCAGGAGATGCAAGAGATGCAGGTTCGATCCCTGGGTTGGGAAGATCCCCTGGAGCAGGAGATGGCAGCCCACTCCGGTATTCTTGCCTGGAGAATTCCATGGACAGAGGAGCCTGGTGGGCTACAGTCCACGGGGCCACAAAGAGTCAGGCATGACTGAGCAACGGAGCACACACACAGCATACTTTAATTAAAAAAATAATAATAATGGGCTTTGTGCTTGCCATTTTGTTCCTGGGGGAGACCAGCTGCCTTGTGTGGGGATACATAGGCAGCCCCCTGGAGAACTGAGGTCCCTGGACAGCAGCCAATCCAGCTTGCCAACGAGGCATTTCAGGGCCCCAGGACCTGTATCCTTCAGCCCTGGTCAAGCCTTTGGATGGCTGCAGCCTCACCCAACATCGGACTGCTGCTGCTTCAGAGACCCTTTCAGAAACCCTGACTGGCTGAGGTCTTCTCAAATTCCACGCAGAATCTGTGAATATGATGGATGATTGTATTAGGCCTCTAAGTTATGGGGTAATTTGTTATACAACACTAGGTAGCTGGAATATTACTCAATAAAGGTGTATCATCAATGGACAGTGACTGAGAGACCTCCAGTAAATCAGTGTATTCTACCTGTGTTAGTCAAGGCTATTTTCATTTCAAGTAATAGGAGCCCAACTCCAACCAGCTTAAGCAAAACGGGGCATTTCACTGCCAGTGTAGTGGAGAACCCCACGAGTGTCGAGCACCATTCATGGCTGCACCCAGTGTATGTCTTAGCCTCCCAGTTCTGTTTCCCTTTGTGAGTTGACCGTGCTCTTCCCTCCATCAAGGCTCTATGCCAGCTCTCAGTGCTTAGCTCTGAAAGAGCCCTTTGCTGGAAACCGGCCGTCTTTGAAACCAGGTCCACAGCTTCTCGCTCAGTCATGCTGTGCCTGAGGCAGGGCAGCCGTGGGAAGACCCACTGTGAGTGAAGTTTGGGAAAACTGCCTTTTGACTTCTGCCTGTCCTGCTTCTGCAGAAGGTGGTCACCCTGCAGCTTTGGGCCTAAATCATCCCAATTTGCAGGCCCAACAGAAAGAGAATTCCCATCCCACAGACCCTGTGTCTTTCTGGGGAAGGTGAAGGACTGATGGGCAGACTGCAGGATTGCAGGGGCCCGGCCAGGCCCCAAGCCACAGCTCCATCCATGCCATGCGAAGCTCCTGCAGTGGGGACTAGCATTTCCCAGAGAAACAAGGGATCCTGGGTGGCAAAACCAATAGAAGTCAGCTCTCCTCCCTTCGTGGCTTGATGACCAGGTCGCAGTCACTCACCATTTCTGGCTTTATCTTTACATTAGCAAATAACCATGGCTTTGTTACAGCATGCCCAGGGGAGCGAAGAAGCTCATCTTGCTGTGGGCCTACTGTGTGCCAGGGCCCAGGGGAAAGGTATGCAGAGACCCCCTTCCTCCCCCTTCTCGGGGCCATTCATGCTTCATGATACAGTGGTGGGATTGCAGGGGGAGCTTGGCTACTGTCACTGAGTCCTTCTGCTGTCCCCCCACACCTGGGCTTGTCTGTGATGCCACGCACTTCCATACCCTTTCAGATGAGCGACTGTTTCACTGTTCCACCGTGTGGATGAAACAGCAGCCCATCTTGCATTTGCTTTTTGGAACTTCAAGATTCTGTAAAATAGATGAATGCATTGGAAGAAGTGGTCCCCATGTCTGTGCAGAATCTTTGCCTCCGGGGACTGATGGCTGCCCCTCCCTGTCTAGTCTGCAGGGGAGATGGCTGGCAAGAAGAGGGAAGCTGACAGCTGCTGTATTATCCTGTTTCTGCTCTTGCAGCTGAGAGGAAGAGGTGGCTGACCGCCGCTGTGTGATCAAACTCCAGATGGGCCTCTCTCGCTTTCTCTTCAGGGCTGGGGTGGATGGGTATATGGAGAAGGAACATTCTGCTGCCTACCCAAAATGCTGCTTCCCTTGCCAGTTTTGGGAACACTTCACCGAAGTGATGAGTGATACTTAGTTAGTGGTGGCAAAGAACTGATCACATGTGAAGGCAAGGTCTAAGAGTGACAGTGGTTGAGGGTGAGGGTCTGCAAACCCCGGCCCCCAGAGTCTACTTCTGTTCTGCAAATAAGTTTATGTATATAACTTTTTAGAATTCCATATATAAGTGATGCCATATGACATTTATCTTTGTTTGATTTCACTTAATATGATATTCTCCATGTCCATCCATGTTGCTGCAAATGGGATCATTTCATTCTTTAAAAAAAAAACTTTTAACTTTATATTGGAGTATAGCAGATTAACAATGCTGTGATGGTTCCAGGTGGACAGCAAAAGGATTCAGCCATACATATGTATTTCATTCTTTTTATGGCTGAATAGTATTTCATTGCATATATGTAGCACATCTTTTTGGTCCATTCATTTGTTGAAGGACATTTAGTTTGTTTTCATTTCTTGGCTATTATCAATAGTGCTACTATGAAATAGGACTATATGTATTGTTTTTGAATTACAGTATTCATCTTTTCCAGATATTTGCCCATGAGTGGGATTGCTGGATCATATGGTAGCTCTATTTTTAATATTTTTTTTAAGGAACCTCCATAATGTTCTCTATAGTAGTTGCTTGCAGACATAGAAAACACACTTATGGTTACTAAAGTAGGGGAGGGATAAATTAGGAGTTTTGGATTAATGCACTCTTTAAGACCTATTGTATAGCGCAAGGAACTGTGTTCCATATCTTGTAATAACCTGTAATGGAAAAGAACCTGAAAATTAAATATATACATATATATATACACACATATATATATACACATATATGTATATACACACACACACATATATATATCTCAATCACTTTGCTAACATAACAGGGTAAATCAATTATACTTCAATTTTAAAAAAGTTTCAAGTTGCTAAAACACAAAACAACCCCCTCCCCAAAACTACAACCCCACCAGGCCAACTAGTTCGCTACTGTGTTGGTAAATAAAGTGTTATGGGAACACAGCTATGCCCTTTCATGTGCAGATTGTCCGTGCTATTTTAATCTGACAACAGTGGAGGTAAGTAGTTGTGGCAAAGACTGTATGACCCACAAACCCTGAAATATTTACTATCTGCCCCTTTATGGAAAAGGCCTGCTGACCTCTAGTCTAGTGGGCACTTTGTAAAGTTTGATTTGGGCAGGGAGACACTGGTTCATTTGACAAGAATTATCTGAGCATCTGGACTATGCCAGACCCTGCTCTGTGACTGGGGGTTTAGTGGTGGGAACGTGCACCCAGGCTTAAACACCAGGCTCCTCCATCCCTGGGATTTTCCAGCAACAATAGTGGAGTGTGCTGCCGTTTCCTTCTCCAGGAGATCTTCCCAACCCAGGGATCGATCCCAGGTCTCCTGCATTGCAGGCAAACTCTTTACCCGACATTTGAGCCACCAGGGAATCCCAAGTGAATGAATGGTCATTAGTAATAATGTTGGTCATGATCCATCCACATGACTCATATTGAGACCATGTCACCAATTCACACTTGTCTTCTGTTTAGGATGAACCATATGAAACTGCCCTTTTTATAGGTCAAAATGGTTGACTAATTCACACCATGCCCCTCCTCCAGGGTATCTTCCCAACCCAGGGATCAAACCTGAGTCTCCTGCATTGGCAGGCAGGTTCTTTACCACTAGCACCACCTGGGAAGCCCAACCATTATACGTGCATACTGAAATTAAACAAGTAAATGAATAGTGAATGTGGGAGCCAGTTTCTCATGGTTGGAGTGGAACGATACAAGTAAGCGAAGAAGACTAGAATGATCCATGTGGTGATGGATTAGAGTTGGAGACGTCAGTATGAACTCAAGTTTCATATAGACACAGATGGTTGCATTTGGAAATATTTATACATATGTGCACACACACAGGCTAGTAACATACATATGCTTCCTTGCTCTGCCAGCTGAGTGGGGCTAGAAGGAATGACAGAGTAGCGGCAACAAACCCCCAGTGCCTAGATCCCCGTTCTCTAACAACACCCCTCTTCAATAAAAAGCACCAGGGCTTCGTGGAGAAGTGTCCTAGGACTGGGGTGGGATATATAAGATGAGCTTGGAGCATCCTATAGTGTCAGAAAGTAAGGAAGTGATACTGACCAGGGTTCTTGGCCTCCTCAATCAATAGAAATTGATAAGAGGCCAGACAAGACATTCAGGCAAGGCTTTATTGGGGTACCTGCTACAGCAGCGGGGAGCAAACACAACACAAGCTGGTAGGCAAACACAAGTGGGACAAGCTGGTTCCTTATGTGGCTTGAGGGTAGAGGTGTGTTCAGGGATTGGGCAGGAAGGGTGGCTTAGGTGGTTTGCCCATCTCTTTGGTGTTGGTCTGGCTTCACTGGTGGCTCAGATGGTAAAGAATTCGCCTGCAATGCAGGAGACCTGGGTTCAAATCCTGGGTTGGGAAGATGCCCTGGAGAAGGGAAGGGCTACCCACTCCAGTATTCTGGCCTGGAGAAGTCCAAAGACAGAGAAGCCTGGGAGGCTATATATAGTCCATGGGGTTGCAAAGAGTCGGACACGACTGAGTGGCTCACTTTCACTTTGGTGTTGAGTGCGGGGGGCATGCACAGGACCCTGTTTTTGCTCCCCATCCCCTGTTTTTCCTCCTGGCTCTTCAAAAGTGGCAGTTGGGTTTTTGGTCGCTTGGTATTTTGTCAGCCATAATTTGCTCCAACCGTGCATGCACACAGTTATTTTTAGTCCATCATCATTTCTCTGTATTTTGTTGGTAGAGAGGGTTATCCAGGTATGAACACTGCAGCAAAGGGTCCCAGGTCCCAGCCTGTTTCAGGAGCACTAAACAAATCAAAACAAATCAGCACATTGATGATGGGGAGGGGGAGGGGAGCATCTCAAATGGGCACAGGAGCAGCTGAAAGAGCTCTCACAGTCAAAGCTGGTACAATTTTGACCAACAAAATGAATAAAGTAGTACTGGATTATAACTCAAAGTATAGAATAAATACCCATGGCACCATACTGACTGACATAGATTAATGACTGAAGAAATAAAGGGCCCAGAAAAATGATACTAAATAAAAATGAGGTAATCTGAATAAATTTGAACTTTAATTAATCATAATGCATCAATATGTGGGCATACAGAAACTGTACTATCTTTCCCCAGAACTGTTCTAAAATAAAAAGTTTAAACATTTATTTTAAAAAAGATAGAATGTGGCAATGTCACATGCTCAGCCTCGTAGTGTTTTTCCTGGTTTAGTTTGTGGGCATGAATTCATATTGTGCCATCTAACCTCTGTTGTCTGAACTTCAACGTAGCCAGTGACCCCAAGGGACAAAAAGCCCAAGTTAGGGATATGTCCTGAGGCCGGGAAATGGCCCGGCATCCAGACTGCACACATTGGTTACCTGGAAAAGCCAAGGAATAGGATAGACAGCAGGTGGCCCATGGGTCAGATCCGGGGGTGGGGTGCATTTTGTCAATAAAGGTTTATTGGAACATAGCCAGCCTGCTTATTTACATGTCATCTATGGCTGCTTTTGTGGGACAATGGCAGAGTGGATTGTTGCACCAGAAATCCACATGGCCCACAAATATTTATAATCTATGTGTTCCTTTAAGGAAAACGTTTGCTGACCCCAGGATAGCAGACACAGTTCTGTCACCATCCTTTAGCAGGAAGGGCAAGGAATCCCCATCTCAGGACAGGTCAGTCTTTTTAACAGTGGAGCACACAGCTGGGCAAAGCTCACGGCTCACTTCCTTGGGGCTGAAATGGGTCATTAATATTGAATGTTAACAACCTACTTGCTCCAGATGATTCCATTTAATTCTACTGTCTCTTGTAACAGGGCTCTCACGTGCAGGGGTCGGGGCTGTTTGTCTTCCTCGGCTTTCTGAGGCTTCAGAGCATATTGATTCTGTGAAATGTTAATTTCTCGGGAAAGAGTGTCTCCCAACATGACAGGAGATCACACATCACTTGTTTCCCGTGCCTTTCATTCCCCTCTGAACATGATAAAATCATGATCCCAGCATCACCGAGGGACCCTCATGTCTCTTGGAAGCAGGCCTTCTTTTGTTTGCCTTCTTTTTTCATCTCTTTCAATCAGTGAGGCAGAGTGGAAAACTGTTCACTGGCTTGGAGGCAGGCAGGTCTGAGTGTGAGTCGTCCCCTGGTTGCCTGCTGGGCTGCATGACTTTGGACAAGCTGCCTAACTCCCTGGAACCTGTGGATGTTCCACAGTAAAATGGGGAGCAGTCGGGCATTACTGGGGATCCTGTGAGGATCAGGAGAGTGATGCTTGGAGAGCACCTGCTGCTGCTGCAGGGCTTGCCTTGTGATATAATCCCTTCTCAGAGCCGGGGCTGACATTAGGTGATACGCACTGGTGTGGCCGTGACAGTGGAGTTGGTCTCAGTGTTCTTTCTTGTTGGTCACTACCCACACCGCAACAGATGCTCGATATTCTGAAAGGCATCGGTGAGTAGAGATGAATTCTCTCCCTCCTTTCAGAGCTTCAGACAATTCCATCGGCGTACACTGTGCAGAGGCCGTCGGAGTCTGACCCAGACCCTGCTGGTCTGGCCAGGGCACCTTTCCCCAGCCGCCGTGAGTGCGGCACAGCTGTGCCTTCTCTAGAGAAGCGCCCTCTCCAGGTGGGAGGGGAGCCCTTGCCCCAGAGGGTAGACGCAGCCACAGGGAATGCTGGCCCCGCCTCTGGGTGCTGCAGTCTGTGCTCCGGAGCACAGGTCGAGGGAAGACATTGTCCTCAGAGCTCAGCTCTTTCCCCTTAGCTTCCTCAGGCCCCCACCTCCCTTCTCCTGAAAGATGCCCACCCAAGTCCCCGTCTTTAGCTCTGCTTCTAGGAAACCCGGCCCAAGGGCACCAGTGTCCTGCTGTCACATATCTTTATGCAACCCCTGGAATAGTGACCAATCTTGGGGACCCAGTGAGCAAGGGTCTGAGGGGCCATGTGCACGGAGCTGGTTGGGTGGGGTCTGCAGGGGACCCCATGGGGAACATGATGCGAGGGTTTTGTCAAATATCGCTAATCCCTCGACACACATCAAAAACTGTGAGGTCACGCTCCAGGCTCCCCTACAACACACTGGCCCCTGTTGTCTGCTGTGCTATCAGCAGGTGTTGAGTTTGGGAAGAGAGTGTGTGTGATGTATGTGATGTTTGTGTGTGGTGTGTGTGTGATGTGCGTATGCATGAATTTATATATGGGGTTCTCTGTGTATGTGTTGTGTGTGTGATGTGCATGTGTGATGTGTGTGTGGATGCATTTATATATGGGTTCTGTGTCTTGTGTGGTGTGTGTGTGTGCTGTATGTGTGATGTGTGCATGTGTGATGTGTGTGTCGTGTAATGTATGTGATGTCTGTGTGTGTGATGTGTGTGTGATGTGTGTGTGTGATGTGTGCATGTGTGATGTGCATGTGATATGTGTGTGTGATGTGCGTGTGCATGGATTTATATGTGGGGTTCTGTGTGTGATGTGTGCGTGATATGTGTGTGATGTGTGTGTGATGTATGTGTAATGTGTGTGTGGATGCATTTATATATGGGTTCTGTGTCTTGTGTGATTGTGTGTGTGATGTGTGTATGTGATTGTGTGTGTGATGTGTATGTGTGATGTATGTGTAATGTGTGTGTGGATGCATTTATATATGGGTTCTGTGTCTTGTGTGGTGTGTGTGTGTGCTGTGTGCATGTGTAATGTGTGTGATGTCTCTGTGTGTGTGATGTGTGCGTGTGATGTGTGATGTATGTGTGATGTGTGTGGTGTCTCTCTATGTATGATGTGTGCGTGTTATGTGTGTGTCATGTGTGATGTGTGTGATGTGTGTGATGTGTGCATGTGATGTGTCTGTCATGTGTAATGTGTGTGATGTCTCTGTGTGTGATGTGTGTGATGTGTGCGTGTGATGTGTATGTCATGTGTGATGTGTGTGATGTGTGTGATGTGTATGTCATGTGTAATGTGTGTGATGTCTCTGTGTGTGATGTGTGTATGTGATTGTATGTGTGATGTGTGTATGTGATGTGTGTGTGATGTATGTGTAATGTGTGTGTGGATGCATTTATATATGGGTTCTGTGTCTTGTGTGATGTGTGATGTGTGTGTCATGTGTGATGTGTGTGATGTCTCTGTGTGTGATGTGTGCGATGTCTGTGTGATGTGTGCATGTGATGTGTGTGTCATGTGTGATGTGTGATGTGTATGTGTGTGTAATGTGTGTGTGTCATGTGTGTCATGTGTGATGTGTGATGTGTGTATGATGTGTATGTCATGTGTAATGTGTGTGAGTCTCTGTGTGTGATGTGTGCGTGTGATGTGTATGTCATGTGTGATGTGTGATGTGTGTGTCATGTGTGGTGTGTGATGTGTATGATGTGTGCATGTGTAATGTGTGTGATGTCTCTGTGTGTGATGTGTACATGTGATGTGTGTGTCATGTGTGATGTGTGATGTGTATGATGTGTGCATGTGATGTGTGCATGTGATGTGTGTGTGATGTGTGTATGTGATTGTGTGATGTGTGTATGTGATTGTGTGTGTGATGTGTGTATGTGATGTGTGTGTGATGTGTATGTGTGATGTATGTGTAATGTGTGTGTGGATGAATTTATATATGGGTTCTGTGTCTTGTGTGCTATGTGTGTGTGCTGTGTGCATGTGTAATGTGTGTGCTGTCTCTGTGTGTGATGTGTACATGTGATGTGTGCATGTGATGTGTGTGTGATGTGTGTGTGCATGCATTTATATAGGGGTTTCTGTGTGTGAGGTTTGGGCCCCGCTTCTGGCTTGCCTCTGCCCGGGCCTGCCTCATCCACCTGTTGCTCTGGGTCCCTCGGGAGTGACTGGCCGGCAGAGAAGGAGAGCACTGGGGCGCCTTGCTCATGGGGACTTTGGACCATCCCCACCATATTGGGCCTGTTGGCCTCTGGGGCATAACTTGGCCTCTTCTGGCCTTGAGGGCTTGCCAGAGGTGCCATCTGGTCTGGGAAGTATTCTCAGACTGGGCACAGCCTGCTGGTCTGTGATGTCTCTGAAAACAGCCCAGCCTGACCTGAGTGGGCACCAGGGGTGGGGCTACATCTTGGGAAAGGCTGGTTTGGGTGAACCTCGTTTCTGGACTTGGTTCTGCCACTAAGGCGCAGAGGACACTGGGCCAGTTGCTGCCCACTGGCCCCATCCTAGCCTGCCTAGAGGAGAGCTCGTCTCTCCCTGGGTGAGCCAGGGTGAACCAGCTCTGCCTGGGTGACGAGCTGGGAGACAGATAGTGACCTCTGGAGCAGCGTTGGACTAGTCAGCACTCTTATTTGCAAGGGTTGGAGACCAGCTTGCGTTAACTTAGACAAACGTCTCCAGAATCCAAGGAAGGGCAGGATGTGCTGGGCTTCCAGAACACTTGGAACCACCGGCCGAGCCCCTTCTTCACCTTTGGCACAGAAGTAAGGGACCTTATAGTATTTTCCTCATTTGGTACTCAAAACAGACTGCTGGAGGAAACGGAGACCCAGAGCGGCTACCCTCCCAAAGTCACACAGACCATAAAGGTGTCACTGACTTCAAAGCCTGAGTTCTCAGCCACCAGGCATTGTATCAGTGTATTCACGAGAGGTGGCTAAACTGTTGTAACAAATAGACCCAAACCCAGTGGCATATACACAATGGAAGTTTATTTCTGACTCATGTTAACTGTGACGGAGGGCCCCAGGTAAACTGGGGAAGGGGTGATTTATGGTATGCACAACTGTTTGGGGCACAAGCTCAAAGTCTCTGACATC
This sequence comes from Capricornis sumatraensis, assembly GCF_032405125.1. NCBI lineage: Eukaryota > Metazoa > Chordata > Mammalia > Artiodactyla > Bovidae > Capricornis > Capricornis sumatraensis. The sequence goes on along the minus strand of NC_091071.1, from coordinate 27,515,855 downwards.
TCCAACTTGTGTCTTCTAAGGAACTCTTGGAGACACAGCATGGGGGAGCATTGTGGTAGGAGTTTATGGGTCAGAACAGGAAATGGCACATCACTTCTGTTCCCATTCCATTGACTTGAACTCAGCCATGTGGCCCCACCTAGGTGCAAGGGCTGCTGGGAAATCTGGTTAGCTGGTCCTTGAGGAAGGCAGGGACCAGATCTGGTGGGCAGCTTGCAGTCTCCACCACACTGCACAAGCGTTTCCATTACTTCTTGCTTTCTTCTAGTCCTTGCTCATAAATAGTTTTCCTACTTGAGCCAGAATATTATATATATATATATTCTAGTTTTTATCTGCTTTCTTTCACTTAACATAATCCTTTTTCTATGTGGCTCCACTCAGTTTTCATAACAATCATGATTATAGGCTGTGTACTCCAACTGTTGGACAGTTAAGCCACTCCAGGTCTTTTCAGATAATAAAAACAGTAAACACTTCTATGCAAAAAAAAAAAAAACAACTTTGCTACTGTTGAATTATTTCCTTAAAATTTTAGGAGTGGGAATACCAAGTATAATGAGTGAGCAGTTTTATGGCTCTTGACGCTTATTATTTCATTGCTTTTCAAAGGGTTTGTCATCATCCACAGTGATACTCATTGTCTTACCAATGAGTAAGCACTGGGTGCTATAATTTTTTTTTTCTAATTTAGTTGTTGGAAACTGGTTTATTATGATGGCCTTTTTCAGGTCTCACTATATTCGGGGAGTTTGCGTGTGTGTGGGGTGTGTTTATCTGGCCTAATTCATCCCTTCTGTAATTTTAGGCTCTTCTTTTGTCTTTGGAGGTGACAAAATCATTTATTTCCTCAACAAATATTTAACGACTGCCTGCTATATGCCCAGCAGTGATCTAAGCCCTAAAGCATTTAGGGGAATAAAAAAAGACAGTCTTATAATGGGACCTAATAAAACTTAAAAGCTTTTGCATAGCAAAGGAAATCATCAACAAAACGAAAAGACAACCTATGGAATGAGAGAAGATATTTGCAAATGATGCAACTGACAAGGGGTTAATGTCTAAAATATACAACCAGCTCATAAAACTCAATACCAAAAAAAAAAAAAAAAAATGGACAGAAGACTTAAATAGACATTTCTCTGAAGAAGACATATAAATGGCCAATAGGCACATGAGAAGATGCTCAACACTGCTAATTATTAGAGAAATGTAAATCAAACCACAATGAAATAACGTCTCACACCAGTCAGCATGGCTATCATCAAAAAGTCTACAATAAATGCTGTAGGGGGTTAAGAACCCAAACAGGAAGGCCAGCTGGGAGGTCACTGGATTAATCCAGTGGAGACACGGTGGAGGCTTGGACCAGGGCAGCAGTAGTGGATGTGAAGAGAAGCCGATGGGTGTGCGGTATGCTTTGAAGCTTGCGTTGACATGAACTGCTCTGCCCAGGGAACCCTTTATCTTTCAAAGATGTCTCTTGCAGAGGTATTGAATATCTTAACATCATAGTCTTTGGGTTTAGATCTGAGTGCAGTCTGCTAGTCAGATGCTTGGAATGTAGTCACTCTTGCCTTTGGATACCAAATAACTTGTTCAAGTTGTGTGGCTAGGGGGTGACAAGACCAGCTTTGACCTTAGTCAGTCTGGTCCTGGTACCCCAGTTACAGTCATCACGCTACACTATCTCTCAGCTCTGGCAAAGACTCTCATCACTCCATCCAGCTAGTATCTGATGCTCAGAGTTCTCCAGGACACCTGCCGGGGGGCCTGGAGGCTTTGTAGGAATGCTCCCAGGAGTGGGAGCTCACCACCTCTCCAAGTCTCTCTTTCTTGAGACAGCTCTGGGTATTAAAATACATAGATTAATAGTCATGAGTGTGGATGTGGGGCTTGGGCAGCCCTGAGCCCCACGACTTACTGGCTGTGTAACTTTGGACGTCACTTTTTTCTCAGAGCCTTGGTTCCCTCAACTGAAAACCAGGGTTGGCAGAGAGTGCCCCTGGGGTTACTGGGAGGACTGGGTGAGCATCCAGCCCCGAGACTGGCTCACACATAACAGGTGGCTCGTGATGCTGAAAATGCCGCTCCTTGTTCACTTACTGCTCTGCTTCCCATCCTAATTTTTAAAGGAGATTTCTGTGACTTCTGAATATCTCTGTTTAGCCCCACTAGGTGTTGGTGTTTATTAACTTGGTTTTCTGTGAGGGTGGAGGCATCTCTCTCCTTCATGAAGGTTTGAACTCCCCTAGAGCAGAGCTTCGGAGAAGGCAATGCCACCCCACTCCAGTACTCTTGCCTGGAAAATCCCATGGGCAGAGGAGCCTGGTGGGCTGCAGTCCATGGGGTCGCTGGGAGTCGGACACGACTGAGCAACTTCACTTTCACTTTTCACTTTCATGGAGAAGGACATGGCAACCCACTCCCATGTTCTTGCCTGGAGAATCCCAGGGATGGGGAGCCTGGTGGGCTGCCGTCGATGGGGTCACACAGAGTTGGACACGACTGAAGCGACTTAGCAGCAGAGCAGAGCCTGGACTTGTGGTCAGTGAACCCTGCACTCATGGCCCCTGCACACTGCTGGGCACAGGGGGCAGATGAATAAAATGCAGGGTTCTCCATTTGCTGTGAACTCCCTGGAGCAGCTCTTGTGAACCCAGTGACCCCATATCCTCACTCACCCCAGTAGCTCGTTCAGTGAGCTAAATAAACATTAGGTGCTAAAGAAATGTAAATGTGACCACTTTGAACAACATATTTACACTCAGAAGAGGTTTGTTTGGGGTCCTTATTTTTTAAAGATTTCTTATTTATTTTTGGTTGTGCTGGGTCTTCATTGCTGTGCACGGGCTTTCTCTAATTTGCGGTGAGCTGGGGCCACTCTGTGTGGCGATGTGTGGGCTTCTCACTGCATGCCTCCTGTTGTTGCAAAGCACAGGTTCTAGGTGTGCAGGCTTCAGTGACTGCAGCTCATGGGCTCTAGAGTGTGGGCTCAGTACTCTGGCGCACAGGCCTAGTTGCTTCGTGGGCTTTGTATCTTCCCAACCCAGGGATTGAAGCCAGGTCTCCCACATTGCAGGCGGATTCTTTACCAGCTGAGCTATCAGGGAAGCCCTAGATGACAGGAGAGCATTAAACCAAGCCCAGGGCCTTTCTGAGCTCAGGGTCCTGTGGGGCTGCGTGGCCTCTACACCCATGAAGTTGGCCCTGCCAGCTGCATCAGCGCTGCCTGGGAGCTGGAGAGCCATGCAGACTCCCAGACATACTGAGTGGGAATCTCTGGAGGTGGGGTTCGGGAAGCTTCCTGGTGATTCTCACGCACAGGAAAGCTGGAGTTCTGCCTTAATCTCTGGAGGAAGTCACAGAGCCCTATTAGAGGCAGAAGCCTGCACGAGCTGCTTCACTGGCCTGATCCAGGCCAGCATTTATCATGGGATAGTCTCCCTTTGGGTGAGTGGCTTTGACAAAAGAAGCCATTGCTTAAGTTGGTCAGGAACCAGGCACTTTATCTGCTCCACCTGTCCAATCTAGCGGCTTGCTCATTCTTCAAGTGCCTTCCTCTGGCGCCTAGTCCATCCATTGCCTTGGACACAGTGAAATGACTTTTCCTGAACAGACCGCTTGAGTCTCATCTGGGTCTGGCAAGGTGAGACTCTTCAGATGCTGATTCTTTGCTAGAGGAGTGGTGAGCTCCCTGTCACGGGGACTGTGCAAGGGGAGGTCGGATGATCACCAGGCAGGGATGTTATCAGAAAGAGCCCAGAATTCAGTGTGGCATCAGACTGGATGGTTTTGAAGGTCCCTCTCATTAATGAATAGCACTGCCCCTCTCTTTTTAGCATCTGCATCTCTTTTCTTTTCCTGGAAGCTTGTTCGTCACCACAATCTATGCACGGTCTCAAGCTGTGTGAGAAGGAATAAGGATGAATAATACCAAGTATGGTAGAATGTAGCAGCTATGGATTTTAGAGTCAGACACTATTGTGCTGAACTGTGCCAGTTGTGCTCTAAATAACCGAGTGACTTGGGCACGAGTAGCAGACAGTCTTGTTGCCCTGCCCCTGACCCCGGCTTAGTGATATGCAAATACCACAGCCCAAGAGCCAGCTGTGAAATCTTAGGGAATTTTGCAAGCCATTTGATATCACATGGGTAGCTTGAAATCGACCATATTTACACCACAGAAATCAACAAATATTACAAATTAGGGCTTCTTCTTCTTTTTTTTTTTTTTTTTCCATCTCAAGAGCCAGTCATTAAATATAGGGCTGGCCAAAAAGCTCATCTGGGTTTTCCTATAAGATCTTATGGAAAAACCCAACTGAACTCTTTGGCCAACTCACTCTTTCCCACCACACCATGTCTCTGGTCTTCCTACTTCGGTAGGTATTGGCTAACTTATCTGTCTCTCCTCGCCTGTGGGCTTTCTCCAAAGCTGTGCAATGTGACCCTGTCCTTGCAGAGGGCAGGCTGGGAACTAGTGCTCCTGCGAGCAGCCCTCAGGTGTGTAAATACCCCGGTTCCCCTACCCCTTGGCCGGGATGGCTCTGGGGTGTCGGTTTCACATGCACTCATGGCCCTTTCTCCATCGGATTATGCTCTAGTGGTGACAGCTGGAGCTGTCTTTGAGACCAGTCTGTTTCAGTTGCCTTTCCTTCCTTATCTCACGTCCCTACTTGTAGACAGGTATTTTCTGCACTTCCCAAACCCTTGTGTTGAATCCCTGCCTTGTGTCTGCTTTTGGGGGAGCCCAAACTAAGACCGCCTATGATGTCACCCCTGCAGGCTTCAGTCTCCCAAATAGAAATGAGGTGCTAATTACTGGCTCCCAGGCAGGTGTGAAGGTTGACTAAGCAGAAATTGGTCTACTTTGAAGTGCACGGATATGCTCAGAAAACATGACTCATAGAACATAGTACATAGTAAGCACTCAGTGAGTGATCCAGCAGCATCCACTATGGCTAATCCTAATCCTACTGATCCCATCTCCTTCAGTTTCTAGTGACCAACGCCACCCCAAGCACACTTAAGCAATATGCCTGGATATTACGGGCATATGGAATGAGAGGGGTTGCTTCATGGACCACGGACTAGGGACTTAGTGACACCAAGATGCTGTCCATCTGTCCTCTCTGTTGGTGTTAACATCTCTTGGTGACTTGCCTTATTTTGTCCTAGTGCAGAAAAGCTCCTTCCTTGCAGCAGGGAACTTGGAGGGAGTGAGGAGTAACTTTTGTGGCACTAAGTTACTGACATTTGGGGATTTATTCACCACTGCAGCATACTCACAGGCTTTCCGCACATTGTTTATAATTTTCTTACCTGCCTTACAAAGTAGGTATTCGTATTTCCACTTATCAGGTAGGAAAAACTGAGGTTCAGAGAGGTCGAAAAGCTTTCTCCTAAGATCACCCGTCTAGTACATGGTAAATCCAAGAATCAAAGTGAGCTCTGATCATCGGTTGTAGGGGCTGTTTTCTTGCCTCACCAAGCTTGGGGTCTTAAAGGTGTAAATCAGTACTGAGGAGGTGGGGGAGAAGGAGAAGAGCAGAACTGACAAATCGGATGACGTGGAAATGAATGTCAGTACAGCTCACCTCCTGCCAAAACCCCAACTGTGGAACGTAACAGATTACACAATGAGTCTGGCACTTGGGATATTTTCAGATGAGCTAGCTGTTCCAGAGCATTTGCTAACACTCTGGACGAGTCTTCAAAAACCCCCTTCATATTTCATGCAGGCAGGCAGAGCAGGATGATAATGCATGATAACGCCCCTTCAAGGGAGTCCAGGAGGACTGTTCTCTTTAGTCCCTCATTAAAGTTGTGTGTGCACTTCTAGGGAATGATGGCCAGCATCTGGACCAGATGTCAGAATGGCCACAGCTGGGAGGGCCCTCAATCCTTGGCCAACTGGCTTCTCCCCAGTGAGGCTTCTGGGCAAACTTCACTTGCTCTCAGGATGCAATAAATGCTAATGTCCCCTGCACGCTGCCTCCCTTCTCCTGAGAATGACTTTTCCCTGCATTCCCATCCCTCCCATTCTGACCCCCCTAGTGGGCTCCTGCCTCCACCTCCCATGATTGATTTGGCCACAAGTGATTGGTCCAGAGGTTGGTTCGTGACCCAAGCTGGGCCAACTGGGATTTTGAACTTGGGAAGGGAGAGAGTGTCAGTCTGTCCCTCTGTCCGGTGTAGGCTACGAGACATGAGGCCCGGGGCTCATCTCCTGCGAGCAGCAGGGAAGTTCATCTGCTGGGAGAAGGAAGAAATTGACAGAAGCAGAGATGAAGAGCATGCACTGTTGCAACTCAAATGCTTGTTTTCAGTTACACCTGTATACTCTTGCTCTTCTGGTTACTCCATTGACTGTAGTCTAATGGTGGTGGGTACAGTCACCAAGTTCACACAGTTCAAGCCCTAGCGCACGGCCTAGGTACATGTCAGCAGGTTTTGCCTTTTGTAAAAAAATGAGATAAACGAGCATACGTGCCTCACAGTGTGGTTGTAAGGAATAAGAGATACATGTAAAGTGCTTGGAAGAGCATCTGGGAGGTATTAAATGCTGCATACATGTCCCCTCTCCTTTTTCTCCTCTTCCCTCTTCCTCCTCCTAATAGTAATAACAATAGCAACAACCAAAATCTTATATCTACTACTACTACTTAGATATACTATTCCCCCAGATTGATTGAGATATAGTTGACATATAGCATTGTGTAAATTTAAGTATGCAACAAGCTAATTTAATATCTTCATATATTACAAAAATGATTACCACCATATTGTTAGCTAACAACCTCTAGGACATCATAGGATTTCTTTTTTGTGGTGAGACTATTTAAGATCTGATCTCTTAGCAACTTTCCAGTATATAATACAGTATTATTAACTCTAATCACCATGCTGCACATTAGATCCCCAGAACATATTCATCTTATAACTAAAAGTTTGTACTCCTTGGGCTTCCCTGATATCTCAGTTGGTAAAGAATCCTCCCACAATGCAGGAGACCCTGGTCTGTCAGGAAGACCCACTGGAGAAGGGATAGGCTACATACTCCAGAATTCTTGGGCTTCGCTTGTGGATCAGCTAGTAAAGAATCCACCGGCAATGCGGGAGACCTGGCTTCAATCCCTGGGTTAGGAAGATCCCCTGGGGAAGAGAAAGGCTACCCATTCTATTATTCTGGCCTAGAGAATTCCATGGACTGTATAGTTCATAGGGTTGCAAAGTGTCAGACATGACTGAGTGAACTTCACTTTTGTACTCCTTGACCAACATCTCCTCATTTCCATAACCTCCCAGCCCTTGGTAACTACAATAATAATATTATTATATCTAATAATAGGAATCTCAGTAATAGGCCACTATATCTGATATATGACTACTATTATACCTAATATCTAATAATAATATTATTATTTTTCATTCCAATCCCAAAGAAAGGCAATGCCAAAGCATGTTTAAACTACTGCACAATTGCACTCATCTCACATATTAGCAAAGTAATGCTCAAAATTCTCCAAGTGAGGCTTCAATAGTACTTGTACCGAGAACTTCCAGATGTTCAAACTGGATTTAGAAAAGGCAGAGGAACCAGAGATCAAATTGCCAACATCTGTTGGATCATTGAAAAAGCAAGAGAAGTCTAGAAAAACAGGTACATCTGCTTTAATGACTACACCAAAGCCTTTGACTGTGTGCATCACAACAAACTGTGGAAAATTCTTAGAGTGGGAATACCAGACCACCTGACCTGCCTCCTGAGGAAATCTGTATGCAGGTCAAGAAGCAACGTTTAGAACTGGACATGGAACAACAGACTGGTTCCAAATCGGGAAAGGAGTACGTCAAGGCTGTATATTGTTACCTTGCTTATTTAATTTATATTCAGAGAACATCATGCTAAATGCCAGCCTGGTTGAACCACAAGCTGGAATCAAGATTGCTGGGAGAAATATCAACAACCTCAGATATGCAGATGATATCACACTTAAGGCAGAAAGTGAAGAACAAAAGAGCCTCTTGATGAAAGTGAAAGAGGAGAGTGAAAAAGTTGGTTTAAAATTCAACATTCAGAAAACTAAGGTCCTGGCATCTGATCTTATCACTTCATGGCAAATAGATGGGGAAACAGTGGAAATAGTGACAGACTTTATATTTTTGGGCTTCAAAATCACTGCAGATGGTGATTGCAGCCATGAAATTAAAAGACGCTTGCTTCTTGGAAGAAAAGCTATGACCAACCTACACAGCATATTAAAAAGAAGAGACATTTCTTGGCCGACAAAGGTCCATCTAGTCAGAGCTATGGTTTTTCCAGTAGTCATGTATGGATGTGAGAGTTGGACCATAAAGAAAGCTGAGTGCCAAAGAATTGATGCTTTTGAATTGTGATGTTGGAGAAGACTCTTGAGAGTCCCTTGGACTGCAAGGAGATCAAACCTGTCAATCCTAAAGGAAATCAGTCCTGAATATTCACTGGAAGGACTGATGCTGAAGCTGAAGCTCCAATACTTTGGCCTCCTGATGTGAAGAACTGACTCATTGGAAAAGACCCTGATGCTGGGAAAGATTGAAGGCGGGAGGAGAAGGGGATGACAGAGGATGAGATGGTTGGATGGCATCACTGACTCGATGGACAGGAGTGTGAGCAAGCTCTGGGAGTTGGTGATGGACAGGGAGGTTTGGCATGGGGCAGTCCATGGGGTTGCATAGTTGGACACGACTGAGCGACTGAACTGAATTGAAATGATACCTAAAAATAATAGTAATAAAGACTCTTCAGTGTCTTACCAGTAAGTTAGGCTTCTTTCACTTGCAATGAGAAACACTGACTCTTGAGAGATGAACTAATCCTTCAGAAATTGGTGAAATCCTTCAGAAATTAATCCTGGAACCAACTTGATCATTTACTGAGTACAGGATCTGACAGTCAAATATGCTCTACCAATGATCGCAGGGCTGACAGCTTCCCTTTGGATAGGATGGGAGGATTGGTTGGGCGGGCCTTGGAAATAGGAAGAGGCGGGGCTTCTGCCTCAGCTTTGGAAGGGAGGTGAAGGCTGGTGAGGGGTGGGTTTGAGGCGATAGAGCTGGGGGAAGAGGCTTCGGATGTCTAAGCTCCAAGCCTTGGGGCTTCCTGGGAGAAATTCGCAACTGGCCCCGCACACGGAGGGCCAGCAGAGACCAAGGCAGGCGGCAGTCACTCCAAATTGATCGGTGGTGTTTTTCACAAGCAAGAAAACTTACAAAGGAGGCTTGTCTTGGTGGCCACCCAATGAGATCTCTGCGCCTGCCCACCATAGTTTTCGAAGTCTACATGTATCCCCGCCAGAGGGTCTTTACAACACTGTTCTCAAGGCTGCGTCCTTGAAATGGCTCCTAGTGAAGGAGCAGTGCGTTCCAAGGACAGGAGGGGGTGAAGAGACCCCACTCCCCGGGGCCAGCTCTCAGGTTACCCAGTGGTCACGTCTGCTCCATGATCTGGATGCGGAGCCTAAGAAACAGCCTCCTTGCAGGGCGGAGATGGCCACGTGAAGCGAAAGGGCAGGAACTGAAGACTGCACTGCTTTCCTCAGCCTGCCTCGCTTCATTGTACTCCCTTTTGCTTCTTTTTATGCCTGGAGGTTTCTCTTCAGCTTTTAACACCCGGCATCAGCAGAAGCCACCACGTGGCTCCACCAGGGAGCAGAGCAGAATTAAGATGGAGAGGTTGACCCAGTAGTATCGTTTGGGCTCCCGAGTCCTACTATACCTGAACCCAGATCTACCCCAGGACTCTTCAGACATAAGAAACAGTGAATTCACTCTTTGCTGAATTGATTCCAGCTGCCTTTTTGTTGCTTTGCAATGGAAAGAGACCTGGCCAATATCACCTCCCAAATCAGCAAGTAAGAGCCAGATGCAAGCTATATGTAAACATTGGAGGAAATCAATTCAAAGTTGGAAAGGAAAAGGAAATCCCAGGGCTGAGAACTCTGAGCACATGTCCTGGGAATCACTGAACCAAGCAAGAGTGTGGACTGCTGGACTGTAGTTGGCAGCCTGGATCCAGGCAAGGCTGGGCCAGGAAGGGAAGGAGGGACCGCAGACTGACAGGAATGGCGGCAATATAAATCAAGCCTCCAGGACTGGTATGTGTGTTTCTTTGGAGGAGGATGGAGGTCTCATCAATGCCTGATGGATGAGAAGGACTCAGCTTGAGCCTGAGGGACCCTGATTGTTCAGGAGTGCTTCGTTTCGTGGGGTGAGGTTCTTGTTGAAAAAATGATGGAAAACAGAAGTTAAGAAAACCAGGGTCTGTTTTCCAGTTGGTTTTTGTATTAGCCACGGTTTCATTTGCTGAGCCCTGCAATATGCTGGACACTTACTCCTTCCAACCATGCCTGCCATATACAGCTGTTCATATCCAGCCCATCACAACCCCTGTGTGAATGGCATGCTTTGGAATTGTGCAGTGCACAACCTTTGCAGCTGTAGGGGCCAGTCATGTTTCTAACAAACTGTAAGCTAGGTGGTGTTATATCCTCATTTTATTCTTTTTTAATAGATGGAGTGTTAGACACAGAAGGGGTAGGTGAGTTGTCCAGGATAACATAGGTTGTGTGTATGTGTGTTAGTTGCTCAGTCGTATCTGACTCTTTGCGACCCTACGGACTGTAGCCCTCCAGGCTCCTCTGTCCATGGAATTCTCCAGGCAAGAATACTGGAGTGGGTAGCCATTTCCTTCTCCAGGGAATCTTCTGGACCCAGGGACTGAACCCACATCTCCTAGGTCTCCTGCTAGGATAATCGTTGCAGGCAGTTTCTCTACGATCTGAGCTACCAGGGAAGCCCAACTTAGCTTGTGGGTGGGACCAAACCCAGGTCAAGTTAACCTGCCTTCCATTATATCACTTAGCTCTCTGTGAGATAAAATGCTCTTTAGGATAAATTTAGTTGCTTATCATGTCTCAGACTTCCATGAAGCATAGACCAGTGGAGTCATATTATTCATCTTGATTCCCCCAGTTCTTAGCATGGTACCTGTATCCAGTGGGTGTTTGGCAAGTGCTTGTTGAACTGAACTGGCACTGAATGGAGTACCAGGACTCCATGAAGAAAACCTCATCCAGGGGGCTGGACAGAGGAAAGTACACTTAAAGGAATGGTTTTTTTTTTTTTTTTTCTGGCTCCTCATAGAAGTAAATCCAGCAATATATTTTTAAAGAATAATTTTATTTATTTGTTCTTGGCTGTGCTGGGTCTTCAGTGCTTCATGTGGCCTTTTCTCTAGTTGCAGCGTGGGCTTCTCATTGCAGTGGCTTCTCTTGCTGCGGGCCACAGGCTCTGGAGCACGTGGCCTTCAGTAGTTGGGTCTCCCGGGCTCTGCAGTACAAGTTCAGTAGTTGTGGGGCATGAGCTTAGTTGCTCGGAGACATGAGGAATCTTCCCGGCTCAGGGATCTAACCTGTATTTTCTGCCCTGGCAGGTGGACTCTTTACCACTGAACCACCAGGGAAGCCCCAACAATATGTTTTGAAGTTGATGGTGAAAGGGCTGATTTCTGTAGACAACTCAACACGCTGAGAACTTTCTTGGAGATGTCTGGTGTCTTGATGGAGTAGATAGCCAGGCCCGCCTGACTGCATAGTGGAGACTTGTTGATCACTGGTGTATCTTTCCCTGTTTCTAAAATACAGTAGGGACTCAAAAGTGTGTATAGGGCTGGATTCAAAAAGGATCTTACCTTTGTTGGGAAATGCATCTTTGAGATGCTCAACTGGGGGAAAATAGGGGCCAGAAATTGCAACTTAACTTGGAGATAGAAAAACCCATTTGTAAGACACTGAAGGAGTTAGGCATGACTGAGTGACTTCACTTTCATTTTTCACTTTCATGCATTGGAGAAGGAAATGGCAACCCACTCCAGTGTTCTTGCCTGGAGAATCCCGGGGACAGGGAAGCCTGGTGGGCTGCTGTCTGTGGGGTCTCACAGAGTCGGACATGACTGAAGTGACTTAGCAGCAGGAGCAGCAGCAGCAAAGGAATTTGCCATTTCTTCTTGGAATTGGCCTTGAGGTGGGGCCATGTTTGACCTGTGCCTTGTTTTAAGTACACTTGAATTAAAAGCAAACATTTAAAAGTTAGAGGAGTTTATGTTAAAAAATCCCGATTTTTTGTTTTTTTGTTTGTTTGTTTTGTTCTTAAAAATCAGAGCATGATTGCTGGAGGTGAGAAGCAGCTGCCCTCTTTAGAAGAGCATGAGCTGCCCAGTTCAACACAGTTCCCCCCAGTTCCTATTGTGTTATGCCCAGACCGCTTCCCTTATTTCTGTGGCTAATTGCCCCTTATAGATCTTTGAGTTTGTGATTCTTATTTTGGACTCTAAGCAGGAAGATCTATCTACCATTCTTGGTTTTTATTACAGCTTTTTTTTTTTTAATCACCAAAAAAGAAGTCACAGAGATTCAGTAGTTTCTCATCTGTTTTTGTAGACAAGGAAACTGAGTCCAAATAGAAGTTAAATCACTTATCTGGGTCACATGGCAGGGCAGTGCTGGTCCTGGAGAGTCCTGCGTCTTTGTTCTTGTGGACCATGAGAACAGCTTCTACTGCCCTTTTTGATGTGGCCACCAGGAAACTCGGAGCCATGTACGTTTTCAGACCCAGTTTAGGAATTGAACTTCTGGCCTGTGTATCTTTACCTGTCTTTCTCTTTTATTCTAAATAATTTTTCTCTAGTCCCAAGTTTAATTTGTATTCTGTAATTTTGTCATACATATTTCTTGGAGTCTACTGTAAGTTCTATGTGGGTAGTGAGTGAATAAACAAAATGGAATGAATTTTAAAAGTCCAAGAAGGGCCTGTGTCCCACCAAACTTCATGTTGGACGATTTGTCATAGACTCAGACTGTGGCTCTGTTATAACCATTGCCAGTTTTTGTTTGTTTTTTAGCTCTTTGCCAACAATACATTTTGCTTTCCTAGCTTCAAAATGGTCCAGGCCAATGGCTTCAGCCTAGAGTGGCTTGGATGAGTCAGTCTGGTGTCAGAAGGGTATTGGCAGACTCTGTCCTCAGACAGGCATGGAGCTGGGGTTGGGGGCATCTTCCCTACCTTCCTGGCACCTGAGTCTTGGTCAGAGAAAGAATTCCAGGCTCTTCTGACTTCCGTTCTGTCTCCCATGGTTCCACCAGTGTGGCTTTTCCTGCAGAGATCCAGAGAGAAAACTTCCAGGCAAGAGTTTCTGGTCTGTTTGATTTTAAACTTGTTCCCTCACATCCCTTTCCTCACATCACCCTGTTGGTTCATGGACATTTTTTAAAGAAACAGTGGTAAGGCAAAGTCAAGTCCAAAAATTCAAAACAGAGGAGCCCTTTTTATTTATCTTGACTGTTTCAGGGTACAGAAGGGAACTCACATTTTTGGAGCTTATTCTGGGCTTCCCTTGTAGCTTAGTCGGTGAGAATCTGACTGCAATGCAGGAGACCTGGGTTCGATCCCTGGGTCGGGAAGATCCCCTGGAGAAGGAAATGGCAACCCACTCCAGTATTCTTGCCTGGAGAATCCCATGGACAGAAGAGCCTGGCAGACTACAGTCTATGGGGTCGTGAGAGTCGGACGCGACTGAGTGACTAAGCACAGCACTGGACCAGCCGGGGTGCTCCGCTCCTAGCTGGCGTGCCTGCTTCTCCTTGATTTCAGCATAACTTAGAAATGGGTGACGCTCAGCCTGATCCTGGCTGACTTTTGAAACTGCTTCTCCCTTCCTTGCCTCCTCCAGCCAAACTGGCCTCCTCTCACCACCTGTGCCCCCATCCTCCCAGTAGACCAGTTCGCCCAGACTGTCTGACTTCACACACACTGCTCTCTGTACTGGGAAAATGGTCCCTCTTGGTCTTTGCTGGGCTGATTCCTTCATACCCCCAGGTCTCAGCTGATACAGACTTTGAAACTCCTTCTGGTACTGACATAGATGATTATCTCACTGAAACCTCTTTCTTCCTTTACTGCACTCTTCAACTCTTTTTAATATAGTTTTCAGTCTTGATTTTTCACAAATGTATTTCTTTCATCACGCTGTGTGTTTCTTTCATTATAAGTTTCACGAGGATGGAGTCATGTGTGTCTTGTGTTGTGTTGTATCCCCAAGTGCCTAGCACATAGCAGGTGCTTAATAAAAATTTGTTGACTGAGCACAGAATCCCACAATTTGAGTGTTATCGTTATTGTAATTATTATTAGTAATGAGACACTGACTCTGCGCCGGGCACTGTGTTGATTTTTCTAGATCTAGTATATAATTAATTCTCCAGTGATCCCAGTGGGGTGGATTGTATTATTCTCATACAAGAAGAGGAAACTGAGGTTCGGGTTCTTGCTCAGAGATGCCCTATTAGTGATACAGCTGGGATTCAAACTCAGGGTTTCTAATGCCAAAGTGGTGCTCTCCCCCGCTCCCTCCCCCTGACCCCCTGTTCCTCTTCAGAGGAGATGTCCTTGCACTGCCTGGCTTAACTGTTCGACATTCATGGAGGCATGTGAGTCCCTGGCAAGAAGGGCCGAAGGCTTGTCAGGTGGAGAGCTGCTTTGGATGTCAGCTGGGAAGTCTGGTGGGGAAGTAGGGACAGGCATCTTGCTCCACATAGCTGGGAATGGTAGAATGTGTGTGTGTGTGTGTGTGTGTCAAAGATAGAGGAGAGAAAGGGAGATTGCTTCTTTTTATAATGGCACAGTCCCTTCTGGGCCCCACATTTATGACCTTATTTACACTTAATTAGGGCTCCCCAGGAGGCTCAACAGGTAAATAATCTGCCTGCAATGCAGGAGACACAGTTTCAATCCCTGGGTGGGGAAGATTCCCTGGAGGAGGGTGTGGCAACCCACTCCAGTATTCTTGCCTGGAGAATCCCCATGGACAGAGGAGCCAGGCAGGTTACAGTCCATGGAGTCGCAAAGAGTTGGACATGACTGAAGCAACTGAACACAAGCACAACACTTAATTACCTCCTAAAGACCTTTTTCTCCAGATACAGTTGCACTGGGATCAGAACTTTGCATGAATTTTTTCGGAGGGGCAGGGGACACAATTTAGCCCATAGCAAGACCCCAGAGGGCTTTGGGGAGCCCAGGCATTGGGGCCAGACAAATGTAGCTCCAAACCCTGCCAGTCCCTTTCCCAGCTATTGGATCCTACTTTTCTGGGTCTCAGTTTCCTTCTCTGTGAAATGGGGACAACATGACCTGCGCTGATTGCTTTGCAGGGCAGTAAGGAAACAGAGCCTCTTGATGAAAGTGAAAGTGGAGAATGAAAAAATTGGTTTAAAACTCAACATTTAAGAAACTAAGATCATGGCATCCAGTTCCATCACTTCATGGCAAATAGATGGGGAAACAATGGAAACAGTGACAGACTTTACTTTTTTTGGGCTCCAAAATCACTGCAGATGGTGACTGCGGCCACGAAATTAAAAGACACTTGCTCCTTGGAAGAAAAGCTATGACCAACCTAGATGGCATATTGAAAAGAAGAGATATTACTTTGCTAACAAAGGTTCGTCTAGTCAAAGCTATGGTTTTTCCAGTAGTCTTGTATGGATGTGAGAGTTGGACCCAAGAAGAAAGCTGAGTGCCAAAGAATTCATGCTTTTGAACTGTGGTGTTGGAGACGACTCTTGAGAGTCCCTTAGACTGCAGGGAGATCAAACCAGTCCATCAGTCCAACCAGGCACTCAGTCCTGAATATTCATTGGAAGGAGTGATGCTGAAGGTGAAGCTCCAATACTTTCGCCACCTGATGTGAAGAGCTGACTCACTGGAAAAGACCTTGATGCTGGGAAAGATCAAAGGCAGGAGGAGAAGGGGACGACAGAGGATGATGGTTGGATGGCATCACCGACTAGATGAATATGAGTTTGAACAAGCTCTGGGAGTTGGTGATGGACAGGGAAGCGTGGCATGCTGCAGTCCATGGGGTCACAAAGAGTCGGACACCACTGAGTGACTGAACCGAAGGATCTGATAATGTGGTGTGTGTGAATGCAGTTGCTTTTATTTGTACTACCTATTTTGATGATCTCTATTCTTGTGCAGGCCAACTATATTTTTTCTTCCTTTTTTCTTCCCACTCTTGAGTTGTTTGGAAGTTATTTTTGAAAGTCTTTGAAAAGTCCTTTTCTGTACTTGGCCAAAGCAAAATGGAAATTGATAGCATTGTCACCAGCAGCAACCCCCTCCCTCAGGCTGCCTGTCTGGAGAACAATTCTGGCAAGACAGGGGCTGAGGGGGCTGGTGTGGTTTCTGTTGAAGCTGCTATTTTGTTACTGTGTGAACATTTCTTGCAAGACCTGACCAGCTCTCCTTAGCAGTTTCTCCTTTTCTTGTTCTTTCTCCTGTCCAATGTCAGGTCCTCTGTGTCACTGCTGGATTCAGAAATCCAGGCAGCTGGAGTCAGACCCCAATCTGGCCACTTCCAGCTGCAAAGCCCTTCAGTGGCTTCTCTTTGCCTTAGAATAGCATCCAGATTCTTTATTGTCACCACAAGCCCCATATGGTCCGCCTGTCACTCCCCCTCCTCAATTCGCCCCACTCAAGTGGCCTCCCTCTGTTTCTCAAATGCTCACATTCTTTCCACGATTTCAGTGTTATCATTATTGTAATTATGGGCTCTTCTCTCTGCTTGGAACCCTATTCCCTCCTAGTCACGGACGTCTCCTTTGTTGCCATCTCTGCTCAAGTGTCACCTTCTTAGAGGGCCCTCTCCTGACACCGCCCCCCCCCCTTGAAAATAAATCCCCTTTGCTATTCAGTCACAGTCGGACATAACCTCAGTTAAGGTTACCAGAGAAAAACAGGGTTTCCCGTTAAGTTTGAATTTTAGATCAACATCAAATAACTTTCTAGTATTGCAGGAGACATACGGTACTAAAACGTATTTATTGTTACCTGAATTTCAGCTTTAACTGAATTTTATTTGCTTACTCTGGCAGTTCTGCCCTCAAGATCCATGTTGAACAAGTGAATGAAGTTCTGAGCACAGAGCCAGGGGCACGGCAGTTCCCGGGAGCATGTGAGCCGGCATCTTCGTCCTCCTCCTCCTCTAGTTGCTTCTTGGAACGAGGTCTCCCTGCTCCCTCTTCCCTCTTTGGAGATGGACTCGAGAATGTTTTCTAACAGAGGGCCATCGCCCAGCTCTTTAGAATAGCATGAAATATTCTCTGCTGCAGCTTTGGAATCCGATTGTGGTGGTGTTTGGCAGGGAAACGCAGTGAGTTATCACAGAGCGTTCCCTCCAGCGCTGGGTCATGCAAATATTTATTGCAAGCGTTAAATAATAAATGGAACAGCCTGCCCAATGGTAAATCTGTCATGTTTGGTTTCAGCCAGGAGTTGTGACGGCTGCGGAATTGCTGCCCGTTCTGCTGCCTCTGCTTGCCCTCCAGAGGGGCAAGGCAAACAGCCGGCTCTCCAGCGCAGACTCGCCGGGGCTGATTAGACACCTGGACACCAGAGGGGGCGGCGGGGGATGCTCAGCCAGGCACGGAAAACCAGCAGGTAAGGGCAGCCTGTGGCAGGAACCCCAGCCAGTGAATGAGATGCTGGGCTGGCCTGCACCAGGCCGCCACGCCTCCGCCGCGGTTCTCAGGGAGGCAGGGCTCCTCGGGGCCACATCTCGAGTCGTCCCTGATATCTCCCCTGATGCTCCTGTCAGCTTCACTCAGGCAGACTGGGCAGAGCTGGGCAGCTTCTGAAAGTGGTGTCAACATGCTGCCCCCTTCTCTTCACTGAGTGGTGAGGGATGAGAGAGGAAGGAACGTACTAGACACGCAGATGCAGTGATGTTCCTAGACTTCAGACATGTGCTCAGGTTCCCTGTGGACGTTCTGCTGCTTAGTCTAACCTTACAGAGTGGAACTCGAACATGTGGGTGCGTGAGCCAGACAGATCTGAGTTGGGATCCTGACTGCACTTCCAAGTGGTGTGACCTTGGGCTCAGCCACTTAACCTCCCAGAGCCATAGTTTCTTGAGCTGTAAGGTCAGGGGAACAATGGTCCCACCTTCTAGGAAGAGGTGTGAGACTGAAATGAGCTCATGGAGGTGAAGGACTTCCACAGTGCCCAGGAGCTGGTGATTGGTCGCCAGATGCCGGCTCTAATGCTTACTCTTGGTTCAGAGAAGAAAGTAACCTGCCCAGATCCCCAGACAGAGCTGCTGCGTTAAACCACACTGACGGACAGGCCGCATCCTGGAACATGAGGTCAGCAGTGTTCTGGTCACACAGCCACTGAGTGGTGAAAACAAGACTCTAACCTGGGGTTTTGTGGCCTCCAGATAATGCTCTTTCTTCTACCCCAGGTCTGCCCTCGCCCTTGTAGGATGGTGGGGAGTGCAGCCTGTCTGCCTGACCCCTGCCTTCATAGCTCAGGGTTGGTGGTGTCTCCCAGCATGAGGGGTGGAGTTGGAACCTGCCCCGGGCTGCACACAGTGGGACCACGCAAGATGTGTTTGGCTCTGAATCATTAGGAACCCGACTGGAAGGGGCTCGGACAACAGAAGGTGACCCTGTGATCGGTTCATTCAAGGGCCTCGCCGTGTAATGGCCGATCCAGTCTCGCTTCACCTTTCTGCTCTTTTGCCCTCCACAGCATGTACCTTTTATCCTCAGGGGGCCCTTCTTGGTCTCAAGATGATACTGAAAGGGGAGGACAGAACCCAGTCTTTCTACTTGTGCCTTTTTTGATCAGTTTCCCAGAAGCACCCCCTAGCTGACTTCCCCCTGAGTCTCATTGGTCAGAACTATATCACATGCCCTTTTCTAAGCCAGTCACTGGCAAGGGAAGTGGAATTACCATGATCAGCATGGACCAGTGGTCCTCAAAGTGTGTCTCAGACCTACCTCCTTAGCATCATTTGGGAGCGTGTTAGAAATACAAATTCTAGCCACACACACCCCTCTTCCACCCTCTAACCTGCTGAATGAGAAACCCTAGGGTAAGGCCTGCAATCTATATTTGAATAGGCCTTCCAGATGACTCTGATGGACACTAAGTTTGAGAACTTCTGGCTTAGACCAGGGATCTTTTCCTTTGAAGAACCAGATAATAAATATTTTAACTTTGCAGGCTCACAGTCTCTGTAGCAACTACTCAGCTCTGCTGTCATAGTACGCAAGTAGCCACAGATAACAGGTAAATGAATGAGCCTACTTATGGACACTGAAATTTGAATTTCATACAGTTTTTGTGTTAGGAATATTTCTTAGGCAGATTTTTCATTTTACCTCTGAAGAAAGTCTTCATTGTCCTCAGAAACCTGGACATAATCTGTCTCATACCTGAAACTCCAGCTCATAATCCTGGTGGTGCAGAGCCTGGGGAGCTAACAGAAAGTGGGTCCAGTATGCTGTTTGAAGCTTCCTGTGCCTTCTTTGCGATCCTCTAGGATGGAAATCCCTACTCACATTTTGTAGATGAAGCAACTGACAACTGAGTGAAAGTTACCTGCTCAGTCGTGTCTGACTGTTCGCAACTCCATGGGCTGTAGCCCACAGGCTCCTCTGTCCATGAAACTCTCCAGGCAAGAGTACTGGAGTGGGTAGCCATTCCCTTTTCCAGGGGATCTTCCCCACTCATCGAACCTGGGTTTCCTTCATTGCAGTCAGATTCTTTACCTTCTGAGCATTGGAAGGTTACAGGCCCGGCATCGAGAGCTGCCTACAGCTTCCCAGTCCTGCGATCTTCTGCCAGTCCTCTGGGCTACTCCTTTGGAGGGTCAGCAATCTGTGGTCTGGCTGCTGGCCTCCCTCTTCCCTTAGAAATAATAAAAATGCTGACAGTAGCAACAATAGTAATAAATAGCCACCATGAGACTAAACGTTTCCTGTCTTCCAGACACCATCCTAAGCACCTCCTTGATCTTATATCCATAATGTAGGTGAAGAAACTGAGGCACTGAGAGGTGAAATAACTCAAGGTCACCACCAGTGAATGGGGGGCTGACCCAGTTTTGAACCCAGGCTGTTGGCCCCAGACCCCGAGTTGATCAATTACTAGAAGGAGGCTCAACATGAAAATAGAATCTGAATAAATAAACCGGAAAATTAAACTCTGCTGTTCTCCCATCCCTTACTTGATGTCTTTTGAACATGAACGCAATGGTTTTGTTTTGCGTTATTGCCTTCTTTCTGGCCAGTTGAGGTCCAGTACCCCTGTTACACAAGGTGGTGCTAGTGGTGAAGAACACTGCTGCTGGGGCAGGAGACGTAAGAGGTGCCGATTCGATCCCTGAGTCGGGAAGATCCCCTCGAGGAGCGTGTGGCAACCCTCTCCAGTATTTTTGCCTGGAGAATCCCATGGGCAGAGGAGCCTGGAGGGCTATAGTCCGTAGGGTCACAAAGAGTCGGACACAACAGAAGCGACTTAGCATGCACACCTGTTAAAAGAAACATGCCTCTTGATTTTAGAATTGCTGTAGCCCTTCATAAACAAGATAATGGCTAGGAAAGAGGATTGCACTGTTGTTTTCTAGTAGAGAGAAGAGAAAATTGAGATTTCTGTGATCTGTCTTGAGCCATAGATTCAATTGTGTCCCTTGCAAAGACCTCACTCCTAGTGTGAAGGTATTTGGAGACAGGGCTTTGAGGACGTGATTAGATTTAGATGAGCTCATGAGGATAGCATCCTCATAATGGAGTTAGTGCCCTTATAAGAAGAGGAAGGGGCTTCTCAGGTGGCACTAGTGGTAAAGAATCTGCCTGCCAAAGTGGGAGATGCGAGACTCGGGTTTGATCCCTGAGTGGGGAAGATCCTCTGAAGTAGGAAATGGGTACCATCTCCAGTGTTCTTGCCTGGAGAATCCCATGGACAGAGGAGCCTGGCAGGCTACAGTCCATGGGGTCACAAAGAGCCAGACACAACTGAGCACGCGCACGCACACACACACACGAAGAGGAAGAGACCCCAGAGCTCTCTTTCGCTCTTCCATGTGAGGACACAGCAAGAAAGCAGCTGTCTGCGAGCCAGGAGTAGTGCCCTCAGCAGAACCCACCCACACTGGCATCCTGACCTCCGGAACTTTGTGAAAATAAATTTCGGTTGGTTAAGCCACCCAGCCTGTGAATTTTTTTGTTATGGCAGTCCAGGATGACTCAGAGTGTGGGAGTCTGTCCTGGCCTGTCAGGAGTATCAGGGCGCTCAGAATAAAGGGGGGAAGGTGACCGCTTCAGAGTTTCTCACTTTGCTGCCCCCCACCCCTTATCAACACGGGTCCCTCCAGTTCAAGATGTGGATGCAGCTGGTGAGGAGTGGAGAGGGGTTGGAATTCCTGCAGACTTGAGAGATTGCTTTTGGCTCTGGTCTGCATCACGGGGGCTCTCCTGGCCTCCCGCTCTTGGCTTCAATGTGGCTGCCACGGCTCTAACCTCATGTCCTCATGTGTCTAGGTTCAAAGGCAAGATAGATCCTGTGAGGGTCCACATCCTTCCTTCTTGTGTTAGTTATCCATTGCTGCATAACAAATTACTCCAAAAATTTGAGGCTTGAAACAATAAGCCTTTATTGTCTGTGGCCAGGAATTCAGTACCTTACCTGGGTGGTTCTACTTTGGGGTGTCTCGTGAGGTTTCCGTCAAGATGTAGGCTGGGTCTGCAGTGTTCTGAAGGCTTGATCAGGGCTGGAGGATCTGCTCCAGGGTGACTGTCACACATGGCTGGCAAGTTGGGTCGGCTGTCATCTGGAAGCCTTCGTTCCTTTTTGTGTGTTCTCCACAGGGTTGCTTGGGTGTCCTCACATAAGGGCCATGTCCCCTGGAGCCATCTGGGGCTGAGCCCATGGAGGAAGCAAAAATACCTTTCACGTTCTAGTCTTGGAAGTCACACATTGTCACTTCTGTTATATTCTGTTCATTAGAAGCAAGTCACTAAAGTTTTGGGCTTCCCAGGTGGTGCTAGTGGTAAAGAACCCACCTGCCAGTACAGGAGACATAAGAGACACAGATTCAGTCTCTGGGACTGGACAAATCTCCTGGAGAAGGGCATGGCAACCCACTCCATTGTTCTTGCCTTGAGAATCTTATTAGACAGAGGAGCCTGGTGGGCTACAGTCCATAGCGTCACATAGAGTCAGACACGACCGAAGAGACTTAGCACGCACGCATGCACTAAGTATAGCCCATACACAAGAGGAAGGGAAGAGCATCCAAGAAATTATGCACAAATTTCAAATTCACCACACCTATATCAACATGTTTGTTTCAGTTTTTTTTTAATTTAAATTTATTTATGAACCTACCTCCCACCCCATCCCACCCCTCTAGGTCATCACAGAGCACCAGATTTGAGCTCCCTGCATCATACTGCATATTCCCACTATCAACCTGTGTCTTATCAGAGAGAGAGATCTACCCCAGAGCGTCCCCACCCTCAGATGCCCCTTATGTGTATTTCACTGGCTAGTCCTGGGTCACATGACCACTTCCCACAAGGCTCTGAGCCAACTTTCCTTAGATAAGAGTCCCTAAATAGAACTGGGGTTCTGTTGGCAAGAAGAGCTGTGGTGGGGAGAATGGCTTTTGGGTGACTGTCGCCAGACTCTACCATAGTACTTTATACATTTGACCTTCAGTTCTCTTAACAACCTGGCAAAAGTATGACTACTACCCATACTTCGCTAGTAAGGAAGCTATGGTTCAGAGGAGTAAGTAATTCCGCTAAGGTCACACAGCAAACTGCGGGGGAGAACCCGGGCCCATCTAGTTTCAAAGCCCGTGCTCTTCTCACTGTGCCGCCTCTCCCATCCCAGCCATGGGTCTCAGCTGTGGGCAGCCAGAGTGCGTTTTGACCCCCGGGGGACACTTGGCAATTTTTGAGGCATTCTCAGTTGTCATAACTGGGAGTGTCACTGCTGTTCAGTAGGTAGAGACCTGGGATGCTTCAGTGCACAGGAAGCCCCACAGCAAAGAGTGATCTGAGCCAAATGTCCAGAGTGCTAAGGCTGAGAATCCCGGTAGTAGGAGTTCTGGGAGGGCAACGTTCGTCTCTCTCTGTCACTTCTGAATCCTCTTTGCTCAGCTTGGTCTTGGCACATTGTAAGTGCTCAATAAACACTGAATAAATGAACAAGTGAGCTTCGCTGACTTCCAGACTCAAAGCCACGGACTTGGGGAGCTGCAGGGGCACAGGGGGTGGAGAGTGACATCCCCCACAGTGGACTCACCCAAGCCCCCAGCTTCCGCTGATGGCAGGAGGCCTGGCGGAGACGTGGTCCTACATCCGAACTTGGTCCAGTACAGCCTCTGCCCCCCAACAATGGATGGTCGAGCTTGGTCACCAGTTCATCTCTGATATCACAGAAATGGGGGAACTGAACAAAGAAACACTTCTCTGAATCTTCCCATTTCTAAATGGACTAACCACCGAGGAGGAAACACAATGATTCATTTCTCACTACCCATCGTTCCACACTCTGCTGTTTGTGGGCAGTTGCTGGTGCTCCGGGGCAAAGATAATGAAAGTTTTTTTCTTGTATCAAACGCCTTTCCCTGGAGACAGAGCCCTGGGCATGGCCGAAGCAGAAGGCCTGGGCACTGAGAGGCTGGATCAGAGGCTCAGGATGTCCATGCCTGTGCTTCCCTGGGAACCGGCTGGACTTGGAGTGATTAGCAATTATCTTATAATTGACTTTTCAATACCTGCTGGCTTCCTCATTGGATGTTTCTGTAGCACATCAGGTTATGAGAGAAAGCAATATTCTGTAATGGCTAGACGAGACTGAATTTTTTCCCCTAGAGGTCAGTTTTTGCAGCAAGAAAAGAGCTTTGAGTTTACTCACAACATGTCCCTGGCTTGGCAGTGGAAGCAGAATGGTCCTCTTATCCTCACAAACACTCATGAACTGTTATCTCCATTCTGCAGCTGAGGAAACTGAGGCTCAGAGAGGTTACATGGCTTGTCCAGATCCTGCGGGCAGTAGGTGTAGAGCGGGAGTTTGAACACAGACTGACTGTTCCCCCCACCTTCTGTGTTGTCTCCAAGTCTCGGGACTGTTTGACTCTAAGGCCACACTGCACTCCCTCAGCCTTGCTTTTGTGGTGACCTGCATATCTTCTTCAGAGTCTTGCCTACTACCGGAGGCTGAATATTTGAGTCCTCCTCAAATTCATATGTTGAAGCCCTAACCCACAATTTAATGGTGTTTGGTGGGTGCAGCCTTTGGAAGGTGATTAGGTCATGAGGGCGGAATTGGTTTAAACACTCAGGTCAAAGCAAAGAATTCTGGAAGAGTGTGTCTCAGTTTTTCAGGAGAGGATTGGACTCACCCACCTCCTGAGGTATCTTAGTCTGTCAACCCCTGAGCCTCCCATCTTCATGTGAACTTTTTCTTGACTGAAGTATCGGTGTGATATTTGCTAAAAGAAAGGAAATTTAACAAGGCTAGTCTGGAAGCCGGTATCCTGAGAAAGGCCAGGCAAATGCAAGTTAAGTCGCATGTGGAGGTGTCTGCAATGCTGGTGGTGATTGGATTATTGCACCGATGTGCATCAAGTCATCTGGTTGTATGCCCTACACTTACCCAGTGTTGCTTATGGATTATGTCTCAATAAAACTACATTTGACTGGAAACTAGGTTAGATAAGATTACATTTGTGAAGCCAAATTTGGGGTTCCACTAGGAAACTGCCCCATCTTTGAGAAACATGAACTCCCTCATCATGTAAATCTCCAGCAGCCCAATAACAGTGGTCATAGCTCCGTGGCTGCAAGGCTGACTTCCCTGCCATGTGGATTACTGTAAAGAAGACCCCATGAAAATCTCAAAAAGACTGGGGGCAGGTCAAAGGTTAATTTTTCTTGAAACCAGGCTACCAAAGCATACAACATATGAGTGACCCTGAAGGTATTTTTCACATGGTCTCCTCACCCTGTTCCCATTCATGTCTTTCCTCAGCCCCTTCCCACGGACCTGCACAGTGCAGACCCTTCTGCAGCTTGTTAGTGGGAGAGAGAGAGCTGGTCTGAGGTTCCTTACGGCCCAGTCACACCCCTTTCCTGAGTTCTAGGTCATCTGCTGTCTTAGGACCGGCTGGCAGGGAAGCTCAGTTTTCCTCTGACTTTGCTGAGGGTCTGATTTTGAAACAGGCTGAGATCAGACTGAGCCTGGGGTCCAGGCAGGCGGAGTTCTGGCTCCACGTGTGCTGGCAGGTGCCATCTGACTGTCCTGGGGGGTGGCGAGGGAAGAGGTTTGCACCTGTCAGTGTCCGAGGGAAGAGCTGGCGGAGGGCTGGGCGGCTGTCTGGCTGGGAGGTGTGGGCGCAGGGTGTGCTGGGGAGGTGCGGCCAGCTGCTCCCAGGACTCCTGGGGACTCTGCCAGGAGGCTGTGTCTAGACAGCCTCTGTCTGACCCCACCTCCCCCTCACGTGCTCCCTGTCCTGAGGCTTCCCACCCGACTGATCCAGGGAAGTGGTGTTGAACAAAGTCGAACTTGGCCGTGTGCACAGTACTGGGCTAGACCTCACTGCAGAATGAAAGCCAGCTTGTCTTAGTCTGCCGGGGCTGCCATGACAAAGTACCATAGGCTGGGCCGCTTAAACAACAGACATTTATTTCTCACAGTTCTGAAGACTAGAAATCCAAGATCAAGGTGCTGGCCTGTTTGGTTCCTGGCTTGCAGATGGCCACCTTCTCTCTATGTCCTTACATGACACACACAGAGAGAGAGAGAGAGAGAGAGAGAGAGAGAGAGAGACAGAGAGAGAGACAGAGACAGAGAGAGAGACAGAGACAGAGAGAGAGACAGAGAGAAAGAGCGCTCCATAAACCCCACTGTGAGGCCCTACCCTCATGACCTCATCTAACCCTAGTCTCCAACAGCCTCATCTCTGAATATCATCATATTGGGGGTTAGGGTTTTAACATTCCTATTTTGAGGAGGGGGCCACATTCAGTCCTTATAGCATACCTCCTCAGTCTCAACCCAGCTCTGTGGGCAAGAAGCTACCAGTCTCTCCTGGAGGTCTAATGCCTTGATGAAATATGAAGAGAGTTCCCAAAAATATACACCCAGGGAGTATGGGCCCTGCAAAGGTCATTTCATCCAAGCCTGAGACCCCAGCCTGTCAGAAGCTGGGGGCCAAGGTTAGGAAGGAGGCTGGAATCCAGGAAGCAGTCCCAGGGGTGTCCAGACTCCAGTGGAACCTTGAGGAATGGGAGGAGCTGGGTGTATGAGGAGGGGCACGGTGGGCAGGAAGGGCCTGGGAAAGGCCCGGATGGTGGTGGGGTGGGGGTGTGGAAGCTGGTTTGGGTGAGAACCCAGTGAGTTGAGTGGAGATCCACTGCTGCTGCTGCTGCTGCTAAGTCGCTTCAGTCGTGTCCGACTCTGCAACCCCAGAGACGGCAGCCCACCACGCTCCCTCGTCCCTGGGATTCTCCAGGCAAGAACACTGGAGTGGGCTGCCATTTCCTTCTCCAGTGCATGAAAGTGAGAAGTGAAAGTGAGGTCGCTCAGTCGTGTCTGACTCTTAGCGACCCCATGGACTGCAGCCTACCAGGCTCCTCCGTCCATGGGGTTTTCCAGGCACGAGTACTGGAGTGGAGATCCACTGGGCAGGGACAAATACACAAACGCATCCCTGGCTTATCTCCCTGGAGAGTGCAGCAAATTTCTGCATGCCCATTCTCCATCCAGATGGGCCTCGAATGTGGTCAGGGGATGAAAGCCAGGGGCCAGGGTTCAAATCCTGGCTCTGTGTCTTTTTCAGCCACATGACCTGGGACAAACCACTGAGCTGCCAGAGCCTCAGGCTTCTCATTTGTAAAATGGCGGGAAAAAAGCTCAGTAGTAGTGGCATCCAGATGTAGTTGCCCTGTGACATGTGGGATCTTAGTTTCCTGACCAGGGATCAAACCCACATCCCCTACATTGGAAGGCAGACCAACAGGCAAGTCCAGAAGGCCTTCATCCCTTGCATGGTGCTCATCAGAGTCTTGGGTGATGACAGATGAGAATGTGTCTTGTAATCAGTAAAGACCTTTAACCACATCCTCTGAGCATCTCTTATATGCTGGCCCCAGGACCAATTGCTGGGGGTCTGCAGTGGAAGAGTTTTGGGTGGTTGGTGGACAGAATGGGCTGGTGTGCTCACGGCTAGAGCCCAGACCTCCTCTGGCCTTTGCCTGCCCTGGGCAGGAGAGAGCAATGCCCACATCACCTCAGGCTTATGACTGTCCATTAAATCCACCTGTCTACTCCGTCCTTAGACTTAGGAAATTTCTGGCTTGGAAGGGACTCCATTTTTGCGCACAAGGAGACTGAGCCTGGAAAGGGAGATGCTTCTCAGCATAAACGGCTGAGCAGCATTCCCTGGTTGGGTCCTGTGCTGGGGATTGAGTTGAATCAGATTTGTCTCTGTCTCTATGTGTATCAAGCCTGGACCTGATACAGTTTCTCCTGAACCTCTCAAACTCCCAAGCTATCACACACACCCCTCCACCAGTACCCACTCCAGGTCACCTCCAGCGGGAAGGTTAACAATTGCACTGCCGCAGTCTTCCAAGAGAAATTACCTTTCAATTTTCCTCCAGCCACAGAGCCCTGACTGCCAGCCAGCCAGCCAGCCAGCCAGCCAGCGGGCGAGCTGCCCCAGAGCACATTGTGGAGCCTGATTCCCGGGTCGCCTCTGGGTATCCAGCCTCCTAGGTCGTGTTTCTTGGAAACCGAGTCTGGGAGGGGGACTTGCCTGGAGAAGGTGGCCGAGGGGGTCACACCTATGAAGGAGAGGGAAGCAGGATAGGTGAAGGGAGCTGCTGACTGTGAGAACGTAGCAATGGAGGCCCCAGCGAATCCCTCTCAGAGCTCTGAAGCTGGGGAAGACTGCCCCCTGGTGCCTGACACTGACTGACTGTGAGCTGAGGACTGCTCGCTGCAGTGTGACCCTGGGCAAAGTAACTCATTTTGGCCAAGGGAGACTTGGGAAGGCTCAGTGGCGTACCATCAAGAGCCAAGTGCCTGGCTGCTGGGAGTGGTCTGTGCAGCCTGACGCGGTGCCCACTGCAGCTCCTGCCCTTCAGTCAGTGTCTGTAATGGAGACCGAACCCACTTGTACCCAGGATCCCTTTCCTTGCCTATAACAGCCGTGTTCTCCACATGGGTATGGTGGCGGCTGCTATGTTTTCCCATGTTGATCCCCTGGCCAAAATGAACTGACTCAAAGGAGGGCACCTTACTGAGGCTGGCCCATTAAGATACCTGTCTTTATCGCCCCTGGTGTTTGGTCCGGATACCGGCACCAGCACTATCCTGACACAGTTGTAATTCTTCCCTAGGAATGGGGTAGGGAGAGTTTTCTGTTGTTGATCAGCACTTCCCTGAGGATGGAAGGCCCACAGGGGAAACTTGGAAACTTTGGTGGTTGGAGGGGAGGCCAGCCTGCAGTGGGAGAGATGACTCTGGTGTGCAGGGGGAAACAGAGATGGAAGACAGGGACGAGTGAGCGCTGATGAATTGCAGCCTCCTGGTTCCAGCTGTTTCCAAAGCCTACCTCTGCCTTGGACCACAAGGAGATTAAACCAGTCAATCCTAAAGGAAATCAACCCTGAATAGTCATTGGAAGCACTGATGCTGAAGTTGAAGCTCCAATACTTTGGCCACCTGATGTGAAGAGCTCACTCATTAGAGAAGACCCTGATGCTGGGAAAGATTGAAGGCAGGAGAAGAAGAGGGTGACAGAGGATGAGATGGTTGGATGGCATCACTGACTCAATGGACATAAATTTGAATAAACTCTGAGAGACAGTGAAGGACAAGGAAGCCCGGTGTGCTGCAGTCCATGGGGTTGCAAAGAGTCAGACACGCCTGAGTGACTGAATAACAGCAAATGGTTTGGTTGTTTAGCCTTTTTAAAAAGCTATCATTTATCCTTTTGTTTAAGTCAGTTTGAATCATTGAAAACCAAGTGACTCCCAGTACATGTAAAACTATAGAGTTGTTCTTTTGAATGTGGCTTGGTTGATCATTATTAACCCTTTGGTCAATTAAGTTTCAACTTAACAAATCCATCTAGATGTGGCTCTAGAGATCACAGGCAGGGGGGATGCAAGGACTACTTCCAGTCCTCAGATGTATTTTGTTTGATTGGTACGGTGTTTAAAAAATCCAGTTTCTATAATCTAATAATTGGAAGATTTAAATAGCACCTGGCCTTTTAGCTTCTCTTAGTGTATTAGGAGGTCTGGTAGCATTGGGCCCATATTTCCACATGAAAACAGTTGCTGGACACAAAATAAGCAGCAGCTGCCCCCCCTTTCTTCGTGGGCATGCACTCCAGTTTGTCGCAGACCCCACCTTTCTCTATTGCTTTCCATCCCTGCCTCTTTCTTTGTTTATGTGACCTGCCTGCCTTTTGCAGGCATGTGGCTCCTGTTGGTATATGTGTGCTGTGCTTAGTCGCTTAGTCGTGTCCAACTGTCAGCTCATCAGGCTCCTCTGTCCATGGGGATTCTCCAGGCAAGAAAACTGGAGTGGGTTGCCATGCCCTTCTCTAGGGGATCTTCCCAGCCCAGGAATCAAAGCAAGTTCTCCCACATTGCAGGCGGATTCTTTACCATCTGAGTCACCTGCAGCAAAGCTCTTGTTTGTATATAGACTTGTGAACTGTATGGCCTTCTCTGACCCAATCAAGCTTCAGGTTTCCAGAGGGAGACAAAAAAGATACTGCATATTGTGGTGGGAACAAATGAAGTAACGTGGCTGAAAGCTCGCAGAAAGCCTAAAGCTCTCTGAAATCACAAAGCTATACAAATGAGAATCATCGTCATCATTATTAATAACAACTGAAAGGACAGGAGACAGGGAAGTCGGCCCCTACTCCACCGCCACCCCTCAAGCCCAGAAGGGTATTTGTGCCATCATGATGGCGTTTATCATCAACATTGACAGTTATTATTAAACCACGTCAACTTGCAAATGCAAAATGTTAACCAAATGAACTAAAATGAGCTGGCAGAAATAATATCTCGGCGCTGTCTACCTTGAACTGTTCTTTCTGTAAATTGTTGTGGCATTTCCCCAGGGCTCAGATCAACAAGAAAGAAAAGAAAGAACCCCTGTGGCTTGTTGAAGGTGTGACTTGTTATTCCAGCCGATGTCTTGTACGTGCCGCTGTCCACTCCCCCCTTCCCCGCCACTGCTGATGTGGCGTCTTAGACTCTGGAGGCCATCCATTGCTGGCCAACTCCCTCCCCCAGACACATTTATTATAAAGTGGGTGGAGTGTC
The DNA here is from genome assembly GCF_032405125.1 of Capricornis sumatraensis. Taxonomy (NCBI): domain Eukaryota; kingdom Metazoa; phylum Chordata; class Mammalia; order Artiodactyla; family Bovidae; genus Capricornis; species Capricornis sumatraensis. The sequence goes on along the minus strand of NC_091071.1, from coordinate 27,485,598 downwards.
TCTCCCTTTGAGCCTGTCTCCTCCCCACATTGACGCTGATTGACGACAATGTACCATTTTTAAGCTCAAAGTGCCGGCAGAGGTTTGATGAAGTATCTTGCTGCGATCTGCAAGTGGGCTGTACTTAGAAAACATGAAGGTTTTATATAACCCTGTGTGTCTGTAGCTGCCTCATGGCTAGTGACGCCAGAGTCTCTGTGGCGTTACTTCATGCACACCCAGGAGCGCTGTAATCTGATCACGTCTCCCCAGTTCTTCTTTCTCCTCGTAGCCCCCTCCCTGCCATATTTATGAGTGTACCCTGTGAGCTCATGCCTCCATGCTGTTCTTTTGTCTAAAACATCCTTCCTTCAAACACCTCATCTTTCTAAACTTTCTTTGATGATTAGGAAACTTCAGCACATACATCTTGTAATTCTGAAAATCATCTCCTAGTTCCCAGGACCCTAGAGGCAGCAGCATGGATGCTTTGGAGAGAGAATCCCATGGGCTTGAGAATCCCCTGGCTCTGCCATTTACTGTGCCTTTTGGGGCAAGTTACTGATTTCTCTGAACCTCAGTTTCCTCAGCTGTAAAATGGAGATAGTGATAGGACCTAAATCTTATTTTGAGGATTAAATGTGATACTGTTTATAGATTGTACATCATCACAATGCCTGGCACATGATGAATGATTAACAGGAGCAATTAATCTAGCTTTTGAGATGGACTGACCTGAGGCAGATGCTGGAAACATTTTAAAGTGAAATCTCCTCTTTTGACTTCTTGACTCCCTTTCCCTAAAGGGATCTAGCTGGTTGAAGTTTTTGGTTAATCAAGGGCTTGTCACCTTCCGATGACTATGTGTTAAGATAAAGGCCAAAATCCTCAACATAGTTCACAGTGTCTCACATGGCTAGGGCCCTGGTCACCTCTTTAGCCTCATGTTCCACTTCTCACTCTCTGGGAGGGGCCCACTAACACACGGCCTTTGGACAGGCTGTGTTTTGTGCTGAACCGCTTTAATCCATATTACCTAGGCGTCAACTCCTATTCACTCCTTAGAGTCCAGGCACATCCCCTGGAAGCCATCCGCAACTCCCTGTGTATCAAACCATAGCTCTTCCCTACAGAGCACTTACTCTAGTTTCTGATCCATTTCATACCCGTTTCTGTGTTTATTTGATCAGCATCTGATTTGTTCCACTGGATTGTGGCCCTCATGGACCAAGTCTGTGTGTTGCTTACAGTGGCATCCCCAGCACTTAACACAGCCACTGCCATAACGGGCGTTCACTGAATAGTTTGCTGAAGGCACAGGTGAATAGATGACTGATGTTTTACGAGCATGTGCAACCAAGATGTTTGCTTGGAACTACAAAGGCCTAAACTTGAAAAAGGAAGGACCAAGAGGTAACTCACTGGAAGACAGGAAATAGCATGATGGAACCGGGTTGCTTCTGATATCTGGGAAATGGACCATTACGGAGGATTTGAGAAGGAAATGAGCTTGCCTAGTGCTCATGGTTAAACTGACTTCTAACTCGGGAACTAAGTTTTATTTCAGAGTAGGACTGCTGCTGGCGATGAGGTTTCCATCCCTTGTAAACAGGGTGTTGATGGATGGGTGGCCTGACCCACCTTAGTGTTTTACAGGGTTTAAGGAGAACAGCCCTCACCTCTTAAGTTCCTGACTTGCTACCAAAAACACTCCTGAAATAAGCCAAACATTTATTATCTCTGCCTGCCAATGCTGGAGGTTTAAGTGACATGGGTTCAATCCTTGGGTCAGGAAGATCCCCTGGAAGAGGGCGTGGCAACCCACTCCAGTGGTCCTGCCTGGAAAATCCGGTATACAGAGGAGCCTGTCATGCCACAGTCGCAGAGTTGACACAGCTGAAGCGACTTAGCACGCATGCACATCATCAATAGAAAATACTCAGGAAAGCAAGCGTTGTCTTCCTCCCGCGAGGCTTAATGTGACAGTGTTAGCCCTTGTTCCAGGAGGTTGGGAGTCCCAGAACTGCAGGGTGTCTGATTTAAGTTGTGAACAGGGGCTTTGGGAAGGATGGTGAGGCCAAGAGACAGACAATGGTGCAAACAGAGGCATGGACTTGTGGAGCCCTTGATGTGACCCAGACGCTCATCAGGGGATTTTGGCTAGGGAGGACGTGTAAGGACCTCAAGGGTAGGATTGTCCTGATGAGAATCTGGAAGGTATGGTCTTGGAACCACTGAAATTTCCGTTTATTCACTCAGCAAGTGTTTCTTGAGTGGCTTAACATGTGTCAGGTGCTGGACTAGGTGGTGGGGATTGAACGGAACATCAACATGGCATTCCCACATACATGTGTAAAGTGTGCAGAGAAGGAGCCTGACACGGTGCAGCCAGAGAGATTAGTATTCATCCCTTTTCCAGGATCTGCGGTTGGTAGTTATTCCCATGTTGCCAAATCTCTGGAAGGGGGTAGAGAGCTAAATTTTTTGTGAAACCTTTTGTCCATACAGATGATTGTGGCAAAGATATGTGGATGCTCTTTAATACGTATGTAACTAGTTGAAAGTTAGCAGTTTATGCTGCAGTTTCAATAAAACTAGCTCCGCCACTGTTGACTCTAACTTTGTTATATTATCAAGAAAACTTTCCTCAGGGCTTTGGGGTATGTTTTATGCTCCTTCAATCACATTGTGGTCCTCGGAGGACCAACAAGTAGGCTAACGTTTATTACTTTTTTTTTTAATTACCTCAGGGAAATGACAGCAAAGCATTGGGAAGGGAGACTTTTCATATAAGTTGAAATGAGTCACGCTTGGAAGATGGCGCTTTTATTTACCTTACAAATAAAGTGGATACAGTGTGAATGAGCTGAAGGGCTCTGCAGATCAGCAAACTCAAACCAGACAGAGGGCCTTCTGAATGGGTGGGGTTCTGTTACACTTAGCATCTTTCATTTTTCTGTGTCAGGGAGTCTGGAGTTGGAAAATACCCATGGCCAATCCCAATTAGATTGCATTGCCAGAAAAATGTGTTTTTAATCCATTAGGCCCAAAGTCATTCTAGGATCTTCAAATTTTTCAAGGGTCTACAAAAATGTCTGAGACTTGGAAAAAAATTATTGTCTCCAAAATGCAAAGAGAAAGCAGTGAAGTTGAAATTAATGAATATGTAAAAAACTTCTCCCACAGTGTGCTACTTTGTCAATATTGCTAATTGTTAAATTTCGTGTTCATAGAGATTTCATTACATCTGAAAACGCTGGTAGATTAAAATTTCCCACTTTCAAAAGCCTCTGAGTATGTAAATTGCCGAGAAATCACATCCAATCAGAAATTAAATAAGTCACTTATTGCCAAATAATTTCAGAAGCAAAATTTAGAAGTTTTCTCAAAAATGTTTATAGCAAAAGAGCCATTTAATGTAAGATGTAGGCAAATGTGTAATATGATTGAAATGCTGTCTAGTGAGGCCTCGCAAAGTAGGTGTGTTTCAGGTCTATGCAATTCTTTAAAAGGCCTTGGCATTCATCCTCCTCCCTTACCCACCTGTAAAATAGATTAGAGAGAAAGTATTTTTAATTTTTATTTTTATTGGCATATAGCTGCTTTACAGTGTTATGTCAGTTTCTGCTGTACAGCAAAGTGACTCAGCCGTGCATATACATGTATCCCCTATTCCTGGAATTTCTTTCCCATTTAGGTCAGCACAGAGCGTTGAGTCGAGTTCCTGTGCTTCACATCATTAGTTATCTGTTTTATACGTAGTGTAAATCTCCTGATCCATCCCACCCATCTTTCCCCTTCGTGTCCATGCGTTTGTTCTCAATGTCTGTGTTTCTACTTTTGCAGATAAGCTCATCTATACCATTTTCCCAGACTCTGCATATATGTGTTAATGCATCTGTCTTTCTCTTTCTGGCTTGCTTCACTCTGTATGATAGTCTCTTGGTCCGTCTACATCTCTGCAGATGGCACAATTTCGTTCTTTTTATGGCTGAGTAATATCCCATGGTACCTCTATGTACCACATTGACAGAAGGTATTTTCAGTGGTGGCTCTTTTGTGAAGTGTTTGAGCTTTATGGTGGATTAGGTTACTGTTCAATAAATATTCAGTCTCTCTCCCTCTTTACCTCATTGATGCTCAGTGAGGTCGTGTGACTTTGCCCTGATGAGGGCTGTAGGGTGCTTCCCCACCTTTTGAGTGTTGAATTGGCCATGTGATATTTTTTGGCCAATAATACGTGAAGGTAACTAGCTCTAATAGCTGCTTGAAATGTGCTTTTGTGGTCAGGCTTGCCCTCTGTGCTCCTGCCTTCTCCTCAAGAATAACACACCTTAGTCACTGGTCCAAGAAAAATGGGAGATGCACAGAGCAGAGTTACCCAGCATGACCTCAGACCTACAGCCTCAAGCAGAGGTGCCCCGTCTAACCCACAGAATAATGAATGAGAAGGAAGCGCTTGCTCAGAGCTTACAGTTGTTTGTTTCACAGCGTAATTGCGACCACAGCTGACTGATACAGGCACCTACACACAGTGGCACTTACTCATGTTTCTGATGCAATAATCAGTTGTTATTTTCAACCATATTGCTAAGAGCTGGGTGTCTTCAACCGTGCTGCAAGGCTCATAACTCTAAAAATTTGAACTTCAGCTACTCATTGGCATATATACACTACCATGTGTAAAATAGATAGCTAGTGGAAAGCTGCTGTATAGCACAGCGAGCTCAGCTTAGTGCTCTGTGATGACCTAGATGGATAGGATGGGGGTGGGTGGGAAGAAGGTTCAAGAAGGAGGGGATATATGTATATATATAGCTGATTCACGTTGTTGTACAGCAGAAACTAACATAACATTGTAAAGCAATTCTAATCCAGTTAAAAATAAATTTTAAAAAGTTCAGCTACTTTTCACATGCTGTTCCTTCTGCCTGAAAAGTTTGCCTCCCTGCGCTTCATGTGGATGGCTCTTTTTCATCTTTGTCTCTGGTTTTAAATATTATTTCCTTGGAATGACCTCCTCTGATAAATTATTTAAGTGCCATCTGTAGTGGAGCCTGTAATTTGCATATTCAAACATTCACATTACCTTTTCTTCTCTGAAATAAAACTGAATTGTTTTCTTGTTTTGGAAAAAAAATCTCAAACTTAAGAGAAGAGTCTCAACAACAGTCCAGTAGCCTCTCCTACGCACCAAATCATTTGTGAATAAATTTCTGACGTGATGCATCTTCATCTTAGAGAGTCAGGTTGGCTGAGGTCATGTTGGAACCCAAGTAGTCTGACTTAAAGAACTTCAGCTCTTAACCTCCATGCTAAACTGCCTCTGAGCAGCTCAGGCCTAATGAATTTTCACGTCTGGTGGTGTTTCATAGTTTACAAAGAGCTTTTACATCTTGATATTATTTGGTCCCACAACAGCTCTGTGGAGCAGGTAAGGCAGATATTGCTAACCCCCAAGTGGAGATGAAGGTACTAAGGACTAGAAAGATTAACGAACATGCCCAAGGGGACCCGCCCACGAATGGCAGGTTTGCATAAGAATTGTGATCTTTATTAGTATCTTTGGAAAAAGTTTGCCCCGTATTTAGGCACTCGTAGCATCTCAGAAGCACATAATACCACAAGCTGACATTATGATACTCATTGCTTTGTTAGAATGTACTCACCCAGGATTTTGGTCTTATTCCTGTTTGACGAGGCCAGCAGGCCAGGAGGTGACTGCCATTGAGAAGGCATCTTGTTACTTCAGCTCCCAAGAGGAAGAGATGTGCTTTGCCATGCACGGCCACATGTGGCAGCACCAGGGTCAGTCAGGAGGTAGACGGAGCAAGGGGAAAGTGTGGGCTTGACCATGTAGTGTGGTTTCCATGGGCCAGGTAGGGTAGGTGTCCCAAGAAAGTTTAGGACTGGATGATTTGCATAATTTTGGCAGTCTCTGGGCTATAGGCATGGTTGCTGGTTGTCTGATACCTGACCTTGGTGTGATTTAGGGCAGAGGATAGAGTCCCGGACAGCAGGAGTCTGAGGAAAGGAGGGGGATGGGGATGCAGCTTGGGGATGGGCTGGTTTGCATTCAAAGGCATGTTCAAAGTCAAGTTATTTTCCTTTCTAGGAACTAGTTAGCCCTGGGAGGGGCAGTCGGTCCCTGGGTCCAAAAGGCCCCAAGATGTCAAAGCATCATAAAATATAGAAGGGGAAAAACAAAAACAAAAACAACAACCCATGATGAATAGAGTTTCCACATAGAAAGTGGAGGCCAAACAGATAAGGGAGTTGGCCTTGGTTGGCCTTGGCGTCTGCCCTCCTGGTGGCAGCAGTGTTGCTGAACCACAACTCAGATGTGGCAGAGGCTCTGTGTGCACTGAACCACTTCACAGCTGGCTGGCTGGGGGAGAGGAATGTCCAGTCATTGAATCTCCCCAAGCAGAGAACAATGCAAATCAAGACAATCTCCTAAACTGGGAGTTAGCATGAAGAAAGAGTAAAGTGGAAGGAATTACCAAGGCATTCCACCATGGTTCTTACAAGAGATTGAGCCGGTCTTTGTAACTGCGGATTCACAAGGATATTGCAAAGAGTTCCAGTTGTACTAACTAGAGCTGGCTGGTCCTTTGTGACTGGGTCCCACTGACACCACGAAAACTGACTGTTATCTATCCTCCCTGGATTGTGGAAGGGTTCAGTGTTATCACAGACAGTGGTATCCATGACTTCAAGAAACAGAAAATCTGCAGACAACTGATTTTCATTCATTGGAGTTGCATGTTTAGTGAAAACATGATGGAAATTGTCTTTACTTCCTGGTCAGTCCCTTGTGTGGACTGTCTTTGTTTTGCCAGTTGTTCTGGGAATAGAACACAACAAAAGCTTTTCTGACACCAGCAAGCCTGCCATCCCAAGATCCCTGGTGCCACAGGGGATTTCTGGGGAGAAGGTGCCTCAATTTGCGAAAAGAACTGAGATAATTTTCTAGTAGGAAGCAGAGAGAGGCCACATAGCATAGTCCTTAAAAGTTTGGGCTCTCTCATCAGACTGCTGAGTTTCAGATCCTGCTTCTGCCACTTATTTGCATGTAATCTTGTGAGATGTGCTCATACGTGCAAGAGCTGGCTGTGTGCATATCCCCAACTCCTAGTTCAGTGACGTCATGTGGGTGGTTTGAAATCAGCCTCTGCGGGAGGATTTACACCATGGCGATGGGCAAACACTGCATATCAGAGTTTTCAAATTTTTTTCCAGACAGTCCATCGTTAAAACGCTCACCAGCATACGACTGGATGTGTTCCACACTATTTCCCACACTTTCCTTTCAGGATTAAATGCCAGTTGTCCAGAGTGGCCACTTGCTTGATAATTCACCCTCTTGGCTGCCTTCTCTCCCCTGTCTCCCTTCCTCTTGATTCTTTTACCTCCCAAATAGAGTACTTGCGCATGGACCTCAGGGTCTGTTTCTGCGGAAATCCAAACTAAGGCTGGATTTAAAACCAGGCCTGTCAGACCCTGAATCCCCATGTGTTTCACCAATACCCACCACCTCTGGTGTCTTCCCGTTTTCGCAGGGCGATGAACGTCCTCTGGGTGTGGAGGGGCCTCTGAGGAGTGAGACAAATGAATTATGTTGATGCAATTAGCTGGCAATTAAGAAGTTATCCTTCTTACATTAAAGGTTGGAATAATTAGATATAACATGAGGAAATCTAATTTACTTAGTAAATTATTCTTTATATAAAGAAATGATTTTAAAGCACAGTCATGGTTTCCATAAAACTTGTAGGCACCAAGATGGATTTTATTGCTCTCCTGTGTACTGATCCGCATCATGCTTCCATTTCATGCTTGTTATAATTTAGTGTTTATGGTTCCTAACTCTGTTGAAAGACCGGTTTGAATATTCAAGGGCCTCACCAGGTGGTTTAACAGATTTGACACACTGATGGTGTTGGTTGCAAACTAAAGAGGCCCTCAGAGGGATGTTAGGTGCAAACTAATAGACCCTCAGCTGAAAAGAGGCTGAAGTAAGAAGAGCTTAGTTACAGTCCTTACCTGAAAGACCTTTGGGACCTTACCTGATAGACTTTTGGGACTTTTGTTCACAAGTGAAATTCAGCTCAAATGGGCCCTAATGTGTTAGGAAATTGGAAAAGAAAAAGAACTTTGTGGGACTTTCCCTGATGATCCAGTGCTTAAGAATCAGCCTTCCAATGCAGGGGACTTGGATTTGATCCCTGGTCAGGGGACTAAGATCTCTCATACTGTAGGGCAACTAAGCCAGCATGCCGTAATTTAGACTCAGCACATCCAAAATTACAAAAAAAATTTTCAAAAATGAATTTCATGCTTCGGGATATTGGAAAGTTCAAGGATGTAGATTTGGCCTCAGGCATGACTGAATCAGGGCTTTCCTGCTAAAGAAGTCTCTTTCTTTCTGTAGCTGATAAACTTCATAAGGACAGGCACTTTGTTCCATTCACTGCGGTATTCTCCATCATATAAGACAGAGCCCAGCATGGAGTAATCATAACAACAAATATTTACATAGCCCTCTGTAAGGAGATAGCAATGTTATAAGTGATCTACACATATCAACTCATTTAATCCTCTCGACCCAATAAAGTAGGTAAATATTAACGATGTTCCTCACTTTTCTTCATGTGGAAACTGAGGACAACCTTCAGAGCCACTAACCCACTCCCTCAAATTCATCTAGCCTGGAGATTTTGTGGCCCTGATCAAAACGTAACTTCCCTGGAGTCTTTAAAGTTAGACAAAAGGATATTCAAAATTGAGCCTGTCTTAGTACCAGAAAATATGAGATGCTCAGAAATAACTAGTATTTCTCTGTGCATGCTAAGTCGCTTCAGTAACATCCGACTCTGACACAGGCTCCTCTGTCCATGGGATTCTTCAGGCAAGAATACGAGGGTGGGTTGCCATTTCCTCCTCCAGGAAATGGGGATCTTCCTGACCCAGAGATTGAACCCTCATCTCTTACGTCTCCTGCATTGGCAGGTGAGTTCTTTACCACTAGCGCCACTTGGGAAGCCCAGTATTTCTCTGTAGATGTCAGAAAGAATTTACCACTTTGGCAGAACTAGATGCAGGCTTGGTGGGACCTGAAGCTTACACAATTTGGGGATCTCTCTGTGGAAAAAAGAATACAAAATTATGAATATAAAATTAAACACAAATGGGAATGTTTGTTGGAAATGAGAAAAGTAATTGAGACACAGATTTGGAGCCTTTGGTTATTTAAATTCCTTTCTTCTGAGTTCTCTTTAGGTGATGAATCAGAAGTTTGGTGTTGGTTTTATTCTCACAGCCCCACTTGAGTGCATGAAGTTTGGAAAGACATAGTTCGGTCCATGACACCATGGATGGCTGAAGAGGACACCATGCTGCCTCTGACAGAACTGAAACTGGCTGGTCTTGGACAGGGCTCCCGCTCCCCACACCTTTTGCCTTGAGGTGGTGACCGGATTGGTGCCCACCTGAGCTCTTCATCCTTCAGTCTCCAGTTCTCCGACTTCCCCAGCACCCTGAAAGAGATCCTATATCTGTGTTATAAGGCAGCGGTGAAGAGTGTGGGCTCTGGGCTTAAATTTAGACTCTGCCCTTTATTAGCTGAGTGACCCTGGGCCAGTCATTTCACTTCCTCTAACCTTATCTTCCCTTTTTGTAAATTAGGGATTAATGTAAGTACCTGCTACCCACATTGTAGAAAGACTTACGTGGGTTCATGAGCATTAATTAATGCTCACTGATTGCTAGCTACTATTAATAGAATTATTTTGGTTGTGAGGGACAGAAACTCATTAGCAGTAATTTAGGCAATGAAAGGGGCAATTTGTTGAGTCCAGTAGCCAAAACTGGAAAGGGTGGGGATGTAGTTCAGCAGGAGGAGCACTGGAACCATGCAGGAAACTGTCCCCAGGCCTCAGATGTCTGTTTTCACTGTGGCGGTTTTGTTTGCTCAGAGTGCCTTTCCACATTTGGCTAGAACTGAGACTCTGACAACCTTTCCTGTTTCAGGATGAAGGAGATGCTCTCATGTGGTTCCTGTGTGAAAAATCTAAGGGAAGGACTCTACCCTGATGGGCTCAGTTTAGGTCACGTGGTCACTCACATGGCCAGGTCAGGGGCCAACATGAAGGTTCTATTAAAGCTTCTTAGAGCTGGGTAAATAAAAATAATGGGTGTCTCCCGTGTCATCTGAACGCTGTCTGTACTGAGCCTGGCACTTGGTAGAAATTAAATTCCCTCTTTTCCTCTTTCTTCCTGATCCTCATGCCCACTGTCTATTATACAAAAGAGTAATCCAAAAGAAAGTCACCCTGCCTAAGGGAGCTGAGTAGTGAGGAAAACAACCTCTTCTGTGACCTGAGGTAGGCATGATGGCTTAGGCTGGCGTGGGCTTCTTATGAAATCTACCTGAGACTCTAGTCAGACAGATTATATTTCTTCCTGAAGACAAGACAGATTCCAGGCAGTGATTCACGTTTGTGTTTGGAGAGCTAATTGGAAATAGGTATGAATGGTCTTGGCAATTGTTAATGCCCTTTGACCCAACAAATCTCTAGTGTGGCAGGAGCTGAGTGTGTGCTTAGTCGCTCAGTTGCATCTGACTCTTTGCAACCCTTTGGACTGTGGCCCGCCGGGCTCCTCTGTCCATGGGATTTCCCAGGCAAGAATACTGGAGTGGGTTGCCTTTTCCTGCCCCAGGGATCAAACCCACATCTCCTGTGTCCTCTGCACTGCAGGTGGTCTGCTGAGCCATTGGGAAAGTCCTCAGGAACAACAAAGGGCCTGAACTGTTGCTCCACATGCAAGCTAACAAGTTACCCTGTTAGCTTGTTTCATGGATGTGGGCAGAAGGCATGAAATTCCCGGGTCAGAGACGGAAGACTTCATTATTCATAGCACAGCAGGAAGCTTGTGCTTCATGTTTGTGCCCATTACCCTGGACCCGAAGCTCCTCAAGGATGATGTGAAAGTGAACCCAGATGGCTGCCTTGCATGTAGCGGATTTGCATCACAGTTGAGGAATCCCAATCACTTCATACAGGGGCTGTCCAACCTTTGCTCTTTACAGACCTGGTCAGCCGACAAATCTGCTTTCTGCCCTGTTATCTCTCTCTTCCAGTGCTGTTGGCTGTACAGACATCCTTATAAAGATAGACGGGAACAAAAGCTGGTAAAGATGTGCAGTAATGTGAGAGATGCATGGAGAATTGTCTCCTAATAAAGAGAACATTTCCTAAGGAAAATATATCTGAATATAACATAAAATTTATTTATAAACAACTTGAAGATCCAATATTAGGTGGGACGTTAAGCATACTGTTGTTGGAAATAGTCTTCTGTTTCTAAAAATGTTCTGATGCTCTTGGAATGGCAAGTGAAAATGTTCAACTTAAAGTATAAGGTGAAAAGTTCAGGCTGCAAAGTTGACTATGTAGAACAATCTATTATTGAAAACAATTGGGAAGGAGATATGCTAAAGTCTTGGTAGTCTTTCTCTGGGCAGTGAGTCTAGGGGTAATTGTTTTTTTTTTCATTTTGAATTAAACTTTTTTTCAGTTTTCTATAATGAACATGTATTATTATTTTTTATAATGGGAAAAAACCAAGATAAACTATTTTTGAAAGTAGTACATCCATAATTTGGCAAAAACAAGGGAAGAAAGCATGAAATAAGCAGGGAAAAAAAGGTTTCAGTTAAATTAGATGTCCAATTAAGCGATTTGCTTGGCTGCAAAATATCTTTTTGACAGACAATTAGTTCTGGGCAAGTCAAATGTTTCAACAGTATGTTCTTATGGGACAATTAAAATAATTCATATTTGATGTGCAGAAGTGTTGTGGTAATTGGGAAACTTTCTAGAGTGGCAGTTGAAGCTGGGCTCAGTGTATTTTATTTTCCTTCCTGCAAGTTGTCTTGACTGGAGAAGAAGTTAAGTCACTTCCTTGACAAGTCAGTCATCTAGCTAGATCTGCTAAGGGGGCTGGTGGATTGAGTGTGGAGCTTTCCATTGGTTAAAGGAAGTTGTATTCAGATCAGACTGCCAGAATCAATATTAATAGCATTAATTATAGTATCAACCATATAAATCATGACAACAGTTATATAATGCCTATTTTAAGTGTTTATGCTGTGCCAGATATTGCATTAAGCACTCTGTGTACTTGCTAATTTCTGCAACTGTCCAATTAAATAGATGTGATTGGGCTGTCCCTATTACAGATGGGTAAACTGAGGGCCAGAGAGGTTAGGGGACTCGTCCAAGGTCCTACAACCATCAAGTGATATTGCTGGAATCTGAGTCCAGTCAACCTGACCGTTGAGCTCTTGTTCATATTCTCCCAGACTTAGGTGCTGGAATTTCTTGGAAAATAATAACATTGTATACTTTTCTCTCTACTTTCCTGGATAAGACAATCTGACATTCTTTCTAAAGCAAGTAGGGTATATTGTATTTGCTCCATTTGGAAGAGGCTGAAGCACAGAATGAATAGGAATGCCCAAGGCATATAGTGAAAGAATAGGAAAATTCCATTTTTAAGATAGCAGGAATTTTATTTCTATATTCTCTGTAAATTTAAATTAATAATGTCTTTTATATTCCATGAAACTGGGTGAGAGGTAAGGTGGTATATGAGCAAAACTCTTTCAGTTACGTGCTATTGTTCCATGCAACTTCAAAACCAACAAATAGGCTTGAATTTCAGGTATGGCTGGATGCAGGTGCTTACATGGTGTATTTTGGAATCTCTCTGATCTCTAGCTCTCAGTTCACTTTTTGTCTATGTTGGCTTCATTCTCAGATAGGCTCTATTCTGTGTTCTCAACAGCTCTTGACTTACCCCTTACCAGTGAGTAATCCCAGGTGGAGGGGAACTTATCATTGCTAAGAGGCTTGACAGAGGCCCTGGGGCTGAGTCTCATCAGGCCATAACAGTCACGTGCCTGTCTCTGAACCAGTTATTCTGACTATGGAGTTGAAGATGGCTTTTGGTCAGTCCAGGTCATGTGCTCACCCTGAGTCCCAGGGGAAGGTGTCAGTCTTGCCTTAACTATATGCATGAACAGTGAAAGAAGGATTGTCCCCCAAAAGAAAACACAAATGTAACCAGCAAAGGAGGATGGATGCCGACTGGCAGAAATAATGGTTTGTATCTGCAGCCAGCCAAAAAAATCAGAAAGGGATATATAGGGAATAAGAAGAGTTGATGTCTATTCCTGGCTCTGCCACTAACTGGCTGAAAGACTGTCATCAATTACTCACCATCTCTGGGTCTCAAGTCCTCTATCTATAAAAGAGGCTAGGCCAGAGGTCTGATGTTAATTTGATTTGCAGGTAGCAGGCATTCAACAAACAAAATGTTCTCCTTGCTGCCTTACAGCTCTCCTTTAGAATTTCAGCTTCCGTTGCTTGTCAAAGATGATTGTTCTCAATGTTAGAAAAAGTCATTTTATTAAACCAGGTGTGTACATGGGTAGTTGAAATCAGCACTTGCAAGGTTTTTTGTCAGCTTCATTTCTTGAGGTTTCAGTTTCGGGCGTGCCTGGTTTGATTGTTATTTTCAGTCATGGTGTCTCATCTGCTCCTGGGGAGAAGGCATAGCGTCTACAATAGCAAATCTGATCCGCAGATGTTAAGTGGCAACTGGCCCGTTATGTTGGAGTTTTTGCTGCTGGTCTTCATCTAAAGGATAATTTGTTTAGTTTTGGTTGTTTTAGTCATAGGGAGAAAGGAAAGGAGGGAAAAGGTTTCAGAGGAAGGACAGCTAACCTTTATGGAGTTCTTTAATAGCTGATTTCATTTTTACTATCACCCCAGGTGACAGTATCTTCATGTTACAGGTGAGGAAACTGACCTTAAGAGATGCTGGATTGTTAGCACATCAAATTCATGTCCTGTCTTGACAGCCATTCAGCAAATGTCTACTAAGTTCTCATTATGATCCAGGTGCTATTCTAAGTACTGACAGCACAGCAAGTGTCAAGAAAGACATGTTCCCTTCACGTAGAGGGCTCACAGAATAGCTGGGGAGACAAACAATACATAGGTCAGTCTAAAAAGATTTCCAAGAGTAAGAAGTACTCTGAAAAAATGAACACTGGAAATGCTGTGATGGAGAATGTCTAAAGTGGGAAGTGCCATTAGATGGGGCGACTGGGCATGGCAGCTGGGAGAACTTGAGCTGAGACTTAAATTAGGGGAAGGAAATAGCAACAATTCAAGAAGCAACAGTTAGAACTGGTCGTGGAACAATGGACTGGTTCCAAATGGGGAAAGGAGTACGTCAAGACTTGTGTATTGTCACCCTGCTTGTTTAACTTACATGCAGAGTATATCATATGAAATGCTGGACTGGATGAATCACAAGCTGGAATCAAGATTGCCAGGAGAAATAACAACAACCTCAGATATGCAGATGATACCACCCTAATGGCAGAAAGAGAAGAGGAACTATAGAAACTCTTGATGAAGGTGAAAAAGGACTGTTAAAAGCTGACTTAAAACTCAGATTCAAAAAACAAAGATCATGGCATCAGGTCCCATCACTTTATGACAAATAGATGGGGAAAAAGTGGAAACAGTGACAGGTGTAATTTTCTTGGGCTCCAAAATCAGTGCAGATGGTGACTGCAGCCATGAAATTAGAAGACCCTTGCTCCTTGGAAGGAATGCTATGACAAACGTAGATAGTATATTAAAAAGCAGAGACATCACTTTGCCAGTCAAAGCTATGGTTTTTCCAGCAGTCATGTGTGGATATGAGAGTTGGACCATAAAGAAGGCTGAGCACCAGAGAACTGATGCTTTTAGACTGTGGTGCTAGAGAAAACTCTTGAGAGTCCTTCAGACAGCAAGGAGATCAAGCCAATTAATCCTAAAGGAAATCAACGCTGAAAATTCATTGACAGGACTGATATTGAAGCTGAAGCTCCCATACTTTGGCCACCTGATGTGAAGAGCTGACTCATTGGAAAAGACCCTGATGCTGGGAAAGATTAAAGGCAGGAGGAGAAGGGGACGACAGAGGATGAGATGGTTGGATGGCATCACCAACTCAATGGACATGAGTTTGAGAAAACTCTGGTAGATGGTGAAGGACAGGGATGTCTGGCATGTTGCAGTCCATGGGGTTGCAAAGAGGTGGACACGACTGATCGACTGAACAATAACAAAATCAACAGAGTGATGGCCTGCGGAAAGATGTCCCAGCAGTGAGTAGAGCAAGTGCAAAGGCCCTGAGACAGAAATAAGCTTGGAACAGGAGGAAGGGCACCATGGCTGGAAGAAATCTAGTGACAAAGGGTGGTGAGCAGTGGTGTTAGGAGACTCGGGCAGGGTCCAAGTCACACAGCTCTGGGAGGCCAGGGTAAGGGATAGTTAACAGAAGGTCATTATTATTCTTTTCATTTTTTTTTAAGCATAGATTTTTGAGCTTTATTGTGGCAGCATATTAAAGAGCAGAGACATTACTTTACTGACAAAGGTCCATATGGTCAAAGCTATGGTTTCTCCAGTAGTCATGTATAGATATGAGAGTTGGACCATAAAGAAAGCTGAGCGCCAAAGAACTGATGCTTTTGAACTGTGGTGTTGGAGAAGACTCTTGAGAGTCCCTTGGACTGCAAGGAGATCAAACCAGTCAATCCTAAAGGAAATCAACCCTGAATATTCATTGGAAGGACTGATGCTGAAACTGAAGCTCCAATACTTGGGCCACCTGATGCGAAGAACTCACTCTTTGGAAAAGAACCTGGTGCTGGGGAAGATTGAAGGCAGGAGGAAAAGGGCGTGACAGAGGACGAGATGGTTAGAAGGCATCACTGACTCGAGGGACATGAGTTTGAGCAAGCTCTGGGAGTTGGTGATGGGCAGGGAAGCCTGGCGTGCTGCAGTCCATTGGGTCACAAAGAGTTGGACACAACTGAGTGGCTGAACTGAACTGAACTTACACATTGTAACTTTCATCCACTGTAAGTATACAATTCAGTGATTTTTAGTTGTTGATATGTAATTTATGACTATTACCAATGTCCAGTTTTAGAACATTTCCACAGTCATTGTCATTCCTTCAGTTTTGCTTGTGTTTAGCCTTTACATCCCAAAGCTGATTATTAGAATAAAAAAATAATTTTTTCAGGTTTTATTGAGATGTAGTGATTTACAACATTGCTTAAGTTTAAGGTGTACAGCAAACTTCAGGAGATAGTGAAGGACAGGGAAGCCTGGTGTGGTGCAGTCCATTGGGTTGCAAAGAGTTGGACACAACTGAGCAATCACAACAGCAAAGAATACATAGCATAACAATTTCATTCACTGATGTATTCAAGTGAATTCATAAGTCCAGGGCATATGTAATCAGTCCTGAATATTCATTGACGGACTGATGCTGAATCTGAAACTCCAATACTTTGGCCCTCTGATGCAAAGAACTGACTCATTGGAAAAGACTCTGATGCTGGGAAAGATTGAAGGCAGGAGGAGAAGGGGATGACAGAGGATGAGATGGTTGGATGCTTCGCTGACTCAGTGGACATGAGTTTGAGCAAGCTTCTGAAGTTGGTGATGGACAGGGAAGACTGGCATGCTGCAATCCATGGGGTCACAAAGAGTCGGACATGACCAAGCAATGGAACTGATGTATTCAGCCATGTTGCTTACATATTCATTCATCCCAGGAATGAATTCTTTTGATGTGCTGAAAAAAATCAGTTGTTTGAAAATGGAAGGGTCAGTCCAAGCACTTCAGTTGCAGGGTATTTTCACTCCATTCAATTTGGATCTTAAAACCACTCTTAAGAGGTGAATATCACTAGCTCCATTTTATAGGTATGGGTGGTTGTGCAGAGGGCTTGTTTAACCTGTCTGAGATCACATAGCAAGTGGCTGAGAAACCAGGATGTAAATCTAGTTAAGGGCTCCTGACTTCAAGTTCAGTGCTTTCTTCTCCATGGCTAACTACTATATTGCTGATTTTTGCTCGTTTTAAATTAACCAGTTGATTTCTGACAAAATGGCTTCCTGTGACCTTTCTCTGCCTCATGGGGCCCAACCAGACACCATCCAGGCTAATGCTGAAACGCTCAGTGCAGAGTTTGTATGAGTTCCTCTAAAAATAAATCCCCCACTGCGTCTGCACAGGAGATAGGATGCTGGGAAGATGGGATATGGAAAATAAACAGAAGCAGGCCATCACTGAGGCTCTCTTGTACTCAGGGAGTGCTGGTGGGAAAGTTCAGATCATCTTCTTTGGGAAAAGTTCTTTTCTGTAGGTACTGCAGTTATTCCGGGACCATGTGCATGGCCCTCATTCAATTAGCAAATGAGCAGAGTTCATCACGCTGTATGGAGCCCTGTGAGATTCGAGTTGTTTGGGTTGATTTATCCCTGAGGTGGGCAGTCAGTGTGGGAATCTCTGCAGTGGGGAGGACCCAGGGCTGGGAGCTGGGTTAGAGTCAGACCTGAAGAGCCAGAGTTTGGAGAATGTCAATGACTGGGGGCTGAGTGTTGAAAGCTGAATTTACAAGATGTCATGTTAGTGAGTTCCTCTGAAAAACAAGCTCTAGTATGCGACCAGACACACACGATTTTTATTAGGAGAAACGCCTGTGACGGGAAATGGGGAGGGATCCTGGAGAGGTGGGGAGAGCCCCCGATGGCACAGCAAGTCCAACCTCCAGTGAAGGAGGGAAGGAGGGAAGGAGGGTGGCATCCCCTCAGGGGAGTCCTCAAGCCATCTTTGGGGACAGGACTCTTGTCTCTCAGGAAGGAGTGTCCCTGCCCTGCTCAGTCACCCCAGGGAGTGGCCTGTGGAAGCAAACAGATTTCGGAGCACAGTAGCCCCCGGTCAGTCTTATCCCCTATAGTGGAGGTCTGCGAGACTCCTCCTCAGGGCCACCGTGTGATGCCCTGTGCAGCACAGGGCTGGTGGGAACATTGGTTGACTCATCATTTACATTAAAATGTGAGTTGCCAGCATGCAATTATCTGTATATTTTACATTTAAAGAACCTGGACGTTTTGCTTCTCTTTAAAGACTAGCGGCAGCCTGGCAACATTCAGCTTCCATTTCCACAAGTCACTCAAAATAGAGTCCTTGCTTCGATGAGGCATGCATTCTCCAGTTCGCCTCAGACCCCACCCAGCCCTGTCGTCCTGTCTCCAGCCTTCTTCATTCATTTGTGCTACATATCTGCGTGCCTGCCCCCCGCCCCCTGCCCCGTGGGTATATGTTTGCAACCCTTGCCTTAAAGATACCTGAAAGGACTTCCCAGTGGTACAGTGGACAAGAATCCACCTGCCAGTGCAGGGGACACAGGTTCGACCCCTGGTCTGTGAATATCCCACATGCCAGGGAGCAGCTAAGCCCATGAGCCACAACTACTGGGCCTGGGCTCTAGAGCCTGCGCACCACAGCCACTGAAGCCGGCGATCGCCGAAAGCCTGTGCTCCGCAACACGAGAAGCCGCTGCGGTGAAAAGCCTGGCCGCTGCAACAAAGAGTAGCCCCTGCTCTCTGCAACTAGAGAAAACCCGCACACAGCAGTGAAGACCCAGCACAGTCCCAGATTAATTCATTAATTTTTAAAAAGACACTTGAGAAGCTGAAACTCTGAAAGTCAAGCTCAGACATGGAGTCAAATGGGTCAGAGCCAACCTGGAGGTTGGGAGACAAGGCTTGAGGTTGACCAAACAGCCAAAGAGCTGTGAGTCAGCACCACAGAGCTGGTGTACCTGCTGGAGAAGCCATGGGGCTTAGGCCAAGACTGAATCCTTGGTTAAGATGGATGTTTGAGCACGTAGGCAGCCTGCCTTTGTGTCAGGTTGGTCCAGGAACCATCCTCCACATGCCTGCACTTGGTGGGAGTGACCCCATCCTATCTGCTCAGCATCTCAGACCATGATGGGTTTGGGTGGTTTTTTTTGGCCCAGCATCATCTCATTTAGGAAGCTCTCCTTTCTCCTGTGTGGCTCAGCTAGGCTGCCAGTCCCCGGGCATCTTTCCTCTCCTGAAATAGCCACGGATCTCTTCGGCTGAGTTCCTCCATGAGAAGGCCCTGAGATAAGGATTTACACGTTAGTGGTTATTTGTAGGATGACTCCAGGAAGCACCAGTATGAGTATGGGTGTGTGTTAGTCAGGGTACTCCAGAGCAACAGGACCAATAGGAGATTAATTAATTAATAGGCTCACACAATTATGAAGGCGGACAAATCCCAAGGTATGTAGGATGAGACAGCCCACTGGCGACCCAAGAGAGCTGATGTCTCAGTTTGAGTCTGAAGGCAGGAAAATCCTGATGTCCCAGCTCAAAAGCAGTCAGGCAGGAGAAATTCTCTCTTCCTTGGGGGCATGTGTGTATGCTGAGTCATTTCAGTTGCATCCAACTCTCTGTGACTCTATGGGCTATAGGCAACCAGGCTCCTCTCTCCATGGGGATTCTCCAGGCAAGTGGGTTGCCATGCCTCCTCTCGCGGATCTTCCTACTCAGGGATTGAATGTGTGTCTCTTAGGTCTTCTTTATTGGCAGACGGGTTCTTTACCACTAGCCCCACCTGTGACCCTATTCAGTTCTTTTCAGGCCTTCACCTGATTAGGGAGAGCAGTCTGCTTTACTAAGCACTGATTTAAATGTTAATCTCACCCCCGAACATCTTCACAGACACACCCCAGAATAGTTTCTTACTGGCCATCTGGGTACCCCATGGCCCAATCAAGCTGACACATAAAATTGACCTTCACAGGGAGAAATGAGACAATGGAGTTTAAGTCAATACAGCATACAGTAGGGCTTCTCTTTAGCTCAGCTGGTAAAGAATCTGCCTGCAATGAAGGAGAAAGAAAGTGAAAGTGAAAGAAGTCACTCAGTCGTGTCCCCATAGACTGTAGCCTACCAGGCTCCTCCTTCCATGGGATTCTCCAAGCAAGAGTACTGGAGTGGGTTGCCATTTCCTTCTCCAGGGGATCTTCCCGACCCAGGGATCGAACCCGGGTCTCCCGCATTCCAGGTAGATGCTTTAACCTCTGAGCCACCAGGGAAGCAATGAAAGAGACCCCTGTTCAATTCCTAGGTTGAGAAGTTCCCCTGGAGAAGAGATAGGTTACACACTCCAGTATTCTTGGGCTTCCCTGGTGGCTCAGATGGTAAAGAATCCACCTGCAATGCCAGAGACCTTGGTTCGATCCCTGGATTGGAAGATCCCCAGGAGGAGGGCATGACAACCCAGTCCAGTATTCTTGCCTAGGAGAATCCCCATGGACAGAGGAGCCTAGCGGGCTACAGTCCATGGGGTCACAAAGAGTCAGACACAACTGAGTGGCTAAGCACAGAGTACGGTGATGAGAAAGCTACTTCCACACACACTTGGGCTCTGTCCTTTTGGTGAGCTTTAGCTGATGGTGCAGAACACAGCTCAGAGGGTCCCACCTGACTGGTGAGGAAACAGATATTCATCTTCCATCTCCCATCTGACAAGTCTGAGGGATGCCGCTGGAGGGGCTCATTTTGTCTCAGCCAAGAATAAGCCTTCAGGTGGTGAGTCTCAGGGATGCCTTCGGTTTGAATGGGCTATAGAAGTTCAAGGGACATGGGTGGGGCATTGCCAGTGTCTGCTGTGTTGGGCAAATGGCACATGCCTAGTCAACCACAGTGCCCCCTCTGTCTGGCAGTGTTGACTGTGGGCCTGACTATGTGCTGACATAATGTTGACTATGGCCCGAGCAGGGTCCATCGGAATCTCCCCTGGGATTAGTGTATTGTGGCTCCTAAAGAGGTAGGGTGTGAACGTGGAGCTGTCAGCTATGCTTTTCCTCATCCCAGGGGAGAGAGAGAGAATAAAGGATAGAGATAAAGACAGAGGAGCGAAATGGGGGTGGGGAGGGTGTGTGCCTACGTGGCAGTGAGGCCTTTCTCTAGTCTCTGGGGCTCTGGTTCTTTCCATGCATCACACCAGCTGGATAAACCAGTATATTCCTTTCATGATGGTCTGAGTTAGAGTTGGGTTTTTCTGGGCATGAAGTCAGGAGCCCTTTCAGACAGTTATGGCAGGGTAAGGGGGCGGAGTGAGAGGGAGATTGGATTGAGAGAGAGATTGCCCTGGGCCTCAGAGCTTTCTCTACTTATTAGCTGCCAGTGCCTGAGATTTAAGATGCGGGAAGGAAGATGAGTTTATGGTGGAAATTTGTAACCGACCATTAACTAGAATGGCACAGCTAAGCCCCTGTGCCTGACCAATTGTTAGGTCTTAACGAAACAGTAATAAAGAAGGAATCTTTACTTTCAGCACCTAATTAGCCATTCTTTTCCTTCCCGATTTTTAGTTTTATGACTCTAGCTTCTAGGATAAGATTTTATTGTACTCAAGTACAAATTAAGCCCCCCAAAAGGACTCTCCCATGTTTCTCTGTCTTCAATTTAAATTTAATTTTTGTAGAGTGACACAAAATACTCCATTAAATGTCACGTGTAAGAACTGTAAATTTTTTGAAGGGGGGAAGAAGCAAGCATTTATCACTGTGATCTGTGTTCTGAACACTATGAGAACTCATATTAATTAAAAAAAATTTAATGCTGTTGTTTGCTGCCTAAAAGAAAAGAAAGAATTTGTTTGAAGTACTCTAAGCATAGGCACTCCAAAATGTGCAGTGATGGAAAATTATAGTAGCTGCCATTGTTAAAAATCTATTAATACTCTGCTAGGTCCTTAACATTTAATATTTACAGTTATCCCATGAGGATTTGAGGGTAGATGATCTCCAGTTTCCATGTGAAGAAATGGTGGCTCAGAGAAGACTTGAGTAATTCTCAAAGAGACAAGATGACTTTTCTCAAAGAGAAAAGCCAGTTTGCATTAAGATCCTTTGAACTCCAGAAACCTGTGTTCTTCCCACTTGTAAAGGGTATGTGCTATCTATGGGGGTGGTGGTGTATATGATGGGTGTTGCAGTGCTAGACATTGTGGTGGGTACTGCTCATAGTAGGCTCTCAATAGCACTTGATAGATTTAGAATATGTAGGCAACTGAAACCTTGAGACTGAGGGAGAATTTATCTTTCCACTGTGTCTGAGCAGTGAATTTATTAGGTAAACTAATTATGCTTGTGTCAGCATGGAAATTGTATTTGTGTCCCTGTATGTGAATCAAATTTGTATCAAATTCAGATTTGTATTTGAATCCCTGGATTCTTATTTCTTTCTTTCTTGAACTTCAAAATTAAACAAAGAACCTTGCTGACATCTGCCTTCAGTCTTCTTTTGTAACACAGCAGCATAGAGATAAGTCTGTGAGAGGAGATGAACATTATCTTGTATTTGCACAGCCCTTTACAGTTTAGAGGGCTTCCCTGGTGGCTCAGATGGTAAAGAATCTGCCTGCAATGCAGGAGACCTGGGTTCAATCCCTGGGTTGGGAAGATCCCCTGGAGAAGGGAATGGCTACCCACTCTAGTATTCTTGTCTGGAGAATTCCATGGACAGAGAAACCTGGTGGGCTACAATCCATGTGGTCGTGAGTCCAACATGATTGAGCGGCCAACATAGTTTAGACAGTGTTTGCTTACCATGTCTCCTTAGATCTTCCCACGAGGTGATGGGTACTAGAATACTCATTCTACTGGTAGGGAAATGAAGGTTTGGAGAGAGTGGGTGACTTGCCGCAAGGAGATACAAGAGTTAGGTGTGAAAACCAGAAAGTGAATGGAGTTCATTTGACTTACGGTTCACATTTCCTGAGCAAGATTTTGGAATGGCGTAAAGCTCTCTGCAGAGAAACAACTGCTTTTCAGGCATTTATGGCCCACTTTAGTAGCACTCAAGTGCATGCCTGTGATCTATATGCTAATTTTAGATACGTCTTATCTCTTAAATAATCCAAGAATATGTGTGTGGATGCTGTTTGATTTGAAATCCTGTGTGCTTAGAACTAATGGGGTTGTAAAACATGCTCCAGAATTTACCCTTCCCTAATTTGCCTCGATTTCATCCATATTAGCAGGGCCACCACCCTTCCCCCCACCTTCTGCTCTTGACTGTCCAGAGTAAAAGCACAAAGTTATCTGCCCTCAGTTTTTCTCCAGGGTGTTGGAGCCCAGGTTGGGTGATGGGAGGAAACGGGGGTGGGAGGAAGGAGGAGAAATTTGAGACCTTTTTGATTTCCTCCGTTCTCTCTAGCTTGGGAAGTTCCATTGCCTGAAAGGTAAATATCCATTATATATATATATTTTTTTTTATTTTGGTGGTGCCATATGGCATGTGGGATCTAAGTTCCCCAACTAGGGACTGAACCCTCATGCTCTGCATTGGAAATGCAGAGTCTTAACTGTTGGACTACCAGGGAAGCCCCTTAATTTATTTTTAACAAAAAAAACAAGTTGAGACTCCATCTTTAATTGGAGTAATTATTCGTGCTCTAAAGATGAATCAGCCAAAGCAGAAATTGGTGGCCAGTTGCTGGATTCAGGGTGAGCTGGCACAAAGATAATGCCAGCTTTGTGTCTGATTTCAAAGGTCATACTTGTTCACAATAGAGCATTTGGAATCTAGGGAACTTATAAAGAAGAAAATGCAGGGCTTCCCTTGTGGCTCAGCTGGTAAAGAATCCGCTCGGAATGTGGGAGACCTGGGTTCGATCCCTGGGTTTGGAAGATCCCCTGGAGAAGGGAAAGGCTACCCACTCCAGGATTCTGGCCTGAAGAATATCATGGACAGTATAGTCCATGCCATGGGGTCGCAAAGAATCGGACACGATTGAGTGACTTAAAATTCCCTGGAAGTCCAGTGGTTAGGACTTTGCCCTCTCAGTGCTGAGGGTCTGGGCTTGATCTCAGATTGGGGAACTAAGATCCCACAAGCTGAGCGATGTGACCAAAAAAAAAAAAAAAAAGAACAAAAAGAAGAAAGTTTTATCTATCTTGTGTCAGTCCTTGGGCTGGTTGGTGAACCAAGAATTCATTACTGTTAAAGACATTCATTGCTCAGTAGAATTATTTTATCAGAAGCCTTTTCCTTGATGATGATAATGCTAATACTTATTGAATGGTGACTCTATGTGATGTCTGGGCTAAGAGCTTTACATAATATGATCTCAGCAAACTTTTATTTCCACTGTTTTCTGGGTGAAGAAGCAAGTTCAGAGAGTTTAAGAACTTGCTCAAGGTCACACAGCAACTGAGTAGTGGGGGCTAGAGTTTGGGTTCAGAGTCAGACTCTGGAGTCCAGGGTCCTCATCATTTCTTCATCCATGTATTGTTCAAGAGACAACACGATCCACCTTGGGTTTCCAGGAGAGTACATGGGAGGGAAGGGAAGATACCAAATGGAAAAACAGAGAGCAGGGAAACCAAACTCCATTTGCTGGTCACGGGCGACAGTAAAAAAAATAGAGCCAAGTTGATGGTTTCACTTGTGCGTTGCCCGCTTCCGAACAGCCACTATTGGAGTGTGTACTTTCTGAGGCCGCCCCAGTGAATGCTGCCCCCAAGGGTGGGCATACCTCATTTGCCTGTACTCTTCAGAATTAATAGCATATTGGCCCTCTGAGGGTGGGCTGGATTTTTCAGAAACACTTGGAAGTCATTTGTGATCAAATTGAGTGACAATAGTAGGTGATCAACTTGTTACTTGTTTCATTTTTATTGAAATAAAATGTATCTTACAGCAATGAGACTGATTTTCTGTGCTATTTTGGAGGTAAATTTGCCCAGAGCAGTGGTTTTCAAACTTTTAACAAACTACCCCTAAGAGGAAAGGAGAACGAATTCAAATTCTGCAAGTGTAGCCCAAAACAGTCTCTCTAAGGGTGAACATTTCTTTGAAGTTTCATGTTTTATCTTAGATATTTGTGAATTCTGCATTCTGCTTCATGCTACATCTATTTTAAGTTTCTTACTAAGTCAAGTCTACTGATGCTCTAAGGAAGACAGTCATGTTTGTAGCTTTGAATTTTTCAGGGATCCAGTAGGACTCCCCTGGGGTACCTGTGCCCCAGTTTGAGAACCATGGCTCTATCAGAAGACATCTCAAATTCTGATCCCGGCTACTGGTCGTCCCTGAGGGCATTCTCTTTTTCTCTCACTCTTTTAAATCCCAATGTTTTGAATATAAAGTATAGTATAAAGTTCAAAAGAGAATAATACAAAAATATGGTAAAATGTCTCTCTCCTGTCCCCGTCTCCAGCATCTTGGTTCTCTCCGGAGGTAACCAGCTTCCAAGAGGGTCCCCCCTGATTCCTGCCTCGTGACATTCACAGCCTGGAGTGGTCCCCTCCTGTACTGTAATAGGGTTGCTCTTTTTAAAACCTTTATTGCATTTACTTATTTATGTATTGCTGGCTGCAGTGGGTCTTTGTTGCTGCATGTGGGCTTTCTCTAGTTGCAGTGCGTGAGCTTCTCGTTGAGGTGGCTTCTCCTGTTGCAGAGCACAGGCTCTGGAGAAGCCAGGCTTCAGCAGTCGTGGCGCACAGACTCAGTGTGATCTTAGTTCCTGGACCAGGGATTGAACCCCTGTCCCATGTCCCCTGCATTGGCAGGTGGGTTCTTAACCACTTTACCACCAGGGAAGTCTGCCGTGTCGGTCTTTGTGACCAACAGAATGCTGCAGAAGTGATGGTATGTCACTTCTGAGGTTACGTTATAAAAGCCTGCAGTTTTGGTCTTGGGCTCTTTCTGCCTGCCCATCCCTCTGTCTCTCATCAGTTGCTTTGGAGGAAGCCTGGTACCATGATGTGAGGTCACTCAGGCACCCTAGGGAGAGGTCCCTGTGGTGAGGAATTGAGGTCTCCTGCTAAAAGCCAGTGAGGACCTATGGCCTGTCAGCAACTGCAGAAGTGAAGCTGGAAGCTTATCGTTCAGCCCCGGAAAACCCTCTGATGACTGCAGTCATGGCTGGTTTCTTACCTGTAGCCTTAAGAGACCCTGAGCCAGACCCACCCAGCTAGCTGCTTGCGGATCCCGTGTCACAGACATGGGGAGATAGTAAATGCTTGCTGTTGTAAGCTGTTCTGTTTGGGGTAATTTATTATACAGCAGAGGAGACCTAATAAATCCCACCTTAAAGGATATCTTACATTCTTTCTAGAATTTATATATGTGAATAATATGAATATAAATACAAACTCTTTCCCCCGTTTTCTCAAAATATAATCTGCTACACATACTGTTCCATATCTTGCTTTTCTTAATATGATATTTGGGGGGATACTAATACATAGAAATAGTGTGGAGAAACCTCTCTCTTTTTTTTTTTTCTAGCAGCTGAATGTATGTGTGTGTGCTAGTCACTCAGTCATGTCCAACTCTTTGCAACCCCACGGACTGTAGCCCACCCGGCTCCTCTGTACATGGGATTGTCCAGGCAAGAATACTGGAGTAGGGTGCCGTTTCCTCCTCCAAGGGATCTTCCTGACCCAGGAATCGAGCACGTGTCATCTGCGTCTCCTGCGTTGGCAGGCAGATTCTTTACCACTGTGCCACCTGGGAAGCAGCTGAATGTACTCTACCAAGCAGCCTGCAATAATTTGTTTAGCCAGTCTTGTGTTGCTGGCATTTCCAATGTTTTGACGTTACAGTGTTTTTGTGAATCATCTTATGCATAATATCAATTGTAATTGTAATATCAATTTCTAGATGTCAAGTTGCTGGATCAAAAGAGTAGTTTGGATATGATTAAATCCCTCTTACATAGGGATTGTACCCCGTCACCTTTTCTACCCATCTTCTCCAGCAGTGTCTGAGAGTTCAGTCTCCCCAGCAAGGAAAGGAGAGCTGGTTGGATTTGAACTGATGTGTAAATGAAATTCTTCAGTTCTGGTGAGAAGTGTCTCTCTAAAGACTTATTTTACGTAGGACTAAGAAAACCTTGCAGGTTTGGGTGTTTTCAAAATTTAGCATTTATGAATGAAACCAGGCTGTTCTCTGAGTTTGCTGAGGATACAGCTTTCTTTTAGTTCAGGCTGCCAGGTAGTGTTAGCAGCTGCTCAGGTACGAAGTGGTAACAGGACGGGCACAGGATCATTGGAGTCTCTTTCCTTGAAAAAGATGAGCTGCCTCAACATGAACATTCAAGAATGGAATTCTGGAGAACTCCAGAAGTGTTTTTGACAATGGCAGCATCATTGGAATAAGTAGGTACCTTCCCAAAGTGAAAATATTTTACCGTATTTCCTTATTTATAAGGTACCATTGATCGTAAGTTGGAGAAGGCAGTGGCACCCCACTCCAGCACTCTCGCCTGGAAAATCCTATGGATGGAGGAGCCTGGTAGCCTGCAGTCCATGGGGTCGCTAAGAGTCGGACACGACTGAGCGACTTCCCTTTCACTTTTCACTTTCATGCATTGGAGAAGGAAATGGCAACCCACTCCAGTGTTCTTGCCTGGAGAATCCCAGGGACAGGGGAGCCTGGTGGGCTACCGTCTCTGGGGTCGCACAGAGTCGGACACGACTGAAGCGACTTAGCAGTGGCATTGATTGTAAGTTAGGTCATTGATTTGATAAGAGCTCTTTGGGGGGAATAGCTGCAGTACGTTAAAAACTTATATTGATTGTAAGATGAGTGTGTTTTAAAAGTGATGAAATATGAAAAAGCCCGTAGCTTAGATTCATGGAAACACAGTCACTCAATTCAGTTCTTTTAGTTTAACCCAACTGATGCAAACTTAGATTGGATGGCTTTCCGTTCCTTCTCTCTTTCTCTCTTTAAAATTTCACACTGGGAATAATTAAGTCCAGATCTGAGGAGAACTGATCCAATGGGGCAGAGTGAGTTTTTAATGGACTCAGACAATCCTGAGTTTGAATGCTGGCTTTTACCACTTCAGTTCAGCTGCTTAGTCGTGTCCAACTTTTTGCACCCCCATGGACTGCAGCACTTCCCTGTCCATCATCAACTCCCGGAGCTTGCTCAGACTCATGTTCATTAAGCTGGTGATGCCATCCAACCATCTCATCCTCTATCGTCCCCTTCTCCTGTTGCCTTCAATCTTGCCCAGCATCAGTGTCTTGTCCAATGAGTCCGTTCTTCCCATCAGGTGGCCAAAGTATTGGTGTTTCAACTTTGGCATCGGTCCTTCCAATGAATGTTAAGGGTTGATTTCCTTTAAGATGGACCGGTTTGATCTCCTTGCTGTCCTAGGGACTCTCAAGAGTCTTCTCCAACACCACAGTTCACAAGCATCACTTCTTTGGCATTCAGCTTTCTTTATAGTCCAACTCTCACATCCATACATGACTACTGGAAAAGCTATAGCTTTGACTAGACGGACGTTTGTCAGCAAAGTAATGTCTCTGCTTTTTAATATGCTGTCTAGGTTGGTCATAGCTTTTCTTCCAAGGAGCAAGCATCTTTTAATTTCATGGCTGCAATCACCATCTGCAGTGATTTTGGAGCCCCCCAAAATAAAGTTTCTCTCTGTTTCCATTGCTTTCCCATCTATTTGCCGTGAAGTAATGGAATTGGATGCCATGATCTTAGTTTTCTGAATGCTGAGTTTTAAGCCAGCTTTTTCACTCTCCTTTTTCACTTTCATCAGGAGGCTCTTTAGTTCTTCTTTGCTTTCTGCCATATGGGTAGTGTCATCTGCATATCTGAGGTTATTGATAGTTATCCCAGCAATCTTGATTCCAGCTTGTGCTTCAACCAGGCTGGCATTTAGCATGATGTCCTCTGCATATAAATTAAATAAGCAGGGTGATAATATGCAGCCTTAACATACTCCTTTCACGATTTGGAACCAGTCTGTTGTTCCATGTCCAGTTTTAACTGTTGCTTCTTGACCTACACACAGATTTCTTAGGAGGCAGGTCAGGTGGTCTGGTATTCCCATCTCTTGAAGAATTTTCCAGTTTGTTGTGATCCACACAGTCAAAGGCTTTGGTGTAGTCAATACAGCAGAAATAGATGTTTTTCTGGAACTCTCTAGCTTTTTGATGATCTGATAGATTTGACAATTTAATCTCTGGTTCCTCTGCCTTTTCTAAATCCAACTTGAACATCTGGAAGTTCATGGTTCATGTGCTGTTGAAGCCTGGCTTGGAGAATTTTGACCATTACTTTGCTAGCATGTGAGATGAGTGCAATTGTGCGGTAGTTTGAACATTCTTTGACATTGCCTTTCTTTGGGATTGGAATGAAAACTGCCCTTTTCCAGTCCTGTGGCCACTGCTGAGTTTTCCAAATTTGCTGGCATATTGAGTGCAGCACTTTTACAGCATCATCTTTCAGGATTTGAAATAGCTCAACTGGAATTCCATCACCTCCACTAGCTTTGTTCCTAGTGATGCTTCCTAAGGCCCACTTGACTTCATATTTCAGGATGTCTGGCTCCAGGTGAGTGATCACACCATCATAGTTATCTGGGTCATGAAGATCTTTTCTGTATTATTCTTCTGTGTATTCTTGCCACCTCTTCTTAATATCTTTTGCTTCTGTTAGGTCCATACCATTTCTGTCCTTTATTGTCCCCATCTTTGCATGAAATGTTCCCTTGGTATCTCTAATTTTCTTGAAGAGATCTCTAGTCTTTCCCATTCTATTGTTTTCTTCTACTTCTTTGCATTGATCACCGAGGAAGCCTTTCTTATCTCTCTTTGCTATTCTTTGGAACTCTGCATTCAGATAGGTATATCTTTCCTTTTCAACTTTGCCTTTAGTGTCTCTTCTTTTCTCAGTGATTTGTAAGGCCTCCTCAGACAACCATTTTTGCCTTTTTGTGCCGGGAGCCAGCACGGGAGATCCCACCCATGACAAGGTCATGCGGAAGAGTCCTGATGAGCAAGGCCTCAGGACTCAAAGGACCCCCTGGACCTGCTCGAGCATCTACCCCTGAACCAGAATCTGTCTGTCTTATTATTTTATGTCTTTCACCAGCTCTTCTGACATTATCAGGGGTCTGTCCCTGACCAAAAGAGTTAGCTTTGGGCTTTAGTTTCTAAATCTCCTGGGCATGAAAGGAGTGTTTCAAACAACCTGTTAGCATTCTAGCTTACTTGGCAGCTTTATCCAGACTCTTGCAACATTGTTGAGCCTATGCAATGCTTGCTGCCAAATTCTCACATCCCTTGTCCATTGTGTTCCTGGGAGTGCATATAGTCAGGATGTAGAAGAAGCAATAGCCTTATCATTAGCAACATTAGACTTTGAGTTAATAAGTTCTTTCTTTGCTGTAACCTGCTGAATCTTTGCTCCATAAAAATGTAACTCTGTACTTTAAGGGTGATGCAGGCTAAGAATTTAAGAAGAAACACTTTAAGGAAAAAATCATTGTTCTGGTATTCTGGCTGACCAACCTTTATCAAAAGGAGGTCATGGAATATCAACAGGCCTCCCGAATAGAAGATGATGTACAGAAAATAAGACTTTTGCAGGAAGGAACCTGATATCGATAAAAGTTATTACTGATGGAATGGTGAGTTGACTCTGCATTTTTTCACCTTGCTGTATGTATAACTCAAGGTATAAAAGCCTGTAGAAGAATAAAGTAAGGGGCCTCGCTCGAAGAAGCTTGGTCACCCCGTGTCTCTTTCTTTGTCTCTTTATCTATCTTTCTTTATTTGCCGACATCATCCATCCTGAGGATATCCCTGGACTCTGCTGAAGCTGGACCTCGGCATTTTTGCAGTCCTTTTTCTTGGGAATGGTCTTGATCCCTGCCTCCTGTACAGTGTCACGAACCTCCATCCATAGTTCTTCAGGCACTCTATCAGATCTAATCCCTTGAATCTATTTGTTACTTCCACTGTATAATTGTGAGGGATTTGATTTAGGTCATACCTGAAAGGTCTAGTGGTTTTCCTTTAGTACCGGGGATATCTCAGGCAGATTACTTATTTCACTGTTTTTTTCAGTTTTGATGCTCTCATCGAGGTAAAGTAGGGATATTAATACCTGTCTCAAGGAATGCTTGTGGTTACAAATGCCAAGAAGCCCAACTTGAGGTATCTTAAGTGCAAAGGAGGATTTTATTTTTGCTGAACAAGAAGTCACAAAAAAGGCAGGATGGCCACTGGCGTTTGAAAACCTGACTCCAGGACTGATGCATATACAGAATTGTTTTTGCATTCCTTTGTGTAGACAGGAAATAAATGTGAAGGTTTATACCTTAATAGTTCAATGACCAGGAATGAGAGTGATTCAGTTCCGTTGGTCTCAATATCCAAATTTCCAAGGAAAGAACTTTTTGACTCAGTTTGGGCGATGTGTCTTTCCCTGAGTCAGCTCTGATCATGGGATTGGAGGTGGGTTAGGGCAGTTCTTAGAAAAAGGATACTGGGGCAGAGAACCACAGCTATTCAACAAGAGTTGCTGTGACTCAATAAAATGACTAGTATTACTAAGAATGAAGACAACAGACACTGGATGGCAAGCATTTATTGAGTGTTTTTCCATGTCAGGCACTATATCAAGCCCCTTACATGCATATCTTATCAATAAGACTTTTGCATTTTTACTCCTTATTACTAGTAAATCCTTCACCCCCATCTACTTCCAGCACCAGTTAAAAATTCGCAGGTCATGGGAGGGGACCCATGTACACCTCTGGCTAATTCATGTTGATGTACAGCAGAAATCAAACCAGTGTTGTAAGCAATTATCCTTCAATTAAAATAAATAAGTTAGAAAATAGTTTTTAAAATTGCATAAATCATAACTGACTCTCTGGGGTTAGTGGACATAAAATGAGAAGGAGCTTGGGTCTGTGTTTCATGCCCAGAGATGAGTGAATTTCTGTTTTCTGTGCATGAAGGAGAGATTGCTGATGTTGGACGACACTAAACTTTTAGAAGTTATTGCATCTCCAGTTGGAGGTGAAGGGGCCACAGTGAATGAGAGATGTGTTTGCTGCTTTTGGGGTGAAGGGGTGGGAGCCTGCTCATCTGCTGGGGCAGCTCACCAACACTGCCTGCCTGGGGTCAAGATTTCTGGCATCAATTTTATTTCTTGGCTCTCTTGAGCCCTGGAGCTGCTTCCAAGTTGGAAAGCTCCAGCCTTCTGGGCTCTGTAGTTACTCTACAGGGTTTGGGGGATAAGTTTCTCTTATGGACAAAATCATGGTGGCAATGTGTACAGATGAAGGCAATACTGCAGAGTTTGGGGTAAGCCTGCAGCTGGTGGGTGATGCTGGTGGCAATCAGGTGGGACTGACTCTTCAAAGAGCTTTAGCCCCTCTGGGACTGGAAGTGCTGGGTGAAGGAGATTTTCTTAGTGTGTCCTCTCTCTGTACTGGATATTTAGCACATGCCCCTCCAGTCCTCCTGTCCACCCTTCCTTCTCCTGCTCTGTACCCCAGGAGGCTGACCTCTGTGCACTGTGTCACCTGAGTTCTCTTACCTTTTGTGGCTGGTTGGGTTTGGTCAGTGGAGGACCCTCATAGGAGAGTAGAGGATGGGAGGAGAGAGAGGGTGGGGGAGTTGTTCCTCTGACTCTTCCCAGTTGACCTGCCTTGGGTAGGCTACTTTTCTTTACTGCAGATTGCAGCTCCTGCCAGGTAGCTCCCTCCAGCAGCTCTGGCTGCCCTCCTTGGGTTCCACAGCGGTTTCATCTTTTTCTCCAGGGCTGGTAATGGCTCCTCACTCCTGCTAGTTCTGGGGGGTAATGCAACAACTCTTTTTGGTTTTTCTAAATCCTGCTCATACTTCTGTACATAGCTCTTTATTAAACATGTTTATTTTTAAGGTTAAAAACATGTTTTTGGCCTTGCCACATGGAGTGGCAGCATGCAGGATCTTAGTTCCCTGACCAAGGACTGAACTCATGCCCCCCTGCAGTGGAAGCTCAGTGTCTTAACCACTGGACTGCCAGGGAAATCCCTATTAAGCCCTTCTTGATTACCCCACTTGAGTGTGCCATCTGTTTCTTGCCGTGACACCATATTGCAGAGAGGGGAGTCAGGTCATTTAATTTTCTCACACATTTACTCATTCATCAAACTTCCCATGAACCCGTACTCTGTGCCAGGACTCATGCTCAGGATTTAAAGTATAAGATGTGACTTCTTATTTCTGCCTCTAAATTCTCAGTTGTTCATCCCAGGAGATAACTTTAATAAAGAAAAAATATTTTGAAGGGAGTCCTGAAGGACCAGCTAGGAAAAGGGCCCCCAAACAAGGTTGCTGTAGAGGTCTGCAGAGCGGCAACTCCACCAAGGGCGTGTGTTGAGGATAGACTAAGTCTGCAGACATCACAGCTGTCCCAGCAGAGAATCCACAGAAAGCCAATAGGCCCCGTGTTCTTGCATCAGAGGCAAGTTGCAGGAGAAAGCATCTGATTGGCTGTGCCCAGTCCCATGCTCAGTCACAAGCAGGGTGACCAACTGTCCTTACTTTCCTGGGACTGTGATAATTTTAGCACTGAAAATTCTGCATTCCACCAAACCTCCCAATCCCCTGATTATGGGAAGGAGACTCTGTCCCCTCTGGCTTCTGTTTCTCAAGGCTGCACACAGTGGGAGGTGGGAAGGACATTTCAGGGCAGAATCTGGATATTTTCAGAAACTAAGTATGATTGAAATGTAAGCGGCATTAATTAACCAATTAATTAATTCATGAATTCAATAAATATTTACTGAGGCAACTATTATGTGCCTATCTCTATTATAGGGGGTGAATAAATAGTGGTAAACGCAGCTTGGTCCCTGATCTTATGGAGCTTACAGAGTTGGACATTAATCATAGTCAAACAAATGTATAATTAACAATTTATGATAAATGCTATGAAGAATGTATTGGAGCTATGAGAATGTATGTATCATAGAATATCTTAACCTCTGGTGGGTGTTGGTCAGAGATGGCCTGGCTGAGGAAGTGACTGTTAAGTTGAAACCTGAATTAGGAATAGGAGTTATCCAGATAAGTGGGCGTGGCGGGCGGTGGGTGGTTAGAGGAGGGATACAGAATGTGAAGTTGCTCAGTCATGTCCGACTCTACCAGGCTCCTCCCTCCATGGGATTCTCCAGGCAAGAGTACTGGAGTGGGTTGCCATTTCCTTCTCCAGGGTGAGACTTAGTAGCAGGGATCAAAGATAAGACAGCTCCTTGTAACTTTGTTCCTGAAGAGTCCTCCAGGGCCCTCCCCAGTCCAGCCACCACCTGCCACTGATGCCAGCGTGGGTGAATCGTGTCAGGAGTGAATTCCATACATGGAGATATCCACATGTATTTGCTAGCAGGTAAGAGAAAGCTCAGATGGTTTAAAGAACGCTCTGGGGGAATTATTATCTTGCATGAAAAGGAGTCTGAAGGTAGGATGACTCCCGAGTTGGCTTATTTAGTAGTTCAGTCATATCATCAAAGACCTGGGCTCTTGCCGTCTTTCTGCTCTGACTTATAAACTGTGGTCTTCGTCCCAGTCTTTCCCTCTGTTGGTCACAAGATGGCTGCCATAGCTCCACACATCACACCCACATACAACAAAGACCAGCAAAGAAAATGTTCCTTTCTTGCATCTCTCTTTAACAATAAGGATGAACTTCCTATTAATAAAAGTTCCCAATACACTTCCCAACAGCTCTCTTTGGTCAGAATCAGTCATGTGCCTGTTCCTAAAGCAATTAATAGAAGAGGACCAGTATTACTATGATTGGTTTAGATCAATCAAGATTTATTCTTCAAGGCCCAGGATGGGGATAGCTTCTCCTGAATCATGTGACTATTCAATACCTAAAAATTGGGGTTCCCTTAGCAAAGAAGAAGGGGCTCTTTCTTAGCTAAGTCATATCTACTAAAGTGTAGGAAAAGCTGGTGGGGGGTAATGAGTGATGAGGCAGGAGAGTGGGTAGGTTCAGAATATGGCATCCTCTAGGAATCTCAGAAACAAATGCCGTAGAGTCCATTGGTGGTAGAGAGATCAAGGTGCCTCAGTAAAGTCATTTTCTCCACAAAACCTTTCTGCTAAGACTGGTGATCCTTAGCTGTAGAGACGCCTTCATGAAATCAGTGACAACTGAGGCCTCCTGGACCCGCGACCGTGCCTAGAATGGCACTGTCCTAGGGCTTTGCATCTGTGAAGCGCACAACAGGGTATGAAGCATTTCCAAGTCTGGACTCATTTGCCCTCCACTTGGTAGTGGGGAAAGCTTAGGTTCAGAGGGGTGAAAGGGCTTGTCCAAGGTCCCAGAGCTGGAAAGGGGAGCATCTGGACTCAAGCCTAGGTCTTTTAACTGCAGGTCCTCATATTCTGCCCTCCTGCCTTCCAGATAACTCCTGATGGTCTTTGGTAGATCCTCAATCATGATATACTCACAATGTGAGTGAATTGCAAAAGGAAAGGTTTAGAAAAGTTGTGCAAAGATAAAAACCCAGTTGTGCCTCCCCTTGTGGACCCATGAATAAAGCAGAGTTATGAAGCAGAGCCCTAGGAGCTGCCAAGCAGGATTCCCTGGGTTTGTAGGGCTGTGTCAGGCCCCTCTGACAGCGCTGAGTATTTACCTTGCAAATGAATGACTTCATTTCTTGTCCCAGATGCATCACCGGTAGATAATATTTATGCAGATCAGAAGCCATTCCCCTTACTTAATTTTGTTCTGGGATATTTGTACCCATTTGATTTTCTACCTTTCAACTTGACACTGTTCTTTGGGGGACCGCGGTGTAGGATGTATTCTGATAAACAATGCTGAAGTGACAGATTTTGGCTTTAAATGAAATTGTGTTCCATAACGTGGGAGACAAAGGCTTATAACTCACCGTCGGCTGCAGACATTTCAGCAAAAATTATCTTTCATGCTTTGATCTCCACTGTATCATTTTCCTGAGTGGCCTCGTGTGCTCTATCAATCAAACCCACTGACGATGCAGGAGAATCACATTTAAAATCAAATGCAAGTCATAGATTCATCTGCCCAGGAGGAAGAGATATGTGTCATGAATCCTCGTTTCAATCTTCCATGATTACAACTGAATTAGTTTTTGAAAACTCCGGAGGATGAAGTTTTTCACTTCCCAACTTTCATATTATTATTATTTTTTTAAAAGGGGGGCAGTATCAGATCAGTGTAGAGGAAGACAAAAATGATTTAGCTGTGAGATCACAAGCTTGCCTTCCATCTCACTGTAGGTTAGGGCCTTTTAATATTCCTCTGACAGGGATTTTTCATGTAGGGAAGAATGTAAAGAAGAAAGATGTTTTCTAAGAAGAAAACATTTAGACAAGGAGGCTGTGACCTCACTCACTCATTCTTGCCTGCTCCCCTGGCACACGTGGGAACAAAGAGAGATGCAGGAGGGAGCTGTTAGCTGCTGGTCTCTTCTCTGTTTTGAGGAGCTTTGCACAGGTCATGCTATTTTATTTTATTTTTTAAGGCTTTTTTGATGTAGACCATTTTTTAAAGTCTTTATTGAATATTTTATAATATTGCTTATGTTTTATGGTGTTTTTTTTTTTTTTTTTGCCTCACGGCATATGGGATCTTAGCTTCCTGACCAGAGATTGAACCTGAACCCCCTGCATCAGAATGCAAAGTCCCAACTTCTAGACAGCAAGGGAAGTCCCCAGATTGTATCATTTTATATCCACATATCCGTATGAGTAGGTCATTCACAGCCCTGCTTTATAGATGAGGAAACTGAGGTCAAGAAACATGTTCAAAGTCAGTAGAGCTGAGATGGGATCCCAAGTCTATCCAATTTGGAATAATATGCTTTTAGAATTTTTAAGAAGGAATATCCTTGATTAGGCATTCCAGGTGGCACTAGCGATAAAGAATCCGCTTGCCAGTGCAGGAGACATAAGAAGTGTGGGTTTGATGCCTGGGTGGGGAAGATCCCCTGGAGGAGGAAATGGCAGCCCACTCCAGTATTCTTGCCTGGATAATTACATGAACAGAGGAGCCTGAGGGGCTACAGTCCATAGGGTTGCAAAGAGTTGGACACGACTGAAGCAGTTTAACACACACACACACCCTTGTTGATTGCCCTCTCTATATATAACTTTAGCGCCTGGCATATTGTAGGTGCTCAAGGGCACTTGTTCAGTGTCTAAACCAGGAGTCAGCAAACTTTTACTGAAAAGACCCAGATGAATATTTTCAGCTTTTCGGGCCATAAAGTCTTTGCAGCAACTACTCAATTCTTCCTTGTAGCTTGAGAGCCGGCATAAACAATACATAAGCAAATGTGTGTGGCTGTATTCCAGTAAAACTTTATTTATGAACTCTGAAATTTGAATTTCATGTAATCTTCGCATCATGAAATATTATTCCTCTTTTGATTTTCCCCCCAACCATTTAAAATGTAAAAACTGTTCCTAGTTTGCAGGCCACAGGATGGAAGGCATTTGACCTACAGACCATATAGTTTGCTGACCCCTGGTTTGCACAATAATTACTTTAATCATCCCCTATCTAGTAGGTACCAATAAATATTGTATCTCAAAGGTCTAGTTTGGTGCCTGGCACAAACATTCTTTATCTATGGGGGAAAGATCTATTTCGAGGGGGTTCATAGCCTTCCCTGCATTTTAGGGAGAGCCCAATTCTTGTCCTGGCTGGTTCCTGGGACTTTTCTGATATAAAATCTGGGAATGAAGAGAGTACAGATGGCTGAAAAGCGGAGACAAAACAGTTAAATTAGTCTACTTGATAAGGATTGAGAGGCATGGTGTTGGGGGAGGAACAAGCAACTATCAGGTGTCTAGTGGGTCAAAAAGGTGCTTTTGGGGTTTGTTATGTGGGAACTGAGAAATGCATGAGAACTGAGAAGGCAGGGAGGGGGTCTCTAGGAGCATCCTTGAGTTTTAGGAATCGGATCTCCCTTTAGAGATGTTCACTGGGGACTGATTTGCTCCTCCCCTCTGCTTTTTCTATTTTTTAAAGAATCTGTGATTTTGGTTGTCTTAACAATGGGAGGTGACGGAGTTCCTCAAAATGAGAGATGGTTTTATTAGATGCAAAGAAAAAAATACCTACATTCTGCTTGATTTTTTAATAGTCTACCAGGCATTCATATGGATTGTATATGTTCTATGTCTCTTCAGTCATGTCCAACTCTTTGTGACCCCATGGACTGTAGCCTGCCAGGCTCCTCTATCTATGGGATTCTCCAGGCAAGAATGCTGGAGTGGGTTGCCATGCCCTTCTCCAGGGTTCATATGGGTTAGAAACCTTTTTATGATTGTCACACTTTGTTTTGTATAAAGTATTGTCAAGTAGGAGTTGCCATTTTGGAAAACTCTTGACGCTCGCTGTTACTCCACTGTGACACACACCTACTCTTTCCATATTTGTGACTGTCACATTGAGTTATTCTGCATGTAGGTGTGAGCATCTGACTACTTTATTTAGTCTCTCCATTTCAAAATATTATCAAAAACATGGGGCATTGGACCTGATGGAGCTGAGAACCCCTGCCCTGTGATATTTTTCAGGTTGGGCATGGGAACTTGCTGCTAAATTACTTTCAAGTGATTTCCCTCATAGCTCAGTTGATAAAGAACCCACCTGCAGTGCAGGTGTCTGCCTGCAAGGCAGGAGACCCGGGTTCGATTCCTAGGTCGGGAAGATCCCCTGGAGAAGGAAATGGCAACCCACTCCAGTATTCTCGCCTGAGAAATGCCATGGACAGAGGAGCCTGGCGGGCTATAGACCATGGGGTTGCAAGAGTTGAACGTGACTTAGCAACCAAACCACCACCACTTTCAAGCTGCTGAAGTACATTCTTTTGACTATTGAGACTGGGTCCCTGATTATGTGAGGGTCACAAAAGCTTCAGCTGTAGGCAGCTGGCAGATTGAAATACATGGATGCTTCCTTCAGGAGCAATTGCTGTCTTACCTCCTGTTTTCCTTTGGTTTGCAGGGTGAAGCCAGATTCCTTCACCTCCTGCATCCGTGCTGCCTGCTCTGGCCAGAACTTTTAAAGTGTTCTAATTTCCTTTAGCTCAATTTGAAGGGAGCGTCCCCCCTCCCCCCAATCTAATTACAATTGAGGGTGACCATCAGCTCGGCTGTGCCCAGCCCATCCCCTCTTGGCACTAAGATGCTTTCTCCCTCCCTGGAGAGTGACTATTGTCAGTTTTACCCTTCAAGCAGCTTCATCCATCCTTCCCCTTACTCTGTAGGACATTGATAAGACTGGCATCTCCAGCCCTTCCTTTTATGGCTGATTTTCCTTTTCCACCTGCCTAGAGTTATAGTATATGAAAAGGTTGGCTGACGTGGGACATTTTATTCTGATGGAAATTTTCACAAGGATTTTCTGTTATCACAGTAGAGTGTGGTGGGTGACCCTTTGAATCAGACTACCAGGGGACAAACTCTGCCTTCACCATGTACTGGAAGCTGTGTGACTTTGGGGATGTGACTTAGCCTTTCTGAGTGTCACTTTCCTTACCTGAAAAGCGTGTAACTGAGTAGAACTCTATGAAGCCTTCCTGGGACAGACCTCTTTCCCCTCCAATGTTTTCCCCACAATATCCTCTGCCTGCCTCTTGTTTTCTTGACCACAAAAATCAAAAGCACCTTGGGATAATGCTGCTTGGTTGTTGTTAAGCACTGTCTCTGAGACAGAGATGCTCAGGCAGCTGCTGGACAGGATCTGGGAGCTGCCACTGGCCAGAGGAAGATGGGTGGATGAGCCATCAGTGAGATGCCCACTTGGGACTACCATCCCATCTGGGGTGCCACAGTCATTACTGAACCAAACTTGGGTCCATTTCCCCATGCACAGTAAAGCCATCCGCTGATACCAGATTGTGGTGAAAGAGAGCACCCAGTTTATTGCAGGCACCAAACGAAGAGTTTAGGTCTTTTGAACACTAGCTATCTGTACTCCTTGTTCAGCACCTGCAATGAATGCTATGCTTTCATTACAGCCCAGTGTCAGCGGATTCTCTTTACTGTGCTTGGGTGAATGGACCCACATTTGGTTCAGTAATAAGGGTAGTGATAGCACTATAAGGATTTAATGTTATGATGCATAGAATATGCTCAGCGATTAGTACCTGGCATAAATTATCCACTCAGTAAACATTAGCTTTATAATGTCATTTATTATTTATCTGTATACAAAAAACAAACTATAAGATTTCAAACTCATGTTCTCTTAAATGTTTTCTAAATTATTCAGGCAAACAAAGAACTCATCTCATTTGTGTGTGTGTGCAAACCTAATATCCCTTAGCCAATTTTCCCAAGTTTTGTATGGTCTCAGGGTTATAATTCTGTTTGATTTTTTCAGTACCAGTAGCACCAAGAGGACCCATGTCTGTGATGCCTGCTTTCTCTCACTGCCTTGCCTTTCCCTTGGTGGGCATAG
Organism: Capricornis sumatraensis; assembly: GCF_032405125.1. Taxonomy (NCBI): domain Eukaryota; kingdom Metazoa; phylum Chordata; class Mammalia; order Artiodactyla; family Bovidae; genus Capricornis; species Capricornis sumatraensis. The sequence continues at coordinate 27,445,360 of NC_091071.1, read as the reverse complement.
ACCAGCCATCCTTTACTGTCTTAGTCAGTTTGAGCTGCTATAGCGAAATACCATACACTGGGCAGCTTAAACAATAGACATGTATTTCTCAGAGTTCTAAAGTCTGGGAAATGTGACATCAAAGTGCTTGGAGATTTGGTGTCTGGTGGATTCTTCCTGGTCTGTGCATGGCCATCTTCTCATCATATTCTCACATGGCAGAGAAGGAGAGAGCTATGCACTAAGTATTCTGGAGTTCTACACTCCAGTATTCTTGCCTGGAGAATCCCATGGACAGAGGAGCCTGGTGAGCTACACAGTCCCTGGGGTCGCAGAGTCGGACACGACTGAGCAACTTCAACTTCACTTTCACTTTCATTGTTGAGAGGATTTTGGGGCATAATGCAGGTGAAATGCCTGTCAAGACCCCAATAGAGTCAGTGTTTGATTCATGTTGGCCATTAGTAGCTAAGATGCAAAATCAGCAGTGGTTTGGTTTTATTAGTGGATGACATTCCTGTCTGTTGTCATTTAGGGAGTGCAGCATCCTAAGGGGAGAAGACGTAAGTCAGGAGAGTCCTGGGGGTCAGGGACATTTCCATCTTATGTTTCAACAGTGGGAAAACCTGGGGACCCTAACATCTTAAAGCAGGAAATGAACTTGATAAAGGAGGGAAAATTTCAGAGAAGTAGTCAAGGAGGGGGCGGGAAAAAGCATTCACTGAGCGCTCAGACGGTGCCAAGGATCTTCCATTTGTTATATCACCTAATTGAAAAACCACAATGCAAGGTGGGCGATATTAGCCCCGTTTAACAGATGAGAGGAGAGGGACAAGCTGAGTTAAAGAACAGGTTCAAAGTGGCACAGCTCAAGAGGGGTAGAGCCAAACTTAGAACCCATGCCTGTTAAGACTCCAAAGCCCACGTGTACATATTGATGCAAACTTCCCATTCAGCTAGCTCAGTTAAGTAAACTGATGGACACGGTGACAAGGGGGCTGAAGGAAGAGATGTCATGCTCCTCAAACATCTCTCCCTTCCCATCACCAGTTGCCACATATAAACTCTTTCACACTGTGGTAATGGTCTGAAAGAGATGGGAATACCAGACCACCTGACCTGCCTCTTGAGAAACCTATATGCAGGTCAGGAAGCAACAGTTAGAACTGGACATGGAAAAACAGACTGGTTCCAAATAGGAAAAGGAGTACGTCAAGGCTGTATATTGTCACCCTGCTTATTTAACTTCTATGCAGAGTATATCATGAGAAATGCTGGACTGGAAGAAGCACAATCTGGAATCAAGATTGCTGGGAGAAATAATAACCTCAGATATGCAGATGACACCACACTTATGGCAGAAAATGAAGAGGAACTAAAGGGCCTCTTGATGAAAGTGAAAGAGGAGAGTGAAAAAGTTGGCTTAAAGCTCAGCATTCAGAAAACAAAGACCATGGCATCTGGTCCCATCACGTCATGGGAAATAGATGGGGAAACAGTGGAAATAGTGTCAGACCTTATTTTGGGGGCCTCCAAAATCACTGCAGATGGTGATTGCAGCCATGAAATTAAAGACGCTTACTCCTTGGAAGGAAAATTATGACCAACCTAGATAGCATATTCAAAAGCAGAGATATTACTTTGCCAACTAAGGTCCGTCTAGTCAAGGCTATGGTTTTTCCTGTGGTCATGTATGGATGTGAGAGTTGGACTGTGAAGAAAGCTGAGCACTGAAGAATTGATGCTTTTGAACTATGGTGTTGGAGAAGACTCTTGAGAGTCCCTTGGACTGCAAGGAGATCCAACCAGTCCATTCTGAAGGAGATCAGTCCTGGGTATTCTTTGGAAGGAATGATGCTAAAGCTGAAACAGCAGTACTTTGGTCACCTCATGTGAAGAGTTGACTCATTTAAAAGACCCTGATGCTGGGAGAGATTGGGGGCAGGAGGAGAAGGGGATGACAGAGGATGAGATGGCTGGATGGCATCACCGACTCGATGGACAGGAGTTTGGGTAAGCTCCGGGAGTTGGTGATGGACAGGGAGGCCTGGCGTGCTGCAATTCATGGGGTCTCAAAGAGTCGGACACGACTGAGTGACTGAACTGAACTGAACTGAATGGTTTTGAATTTTTCTGTCATCTCGATTTGGTATGAGAAATTTGGGATTTCCAAATTGACAGAGAAACCCAATTTTAAAGATGCTGGAAGGCAAACATCTGTGAAAAATCATAGGAACAATGTCAACATCTGTCCCTGTGAAAGGAAATTGCTGAGGTTCTCAATTTACAGCCAATCAATCTTGGAGGCCAGGATGCCTGCAAATTTAAATGCATGTTGCAACTATAGGAATGGCTAATTAATTTATGATAGTTTGCATGCCTATAGGATTGTGCATTGTTTCTAGTTAAAAAAAATTCTTTTCTGAATAGGGAATGTGTGCATATGGCAAAAAAATTGAAACAGTATAAACAAAGTACAGTGAAAAAGGAAGTCTCCTTCTCATCCCAACCACCAGATCCCCCTCCCCAAAGGTAACAAATGTTGCTGGCTTCTTTTGAAACCTTCCAGAAGATACACTCTTTATACAGAAGAATGTATGGTTATTCAGTCCTCTTCCAATTAAAAACTATGAATGATAGCATAATGTCCACAGTATTCTCGGTCTTGATTTTTTCCACTTCATAAGGTACCATGTACCAAGGTGCATACAGAGGTGCCTTCATCTTTCTAATGGCTGTCAGCTATTCCAGCGTATGCTGCTGCTAAGTCGCTTCAGTCTTGTCCGACTCTGTGCGATCCCAGAGACGGCAGCCCACCAGGCTCTCCCGTCCCTGGGATTCTCCAGGCAAGAACACTGGAGTGGGTTGCCATTTCCTTCTCCAATGCACGAAAGTGAAAAGTGAAAGTGAAGTCGCTCAGTCGTGTCCGACCTTTAGCGACCCCATGGACTGCAGTCCACCAGGCGTATATAGATGTGTTAATTAGTTAGCCAGTTCCCTCATGGTAAGCTTTCAGGATGTTTTCTGTCATTTTCCACTATACTTTGTGCTTGTGTGTACATCTTGGTGCACATGTATACATCCATCTGTAGGATAAGTGTTTAGAAGTGGAATTGCTGGACATGCATTTAAAATACTACGTTCTCTAGGGACTTGCTTGGTGGTCCAGTGGCTAAGACTCCACGCTCCCAATGCAGGGGCCTGGGTTCGATCCCTAGCCAGGGAACTAGACCCCACATGCCACAACTAAGATCTAGTGCAATCAAATAAACAATAAAATAAATAAAAAATTTTCAAGTATTATGTCTTCTCACTTAAAAGGAAAGTTTTATCCTTTATCTTGGAGGGAGCATCACCTTCCTCAGGGAGATCATATTGGTGGAGCTTAGTGAGTGCTCACAGATGCTGTGGCTGCCTTGCTCTTCTTCAGCCCGCAGAGATGGAATGATGTCTGTCTGTAGCATCTTTGTGGCTTTTGACTGTGTTGCTGAGATGCCGTCCTCAGAGATAAAGAAACTGCCACATTTTTGCAGTTACCCCAGTCTATGGGGTCTGCTGTGTTTCTTGATCCTACACTTTCCTTCTCTCTCCTGTATCCACACCAGCCCCCTTTGACTCCAGTGCTCAAACACTCAGTCTTGTCAAGTCAGGGTTCACTCAGACTGTTCTGGTTGAAAACCTAGTCCCTTAGCTAAATGGTCAATGCAGGATTCCCAAGTCATCCTGGATTTTAAGTCCGAATAAGTTCAGTTTCCCTCATCTTTCTCTTCCCTCTTCGGTGGCGGGCTTGAGTATCCTGGCCTGGAGAATTCCATGGACTAAGCGACTTTCAGTTTGTTCTTGGTGCTCTGCTGCCTGGCCCTCCATGTAGGACTGTGGAGGTGCTTCTCCCCAGCGCTCAGGCGACGTGGCTGCTGACAGCTCACAGCTGAGCTGTGCCTCTGGCTGAAGGAAGCTACCTGGTTCCAGGAAGTCCACCTTCTTCCCGATGGCATCCATACCCAATGATTGATTCCTAAGGGCTCGAAAGGCCGTGTTCCTTGCCTTGATTTGGGACATCTCTGAAAGGCTGTCCAGTTTCAGGGTTCCTGGTGGGATTGCCTCTGGTGTCCATAGTAACTGCTTCCCTGTCCCCTCCTCCCCCTGCCTGCTACGCGTTCCTTCCTGACGGCTGATGCTCCCAGTAAAGCTCCTGCACACAGAGCTCTATCTTTGCCTTTGTATTCTGGAGGGCCACCCTTCTGGCTCACCGAGGAACACTTGCGTCCAGGTGCCCTCAGAAGGGGTGACATTCCTGTTGTCCACAGGGTAGGTCCTATGTAGGGTGGAGGTGGCCCTGGTTCTAGCTGAATGCATCTCATTTCAACCTGGTCCCACTTGTTTACTTTGCTGCCCAGAAGCTGAAGAGTTTGCCATCTTTCTCACCTGCACACTGTCCTGATGCTGTGAAGGGTTGACTCAGCAGGTCTGAGGTCTTTGAACCCTGCATACATCTTCCAGAGGAAGATCTGGCCCCTGACTGATTGCTGGGAGATAAACTCTGAGTCCATGGAATGTTCTGCCTGATAAGAATGCCTTTGTTTACTGGGGCCTCGGGACTGCCAGATAATCTATGCCGACAACGTGATTTATGGGGAATACCTATTTTGTATGTTTCAGGCTTTGCCCTCTGTGTGTGTAGGGGGGTGGGTTAGAAACTGAGTAATAGCTAAGATCAGCTGTGAGGGTGCTCCATGCTTATGTAAAACCCTGGGCAACAGGGCTTGGATGAACTTCTTTGGTTGGTAATGCTTTGTACGTGTTGTCACACATTCTTTCGTGAAGAATTAGGTGCTTGTCTATACAGTGCCCATGGGAGAAGACAACTGCGAGCTTGTGCCTGGTCTCTGCTGGACTTGACCCTCTGCACTTAGATACAGTTTCCCCCCAGATTCATAAATGACATATATCATTGTGTAGGTTTAAGGTGTACAGCTGTGCCAATTTGTTACACAATTATGAGATAACTACAAAATAAGATTAGTAAACACCTCAATCACTTGACATAATTACTTTTTTATGGCTAGAGCACTTAAGATCTATTGTGGTAGCAACTTTATGGAATACAATTAATATTATTAACTATAGTCACTGTGCCATACATTAGATCCCAAGAACTTATTCATGACAGCTGGAAGCGTAACCTTTGACCAACCTTTCCCCAACGTTTCCCTACTTGCCAGCCCTTGGCAACCACCACTCTGCACTCCGTTTCAGTGAGTCTGGCTTTTTTAGGTTCCACATACAAGTGATATCATGAAATATTTGTCTTTCTCTGTCCACTTATTTCTCTTAGCATAATGCCCTCAAGATCCATCCATGTTTTTGCTAATGGCAGGGTTTCCTTCCTTTTCTATAACTGAAAAATCTCTATCTGTGTTTCTCTCTCGATCTGTCTCCATCTCTCCATCTCACGTTTTCTTCAGTGGACCTTTAGGCTATTTCTGTGTCGTGATTATTGTCAGTTTTGTTGTAGTGAACATGAGAATACAGATATCTCTTTGAGCTTCTGACTTCATTTCCTTTAGATATATACCCAGATACTCAGAAGTGGTTTTTCTGGATCGTGAAGTAGTTCTATGTTTAATTTCCTTGAGGAACTTCCGTACTGTTTTCTGCAGTGGCTGCAGCAATTTACATTCTTACCAGCAGCGCACAAGGGTTCTTTTTTCTCCACATCCTTACCAACATTTATTATTCATTGTCTTTTTGATGATAGCCATTCTGACAGGTGTATGGTGATAGCTCAGTGTGGTTTTGATTTGCGTTTATCTGATGATTAGTGATGTTGAGCATCTTTTCATGTACTTGTTGGCCACTTATATGTCTTTGAAAAAATGTCTATTCAGGTCCTCTGCCCATTTTTAATTCAGATTTTTTTCTATTGAATTTATTAGTTCCTTGTATATTTTGGATTTTAATTATATATATAATTGTATATTTTAGATATTTGGATGAAAATGTCAGTCGCTCAGTCATGTCTGGCTCTTTGCAACCTCATAGACTGTATTCTACCAGTCTCCTCTGTCCTTAGAATTCTCCAGGCAAGAATACTGCAGTGGGTAGCCATTCCCTTCTCCAGGGGAATCTTCCCAACCCAGGGATTGAACCCGGGTCTCCTGCATTACAGGCAGATTCTTTACTGTCTGAGTCACTGGGGATGCCCAATATATATAATTATATATTTGAGATATTTGAATATTAACCCCTTATTAGCTACATGGTTTGCAAATATTTTCTCCCATTTCATGTTGTCTTTTCATTAAAATAATTTTTTAATTTTTATTGAAGTATAGTTGATTTATAATATTGTGTTAGTGATTCAGTGATTCAGCTTACATACATACATATATATATGTACACACATACCATATATATGTATATATGTACACAAATATATACATACCATATACATATATCATCCTTGTGTGCTCAGTTGCTCAGTTGTCAAGTGCTTTGGGACCCCAGGACTATAGCCCACCAAGCTCCTCTGTCTATGGGATTATCCTGGCAGGAATACTGGAGTGGGTTGCCGTTTCCTCCTCCAGGGGATCTTCCCGACCCAGGGATCAAACCTGTGTCTCCTGAGGCACCTGCATTGTCAGGTGATTCTTTACCATTGAGTCACCTGGGAAACCCAACATATGTGTGTATATATATATATATATAAGCCCAGTTACTTATAGCCAGCATCCATTCTGACGAGTGAGTTTCTGTGCCATGCTAGATGTTAACTCTTTTGCATACCACCCCTTTCTCTCCTATATTTTCAGGCTATGTGGTTTATTAAGGACCGTTCTGCATCCACCCTTTAGGGTTGAGTGTGTGATTCAGTTCATACCAGCATCCTAATCATAGTGACTGATTCAGTTATGAACCAACTGATGTGACCCAAACCAAGTCAATGAGCACTGTCCCTGAGATTTTTGATGGGACTCAAAAATCTACTGGAGTTGCTAAGTTGGCAGAATATAAGCTGAAAGTTGTTAGGAAAAGCTAGGGTATGAAACAAACTGTCTGGGAATGAAGCCAACACAAAGGAAATAAATAGCTTGGAGATAAAGTACAATTCCTGTTTGTATCATCAGAACTCCTGGATCTAGCTATGCCTGAATGTACCCCTGGGTGTAAGTTAATAAACCATTTGCTTAGACAAGTTTGGTTTGTGTTTCATTTGCATCAGAAAAAAATCCTGACTGTCGCAAATCATTATGCAGTCAACTGCATTTATTCTTAAGTCTGAGATGTTCACAGAGAAAATTACACCAAACTCTTCCTGAGACATCTGCTGGAAGCATCTGCCATTTTCTTCTGTTCTCTTTCAAATCTATTCAGGAGACAGTTGGGCTCAATGTGGGACTTAGAGGCAAATAGATATTTCATTTACCAGTTGAGTGGTCTTCTGTAGTCTATTTTCTCATCTTTAAAATGGGAAGGACACACAAGTGTGTGTGGTGGTAAATAAATTAATGTCATCATGGTAATATACCAGCACATAATTAAATATAATTCTATCTGTCATATGTGGAGAGGGCTGGAGAATGCGTTGGCAGTCACTTCTTCCTGGTGCAACTGGCAGGGTTGACAAAAGAAGATAACAGTCCAGCTCTGTCCCTCTCAGCCTTGACACAAGAAATGGTGGACCAGCTCTGTGTCTTGGATGACTCATCCTGCCAGCTGGGAGATAATGGAATGAATTCAGGGGAAACTGAGGAGAATTGCTTATTGAGATGCTTGGCACTTCCATCATTATCTAAGCCTTCATCCCAACTCTTCCTCAGTCTTTTGGCTCCTGATGACAGCTGTTTATGAAATGTGGGGCTGGGCTCCCTGCTGCAGGGAGGACATGGATGCAGAAATCTTTGTAAGGAGTTATCAGGGTGCAGAGGGCTGTTGCAGCCTCATCCGTACCAGCCCTTCCCAGATGCATCTAACTATGACTCCTTCTCCCTCATTGCTAGGGGCTGAGTGTTTGTGTCCCCCCTGCCCCCATTCATATGTTGAAGCTTAAACCCCAATATGATAGTATTATGAGGTGATTAGGTCATGAGGGTGGAGCCCTCGTGAAAGGGGTTAGTCCCCTTATAAGAAGAGTCATGAGAGGTAGGATCTCTGTTCTCTGGGGCACAGCTAGAAGGCAGCTTCTGGTAGGCAGGAGGAGAGTTCTCACTAGAACCTAACCATGCTGGCACCTGGACCTTGGACTTCCCAACCTCTGGAACTGTGAGAAATGAATGCCTGTTGTTTAAGCCACCCACTCTGTGTTCTGTTATGGCAGCCCCGGCTGGGAGAGTATTCTTGACTCTGCATTTCAGGCATGGTGAGGATGGACTTCACATAGTAGGGCTTTTGTTCAGGGAGATGAGGAAAATGGAAGGGGAGAGTATACAAGGGGATGTGAACTGCTCTCCCAATAGGAGATACAGACTTGAACCGAGTGTCACAGTTTTTATGAGTCCACTTTGCCTTTTCTGCGAGTGTTCAGCTGCTTTCGAATTCCTTTCAGATGATCCTGAGAATCCAGGGGGAGTTTTTGTGTGTGTTCTTGAACACAGTAGCCTCTTGCATTTTCTACCAGAAATCCCATTTCATCCACTGGCTGTTTTCTCAGCCTATTGTTTATTCTTCACCTCCTTTCCTTTTCTTCAGAAACTTGTCCTTCCCGGAGCCTGGACGGTTCAGAACTCTGCATAGGATATGATCCTTTTCACTCTGGCCATGGCCAGGTGTATCTACCAAAGTGCAAATATGGGATCAAAGCAAAATCTTGTGGACTCTCTCCCAGGAATTTGGAATTTAGAGTCTCTGAGCTCATCACTGGTGGGTGCTTGAACCTAGAGGGGATGGAAAATGGATGACAGCCCAGGCATGTCTGGCCACTGGGCATGCATAGCAGAGAAAATAAGACAATATGGAGAGAGAGAGAGAGAGGGAGACACACACACACAGAATAAGACACAGAAACACAGACATAGGAAGGATGGGGCAGGCAACCTTAGAAAGACGTGGGCACACTGTTTTGGCTCCTGCTGGCTTTCTACCACGAAGCCTAGTTATATTTCTTTGGGTTTTGTGGAGTACCCTGTGTCATGGGTTAAACTGTGTTCCCTCAGGGACTTTCCTGGTGGTCTAGTGACTAAGACTTTCCATTCCCAATGTAGTGGACCCAGGTTCAATCCCTGGTCACGGATCTAGATTCCACATGGTGCAACTAAAATATCTTGTGTGCCACAACTAGCTAAATAAATAAATGTATTTTGTGCAGCCAAATAAATGAATAGAAACAAATATTTATTTTTAAAAATTTTTAAAAAATGTATTCCGTCCAAAGATACATTGAGGCCCTAATGCCCGCAGTACTCAGAACGTGACCTTATTTGGAAAAAAGTTCGTTGCAGATGTAAGTTAGTTAAGATGAGGTTGTACTGGAATAGGTGGGCCTTTAATCCAATGTGACTCGTGTCCTTATAAGAAAAGGGTGATTTGGACACAGAGGGAAGACGGGCATGTGAGGATGGGGCAGAGGCTGGAGTGGTGCTACCACAAGCCAGGAACATCTGAGGCTGCCAGGAGCTGGAGGAGATGAGGAAGGCTTCTCCCCTAGAGGCTTCTGAGGGTACATGGTCTTGCAAACACCTTGATTTCATACCTCTGCCCTCAAAAACTGGGAGAGAGCAAATTTCTATTGTTTTAAGCCACTCATTTTGTTGTGTTAGCCCTAGGAAATGAAGGCACAGTGATTCTCTTCTTGAAGTGAGTTCTGTGCCTTATAATGAGATTTTTCTCAACCTAAGAGTCTAGATCCAGCTGCCAGCTTGCAGTAACATCACAGGACAGAGGAATACATTGAACCCATCCCATGAGTGAGCAGTCAGCAAAATCCAGACTGGATAACTACAAGCCAGATGTCCTGGATCCTTCCACAGCGCAATTGTAATGTAAAGAAAAGGATGAAAGGGAAACCTGTAGATTAAAAGAAACTTCAAAAGATGCATCATGAGGGGAAGAGCCCTTCACCCTGGTAATATTTTTTCTCTAAATCCACAGTGCCAGTCTAATCATGAGAAAAACATCAAACTCAAATTGAGGGACATTCTACAAAATCCACGACCAATACTTCCCAACTGCCAAAGTCGCAGAAAAAAAGGAAAGACCGAGAAATTGTCGTGGTCTCTGAGGAGCCTAAAGAGACATGATGAATAAATGATATGGGGTTTTCTTTTTTTGCCTGTGATTTCTGTGTCTTATCCAAAGTGTCATTGCCAAGACCAATGTCAATTCACAGTAGCCAAGATATGGAAATAACCTAACTGTCAGTTGATGGATGAATGGATAAAAAAATGTGATTTACACACACAGTATATGATTGATTTGGTCATAAAAAGAAGGAAATTTTGCCTGTTGCTACAACATGGGTGAACTTGGAGGACATTACGCTCAGTGAAATAAGCCAGACAAAGATCTACCTGGAGAGGGTGAACGATCCCTAAGCCTCAGCCTTTCTGTGTTTGGTGAATTGCCTTCTTCAGAGAGGAGGAAGTCAGGGGGTTTCTGGGAGATGTGAATGGGTTGTTTTTCTGAGTTTTACCAAATGAAGTAGACTCTAGAAGGGGAAAAACCCTTACTTACATACTTCACTTATATGTGGAATCTGAAAAAGTTGAACTCATAGAAACAGCACAGAACAGAGGCTGGGGGAGGGGGAGAAATGGGGCATTCCTGATCAAAGGGCACAAACTTCTAGTTATAAGATGAGTAAGTTCTGGGGGATGAATAATTTCTGGGGAATCTAAAGTGCAGCATGGTGCTGTAATTAATAATAATACTGTACTTTACAGTTGAAATTTGCTGTAAAAATTACCGCAAAAGATACTACCTGTTCTTATTACACACACAGATGGTAACTTTATGAGGTGATGGACGACTTAATTAACTCAGGTGTGCTAATCATTTCACAGTGTATGTGTATATTAAATTATCATGTTGTACACCCTAAATAGATACAAATTGTTAATTATACCTCAATAAAGTTGGAAAAATAAAAAAATGATGTGGCATTCTGAATGGAATCCTGGAACAGAAAAACGACACCAACAACCATTAATGAAACACTGATGAGATTTAAATACAGTCTAGGCTTTAGTTACTAGTAATGTTGGTACCTTGGTTTGACAGTCATGCAAGATGGTAACATTAAGGGAAACTGACAGTAGATGAGAGAATAAATGGGAGGTCTCCGTAGTACTTTGCAGATCTGTAAATATAAAATTATTTCAAAATAAGGTTTATCTAAAAAGGAGAAAAGACACATCAAGTTAAAAATTGGGTCATACTAAGCTATGATGTCCAAGAGTGCTTGTATAGGTGATAAAACTATAAAGAACCACAAGGAAGGGATGACTGTGTAAGCTGGGACAGTGTGAGATGGAAAAGGGCTGTGATCAGGATGAAGGACATAGTGGGACTTCTGGTGGGGGTGGACTGCCAAACTTCTCATTCTTCGCTGATGAGAGGTAGTTGCAAAGATTTTGCCTTATAATAATTCAATAAGCCACAGATTTGTTTTGCATAGTTTTCAGTGTTTTATTTCCCATGGAACAGTTTCAGACAGTGGATCCCCCTGTCAGCTGCTGAGTTGCCTACTGCTCTATCCCTGTTTACCTCTGGCTAACCTACAGGATAGCATCCTAGCTGGTCTGGGCTCACTCTGGTTTCATCCACCCCAGGACTCTGGTCCCTGCAGCCAGAGAAATGTTTTAAAACTGCGAAGCTGGTCACGTGTTGGATGTCAAGTTGAACCATTAACTGAACTAATCCAGAAGCCATCAAACCTTGGTCCTTGTTGACACAACCCTGTTTTTGAAGGTTAGCTTGTGGTCAGCCCTAGGGTGACTTGTGAAGGCCGTTCCCCTGTGCCAGGGGTTGGTTTAGGAATGGGCGTATGATCTGCTTCTGGCTGATGAATGAGAAGGGTAACTGTCTGATGGCTTTAAAGCATTCCCTAATAGAAAGAGAGGTGCACAAGGAGCAAGTTGTTTAGTTGCTTAATCATGTCCAAGTCTTTGCAATGCTATGGATTGAAGCCTGCCAGGCTCCTCTGTCTATGGGGATTTTCAGGCAAGAATACTGGGGTGGGTTGCTAATTCCTCCTCCAGGGGATCTTTCCAGCCCAGGGACTGAACCCACATCTTCTGCAAATCTCCTGCATTGCAGGCATATTCTTTACTGCTGAGCTGCCAGGGAAGCCCTGTAAGGAGAAAGAGTCCCACCCTTTCTGAAATGTGTAGTGCCTCAGGAAGGGGGAGTCCATTCTTGCCTGGCATGTGTAGTGGGTGAGAACCCCATTGCCCTCTGTGACAGTGAGCGGAGACCTCACCACACAAGGAGGATGGCAGAGGAGGACAGGAACCTTTGGGTCTTGCTGACATTGTAGAGTAGCTAGGCCCATCTAGAAATAAATAAATGTCAGTTTCAAGCAATTCACACAAATATCCAGGTGGGCTTTGAACCCACCAGGATGCCCAGTGGTCTTTGACCATTTCTGGTTTAAACCAAAGGGGAGACTTCAACTGATGTCCAAGTGGAGCTTGCTTCAGTTCAGTTCAGTCACTCAGTCATGTCTGACTCTTTGCGACCCCATGAATTGCAGCACGCCAGGCCTCCCTGTCCATCACCAACTCCCGGAGTTCACTCAGATTCATGTCCATCGAGTCAGTGATGCCATCCAGCCATCTCATCCTCTGTTGTCCCCTTCTACTCCTGCCCCCAATCCCTCCCAGCATCAAAGTCTTTTCCAATGAGTCAACTCTTCACATGAGGTGGCCAAAGTACTGCTGTTTCAGCTTTAGCATCATTCCTTCCAAAGAAATCCCAGGACTGATCTCCTTCAGAATGGACTGGTTGGATCTCCTTGCAGCCCAAGGGACTCTCAAGAGTCTTCTCCAACACCACAGTTCAAAAGCATCAATTCTTTGGCACTCAGCCTTCTTCACAGTCCAACTCTCACATCCATACATGACTACTGGAAAAACCATAGCCTTGACTAGACAGACCTTAGTCGGCAAAGTAATGTCTCTGCTTTTGAATATGCTATCTAGGTTGATCATAACTTTTCTTCCAAGGAGTAAGCGTCTTTTAATTTCATGGCTGCAATCACCATCTGCAGTGATTTTGGAGCCCCAAAAAATAAAGTCTGACACTGTTTCCACTGTTTCCCCATCTATTTCCCATGAAGTGATAGGACCAGATGCCATGATCTTCATGTACTGAATGCTGAGCTTTAAGCCAACTTTTTCACTCTCCTCTTTCACTTTCATCAAGAGGCTTTTGAGTTCCTCTTCACTTTCTGCCATAAGGGTGGTATCATCTGCATATCTGAGGTTATTGATATTTTTCCCGGCAATCTTGATTCCAGCTTGTGTTTCTTCCAGTCCAGCGTTTCTCATGATGCACTCTGCATAGAAGTTAAATAAGCAGGGTGACAATATACAGCCTTGGCATGCTCCTTTTCCTATTTGGAACGAGTCTGTTGTTCCATGTCCAGTTCTAACTGTTGCTTCCTGACCTGCATACAGATTTCTCAAGAGGCAGGTCAGGTGGTCTGGTATTCCCATCTCTCAGAATTTTCTACAGTTTATTGTGATCCACACAGTCAAAGGCTTTGGCATAGTCAATAAAGCAGAAATAGATGTTTTTCTGGAACCATTCAACTTCAGCTTCTTCAGCGTTACTGGTTGGGGCATAGACTTGGATTACCATGATACTGAATGTTTTGCCTTGGAGACAAACAGAGATCATTCTGTCATTTTTGAGATTGCATCCAAGTACTGCATTTTGGATTCTTTTGTTGACCATGATGGCTACTCCATTTCTTCTGAGGGATTCCTGCCCACAGTAGTAGATATAATGGTCATTTGAGTTAAATTCACCCATTCCAGTCCATTTTAGTTTGCTGATTCCTAGAATGTTGACGTTCACTCTTGCCATCTCTTGTTTGACCACTTCCTATTTGCTTGATTCATGGACCTGACATTCCAGGTTCCCATGCAATATTGCTCTTTATAGCATTGGACCTTGCTTCTATCACCAGTCACATCCACAGCTGAGTAATGTTTTTGCTTTGGCTCCATCCCTTCATTCTGGAGTTATTTCTCCACTGATCTCCAGTAGCATACTGGGCACCTACTGACCTGGGGAATTCCTCTTTCAATATCCTATCATTTTGCCTTTTCATACTGTTCATGGGGTTCTCAATGCAAGAATACTGAAGTGGTTTGCCATTCCCTTCTCCAGTGGACTTGTTTTCCCTACTGCCACCCTTCATTATGAGGCTTTGAGCCTATGGAGACTGTCTGCTTATCCTGAATTTCCTTAGCCTCTGCACTGTACCTCGTATAAACTTAAGTGTTAATGTGTTAGCCACTCAGTCGTGCCCGACTCTTTGCGACCTCATGGACTGTAGCCCATCAGGCTCCTCTGTCCGTGAGATTTTTCAGGCAAGGATACTGGAGTGGGTTGCCATTTCCTTCTCCAGGGGATCTTCCCAATCCAGGGACTGAACCTGGGTCTCCTGCACTGCAGGCAGATTCTTTACCAACTGAGCTACAAGGGAAGCCCAAGTATGAACTTTGTTCTCAATAAATACTGGTCACATGGATTATACCATTCACCCTGAGTAGGGTTTAAGTGAGGAGATAGATTCAGTCTGAAGTCCAAATAGAAAGGCTGGTCTGGAGAAATGGAGAATAGGTTTTATGTAGTATCATGTATCATCATCACCATCATCATCACCATCATCAGCAGCAGCATTATCATTGGTTCCTGGCTTTGGTGTCCCGTACCCATTTCACTCAATGTGTCAGCAAATTTGGAAAACTCAGCTGTGGCCACAGGACTGGAAAAGGTTGGTTTTCATTCCAATCCCAAAGAAAGGCAATGCCAAAAGATGCTCAAACTACCGCACAATTGCACTCATCTCACACGCTAGTAAAGTAATGCTCAAAATTCTCCAAGCCAGGCTTCAACAGCATGTGAATCATGAACTTCCAGATGTTCAAGCCAGATTTAGAAAAGACACAGGAACCAGAGATCAAATTGCCAACATCTAGTGGATCATCGAAAAAGCAAGAGGGTTCCAGAAAAACATCTATTTCTGCTTTATTGACTATGCCAAAGCCTTTGACTGTGTGGATCACAATAAACTGTGGAAAATTCTGAAAGAGATGGGAATACCAGACCACCTGACCTGCCTCTTGAGAAACCTATATGCAGGTCAGGAAGCAACAGTTAGAACTGGACATGGAACAACAGACTGGTTCCAAATAGGAAAAGGAGTAGGTCAAGGCTATATATTGTCACCCTGCTTATTTAACTTCTATGCAGAGTACATCATGAGAAATGCTGGGCTGGAAGAAACACAAGCTGGAATCAAGATTGCTGGGAGAAATATCAATAACCTCAGATATGCAGATGACACAACCCTTATGGCAGAAAGTGAAGAGGAACTAAAGGGCCTCTTGATGAAAGTGAAAGAGGAGAGTGAAAAAGTTAGCTTAGGGCTCAACATTCAGGAAACGAAGATCATGGCATCTGGTCCCATCACTTCATGGGAAATAGATGGGGAAACAGTGGAAACAGTGTCAGACTTTATTTTGGGGGTCTCCAAAATCACTGCAGATGGTGATTGCAGCCATGAAATTAAAAGATGCTTACTCCTTGGAGGGAAAGTTATGACCAACCTAGACAGCATATTAAACAGCAGAGACATTACTTTGCCAACAAAGGTCCGTCTAGTCAAGGCTATGATTTTTCCAGTGGTCATGTATGGACGTGAAAGTTGGACTATAAAGAAAGCTGAGTGCCAAAATGTTGATGCTTTTGAACTGTGGTGTTGGAGAAGACTCTTGAAAGTCCCTTGGACTGCAAGGAGATCCAACCAGTCCATCCTAAAGGAGATCAGCCCTGGGCTTTCATTGGAAGGACTGATGTTGAAGCTGAAACTCCAATACTTTGGCCACCTGATGCGAAGAGCTGACGCATTTGAAAAGACCCTGATGTTGGGAAAGATTGGGGCCAGGAGGAGAAGGGGATGACAGAGGATGAGATGGTTAGATGGCATCACTGACTCGATGGACATGAGTTTGGGTAAGTTCTGGGAGTTGCTGATGGACAGGGAGGCCTGGCATGCTGCGGTTCATGGAGTCGCAAAGAGTCAGACACGGCTGAGCAACTGAACTAAACTGAACTGAACTGAACTGAACTCATTTCACAGATGAGGAAACAGAGTCTGAAAGCAGTGCAGCGATCTGCTGTGTGAACATCGGGCAGGGCTTCTGGGTTCACAGGCTAGTTGATCTTTCACTAACCTGATGTAAATGGCTTTTCTACTTTTCTATGTTTAAACGGCATGGTGGTAGTTGAAGCTAGGTGACCTCAAACTCAAACACTGCAGCTTACTATCATCCCTGAGTCACATTTTCCTCATTTGAAATACTGTGTGTTACTTTTCTACTGTTGTGTAAAAATTACCACAAACATAGCAGCTTAAAGCAATAGGCCCCCTCCTCTCATTTGTTATCTCAGTTTCTGTGGATCGGGAGTCTGGGCACAGATTAGCTGGGCCCTCTGCTCAGGCTCTCCCTAGGCTGCAAGCCATGTGTCAGCTGGGGCTGTAGTCTCATCAGTGCTAGACTGGGGAGAGATCTGATTCCAAGATCACTTAGGCTATTTGCAGAAATCATTTTGTTGTGGTTGCAGGACTGAGGCCTTGTTTTCTTGCTGGGGCCTTAGTTCCTGGAGGCTGCCTGTACTTCTTGCCATGGGGTCCTCTGAGAACATGGTGATTACTTCCCCATAGCTAGCAAGGGACCCTCTCTCTAGTCTGCTGAGATGGCATCTTCTGTAATAGAACATAGTCAGGAGAGTGACACCCAGCACCTTCGCCATATTCTCTTGGTTAGAAGCAAGTCACAGTTTCCACCCATACTCAAAGGGAGACTGCACAAGAAGGTCCCTTAGGTGTGTCTGTCACCAGTGGTTGTGGCAATCAGGAAATGAGGTCCAGGGACCATGCCTGGCATATACAAGGACTCAGTGTGATCACGCTTATTAACTGGTAGAGGTGGGTGGAACACATGCCAGTGCTGAATTCTATTCAGGTATTTGTCAAGGACCAGTCCTGCCCATGCACAACCCTCTGGGTAAACCTCCTTTAACTTGGAACTTGCCTTAGCTAGGAGAATCATTTTTGGAACTTGCTAGCAAAAATTACAGCCCAGAGAAATCTGAGGCAGCTGCTTCTCCAGGCTTCAGGCAAATGATTTTGGCCTGTCCTGAAACCAGAGTCACTTCCAGGGGATGGTTCCTTCACTCTGGATCTACCAGCAGCAGATGCTCCAGCGGGGGACATATGTCCACTCCGAGCAAGGTGGAGAGAATCAAATTAATTTCTTTTATGACCCAAGGCAAGTTTCAAATTGGCTCTTCCGAGATGAAAAGGGAAAGTCAGGAGCAGCTTGCCAGGTTCCCAACTCCCCTGCCCACCCCCTCCTTTCCACCAGGCCTCCTGCAGTTTAATTGGAGTGGGATTCCTTCTACAAGCAAGGCAGTAGGCCTCTCTCACCACACCACAGACCAGGCCAGAGACAATTTCTCAAAGCAGCAGCTGTGGGCAGCCCTTTGGGCAACTCCCCAGAGCGGCTGCTTGCAATCCGGTTGATTCTGTGACCTTGTGGAAGTAGATGTCAGGAGTTGCTGGGCAGCGCCAGGAGTGGGAGAGGGCAGACATAAGACTTGCACAGGAGGTGAGCCTTTGTGTTTCTGTGACTGCTGAACCTGGGGCCTGAGTCTCAGCCTCAGTGACGATGGCTTCACCTCTCATTTGTAGTGTGTTAGGGGCAGGGTGACTGTATGTCCTGGTTTGTTGGGAGGGTCTCTGATAAGCATGTTTTCCTGGCTTTGCTTGTCTTAAAAGTGGTTTGGTTAGGTTGATAAACTGGATGATGCCCCTGTGTTAGTCTCTCAGTCGTGTCCAACTCTTTGTGACCCTGTGGACTGAGGCCACCAGGCTCCTCTGTCCATGGAATTCTCCAGGCAAGATACTGGAGTGGGTAGCTATTCCCTTCTCTGGGGGGTCTTCTCGACTCAGGGATTGAACCTGGGTCTCCCACATCACAGGCAGATTCTTTACCATGTGAGCTACTAGGGATGCTCTAGTTCAGGGTTTTTCCACCTTGGCACTGTTAGCATTTGAGGTTAGGTGATTTGTTGTAAGGGGGCTGTCCTGTGCATTGTGTAACATTTAGCAGCACCCTTGGCCTCTATCCTCCAGATCCAAGGGCACCTTTCCCCAGTGTTGCCAAATGTACCCTGGAGGCAGGGAGGAGTCCCCCTGGTTGAGAGCCTTCACCCTGGCTGGAGGGTACTGTTCGATCCTTCTGATATCTGAGAGTAAGTTGAGTCTTTGGTTCATATTCTGGGGGGAGAATCTCTACAACGTGATTCTCTGTTGATTTTGCCTGCTCAGTCTCCACGTCTCTTTTTCTTAGACCAGCATCCCGTGTGTCATTTGGGGGAACCTCCCCTTCTTTATTCTCAGTCTCTGTGAGTGACTCAAGGAAAAGGGGCATCACCCATCCAGGTTGGGCTGATCAGAGAATGCCATTCCCCTAGCTATAGTGACCGCCTCAGGAACAGGCTGGGCCAGGGAGTCAGTTATAGGATATTTGTTAGATCCATAGAGGAAGATGTATTCTCTTTTTGCTGGGGTTGTGTGGCTCAGTTCAGTTCAGTGCAGTCGCTCAGTCGTGTCTGACTCTTTGCGACCCCGTGAATCGCATCACGCTAGACCTCCCTGTCCATCACCAACTCCTGGGGTTCACCCAAACTCATGTGCTTCAAGTTGGTGATGCCATCCAGCCATCTCATCCTCTGTCATCCCCTTTTCCTCCTGCCCTCAATCCCTCCCAGCATCAGGGTCTTTTCCAATGAGTCAACTCTTTGCATGAGGTAGCCAAAGTACTGGAGTTTCAGCTTCAACATCGGTCCTTCCAATGAACACCCAGGACTGATCTTCTTTAGGATGGACTGGTTGGATCTCCTTACAGTCCAAGGGACTCGCAAGAGTCTTCTCCAACACCACATTTCAAAAGCATCAATTCTTCAGTGCTCAGCTTTCTTCACAGTCCAACTCTCACATCCATACATGACTACTGGAAAAACCATAGCCTTGACTAGACGGACCTTTGTTGGCAAAGTAATATCTCTGCTTTTCAGTATGCTATCTAGGTTGGTCATAACTTTCCTTCCAAGGAGTCAGCATCTTTTAATTTCATGGCTGCAATCACCATCTGCAGTGATTTTGGAGCCCCCAAAAATAAAGTCTGACACTGTTTCCACTGTTTCCCCATCTATTTCCCATGAAGTGATGGGATCAGATGCCATGATCTTCATTTCCTGAATGTTGAGCTTTAAGCCAACTTTTTCACTCTCCTCTTTCACTTTCATCAAGAGGCCCTTTAGTTCCTCTTCACTTTCTGCCATAAGGGTGGTGTCATCTGTATATCTGAGGTTATTGAGATTTCTCCTGGCAATCTTGATTCCAGCTTGTGCTTCCTCCAGCCCAGTGTTTCTCATGATGTACTCTGCATAGAAGTTAAATAAGCAGGGTGACAATATACAGCCTTGACGTACTCCTTTTCCTATTTGGAACCAGTCTGTTGTTCCATGTCCAGTTCTAACTGTTGCTTCCTGACCTGCATATAGGCTTCTCAAGAGGGAGGTCAGATGGTCTGGTATTCCCATCTCTTTCAGAATTTTCCACAGTTTATTGTGATCCACACAGTCCAAGGCTTTGGCATAGTCAATAAAGCAGAAATAGATGTTTTTCTGGAACTCTCTTGCTTTTTCCATGATCCAGTGGATGTTGGCAATTTGATCTCTGGTTCCTCTGCCTTTTCTAAAAAACAGCTTGAACATCTGGAAGTTCACGGTTTATGTATTGCTTAAAGCTTGGCTTGGAGAATTTTGAGCCTTACTTTACTAGCGTGTGAGATGAGTGCAATTGTGCGGTAGTTTGAGCATTCTTTGGCATTGCCTTTCTTTGGGATTGGAATGAAAACTGCCCTTTTCCAGTCCTGTGGCCACTGCTGAATTTTCCAAATTTGCTGGCATATTGAGTGCAGCACTTTCACAGCATCATCTTTCAGGATTTGAAATAGCTCAACTGGAATTCCACCACCTCCACTAGCTTTGTTCATAGGATGCTTTCTAAGGCCCACTTGACTTCACATTGCAGGATGTCTGGCTCTAGGTGAGTGATCACACCATCGTGATTATCTGGGCCATGAAGGTCTTTTTTGTACAGTTCTTCTGTGTATTCTTGCCACCTCTTCTTAATATCTTCTGCTTCTGTTAGGTCCATACCATTTCTGTCCTTTATTGAGCCCATGTTTGCATGAAATGTTCCCTTGGTATTTCTAATTTTCTTGAAGAGATCTCTAGTCTTTCCCATTCTGTTCTTTTCCTCTATTTCTTTGCATTGATCGCTGAAGAAGGCTTTCTTATCTCTTCTTGCTATTCTCTGGAACTCTGCATTTAGATGCTTATATCTTCCCTTTTCTCCTTTGCTTTTCACCTCTCTTCTTTTCACAGCTATTTGTAAGGCCTCCCCAGACAGCCATTTTGCTTTTTTGCATTTCTTTTCCATGGGGATTATCTTGATCCCTCTCTCCTGTACAATGTCACGAACCTCTGTCCATAGTTCATCGGGCACTCTATCTATCAGATCTAGTCCCTTAAATCTATTTCTCACTTCCACTGTATAATCATAAGGGATTTGATTTAGGTCATACCTGAATGGTCTAGTGGTTTTCCTTACTTTCTTCAATTTAAGTCTGAATTTAGCAATAAGGAGCTCATGATCTGAGCCAGAGTCAGCTCCTGGTCTTGTTTTTGCTGACTGTATAGAGCTTCTCCATCTTTGGCTGCAAAGAATATAATCAATCTGATTTTGGTGTTGACCATCTGATGATATCCATGTGTAGAGTCTTCTCTTGTGTTGTTGGAAGAGAGTGTTTGTTATGACCAGTGCATTCTCTTGGCAAAACTCTATTAGCCTTTGCCCTGCTTCATTCTGTACTCCAAGCCCAAATTTGCCTGTTACTCCAGGTTTTCCTTGACTTCCTACTTTTGCATTCCAGTCCCCTGTAATGAAAAGGACATCTTTTTTGGGTGTTAGTTCTAAAAGGTCTTGTAGTTCTTCATAGAACCATTCAACTTCAGCTTCTTCAGCATTACTGGTTGGGGCATAGACTTGGATTACCATGATATTGAATGGTTTGCCTTGGAAATGAACAGAAATCATTCTGTCTTTTTTGAGATTGCATCCAAGTACTGCATTTCGGATTCTTTTGTTGACCATGATGGCTGCTCCATTTCTTCTGAGGGATTCTTGCCTGCAGTAGTAGATATAATGGTCATCTGAGTTAAATTCACCCATTCCAGTCCATTTTAGTTCGCAGATTCCTAGAATGTTGACGTTCACTCTTGCCATCTCTTGTTTGACCACTTCCAATTTGCCTTGATTCATGGACCTGACATTCCAGGTTCCTATGCAATATTGCTCTTTACAGCATTGGACCTTGCTTCTGTCACCAGTCACATCCACAACTGGGTATTGTTTTTGCTTTGGCTCCATCCCTTCATTCTTTCTGGAGTTGTTTCTCCACTGATCTCCAGTAGCATATTGGGCACCTACTGACCTGGGGAGTTCCTCTTTCAGTATCCTATCATTTTGCCTTTTCATACTGTTCATGGGGTTCTCAAGGCAAGAATACTGAAGTGGTTTGCCATTCCCTTCTCCAGTGGACCACATTCTGTCAGACTTCTCCACCGTGACCCTCCGATCTTGGGTGGCCCCACATGGGATGGCTTAGTTTTATTGAGTTAGACAAGGCTGTGGTCCTAGTGTGATCAGATTGACTAGTTTTCTGTGATTATGGTTTCAGTGTGTCTGCCCTCTGATGCCCTCTCGCAACACCTACCATCTTACTTGGGTTTCTCTTACCTTGGACTAGGGGTATCTCCTCACGGCTGCTCCAGCAAAGTGCAGCCGCTGCTCCTTACCTTGGACGAGCGGTATCTCCTCACCGCCGCCCCTCCTGGTCTTGGACGTGGAGTAGCTCCTCTCGGCCCTCCTACGCCTGTGCACCCACCGCTCCTTGGACGTGGGGTTGCTCCTCTCGGCTGCCTCCCCTGACCTTGGGCGTGTGGCATCTGCGACGGACCCACGCAGAAGCCTGGCGGAGAGGAGCTACCCCTCTCCCAAGGTCAGGGGCGGTGACCGAGAGTGCCAGGCTGCGTCCGCACAGGAGCGGCTGAGCGGAGCTACCCCACTTCCGAGGTCAGGGGTGGCGGCTGAGACGAGTTGTGTGGCTAGTAGGTTGGAAACGTGGAGCTTCTGGCCATCATATTCATGCCCTTGAGGCCAGGGCCTGTTAAGGATGAAGCCACAGAGCTGGAAGAGGAGGAAGCAGGCTGATCTCACTGTTTCAAGGGCATATACTCGGTTGAACCTGAAGATAGATCTCACCTAGAGTTAATCTCTTTGTTAAGTCAGTGTGAGTTGAGTGTTTGTCAATTTGCAACTCACAAAGGCTACATGTTTCCGTGGGATATCTCACCATTCCCTTTCCCAGCCTGGGGATTATGTTACTTTAGTTCAGCTAATGGTCAGTTTTGTGACTCCAAATGGGAATGTCCCAGATTCCTCTAATTTTTCTCCCTCATCCTTCCGCTGCTCTTTTGCCTCATGTTCCTTATTCCATACTCTCTCAGGAGAGTTCCCTACTCTCTCAAGAACGCCTGGAAATGGTGTCTATGCCTGTTCCTCATTCCTCTTTACCTCCCAGCTCTTTTTTCAACACCATGTCCTTATTTTAATACACCCACATTTACAAGAGGTTCCTGTAACTTATGGCACACCTGGATAGAAATAACCTCTCTCAGCAAATTATCTAGTTTGCTGAAATCTTGTGTATCAGATTTTATCTAACCTCTCTGATTATAGGGATGACTACTGAGGAAAATCTATATCTATATAAAAAAAATTATAAGAAGCACTATTTCAAGAGCCAGAGCATAATTTTTGGATCGTTCCCTTCCTTTTGATTTTCATATATTTACATAATTGAGTTCAGAGTCTATATGAAATTTTACATGTGTATTTTCAAAATATAACATAATAACTTCGATAATTCCCAACTGAAAGTTGTGGACATTGTTTTTAATAATTGTTGGGGATTCCATTTTATGAACAGAGCACAGTTTTAAAGGTGTTTTCCAGTAGGTGGGTACTTTATATTCTACTATTTGCAACAATGTGATAGCATCCTTGGGCTTGTGGATATTTATCCCCTTACTTGACCACTTTCCTAGAATAAATTCCTAGTAGCAGACTTTCTCAATCAACATGAGTATTTTTGTGAGACTCTTGAGAGAGAGAGATACATATAGCCAAATGGCTTTTTAGAAAAATCGCATGTGTTTACATTTCCACTAGCAGCATGGGAGGGTCCAGTGTCAAGAATCATGATTGCAGTTGTTTGTAGTAATCCTGATCTAGGCATTGCCAACAATATTTTAGCACTCCCACCAATAGTAATAATTAAATAAGCTTATAGGGAGCTCATGATATTGTGTGTGTCTGTTGGTCACTCAGTCGTGTCTGACTCTTTGGGACCCCATGGGCTGTAGCCCTTCAGGCTCTTTCGTTCATGGGATTCTCCAGGCACGAATACTGAAGTGGGTTGCCATTTCCTTCTCTAGGAGATCTTCCCAATCCAGGGATCAAACCTGGGTCTCCCAACATTGCAGGCAGACCCTTTACAGTCTGAGCCACCAAGGCCCCTCATAATATTACAGTTACTTTACCAGGAATTTTCCGTGTGTAACCTTCAGGTTAGGGATCATAAAAATTCCCTCATTTACAGGTGAGGATAGAATATTCAGTGAGGTTAAGCACACTGAAAAAGGTTACTGACCACAGCTAGTACATGGTGAGTTCTAGGTCTGAACCTGGGCAGTCTAACTTCTGTGAGTGTTACTCACTTTTTTCACAAGATAGAGACAACCAGCTGAAGGTTACTCTACCTGATGGTTAGCTGCGCTGGGCACAGCTTGCTAAACATCTGTCTTGAGCAGAAGCACTGGTTGCAAATGAAAGTCAGGGCTTGGTAATACCATTTTCCCTGTATTGTCCTCTTAAGGAAATTGTTACCCTCCCAGTCAGGTGTGTGGCTGAAGGGAATGACTCTCGTGATCCTGTGAATTCTAAAGAATTCCCAGTAACTATAGTTTTAAGCAGGTCTGCTCCCCTTCATGGTGCTCTCTCTGCAAAATGCCAACTGTGCTTATCTCCTGGGAAAATCATCTCTCTAAACTAAGGTGAGTGGTTTCTCATTGAGAAGGTGGAAACTTCCCTAATATTTGTTGCTGTTGCTGTTGTTGTTTGGTCGCTAAGTTGTTTATCTGACTCTTTCACAACCCCATGGACTGTCACCCGCCAGGCTCCTCTGTCCATGGGATTTCCCAGGCAAGAATGTTGGAGTGGGTTTGGCATTACCTTTCTGGGGGGCATCAGTGCTTTCTGAAGAGTCTCTAAACTTGGTTCTCACTGCCTTTCCCTCTTGAAGGGCTAATGCCTCGCCCAAATTGTGTGCTTAGCCTTGCAGCATCAGTGTCGTCTGGGGGCTTGTTAGAAACACAGATCCTAGGGGTTGATCCTAGATTCGCTGAGTCGGAAATCTGCGATTTAAGAAACCTTCTGATGCTCATTGCAGTTGGAAATCTGTTGCTCTAAACACA
Organism: Capricornis sumatraensis; assembly: GCF_032405125.1. Lineage (NCBI taxonomy): Eukaryota > Metazoa > Chordata > Mammalia > Artiodactyla > Bovidae > Capricornis > Capricornis sumatraensis. The sequence goes on along the minus strand of NC_091071.1, from coordinate 27,420,481 downwards.
CTTTCCTCCTTTATGAAATACTAGTAATGACAGTGATTAATACCTGCCTTGTGACTATGGCGGCGGGAGGGGGAGTTACATGGGCTAGTTTGAGTCTTTGGCCCAGTGAATGGTGTGCAGTGAGCATTTAAGAAGCAATCAGAAGTTCATCTCTGAACTTGTCCAAGATCACTTTGCTGGACCTGTGTTGTCTTTACCTGCCCTGTAACCTTGCTCCTTTCTGGGCAGCCCTTCTCCTGCCTGTGGGTTTGGTGGGGCTCCGGGCATCCTTACCTACTACGCGCCCACCCTCTGTCATGGTGTGACCATGATCAAGTCCAGTGATTGTGGTCTGGGGATATTTTTGTCTGCGTTGGGTCTTACTGGTGGCACTCAGGATCTTTGTTGCGTCATGCAGGATCTCTTTTTCTATGCTGCATCTTTCATTGAGCTGCACAGACACTCTAGTCGAAGCCAGTGGGCTCAGGGGTCATGGTACGTGGACTTAGCTGCTCCCTGGCAGGTGGGATCTTAGTTCCCTAAGGGGTCAAACCTGTGTTAAACATTCGACCACCAAGGATGTCCCTCATCTGGGGATTTTGCTCTTAAGCAGAACCTCTCAGGGAGTGGCTAGATCAGGGGTTAGATCCTATTCATCCCATGACACTCCAGCCCAGTGCTTCTCAAACTTTAATCTGTTTGAGAACTTATCCAAAGATCCTATTAAAATGCAAATTCTGATTCAAGTGAGTTCAGGAGGTTCTCAGAGTCTGCATTTCTAACAAGCTTCCCGGTGACGGGGATGCGAGTATTGCTGGTTTGGGGGCCACACTTGGAACAGCATCCCTAGAACAGTGGTTCTCATTGTCAGTCTCACAGTAGAATCCCTGGGATGTCTCTGAAGTGAGACAGATAGCTCCACCCACATGAATTAAATCCTGGTTTCCAAGGGTGAGGTCTCTGCATCAGTGGTTTTTAGAAGTCTCTCTAGTTGATTCCTACCTGCAGCTAGGGTTGAAAACCACCACTGTAGAGAGATGGTCCTGGTGTTTCTGGCAGTGAGAGCCCTGGGGCCTCCTTAGGTCGGTTCTCTCTTTGATGCTATGAGTTCTCGCCTTTCAGTTTTTGTTTGATTTTACTTCTATTCCTTGCAACCAAAAGAAGCTTAACTGAGAGAGCCTCAGAAATAAGAAGCAGAATCAAGGCTAGTATTCATTTTCTCTGGCCTTTGAATTTGCATGTCTTTCTGTTACACCACTAGCTTCTCTGGGGTGGGTTCTGGTATGGTTGGGACAGCGCCATAGGGATATAAAATCTCTTCTCTTCTCTTTGGGCGTCCCTAGTGGCTCAGCCCGGAGAAGGCAATGGCACCCCACTCCAGTACTCTTGCCTGGAAAATCTCATGGACGGAGGAGCCTGGTGGGCTGCAGTCCATGGGGTCGCTGAGTCAGGACTGAGTGACTTCACTTTCACTTTTCACTTTCATGCTTTGGAGAAGGAAATGGCAACCCACTCCAGTGTTCTTGCCTGGAGAATCTCAGGGACAGGGGAGCCTAGTGGGCTGCTGTCTATGGGGTCGCACCGAGTTGGACACGACTGAAGCGACTTAGCAGTAGCAGCAGCGGCTCAGTCGGTTAAGAATCTGCCTTCAATGCAGGAGATGTGGGCTCAGTCCCTGGGTTGAGAAAATCCCCTGGAGGAGGGCATGGCAACACACTCCAGTATTCTTTCCAGGAAAATTCTATGGACAGAGGAACCTGGCAGGCTACAGTCCAGGGGGTCATGGAAGAGTTGGACACGGCTGCAGTGGCTGAGCACACACGCCTCTTCTCTGTCCCTGTAAGACCCACCTAGCGGGGGTCAGGAGACGGCTTCTCTCTAGGACTGCTTTGCTCTGCCCTTAGTGCCGGGTCTGGATTCTGTGGGTGACAGCTCCCCCAGTGTTGACAAGGCACACCAGCAGACAGGAGTATGAACCAGTCTGCTTAGCTGTCAGGTGGCGATATGAAAGCCGACGGTCTTTCCCAGGCAGGGCAGTCAGCAGCTGGTATAGGGCCTCCTTCCTGTCCATGGTATGACACCCAGCCACATGGGCTTCTCCAGGAGATGACAGTTCCCTGAGCTGATTACATCTACCTCATGGAGCTAATATTTTCCCACTCCAAATGGACCAGCTTTGACCCAGACCAGCTGACCATGATCTCCTGCAGACAGCGTTGCCAGGGAGACGCAGATGCAAAACAGGTGTCCAGGAGGCCTTGGCTGGAGGTCCAGATGTCCGACTCGTATCCCAGTCTCTCCCCTGGGAGGTGCCTTCCCCTCTGAAGGCAGTGGGGCCCTCACACGTAGAGCTGAGGCTTGCGGACCTTCTCCAGGGTCGAAACACTTCCACACCACAGTAAACAGCTGCTTCCCTTTCTGCCACCTATGCCTCCCACCTCCTCGTGGTCCAGCATCTAAAGGGTTAATGCCTGGTCCAGTAGCCAGGCCTCCAGGGCTTGCTCCCTCTCCTTATTCTGCGCCCCTGCCACAGAACTGTTATATAAGGGATACTGCCTTGCCCCAGGAAGCTAATCCTTAAGGCCAGAAATCCCAGGGGCAGAGGAGCAGACGGAGGGTGAGTGCGGCAAGCTCAGCCCTTCGCCCTTATCCGAAGCTAAGGAGGGCTCCACATGCCTGCCTTTGGGGGTGGCGGTTGGGTTGGGAGGAGAGCTGGGGCAAGAGAGCTTTGTTTCTTATTTCAGGTCTTTTTTTAATCACATGCCTGTATGCTTTCAAATTTTTTTTTTTAATTCTTGAAAAACACGGAAGTGAAAATAATTCCTCTGCAGCTTTGGACATAAAAATGAAAAATAATTAATGCTATAGATTGATTTCTATAAATCGACGAGATTCTTTACACATTACCTAATTCACTTCTAAATCTCACAACAACCTGGGGTGACCAAGCCTTGGCTTGCTCAGGACTTTCCTGTTTTAGAACTGAGAGTGCTGCACCCCTGGAACCTCCCCAGGTCCAGGCAAGCCCAGTGGGATTTCCGGCCACCTCTCTTCAACCCCCAGAGCCAAGTGTGTTTTACTCGGGGAGGAAACTAATGCCCCGAGAGCTTCTGTAACTTGCACAGTGATCACACAGCTAGTTGGTAGTAGGCAGGGTTAGTTAAGGGTCACACAACGGATAGGTACATGGTAAATGCAGTTAACAGTCATACTACTAGTTAGTGGTGGACACAATTAAGAGTTATACTGCTAGTCAGTGGTAGACACAGTTAAAGGGCATAATATCCATTCAGTGGTAGAGCTTGGGTTTGAACCAGGCACTTCCTGATTCTGAACCTTGTGCTGTTATACTATGTCACGTGGAGCCTTAGAGCTGAAAAGCCTTAGGGTCACACGTCCAGTCCCCTTGTTTGTAGACAGAAAACCTTGGTCCCAGACTGGCAAAATGACCTACCCAAGGTCACGCCATGAGTTAAATTTGTGCTTTGAAGGGATGAGTGGGCTGGAAGTTAGGGGTGATTTATGCCACAACAGGGATGGTTAGGAGGCCTGCCAGTTGGCTTTGTCTCGCATGTGACACCTCCCTGGAGCAGGATTGACACCAGCAAGGTTGTATCTGGGGCCAGGGGCCTGTGGCCAGGGCTGGGGCTGGGGTGGAGCGAGAGGCTGCTTCTCTTTGTAATTTACATCCACAACAGCAACAGCCTCGGGAAAAATAACCCAAACAAACTCTCAGAGGCTGTTTTGGACTTAATCCCAGGATCGGAAGCAGCTCAGTAAGATAAATAAGATAAAGTTGGTGTGCCTCTAAGGTTGAGCGATCATATCACTATTGCATTTGAAATATTCATGAGGAGAAGGGAGGTATAAGAAACTGCTACAGAAACATATTCTGCTTTTGAAAAGGCAGAATTCAAAGGCATGAAAAATGAATCAGGGGAAATTAATGTTGGGACTAAGAGGGAGGAGGTGGGCTGGTAGGGGGACAATTATTGCCCAGAAGGAGTAAGGAAGGAGACGTGGAGGAGACGTTTCAGACTGAGCTGTGATCAGAATTCTCTCCCCTGCCTGGGATATTTGAAATGTCAATCGCGTCTCATATATCATTCGAAGTCAACACTTGGTTGCAAAATGGATGGTTCTGGCAAGAATTAAAAAGCAGGGTGGGGTGAGGGGGTTGAGATGGGGCGGGAGATGGTAGGCAGGAGAACTGGAGAAAAGTCAGCAAAGTGAACTAACTCCTGTAAATTATGGACGAGTTTCTGATCTCTGGAGCAGGGCTCTGTAGAGGAACAAGACAGGAACGTCTCATCCTGGCTCTGCCAAAATTGTCTGTGGTTGCTTGCACAGCTCTGAGCCTTGGCCTTTCCCTTTGAAAGGTAGGGGTTGGAATGGATGCCCTCCTAGGTCACTGTACTCCAGAATTTAGGAGCCCTGATTTTGTGATGTACTTAGAATCAAAGATGTTGTTGTTTAGTCACTAAATTGTGTCTGACTTTTGCAACCCCATGGGCTGTAGCCCACCAGGCCCCTCTGTGCATGGGATTTTCCAGGCAAGAATACTGGAGTGGGTTTCCATTTCCTTTTCCAGGGGATCTTCCCGACTCAGGGATTGAATCCCTATCTCCTGCATTGGCGTATGGATTCTTCACCATCTGAGCCTCAGCAAGATGGTCACGTGCACATCAGCGGGTGGTGGAACACCATGCTTTTGGGTGGTGGTGCTTATTGGGCCTCTTGACTACACCATGTCAGTGAGTCCAGGGAGGAGTTGGCTTCTTTTAAAGGCAAATCCTTGGAGTGTTGCCTGGTTCAGTGGTTCTGTAGAGGGAGACCTGGCATGAAAGCAAACGATGTCTGCATATCCTCTGTGGTCCTGGACCAACAGCATCAGCATCATTTAGAAGCTTGTTAGAAATCTAAGTTCCGTTGTCTCATTCCACACCCCTTGGGTCAGAATCTGCCTTTTAACAAGCTCCCTGGGTGAGTCATGTGAGTAAAGTCTCAGTGGCACTGAGCCAAGGCAGAGCACTTCTGCTTCTGGATTTATACCCCAGAGAAATTTCACCCCTGGATGTTCAAGGAGATGGGTGTGTGGTAGTGGGGAATTGGAAGCAATCCAGGTACCCACCAGAGGGGGCGTACATAAGTGAAATATGGTGGGTGTGTCTGTGGAGTACCACCAGACGGCAGTTGGAAGAATTGATCTGATGTGTGCACAGCAATATGGATAGATCATAGAAAGACAGTGCTGAGGGAAAGACATGAGGAACAGAATCAGTACTATAGCATGACATTTTTATTGGTTAGACATGCATTACACACAAATTAAATGTTAAGTACAATGTGTTTAAAGCTCCATGCGGGCAGAGACTTTTCTATTTTCTCACCACTGTATACTTGGTGTACAGTCAGCACTCAAGATTTGATGGACAGGTGCACTTTACAAGTATATGAACACGTTCAAGAAAAAAGGAATGTATATAATGTATAATGTTCACTATGATGGTGCTATGCCAGCAACTAGGGAGTAATCCCCTCAGCCTTTTGCCTCTGGGGTAGAGTAGCAGCCCAGGCTCATGGAGGAGAGATGCTGGCCAGGCTGGGCTCCGTTTGTGGGGTTTGTCCCACCCAGTATTTGCTTGACTGCCCACCCCTCCCCTGTCCCAGATGCTGTTTGCTCATCTCTTGGCTTGCCACCTTCCTCCTACTTTATCACTAAGGTTTCAGTCTGTTTGTTCTTGTAGAAACAGACCCTCTAGGGCATCTGATGTATGCATCCCCTCACTTATCCTTGCAGCACTGCCTACACCAGTGGTTCTTAAGTGGGGGCAATTGTGCCCCCTAGGAGACCTCTGGCAATGCCTGGAGACACTTCTGATCACCATGGTTGGTGGGGTGGTGCTCCTGACGCCTAATGTGTAGAGGTCAAGGATGCTTCTAAACATCCTGCAGTGCACAGGACACCCTCACAGCAAAGAATGGTTGCGTCCAAAATACTAATAGTGTTGAGCACTGCTCTATAGACCAGGGGCTCTTCTAGCTCCATTCTTACAGGAGAGGAAACAGGTATGGAAAAGTTGTGTCAGTCCTCCCAAGGTCCCATAGCTGTTGAGCGATGGAGATAGGAGGTAAACCAAGTGAGGCTGGCCCCAGAGCCTTGGCTCCTACCCCACTCTACATGATTGCTTTGAGAAATGGAAAATTCAGAGAGAGATGGAGCAGCTTTTTACTGCTTCACTCAGTTATGCTACAACCAAGGGTGACCAGCTGTCCCAGTATGCCTAGTGCTGAGTGGGTTCCCATGATGTGAGACCTGGTGTTAAGCCACGATGGATGGCCACCCTAGTACAACCCAGAGGCTGTAAGCATCTGAGCTTGAGACCTGGTCCTTATAGACAATCTCTTGGGCACATCCCCTGTGGTAATCACTGTTCATACAGGGACCCAACCCCAGTCCCAACTTCACATAGTGCTCAAGGTCAACTTGTACCCTGTTCTGAAAATATCGATCTCTTAGGTCTTGAGTTAAGTCAGCATGTCTCTAGGTAGATCAGAATTCATCCTTGGAGGATCTTTAAGGTTTTCTGGAGAAATACATCAGTTGGGGATAGGGTGGGAGAGAAAAAGATCCCAGGCTTTGATGCCAAGGTCAGAATTCCTGTTGCTTAAACTCTCTGGACCTCAGTGTTCTCGTTTGCAAAATGAGTCAATAACAGGAGCCATGGTTATGAGTGTTACCGTGTACCAGGTACTGTGCTTGGAAGGTGCTTGCATATAAGGTGTTACAAGGTTATCCCATTTAATCTTCATGCAAACCCAGATTGTCTTACTCCAAAGAACCATACTTTTACAGCTATGTAACATCTCCTGGAGCTGTTTATGCGGAGATGGGAAAACATGCCAATTAGGGTGAAAAACAGAGGATGAGATGGTTGGGTGGCATCACCGACTTGATGGACATGAGTCTGAGCTAGCTCCGGAAGTTGGTGATGAGCAGGGAGTGAAGGAGTCTTTTGGGCCTAGAAAAAAGAAGGAGTCTTTTGGGCCTAGAAAAAAAAAACACACACAACAGTCTCAAAGGCCCTTGCTGAATCATCTAACTTCGGAGAAAACAGAACAGAACTTTAGGTCCTGCCCTGATGCTCCAGGCCGGTTGCATCTATCTGAGACTTATCACCCCCTGTCCAGAAACCTTCCACCCCCTACACCTGCCCAGAAGACTTATCACTCCCTGCCCAACTACAAATGCTATCTCAACTAAAAAATACCCAAAACATCCCACCTGATTAACGTTTCCCCTATCGCTCCCACAAGCCTCCCTACAAATACGGAGCCTCCCTGATCCCTCTCTTCGCTCAGCCTGGTCGTTAGGCCGACTGTCGCCCCTCCTTGTCTGAATAAAGGTAACCTACTTCTGTTGAGGTCGTCTTTCCTTTTTCTGCCTCGGCCGGAACTATACCTTACGGGGAGGCCTGGCGTGCTGCAGTCCATGGGGTCGCAAAGAGTCGGATACGACTGAGTGACTGAACTGAACTGAACTGATGGTGAAAAACAGGAGGTGGCCTTGAGGGCAGCGCATTAAGTGTGTTTGCAAAGGCGTGTGTGTTTCTCCACTGCCTAAGATCCCTGAAGCATTCCTGGCGCCGTAACACCCACGCGAAGTGTCCCTGTCAACTGACCTCTCCCTCCAGCATCTGAACACCTCGCTTACTCGCTGCCCCCAGCCGTGTGTGTTTGATGTGATCTGTGGATGTGAAGTATGGCTCAGGCCTCAGGAACCTTCTTCTTTCATGGGGAAGCAGAGCTCCAACCTCCCAGCAGCAGCTGGCCTGTCCTCGGCCCTGCTGTATGAGTCTGGCTCAAGCTGCAGGATTTATGTGTCAGCTTCAACAGTGCCCGAGGCTGTGTCCAGCCAGTGAAGGTCCTTGATATGTTGCTGTGGTTTGCTGGGGCTTCCAAGGACAGGGGTTTGCTGGGGGGTCGATAGGCTGATTTCCTTCTTGTCTACACCTGAATTCCACATTCTTATATGCTAATCGTTTGGAGAATAGAAGTGGCTGCTGTTTTTCAAGTACTTATTCTGTGCCAGGGGTCATGCAGATCATTTCCCACAAACTGCTTCCCTTCTCTTCCCGGGCTGCTGGTTCTCCTTAGGTTGCTTTACTTTTTCTTCTTTCTGTAGCTAGGAAAACTGTTAGTTGCTCAGTTGTATCCCACTCTTTGCGACCACATGGTCTGTAGCCCACCAAGCTCCTCTGTCCATGGAATTCTCCAGGCAAGAATACTGGAGTGGGTTGCCATTCCCGTCTCCAGGGGATCTTCCCAACCCAGGGACTGAACCCGGGTCTCCTGTATTGCATGCAGATTCTTTACCATCTAAACCTAGGAAATCCCTCTATAGCTAGGAACTGTATTCCAAAAACCTAGAAAAGGCTCTGACAGAACTGATTGCTGTCTGCTGAATGAATAAATGAGTATGTGTTAGGCTCTATACTAAGCCCATTGTGTGCATTATTTCACTTAAATCTCACAATAATTTTATGAGACAGTAATGGTTTTTATCCCCAGGTTGCATAAAAGAAATTGTATTCAGAGAGGTCAAGCAATTTGCCCTCAAACACACAGCCAATAAATGTCAGAGCAAGAATGCAAACTTAATTCTCTAACTCGTATGTCATTTTCCAATACTAGCACCCATATGTGGAGGCATATTTTCGGAATTTACATACTTATGTCTCCATACCACACATCCACAGATATGCACCCTATATAATATGCACACGTGTAATATATACAAAACATGTAGATGCATTAGTCACCTATAGCTGTGAAACAAGCACCACAAAAACTCAATGGGTAATTTTAAAAAAGCACTTATTTCTTGGGCATGGGTCTGTGGTTTGGCTGGGGAGACTCTGCTCTAGGCTCTAGGTTGCATTCAGGCCTGATCCCTACATTTTCTTCTGCGGCCCAAGCTGGAGAGGCAGTGGTTTACTGGTGAAAGTTGGTGGCTTCCAAGGGGTGAGCAGAAATAACTGATGCTTTTTAAGGCCTAAGCTGAAAACTGGTCCTTTGTCACTTCTGTCCGCATTCCAGCGGCCAAAGCATATTAATGGAGCAGGAAATTATATTCTTCTCATGGCAGAGGGAATGGGGAGGATAAATATTTGCCGAACAATAACACACACCAACACATCGTATTTCCATTGTATATGGATATGTCTGGATTTCTTGCTCCCATGAATGCAGCTTCAGTCTGTTATGCTCTTCATTTTTACTGGGCATTAATTTCCTTGTTTGAAAAATGACCAGCTTCTGTTCAGAATTAACTTTTGCTATTAATCTGAGTTAAGCTAACACATACTCCCATGTGTAATAAAGCGATGTGGGCAGGACCTTGAGCTCTGCGGCCAGATTTCCTGGCTTTTCATGATGATCTGGGTGACCTTGAAGAAGCCTTTCTGAGCCTCAGTTGTCTTTTCTGTGAAATGGTGTTGGAAAAATCACCTACTACACAGAGCACTGAGGGATTAAGTAAGAGAATGCACAGAAAAGCGTAGCACAGTGCCTGGCTCTGGAAGGCACCCAATACATATTAGCTATTGTTATTAATATTAATACTATTCTTGCAACAAAAACAGCACAGTATTCTAACGCTGCTCAAGTCCATTATCTCAGCCTGTCCTATGCTGGTTCCCAGACCTAATGTTCCTCTAACCCAGTGTCTTTTCCAATTATGAGCTCATTCTTTCCTTTTAGACTTGGCTTTGGAGTTTGGACTTCCTGATGGGCTCAAGACTCCCTCCCTACAGAAATGTTCAGACTTATCTTACTGATTGGGCTTCCCAGGGGGCCCTAAAGTAAAGTCGCTCAGTTGTTTCTGAATATTTGTGACCCCATGGACTGTAGTCTACCAGGCTCCTCTGTCCATGGGATTTTCCAGGCAAGAATACTGGAGTGGGTTGCCATTTCCTTCTCCAGGAGATCTTTCCAACCTAGGGATTGAACCCAGGTCTCCCGCATTGTTGGCAGATGCTTTACTATCTGAGCTGGGTTAAGAACCTGCCTGCCAATGCAGGTGACGTAAGAGACACGGATCAGGAACAGCCCCTGGAGGAGGGCATGGCAACACGCTCCAGTATTCTTGCCTGGAGAAACCCATGGACAGAGGAGCCTGGTGGGCTACAGTCCATAGGATCGCAAGAGCTGGATACGACTGAAGTGACTTAACACGCGTGCACGCATCTTAACTGATTTGTGCCTCTTAGGCTTCTCAGCCTGGTCAGACTGAGAGCACAGGACTGGCCGCCACCCGCTAGTTCATCAGTGCAATGCAGCCTGAACGGGAAATTTCCATGAGAGCACAGGATATGGAGGAGCCTTCGAACGCCCACAGACAGCAGCTCGGATGTTTGTGGCTGGGGGGTGGGATTCCTTTCACCTGAAGTCCCCCAGGAGCTGTCAAGCTTTGAATCCTTGCAGTTTAGGCAGTCTGTTTGTAATGGTCTCAAGAAAATCCATTCTGCCTACAAATGTGGTGACCTTTAATTTTTTTTTAAGAATTTTCCAAGACGCACATTGACTCTTCCTGTCAGCCTGGAAGGCTGTAATGCCGCCTGGGGCATTTAGATTGCATTTGCCAATTGCTGACTGCTGTAGCCAATTTGTTCCTGATCTCAAGGTCGATTGTGAATAATTTTAGCTGGGCTAAGTCTCTTGCATTGAATAACTTGGAGAGAAACTATTAAGGCAGAGGCAGGAGCGGGTATGGGGCTGTTTCTTTTTTGTAGATGTTCTTTGATTTCTGGTAAAAGAGGAGGGTTCTGGCTCTGCCATTCATGGATGAGGTGACCCCGAAGCAGAGAGGAGTAGACACATTCCAGGTCCCTCATGTGCCAATATCATGCCGGGCATTTTAAGTACATGAGTTGTTTAATCTACCTTGTGAGGTGAACCTGATGATGGCCAGAGTACGCTGAGGCTGCCGACTTGTCGGGCTGGGACTGGTCCGATTCCCAAGGTCAGGTTCTGCCCCAGCAGCATACAGCACCCATCGGTACACGGGGACCTGCTGCTTTTCTTTCTGCTGCCCTCTCCTTTGGATCGCTCCTCTAGGTCTGCGGTGCTTCTAGGTCTGGCTTCTCTCTGTCTACCTGGCGTGGAGCTGGCATCACAGCTGTTCCTTGATCCCCCGGTGCATCCTATAGCAGTGACCTGGGGCAGCCTGCTGGCTTCACATGTGGTCTTTGGAGTGGGGACACCCCTGGGTCGGGTCTGAATCCCTGAGAGCTGTGTGACTGGTCTGGCTCCTCTGAAGCCTGAAACAGGGATTGGGGTAGGTGTGGTTTACGGTGGGGGCGAGGGCTCTCGGGGTGGTGGGGGAAGGGAGGGGAGGGAAGAGCAGGGAAGGAGAAAGAGCCTGGGACTATGGCATTATGGCCTGAATGTTTATGTATGCCTTCCCCTCCCTCCCCAGCCCCCGCACAAATTTATATGTGGAATTCTACCCTCAGGGTGGTTATTAGAAGGTGTGGGGCCTTTGGGAGGTGATTTGGTCATGAGGGTGGAGCCTTCATATAAAAGGGACCCCAGGGAGCTCCTTCCGCCCTTCGTGCATGTGAGGCCAGGGCTAGAAGATGGCCACATATGAACCAGAGGACCTGCTCTCACCAGACCCTGAATCTGCCGGTTCTTGGATCTCGGACTTCCCAGCCTCCAGACCTGCAAGAAAGTTCCGTCATTTCAGCCACCCAGTCTGTGGCTATTTGTTACAGCAGCCTGAGATACCTAAGACACCCAGCAAGGATGGGGTCTTAGGTCAAGACCCATGAGGGAGCTCTGGCATGGACGCTGTACCGTGACACTGTCTCTGCCTTGAGGCAGGAGGGCTAGACTTATGTACCCCCGCCCCACCAAAGTGTCAGTTAGCCACCGGTGGTTCCAGTGGCACAGGGTAGACTAGGGGTGGGTGACGGTGTAACGCCCCTGGGTGAGATAGCTTCTGTCTGCCAAGGGAGATTCACTGCAGAAAGTGCTGGCAGGAGCCAGCAGGCAAGGCTGAGGAATGGATGGGTTGACTGGTAAGGGAATCTGGGTGAGGCTTTAGGAGCAGCTACAAAACTGTAACCTCCTGTGCCCCAGTTCTCCTCATTTGTAAAATGGAGATATTGATAACCTATATATGAGCTTTGGGGTGAAGATTAAAAAACACCACTGCATTTATATTACTGGCATAATGTACCTAATACTGGCCTTGAGGACTCAGCAAGCATAAGCTATTATTATTACTGGCATTTGCGGAACAACTGCAGTTAATGATCACTCAATATCTCATTTAATCTTTCCAACTCCAGAGTTTTTTAACTTATTTTTTAGTTTTTATTGGTGTATCACTGACATATACCCTTGTGTTAGCTTCTTAACGATTTGAGATTTTCATACATTGTGGAGTGATCACCACACAGTTAAGTCTAGTTAACATCTGTCACTATACATAGATTGGAAGCATTTTTTCCCCCCTTGTGATGAGGACTTTAAAAATTTAAAAACAGCAGCTTTCAAATATGCAGTGTAGTGTTAGCCACTCTAGTCACCATGCTATACGCTGCATCTTCATGACCTTTATCTCATAACTGGAAGTGTGTACCTTTTGACCGTGGTCATCATTTTGTCCTTCTCCTCTGGCAACCACCGGTCTGTACTCTGTATCTATGGGCTTTGTTTGTTTTTGGTTTGAGGTTGTTAGATTCCACATGTGAGATCACACAGTATTTGTCTTTGTCTGGCTTATTTCACTTAGTTTAATACCCTCAGGGCCTGACCTAATCCTCCATGAACTCTTATGGGGTAAATTTCATTTCTACCCCAATTTATAGATTCTGTGGGCCAGATGTTATGTCTGCAGACCCACCAGGGCTTCCCTCATGGCTCAGACAGTAAAGAATCCGTATGTAATGTGAAAAACCTTTGTTTGATCCCTGGCTTGGGAAGATCCCCTGGAGGAGGGCATGGAAAGCCACTCCAGTATTCTTGCCTGGAGAATCCCATGGACAGAGGAGCCTAGCCGGCTGTAGTCCATGGGGTCGCAAAGAATTAGACACAACTGAGTGACTCAGCACACGGCCTGCACCCCCAAATTTGTAGATTGAAATGCTCATCTGAAAGGTGATGGTCTTAGGAGGTGGGGCCTTTGGGAGGTGCTTAGGTCACCTAATGAGGGTGAGGGGGTAGCCCTCTTACTGGGATCAGCACCCTTTTAAAAGGGTTCCCAGAAAGCTACCTTGTCCCTTCTTCCATGTGAGGACAGAGTTAGGATGTGCTGTCTATGAACCAGGGAGAGGGCTCTCACTAGATACTGAATCTGCCGGCACCTTAATCTTGGACTTCCCAGCCTCCAGAACCATGAAAAGTAAACTTCTGTTGTTTATAAGCCACCCGTCGATGTTACTCTGTTATAGCAGCCCGAACAGTCTAAGACACTACATATGAAGACTGAGTGAAATGGCATATCTGACCCCGGTCACAGAGCTGACAAGTGGCAGGGCTGAGATTCCAACTCAGGCTGCCGAGCCCTGCAGACCCCAAGCAAGTCATCCTTGCAGACTCACTCTTTTAATCGTGGGATCGTTTTCGTCATTCCCGATTCTTTGAATTCGCCATCATCTCTCTCGTCTCTGAGCTTTTGCATATTATATTTTGTGTGCTGGAAATATTCTCCCCCTTTTGCCTGGTCTCCTCGGGTTTATCCTTTGAGTCTGAGCTTAGATTTGGCCTCTTCCAGAAAGTCCTCCAGGTGATCTCCTCCCACTTGTATTTTCCTCAATCAGAGCATCTGTTAGGATGTATTGCAATCACCTGGTCACTCATCCGTCTCCCTTACTAGACTGTGGTCCCAAAGGGGTAGTGATTTCACCTGTCTCATTTATTATTGTACCTCCAGACCCTTGCATTTTGTTTGACATATAGGGGGTACTTGATAAATACTTAATAATTGAAGGAGCAATCCAGACTCAGAGTGGAATACATTGGAGTCTTACCGAAGTTACTGCTTTGTTGAATCAAAGCTACATGGACTAAATTCTTTCTGGGAAGATTTTATAAGCGAGTCTACCGGTCTGCCTGACTAGAGTTTGTCAGCATCTATGGACAGAGCTCCCTGGTCCCCTCCAAAAGAACCATCCCCCTTACCTGGGAGGCTCCAGGAATTTAAATGAGGTTCTAGTGTAGTAAACAAGGGTTCTTCAGAGACTCTTCTGACATTTCTATTTAATTACCGCTCAGTTCATTTATTTAAAGTAATGCAGTTTTTTCTTTCCACTATGACTGTAAGAGAATCACATTGTTGCAAATTTGGAAAACATAGAAAAGCAACCCACCCATTATCATTTGATATGTACATTTTCTGGGGGGAGTCTTCCTTTCCCCAAGTATATGTTTTCTTTATTTCTTTTTTTATTAATAGTAAACCTACTTACAACCATACTAGGAATATAGTTTTGTATCCTGCTACTTTTTTCACTTAGCAAAATGAGATTTTTTCCAAGTTTAATTACATAGCTTTAAAAATAACCATCACCATTTTTTTCTTTTTTTTTCCGCCTTTTAAATTTTTATCAAAGTAATATGTGCGCATAGTAAAAAGTGAAAGAACAGAAAGGCCTCTAATGGAAGCAGCAGTCCTGGTTCCTTTTCTCCTCGCTCCCCTCCCCAAGTCCTATTTCCCAGAGGCAACTGCTTAAAATGTTGTTTCCATTTTTAGGTCTTCTGGTGGTTTGTCTCTGTAACTCCAAATAAGATGCTTATGCAGCTGTTTCTTGATTTATCAATTTAAGACATTTCCTATTGACTGTCTGCCATAGAAGATGAGGATTCAGCTTACTGACATTGGCCCTCCCCTCCTCCTCACCCTTCACATTTTTTACATGAAAAAGTAATACAGTACACACGGGAAATCATGCCAACAGGGTGAAAGAAATCCTCTTACGCCAGTGCTGTAGTCTTCACCTGCCCCGTTCCCAGTTTCTTGTGTGTCCACATCTGGAGATTATATAAGATGACGGCACACTTTCTGACATTCCACCACCGAAAAGTGGGCTCTTTCTCCCTTGCTTGTAAACCTGGGATGACCTGTGACCGCTTTCACCAATAGAATGCCTTGGAAGTGCTGCCGTATGGGTTCTGGTCCTAGCCTTTAAGTGGTTGGGCAGTTTCTGCTTCCATCCTTTTGGAACTCTTGGTCTTAAAACTCTGAGCCCTGGTGTAAGAAGTCTGATGACCCTGCTGGAGAGACACGTGGGGAGACTCTGAGCAGACATGGAGAGGAGGAAGGGTCCTGTTGTGACCAGCTTCTAGCTGTCCCCACCAAGGCACCTGGCATGTCACTGAAGCTGCTTGGAGCCTTCTAAGCAGCCTAGAAGTCAGCTGAATACCACTGAGGGACCCCAGTAGATACCACATGGAGCATAATCGCTAAGCTGCCTGAATTCCTGACTCTCAAAACTGTGAGTTATAATAACCATGGTTGTTGTTTCAAGCCAAGAAGTTTTGGAATTGAGCAGAGTAGTCTCCTTCCAGAGAGACTCCATGAGTCAGATTCTGGGAGGGGGTTCTCTCCACCTAGCAACGGAGCCCAATAGAAAGTGTATGCACTAATGCTTTATTGAGCTGAATAATCACAAGGAAGGAGGAATGAGGGAAAATAGAAGTGAGGCAGGAAAGGAGAGAAAGAAAATGCCAGGTGGTACATCCTACAGAGTGACCCCAGCTTTACAGAAACACCACTTATCCCACGGGCCACCTTTGGGGAGGTTCCTTAGAACCTCTGCATCTCAGAACTGTCTGTAGTGAGGTGGTAAGGGTGGGTCATTTCCTTGCCAACTCCCTCCTGCCTCTTGTTATCTCTTACTGGTGGAATTTTGCACCATCCTGTTTTATCTCCACCTCTGGGAATTGGTGGGTGTGACGGAGGCCAGCTCTGGCCCCCACTCACGGTAGACTGAGTCATTTTTGATTGGATGCCAGACTTTGTGAATTTCACCCTACTGGCTGCTGGAGAATGTTGTTCCTGGAACTGGCCTAGATGCTGAGGGTCCAGCATTGAACAAAACAAAGGTCCCTGCCTTTGTTGAACTTTCATAATAGTGTGGGAAGACAATCAGGAAGCAATAAGCATAATTCATGTTTACCGTTATTATTGTGTTACATTTGTATCCTTATGAATACTTACCCTAAAAAGCCATCACTTTTAGTGACTGCATAATATTTGATTGAATGGTTTTATCACTATTTAATGATGCATTTCTCTGTTGATGGTTAATCAAATTACTTTCTCCAGTTGGAAACATATAGAAGCTTAGAGGCTTAGGCTTCCAAGTCCAACAAACAGAAGTTGAGAGTTCATTCTGAAGTCCACTGGGGAGCAGCCACTCATATACTTGGGATCAAAGATTGATCTCCCTTGTTCTGTGAACTGGAGTTGCTATGGATTGGATCATCCAACCTGGTGTGCCCATGGCTAGCAAAAGAGATGATGGGCGCTTTTAGGATGGCAGGAAGGACCTTGCATACCCCTCTTCATTTTTCTGCAGCTCTCTGACTACATCTGTACTCCAGTATCCAGTCAGCCCACCCAGACCTAGAGTCAAGGTCTTCAGTATCTCTTGAGCCTATATTTTCCCCTTTATTCCTGTGCCTTGGTCTTCATTTGGGCTTCCACTACTTTTTGCCTATCGGTTTTGCATTCTTGTCTCCTATTCCATTGATCTCCAGTCTTCAGTAACAATTATGTGATTTGCATTGGAGGGTGTGGTGGATGCTGTGGTGCCTTGCCCACACCCACTGGTACTTACTATTTCTACCTCAGGCTCCTGCGACAATGCCTGGGGCTTTCTTGGCTGAGGAAGTGCAGAGAAATGTACACTCAGGAGAGGATGCCCCAGCTACTGAGGGTGGTTGTCCCACCTTCCTCACCTTTATGATGAGGGCGCCTCTGTAAAGAAAGCCAAGAGCCATGAGGATATACATATGCCTCTCTGTGTGCGTGTTAGTTGCTCAGTCATGCCCAACTCTTTGCGACCCCATGGACTGTAGCTCCACCAGGCTCCTCTGTCCATGGGATTTCCCAGGCAAGATGGAGTGGATTGCCATTCCCTTTTCTAAGAGATCTTCCCAACCCAGGGATTGAACCATGGTCTCCTGCAGATTCTTCACTGTCTGAGACACCAGGGAAGCCCATGGATATATATAGAGAGGCTTTCCAGGTAGCGCTAGTGGTAAAGAACCTGCCTGCCAATGCAAGAGACATAAAGGATGCGGTTTTGATCTCTGGGTTGAGAAGATCCCTTGGAGAAGGGCATGGCAACCCACACCAGTATTCTTGCCTGGAGAATACCATGGACAGAGGAACCTGGCAGGCTACAGTCCATGGGGTCACAAGGAGTCGAACATGACTGAAGTGACTTAGCATGCATGTATATATATATATAAATATATATATATAATACAAATATAAAACACCAGAGAATCCTATCTATTGTTGATGAGTGGTAAAGTGAGACTTCCCTTTTCTAAGGTGAGACCTAAAGGATGAGCAGAAATTAACTAAGCAAACTAGCTTAGCAAACAATGGGGAGAATAGCAGAAAAATCTTCCAGTTGTAGGCAACAAGCATGTGTGAGGGTCCTGGGGCAGGAATGATAGCATGGCCGGAGTGCAGAAAGGGAGGCCCACTGTGGCAGCCATGTTGGGATGATCTGTGTCCAAAAGATGAATTTCTCTTTCCCTTTCATTTTGATTCTCTGTCTGTATACTGTTTTGAATCCCACTGTGGTCTGGCTTCATTTAAATGCATCTGAAATGAAATCTCTAATGTTAACAGTGTTGTCAGATATGAAGGCCTCATTTCTCTTTGGTTCTTTTTCACAGAACACTGTCTATGAATTTCAGGGGAGGATATGAGGATTTTGATTGTTTTGATTGTTTTTTTTCCCCCCCGTATGACCACATTATGTTAATTTCCCCATTGTCTTAGGGTATGAGAACATAAAAGCAATAACTCATTTATGTGAAGACTGAATGTGCAGCGAGGTTGTCATGGAAACCAGGGAAAATATTCACATTGACTTGAGTAAATTGAATAACTCCCGTTAAAAGATTGAACACAGAACTTATTTACCCAATTGTGTAGTGTGCGGAAGAGATGAGAAAATCAACATGATAAATGAGATTTTAGGGGTTTGGAAAGGGGGTGAGGATGAAGAGGGTGAGTGAATGCTTGAGGTGTGTTATTTTTATCAAAATAGTTATTCTCCTTCTTCCAAAGGCTGTGTTTTTGTTGCTGAATGTGAATGGGGCTCCAGGGTGGTAGGGAAAGGGTCCAGGGAAAATGGAAAGATAAGCTTAGGCTGTTCCACGACTCCAGATGCCAGACCCCTAACCATATTTCCCTTCAGAGTCTCCTCGGAAGTCTTGGTCGGAGCAGTTGGAAGGGCTTGACAGTTTTCAGCATTTCCGTCTTTGCCTTTGGAAGTGTTGTTCCTTATGTTTCAAGCTGATTTTTAAAAAATGCTGGTTCTGTTGCTTTCTATTTTTTAAAGCAAATGCTTTAACTCTTCCCAAATAACTCCTTTAAAAAAGGTCATGGAAGAGAGGAAGTCAAGTTGGGGACACCCTCACTCCTGCTTGTTATGGCAGGAAGTGCTCTGAGCCCAGGGTGCAGCCCCCTGAATGTGATTATAGACCTAGAAGCATTCAGTGCCAGCCCCTCTAAGGCTTGTACCAGGCAAGTGTGGAGAGCGGGTCCTGGAAGGCACTGCAGCTGGTTCTTCAGGGCCACCTTGATGTTTGCACCTGAGGTCTCACTCTGAGAGATGCTTTTAAGAGGTATTCTCTCATCAGCAGCTTCCATCCCAAGCACCACTGTCCTGCCCCCTCCACCGTCTGCTCCGTCCTCTGCCATCTTCAGGAATATATGATGCGGAGCCCATTGTGGAGGTATAAACTACCCAGCCTATGGTAATTCGTTATAGCAGCCTGAACAAAGACAGTGTAGAGACAGGCAGGAAAATGTTTGGGGTGTATTTTGGCTTCCCTGGTGGCTCAGATGGTAAAGAATCCATCCGCAATGCAGAAGACCTGGGTTCGATCCCTGGGTTGGGAAGATCCCCTGGAGGAGGGCGTGGCAACCCACTCCAGTATTCTTGCCTGGAGAATCCCCATGGGCAGAGGATCCTGGTGGGCTGCAGTTCATGGGGTCTCAAAGAGTCAGATAAGACTGGCTGACTAAATACAGCACAGCCCAGGTAGCTCATGAGCTACAGAAATGCATTTCTTAACTGTTCTAGAGGCTGGAAGTCCCAGACCAAGGTGCCAGCATAGCTGAGTTCTGGTGAGGGACCTCTTCTGGATTCTAGACTGCTGACTTCTTGCTGTGTCCCCACCTGGTGGAAAGAGGGTGAGAGAGTTCTCTGGGGTTTCTTTTTTCATTTATTCCTATATTTTAAAATAAAATTGTATATATTTAAGGTGTGCAGGCTGATTTGATATCCATAATACATAGTGAAATAATTATTATATTAACCATCTCCTAACAATAACTACACTTTTTTAGTTTTGGTGTGTGTATATATATAGCAAGAGCAATGGAAACTTGGTCTCTTAGCCGATTTCCAGTATTCCATAATAGTCTTATTAACAATAGTCATCACGCCTGTACCTTAGAGGTCTCTAGATTCACTCATCCTACACACCCACAGCTTTGTATTCCTTGACCCACATCTTGCCGTTTCTCTCACTCTCCAGCCTCTGGTAACCAAAATCTTTTGCAAAGGATGACATAAATTGATATTCACAAAGTGTTCCCCTCTGACATTAGCCCCACTTGATGGGTGGGGAAACAAGCCCAGAGAAGCCAAGTGACTTGCTCAGAATCGTGTAGCTAGGATGTGGCGGAATCAGAACCAGAACTCAGATCTCCTGGCTCTTCTTGAAGTACTTTTTCTTCTGCCTAAGGCAGCCCTGGGACTCTATCTCCCCTGGTGGGGAGGTCCTCCATACACTGATCTATTCTGATAACCCTAACCAAAGTCCATGAAAAAATTGGGAAAAAACCCTAAATGTCCAACCTAAGAGGGACAGATGACACTTACGCGCCTTTCATATAGTGGAGTATTATGGATTATATTAATAAATGACATGCAAAAAGCAGAGTAACATGACACACATATCATAGTATAAAATGAGGGAAGAAAGCAAGATGAGAACTATGTAAATTAAATGCACTAAACAACAAAAACAAAACATGCATGAAATAATGGCCGTCTTGAAATAGTTTGTCGGTTTAGGTCCTCTGAGAAGCAGAAGGCGAAAACAGGGATTAATCGTGCAAGAAATTCACTGGAGAGATGTCCGGGGAGGAAAACTGGGAGGGTGCAGAGGCAGGCAGGGAGCGCCTTGAGGGTGTGATGCAGGTCTGACACCGACGGAAGGAGAGGGAGAAGGAAGGGGGGTTCAGTGCCTTCTGAGGAAGTTTCAGCCAGGCCAGTCCCAGGGAATGCTTGTGACAAAGTTGCCTGTTGGTCAGATCTGGAAACTGGAATAGAATAGCCTGATTCTAGCACTGCTGCCCTGCTCAGCCGCTGGCTGGGGAAGCCCGGGGAAGAGTGGCTTGGCATGAACACCCTGGTAGTTCAGAGGCGCAGTGATGAGAGATGGTTGTCAGCCCGAGAGTCGGCTCCTGTGAGGGAAGATCTGAGCAGGGAACGTCCGTGGCTGCAGCGGCTGGGCTGTTATTATAGTGAAGCATATGGTGAAGACACCTCATGGTGGTCTTGAGAAGATTCAGGCTTTTGGCTGAATCCTGCCCTCCAAATACAGGCTTGTCTCATTAACAGCTGTACTTTCCTGTTCTCGTGCCCAGCAAAGGTGTGCTGAGTCACTTGAGCAGATGAGACCTGTCCCTCCATCTCTCATAACAGGAAATTGTAACAGCTGCCCCCAAATGAATGGAAGGACTTTGCCAAGTTAATCTTCTCTGACTTACTACTTGTACCCTATCCTTTGGGGAAGAGATGCTTAGCAATGCTGCTGCTGCTAAGTCACTTCAGTCGTGTCCGACTCTGTGTGACCCCATAGACGGCAGCCAACCAGGCTCCCCTGTCCCTGGGATTCTCCAGGCCAGAATGCTGGAGTGGGTAGCCTTTCCCTTCTCCAGGGGATCTTCCCAACCCAGGTCTCTGGCATTGCTGGTGGATTCTTTACCAGCTGAGCCACAAGGGAATCCCTGAGTGGTTTTAAGGTCTCCCTAAATATGGTTCAGAGCTCCATGAAGGACCACTGAATATCCTTCACTAAACTAATACCTGGCTCTCAGTAAGTACTCAATACATTGCTTATTAAATTAAAAGAATGATTCAAAGGAAAGCAAACGATAAATAGAATCTGTGCATCTCTAAGTCAGCGAACGTTGACTGAAGATTTGTTGAACTTGGTCCTGCTCAACAGTGTACCTGCCCACCCTTTACCCCTTAGAAGATCTGTGATGGTTAATTTTATGTGTCAATTTTATTGGGTCCTGGGGTACCCAGATTAAACATTATTCAGGTGCATCTGTGAGGATGTTTCTGATGAGATTAGATTTGAATCAGTGAACTCAAGTGAAGTAAGTCAGCTTCCTGATGTGGTGGGCAGCATCCAATCCACTGGGCGCCTGAAGAGAACAAAAGGCCGAGGAAGAAGGGATTTACCTCTTCCTGCCTCACTGCTTGAGCTGGGACATCTTATCTCCTGTCTTTGGCTAGGATTTACACTATCAGCTCCCCTGGGACTCAGACCTTTGAACCTGGGCTGAATTACAGCACCAGCTTTTCTGGGTGTCCAGTTCACAGAGAGCAGATGGTGGGACTTCTTAGCCTCCGTAATCATGTGAGACAGTTCTTCATAATAAATCTCAATCTGTGTTTCTCAGATTTATTATGAGGGATTTTATAATTACATAATATTGGTTCTAGTTCTCTGGAGAACCTGGACTAATAATAAGCTCTAGAAAATTTGTTTCTTGTAACCTATCACCTTATCATTTTCTTTGGGGGTCTAATATCAATAATTCTTGGTCACCAGCCCAAGTTTTTGGTGATAACTTCTACAGTTTGGTAGTTTTCCATTTATTCCACCTTTACTGCACGTAAAAGTCTCCAGGCATAGTTTCAGGTAGTTGGTGTTCGAGTCTGAATAAGGTATGTTCAGATCATGTACTGCTGCATGAGAAATGACCTACTCACAAAAAGGCTGGAAAAAATATTTGATATTATTGTTTATGATTCTGTATTGACTGAGAAGTAGGATTCTTATTTCCCATCTCTCCTGTAGTTGTGTCAGAGAGTTGCTGGTGTTGGAGTCATCTAAGTCTTGACTGGGTTGCCCGTACAAAATGGTTCAAACATCTGAAAGCTGATGTTGGCTGTTGGCTAGGAGCTCTCAGTTGACATTGTTGCCCAGGGCACCTTCTTGTGGCCTCTCCATGCATCTGGATTTCTTGTAGCCTAGTAGCTGGGTTCTAAGAGTGGGTGTTCCAAGAGATAAGAAGTAACCATCTCTTAAAACTTGGATCAGAAACTGGAATAGGGTGATTTCCACCATATTTGATAGATCAAAGCAATCATAGAATTCCATCTGTTAGTAGGAGGAGTATTAAAATATGTGGCCTCTTGAAAATAACCACAGATGGTTTCTACTGTTAAGGAATGCAGAGTTAATACAGAGATGATAATGATAGTGATAAAGTTAACATGGAAACAGTAGGCTGAACAATGGCCACCCAATTATATATTGGGTTGTAATCCCTGGAATTGGTAAATATTATCTTATGAGAACAAAGAGTCTTTGCAGATGTGATTAAGTTAATAATGGGGGAGATTACTTCAGATTGTCCAGGTGGACACTGAATCTGATCACAAGTGTCCTTATAAGAGGAAGGCAGAGAGAGGGCACACAGAGAAGAGGAGAAGGCAACATGAAGACGGAGGCAGAGATTGGCGTGATGCAACCACAAGCCAAGAAATGCTCGCAGCTACCAGAGGGTGGAAGAGGCAAGAAGCAGGCTCTCCCCTAGGGTTTCTGGTGGGAGCATAGCCCTGCTGACACCTCAGTAAAACCAATTTCCACATTATGGCCTCCAGAATTGGCAGAGAATGAATTTCTGTTATTTTAAGCCCCTGAATTTGAGATAATTTATTACGCCAGTCTGAGAAAATTAATGGAAAACTAGGTAATGACAAGAGTGTGAACAGGGTTATAAAAGAAACACATGGGAGAGACCTGAGACCCCACCCAGTGGGGAGAGAGAGCTGGGTAGGAAGTGTTTCTTTACAGCCTGACTCTGAATCCCCAGCAAGTGTATGTGGCACAGGATGGAGTAGCTGAGGGCTGGAGCCATACTTTTCTGTTGACAACTCAAGTGTGCCACGTACTTGCTGTGTTTTTAGGTTGTGGTGAGGTTTCAATGAGTAAAGGGAAACTTGTAAATGCTCGGCATATAGTGAACACTTTAAAAAAGCTAGTTGTTAGTATTGTCATTATTTCCTTTGGGATTTGGTGAAGGATATCTATTGTTTTTCTGGTGCTGAACTTGACTCCTATTTTCGCCATGATTCATGTCTGCTTTTGACTATGTTTTCAGGTTATTTCCCTTTTTGGGTATTACACTGCCCAGTTCATTGCCAAAGTGCTCTACCATTGTCGAGGAGAACCAAATAGTTGCTACACAAGAGACCAGGGCTTAGGACATGTTCCTCATTTATTTCCCTAGTTCAGTTCAGTTCAGTCACTTAGTTGTGTCCAACTTTTTGTGACCCTGTGCACTGCAGCATGCCAGGCCTCCCTGTTCATCACCAACTCCCAGAGCTTACTCAGACTCGTGTCCATTGAGTCAGTGATGCCACCCAACCATCTCATCCTCTGTCATCCTCTTCTCCTCCTGCCTTCAACCTTCCCCAGCATCAAGGTCTTTTCAAATGAGTCAGCTCTTTTCATCAGGTGGCCAAAGGATTGGAGTTTCAGCTTTAGCATCAGTCCTTTCAATGAATATTCAGGACTGATTTCCTTAAGGATTGACTGGTTGGATCTCCTTGCAGTCCAAGGGACTCTCAAGAATCTTCCCCAGCACTGCAGTTCAAAAGCATCAATTCTTCAGCGCTCAGCTTTCTTTATGGTCCAACTCTCACATCCATACATGACTACTGGAAAAACCATAGCCTTGACTAGACAGACCTTTGTTGGCAAAGTAGTGTCTCTACTTTTTAATATACTGTTTACTTTTTAATATACTGTTTATGTTGGTCATAGCTTTTCTTCCAAGGAGCAAGTGTCTTTTAATATCATGGCATCAGTCACCATCTGCAGTGATTTTGGAGCCCCCCAAAATAGTCTCTCGATAGACAGAGGGTCTGATGAACTATGGATGGAGGTTTGTAACATTGTACAGGAGACAGGGATAAAGACAATCCCTAAGAAAAAGAAATGCAAAACAGCAAAATGGCTGTCTGAGGATGCGTTACAAATCGCTGTGAAAAGAAGGGAAGTGAAAAGCAAAGGAGAAAAGGAAAGATATACCCATTTGAATGCAGAAATCCAAAGAAGAGCAAGGAGAGAAAAGAAAGCCTTTGTCAATGATCAGTGCAAAGAAATAGAGGAAAACAATAGAATGGGAAAGACTAGAGATCTCTTCAAGAAAATTAGAGATACCAAGGGAACATTTCATGCAAAGATGATGGGCACAATAAAGGACAGAAATGGTAGGGACCTAACAGAAGCAGAAGATATTAAGAAGAGGTGGCAAAAGTACACAGAAGGAGTGTACAAAAAAGATCTTCATATCCCAGATAATCATGATGGGTGATCACTCTCCTAGAGCCAGACATCCTGGAATGTGAAGTCAAGTGGGTCTTAGGAAGCATCACTAGGAACAAAACTAGCGGACATGATGGAATTCCAGTTGAGCTATTTCAGATCCTAAAAGATGATGCTGTGAAAGTGCTGCACTCAATACACCAGCAAATATAGAAAACTTGGCAGTGGCCACAGGACTGGAAAAGGTCAGTTTTCATTCCAATCCCAAAGAAAGGCAATGTCAAAGAATGTTCAAACTACTGCACAATTGCACTCATCTCACACGCTAGTAAAGTAATGCTCAGAACTCTCCAAGCCAGGCTTCAGCAATACATGAACCATGAACTTCCAGATGTTCGAGCTGGTTTTAAAAAAGGCAGAGGAACCAGAGATCAAATTGCCAACATCTAGTGGATCATTGAAAAAGCAAGAGAGTTCCAGAAAAACATCTATTTCTGCTTTATTGACTATGCCAAAGCCTTTGACTGTGTAGATAACAATAAACTGGAAAATTCTGAAAGAGATGGGAATACCAGACCACCTGATCTGCCTCCTGAGAAACCTGTATGCAGGTCAGGAAGCAACAGTTAGAACTGGACATGGAACAACAGACTGGTTCCAAATAGGAAAAGGAGTAGGTCAAGGCTGTATATTGTCACCCCACTTATTTAACTTATATGCAGAGTACATCATGAGAAACGCTGGGCTGGAAGAAGCACAAGCTGGAATCAAGATTGCTGGGAGAAATATCAATAACCTCAGATATGCAGATGACACCACCCTTATGGCAGAAAGCAAAGAAGAACTAAAGAGCCTCTTGATGAAAGTGATAGAGGAGAGTGAAAAAGTTGGCTTAAAGCTCAACATTCAGAAAACTAAGATCATGGCATCTGGTCCCATCACTTCATGGGAAATAGATGGGGAAACAGTGGAAACAGTGTCAGACTTTATTTTTTTGGGCTCCAAAATCACCACAGATGGTGATTGCAGCCATGAAATTAAAAGATGCTTACTCTTTGGAAGGAAAGTTATGACCAACCTAGACAGCATATTAGAAAGCAGAGACATTACTTTGCCAACAAAGGTCTGTCTAGTCGAGGCTATGGTTTTTCCAGTGGTCATATAGGATGTGGGAGTTGAACTGTAAAGAAAGCTGAGTACTGAAGAATTGATGCTTTTGAACTGTGGTGTTGGAGAAGACTCTTGAGAGTCCCTTGGACTACAAGAAGATCCCACTAGTCCATCCTATAGGAGATCAGTCCTGGGTGTTCATTGGAAGGACTGATGTTGAAGCTGAAACTCCAATACTTTGGCCACCTGATGTGAAGAGCTGACTCACTTGAAAAGACCCTGATGCTGGGAAAGATTGAGGGCAGGAGGAGCAGGGGACGACAGAGAATGAGATGGTTGGATGGTATCACTGACTCGATAGACATGGGTTTGGGTGGACTCCGGGAGTTGGTAATGGACAGGGAGGCCTGGCATGCTGCAGTTCATGGGGTCACAAAGAGTCCGACACGAATGAGCGACTGAACTGAACTGAACTGAACTGAACTGAACTCTGCCTATAAATTAAATAAGCAGGTTGACAATATACAGCCTTGACCTACTCCATTCCCAATTTGGAACCAGTCTGTTGTTCCATGTCCAGTTTTAACTGTTGCTTCTTGACCTGCATACAGCTTTCTCAGGAGGCAGGTAAGGTGGTCTGGTGTTTCCATCTCTTTGAGAATTTTCCAGTTTTTGATCTACACACTCAAAGGCTTTGGTGTAGTCAATGAAGCAGAAGTAGATGTCTTTCTGGAATTCTCTTGCTTTTTCGATGATCTAGTGGATGTTGGCAATTTGATCTCTGGTTCCTCTGCCTTTTCTAAATCCATCTTGAACATCTGGAACTTCATGGTTCACGTATTGTTGTAGCCTGGCGTGGAGAATTTTGAGCATTACTTGGCCAGCATGTGAGATGAGTGCAATTGTGTAGTAGTTTGAACAATCTTTGACATTGCCTTTCTTTGGGATTGGAATGAAAACTGACCTTTTCCAGTCTTGTGGCCACTGCTGAGTTTTCCATATTTGCTGGTGTATTGAGTGCAGCACTTTAAAACTCATCATCATTTAGGATTTGAAATAGCTCAACTGGAATTCCATCACGTCCACTAGCTCTGTTCCTAGTGATGCTTCCTAAGGCCCACT
This sequence comes from Capricornis sumatraensis, assembly GCF_032405125.1. Taxonomy (NCBI): domain Eukaryota; kingdom Metazoa; phylum Chordata; class Mammalia; order Artiodactyla; family Bovidae; genus Capricornis; species Capricornis sumatraensis. The sequence continues at coordinate 27,393,427 of NC_091071.1, read as the reverse complement.
TGACTTCACATTCTAGGATGTCTGGCCCTAGGTGAGTGATCACACCATTGTGGTTATTTGGATCATGAAGATCTCTTTTGTGTACTTCTTCTGTGTGTTCTTGCCACCTCTTCTTAATATTTTCTGTTTCTGTTAGGTCCCTACCATTTCTGTCCTTTATTGTACCCATCTTTGCATGAAATGTTCCCTTGGTATCTCTAATTTTCTTGAAGAGATCTCTAGTCTTTCCCATTCTATTGTTTTCCTCTATTTCTTTGCATTGATCACTGAAGAAGGCTTTCTTATCTCTTCTTGATATTCTTTGGAACTCTGCATTCATATGGGTATATATTTCCTTTTCTCCTTTGCCTTTAGCTTCTCTTGTTTTCTCAGCTTTTTGTAAGACCTCCTCAGACAATCATTTTGCCTTTTTGCATTTCTTTTTCTTGGTATGGTCTTGATTACTGCCACCTGTTCAATGTCACGAACCTCCGTCCATGGTTCTTTGAGCATTCTATCTATCAGATCTAATCCCTTGAATCTATTTGTCACTTCCACTGTATAACTGTAAGGAGTTTAATTAGGTCATACCTGAATGGTCTAGTGGTTTTCCCTTCTTTCTTCAATCTAAGTCCAAATTTTGCAGTAAGGAGTTCATGATCTGAGCCACAGTCAGCTCCCGGTCTTGTTTTTGTTGACTGTATAGAGCTTTTCCATCTTTGGCTGCAAAGACTGTAATCAATCTGATTTTAGTATTGACCATGTGGTAGTGTCTATGTGTAGAGTCATCTCTTTTGTTGTTGGAAGAGGGTGTTAGCCATGACCAGTGTGTTCTTTTGGGAAAACTCTATTAGCCTTTAGCCTGCTTCATTTTGTACTCCAAGGCCAAATTTGTCTGTTACTCCAGGTATCTCTTGACTTCCTACTTTAGCATTCCAGTCCCTATAATGAAAAGGACATCTTTTTTTGGGTGTTAGTTCTAGAAGGTCTTGTAGGTCTTCATAGAACTGTTCAACTTTAGCTTCTTTAGCATTACTGGTTCTTCAGCATTACTGAGTCAACTTCAGGATTATCTTGTCTAACTCAATGAAACTATGAGCCATGCCGTGTAGGGTCACCCAAGATGGATGGGCCATGGTGGAGAGTTCTGACAAAACGTGGTCCACTGGAGAAGGGAATGGCAAACCACTTCAGTATTCTTGCCTTGAGAACCCCATGAACAGTATGAAAAGGCAAAAAGAGAGGACACTGAAAGATGAAACTCCCTGGGTCAGTAGGTGCCCACTATGCTACTTGAGATCAGTGGAGAAATAACTCCAGAAAGAATGAAGAGATGGAACCAAAGCAAAAACAGCACCCAGTTGTGGATGTGACTGGTGATAGAAGCAAGATCCAATGCTGTAAAGAGCAATATTGCATAGGAACCTGGAATGTTAGGTCCATGAATCAAGGCAAATTGGAAGTGGTCAAAGAGGAGATGGCAAGAGTGAACATCGACATTTTAAGAATCAGTGAAGTAAAATGGACTGGAATGGGTGAATTTAACTCAGATGACCATTTTATGCATATCTACTACTGTGGACAAGAATTCCCTTAGAAGAAATGGAGTAGCCATCATAGTCAACAAGAGTCTGAAATGCAGTACTTGGATGCAGTCTCAAAAACAACAGAATGATCTCTCTTGTTTTCCAAGCCAAACCATTCAATGTTACAGTATCACAGTAATTTTCCTAGTAACTCAGACTTTATCTCTGGAGTGAGTCAAGTCCTCAGGAATCTAGGCACCATCTTTTTAGGAAATCTTCCATTTAACAATATTCTCTTGATTTCAATGACATGTGACATATATACAATAGTGATAAGTATACAGATCGTAAGTAGATAGCTTGATAAGTTTTTCATGTGTATAAAACTGTGTAACCATCATCCTGATTAAGAACATATTGAGCACCCCAGCAAGCTCAGCTGAACTTCTTTCTAGTCAGTATCTCTCAAAGAGAAATGCTATTTTAGCTTCTTTCACGTAATGAATTTGTCTGTTTTTGAGCTACATGTAAATAGCTCAATCTGTATGTACTTTTTTGAATACGTGTTTGGCTTCTTTTTTGCAACATATTTTTGAGACTCGCTTATGTTGCTTCACGTGGCTATACTTCATTTTTAATTGTGCTTCATTCCACTGTACAAACAAGCCACAGTTGACGGACATTTGGACTGTTTTCACTTTATGGTAATTACAAGTAAAGCTGCTACAAACATTCTTATGTTAGTTAAACTTTTTGGTGCATATATATAGTAATTTTGTTATGTATATACCCAGGAGTGAAATTGATGACTTACAGGGAATATATTCAGCTTTTGTAGAGGTAGCCAATTTTCCAAGGCCCAGTTTCTACCAATCTACACCATTCCCAGCCATGGTTCCCTACATCATTGTTACACTTGATATTGATATTCAACTGACCCCGCACCACTAATTGAAAGGACTGTCTTTTCTCTCTGAACCAGTGGTATTTTTGTCACACATTTTCTGGACCTCGTCTTCTGTTCTATTTGTCTACCCTCGGGCCACTTTGCCATCTTAATTATTTTAACTTTATAGTAAATATTGATATTTGGTGGTATAAATCTGTAGCTTTGTTTTTTGTCAAGATGGCCTTGGTTATTTTTGGCTGTGAGCATCTTCATATAAATTTAATGGTCATTTCATTAATTTCTCAGAAAGAACCCTGCTGGAATATTGAGTGGGATGGCATTGATTCTATAGATAACTGGGAAGAATTTCTGTCTAAACAATATTGAGTTTTCCAGTTTATGAACTATCTCTTACTTGCTGCCATTAATTTCAGTATTCTTTAATTTCTCTCAACAGTATTTTGAACTTTATAGTACCTGACCTGGCTGTTGTGTGAGTTCATATTTTGGATTAAATCGTAAGATTAATGGATGGAAATGAGCTTTATGAACTGTGAAATGTTATGCTCATTATTAGCCAGGGAAAAACACATTTGTATTTGCTTTTATAAGAGCCCCCACATCCCCCTTCATTTTTTTCTGATGGCTCTCAATTTTGTTGTCAAGCTGTCAAGCTTTCTAGAGGCTTTAAGATCCTCCTGAATATCCAAGTCACTCCAGGCCTATTCTGCATGGTTCTTGTGCATCCATAGAAAAGGATGACCTTTTCTACATTATCTTTCTTTTACAAAGTTGCCATCCATTATCTAAATCCAGGGGCCCATGAATTCACCTATTGAAATAGCATTTATTGAGCACATACTATTGGGTATGAGTTGGTTGTCTACCCAGCAGCCATGCCCCGTTCTGCATTGCGGAGAGTACTCTCATTTTGTTCATGCGTCAGTTGACAATACACCCAGAGAAGACGGGCTTCTCTCTTCCCCTGGCCTCGGGGCATGGGCCTCAGTTGGCCTAAGCCAGGCATACTCATCTCTTTCTCTTCAGCAGTGACTGGCTTCGCATTGTCCTGTCCTCTTTTCTTGGCAATGAACTGTAGGGATCAGAAAACCCCTAATGCTCTGATGTCACTGAATTAGCCTGTCTGGACCACCTGTGCCTGAGCTTTTTAAGGAAGAAATAACACCTGCGTCAGTGTCATTTAAACCACTTTTAGTTCAGTTTTCTCTTACATGCGGCCCAAAGTGCCTTAGTCAACTAATTGTCTTAGTTTGAGTTCTCGCTGAAGCAGCCTCTGAGGCAAGGATTTGGGTGGAAAGATGGCACCCCACTCTAGCACTCTTGCCTGGGAAATCTCATGGACGGAGGAGCCTGGTGGGCTACAGTCCATGGGGTCGCTAAGAGTCAGACACGACTCAGTGACTTCACTTTCACTTTTCCCTTTCATGCTTTGGAGAAGGAAATGGCAACCCACTCCAGTGTTCTTGCCTGGAGAATCCCAGGGACGGGGGAGCCTGGTGGGCTGCCGTCTATGGGGTCGCACAGAGTGGGACACGACTGAAGCGACTTAGCAGCAGCAGCAGCAGCAGCAGCAGTCTATTAGGCTAGGCAAGATAAGGGAAAGGGGGAGAGGCCAGGAAGGGAAGGGAGCTGATAAAAGGTTCATTATCAGGCTAGTTACCACTGTAGGGGTCACAGAGTTTAATCTCTCTCTGCTTAACTCTGGAAAATGGCAAAGAACAGGGGTTTGTAGGCTACAGTCCACAGCCAATCTGGCTTGTCACCTGTTTTGTAAAGCTTTGTTGGAATACATTCACTCCAGTTCTCTTATATACTGTCCATGGCTCTTGCGTTCTACAGTGGCAGAGCGGAGTAGCTCTGAGAGACTGTATGATCCACAAAGCCTAAAATATTCATTACCGTCTGGCCTCTGAATAAGGGGCTTTCCTGGTGGTTCAGATGCTAAAGAATCTGCCTGCAGTGCACGAGACTGGGTTTGATCCCTGCATCGGGATGATCCCCTGGAGAAGGGAGTGGTTACCCACTCCAGTATTCTTGCCTGGAGAATTCCGTGGACAGAGGAGCCTGATGGGCTACAATCCATGAGGTTGCAAAGAGTTGGACACGACAGCAACTAACACTCATTCACTCGTTCCTCTGGGTAAGAAGTGTATTGACCCTAGTTTATGAGAACAGGCATGCTTAAGTTATCTCCCCTGAGGGAGTGGAGAAACTGGGGTATTTATACATACTTCAAGTCAGCCCTACCCCCAAGGGTGTATTAATTCCCCAGTACTTCGAACTTATCCCATGCAGAGTGGTAAGACAGAGTGGGCCCTGGCCACCATCAGTGGGTTCTGCTCCAAGCAAAGATATGTAGAGATTAGCCGTTGGCAGTTGGACAGCTGTGAACCCTAGTGGTAAGATCCAAAGGGACTGTGCACCCACAGGGACTGCACCATCAATACAGCCAGAGATGACCTCCAGCGCCTCTCGGTCCCGAGGCGAGGTTGGAAACTCCCGAACATTTCAAACTTAATTTTTTTTTTATTTTTAGCTGTGCTGAATCTTTGCGGCTGTGTGGGCTTTTCTCTGCTGTGGTGCAGGGGCTTCTCATTTGGTGGCTGCTCTTGCTTGGAGCACAGGCTCTAGAGTGCACAGATTTTGGCAGCTATGGCGCCTGGTCTTTCTCAGTAGCTGCAGTTCCCAGGCTCTTGGAGCACAGGATCAATAGTTGTGGTGCGTGGGCTTAGTGGCTCCATGGCTTGTGGGATCTTCCCAGACCAGGGATCAAAGCCATGTCTCCTGCTTTACAGGTGGATTCTTTAAAGGTCTAGGTAAGATTAACTCTAACCAGTTCTTGCTCACTCAGGGATGGGGGTCTTCTCAGGGTCCCATTCACCTCTGTAGCTCCCCCACACTCTCTCTGTTCCCTTCCCTCCCACCATGAGCCCAAACACAGATCTTGGTCTCTTCTGCAATGCCTACTGGAAGCCTACTCACACTGGGAGTTCATGGCACTCTACTGAAGCTGGGGGCCTCAGGACTGGGTGATTTTCTGGCACACCCAGGCTTCTAGATCCTTCTATTCTCTCTCTAACTCTGTCCCTCCCCTTTCCCATAGGGCTTCAAAACCTTTTTTCTCTTTATTGTACAGGTCATTTCCTGCTAGTGTCCACCTCCAAATTTCCTTTCCTAAATGCTTTTAGGGCCTCAGCAAAACAAGGGGCTCATCTTTGATCAAGTTAAAAAGGACCAAAAGGAACAAATAAAACTATTTTTTATGTTTTTCCACCAGACCAAAACATGCATCTTGTTTGCAGAATCATGTGAGGGCCCCCTATGGAAACATTTTCCTGTGTTCTGTGATTCTGCCAAATTCTGCGAGTTTCATCTCTTCCTTTGCCAGGTTAGTCTCAGGATTCACACAGTCAAGTGGTTGGAACACACATTTGGCCTGGGTCTGCTTGTGTTTTGCTTTTAAAACAGAAACCGCATGTCTCACTCTGAATGATGTTAGACCTGCAGAGCTGTGGAGCTCAACCTTTTTGGTACCAGGGACTGATTTCGTGGAAGACAGTTTTTCCATGGATTGGGGGTGAGGCGGATGGTTTTGGGATGATTCCAGTGCATTACATTTATTGTGCACTTTTGTTGGTCAGTCGCTAAATTGTGTTTGACTCTTAGCAACACCATAGGCTGCAGCATGCCAGGCTTCCCTGTCCTTCACTATCTCCTGGAATTTGCTCAACCTCATGTGCATTGAGTCAGTGATGCCATCCCACCATCTCATCCTCTGTCATCCCCTCCTCCTCTTGCCCTCCATCTTTCTCAGCATCAGGGTCTTTTCTAGTGAGTCAGATCTGCACATCAAGTGGCCAAAGTATTGGAGCTTCAGCTTCATCATCAGTCCTTCTAACAAATATTCAGGATTGATTTCCTTTAGGATTGACTGGTTTGATCTCCTTGATGTCGAGGGACTCTCAAGAGTCATCTGCAACACCACAGTTCAAAAGCCTCAATTCTTCAGTGCTCAGCCTTCTTGGTAGTCCATCTCTCATATCCGTACATGACTACTGGAAAAACCATAGCTTTGACTATACAGATCTTTGTTGGCAAAGGGGTGTAGGGATGTCTCTGTTTTTTAACATGCTGTCTAAGTTGTCACAGCTTTTCTTCCAAGGAGCAAACATCTTTTAATTTCGTGGCTGCAGTCACAGTCCATAGTGATTCTAAAGCCCAATAAGATAAAATTTGTCATTGTTTTCCAGTGCCACTGCTGATTGGACAGCAGGCACCAGTCTGAGGCTTGAATTTTGGGGACCCTTGCTATCGTGCATCATTCATTACACTGCGTCAACTCCTTGGAAGAACTCTCTGTCTTGATTTCATGATAGCTATTTACGTAGGGCATCTAAAGGCAGTCTAGAAAGTTCCCTTCATATAAAAGTTCCCAAGAGCTTAGATCTCCCCTTTAATTTTTGTGGGGAGGATAGTAGTTGGTATATAAGTGAAAAGTGATTAATACTAAGAAAACAGAATCAGGTTCAGCAAATTCTGCAATGTGAATTGTGCTCGGAAAGGTCCCACCAGCAAAGCGTTTACAAGGGGTCCTGGGTTCTTCTGCTCCCACAAGCAAAATTCCAGGTCAGTTTCATCCCCTATATGCAAGTAGAAAGTTTAGCAATGTGATTTTGATTTTGTAAAATTTGTTCTTTTTCATTCCTCTCACATGATCTGATTGTTTTCTTAGCTCATTTAGAAGTAAAAATGGAAAGATTAGACAATTTAAATATTTTAAATATATTTGTGTTCATTTCCAGGAAGTCACTTAGCCCTCCCAGACTTGTGTCAGTTCAGTTCAGTTCAGTTCAGTTCAGTGGGTCAGGCGTGTCTGACTCTCTGCGACCCCGTGGGCTGCAGCATGCCAGGCCTCCCTGTGCTTGCGCCAGAGTTTTGTTTTCCAACCCAGTGTGTGTCTCTGTTGTACATTTTCAGCATTTAAAATGAAAGATTACTTTTAGTTGGAATTCTCTATGTTTAGAGAGAAATCTCTCTTTTATTTTTAAACCAAAGAATCAACATCTCTTGCAGGCTTTGACATCAGGCTGAATTACTGAAAAACAGTGCAGTTCAAGAACCTGAGTATATTTTATTTGTTATTTTTCCAGCCTTATTGAGATATCGTTGACAAATACCATTGTATAAGTTTAAGGTACACAATGTCATGGTTTGATATATTGATATCCTGTGAAATGATTATCACAATAAGGTTAGTTAACACATCTATCACTTCATATAGTGTGTGTATGTATGAACATTTAAGATCTATTCTCTTAGCAGCTTTCAACTATATAGTTCAGTACTGTTAACTGTAATCACCATGCTGTACATTAGATTCCCAGAAGTTATTTATCTCATAACTGGAAATTTGTGATCTTTGACCAATATCTCCCCATCTCCCCCACCCTCAGCCCTGGTAACCACCAGTCTACTCTATGAGTTTCTATGAGTTAGAATTTTTTAGATTCCACATATAAATTACATCATACAGTATTTGTCCTTCTCTGTCTGACTTATTTCATTTTGCATAATGTCCTCAAGGTCCATCCATCTTGTTGAAAATGGCAGGATTTCTTTTTTTTTAATGGCTGAATAAATTTCATTATATGAAATATATACATGTGTGTGAGTGAAAGTTCCCAAAGAAAGGCAATGCCAAAGAATGCTCAAACTACTGCACAATTGCACTCATCTCACACACTAGTAAAGTAATGCTAAAAATTCTCCAAGCCAGGCTTCAACAGTACGTGAATCATGAATTTCCAGATGTTTGAGCTGGTTTTAGATAAAGCAGAGGAACCAGAGATCAAATTGCCAACATCCGCTGGATCTTGGAAAAAGCAAGAGAATTCCAGAAAAACATCTATTTCTGCTTTATTGACTATACCAAACCATTGACTATGTGGATCACAATAAACTGTGGAAAATTCTGAAAGAGATGGAAATACCAGACCACCTGACCTGCCTCTTGAGAAACCTATATGCAGGTCAGGAAGCAACAGTTAGAACTGGACATGGAACAACAGACTGGTTCCAAATAGGAAAAGGAGTACGTCAAGGCTGTATATTGTCACCCTGTTTATTTAACTTCTATGCAGAGTACATCATGAGAAACACCGCGCTGGAGGAAGCACAAGCTGGAATCAAGATTGCCAGGAGAAATATCCATTACCTCAGATATGCAGATGACACCACCCTTATGGCAGAAAGTGAAGAGGAACTCAAAAGCCTCTTGATGAAAGTGATAGAGGAGAGTGGAAAAGTTGGCTTAAAGCTCAACATTCAGAAAACGAAGATCATGGCATCCAGTCCCATCACTTCATGGGAAATAGATGGGGAAACAGTGGAAGCAGTGTCAGACTTCATTTTTCTGGGCTCCAAAATCACTGCAGATGGTGACTGCAGCCATGAAATTAAAAGACACTTACTCCTTGGAAGAAAGGTTATGACCAACCTAGACAGCATATTAGAAAGCAGAGACATTACCTTGCCAACAAAGGTCCGTCTAGTCAAGGCTATGGTTTTTCCAGTAGTCATGTATGGATGTGAGAGTTGGACTGTGAAGAAAGCTGAATGCCGAAGAACTGATGCTTTTGAACTGTGGTGTTGGAAAAGACTCTTGCAAGTCCCTTGGACTGTAAGGAGATCCAACCAGTCCATTCTGAAGGAGATCAGCCCTGGGATTCCTTTGGAAGGAATGATGCTGAAGCTGAAACTCCAGTACTCTGGCCACCTCATGCAAAGAGTTGACTCATTGGAAAAGACTCCGATGCTGGGAGGGACCGGGGGCAGGAAGAGAAGGGGACGACAGAGGATGAGATGGCTGGATGGCATCGCTGACTCAGTGGATGTGAGTCTGAGTGAACTCTGGGAGTTGGTGATGGACAGGGAGGCCTGGTGTGCTGCAATTCATGGGGTCGCAAAGAGTCGGACATGACTGAGTGATTGAACTGAACTGAACTGAGTGAAATTTGCTTAGCCATGTCAGACTTTTTGCAACCCTGTGGACTGTAGCCCACCAGGGTTCTCTGTCCATGGAATTCTCCAGGCAGGAATACTGAAGTGGATAACCATTTCCTTCTTCTGGGGATCTTCCCTACCCAGGGATCAAACCCAGGTCTCCTGCATTGCAGGCAGATTCTTGATCGTCTGAGCCAGCAGGGAAGGTGCATCTTCTTTATGGCTGAATAATATTCTATCACATATAAATCTATTCTTTATTTGTTCATCCCTAAATGGACATTGAGTTGTCTCCATTTCTGGGCTTTGTGAATGACGCTGCTGTAAGCAAGCAGGTGCAGCCATCTCTTCAAGATCCTGTTTTCATTCCATTCAGGAGCTTGCTTTTAAAATAAACACCTCAGACAGGCTACATAATTTGCAGGCCTCGAGCAAAATGAAAACATGGGGGCTCTTTTTAAAAAATTATTAGAAATTGCCAGACGCCAGCAGTGGCATGAGGCCCTCCGAGCAGTGGGCTGTGTGTAATTGCTGGCCCTGCAAACGAGCTGGTCCTGACCTCAGGAAATTGCTTTGTGATCCACGTTTTGAAAAACTCTACCTTAAGTTCCCCGACTGCAACATGGATGTGAATGAAACGTTTATAACTGGCATTAAGTGTAGAATTTGATTTTGTTGCTTTGTGTGAATACAACATGGAAGATATTTTGAATGGCATTTCCCCAATTCTTATTTATGTTCTGTTTTTGCACATTACTGTACACAAGTAGTTTTGCCCCCAGAGGACATTTGACAATATCTGGGGACATTTTTGGTTGTCAGAACTGGGAGTGGTACTACTGGCATCTATTGGGTACATACTAGGAACACCGCTAAACACCCTACGATGCACCGGGCAGCCCCTAATCAAAAAATTACCTGGCGCCAACTGTCAGTAGCGCCAAGGTTGAGAAACTGTGCTATATGTTACACAGTAGGCCTCTACCCACTCCCAGGATGTGAAATCAGAGTCCTAAGGAGGCTAAGCACTTTTATTTATGATTTCTTTGTAGTAAAAAATAAATTCATCTTGTTTCAGGAAGGAACTGTCAGTGTAATTTCTAAAGATACAGGCAGTCTAACATAAAAATAGCTAGGAAATCGGTGGAAATGTGTTTTCAAGGACACCCTGTAGACTGAGGACAAATATTCAGGCTTCAGCTTGTCCGGTGAGGTTAGCGCGTGTGCCCTGGGCCAAGTCACCATCCCGCTAGTGGTGTCTTGCCTGCTTCCTGATTTAGAAAAGTCAAACCCACCTGCTGTCATGAAAAATATCTCTAGAAGCTGCCAGGTAATTGGGCGATATTTCTGGATTTGTCTCCCTCTCTGATGTGCATCAGTTAAACTTTTGACTCTTCAGTGCTTTCTGGAGAAAGTAATAATCGGAAACGAAATCGACTTGGTTCTTTTCTCCCCCTTTGCCCTGTATTTGTAAAGATTAATCTTCAGTATCCATGAGTGCAGGCTGATTTGCGCAAACTGCAGTCGCTTTATCAATATCAACCTGGCCTCCATTGATCAAACGCTCATTTAGTCGCTCGCTGCGTCTGCTGGAAACGGCTCAGGGACCGGGAGGGAAGGGAAAGGGCCCCTTTAGGCTGCTCTCTTGCCTTGGAGTTTCTGCTGTTTTCCGAGATGATCCAGCACATCACTGTTGGCACGGTCACTTAGAGGGGGGTGTCTGGAGATGCTGCTGTGGGTGAGACACTGTGGAATAAACCTGTCAGCGGCAAAGGCCAATAAAGCAGTGGTTGAACAGTCCCAACTGAGTTGCTTTTCTTCTTTGTCTCCCACGCTGGATTCCGTTGGCTTGTGTCTGTGATCTCTCGTGGGCCTGAGAATGCGAGTGATGCGTCTCCCTTTGATTAGAGGAGTCTGTGTGTAAAACGAGACACGGGTGTAAGTGAGGTCATACTGCTCTTGTCTTTCTGTGTCTGGCTTGTTTCTATATACATACATATGTGCATGCATATATCACAGTTTCTTTATCCACTCATCCACTGATGGCCCTTCATACTGCTTCCATGTCTTGACTATCATGAATAACGCAGTTATTGCTTCGAAATCCTGATTTCAGTTCCTTCGGACAAATGAAAGTGAAAGGGAAAGTCACCCAGTTGTGTTCGACTCTTTGTGACCCCCATGGACTGTACAGTCCATGGGATTCTCCAGGCCAGAACACTCGAGTGGGTAGCCGTTCCGTTCTCCAGGGGATCTTCCCAACCCAGGGACTGAGCCCAGGTCTCCCACATTGCAGGTGGATTCTTTACCAGCTGAGCCACAGGGGAAGCCCAGAAATAGATCATATGGCAGTACTATTTTTAGCTTTTTGAGAAACCTCCATGCTGTTTCCCATATTGGCTATACCAGTTTACAATCCCACGAACAGTACATTAAGGGTTCCCTTTTCTCTCCCTTCTCACCAACACATCTCTTTAAAAATCTTCAATTTAAAAATAATAGTCATTCTAACATAAATACGAGATGATAATCTCATTTTGGTTTTGATTTGCATTTCCCTGGTGGTTAATGATGTTGAGTACCTTTTCACATGCTTGTTGGCCATTTGTACAGCTTCCTTGGAGAAGTGTCTGCTCAGATCCTTTGCCCATTTAAACATCAGGTTATTTGCATTTTTGCTCCTAAGCTGCATGGGTTCCTTATATATTTTGGATATTAACTCCTTATCAGAGAGCTGGCTTGCAAATATTTTCTCTCATTCTCTGGGCTGTCTTGTCATATTGCTGATGCTTCTCTTTGTTGTGAAGAAGTGGAAGTGTTCAAAGGGTACTAAGTTTCAGTTATGTAGGATGAGTAAGTAGGAGGTCTGCTGTGGTGTGTATAGCTAACAACTGTATATTTAAAATTTGCTAAAAGGATAGATCTTATCTTCAGTGTTCTTACCACGCAAAATAATAGCAGTGATTATAATAAAGGGCATGGGGGAAACTTTGAGGGGGAGATGGATATGTTTTTGGCTTTGATGGCAGAGTTGTTCTCATAAGCATATACTTATCCTCAAAGAAACTTCAGTTTTGCGTGAAGGCTGTTCGGCAACCACTTATGTTGAAAGCAGAAGTGCTTTGGATTGAGCAGTTTCACATGTGACAGTCGTCACAAGCACGTGCTTCGGAATTTGGCAGAGAAGTTGATTCAGGTCCTCGCGCTGCCATTTTATTAGCGGAGTCACGTTGCGTGAGTGACTTAAATGTCCTTGATCTTGTCTTTCTTGATCTGTAAAATGGATACTGTAGATCCTCCTCAAGAGAGGTGAAGGGTTAGAGGAGCTAGCACACGTATGTGGCTTAGCCTGGTGCCATCCCTATGGACAGTGATAGAGGTGGGATGGGAGATCCCGAAGAAAACTGCAGGGAGGGCGGAGCTGCTGCAGGGAAACAGGTCTCCTCCCTGTCCTTAGGATGTGTCCTCCCCATCCTCATATACACAGTGATGCCTGGAGAAGCAGCCGATATCTTATTAACACAATCCCAGAAAATCCCAGGAGGCCTCCTACCCACAGCGACTGAAGAGTGAATCCTCAGCAGCCTACGCCCACTGCCTTTCCAGCAGCGCGCGCATGTGTGTGCGTGCATGTGTGTGTGTGTGTGTCGACTGAAGAGTGAGTCCTTAGCAGCCTACGCTCACTGACTTTCCAGCAGCGTGCATGTGCGCGCGTGCGTGTGTGTGTGTGTGTGTGTGGACTGAAGAGTGAGTCCTCAGCAGCCTACGCTCACTGCCTTTCCAGCAGCGTGCACGTGTGCGTGTGTGCATGTGTGTGTGTGTGTGGACTGAAGAGTGAGTCCTCAGCAGCCTACGCTCACTGCCTTTCCAGCAGCGTGCACGTGTGCGTGTGTGCATGTGTGTGTGTGTGTGGACTGAAGAGTGAGTCCTCAGCAGCCTACGCTCACTGCCTTTCCAGCAGCGTGCATGTGCGCGCTGCGCGCGTGTGTGTGCAGTCGTGTCCTACTCTTTGCGACCCCATGGACTGTATCCCACTGGGCTCCTCTGTCCATGAGACTTCCCAGGAAAGAATACTGGAGAGGGTTGCCATGCCCTCCTCCAGGGGATCTTCCCAACCCGGGGAGCAAACCCACATTTCTTGTGCCTTTTGCGTTGGCAGGTGCATTCTTTACCACTGTGCCATAGAATCTGACATTTTCTAGCTACCTGTCTTTGCAGGTCATGTCCCTCATCAGAAGTCGTTTGTCCCACTTTTACCCCAGTGTTCATTGCAGCACTCTTTACAATAGCTAGGACATGGAAGCAACCTAGATGCCCATCAACAGGTGAATGGGTAAGGAAGTTGTGATACATGTACACAATGGAATATTACCCAGGTATCAAAAGTAACACATTTGAGTCAGTCCTAATGAGGTGGATGAACCTAGAACCTATTATACAGAGTGAAGTAAGTCAGAAAGAGAAAGACAAATATCGTATATTAATATATATATACATGGCATCTGAAAAGATAGTACTGATGATCCAACTTGCAGGGCAGAAAAGGACACAGACTTAGACAGCAGACTGGTGGACACCGTGGAGGAAGGAGAGAGTGGGGTGATTTGAGAGAATAGCATTGAAACATATACATATATAACATAGATAACCATATGTATGGCTATCAATGTACATGTGTTTGTATCATATTTACATATCATGTGTAAAATAGCCAGTGGGAGTTTGATGTATGACACGGAACCCAAAGCCTATGAGATGGGAGGAGGGGTTCAAGAGGGATATGTATACCTATGGCCAACTCATGTTGATATATGGTAAAAACCATAACAATATTATAGAGTAAATATCCTCTAATTTTAAAAGAAGTATATATATAAAGTTGTCTTTCCTATTCGCTAATGCCCGGATGTCCCTTTAAGACCCAACTCAAGTTTTTCCTCCTTAAGTTACTCTTGTTACTGTCCCAGTCTGTAGGATGCTCTGTCTTGTCCAGCTCCCGGATGACCACTTGCTGTGGCTCACAGACACAGCGGGAGGAAAACATTTGGGCAAGGGCGGGGAAGGGGCAAGTAGCCCACTCCTGACCTGGCAGCAGGGACCACCACTAGATGGCGCTATTGAGCCATCTCTGTCAACTGGGGCACCCTAATGCCAAGGTGATTTTTCTTTGTTTCCGTTTTTCTTTCTGGCAGAGAAGTTTATGATCTCTTAACTGTCCCAGGCGGTATAGATCTGTGACTAGTATTCCGATAGTTAAACAGCAGTGATGTCACCCACCTCTGGCAGTCCTTTCTCATCTCCCAGCATCAAAGGTTTGTCACCATCCTCCATCCATCAAATAACTTGGCACTTGCTACGGACATTTGACATCCAAATACTGCCTCCCGCCTTCTTTGGATTATATTATATATCTTGGGTTAGAGTGTAAATCCCTTGAGGGCAGAACATGGGGTCCATGCTAATCCAACGGAAGTTCCATAAAGTCTTGTTGAATGTTGTCAAGCTCCCTAGTGTATGGAATCCAAACAGCTGCCTTGAAAGCTTAAAAAGCCCAGCTTTGAGGCAACCCTGCTCCATATCCATACTGATGGAAAGGAAAGCAGTAAATCCTTCATGGCTGGGAGTCAGTTCTCTTCATTTCTTCCTGGAAATGCTATTGATGGTAGCTGGGGAAGTCATTTTTCTTCTTATCTTTCGCTTGGCAGGGTCAGATTACTCAGAGCCCCCAGCAATTCAGGGAGCAGTATTCAGAGGCTCAGCATGCAGGTAAGGTTTGAGAGGAGATTTAGAGCTTAAATAAAGAAAATTGGGTGGGATCACACATCTAAGCCTCAGACCTATTGTCCCTCATGGTGACTACAGAGTAGTCCTTGAGCAGATTTGTGTGGGCAACCCTTAAAGTCAAGACGCTCTGTGGAAAACACCACGCAGTTATTGACCTGTTTGACTTAAAATAACCAAATTTTGTAATAGATTATGTGCCAAGTTGGAAACCACATTTCATTAGATTCTAATACAGACAAGTAGAAGTTGGTGCCAAGACTTTAAAGAAAAATCAATGGAGGGAAACATAAATTTTTAAAAAATGTTAACATTTATTCATCTATTTAAAACATTTTTATTTTAGGATTATTCATTCTTCCAGCCACTCATTCACACCTATATCTCTTTAACAAGGTGTTGTAAAATTATTTTTATATTGCCATTTGTTTTACTACAAGTAATACATGCAGTTCAAAATTTGAAAAATATAAGAAATTGTAGAGTAAAAAGTAGTTTTCACTTCCACTCTTGTCTCAGACACTGTTCCCTACCAGGAGTGACAACTCCTGTTGATGGTTCCCATGTTACC
Organism: Capricornis sumatraensis; assembly: GCF_032405125.1. NCBI lineage: Eukaryota > Metazoa > Chordata > Mammalia > Artiodactyla > Bovidae > Capricornis > Capricornis sumatraensis. Next base: position 27,377,658 of record NC_091071.1, on the reverse strand, counting down.
TTTTAGAAACAGTCTACATTTGAAAATGCGTATCCATGCATCTGTTTGACATTTATCCATCAGTCAATTCATCCATCAAACCATCCATTTATCTATCCATCTATCTATCCATGTGTCTGTTGATTCATCTATATACTTTTTAAATTCAGGAATGAGGAAGAGGCAGCCATTATTTGCTTTTAGATGGCAGACTGCTTTGTTCCACTGATCTGGTGGGAAAGAGACGTGGAGTCACTGGTCTTGCTGTTTAAGTCGCCACACCACCGTCATAGGGTTGGGCTGTCAGAGATCTGCCAGGGAACAGTGGGCATTTTAGAAAACAGCTACATGTAATTATTCAGATTTTATTCTGGTTAGGCCACATGGTTTTGGGTTTGATTCTGAGGGGGAGGGAAACTGCAGTAAGTGAATGAAGAGAAATGAAACGTGAGCGCACGAGGTGCTATGGAAAGGATGATTGGAATCAGGCATTCTTGGATCCAGCCCTCATTAAGAGCTGTATGACACGGTTACTTAACTTCTTGGAGTCTCAGTTTTCCTATCTGTGAAATGAGGATTACTGTATCCTCCTTTGCAGAATAAAGGCAGCCTGATTCCCAGATACAACCAGTGCTTACATCATGATTCTGCCGTAAACATTATTAAGTACATGTGAGTCCCTTGTTTGTTTGTTTTATACAAGAAACTGGAAATCTAACCTAAGTTGATGATTTAAGATACAGTGTAATGCGGAGACAGAGGGTTGGCTGCAAAAGGTGTGTAATGCAGGGCAGAGACTTGGAGTATGGAATTTAGGGATGGCAGAGGATATCTTCCAGTTTGAGTGGAGATGGGGGCTGAGCTACCAAACTGCTGAAGAGACAGTAACGTCAGTTGTCTTCATGGCAACGGCCCTCATTCCCTGCAGCATTCCTGTGCCAGCCTGGGAGAAATCTACACCACTGCCTCTGGGCAGGGTGTTCACACTTCTGGCCTGGATCATGGCCTCACTGCTGGCAACCTTACCTTCCACCCACCTTTCCAGCTGCATCTGTTGAATGTTTCTAAAATGCTCAGGTTGCCATTTCAGTCCTGTGCTTGAAAGCCCTCATCACCAGCGCTTCACTGGTGGTGCAGTGGTTAACGCTTCACTTTCCAATGCAGGGGGTGAGGAGGGTTCGATCCCCGGTCAGGGAGCAAAGATCCCGTATACCTTGTGGCCAAAAAACCAGAACATAATCTGCAGAAGCAATATTTTAACAAATTCGATAAAGACTAAAGAAATATTCCCATCACCTTCAGGACAAAGTTAAATTCTTTAGCACACAAAACCTATGCTATGGAATGAATGTTTGTGTCCCTCTAAAATTCATATATTGAAGCCTAATCCCCTGTGTGATGTATTAGGAAGTGGGGACTTTGGGAGGTGATTAGATCATAAGAGTGGAGCCCCCACGAATGGGATTAGTACCCTGGTGTTGGAGAAGATTCTTGAGAGTCCCTTGGACTGCAAGGAGATCCAACCAGTCCATCCTAAAGGAGATCAGTTCTTGGTTTTCAATGGAAGGCCTGATGTTGAAGCTGAAACTCCAATATTTGGGCCACCTGATGCGAAGAGCTGACTCATTGGAAAAGACCCCGATACTGGAAAAGATTGAAGGCAGGAGGAGAAGGGGATGACAGAGGATGAACTGGTTGGATGGCATCACTAACTTGATGGACATGAGTTTGAATAAGCTCTGGGAGTTGGCGATGGACAGGGAGGCCTGAAGTGCTGCAGTCCATGGGGTGGCAAAGAGTCAGACATGACTGAGCTACTGAACTGAACTGAAAAGAGGGCTCAGAGAGCCCTCTTGCCCCTTCCTCCATGTGGGGACACAATGAGAAGAAGGCTGTCTGTGAATCAGGAAGTGGGTCCCCATCAGACACCAAATGTGCTGGACCCGGATCTTGGACTTTCCAGTCTCCAGAACTGTAAGTGATAAATGTTTGCAGCGTAAGTCACCCAGTCTACGGTATATTTGTTACACAGCCTGAACTGACTGAGACACCTTCGACAGGGGACCCTTTCTAACTCCTCCTACCTCAGTTTTGTTCACTTCTTTGTGTACATCAGCGTTCTACGATTTGATACCTTGGCATGCACTGGAATCCTCTACTCTTTTTTCATCCAGCACTCCCCCGTTCTTCCTTCAAGACTCAGCTCAGACTCCCTTCCTACAAGTTCTCCATGACTCCTTAAGACCAGCACCCAGCTCAGGTCACCTGATGGAGCACACGTTGGCTCTCTTGCTACGTCTCTTTCCGTGAAGTAGCTCACAGGGGAGGGCAGGGGTCAGAGGGGGAGAGCTGGGGTGGGGGGTCTTTTAAATATGTGTGGGTGGGCCCTGAGCCAGCAATGGTCACTCTTGTGGCTTTTCTTGTCACACAGAAATCCCTCAGTGTCGGGAGGCTTTTTGGGAGTCATAAGCAGACACTGAGGAAGCCAGCTTCTTTGGCAAGGGTGTCCCTGTCCCAGTTGGTAGAGGGAGAACACTGCATTTTAATTTAATTTTAGTTTACTTGTATTGTTTCTTTATGTCTTTGCTGGGATTTTATTTTTTATTTTAAAATAATTCAGTTTAATGCCTTGATTGTATGTTCAATCTGTAACCTATAGCATCTTGCTCGCTCACTCAGTCATGTCCAGCTCTTTGCGACCACATGAACTGTTGCCTGCCAGGTTCCTCTGTCCATGGGATTTCCCAGGTAAGGATACTGGAGTGGGTTGCCATTTCCTCCTCTAGGAAATCTTCCCAGCCCAGAGATGAAACCCACGTCTCCTGCATTGCAGATGGATTCTTTACCACTGAGCTCTCGAGGAAGCCCCCTTTGTTGGGATTTTAAATGAGCTTTTTTAAAAAAGTAATCATAAGCCTGCCTCTGACCTCCTCTCTGGACTTGGAGCTTTATTTTGTTTTTAGTTCACTGTATCAACTTTATTATATAATAAACTTAAACTTAATTATTTTAATTAAGCTGTACATAAAACACAATGGACTTTAAAAATACTTTCAGTTCAGTTCAGTTCAGCCGCTCAGTCATGTCCAACTCTTTGTGACCCCACAGACTGCAGCACGCCAGGCCTCCCTGTCCATTACCAACTCCTGGAGTTTACTCAGACTCATGTCCATTGAGTCGGTGATGCCATTCAACCATCTCATCCTCTGTCTTTTTTCTAATATTTTATAATATTCAAATTTTTATTAAAGTATATTTGCTATACAGCATTACAGAAGTTATAGATATATAATACATTGATTCACAATTTGTAAAGGCCATACTCCATTTATAGTTAATATAAAACAGTAACTATATTTCCCATGTTGTACAATATATCCTTGTGACTTATTTTATATCTAATAATAGTTTGTATCTCTTAATCCTAATGTTGTCCTTCCCTCTTCCCCTTTGCCCACTGCTAAGTATTAGTTTGTTCTCACAGTGGAATTTTTATGGCATAGAAAGTTTAAAAAGTATTTTTCTAATTTTGAAATAATTTCAGATTTATAGAGAAGTTGCTATGATAGTACGGAGAGTTCCCCTAATGTTATCGTCTTATGTTACTGTGGTCCATTTGTCCCAACAAAGACAGCAACATAGAAATTTCACTATTACCTAAATTCCAGATTGCATTTGGCTTTTACCAGTTCTTCCACTGATGTCCTTTTCCTGTCCAGGATTCAGTCCAGAGCCCCACGTTGCATTTAATCTCATGTCTCCTTAATTTCCTCTGGTCTTTGACGCTTCTTAGCCTTCCCTTGTTTTTCAAGATCTCAATCGTTTTGAGGAGTGCTAGACAGGTGTTTTGTAGATTCGGACTTGGTGATTTTAACGAGAGTTTGGCCCCCTTCACTCATCACATGAATAAAAGCCTGTCCTGAAATGTACCAGCAGCGTGGACATTTCAGATTAGCCCGCCATCCGTGCTGCCCCGGAACACAGGAGAGATGCACCTTGGAGATGGAAATCTGGCAAAGCCAGGTGCTCTTTCTGGAGGTGATTTTGTCTGTAATCTCATCACAGAGTTGGATGAGACTTTGGCCAAGGCCAAGGTGGCAGGATCTGTGCTAAAATCGTTCAGATTTACTTCCTTGCCATGGGAGTCTGAGTCCAAATCCTAGCCTGTGTGAAGCCTGCTCCACCGAATAATGAGGCACTGGGTGCTTTTTAAGGCGGCTGACCTTTGGAGCAAATTATCCAAGGAAATCTGATTAGCTAGTTCACTGAGTTCCTGCAAAATGGATCTTGGTGTATTTCTGCTGCAGAAATGTCAGCGTAATTGGAGTTCCTGGAGCTCAAAGACCTTCTTTCTCATTGTTTCCATCCTTTGGAGGGGAAAAAAAACAACCCCAAACAAACAAAACCCAACTCCCTAAAGAATTATTCTTTGACTTAACGTTCTTTGCTTTTGCACATGGTTTGGAAGCGGCTGCTGGCTGTATTTACAACTTTATTAATCATGGGAACAGCCTGAACATCATTTAAACAAACAAGCCAAAAAAAAAAAAAAAAAAGTCCATCCCCAAATAGATGATGTGCGCTTAATAGAGATGGCCCAGCCAAAGACTTTAAATAAATAAACTGACTTTAATTCGAGGGAAAGAGCATGGGTTGGTAATTACTTGAGGCTGTGTGCCGTGCAATGTAACCAAATTCGAAACTCACTAATTTCATTATTTTAATGGAAGTCTGCATGCCATTCATTAGGCTGACATATGACTAGCCATTAGTAACAGTTCATTTCTAAAGCTATGGTGGAGAAAGGGTGATTGGAAATGAGTGAGGGCCAGGCCTGGTGGAAGTTGGCAGCACTTAGAGGGGAACTTCTAAATGGGATTTGTGGAAGGGGCAGGGATCACAGGAGAAAGACTGTTAAATTGGATGGAGGCAAGAAGCCACAGAGTGAAAATACAGGCCTTGGATCCAGAGAGACACAGGTTCAAATTCTGGGTTCGCCACATACTAGCCATGTGACCTTGGGCATATTACATCCTTTCTCCGAACTTCATTTTCTTCATCCATGAAAGGGGGTAATGATCGCCTGTACCTCATATAGTTGCTTGAGATGATTCAATGAGGTAGTTGTTTACAGGGTTGAGTTTAGGTCCTGGCACATAGTAAGATTTTTTTTTCAGTTGAAGTCTAATTGATTTCATTTCAGGTGTACAGCAAAGTGATTCAGTTGTGTGTGTGTGTGTATATATATATATATATATATACACATTCTTTTTCATGTTCTTTTCCCTTATAACTTATTACAAGATATAAAACATAATTCCCTTTGCTATACACTAGGTCCTTGTTCTTTATCTATATTATATATAGTAGTGTGTATCTGCTAATTCCAAACTCTTAATTTTTCCCCCCTTTCCCCTTTGGTAACCATAAATTTGTTTTCTGTCTGTGATTCTATTCTGTAAATAAGTTCATTTGTATCATATTTTAGATTTCACATAAAAGTGATATTATATGACATTTGTCTTTGTCTGACTTACTTCGCTTGGTATAAAAATCTCTAGGTCTATCCATGTTGCTGCAAATGGTATTGTTTCATTCTTTTTTTATGGCTACTATGCCATGGTATCTTCTTTATCTGTTTCTCTGTTAATGGACATTTAGGTTGCTTCCATGATGTGGCTATTGTAAACAGTGCTTCTGTGGCATATATGTATCTCTTTCATTCGAGTTTTTATCTTTTACAAATATATGTCCAAGAGTGGGATTGTAGAATCATATGGTAGCTCTATTTTTAGTTTTTAAAGAAACCTCCATACTGTTTTCCGTAGTGGCTGCACCAATTTACATTCCCACTAACCGTGTAGGAAGGTTCCCTTTTCTCCACACCCTCTCCAGCTCTTATTTGTAGACTTTTCAATGATGGCCATTCTGACTGGTGTGAAGTATTACCTCACTGTAGTTTTGATTTGCATTTCTCTAATAATTAGTTATGTTGTGCATCTTTTTATAGGGAACATTGTTACTTTTAATAAGTGGTAACAATAATGGAGATGATGGTGTTATTATTAGGCAACAGTATATTAGGATACTTTGAAGGTAGGGCCTTTGGGAGATGATTAAATCATGAAAGTGGAGTCTTCACGAATGGGATTGGTGTTCTTGTGAGATGAGGGCCTCAAAGAACTCTCTTCCACCTTGTGAGGACACGTAGAGAAGATGGCCAGTATGAGCCAGGAAGCAGGCTTTCACCAGACGCCAAATCTGCCAGCGCCTTGATCTTGTACTTTCCAGCCTCTGGAACTGTGAGCAATACATTTCTGTTGCTTATAAGCCACCCAGTCTATGATAATTTTGTTTTTAGCAGCCTGCTGGTTTCCAGTTATTATGTATATTAACATTATATATTTATGTTTGAATGACATGCTTAAAGAACATGGCAAGACAAAGGCTTGGAGGTAACAATGTCGTTGGAAAGACAGAAGATGGGGAAGCTGGATTATGTTGCAGAGAGAGCACGGAATGTCAAGTAAGATGGGTCCAGGCTTGAATCTTGACTCTGCTACTCACGGCTTTGTGGCCTTCGGCAAAATGCCTCACCTCTGTGAGACCAGTATCCTCACCTGCAAAACAGAGATGATAATAATTCCATCATAGGCTGCTGGAAGGATGAAAGGAGAGCATATAGAAAGCAGTTAGCCTGGTGCCTGATGCATAGTGGGTGCTCAATATGTAACTGGGCTTAAGATCATAAAGACTCTTAACTAGCCAGCATCATGTTATATATTATATAAACTATTCTATATTAGCAGGGAATAGCTAACATTTATTTAGTGTTTACTCTGTGACAGGCACTGTGGTTACTACTGCTCCCCATGAAACATTCCACACACCTCAGGATAATTCTGTGAAGTACTCTTGCTATCCTCATTTGATGGATGAGGAAATGCAGATAAGAAAGTTGAGAACCTTGTTCAGTGAAACACAGCTAGTAAGTGGCAGAGCTTTTATTTGAACTGAGGCAGCCTGTCTGGAAGGCTCCTCTGATCCCATTTCCTATTTTCTTGACCTTGCTTTGTGGGGAAAGAGGGGGCTGTCCAGAGAGAAGACATCACGGGGGGAACATTTGTCCCTCAGAGCAGTCAGCCCCTTTCCCATCTCAATCTGACCATGTTCAGCCTCCTCATCTCATCGGCAGACAGCATTCTGATCTGAACGATTCAAGGACACTTCTCGGCCAGCTTCTAAAATGGTCCAAGACTTTCACTGTGTGATGAGTACCAGATCAGATGAAGATTTTTACTCTTATGGGAGGAATGAATACATGTCCAAACAACTGTGCTTCTTGATTAGAGATACTGAAGATTCATCTGCTAAAAGTTGTGTTTTCCTAGATCTTGGGAAAATAAAAATAAGAATACACTAAAAAGGAAGCTCTGTGAGGACAAGGATTTTTGTTCTGTTCTCTTGTAATGCCAGTGATTGTAAAAGGCCTGGCACCCTAGGAAGCACTCATGCTAAACGGAGACTTGTATAAATGGATGAACTCAAGAGAAAAAGACTCTGCCACAGAATCCTGAGATTTTATTGTCCTTGTTGTCATAGAAACCACACAATATCCCACCAAGCATGACGTCAGTGACCACTCATTTATACGTAATGTGGTAGGAGGGAAAGGAACTGCTTTGTAGGTGGAGCATTTTCATTGGAGGGATCTCAAACGTATACATTACCATATGTAAAACAGAAGGGAATTCCAATGGGAATTTGCTATATGACACAGGGAGCTCAAACCAGGCCTCTGTAACAACCTAGCGCGGTGGGAAGGGGTTGGAAGTGGGAGGGAGGTTCAAGAGGGAGAGGATATATGTATACTTTTGGCTGATTCATGTTGACGTATGGCAGAAACCAACACAATATTGTAAAGCAATTACCTTTCAATTAAAAAATAAATAAATTTTAAAAAGAGAGAGAGTGAGGTGGACTTGTTTTGCCTCAGGGACTCTTGGTATTTGATGATCCTTGGCATTTATTCATAAGTGTGGAAGATTTGAGATTGACTTAGACATCTTGGCATGCAATGCGAAGTCTCTGAATTCTTAAATTTATTTACCAGTTAGGGGAAGCATATTCCCAGCTATAATTTTATTTACAAAGGGCTCTAATCTGGTGTGAAGTCTGAAGGCATGTTTGTTTAACAAGTTACTCAATTAGCCGGCAAAGCAAGAACAAAGGAAAGTCATTATGCAGATGTATGCCCATTCAAAGCCGTTCTGCCTTTAAGATGCTTTCTCTGCAGTGAGGGAGGAGAGATTCCAAGTCGGAAAGTTTTCTGTCCCTGCTGTGTTTTCTGCTAATTCTCTAATGTTAGACTGCGAATGATTAATAATATTGCATTTCAGCGCTCTTAGATCTGTCCATTTTTCAATCTAAAAGCATATAATTATAGATTATTTTAAAATCCGGGAAAGGAAATCAGCCATGAACCACCCTCTAACGCATCCATGAACTCTTTGATACATTTCTTTGAGTATTTTGCTGTACATAGTTTTACATATTTGTAATCTTAGTGCATATACAGTTGTGAGTACTGCATTTTTCACCTCTGGAATAAAACTATTATTTTGATTTATTATGAAACTTTCAAACACACAGAAAAGAAGATAAACCAGTATAATAAATCACCACATATTCATTCTTTAGAGTTAGCACTTAATATTTCCCATATTTCTTTTGTTTGCGTGTATTTTTTCTAAGATGTTTTAAATTAAATAAAATAACACACTTCATGGTATTTAACCTTAAATTAGTGGTTCTCAACCGAGAGTGATTTTGACCCCGTCAGGGAGTATTTGGCAATGTCTGGAGACTCTTGCTTGTCACAAAAGGAGTGCTTATATAGTGGGTAGAGCAGGGTTACCACTCAACGTCCTTCAATGCACAGGAGAATCTCTACCCCACCCCCACCCCAATAGAGAATTACCTTTTCCTCAGTTAGTGCTGAGGTTGAAGAACTTTGCCCCAAATTATTGAGAATGCATTTTCTAAAATGAAAATTTCCATATAACCACATATCACATCACTCCTAACAAAGTTAAACATAATTCCTTAAGATCATCTAATTACGAATCCATATTTCCCCAGAATTCCGCTAGGATGTCTTTCACAGCTGGTGTAGCAAACATTTTCTCATTTTATTAGCACTCTTTATAGAATATCATTCCAAATGACTATAAAATAGTCTATTGAATGGATTCACCAAAATTTATTCAAAGGATCCACTATTTTGGGTCATTAGTTATGCTTCCAGGTTTTAAGGAACTATTTATGTAAATAATAGCAGTTTACTTCTTTTCAAACTTTTTGCCTTTTATTATTTTTTTCCTTGCCTTGTGTCCTAGCTATGGACTTTAGTAAATATTGAACATATATAGAGAAATATTTTGTGAATATAAAACAATGTTGAGAGTGGTCATCCTTGCCTTGTTTCTGATATTAGGAGAAAAAGGTTTAATGTTTTCCATAAATTATTATGTTAACCCTACATTTTTCAGTTACACCGATAGGTATACTTTATCACATTGAAGACATTGGTGTCTATTCCTAGTTATTAAGTGTCTTTGTCATAAAAGATGTGTGATTTTTGGACTTCCCTGGTGGTGCATTGGATAGGAGTCTCCCTGCCAAAGCAGGGAACACGGGTTTGATCCCTGGTCTGGGAAGACTGCACGTGCCACTGAGCAGCTAAGTGCACGTGCCACTGAGCAGCTAAGTCCATGTGCCACAGCTACTGAACCTGCATGCCACCTTGCCGGGAGCCAGCGTGAGGAATTCCACCCGTGACAAGGTCATGCGGCAAGAGCTCTGATGGCAAGGCTAATCAGACCTCAGGTTTTCCCCCTGGAATTTCCTGAGCATCCACCCCCCCAAAAAATAAGAATCTGCTCTGCTTTTCCACTTTTCTAATATTCTCTGGAAAAAGTCAACTCAGGGCTTTAGTCTTCTGCATTTGAAAGGGATGTTTCAGTTAAACCCCCTCTGATTGCTCTCTAGCTTGCCTAACAGGTGCCCCGGACCTCTTACAGCTTGTGAATTGCTTACAGCCCCCCCAACCACGAGAGGCACAAAGCTTGAAAGCATCTTAAAGATACAGAGCCTTTTCTAAAGAGTTAAAAATTATATTGGTAGAGGGTTCTCACTGTTGACTCATGACTGCTGCCAGGCCTCCATATTCTTTATCTTTTAGGCACCTGGAAGGATGTTACTCAATGTAGGCAGGATGTAGAAAAAGATACATAGTAGTTTTGATGTGAGCAACACTAGACTTTTGAGTTAATTGCTTCTCTTTTGCTGTAAATCACTGTACTCCCTCTACTTGTTATAAGTTGCTGTATCTTTGCTGTGTAAGAATGTAACTTTATTTAGTGCTTTCTGAGAGTGGCACCAGACCTTGGGAAGATCAACACAAATAAGTCTTGTGGTTGACAAACCCTTATCAGAAAAAAGGCTATAAAATGTTAATTGGCCCTTTTGGCTGGAAGATGATGTAAATCACCTAAGACTTATCTATACAGTTAGGTATGCAGAGAGAAAAGCCTGGTTTTGATAAGAGTCTGGACTGCTAACACTGCATAACTTTGTGTTACCCATTGATCTCCATGTTTTATCAAAAGTATAAAAGGCCTTCTGAACAATAGAGGACGGAGCCAGTTGCTGGACTGGTTTTCCCCGTGTCTCTCTCTTTTCCTCTTTACTTTAACTTCAGGCTGAATTCCCATCTGGGGCGCAGAGGCTCACCAAGTCTACTTACTTGCCCTGGCTGTTAAGACCCGCGCGAAAGGGTGCCTAAGGCGAGGCACCCTTAGATATTCAAGTGAGCGCCGGTGGCCCAACGTAGATGGTGCGAATTCCTTGTCTGGAATTTTATTGGTCTTCCACGTAATCCAAGTTATTCAGCCCTCTTTCTCCACTTAATTTTCCTACTACACTATTTCTTCCTAATCTAATCTTATGCTAATAAATAAATAAGTCTTTCCTCGTCAATGCCATCCACCCTTCAATTTCCCTGGATCCACCGGGGCTGGACACCGGCACCACCTGAAGCCCACAGCCTCTAGGGCCCACAGGCCACAGCTGCTGAGCCTGTGTGCCACCACTGTTGAAGCCTGCACACCCTAGAGCTCCTCCACAAAAGAGGCCACTGCAATGAGAAACCCATGCACTGCCAGGGCGAGTACCCTCCACTCACTGCAGCTAGAGAAAGCCCACACAAAGGCAACGAAGACTCAGCGCAGCCAAAAATAAATTTAAAATAAAGAAAAGTAGTATTAAAAAATTAGCGATTTTCATTAAATGCTTTTTCTGCATATTTTGAGATAATCAAATAATATCTCTTTTATTCTATTAGTGTGAAGAATTACATTGATTTTCATAACTAACCTTGTTTTCTTGGAATAAAAGTTGCTTGTTCGTGATATATTATGTTTTCTATATACTGCTGGATTCCAGTTGCTAACATTTTGCTTAAATTTTTTTTGTCTATGTCTATTTCCATGAGATACTGATCTGTTATTTTTTTCCCCTATAATACCTTTGTCAGACTTTGGTATCATGGTTATGCTGGCCTTGTAGATTAAGTTGAGAAATGGTACCTCCTCCTCCATTTTCTGAGTTTCTGCAGAATTGATATTATTTCTCTCTTAAATCTTTGTAGATTTCACTAGTGAATCACATGTACTTGAAAGTTTTGTGTGTATATGTGGAAAAGTTTTTTTTTTTAATAAATTAAATTTCTTTAATAGGTAGTTATTTCCTTTGTTTATAGGATTGGTAATTTGTAGTTTCATTTAATTCATATTAGTTGTTGAAATATTGTCATAATGCAGTTTTAAGATTTATCTTTTTAAATATCTCTGGAAATCTGTACTGATGTTCTGTTTTCATCTTGATGTTGATAATTTGTGTTTTCTCTTTTCTCCTTGATTATTGTCAAGACTTTTAATTTACACTTTAGTATTTTCTTTCTTTTATTTACTTTAGGTTCTTTCACTTAGGACTGAAGCATAGATAATCAATTTCATACCTTTCATACTTCTTTATTTATTTTAACTTAAAAATTGAAGAATAGTTGATTTACAATGTTGTGGTAATTGCTGCTATACAGCAAAGTGATTCAGCTATATATATATATACACACACACACACACACGTATATGTATACATGTACACATTCTTTTAAAAATATTCTTTTCCATTATGGTTTGTCATAGAATACTGAATATAGTTCTCTGTGCTATACAGTAGGACCTTGTTGTTTATCTATTATATATAAAAAGCTTACATCTACTAACTCCAACCTCCCACTCCGTCCTTCCCCCAACCCCTTTCCCCTTGGGAACTACTAGTCTATACTTCTTTAAATAAGTATTTATTTATTTTATTATTTTTAATATAAATTTGTTTATTTTAATTGGAGGCTAATTACTTTACAATATTGTATTGGTTTTGCCATACATCAACATGAATCCACCACAGGTATACCCGTGTTCCCCATCCTGAACCCCTCTCCCTCCTCCCTCCCTGTACCATCCCTCTGGTCATCCCAGTGCACCAGCCCCGAGCATCCTGTATCATGCATCGAACCTGGACTGGAGATTTGTTTCATATATGATATTATACATGTTTCAATGCCATTCTCCTAAATCATCTCACCCTCTCCCTCTCGCACAGTGTCCAAAAGACTGTTCTATACGTCTGTGTCTCTTTTACTGTCTCACATACAGAGTTATCATTACCATCTTTCTAAATTCCATATATATGTGTTAGTATACTGTATTGATGTTTTTCTTTCTGGCTTACTTCACTTTGTATAATAGGCTCCAGTTTCATCCACCTCATTAGAACTGATTCAAATGTATTCTTTTTAATGGCTGCTTAATATTCCATCTTGTATATGTACCACAGCTTGCTTATCCATTCATCTGCTAATGGACTTCTAGGTTGCTTCCATGTCCTGGCTATTATAAACAGTTCTGCGATGAACATTGGGGTACATGTGTCTCTTTCAATTCTGGTTTTCTTGGTGTGTATGCCCAGCAGTGGGATTGCTGGGTCATATGGCAGTTCTATTTCCAGTTTTTTAAGGAATCTCCACACTGTTCTTCATAGTAGCTGTACTAGTTTGCATTCCCACCAACAGTGTAAGAGGGTTCCCTTTTCTCCACACCCTCTCCAGCATTTATTGCTTGTAAACTTTTGGATAGCAGCCATTCTGACTGGTGTGAAGTGGTACCTCATTGTGGTTTTGATTTGCATTTCTCTGATAATGAGTGATGTTGAGCATCTTTTCATGTGTTTGTTAGCCATCTGTATGTCTTCTTTGGAGAAATGTCTCTTTAGTTCTTTGGCCCATTTTTTGATTGGGTTGTTTATTTTTCTGGAATTGAGCTGCAGGAGTTGCTTATATATTTTTGAGATTAGTTTCCTTTTAAGCACTGATTTAGCTTTACCCCACAGATTTTGATATATTATGTTTTCATTATAATTCAGTTCAAAATATTTTCTAATTTTTTATGTGATTTCTTTTTTTAATTCATGGGTTATTTAGGAAAGTGCTGTTTTATTTCCCAATACTTTGGGGCTTTCTAGATAGCTCACTGTTAATGATTTCTACTTTCATTCTACCATATTCTTCTGTATGATTTCATTCTTTGATATTATTTGAAATTTTATATGACTCAGAGTGTGGTCATTTTGCTGCATGTTCAATGTGCCCCTGAGAAGAATGTGTTTTCTGTAGTGTCCTATAACACTATGTTAATTTGGTTGATAGAGTTGTTCAAATTGTCATGTCTTTACTGAGTATTTTGTCTGTTGTTCTATCAATTACTGAGAGAAGGTGTACATTCTCCAACTATGATTACAGATTTGCTTCTTTCTCTGTTCATTTCTGTCATTTTTTCCCTTCATGAGTCATAGAACCCTATTGTTAGGTGCATATGTGTATTTTTCATTGTTTTGTCTTGATGGATTGATCCTTTCATCCTTTTGAGATATCCTTCTGAATTTCGAGTAATAGTCTTTGTCTTACAGGCTACTTTGTTTGATATGAACATAGTTAATGATAGTATAATATGTTAATAATGATATTAACATATTAGCATAACTGCCATATTTCTTAATTTTAATGTTTCATGGTATTTTTCATTCTTTTACTTTCTACCTGTCTACATCTCTATAATAGGTGTTTCTTAAAAACAGTTTATTTTATCTTGCTTTTTATATCTCATTTGGCAATCTCTGCCCTTGATTACAGTGTTTAGTCCATCATTGTACATTTACTGCAATTAGTGAAATGGTTAGTTTATGTCTCCATCTTGGTATTTGCTTTATGTATATTTTAGTTGTTCTTGACTTCTTTGTTCATGCTTATCTTCTTTTGGGAAAATTGTATATTTTTAATATTACATTTTTTTCTGTTGTTATTCAGTTGCTCAGTCATGTCCAACTCTTTCCAACACCATGGACTGCAGCATGCCAGGCTTCCCTGTCCTTCACTATCTCCTCAAGTTTGCTCAAATTCATGTCAATGATGAGCTTGCTCAAACTCAAACTCACTGAAGCCATCCAACCATCTCATCCTCTGTCATCATCTTCTCCTCCTGCCTTCAAGCTTTCCCAGGGTCTTTTCTAATGAGTTGGCTCTTCACATCTGGTGGCCAAAGTATTGGAGCTTCAGCTTCAGCATGAGTCCGTCCAGTGAATATTCAGGATTGATTTCCTTTAGGACTGACTGGTTTGATCTCCCTGCAGTCCAAGGCACTGTCAAGAGTCTTCTCTAACACCACAGTTCAAAAGCATCAACTCTTTGGCGCTCAGTATTCTTTATGGTCCAGTTCTCATATCCATACATGACTACTGAAAAACCATAACTTTGACTACACAGACCTTTGTCGGCAAAGTAATGTCTCTGCTTTTTCATATGCTCTCTAGGTTTTCATAGCTTTTCTTCCAAAGAGCAAGCATCTTTTAATTTCATGGCTGTAGTCACTGTCCTCAGTGATTTTGGAGCCCAAGAAAATAGTCTGTCACTATTTGCATTGTTTCCTCGTCTATTTGCTGTGAAGTGATAGGACCAGATGCCCTGATTTTAGTTTTTTGGATGTTGAGTTTTGAGCCAGCTTTTTCACTCTCCTCTTTCACCTTCATCAAGAGGTTCTCTAGTTCCTTTTCACTTTCTTCCCTAAAGATGGTGTTATCTGAATATCTGAGGTTATTGATATTTCTCCTGGCAATCTTGATTCCAGCTTGTGCTTCATCCAGCCTGGCATTTTGCGTGATGTGCTCTGCACATAAATTAAATAAGCAGGGTGGCAATATATAGCCTTGACACACTCCTTTCCCCATTTTGAACCAGTCTGTTGTTCCATTACATTTTTAGGGATCTTAAAAAAATTTTAATACTACGTTTTACCTTCTGTGTGGATGGTTATGTTATACCGCTTTTAACTTTTATAAAGTTGCTGTTGATGTTCAGTTGCTCAGGCACATCTGACTCTCTGACCTCATGGACTGTAGCAAGCCAGGCTTCTCTGTCCTTCACTATCTCCTTGATTTTGCTCAAAGTCATGTCCATTGAGCTGATAATCCCATCCAGCTGTCTCATCCTGTGTCGTCCCTTTCTCCTTATGCCTTTCTCTTTCCCAGCATCAGGGTCTTTTCCAATAAGTCTGCTCTTTACATCAGATGGCCAAAGTGTTAGAGCTTCAGGATCAGTCCTTCCAGTGAATATTTAGGGTTGATTTCCTTTAGGATTGACTGATTTGATCTTGCTGTTTAAGAGGTTCTCAAGAGTCTTCTCTAGCACCACAGTTTGAAAGCATTAATTCTTTGATGTTCAGCCTTCTTTATGGTCCAGCTCTCACATCTGTACATGTCTACTGGGAAAACCATAACTCTGACTACACAAAGCTTTGTCAGCAAAGTGATTTTTCTGTAGAGGTTACAATGTACATCTTCACAGTTCACTGTCAAATGATATTTAACTACTTCACAAACAGTGAAACCATACTAAAACCATACTACTGTATAATTACACTATGTCCAGTTCTGGTCTTTGGGCTCTTGTTATCTCCTATTTTATAGCTATAACTCACTCTAAATGTAATAATACATTTTAATTGTTTTTGATCTATATAGTCAATGCTGCTGCTGCTAAGTTGCTTCAGTCATGTCTGACTCTGTGCGACCCCATGGACAGCATGGAGACACCAGGCTCCTCTGTCCACAGGATTCTCCAGACAAGAATACTGGAGTGGGTTGCCATTTCCTTCTCCATATAGTCAATAGTCGTTTAAAAAACTTGAGAAAATATAGATATAAAAATAAAGGTCTGAAAAAGGTCTTTCCCATATATACAAATATTTAATCTTTGTGATGCTCTTTATTCTTTCTTGAAATCTGGGATTCCACCTGGTATAATCTCCCTTCAGTATGAAGAACATCTTTCATCAAATCTCTCAGGTTTTGGGTCTCTGAGTGTGTCTTTATTTCATCTGTTTTGAAGGTTATTTTTGCTAGATATAAAATTCTCTGCTTCCATTTTTTTTCTTTTAGTACTTTAAAAAATATGTATTTATTTTTGGCCGCACTGAGTCTTAGTTGCAGCTTGTGGGATATTGGTTGTGGCATGTGGGATCTTGTTGTGATAGGCAAGCTCTTCATTTTTGGTGCACAGGCTTCTCTCTAGTTGTGGTGTGCAGGCTCCAGGGAGGACAGGCTCAATAATTGCAGCTGGCTGGCTCAGTAGTTGCAGCTTGCGGGCTCAGCAGTTGCCAGGTTTGGGCTTAGTTGCCCCACAGCATGTGGGATCTTAGTTACCTTACCAGTGCCTGAACTCATGTCCCCTGAATTAGAGAACAGATTCTTAACCACTGGACCATCAGGGAAGTCCCTCTTTTAGTACTTTAAAGACACCATTTAATTGTTCTCTAGCTTCTGTATTATAGCTTTTGATAAGAAGTCAGCCATCATTTGCGTTCCCTTCCTTTATAGAATGTGCCATTTTGCTCTTTTGCTTTTTTTAGGCTTACTCTTTATCTGTGGTTTTCATAATTTTGACTATAATGTATTTGGTGTGATTTTCTTTATATATATCTTGCTTGGGATTTGCTGACTTGTTAGATCTATGGATTTATGCATTTCATCTATTTTGAAATGATTCAGCTATTTGTTATACTTCAGATATATGACTTGCTCCCGTTTTTCTCTTCTCTCTCTGAGACTTCTTCACATCACTTAATACCAAGTTAACCTCATTGATGTAATAGATGTTAAGTATTCTGATTTTTTTCCTTTTTTTTGTGATTCAATTTGATTAATCTATTGACCTGCTCTTTAATTCACTGATACTTTTCCTCTGTTTATTTCTAGTTTAATAGAAAAAAAACTTAACAAATGAATAACATTTAGCAAATTATTCATTTCTAGTGCTGTATTTTTTTGTTTCTAATTATTCCATCTGGTTTCCATGTATCATTTCTAACATTTTCTGAGGGACATATCTTTGTTGGAATTTACTATCCAACAAATTTACTCTTTCTGCATATTGTCTAACTTTTCAATCAACTTTTAAAAATCATTTTATCATAGTTTCTTTTAAAGTCCCTGTTTAATAATTTCAAGATCTGGATCACTTCTAGTTCTATTTCTATTGATTATTTCACATATTTTTTTCAATTATGAAGCATCTTTTAATGTTTGATTGTATGCTGGGCATTTTGTATGAAAAAGAAACACAAACTCCAGTTAAAAAAAGTTTACTTCTAGAAAAGACCCTGCCTTTTCTTATGTCAGGCCATTAGGGTGGGAGTTGAATCCAAATGGTCTGTAGTTGAGCTCATCTCAAAGTTGAGTGCAGCTTTAGTTTTATTCAGCTTACCACTGATTGCAAATGTTTTGATGGTGGGATCAGAACTTTCTCTCTAGTAGGTCCTGAGTTCTGGGCACTGATGAGATTCCAGGAAACTGCCTGTGACTCAAGGCTAAACCACCAGTTTTGGAGACTAGAGAAACTTCTCATGCTGTAAAGCTTGCATACCTGCTTTTTGGGCCATTGGGGAGCTCACTTTGATCTTCGATCTCACTGTCCTTGCTTTCTGAACTTTGTAAAATCTGCTTTAGCCTTGATGCTCTGCCCCTGGGTATTTTGAAGGGGACGTTTCTACCCCCTTCAAAGTACAGAATGCTTGGAAGGGAGCTTGTCTTAGTGCTCCTGCCCTTCCTCCGGGCCTTGCTGGAGCATCTCTGCTGCCCTGCCTGTCCAGAATTCTTCTGGGGGTTTATCTCAGCTCTCCTGCCCTGCCTAACCCTTGACTCATTTCAGGGAGCAGCTGTCTTTCACTTAAAGTGGAGGCTCCACACGTCTCAGGGGAAACTCTCTCACTTCTTTTCTCACCCATAGTTTTGGTCTACTATCCTTAAATACAGCTGTGAATGTTTGACCATAAAGATGGCTGAGCACCGAAGAACCGATGCTTTCAAACTGTGGTGCTAGAGAAGACTCTTGGGAGTCCCTTGGGCTGCGAGGAGATCAAACCAACCAATCCTAAAGAAAATCAACCTTGAATAGTCTTTGGAAGAACTAATGGTGAAGCTTTAATACTTTGGCTACCTGATGCGAAGAACCAACTCATTGGAAAAAACCCTGATGCTGGGAAGGATTGAAGGCAAAGGGAGAAGGGGGCAATGATAGCATAGTATCAATGACTCAATGGACATGAATTTGAGCAAACTTTGGGAGATAGTGAAGGACAGGGGAGCCTGGTGTGCAGCAGTTAATGGGTCACAAAGAGTCAGACAAAACTTAGCGATTAAACAACAGCAGCAAATTCCTGAGTAGTGGTGAAGACCTGTGAGAAAGTGTTCAAAGATGGGTTTTGCTTTGTGACTAGGACCCTTTGGGATTCTAATGTCATGACAGCCTATAAATGGCCATTCCCAGGTTGGTAGGAATTGGGCTATTTTTTTTCCTTACCTTTTCTATTGCCATTCATCTTCCTGTACTTCTACCAGGGATAAGATCAGTGGTAAATCTCTTCTCTAAAGTAATATTCTCTGAAATTTATTTCATTCAGGTTTATCTGTGTGCTTAACTCACTGAAGAGGTTTTAAAAACTGATTTTATAGCTTATCTGAATTTTTGTTATTTAGATGAGACTGGCATTCTGTGATGACTTTCTGTTTCTGATTTGGAAATAAAATTCCATCCAATTATATTTCATTAATGATATGTATTCCTGCCTTGTTTAAATTATTTATGATAATTTCCTTAGCATAGATTCTAGAAGATAGATACAAGGTTAAATATCTACATATTTTCATGGTTCTTAATGCAATGTGGTCCTATTATTAATACTTAATAAAAAGGTAAGCCATACCAATTTTCAGTGAATGAGAATAAACATTTGACTTCATTAGCTTTGAGCATTATAATTAATTTTATTTTGTTAACTTATTGGGCAAAATATTACCATGGGTTCCACATCTTTAATTTCAAATATTGCACAGGAATCTTCTGTTCACTTTTTAGTGGGACTTACCTTACATGGATACATGACTCCATCAAGTATCAGAATTGTTTGAACAGATATTAATAATGGTTATAGTTTATTGAATGCTTATGAGAAAAAGTGATAATTTGATCCTCAGAGTTACCTGTGAGGAAGATACCACTTGATTACTCCTTATAGAGGGTTTACTCTGTACTGAGAAGGAAATGAAGGCTCTGAGATGCTGGGACAGGATTAAACCCAAGCTGGTTTGAGTCCAAATTCGCAGCCAACCACACAATCTGATATGATTTTTTAAATCATATTTGAACCCAGTTGGTATTGTTATTTGTCTTAGTCAGTGGTTGCTGCTAAAATGCTGCACAAGAAACAATCTCTAAACTCAGAGGTAAAGCAATAGCATTTATTTCCATCGATTTGCAGATCAGCTGCAGCTGTTTTGCTTAAAAATTCCTCAAAAGTCCCCTCTTAATCATTTATTGAAGAAAAATGTGTTGAATACCTCTTATTTCCCAGACTCTCTTTTGGGCTCGAAACAGCAATGAATAAAAAGGACAAAAATTGTACTCTCATGGAGCTTATATTCTAGTGGGGGAAGACAGATAATAAAGACACAAAAAGTAGAAAACACAGTATGGAAGACACTGATAATTTCTACTGAAAGAAAGAAAGCAGGGGAAGAGGGTGGGGTGGATGTCGGGTAGAGGATGGGGTGGACCGTCGGGTAGAGGATGGGGTGGACCGTCGGGTAGAGGACGGGGTGGACCGTCGGGTAGAGGTGGGGGGACCGTCGGGTAGAGGTGGGGTGGACCGTCGGGTAGAGGTGGGGTGGACCGTCGGGTAGAGGTGGGGTGGACCGTCGGGTAGAGGTGGGGTGGATGTCGGGTAGAGGTGGGGTGGGCCGTCATGTAGAGGTGGGGTGGACCGTCGGGTAGAGGATGGGGTGGACCGTCGGGTAGAGGATGGGGTGGACCGTCGGGTAGAGGATGGGGTGGACCGTCGGGTAGAGGATGGGGTGGACCGTCGGGTAGAGGATGGGGTGGACCGTCGGGTAGAGGATGGGGTGGACCGTCGGGTAGAGGACGGGGTGGACCGGCGGGTAGAGGACGGGGTGGACCGGCGGGTAGAGGACGGGGTGGACCGTCGGGTAGAGGTGGGGTGGACCGTCGGGTAGAGGATGGGGTGGACCGTCGGGTAGAGGTGGGGTGGATGTCGGGTAGAGGACGGGGTGGACCGTCGGGTAGAGGACGGGGTGGACCGTCGGGTAGAGGTGGGGTGGACCGTCGGGTAGAGGATGGGGTGGACCGTCGGGTAGAGGTGGGGTGGATGTCGGGTAGAGGACGGGGTGGACCGTCGGGTAGAGGACGGGGTGGACCGTCGGGTAGAGGTGGGGTGGACCGTCGGGTAGAGGATGGGGTGGACCGTCGGGTAGAGGATGGGGTGGACCGTCGGGTAGAGGATGGGGTGGGCCGTCGGGTAGTGGATGGGGTGGACTGTCAGGTAGAGGTGGGAGTTGCTGCTGCAATGTGTTTTCTCCCATTACCCCACTTCTTAGCAGGCTGCCCAGCCCTAGCTTTTCTGTCCATTTTTGTGATGCAGAGCTGTTTAGTTACTGCCTTGTTTCACTGTCTTCTTCTAACTCTGCCCTGGGGGGGTCCTCACATTTCATAACCAAAGCTGCCTATCAAAGTACTTTGCTAAAGAAAATAAATTTTTTTTCTGGAGAGAAATAGTATCTTTCCCTTAGGGGCAGAAGCAATGCAGTCAGTGGTAGTTTTAAATGGCATTTTTTCTCTGTCTCTGGTGATTGAGCGCTCTTTATTTGAAGTTCGGGTCAGAGATGAAGATATGTAGGGAACCTACTCAGAGAAAGCAATGGCACCCCACACCACTACTCTTGCCTGGAAAATCCCGTGGACAGAGGAGCCTGGTGGGCTGCAGTCCACGGGGTCACTAAAGAGTCAGACACGACTGAGTGACTTTACTTTCACTTTTCACTTTCATGCACTGGAGAAGGAAATGGCAACCTACTCCAGTGTTCTTGCCTGGAGAATCCCAGGGATGGGGGAGCCTGGTGGGCTGCCATCTATGGGGTCACACAGAGTTGGACACGACTGAAGCGACTTAGCAGCAGCAGCAGCAGAAGCAGCAGGTAACCTACTGAGGAAAGGAAACTTGTGTTTTGGGAGCACCTATACTGACTCGATGGACGCGAGTCTGAGTGAACTCCAGGAGTTGGTGATGGACAGGGAGGCCTGGCATGCTGCGATTCGTGGGGTCGCAAAGAGTCGGGCATGACTGAGCGACTGAACTGAACTGATTTGGTGTTAGCGAAGATCCCCTGGAGAAGGGAATGACTTCTCACTCCGGTATTCTTGCCTGGAGAATTCCATGGACAGAGGAGCCTGGCAGGCTACAGTCCACTGGGTCGCAAAAAACTAATATATATAAATTAGGTGTTAGACATAGTACAGGCAGATGTTTTTCTAGTAATCCTTGAACTACACATTATCATTCCCATTTTCCTAATGAAATGCACAGGGAAATTAACCTATCCCCAGACACTTGCTGCTGCAGATGCAGGATTCATCCTTAAGTGTGCCCCTGACACCCAGGCCCCGCAAGCACCCTGCTGTTCTTTTGGACTGCGTGTGAGAGATGCTTGTTTTATAACTATTGTGTCTAGACCTGGGATGCTAGCTTTGTGGTCCTAGGTCTCTCTCCCACTTCATTGTTAGTCTGTGTAGTATGGACCCACTGCTGCCTCCAGTAATAGGAGGAGGCAGTCAGGGCTGGGGGAAATGAAAGAGTTCCCAGGACGCCAGAAGAATGAATGAATTCCACTGATCTTGTTTAGTTCCTTATGGGATCATCCATCATGATTTAACAACCTGAAGCCCAGAGTAGCTACAGGTATGTTTCCTGCCCAAAGCCACAGACACAGTATAATTCAGGGCTGAAAAACTGATATATTTTTCTGTTAATATTACCTGTGTCGTGCCCATTGTATAATATTGTATACTGTATCATCACACAGTTTAGACTCTTTTCTTCTCCACTATTTGCTTGTAAGAAGTCTTGCCTTTCTTCATTCTTTTGCGATTCACTAAGAACATTTTCTCTGAATGTAACGTAAGCAGACATTTGTTGAGGACCACTGTGTGCACGACAGACGGGATACAGGGAAGGTCTGGTTTTGTTTTTGTCTTCAGGGAACTTATTCTTCTGTTGCTTTACTCATTTTATTTTTAGATTTTTATGCAATATTTGAAGCAAATGAATATATATGGTATGTAAGCTATAAAGCATATTAATAAAATGATGTGCTTTGCAGGGTATGAAATCACTGCCTAGCTCACTAAAATTATCAAAGCTCCTAGGACTTCCGGAATATTAATCTTCTCTCTCATCCCCATTCCAATTGTATGCAGAAGTCCACGATTCTGTTTTTGTGTTGATCATTCCCTTCCTTTATGATAACACCTCTATCACGAATGTGTTATTTACTATATGCATTTGGTTTTGCTTGCTTTGGAACTTTATAAAACAGCATCATAATATAGGTAATATTTGAGATTTGCCTTTTTTCATTCAATGGTGATTTCTAACATTTACTCCACATTTTCTATGCTTCTTTTCTCTCCCTTTCTTTGAAGTTTTGTTTTATTTTCTTATTATGTTTTCCCCTTATACTTATATTTCCCCTTCTACACATTAAGAATGTCAATTTTCCAAAGCTTAAAACTTTCAAATTGCAAAATTATAATTCTTCAAATTCTAAAATACCAAAGGTTTGAAGTCCCCTTTCTCTTACTTTTCCCTTCAAATTTTACTATGTAGGCCTAACATAATTGAAGATCAATAGACATTTAAACTTCTCCTCCCAAATAATAGAAGGACTTTACAATGTTTTAATGCCAGTGTCTTCCTCCTGACTTAAATGTCGGTATTATCAATTGTTTCCATTTTGTCTGCTTTTGAAACCTCACAAATTGGGATATTATTCTTAGTATTTCATACTGATATAGATAAATGCAGATTTGCCTACAAGTTTAAGAGTTTATTTACTGCCTATTCATCCTTCTTGCCACCTGAAACCTTCCTTTTGAGCCATTTACCTTTTTCCATTTCATTTGGACTTCTTGGAGATTTATTGGTAGTAAAATCTTTCAGCTTTTTGTTTATATGGAAATATCATCTCATACTCTGGGCTCTGGAATCCTTATTTTTATTTATTTATTAAAAATTTTATTGGAAAAATTTTTATTGAAGTATGGTTGATTTATAAAATTGTGTTAGTTTCAGGTGTACAGTAAAGTGAATCAACTATATATATACATAAATATGGAATATATATGCATGGAGAGAGAGATCCTTTTTCAGGCTCTTTCCCATTATGGCTTATCACTGGATATTGAATTGAATATAGTTTCCTGAGCTATACAGTAGGTCCACGTTAACCTATTTTATATACGGTAGTATGTATCCTTTAATCTCAAACTCCTCTCAAATTTATCCCTCTTCCCCGTTCCTTTATGGTAGCCATACATTTGTTTTCTATGTCTGTGAGTCTTCTTCTATCTTGTAAATAAGTTCATTTGTTTCATTTTTCTAAGATTCCATATATAAATGATATAGTGTGATATTTGTCTTTATCAGACTTACTTCACTTAGTATGGTAATTTCTAGGTCCATCCATATTGCTGCAAATGGCATTTCATCTTTTATGGCTGAGTAGTATATATCACATCTTCTTTACATGTTTATTTGTTGATGTCCGCTTAGCTTGCTTCCATGTCTTGGCTATTGTGAATAGTGCTGCTCTGAACATTGGGGTGCATGTATCTTTTCAAATTGGAGTTTCTGTCTTTTCCAAATAAATGCTGGGATTGTTGGACCATATGGTAACTCTATTTTTAGATTTTTTTTTTTCATTTTTGAGTGTTTTCCTTTGACGTGTCTTTTTTTTTTGAAATTTCAAAAGGGAGGGGATAGATATATGTATACCTATGGCTGATTTCATGTTGAGGTTTGACAGAAAACAGCAAGATTCTGCAAAGCAATTATCCTTCTATTTTAGATTTTAAAGGAACCTCCATACTATTCTCCATAGTGGCTGCATCAATTTACATTCCCATCAAGAGTGTAGGAGGGTTCCTTTTTTCTCCATACTCTCTCCAGCATTTGGTATTTGTGGACTTTTTGATGATAGCCATTCTGACTGGTGTGAGGTGGCCAGAATGGCTGTGGGTGTGGGCCTTAGAAAGCATCACTATGAACAAAGCTAGTGGAGGTGATGGAATTCCAGTTAAGCTGTTTCAAATCCTGAAAGATGATGCTTTGAAAGTGCTGTGCTCAATATGCCAGCAAATTTGGAAAACTCAGCAGTGGCCACAGGACTGGAAAAGGTCAGTTTTCATTCCAATTCCAAAGAAAGGCAATGCCAAAGAATGCTCAAACTACCGCACAATTGCACTCATCTCACATGCTAGGAAAGTAATGCTCAAAATTCTCCAAGCCAGGCTTCAGCAATACGTGAACCGTGAACTCCCTGATGTTCAAGCTGGTTTTAGAAAAGGTAGAGGAACCAGAGATCAAATTGCCAACATCCACTGGATCATGGAAAAAGCAAGAGAGTTCCAGAAAAACATCTATTTCTGCTTTATTGACTATGCCAAAGCCTTTGACTGTGTGGATCACAAGAAGCTGTGGAAAATTCTGAAAGAGATGGGAATACCAGACCACCTGACCTGCCTCTTGAGAAATCTGTATGCAGGTCAGGAAGTAACAGTTAGAACTGGACATGGAACAACAGACTGGTTCCAGATAGGAAAAGGAGTACGTCAAGGCTGTATATTGTCACCCTGCTTATTTAACTTATATGCAGAGTACATCCTGAGAAACGCTGGGCTGGAAGAAGCACAAGCTGGAATCAAGATTGCCGGGAGAAGTATCAGTAACCTCAGATATGCAGATGACACCACCCTTATGGCAGAAAGTGAAGAGGAGCTAAAAGGCCTCTTGATGAAAGTGAAAGAGGAGAGTGAAAAAGTTGGCTTAAAGCTCAGCATTCAGAAAACGAAGATCATGGCATCCGGTCCCATCACTTCATGGGAAATAGATGGGGACACAGTGGAAACAGTGTCAGACTTTATTTTTTGGGGCTCCAAAATCACTGCAGATGGTGACTGCAGCCATGAAATTAAAAGACGCTTACTCCTTGGGAAAAAAGTTATGACCAACCTAGATAGTATATTCAAAAGCAGAGACATTACTTTGCCGACTAAGGTCTGTCTAGTCAAGGCTATGGTTTTTCCAGTAGTCATGTATGGATGTGAGAGTTGGACTGTGAAGAAGGCTGAGCGCCAAAGAATTGATGCTTTTGAACTGTGGTGTTGGAGAAGACTCTTGAGAGTCCCTTGGACAGCAAGGAGATCCAACCAGTCCATCCTAAAGGAAATCAGTCCTGAATATTCATTGGAAGGACTGATGCTGAAGCTGAAACTCCAATACTTTGGCCACCTGATGCAAAGAACTGACTCATTGGAAAAGACCCTGATGCTGGGAAAGATTGAAGGCAGGAGGAGAAGGGGATGACAGAGGATGAGATGGTTGGATGGCATCACTGACTCAGTGGATGTGAGTTTGAGTAAATTCCAGGAGTTGGTGATGGACAGGGAAGCCTGCTGTGCTGCAGTCCATGGGGTCGCAAAGAGTGAGACATGACTGAGCGACTGAAGTGAAGATTTATATATTTTATCATTTTTATAAAGTTCTCATTATTTTCACTTTAGATATTGTCTTTCATTTAATGTCTCTGTTTTCTCCTCCTGGCCCTTCAATCAGCCATATATTAAGTAGTCTGTCTCCTTTCTATCCTCTATATAGAAAGCTATACAGAGGTCAAAACTTTTTATAATAGAGAAGCCCATCTTTCTATTTGATAGTTAATAGGTGAACCTCTTTTTAAGAGCTTTTATGGGACTTCCCACGTGGCACTAGTGGTGAAGAACCTGCCTATCAATGCAGGAAACTCAGGTTTGATCCCTGGCTGGGAAGATCCTCCAGAGAAGGGAATGGTAACCCACTCCAATATTCTTGCCTGGAGAATGCCAAGGACAGAGGAGCCTGGAGGGCTGAGTCCATGGGGTCACAAAGAGTAGGACACAACGGAGTGACTAACACACACAGGAGTTTTTATCTCCTTATCTATTTGTGTTGCACTCTGTATAATTCCTTCAGGTGTATCTTCAAGTTTTAATACTTTTTGCTTTCGAGAATTATACAGTCTATTTATAAAGTTTTATTTGGTTTTCCTTCAACTATACCTGATCACTTTTGATAATTTTTATTACTTTCTCATTTTTTCTAATTCTGTATTTTCTTTCTTTTAAATATAATTATTGTACATTACACAGGCTTTCCTAGTAGCTCAGCTGGTAAAGAATCCGCCTGCAATGCAGGAGACCACGATTTGATTCCTGGGTCAGGAAGGTCCACTGGCAAAGAGATTGGCTGCCCACTCCAGTATTCTTGAGCTTCCCTGGTGGCTTAGCTCATAAAGAATCTGCCTGCAGTGCGGGGGGCCTGGGTTCAATCCCCGGGTTGGGAAGATTCCCCTGGGGAAGGGAACAGATACTCACTCCAGTATTCTGGCCTGGAGAATGCTATGGACTGTGTGATCCATGGGGTCGCAAAGAGTTGGACATGAGGAGGGACTTTGTCACTTTATACAATGTACCTGTTGTATATTACGTATCTGGCTGTTTCTTTGTTTCCTGTAGCTGAAGTCAGTAGTGATAAAAGTATGTTGCATCCTTTCCGCTGATCCTCACTTATGGTGGCTTATTTCCTAATGAGTTTGGTGGCCTCTGATTGTGAACTCATAGAGCTTTAATCTTGTAAGGAAATCCTGAGGGCCTAAGTAGAAAATGCTTTCCTGTAGAGAGGATTTGCCTTTCTCTCTGCTGGAGCCTGGAGCGTACCTTGTCTCCCTTTAAAAGAACTGGCCTAATGTGGGATTCTCAGATTCATATGCTTTGCCACAGTCATTGACTGATTTTTATTTTAATAGTACTCATTTCTTATTTTTTTTTTAAGCCGCACACTATCCTGGATGTTCTACAAACATTATTTCTAACCTTCCCAATAATGCTATCACCTATATCGCCGATGGAGCAGTCACCCACATCACTGATGGAGCAGATATCACCCACATCACTGATGGAGCTCAGCAAGGTTGGGAACACTCCCTTTGTTCTGCAGTTGCTTGTCATGTCATCTTTGCTCATCAGTACTCCTGCCCTCCTTGAAATCGTACCTCAAGTACTACCTCTGCAGAGATACATCCTTTAGCCACAGAGCTGAGCTTAGGTTCTCACTCACATGTGTTCTCATAGTAATTTGGACCAGCTGTTAGAGCCCTCAACCCATTTCACAGATGGAAAAAGTTGAGGCCATTTATGGGTATGTGTGGAGGACAGGCCACAAGCTTATATGAGTGTCAGGGAATTACTATTGTCAATATGTGCCCCAAATACCCATCATAAGTCTCTTCCTCACTGGATTGCCCTGTCCTTCAGTTACCTCAGATAAACAATCCTTTAAGTGGAATTTTGTTCAGAGATTACACTTGGAGTGTTTTTAGTGGACCGCTCTGGCTTTTCCTGAGTTTCTTTGGTATTTTACTGACCCATGTTGTTTTGGCATCATATTTAAATAGATCTCCAGAGAATTTGTTTATTTTCACCTCTTTTACATGTTGGTAGAAACAAGCATTTCCATAACACCTCAAGAACAAGTACTGTCACCTATTTATTTATTATTTTCTAAATTAAATAAAAATTGCTTGCGTTGCCATCATCTGAGCTGCCCAGAAGTCTTATATGACAGTATCTGAGCTGTCCTTTGCCATGGGTCATCCCAGAGTCTCAGGGTTTCCTGTGATCCTAACATCGTACTCAGTGGTACTTATCAGGCACGACTGCTCTGCGTTGCCCTGCAACCTGGTACCTGTTAGAGTAACCTCTCTCCCTCAGGTCCACATTTGACTCACTTCACTGGGCTCTCTGCCAGCTACAATTCTTGGAACGAGGAGTTGTTCATCCCCTGAACCTTCTTTTCCAGGGATTCTCCCCTCAAGAGGTCTTGGTGTGTGTGTCCACTCACCTTGGGTTCCACAACTCCTGTGCCTTTCTCAGGGACAGGAAGTTAGGAAGATCAGCTCAGGGCCAGACCATTTTTATTTAAGTCTCTGAAAGAGAAAAAGAACTTAATTTGATTCCCTTTCCTGGACAATAGATTTACTGCCTCTTAAATGTTTTAACAACATGCAATGGGAAAGGAAAGGCTAGACCTTAAATCAACAAAGAAGGCAGTCATCCTTTGTGGCAGTGAGTACTAATTACCCCTGGCATTCGTTTTCTCCGTATTCTTCTTAGTAATAGAACCTCCCAAGCCGTAGTTGAGTACATGCCATCCAGGTCAAGGCTCCATTTCCCAACTTCTTTTGAAACTGTGTGTGGGCATGTGGCAAAGTTATGACCCATGGAATGTAAGCAGAAGCGATATGCACAACTTCAAGTCACATCATTTGAAAGGAAGATACTTGCATCCCAGGGGCGTCCCTGGTGGTCCAGTGGTTAAGACTCCACACTCTTAACACAAGGGGCCCAGATTTGATCCTTGGCCAGGAAACTAGATCCTGTATGCTGCAACTAAGACCCAGCACAGACAAAAAAAAAGAAAAAAAAAAAAGCTTGCATTCCATCCATCCCACCTTTTGCAGGCTGGGATTTGATGGGTTTCTGGTAAGCCTGTTTCAGACAATCATGTGGATGAGAACAATACTCCAGAAGAAAGAAGGACAGTAAGATTGAAGAAACTTGAGTCTGTCGATAATTGTAAAGGGCAGAAGAATGATGACAGCCCCAGATGATTTACCTCTGAACTCACTTGTGAAAGAGAAGGGGATTCCTGTCCTATTTGAGTCACTTTATTTTGGGGTCTCTTATTCCAGCAACCCAGTTAGTATCCCAACTATTATACATCCTCTCTAGTCACTGGGGTGGAGAACATACAACCTCTTGTCTCCCCAATGAGCCAACCTCCTTAAGGCAAATAAGAGGGAATTTCACACACCTCTCCTGATAAAGCAGTAACAAGCAAAACACAAGTGGGACACTTAACTGAATGTTATTTTGGGTTCAGAAAGCTTTTTATCAAATGAAAGGAGGAAGAAGGAGCTCAAGTGATCATAATCACAAGTGTACAGAAGGCAAAATCATTTGGAGAGCCGCCTTGTGTGGCGGGGAGAGTATGGGCTTTGGAGCCAGAGATTTCAGGGTTCACATCCTGTCTCTACCACTTATTTATATAAGTTGCTACTTCATGATATGTAAGATGGGACTTGCAGAGCATACATTATGTGCTTATTGTAGGAATTATACAAGATACTATATTTAAAGATCTTGGCCACAAGGGCTGTTAAAAATTAGGTGCTAAATAAAAGTGAGTTTCCTTCTGTCCTTTTAATCACTGTACCAGGCTGAGTCTGTAAGACTCTACATGAATGAACACATCTTTACCACTTCATGTTCATCTTGGGCCACCTTTCCCTTGCCATGGCTTTGTATGACTCTCCAGGCCCATTACTAGCTTCTTTTCAATACTGTGATGGCTCCAGTTCTTTCCTGCCCCTAAGTCTCTGCACTTTCTTTTCCTTCCAGTTGTAACCTCTTCTTACTTAGAGAGGCCCCCTCCTAAGGCCACTGTATCTAAAATAGCCCCTTGCCCCTTGTGGCAGGCAGGATAACAGCCCCCTACAGATGCCTCCTTCCAGTCCCTGTAACTTGTGACTATGTTGGGCTACATGGCAAATGGGAATTAAAGTTGCAGATAGAATCAAGGCTATTAATCTCCCTAAAGTAGAGAGAATGTTTCAGAATATCTGAGTGGGGGGAATGTAATCAAAAGAGATCTTAAGAGTGGAAGAGGAAGACAGAGAAAGAGAGTCAGAAAAAAGAAGTGTGACTGGAAGCAGAAACAGAGAGATGCTGTTACTGCTTTTGAAGATAGAGGGGGCATCCACAAGGGATGCTGGTGGCCTCTTGAGGGTGAGAAAGGCAGAGGAATGAATTATCTCCAAGAGTCCCCAGAAGGAATACAGTTCAGCCAACACCTTAATTTTACCCTTTGCTAGACTTCTGACATACAGACCTATAATAAACTTGTGTTGTTTTAAGCCACTACCCCTTTGTTATCACTTGTTAGAGCAGCCATAGAAAGCTAAAACCACCATATTCCAGTCCAGCCTTAGCCCTCTAACACATCATCCACTTTACTTCCATCCCAGCACTCATCACAATCTGTGACCTTCTTGTTGAACTGCCCATTGGAAGACTTGCAGTCGAACATGTGTTTTATGAAGGCAGAAATGTACTTGATCTCATTTACCAAAACACCGAATAGGTTCAATATTTGTTAAAGGAATGCATGAATGAAAAAAAAAAAGCAGTTTCCTCATCCATAGGGTTTCTTGTTTCAGGAAGGATATTTAGCATTTCTGAGAGTGCACAAAAAAAATTTGCAGGTGATGGTGAAGGGGGCCACGTGACAGAGTGGCAGGAAAGGCAGATATGGAATTCTGACTGCCTGTCAAGCCAAGTCCTAAAATTTAAGTTCCTTTTTAAGGGTGAGACAGGATGGAGGAGATTGTGAAAGTGTTCATCACTCAGTCATGTCTGGTTCTTTTCGACCCTATGGACTATAGCCCACTAGGTTCCTCTGCTCATGGAATTCTCCAGGCAAGAATACTGGAGTGGATAGCCATTTCCTCCTCCAGGGGATCTTCCCAACCCAAGGACTGAACCCAGGTCTCATGCATTACAGCTGGATTCTTCACCATCTGAGCCACGCAGGAAGCCCATAGAGGAGATCAAGTCCAGTCTATTTTTAAAGCTGTTTTCCAGCCTACTTTTAATCAGCTGTGAGTCTTTAGTGACCATCGGGAGGGCATCTGAAGGTCCCATGTGCTGCCTTTTCTCAGGAAAATTCAGTGTGGGACACCCCAAGTTATAGCTAGTGTCAGCAACACTTCTGCTCATTCACAGCGAGGCCTGGGGCCCTCTGCTGTTGTAGGAGTGAGTGTTTGTTTAATTAGGGTGCCGAATACAGCCTCATCTGGTGGCAGATGTTGCCGTGTGTAATATAATAAATAAAAGTCTTTATAGGGCCCAGCAGGCAGTGGAGCCTTCGGTTAGCAGATGGCGAAATATTAAACTGGCAGAGCAATAACTTCACCGCCGGAATCAGCTGGTCCCTGCCCAGATTTGCTCCGACATGAATCAACTTCATATAGGATGCGTCACTCAGCTGCAGATTCATACCCTCACCTGCCCTCCCTCCCTTTCCCTGCCAGCACCATCCTTTCCTTGGCATCCCATTACTAAAGTCAGCCTCCTGGGGAGTGGAATCGTGCAACCCCATTAGCTGGTCGATGAGAGGAGCTGGCTGGGCTGGACCGTAGGGTTCCTTTATGGGGGAAGGAAACGCAGTAAAGCTGGTGGATGTCCTCCGGAGCCAGTTTCTGCTTGGATCCCAATTAACCAGACAGTATGTTACCTGGCCCCCCAGACCCTCGTGGTGCAGGCGGGTAATCCCACTTGGTGCCAGGGCACTTCCTATTTAGAATGGGAGGGACAGGGGAACGGCTAAATTAGTTCAGGGGGACTCCAGTAAACTGGAGAGAACTGGCCTTTTTGCTCTCGAAAGGGATTGCTGCTGCTGCTGCTATCACTGCTCAGGGGGCACAAAGAGGGTCACTGGACTTGTTTACCAAACACTGGCTTATACTACTCTTGTTTATGGAGGGCTCGCTGAGTGCCAGCTGGGACTCTGCACATGGGCTTTGCAGGAGCAGTACTGCTCCATCTTCACCTTAACCCTTCGAGGCAGTAATAACAGACCCTTCTAGCACTTCCTGTGTGTCAGGACTATTCTAGAAGTCTCATGTGCCTTAATCCACTTAAACCTCCCAACACTAAGCCTTAACTAAACCCATTTCTCACCTGGGAAAATGGAGGCTCTGAGAGTGAGGTGAGATGATTTATTCAAGATCCCAGGGCTGGAGTCAAGGTTAGTGCAATTGCTAAGAACATCACCTCCCAATTTAGGCAGGGTTGGGTGGTGTCCCAGCTCTGATATCTACTCACCATGGGATCTTTTTTTTTTTTGGCTTCTCTGGGTCTTCCTTGCAGCATGAGGGCTTTTCTAGTTGTGGCCTGTGGGCTTTGTTGCCCCAAAGTGTGTGGGATCTTAGTTCCTCAACCACGGATGGAACCCACGTCTTCTGCATTGGAAGGCAGATTCTCAACCAGTGGACCCATGCAGAAGACGTGGGTTCAATCCCTGGTCAAGGAACTAAGATCCCACGTGTTGTGGGGCAACTAAGCCCATGAGCTAGAAAAGCCCTTAAAAAAAATCCCATGGCTAGTAGATAGGGCTCACCCAACCCTGTCTAAATTGGGAGGTGGTGTTCTTAGCAGTTGCACTGACCTTGACTCCTGCAGACTTAAGAGTAAACTTTGACAGAAGATGGTGGATATATAGACAAAATACTACGCAGAACACAAGGTGAATTACAGTGGGAAGGAGGACGTGTGTTGCCATTTCCTAAAATAAACTTGACTGCTCTTGGACAGGTGTTTGAAAGGCCTTCTCTCCTTTAATACTTATGGCAACCCTTTGAGGCAGCAATTAGTATAATCTAGTGTTACTGATGAGGAAATTAGGATGAGAAAGGTGACCCAACTTGCTCAAGGTTGCACAGCCAGTCAGGACAGGGGCCTGGATTGAGGCCGAAGCTGTCTGAACAAAGCTCCTGCCTTATTCACTCCAGGTTTTCCAAGGGCTTCTTGGAAGAGGATTTTGGAGATCTGAAGAATTTAAATAATTGGAAATGAGGGAAAGGCATTTCAGGCGGAGGGAACAGCATGAGCAAAGGCCTCGCCAGTGTGGACAGTAGGGTGTGTCTCTGTGTGTGTGTGTGTGTGTGTGTGTGTGTGAGTATAAGTGGAGGGTGGGGAAATGAGGCCAATTGCTGGAGACAGGCAACCATAATCCTACTGGGTTTATTTCCGCACAGTCACTGACACAGACATACACAACGCATGCAGCTGTCTCTATGAAATGTTTATATAATTGAAATCACATTGAATATATAATTTCACATGATAGTTTCCCATCCTCATAAAATCAGTACCAATTTCTCACCTCATTGAACCTCTTTGTACCACATCTTTATCCATTCCTCTGTTGATGGACATTTAGGTTGCTTCCACGTCCTGGCTGTTGTAAATAGTGCTGCAGTGAACATTAGGGTGCATGTGCTTTCTGAATTATGGTTTTCTCCGGATATATGCCCAGGAGTGGGATTGCTGGTCATATGGTAGCTCTATTTTTAGTTTTTTAAAGGAAACTCCATACTGTTCTCCATAGTGGCTGTATCTGTTAATAAAGGCTGCCTCTGAGGGTGAGCTCTTTTTCCTTCCTGGCATCTTTCTGTATTTTCCATATGTTCAATAATGAGAATTTAAAAAAAAATTATCTATGTTTTTAGCTGTGCCGGGTCTTTGTTACGCACGGGCTTTTTCCTAGTTGCAGAGTGTGGGCTTCCCGTTGCCATGCTTTCTCTTGTGCAGCACAGGCGCTACAGTGCATGGACTTCAGGGTCTGCAGCTTTCGGGCGGTAGAGCACAGGCTTAGCAGCTGGTTCATGAGTTTAGTTGCTCTGCGGCATCAAGATCAGGGATTGAATCTGTGTCTCCTGCATTGGCAGGCAGATTCTCCACCCATGAGCCACCGGGGAAGCCCAGTGATGAATTTTTATAATGAAAAAATTTTGCATAGCTATATAATATTCTGAGGTATGAATTTCCATAGTTTATTTAATTGTTGCCCTATTGAAGACCTTTGGGTAATTTCTCTATTTTTATAAGTATAAATAATGCTGCATTAAATATTCATTTATTTGTTCAACATGTATCTCAAAGTCTATGATGCACCGTGTGTCATGGTGCATTTATCTGCTCATGTTATTTAATGCCCATCATTTTACGTATGAGGAAACTGAAAAACAAAGACATCACGAAGCTGGTTGGGGGCAGAGGTGAGTTTGTACATTCAGGTCTTTCAATTCTGAGGCTTTATCTTGATCAGACTCCCTCCCCCAAACATCTAGTCCTCCTTTTTTACAGAATGGTGGCAAACCCGGGAGTCACTTTGGGTGTACCCAGTCACAGATCACCTCCCCCTCTCCTGTCCCCAACCCCTGAACTTTAGTAGCCATAATTGACGTGGAACATTGTGTAAGTTTAACGTGTACGATGTATTTGTGCATGTATACATTTGTGATACATGTGACAAATTTGATACATGTATATATTGTGGAATGATTACAATAATTTTAGTGAGCACCTCCATACTTCACATAGTTTACCTTTTTTGTTGTTTTGGTGGGTGAGACCACTAGGATTTACTCTCTTAGCATCCTACAATAGAGTACTGCCAACTACAGTCACCATGCTGCACATTAGATCCCCAGAACTTCTCCATCATGTAACTGGAAGTTTGTTCCCTTGCCCAACATCTCCCCATTTTTTCCGCCTCTTATGCTTGCGTGCTAAGTCACTTCAGTCGTGTCCGACTCTTTGCAACCCTATGGACTGTAGCCCACTAGACTCCTCTGTCTGTGGAATTTTCCAAGAAGTGGGTTCCTGGAAAAATTTTCCATGGAATGGGTTCCCATGCGGGCCTCAGGGTATCTTCCCGACCCAGGGGTCGAACCTGCATCTCGTGTCTCCTGCACTGGCAGGTGGATTCTTTACCACTAGTGCCACCTGGCAGGCCCCCCTCCACCTCCGAGCCACTGGCAACCTCCATTCTATTCTCTGGTGCTATGAATCTGGTCTCATTTTAGGTTTAGAGTTTTAAATTTTTAAAAGCCT
This sequence comes from Capricornis sumatraensis, assembly GCF_032405125.1. NCBI lineage: Eukaryota > Metazoa > Chordata > Mammalia > Artiodactyla > Bovidae > Capricornis > Capricornis sumatraensis. Next base: position 27,342,110 of record NC_091071.1, on the reverse strand, counting down.
TTTTAGACTTATAACCAAGGTCGTATGGTATTTGTCTTTCTGTGTCTGGCTTATTCCACTTAACGTGATGTCCTCCAGGTTCATCCATGTTGTTGCAAGTGGCGGGATTTCCTTTTTGCTTATGACTGCATACTATTCCGCTGTGTGTGTGTGTGTGTGTGTGTGTGTGTGTGTGCCACTTTTTCTTTATCCATCCATCTCTTGATGGATACTTGGCTTATTTCCATGTCTTGGCTGTTGTGAATAATGCTACCATGAACATGGGGCTGCAGATACCTTTTTGAGATCCTGTTTTTGTTTCTTTTGGATCATATGGTAGTTCCTTTAGACATATTTTGAGGAACCTTCAAACTGCACCTCCATTGTGGCTGCACCAATTTACATTCCCACCAACAGTATAGGAGGGCTCCCTCTTCTCCACACCCTCTCCAACACTCGTGATCTCTTGTCTTTTGGATAATAGCCATTCTCACTGGTGTGAGGTGGCAGAAGATCTCTTTTGATGGTGTGTGATACAGTAACTACCTGTTCCCTGCCTTAATACCTGGGGCCTCCTTCCTGTATATGCACCAGCAGGTATATATACATTTCAGAGTCTGTACCCTTAAAAAGTGACACATGTCCTCATGGGAAGTTGTTCTCCTTCTGCCTGATATATTTCTGGTGTTCCCATCCTAGGTGTGGCTTTGTGACATGACTGTATTTCAAGCTTGGTGCCATTTGAGATGAAATGTTTGAAGCCCAGCTCAAAATGTCACCTCTTCTCTGAAGTTTCCCAGATGCCCTCAGACAAAGTTCAGAGCTCTCTTTATGTTTCCTGAGTGCTTCGTTTATGGCCCCATTAAGGATCATGCCTCACTATACCATGGCTATTTATGCACCTCCTGTTTCATCTCCTAGATGATTAGCTCTCTAAGGTTAGGAGCTATCTGTTATCCACTTCACTACCTCGTCCTTTTGCTTCTGGTTTTCAATCCAGTCACTTCCCTCCCTCTCCATCGCTACTACCTGAGCCCATGCTATCCAGTCTCTCCCCCAAACCACTGTGTCAGTGTCTGAATGAGCCTCCTGGCTTCTGCTCAGTGCCCCTTATGATCCATTTTCTACACAGCAGTGAATGGGATCCTTTGAAATTCCAAATCTGATGTGTCAGACACCCCAACAAGGTCCAGCCCCTGTCTGCCCATCTGACAACATTCCTCTTACCTCTCTCCCTTATTTCCTGGGTTCTACTCTCTCTGATCCCTCCCAAATTACTTTAAAAAAGAATCACATCATTCTGTGCACTAGTTTGCATCATTGCCCAGCGTGTGTTCACTTCCTTCCTTTTACAGTTGTGGGTGGAGTTCATTTCCTTAGCCCATAACTTTGGGCTTGGCCATATGGCTCATTTTGGCCAACTGGATATTAGTAGGTGTGACATGAGCGAAAGCTTGAAATATAGCAGAGCTGTGGGCTTGCACACTTCACTTCTGCCATGGCCATGGGAACAGCTTGCCCTGGGTGACCTCCTGGTCCCGGAAGAAGGGGAGTTTTCTGGAGCACACCTGAGCTGAACAGGCTTGGCTTGGAGCCAAGCCCCGCCTGGATCAGCCAGACCCAGGTCGAACCATGGATGCACGAGCAGGATTTCACACTTGTCACCGGAAGCCACTGGTTGTATGCTGCATGGCACAGCTGTGGCAAAGTGGATCAATGCATCCTATTGTATTACTTTCGAAATTCTGTCTTTTTTTATTGGGGCTCAGTTTCCACGAGAAAAGAGACAATATCCGTCTTGCTCACCCTGTGACATCAGCATGTAGCATACAGTAGATGCCAAATAAATGCTTATTGAATGACTGGCTACCCCAGGATGCTTACTTAGCACAATGCCTATACCCATCAGTGTTTGATTCTGAATGGAATCCTCAAACCATCCAAATGACTTTGTGTTGCATCCCAACAAATATATCTTTAAACTCAAGCTGGCACATGGGTCAAAAATGGCTAGCTGCGACACTTCTGTCTCCTGTTCCGCTCTTCACCACGAGAAAGACCCTCCTTGTGAGGTTACACACACTGAAACCAGATGATGTGTCAACACAGTAATTTAAACCGTGTGTCTGTACTTGCTTAAAGATGAACTCGTTGGGAAGAAAAATGAGAAAAAGGCTTGTGACCATCCAACAGAGGCCTCGGATAAGGGCATCAATTTCAGTTCTTGGCAGGTCCAGCACACATAATAAAAGAGAACTGCTGAGGTCAGCAGCCAAGAGAAGCCACACTTCTTATTTTCACAAACACGGTTTTGGGATGGTAATCATATCTATTAGCAAGGGTGACACCACCGTGGGCCTGGCAGAAAAATGAGCTCGCCCACATTGCAAAATGAGCAAAGTGGAGATCGATAAATCATAAAATTAGTTGAGACATCATCTATCTTCTGTGGCTTTCCCTTTATTCCCGCCATGGTCCCTCAGGACACTAATTCATTTATTGCATTTTATCGTTGGGAAAACATGTCAAGGTTTGGAGGCTGCTTTCTGTTAGGGGAGCAGGGGCAATAATGTGTGTCATTAATTAGGCAAGATTGGGAGTTCCAATCCAAACTCTGGTCTCCACTGACTTCCATAAATTGAGTTTTAGGACTACGTCTGTGTCTTGTATTACTTCATCAAAAAGGAGTGTTATTGAAATCTGCCTGGAGAGTGGGGAGAGAGAGGAACATGTCTGCTCACTCTGAAGAAGCAATACATTTAGGGGCAAACCAGGTGACAAGCCAGATGCAATCTGAGTTGTCTAAAGACGCATCCTGTTATCTGCACGTCATTGAAGTAGACATGGGAATCTGGAGGATACGGAGCTTGAAGTGCCGGTGTATGTCATCTAGTGGCCATATTCTTGATTCTGAGACTCGCACTGAGCAGATTTTTAAGGTTTCTAAAATCCCGACGCGTTTTTCAGTTGGTATGTGCATTGAATGTAGGATTATTACTTCATCAGAGGAATCCTAGATTCAAGGTAGTTATTAGACTGAGTGCTTCAATTACTGATTGAAGCATATTAACCACTTGAAAGTGAAAGTTGTTCAGTTGTGTCCGACTCTTTGCAACCCCACGGACTGTATAGTTCATGGAATTCTCCAGGCCAGAATACTGGAGTGGGTAGCCTTTCCCTTCTCCAGGGGATCTTCCCAACCCAGGGATAGAACCCAGGTCTCCCACATTACAGGCAGATTCTTTACCAGCTGTGCCATACGGGAAGCCCAAGAATACTGGAGTGGGTAGCTTATCCCTTCTCCAGTGGATCTTCCCGACCCAGGAATCAAACCAAGGTCTCTTGCATTGCAGGTCGATTCTTTACCAACTAAGCTATCAGGGAGGCCACTAAAAGTGATAATGAAAGTCACTCAGTCATGCCCGACTCTTTGCGACCCCATGGACTGTATAGTCCATGGAATTCTCCAGACCAGAATACTGGAGTGGGTAGCCTTTCCCTTCTCCAGGGAATTAACGACTTAGTGGCTTAATAAACTTATTATTGCTATGATTCTGGTGGTTGGTTTGGCTTAGCTGGCAAGATTTCTGGTCTACGTGACATAAGTTAGAGCTTCAACCACATGGGAACTCAACTTGGCTGGAGCACCCACGTGGCTCGCTCACAGAGCTGTTACATGGGAGCTCGACCAAGGAGCCTCACTTCCCCTCCATGTGTCTTCTCTGAGTGGATTGGACTTCTCTCAGCATGGCAACTGGTTTTAATGGGCAGGACGTGAGAGTTGCCAGTCCTCTTCAGGCTCGGAAGACTTGGCATGTCACTTCATCACATTCCGTTGCTTGACCTGATTGTAAGTCCAGCCCAGGCTAACGGAGAGGGGAAATAGCTGCCTCCTTCCTGTGATGAGTGCATGAATGTTGGGGGCCACTTTTGGAAATGGGAGCCCAGCAGACTCTGGTGTGAACTCTCGTATAGATCCATCTTGTTGTGGTCCTTTTGTGAATCAAAACAACACTTCTCCTTTCTTCCGTTTGCAAGGAATCTGGGCTGGGCTAAGCAAGAAAGATGTTTTCGTTAGAAAGGAAAGGGCTTGTGCTCTAAAGAAAGGAGTGGCCAATGGTTTCCAAAAGCTCATATTAAGCTTTTCTGGCTTCTTGATGTTAATGGAGCTTACAAAATGTGACAGGTTTTCATTCTTTACCCCCAACCCCACCAAAGGTATAGACTCTCCCATCTGAGTAAATTCCACCACCATCCATCCACTCAGTTGCTCAGGTCCTGAACCCTGTAGTCATCCTTGCCTTTTTCTTTCTCCGATATCCCACCTCTGATTCACAGCAAATGGCTGAGATACACCCACAAGCCTTCTATCTATTTCTGGCCACCTTCAGGGCTATGCCCTAAGCTGAGGCACTGTCCCATCTCCCTTGGACTGCTCCAGCAGCCTTTGTAACTGGTCCTCCTGCTTTATCTCTTGCCCTATTCCACCTGTTCTCCATATAACAGTGAGAGTGATCTTTAGGCTAAACAATCAGATGATGTCACCTGTCAGCTTACAGCTCCTCAGAGGCTGCCCTTTGTACTCAGAACAAAACCCAAACCACTTGCCCTGGTCCACAAAGGCCTTTGTGAGCCGAGCCTTGCCTGCCTCTCTCCACTCACCCTTCTGCTTGTCCCCTGCTCTGCCCGTGGCCTCCCTCTTCCTGCTCTTTTAGCATGCTATGGCCATTTATTTGTGGCCTTTGCACCTTCAATTTACCCTTAAAAGTGTCAGATTCCAGGGATGCATCATGGACAGATGTTGCTCTGATGGAGATTTCAGAGATGGAAAACAGCAGACAAGTCAACACATGGATAAATAAGAGACAGTGAGTGATATGATGGTAAGTAAAGCAAAGTTGGTGATGGACAAGGAGGCCTGGCGTGCTGCGGTTCATGGGGTCGCAAAGAGTGGGACACAACTGAGCAACTGAACTGAAAGTAAAGGGATGGAGAGTGATGGGAGGGGGTGTGGAAAGGCCTCTCTGAGGTAGTAGCTTTGAGCAAAGACCTGAATAATGAGCCAAGTGGATATCTGGGGACAAATGGGGCAGAGGAAGGGGTTGATTCAGAGGCTCCAAGGTGGGCAGATAGCTGTAGGACTTGGAAATGGTGACTAACCGTAAAACACACTGCAGTGGAAGTAGGTAGTTAAATATGAAAGTCACACAGCTGAGGGTGTGATGAGTTCTCTGTGGGATTTCCACGAGGAGGGGCTTCCTTTTAGGGAAGAACTCTGAGATAGCTTGTTCAAAGGGATTGTTTGCTCACTGAATGGACAGGGTCCGCCCTCAGCTTTTCTTCTTCTCTGCACGCAGCCTGTTGGCATTAGATTCAGCACTCGAGGCTCTGCCAACGTGATTTCCCCTGGAAGAGGAGAGTCCTATTAAAAAGGCAAACTGCAGTCCTGCTGATGATGACATTTTTGTATCCCTGTTGACCCTTCCAGGGGGTAGGAGAACTGCAAGTTCCCATTCTGGTCTTTTATTCATGTTTCACTCCCCCCCTGCCCAGCATGAAGGTCCATCAGCAAGCTTCTGAGATGTGGGCTCAGCTGGACTCTGATTTTAATCCCACTATGATTTTTGTGGCTGTAGGATTTTGGTGAGGAGTTGCTAAAACCTGGCCTGCATAAGGGTCTGTGGTGAGGGCTCTCAGATTTGGGCTAATTATGTCCAGTATTAGGCTCCCCAGGTGGCTCAGATGGTAAAGAATCCACCTGCAATGCTGGAGACCCGGGTTCAATCCATGGTTGGGAAGATTGCCTGGAGGAGGGCATGGAGTATTCTCACTCCAGTATTCTTGCCTGGAGAATCCCATGGACAGAAGAGCCTGGAGGGCCACAGTCCATGGGGTCGCAGAGTTGAACGTGACTGAAGTGACTTAGCACACACAGCACACAAATACACTTTAGTAGGGCTCTTGTTTCCTTGTTATTTTCAAATTTTGATTTATTTTTATACCATGTATAGCATTTACATCATTCCAAACTGAGACTGGTATTAAAAAGGTATCCTGAGAACATTGCGGGTACAAACAGTGCGTGCTGGTGTGTGGTTGCCCTGGGCGGACCAGGTGGGTGTCCTATCACTGATATTGTTTAGTGGTGTCTGTACACAGTGAGGATAAAAAGCAGATGACTTTTAGTTGCTTCCCCCTCCTCATTTCATATTGCTCATTCATTCACGTGCCATTCAATGTATCTCATATATTAAAAAATAATAAACCTTGTATTTTGGAATAGTTTTGGTTGCACAGAAAAGTTGTAAAGATAGCACAGAAAATTCCTGTACTTATCCTTTATCCAGTTTCCTGTAACAGTAGCATCAAACTCTGGGAGATAGTGGAAGGACAGGGAAGCCTAGCGTGTTGCAGTCCATGGGCTCACAAGGAGTCCGACACAACTGAGCGACTGAACAACAGCAAGAATAAGCACAGACAGTGCGTCTCATTGACTGCACCTGGTGGGGTGGGGCTCTCCCCCCTCCCCCCTCCCCTCCCCCTCTCCCTCCCCCTCACCCCCCCCCCTCCCTCCCCCTCCCCCTCCCCCCTCCCCCTCCCCCCTCTCACACTCCTCCTTGCCTGGCTCTTCCTTCCAGTCTTTGCCTCAGAGAAGTCCCACTTCCGTTCTTGTGACCTCTATACTTCTCACCCCACCCAAGGGAACCGTTTCCTAATGGTCTGTTTCGTTTTGCTAATATAAACAAATATATAATCTCATCTCTTTGCCGTACGAAACTATATACTACTGCTTTTCTGAACCTTGCTAATTTCATTTTAAAGAGGTAAATTAGAGACCACTCCATACTGGCCATAAAGATCTTCCTCATCCTTTTAGTATGACTTCATGGCACTCTATTGAGTGGAGGTACCATGGTTTAGTCATCCACTTCCCTAATGATAGACATTTGGGTTGTTTCTATTATTGGGTATCACAATACTGTAGTGAATCAGTTGTGGTTCTCTTAGCCAAATGATGAGACCAGGAGGGGGAAAAAATAGTACTCATTTGAAAATCCGTAAAGAATGGAACTGAAGTACTTCTTCTATGGAAACCCAAGGATCCCTAAGACTGACCTTTCCTCTTCCTTATGAGATTGCCCCTCTGTAATGGCCTTGGCTGTGAGACAGACTTTGATGATGTAGCCTTGGTGATAAGCAAGGGATCCTGTAGAAGAGCGATCAAGATTTTGCATTTACACTTGCTTCGCAACAGTTGCTGGTGAAAAAATTATGCCAGCTCAGGAAATGAACTCCAGTCAATAAGGCCTTCGGTGCACACATTCTCTTGGAATAATTTATTAACTCCCTGCAGACCTTGCGGTCAGGCACAATTAGAATCTTCTCCCACAGTGGCTGCGTGCCATTTAACAGGCTGAAGCTATGGCCGGCAACGTGGAATTGATGAGACCCAGGGGACATCCGTGAATGGAGGTGGGTGAAGATGAGCTGGAGGAGACAGCTTGATGTAGGGGAAGGAGCCAGGACTGTGTAGGCGGACAGACTTGGGTTCAAATCTTTGCTCATTCTTTAACTGGAGTCCTTTGGGCAAGTCACTTTGAGATTCAGTTACTCCATCCATTGCATGGGGTAAGGGTTGCTGTGAGGTTTCAGTGAGCTAAAACATGTAAAGTGCTTAGCTCAGTGTGCACAATAAAGGACAGGTAGTTAGTGTGGGAAGAAAATTCACCCCCCTGCAGTAGAAACATGGAACCATTTTTTCAGCCCTATTTTCAGCTGTGTGTGTTAAATCTCTACCCTGCTGGGTGGCAGATCCCTTAACTTTCTGATAACTTTCAGCTATGAAAAATCTCAGTCAGGTCCAAGTTAAACCTCTGGTTTCAGATCTAATGGGATGTTCTCTTCCTTCCCACATGGCAGGGGCCTGAAGATGAGGGGGGAGGGAGTGGGAGAGGAGAATATCCATTACTTAACTTGGCTAGGCTTAGCATTGGTGGCACTCTGACCTGGCATCAGCCAGAGGGCCACCAGGTCTCTCTGTGGCTCAAGGTTTGTGCAAACTCAGTGGCCCTGTCATTGGTGATGGGCTTGGTCCCAACTTCACCTGTATCCTGTCACTGAGGTCCCTAAGAGGGGGCTTGCCCTGCACCCTTTCGCTCCTTTCAATCATCAAACTCAGAGGCTTGAGGCCTCTCCGCTCCCTTTGGCTTCTCCTGTACAGAGTCAAGAGGGCTCTGAGAACAGAGTGAGAGGTGGTTACTTTGCCTGCTTTCCTAGGAATCCTCACTTGATGTTGCTCCAGTGACAGCACTGGAGGGATCTTGTGGTTTCGCATCTCAAAGGCAGGGACATTGGCCCCCTTTCTTATAAGTCACTCATCCCTGGCTCCAGGGTAGGTGACCATATAATTTATTGCTCAAATTTGGGCACTTCTGCATATGAAAGGGAGTGGGGATTTATTAATTGTTGTGCTAAGACAACAGCTCTAAGTTGGGACCATTCCAGGCAAACCTGGGATGCGTGATGAGCCTCTCTGGGAGCAATTTCTCTTGGAGGTCTTCTCCCCTGAGCTAGGAGCCAGCTGTGTGACATAGCCATCAATTCCAGAGCCATAGGAAAATTCCTGCTTGATGTCCTGTTACAGCTGCCATGGTAACAAAGTAGGTGGTGGTGGTGAGGATTCAGTGAGAGAGCTTAGCACAGTGGCCAGCACACTGTGGATAGGTGCTTAAAGTAGGTCCTCTTGCCTCTGCTCCCCACTCTACCCCTTGGATGCTCCATCTGATCAGTTCACTCTGAATTCAAAACCAAATGATAATAGCTCACATTCATTAAACACACACTGTGTGCCAGGAGCTGTGCTAAGTACCTTACACACCTTCCCTTTTCCAATCCAAACAACAACCCTAAGATAGGTAAGTATTATTATGTCTATTGTACAGTTAAGACGGCAAAGGCTCAGAGAAGTTAAATGCTTCCCCAAGGTCACAGACATACGTGGCAGAGTTGCAGTAGAAACCTGGGACTGCCTGACTCCACAGTACATGCCTTTAATCATTCTGCTGCATGAGGCATTGAGAGAACCTAAGTATAGATGGTGGCCAGGCCTTTTAATTTCTGAGCAGTCAAGCCAGAGGTCCTCAGACCTGCCATCCAATGGAGGGAAGAGCAGGAATTGTCTGAGTTAGAAGTGGCGCTATGTGCAAGAATGAGAGATCAAGGGAGTTTTTGGACCCATTGCTGAAGGATCTGAGGTGATCAGAAAGAACCCACGCTATGAAAAAGTGGCTGCCACATGGGAGCTGAGACCAGGAAACCTGCCATGTGTCATCTGCCTTAGGTCCTTGGGTAGATTGATATGATTGATATGATGAGGGCATTTAAGTGAATGTGAAGTCTCTGTTGTGTCTGACTCTTTGCGACCCCATGGACTATAGCCCACCAGGCTTCTCCATCCATGGAATTTTCTAGGCAAGAGAACTGGAGTGGGTTGCCATTTCCTTCTCCAGGGGATCTTCCCAACCCAGGGATTGGACCTGGGTCTCCTGCATTGCAGACAGATGCTTTACCGTCTGAACCACCAGGGAATCCCTGAGGGTATTTAGGGTATCTGAATCTATAGACTGTCCAGTTTAATCAACTGATTGCTTCCTTTTGCATGCATTTTGACTTTGGTTCATTCCAGCATTTGGCTGAAATGCTTCAGGTTGGTTATGTTCCCAATCACATTTGCATCAATTATCCTTAAGTGCCCAGCTCTATAGTGGTCATTTAGGAGGACATGTGGTCTGTCATCAAGTTGGGGGAAAAATTAATGTGGGACAGTTTACTCTATCTTAGCTCTGCAAAAGGTTGTTTATATTTACTTATGTATGCCATGCAATGGCAACCCACTCCAGTACTCTTGCCTGGAAAATCCCATGGACGGAGGAGCCTGGTAGGCTCCAGTCCATGGGGTCGCTAAGAGTCGAACATGACTGAGTGACTGCACTTTCACTTTTTACTTTCATGCATTGGAGAAGGAAATGGCAACCCACTCCAGTGTTCTTGCCTGGAGAATCTCAGGGATGGGGGAGCCTGGTGGGCTGCTGTCTATGGGGTTACACACCGTCAGACACGACTGAAGCGACTTAGCAGCAGCAGCAGCCATGCTTTGGTGTTATCCTTTCACTTTGCATTTGGGAGAAGTTTTGGTTATCTAGTGCCAGGATAATGCCACATAACAAGCCATCCCCATCCTCTGACATATAACAATAAACATGTACTTAGTTCATGCATCTCGGGGCATGGCTGGAGAGGCTCTGCTGAACTCAATTGGGCTTGCTGATGCAACTGTAGGCTGTCATGGGGTTTGCTGAGCTAGGCTGGGCTCAGCTGGATGGTTTTGCTGCAGGGTGTGGGACTACAGGTTAATGTGACTCAGATTGAGCCCGCATATCTCTTTGGATCAGGGGTCGGGCTAGGGCATGTTCTTATGATGATGATGATGGCAGAGATTCAAGAAGATACATCCAGCCTCACAAGCTGGATCCTAAGCTCCTGCTTGCATCCTGTCTGTTTTCATCCCATCGACCAAAGAAAGTCACATGACCAAGCCCAAACTCAAAGAGTGGGGAGAAACTACCAAGTTACATGGCAAAGAGAATGAGGTCAGGGAGGTGAGAATAACTCAGAGGAAGTTGTAAAAAATAGTCACGAAAGACTCCTGCTGAATTTACCTGCTTCACTCCCGGAGCTTGTCATGTCTCAGTATCGGAGAAAGCTGTGCTTTCCTTGAGCAACTTTGCTATTTTTACTGAGTGGTTGAATCTCATATTTCATATTTCGCTCTGGCCCACAGGAAGCCTACGGTCAAACTGCTGCTCATCTTTATCTTATGACTATGATCACCATTTCTAATGCTTATCTGATTCCAGCCCACATATGGCATCATCATATTTTCTCCTTCTGAGACACTCTCACTTATTTATTTTATCTTGTTGTATTGCATAGGTTTTTGTTAGCAGCTACAATTCTTTTTTTTGGGAATAAGGTGGGTATGAATGAATACAGCCAAGTGCCAGATGAGAGGAATAGATAATCCATTCCTCTGTGGTGAGCCAGGGTCTGTGCCTAGTTCTGAGGTTACATGGTTGAATTTTATACATTCCTTGCCCTTGAAGAACTCACATGACAGTAGGCTGTAGCTGGCTTTCTTAATATCAGCACGATTGACAGGGGTGGGCTGGATAATTCTTTGGTGTGTGAGTGTGTGTATGTGTGTGTCTGTCTGTTTTTCCTGTGGTATTGTACGATGTTTAGCAGCATCCCTGAACTCTACCCATCAAATGTTAGTAGTACTTCCCCACCCCAAGCTGTGAAAATTAAAAATATCTGCAGATTTCCCAAATGTCCCCTGGGAGCACAGTCACCCCTGGTTGAAAATTCCTGGGAGACTTTATATATATATACACACACACACACACACACACACACACACAATTCAAGGAAGTTGGGAGCTCAGGAAAAGCTTATAAGAGTAGGAGTGATATGGGAGTGGAGGCCTGGAGGACAATTGCAGGAGCCAAGTGAAGGGGAAGGGGAAGGGAACGGCAATTTCTGTGACATGGGGCAGCAGCTCTTGGTGCAGATGCGTGGGGCCGGGCAGGAATGGTGAGAGATGAAGTCATAGGTGCAGGCAGAGCCAGGCCCTAAAGGCATGGTCTTGGCTGTGACACAGACCTTGCACAGATTTGATTCTGTAGGTCAGTGCTTCTCAACTTTCAGAATGTCTGAGAAAGGACACCTATTAAACATGTAGATTTCTGGTCCCCACCCTAGGGATTTTAATCCAGTATAACTGGATATTATGAATAATGCTATTGTGAGCTTTTGTGTGTAAGTTTTTTTTTTAATTTTTATTTTTACTTTATTTTACTTTACAATACTGTATTGGTTTTGCCATACATTGACATGAATCCACCACGGGTGTACATGCGTTCCCAACCATGAACCCCGCTCCCACCTCCCTCCCCATAACATCTCTCTGGGTCATCACCGTGCTCCAGCCCCAAGCATGCTGTATCCTGCGTCGGACATAGACTGGCGATTAGATTCTTACATGGTAGGATACATGTTACAATGCCATGTGTGTAAGTTTTTACATGAATATATGCTTTGAATTCTCCTGGATATATATACAGAAGAGTTGATTTGCTGGGTCATATGGTTAACTCTGGGCTTCTCAAGTGATGCGGTGGTAAAGAATCTGCCTGCCAATGCAGGAGACTCAAGAGATGTGGGTTTGATCCCTAGGATCAGGAAGATCCCCTGGAGGAGGAAATGGCAACCTGCTCCACTATTCTTGCCTGGAGAATCCCATGGACAGTGGAGCCTGGTGGGCTACAGTCCATGGGGTCGCAAAGAGTCGAACATGACTGAACAACCAATAGCACACACACACACACACGCACACACACACACACACACACACACACACACACACACACACACACACACGGTTAACTCTGTGCTTAAACTTTTGAGGAACTGCCAGCTCTGTTTTGCAAAGCAACTGCACATTTACATTCCCACCAGCAGTGTCTGAGGCTCCTGAGTTCTCCATGTCTTCACCAGGACTTATTATTGTCTGTGTTTTTTATTATATCCATTCTGGTGGGTGTGAAGTGGGATATTTCATGTGGCTTCCCTGGTTGCTAATGACCTCGAACATCTTCTCATGTGCTTCTTGGCAAACAGTGTGTTGTAAAGCTTCCCCAGGTTATTTTAACATGTGAGCAGAGGTGTGAACAACCTGTGTTGAGGGAAGGCAGAGGTGCTTGTAGGGAGTGTTGCTGGGAAAGGCTTCTCCAGGGAGCTCTTCCTGAAGAGGAAGAGCTCGGAGAGGTCAGACTGGCCGTGGGACCTGCTGAAAGCATGAGGTCCCCTGGGGAGCTCCTACAGGAGGGATTGCAGGGACGAGCGCTGGCAAGCGGAGTCCCGATGCGGGGCTCCTGCTGGGGTGGAGTGCAGGAGGTCTAACTGGGGAGAGGTGAGTGGAAATACTAACACATATATGGAATCTAGAAAGAAGGAGCAGATGAGCCTATTTGCAGGGCAGCAGTGGAGAGGCAAACAGAGAGAAGAGACTTGTGGACACAGTGGGGGAAGGAGAGGGAGGGACGAATTGGAAGAGTAACAGTGAAACATATACATTACCACATGTAAAAGAGCCAAAGGGAATTGGCTGTGGGATGCAGGGAGCTGAAACCTAGTGCTCTGTGACAGCCTAGAGGGGTGGGATGGGGTGAGGGCTGGGAGGTGGGAGGGAAGTTCAAGAGGGAGGGGACGCATGTATCCCTGTAACTGACCCATGTTGGTGTATGGCAGAAACTAACATATTGCAAAGTAATTATCCTCTAACTAAAATAAAATAAAATAAAAAAAGAGGGGGCTGAAGAGGAGGGACTTGGAGAATGGGAACAGCCCGGACTTCAGGCTGATGGAGTACTGGGGGCAAGGGAGAGGTGCGAGCCGGGAAGGAAGGGTCAGATTTTGAGTGTATCCTACTTCAGGGGCAGAAATGGGGAATCCACTGTGGCAAGGCGGCTGAGGGTGGTTAAGACCTGGCAGGGAAGAGGTGGGGACGCGAACAGTGTTAGTCTGGGGTGGGTCCCCTTACTGCCTCTGAGCCTCTGCTGGTTTGCCTCTAACCTGGAGGTGACCATCCTTTGTGGCAGGGTGCTTCTGGGAATGAAGTGAGGTAACTAATACGGGCTGGAAAGCTATATTGACATGCACTTTGTTCATCCATCTAATTTATTATCCTGTATTATTTACATTTGGTTCTCTCCTATGAGCCTGTCTTATTTATCTTTATAACTGTCTCGTGTGTGTGTGTAACCTCAGTACCTGTAACTGATGAGGGCCAATTTAAAATTTCCTTTCCTTTCCCTTAATAACAGCTGATCCCTCACTGTGTTCCAGGAGTTGTATATATCTGTATGTTCCCTCCACTTCCAACAACCCTACAAGGTTCCCATCCCTGGCTTTGCTTTTATTGTTCAGTTGCTCAGTCGTGTCTGACTTTTTGCGACCCCATGGACTGTAGCCTGCCAGGCTCCTCTGTCCATGCTTTTATCCGGGAAGGAATACTGGAGTAGGTTGCCATTTCCTACTCCAGTGGGTCGTTCCCACCGAGGGATTGAACCCATGTCTCCAGCATCTCCTGCGTTGGCAGGCAGGTTCTTTACCACTGAACCACCTGGGATGAGTAAAGGAAGCCCTCCGGAGGTTTTTGTCTGTGGATTGAGCCAACTGATGGTGCAGTGGGGGAAGGGGTTTATTGATTCTATGTTATATGCCAGATTATGTAGTTTTCCTTTTTTAATCCTCCAAACACTCTGTAAAATGGGCGTGATTGTTCCCATTTTGCAGATATGGGAACAAAATGCCCAAGATTCTACATTTAGGGACGTGGCAGGGTCTGAGTGCAAGCTGTCTCCCCCTCCCCCGCCCCTCGCTCTTCCTGGCTTCCCACTATAGCGCGTTGCCTCTACTTAGGTGGGAAAAGGGGGTATCAGAGGGAGGGTCTGCAAGAACAGGAAGGTGAGGCTCAAGCATCAACGCCTGCAATGCCGCCTTGTGCACCTAGATGGCGCTCAAGGCTCGGCTTCCAGGACACACCTGGGGCTCCAGCCTACCTCTCTGGTAAACAGGCTGCTGGTTCTATGCAACAATTTATGGGAAGGAAAGGAAGAGGCTGAGAAATTTGTTTCGCCTCTGTTTTGTTTTTGTTTCTGTTTGCAAAACAAACCTACCACCTCTAAGCCTGCAGTTCATCTTTGTTGCTCCATCAGCCTAACGCGCCGGCAGAGCTCTGGGGGTGGGGTGGCGAGGGCAGGGCAGGGTGAGGCATTTCAAGCAGAAAATAAAGTGAAGTGGCTGGTCACAGAGTGCCCCTCTCCTAACCCTCTTATCAACGTTGTCATGGTTTGTGGATGTCAGCGAATTCTCCCACCCTGGAAAGCAAGGCCTCTGCCAGTCAGAAGGGAGGATATTGTCAGAAGTGGAAAGAGTTTCTCTTTCCGGGTCTGACCCCTCATTTTGTGGGTCTGGAAGATGGATGGCTAAGTCATGGGTCTGAAATCAGGTCTTTTGGTGCAATTTTACTC
Organism: Capricornis sumatraensis; assembly: GCF_032405125.1. NCBI lineage: Eukaryota > Metazoa > Chordata > Mammalia > Artiodactyla > Bovidae > Capricornis > Capricornis sumatraensis. The sequence continues at coordinate 27,326,979 of NC_091071.1, read as the reverse complement.
ACCCTGTTCTCCTTGTCTCTGTTAAAAAAAATAAAATATTTGTTGCCTAGACTGTTTTTTCTTTTTTTCCTGGTTTGGGCAGCACCTGGAGGAGGAGGTCAGGGGGCAGCCTGGATGGAGTAGAAGTTTGGGGGTGTCTTCAAATGAGGGGGATGAAGCATCAGGTCAATTCAGAAAGGTCTTGCCAGGCAGGTTGGTGAGGTAGCTTGACTGGATTTTCAGCTGCTAGGACCCGTGTTCAAAGGAGAAACAAGACTGTTCTGAGAAACTGAATTATCTCATCTTTATTTGCTGTTTTCTCTGCATGATTATTCTTAAAGTCTGAATGTGGGAATTTTCTTCATATACATTGTAGATTAGAATACTAACTCGAATCTTCCCTCTCTCCAAAACCTCCCCCTCTCCCCATCCCTCTTGGTTTTTTTCTTTTTGCTGTTTGTTGTTGTTGTTGTTGCTGTTGTTTGGTTTTGTTTTGATTTTTGCTTTGGTCACCAGAGAGCTTAGCATCCAGCTGGAGTCCAAATACCTAAAAATTGTGCAGAACCTAGAGAATTTCATAGATGTTTTCCCCCTTGGTCTTCATTTCCTGTCTCGAGTATATTTTCCCCGGCTGTGTCTTTTAATTACATTTTTGAGTTTTGTGTTGTGTATCTTCTCTGGAGCAGCTTCAGATCCTTCATGGAATGAATGAAAATGTTTGTGTAGAGGGCATTTTTGTCTGACTGAGCTGGGGGTCTAGATGGTTCTACTGTGCATACCACTTTCCTCTCCTCTGTCCCCTCCTGGGCCCTGGAGCTTGTACTGTGGGAAAGAAGCAGGCAGAGGGCATGGGCTGGCATCTGTTTCCCTTTAGCCTTCTGCATGGCCTGAAGTCCTATGATTAGAGGGACTAGGACAGACAACTGCTTTTCAGGGGAGGACTGGGGTACCCGAGGCAAGGTGTGGTGGCCAGAAGTCGGCAGAACTCTCAGAGGGACTTTGTTTGGCTGTGCAGACAACAAGCAGAGCAGCTTCAGGACCTGAGGGGCGACCGATGACACAGGGTTGGTGAGAATTTGCAGGCTGCTCTGTGGGGAACTTCACTGTTAGCTGTACTCAGGCAGCTCAACAGACTGGAAGCTTGAGGGCATCTGGAATAATCTGTTGGCTAGACATAACGCCGAGGCTTCCCTCAGTCTCTCTGTGGGCAACGGTGTGCTGGAATAGATGTGAAAGTGTTGGGGAGACTCTGATGGCTAAAGCAGGTGGGCACATCACAGAGGCTGTTCAAGTCAACTAGATCTCCTTGGAGAAGGCAATGGCACCCCACTCCAGTACTCTTGCCTGGAAAATCCCATGAACGGGGGAGCCTGGTGGGCTGCAGTCCATGGGGTCGCTAACAGTCGGACACGACTGAGCAACTTCACTTTCACTTTTCACTTTCATGCACTGGAGAAAGAAATGGCAACCCACCCCAGTGTTCTTGCCTGGAGAATCCCAGGGATGGGGGAGCCTGGTGGGCCGCCGTCTATGGGGTTGCACAGAGTCAGACACGACTGAAGCAACTTAGCAGCAGCAGCAGACCTCCCGGAGGGGGTGCTAATCTCTGTAAACCACCCAGGTAAATGGTTATGTATTTGTGCATAAAATAAAGTATGACTGGTTTGTCAGGACCTATCAACACTGGAAATGCACGTCAACCTTAGTCCAGACTTCTCGGAGTCTGTCTTATGGGAATGTCCAGGGGTGTGTGTATGGAATAACATGTGGTCAAGATGCTCAGTGCAGAATTGTGGTAGTATGTGAAGATGTGGGGATGACCTAAATGTCCATCCTTTGTGCATGCTCGGTTGCTCCGTTGTGTCCAACTCTATGCGACCCCATGGACCAGGCTCCTCTATCCAGGAACTCTCCAGGCAAGAATACTGGAGTGGGTTGCCACGCCCTCCTCCAGGGGATCGTCCCAACCTGGGATCGAACCTCTGTCTCCTGCAGCTCCTGCATTGGCAGGCAGTTTCTTTACCACTGTGCCACCTGGGCAGCCTGGCCACTGATCAGGGAGTGGCTACTATGGTACACCCATACTGTTGAGGGCTGTGGAGCTGTTACAGTGATGAGATACATTTATACGTGCTCATGTGGAAATCTCCCAAATGTACCAAATTGAAATAAATTATCTGTATATATAAAAGTGTATATATATACATCAGTTCAGTTCAGTTGCTCAGTTGTGTCCAACTCTTTGTGAATCACAGCATGCCAGGCCTCCCTGTCCATCACCAACTCCCAGAGTTTACCCAAACTCATGTCCATTGAGTCAGTGATGCCATCCAGCCATCTCATCCTCTGTCGTCCCCTTCTCCTCCTGCCCCCAATCCCTCCCAGCATCAGGGTCTTTTCTAATGACTCAGCTCTTCGCATGAAGTGGCCGAAGTACTGGAGTTTCAGCTTCAACATCAGTCCTTCCAATGAACACCAAGGATTGATCTCCTTTAGGATGTTTTGGGGGAGGGAGTATTTATTGTACATAAGGCACATGCTATATATATCTATATATGTGTGTGTGTGTATACACACACATATATGTGTACATATATGTAGTTACATACATGCAATGATGCAGATATCATCAGTTTTACATACACATATATATATATATATATAGTGTGTGTGCCTTATGTACAATAAATATTCCCTCCCCCAAAGGAAGGCATCTGGGTTTGTAGACTGGCTGTGGTGACTAATGATTGCAGAAAGCTATTCTCTTATGCTCAGGATCATACTCAAAATATCTGACCACCTGTAGGTCAGGAGCGCTGAATGCATGCTGGGCAGATTCTGGTGCCCCCTTGCTGTGCCAGGTGTTAACTTTTTAGTTCTTGGATTATAGGGGGTGGAGGCCTGGGAGATTCCGAGGGTGATTGTTGACTACTGCGGAAAGATTTCTTTATGTTAATAATCAGTATGATCATACTGCTGCTCTGAGTTAAATATCAGCCTTGCCATCATAGTCATATTTTAAAAATTCTGATAAAAATGAAGTGAGCTTCCTATGCGCTGATTTGTGAGCGGTGGACTGTGAAGTGGGCCCTGCAGAGGTGAGGCCTCCGGAGCTGCTTGACCCAGCGCTGGGGACTGGCTGCCCTGGGAACAGAAGCCCTGCCCTGGACGCAATGTTGCCATGACAGCTGTATCACAACCTTTAAGAGAACTAACCCCATCCTGCAGAAAACTTGGTATAATTAGTCGTTAATAACCAGGACCCGGCTTCCCCATGGTGCAAATTGTTTCCATATTGATCTCTACCTGCACTGTCAGCACGCTGGAAAGATTGAACTTTAAGTGCTTAATTCAGTCCCATTCAACCGATAATTTTGGTTTTGTCCTCCAAACAAAAACACCCTTGTTTAGTCTTCTTTTTTTCTCCCACAAATAATAAAATCAATTCATTTCTCCCCCTTCTCCTGCCCAAGCCTAGTCTGCCCCTGTAATCAATACATTTTGAAATGTCAATGTATTCCTGGGTGAGGAGCTGGGAGGGGTTGGGGAAGGAAGGGGAGGAGGCAGGAACTGAAGGGAAGACAGCTTCAGCCTCCCCAGGCCAGCAGGTTGCCTTTGAATCCCATCATGGCAAATCCCTGCTTGTGTCAAATCTCTGGGCTTCCACACCTGGGTACGTGGTGTGGGGCACAGCCTTTAGGGTAGAGTTGACTGAAATATTATCCAACATTTTCAGTTTGGCTTCACAACCTTAAAAACAAACTGCTAAGCTTTCCATTTTTTAAAAACTTGTCAAGTCAACAGTATGGGAGTTGTGCTCACTCTCACCCCATCCCAGATAGCTTGTCCTGAGGCCCACCTTTTCTGTGAAGCTAGTATTGATGGGGAGCTTGGAAGGGGTGGGGGGCATGAAGTGGGAGAGACTCAGAACTGATTTACTGGCTTAGGCAGAGCCGAACCATCCAACTCGAGGTTGAATTCTCCAGTTTAAGCATTTAGTAATATTTCTGAAGACCTGGTTTGTGCAAGTTGTCGGAGGTCATCGATGAGGGGAAGAGGCATTAGCATTGAGTGCCTCCTATGTGCCAATGGTTTTATAAATAGTATTTTTAATGATCACAGTGAATCTTTCCCTGTTGCAGAGATGAGAACAAACGGGCACTAAGTGAATTGCCTGCAGATCACGGAGGAGGGAGATGAGAGAACTGCATCAGGAACCACGCCTCTCTGACTTGCCTCATCCAAACAAAAGAACGAAATAGCACCCCTTCATAGAGTAGCTAAAAGGATTGGATGAGCTGTGCCTCTAAAGTGTTTAGTCATATTAAGCACTTGGAATAATTATCATTATAATTACTCCCCTGCTATGCATAAAATATTTGCTTTTAGAAAACTTCTGGTGTCAGTACATTTGTAAAAAGTGGTTTTTTTTTTCTTAATTTTATTCTTAAAGTATGTCTGACATTGAAAATAAATAAAACAGAATCTCTGCCCTCAAAGAGATGACAGTCTGATTTTGGGAGAATAGAGAAAGAAAAAATAATGCTGTGTCAGACTGATTATAAAAAGAATATGTTAAAAGGAACAGAGAAGAAGATTGCCTTGTAAAACCTGAAGACAGGGCATCAGAAAAGGCCTGTAGGGGGATTCGAACTCATGAAAGATGATGGTTAGGTGTTAGCTCAGTAGCCGAGGAGTAGGAAGGGAACAGTGAGCAAAGAAACAGCGTATTCTAAGGTGCGGAGGTGTGAGAAGGCATGTGGTGGGCGCAGGTTTTTCTGAAGGGGGATGTTGAGAAATGGCCAGAGATCGGGCTGGGCAGGTAGGCAGGGCTAGATCATGGTAAGCCTTCCTGGGGGAAGAACAGAGACTTTATTTTTGAGGCTTTGTGAATCCTTGAAGGTTTTTACACAGGAAAGTGGCAGATTCAGAATCCCATTTCAGAGGATGAGTTCATGCATGTGGGGACTCCCCTGGGAGTCCAGTAGTGAGGCCACATGGGAAGCGGCTGCAGTGACCTAGGGGAGACCCTCCGAGCCCTGAATGTGAGCAGGATAGCTGTGCGTGGAGAGCGATGGGATGGGAGAGCCATCCAGACCTGGGACCCATGAGCACTGGACACCCAGTGTTGGTTGTAGAGAGGGAGGGAGGGAGAGGAAGTCTAAGATGATTCCTGTTTGGATGGCTGCTGGAACCTTTGATCAGGAAAGGAGGCAGGGGGAGAAGCATGTTTTAAGAGAAAGATGGAACAGGTTTCAGACACTGGCTTTCAGGTGTGCAGGGCATCCAAGTGGAGAGGAGTGGACGTATAGAGCCTTCCTCTGTGTATCCTCCCCACCCCGTATGCGCTTGGTCATGTCTGACTCTTTGTGACCCCATGGACTGTAGCCCACCAGGCTGCTCTCTCTATGGGATTGCCCAGGCAAGAATACTGGAGAAGGTTGCCATTTCCTCCTCCAGGGGATCTTCCCGACCTAGGGCTCAGACCTGACTGAGCATGCATGAGGGAGGGGCACCATACTTCCACTCATCTCCAATGCCCTACACATCTGAAACGCTTGATGTCTGAAACTTGACTTTCCACCTTTCTCTTAAGACATACAGAGCACAGGAACTGGTAATCGGTAGATGGTTAATGTTTATTGAGGGAATAAGTAGATGGCTAAAACCATAATGAGGATGAGATTGTCCAGTAGAAACACAAGTCCAGCGGGGTGAAGAGGAAGAGTGCTGGGGGAACATTAATCACCCCACAGACACCCAGATAATGAATTAAGAGAAGCCTGAAATTCAGAAATCATAAGCATGTCACTTAAGAAGATTCAGGGTATGGCAAAGAGTCGTTTTCAGTACTGTTGACCTCCACAATTTATAGACCAGCTAACCATTTTCTTTCTTAGAAATAATAGCCAACATTCATTGAGTTCTTGCTGTGTGTTGAGCCCTGTATCAAGGGACTTACCTGTATTTCTTCACTCAGCTCACAGCCTGATGACAAGGAGATGTTATGTGTTTTTCCTTTTCTAGAGATAAAAAAAAAAACTTGGCAACTTGGAGACATCAAGTCACTGCTAAGGTCCTTCAGCTCATATGCTGTGGACTTGGGCTTCTAACTCAGCCAAGAATCTTCATCACTCTTTTGTCTCTTAAATTTCCAGTCATTAAAAAATCAAGGCTGAGCATATCAGGCTGTGTCTCTTAAGACAATCAGATCAAGAGAATGGTACTATCTTGGAGGAATGTGGAATATATAAGTTGGTACATTGGCCTTGTATGTCTCTGGGTTTTTCCAGGTGCTTTATCTGCCATTTGTCCCTCCTCATCTCTTAGGAGTTGATGGCTTTTGGGAAGCTGCCAGCCTTAGGGGAGGTTGCTGTTTCCTGGTCATGGCCTGGAGGACTTCTCTATGTCTGAGTGAGCATCTAGATAGAGGATAAGCCATTCCCAAGGTCAACTGGATGAACAGATCCTTTCTTTTGTTGTCTCTTGGAGACTAATTAGTAATGGTGGGTGAATGGATTCAACTGAATGCCTTCCCCGATCTGGGTCTGCTGGGGCTAGTGGTCAGTACCCAAATGGGATAAGGGACCTGTTTGTTCTGAACACATCACCTTGCCCTGGCTTTGGTACCTTCTGGGCAGCTCCTTCAGGGATCACATAGAAGCAAGACTACCAGGACTCTCATTCATTTATTTTTTGAGCAGCTTATTTGCCTCAATCTCTATCCATTGTAGTGGAGAAAGCAGTCTTTAGAGTCAGGTGGACATGGCTTTGGGGCTTCCCAGGTGGCTCAGTGGTAAAGAATCTGCCTACAGTGCAGGAGACACAGGAGATAAGGGTGCGATCCCTGGGTTGGGAAGATCCCCTAGAGGAAGAAATGGCAATCTGCTCCAGTTTTCTTGCCTGGAAAATTCCACAGACAGAGGAGCCTGGCAGGCTACAGTCCGTGGGGTCACGAAGGGTCAGACAGGACTGAGCATGAGCATAGGACACAGCTTTGGTTTCCCGCCCTGCTTCTTGCTAGATGCATGAGCTTGGGGAGTGGTCTTAACTTCATAGGACACAGCTTTGGTTTTCCGCCCTGCTTCTTGCTAGATGCATGAACTTGGGGAGTGATCTTAACTTCTCTGAACCTCGCTTTTCTTATCTGAAAAACCGGGACGATTTCATTTCTTAGCGTGGAAATGAAATGGGATAACATATTCAGGGTGCTCATCATGGGGCCTGGTACTGTGAACATGCTCAATACATGTAAGGCCCTTTTCCTGATGGGAATGGAGGTATACCCCCTAGATAATCAGTAGCTGGCTGCTTATTCCGTTGGTTCTAGGAATTTTTATATTTTCATTCAAATAAGATCGGGTATTAAAATGGCCCCCATGTTGTCACTGTGTTGTAAAAGTAATCAGAAATTGTCCAAGAAATTCAGATGTCACGTCTACTTGTGAACCATCACTTATAAATGAGTGTTCAAACTCTTGATAGAGCCCAGAACAAGTACTTCCATATTGTTTATGGTACAGAGTCACATGAGCTGGATTCCAGGTTAAAAGAAGAACACTCCTTCCCCCCGACAAGAAGGCGCAGTCGATGCAAGGTGGGTAAAGCTAGACTGACATTCATAGGCTCACGTGGACCCGCAGTGAGGAGGCCTGGTACCTCCTGGAACTTACACTGGCTAGTCTATGAGTCTCGAACACTATGGATGCTGGTCACCTCCCACATGCTGATGTCCAAGCAGCTCCAAAACTCAAGAGGTTGTGGGGCTGAAGTGACACAGATCTTAGCAGGATGATGTGGAAGAGTGGGTCACACTTTCAAGAACCCTTCAGAATGTTTGTCACCGAAACTTGGACTGTCAGAGTAAAAGGGGTAGAAGGTGCAGAAGACCCAGAATTGAAAACCAAGGCACAGTCTGTTACTGAGCCATTAATGTAATAAGTATTAGACCCAAGAAAAAAATCACGCATGATATTAATAAATATGTTCTGTGTGCCTGGTGCTGTTTTAGGCTGGGGGCTATCTAAGTTTGGAAAAACATTCTAATGGGGGGAAAATGGATAATAAACAAAATGAATATGTACATTATTTTGAATGTTAGAGATAGTAAGTGCCAATGTGAAAAATAAAGCTGGCGGATATAGAGAGCAGGGAGTGAAGAGTGGTGGGGTGGATGCTGTAATTTCAAGTTGGTAGCTGTGAAGAGTTTCAAAGACTAAGATAACACTGAGCAAGACACACTCTCACGATCTGAGCAGAGAATTGCAGGAAGAGGGAGGCCCAAAGGCCCAGGCACCGAGGCATGAACATTCCTGGCACGTTCAAGGAAAAGCAAAAAGGCCCATGGAGCTGGAATGGAGCAAAGTTCAGGTAAGAACGCGGTGATGGGAAATGAAGTCAGAGAGCTGACATGACTGCAGTTTCCTGGGCTGATCACGTTGGTGCTTATCCCATCGAAGGACATGTTGTCACCATCATCCTTTTTATTCTTCTCCATCTTTTCCTTCCTCTAACATTTTCTAGGCACTTTGACAAGCAGATAACCTGGAAGGTCTTCTCAACCCTTGTAACAACACTTTGAGGCAGATTATTTATCATGACCGTTGCACATATGAGAAATCAAAGTTCAGTGAGGTTAAGTAACTATTAAAGGTCACAAATTTCGTGGCAAAGACTCAGCGCCTTTTCTCTCACGCAATCCTGCCTCCGTTCCCAAAACAAGGTTTATTTGTGTCGTACCTTCTGGCTTTGACTCATAGCTTTTCACATAAGAGTATCCAAGGAGCTCTTGTGTATTCCTGTCAATTTCTTTCGATGCCTCATTTTCCTTTTCACTGGGAACGGGACCAGTGGAAATGGTGGTGGATAATGTCTCTGGGCCTCCCTGTCATAGACTGTGGCATGTTTGTGTCTCCCTTAAATTTTTATGTTGAAGCCTCCATTCCTGAAGGGATGACACAAAGAGGTGGGGCCTTCGGGAGAGAATTGGGTTTATTTGAGGTCATGAGGGTGGAACCTCCAGGATGGGATTAGTGCCCCTAGAAGAGGAGGAGACCAAGCTATCTCTCACCGTCTCGAGAGGATACAGCAGAATGGCCATCTGCAGACCGGGAAGATGGCTTTTGTCGGAACCTGACCAAGTTGGCACCCTGCTCTTGGACTTCCAGCCTCAGAACTGTGAGAAATAAATTCCTGTTGTCTAAGCTACCCCATCTGTGAATTTGTGTTATAACAGCCCAAACAGACTGAGATTTTCCTGTTTATCTTGTACAATATTTCCTTCTTGGAATCTGGTGCAGAAGCTTGTTCACAGCACCGACCCTCCCCACACACTTGGTTCTTGGTTGTGATCTTCCAGACCCAGATTCTCCAGCATCCCTGTCTCGTTTTTTGAGAATTGCTATCTAATTGTTCATTTTTATTTTGGGGTTTTCTCCTCTCTCACCTGCCAGTCTGCAGAGGCAAGCTCTGCCAGGTGTTCCTGCTGCCCACTGAGCCATCTTTCTCAGTTTTACAAAGGCTGCTGTGATTGGTACCTTTGGCGCTCAGCCATTTCTGGGTCTTCTTCCTTTAGGTGGAGAATTGCATTTCTCTGCCCTTTGATGTTAGGTTAGGTCCTGTGAGTGGAAGTTATGTTGCTACTTCTGGGTAGAGGCATTCAGTTCCTAGTGTAAGATCTTCAGGATTTTTTTCCCTGATTGAGGCACACCTGAAGCATCTGTTGAATTGGAGGGTCCATGAGCTGTGTGAACACTGAGCTGCCACACAAAGGACAGTGGCTGCCAGGGTTGAAGAAATCTCTTTCTGTGTGGCATGTTTCTATGATTTTGGTGTGTGTGTGTGTGTGTGTTTGCGTGTGTGTGCGTTCGCGTGTGTGTGCATTGGCGTGTGTGTGCGTGTGTGTGTGTGTGTGTGTGCGTGCATGTGCATCTGTGTGTTGTTCCTAGCCTATGCTGATTGACATCTCTTTTTCTGGAAGATGAGGTTGTGAGTCAGGAGGCAGTACCCTGATTTTTACTCAGTGGGCGCTTAGCATTTGAGGATAGCAGGCAGACAGACTTGAATTGTATGACCTTGGGCAAATGACTTCTTGCATTTTCTGGTTTTTCTTTTCTGTAAATTGGAGAGACTTATTTTCTCAGGTTGTTGTGAAAATTGAACATCGTAACAAGGGTAATGTAGGTAGCATACAGTAGGTGTTTAATGAATGCTTGTTTTCTGTCTTCCTGCGCTGTCATAAACTCGAACACGACATGCCCATTTTTCGTCTTCTATCAAGGATGTTGCCGTTCTCTCATTAACTAGTGTTTCCTTGTTGCCAGGATTTAGTGCCAAGTAACCCTCTCCCTTGATGCTTCCTCTGACTTCTGAAAGATGAAATTGTCAGCAAGGCAAGGCAGAGATTGATCAGATGAGACGCCCAGCAGATGTCCGGAGAGTCGGAGTCCCCGCTGCTGCTCCGTCCTGCCTCTCTGCCAGCTCTGTAATCTGTATTAGGAAAACACGGTCTGCTTGATTGCCCTGTAATAGACTTTCACAACATTAGCGCTTGCCTCCCTTTCTTCCAGTTCTCCATGATATTGTTTTCATTTCCAATTTCTATCCAATTCAGTTAGGTGTTTGTTTTGACTCTGGCTCTGAGCTGGGTGTGGGGAATATCGAGGTGGGTTAAGGCATAGCCCCCGCCTGCAAGAAAGGCACCCCAGTGAGGGGAACAGATAAGGCAGCCAAGCTCACTCACTCACCCACCGCCAGCCAACCAACCAAAAGAACAAAAGCCCAAACACTTGTGATGACTACAGATCTGTAAGCACGTATGTGATACAGAGAGAGGACTAGGAAGGAACTGATGAATTCTGCTGGATCTGGGAATGGGCGAGGGATGAAGTCTACTTCCAGAAGATTCTGTTTCACCAGGGCTTTGATGAGTGAATAGGAGTTCGCCAAGGAGATTGTGAAGGAAGACTGTTTGGGAGGGATAAGGTATTTGCAAAGGTTCAGTGATATGAGATGTGGATAGTTCTGGGCATTATATGAGATTCGGTATTTAACAGAGCATAAAGCGCCAAGTAGGAAGCAGACGGAGATGAGGAAAAAGGTTTTGCCAGGCAGGCCAGTGAGGGTGAGTGTGTGGGTGTCTGTTAGGACTGCTCCTCTTTGCGGCGTACCCTTTATTGCTTCTTCCTCTCCGTGCACTCCAGTTAATAAGATTATATTTGTGGCCTTGCCTGATAATGTTGGGTGGTTAGCTCTCATAGATCTGGATGGAGCAGAGGGCTCTTGAAATATGCTGAAAAGCACATGGAGTCAGGATTAAGGTAGACTAGGGCTCAAATCTGACTATTTTATTAGCCCCATGGTCTTACACCTGAGGTCTTCATCTGCTCCTCTGCAGAGGGGGGAAATCATGCCCACCTCACCGAACATCTCTGAGGATTAAAATAAAAGAAATATTTAAAATACTCAGCATAGAACTTGGCATCCATTGGGTACTCAGTACTCTTCCAGTTGGAGAAATCTGTTATTTGTGTTTGGGAATTGTGTTAAGCTCATAAAGAAACGGCTGAAAATTGTTCCAATTGATTTAAAAAATACAATTATACTTTTTTTTTTCTTTTTGAGAAAAGTTCTCAGTTCTTTTTCATGACAAACCTTTCAGTATCCTCAAAGGAGGAAAACAAACTTGCAAAAAAAAAAAAAAGAAACTTGAAACAATATGACATTTCTGTTGTATCAAACCTCAGAGGTCTTACCTTGAGATTATTTTGGTAAATCCCTTCACATTTTTCACTCTCCCTACCCCCAAATGTCATGTGTTAGAATGCACTGCTGTTTTGACGTCTCCATTGTGATATTTATTTTAAGCCATCAGTAGAGTTTTAAATATCTCAGCACTGAACTCTGGCCTTTGAGGAAGGTAAACTAATTATTTTCCAAACCATTCTATAAAGCAAGCCCATGGCATTTGTTTCCTCATAGCTTAGAAAGGAAATGTGAAGCTGGTGGCTTTTTAAGAAAGAGGATGTGCAGTCAGACAAAAGCTCAGAAATTTGGGGTCTGAAGTCATCTTGTCCACCTTGTTTCAAAAGGAAGCCCTGATGTTTCTGGAGAATAGCTGAGGCCAGACAAAACAAAAGCAGTGTGACAGGTGGGATAAAGCTTGTCGGCACAGATGTCAAGGGCCAGCTAAAGTCTCATATAATTATTTGATGGTCCCCATAACTTTACAAAGTAGAGACTTTTAGTTCCCTTTTACATATGTGGAAACTGAGTCTTCAAGAAGTAAAGTCTTATTTAAGGTGACAGGGCCAGGAAGTTGCGGGCTGTTTTTTGCCTGACACCAGAGTGTGTGATCTTAACCACTTGTCTCTGCAGTGTTGTGGAATCTTTATGCTGTGTGATCTTGCGCAACTCACCTAGGCTCTCTGAGCTTCTGAGTTTCTTCTTCCATTAGTCAGGAGTGACAGTATCTACCATCTCCTTCTTAGTTGTCAGTATCAGAGATACTTCCTGAGGAGGAAGCGCCTAGTAAGAATAAGTGAAACACTGTAACTAATTGGGTTCTGCGTACACTGACCTCTGTGTCTTATGGTTGCAGCCTCTCTAACTCCATACCATCCCATACCTGGCTGTCCCATACCTGTCCTCTCATAGCTGGCTCCCCAGTGGACCACAATACACATTTCTCATTCCCCTCATCTTTTCCTGCCTCCCATCTCTGGTTTTTATTTCCTTCTCTAATTCCTGAAGTTCTCACAACACTCCCTTTCTCTGAGATATTACAAGTTTCCTGGTGGAGGTTTCGGGGTACATGGAAGACAGGCTACTGGCCAGCCTGCAGGTTTAGCGGAGCTTCCTAGAGAAACTGACTTGAGGGATGGCGAGGATCTGGGTGAGAGGAGGGGCAAGAGGGATTGCAGACTCGCGCAAGGGCACTGCACGTTCTCGGACCCGTGAGTATTTGTACAAGATAATGGGTGAGAGTGGACTGTCAGTATCGTTTGTTAAAAATGGATGTGCGTATTTTCCCTTTGTTTCCTCAGCAAGACTGTTATTCCCAAGAGAGCAAAGATAGAACCTTAATTCCCCGCCCCTCGTAGTGCCCTCCTTGGGGGTGGGCATAGAGGCCAGCCCCAGGAAAGACTCAGGTTACTGATTTCTTTAACACTCACATGCTTGTGAGTTGGGTTTTACTTGGTAAAATGGGCAGCTTAGTAATGCAGAAAGGCCGTAGACTTTGAGTCAGACAGACCTTATACAAGTCACTTATCTGTGAACCTCAGTTTCTTTGCCTGAGATGGGGCAACACGTACGCGCCTCATAGGATTACTGCGGAAATGAAATGAGACATGACATCGGTGAGGGATAGATAGAGGTGCAGTGTGTGTTCGTTCTTGTTGTTTTACTGACTGACTATCCTGTGAATTAATCCTCACTGCTCTTGAAGGCTCCAGCTTTGTTGGCAGCTAGGCATGGGCAATTTATCTAAGCAGAAAATCACTAAGCTGCAACTCACGTTAGCTGCTGCCACCCAGGAGATGCCTTTCTGCCATCTCCCTGTCTTGGAGACAAGATTTTGCTTCTATGGCAGGTGGGATGGAGGAGAGCACGTGGATGAGGGGAGCATTCTGTTTACCTGCTCACCACTGTCAAAGTCGTGGGGATTATTCTAGGCTTGAAGGACGGAGGAACTGTTCAGGCTTAATACAGCCCCTCTCTCTGCAGCCCTTGACCATCCCGTCAAGACGTCACCCTTTGCCTACTACAGCGGATGACCCACAGGTACAAGGATCTTGGCTTAGTTTGATCCCAAGGGCTTAGGACAGTGCCAGGTAAGGAGTAGGGGCTCAATTGTTTTGCTGGAAGTATAAATGCACAACTGCCTTCCAAACTCCTTCCCTGATTTGCCTTTAAGGCAGAGCTGGCTAGATTACACGGTGCTGTCCTAGCCCTCACTATTTTGTCATTTGTGTGTGCCTGTTTTGCTATAATGTCATTAGCATGGGGCAAGGAGGAGTTGAGTTCTGTGACATCCAGAGATCCCACGAGGTCTCATTTACTGCCTGCCTCATTTGGTCAAACTTGACATGAGTTCTTGGCCTATGTTAGTCTCATGGCTCAAGAATGTACCTGCTCTGAGGTGTTTCGCCAGCGTGCTTCCCATGACCTGCTGACCCGTGCATGGGCCTTTGAGTCGATGACTTGGCATACACTCAAGCTGCTGCCCCAAATGAGTAGATTTCCTGCCGTTTAATAAACGATCGATATAACTTTCCAGTTAATAGTGTCGATGGTTCCAGCAGCAGAATTTCTTCCTTCTTCCCGCCTGAGAAACCAGGGCAGATCGTCAGACGTGAAGCGTTTGCTGTGTGCACTGGGGGAAGGGCACTCACTGTGCACTCTCGCTCCCTCTCCATCTCCCACTGGCATCAGGGTGGTCTTCGGATATACCGGTACATGTAAGAAATGTATCATATGTCTGTGCCTGTGTGCATTTTTATTTTGATAATGTTTAATTAATTTTATTCCAGTGCTGGCTGGGCTGGGTCTTTGCTGCTGCGAGCGGGCTTCCTCTAGTGTTGGTGAGCAGGAGCTGCTCTTTGTTGTGGCGTCCGGGCTTCTTACTGCAGTGTCTTCTCTTGCTGCAGAGTTCTGGCTCTAGGGCGTGTGGGCTTCATTAGTTGCAGGGTACGGGCTCAGCTGCCCCACAGCATATGGAATCTTCCTAGAGCACAGATCGAACCCTTGTCCCCTGCCTTGGCAGGATTCCTAACCCCTGGACCATCAGGGAAGTCCCTGTGTCTGTGTTTTGAAAACCCTCCTGGCTTCCATTTTCAAAGACAATTGAAAAGATGGTGGCTGTACTCCCCTTGGAGCTTCATTTTGATTTTCTTATTCAACACAGTGTGACATTTTCTTGAAAGGGATGTTTCAATTTAGGAACCAAAAGGTGGGTCAGTATCATCATAATAAGAGTAATGACTAGCAAAAAAAAAAAAAAAGAATTGCGGAAAGAGTGGCTGCAGGCTGTTTGACTGTTTTGCTATTAATGATACCCTGCCATCCCTCATTCTGAAAGACTAACTCATTTTCAGCTGAGCTTCAGTTTACAGGAGGAGGGTGATGACCAAGAGTAAGTTTCACCCAAAGCAAGGACATGAGGAGAAGTGGCTCCAGTGGCTGAAGCTGGCCGTGATGGAGTGCGGTGAAATGGGAGTTTCACGAATGCAGTGAGGAATCTCCACTGGCTTTCTGTTTTCATTTCACAATCAATAGAGCCATGAATGGGAGAGAAATATGTTGGTTACATTACTTTAAAATAGTCTGGCCAAAAAATATAATTTCTTATTGATTAGTTTCACATCGAAGGCAAGGTCTGTGGATAAAAGAAAATTGACTGCTGAAAATTCTAAAATAAAGAAAGTAAATGAGGGAAGATGTTTAAATTTTTAAAAGGAAGAAAAGGGTATGATCGATATACCCAAATCTGCCACTTATAGAACTATTGCTGAAATGGATCTAAGTTGTTCTTGATCAGATTGACTTGCTTCATTTACTCCAGTATTTAAAAAAAATATGAAGTGAACTGACTGGCTTTGCTTTCTACATGTCAGGTACCAGGGAAAGTCAAGAATTGTAGGAGTAAAACTTATTCCTGGAAATTAGGCAAGGAATTAGTTGGTAGGTTCGAATGAGGTCATGACTCTTTTGTTGGTTATAAGCAATAGAAACCTGATCCAAATTGGCTTAAACCAGTGATTCTCACCTGGAAATGGTTTTGCCCCCCAAGGGACATTTGGAAATGCATGCATGCATGCTAGCTAAGTCACTTCAGTTGTGTCCCACTCTTTGCGACCCTGTGCACTGCAGCCTGCCAGGCTCCTCTGTCCATGGGATTCTCCAGGCAAGAGTACTGGAGTGGGTTGCCCTGTTCTTCTCCAGGGGATCTTCCCAATCCAGGGATGGAACCTGCATCTCTGACATCTCCTGTATTGGCAGGCGGTTCATTATTACTAGTGCCACCTGGGAAGCCCCATTTGGAAATGACCAGAGGTATTTTTGGTTGTCACTGCTTGTGGGGTGAGGATGGCCATTGGCCTCTGGTGAGTAGATGCCAGGGATGCTGCTAAACATCCTACAACACACAGGATAGTTCTTAGCCAGCCAAAAAGGCAGTAGTTCTGAGGCTGAGAGTGATTTAGTCACTAAGTGGTGTCCAACTCTTGCGACACCATGGGCTGTAGCTGGCCAGGGTCCTCTGTCCATGGGATTCTCTAGGCAAGAGTATTGGAGTGGGTTACCATTTCCTTCTCCAGGGGATCTTCCTGACCCAGGAATCGAACCCGGGTTTCCTGCATTGCAGGCAGATTCTTTACTGACTGAGCTACGAGGGAAGCCCCTCAAAATTCTCATTTAATATAGGAGGAGGGCATGGCAACCCACTCTAGTATTCTTGCCTGGAGAATCCCCATGGACAGAGAGGAGAAGGGCGAGCTACAGTCCACAGGGTCAGAAAAAGTCAGACACGGCTAAGCCACTAAGCACAAGGACATAGGAAAGAAAGTAGGATTTATTGATCCATCACTGAAAAATCCAGGGTAGATCTAGTTGGGCCCAGATATTCCTACTATGTCATTAGAGACATTTTTTTTTCCTCTCCAACCAGCTACTTTCCCTCTGAACTTCATTCTTGGGGAGGCTTCCTCCCTCAGAGTTGCCAGGTGAGACCCAGCAGCTTGATGCTGCTCCCTGCTCAGACACTGGAGTGAGAAAAGAGCTCATCTTCCTCACTGGTCCGTCCGCAGCCCCGTCGCCAAGAATCCTGAGACTGGCTCTCTGTAACCTTTGTCACGTCAGCTTTGAACCACTTATTGTGGGGCTGGATATACTGACTGAGCCACTGCCAGCCCTGGGGTGGCATGTTGACTTGGCCCCATCTAAACCACTTGGGCTGAGCTAGTGGCAAGGTGTTTCTCTGAAAGGAAAAATAGGGTACTGTTTATGAAATAAGGGAGGCTAGATGCTGAACAGCCAAGCAACTGAGGTCTACTATGTTTATTTTCTGAGGAAATTCAGAGGGGTGGTGTTATCAAGGACACTGGGACCCCTGCCCTCATCCCTCTTCCCTGTCATCCAAGATAAGTTATTTTTAACATTCCTATGATAGTCTTTCTCCTCTTCTCTCTCTTTCCTAACACGCATGTTGCATTATAATAAACATGTTTAGTGTTAGTGTTAGTCGCTCAGTCGTGCCCGACTCTTTGTGACCCCATGGACTGCAGTACACTAGGCTCCTCTGTCCATGAGATTTTCCAGGCAAGGATACTGGAGTGGGTTGCCATTTCCTTCTCCAGGGGATCTTCCCAACCCAGGGATCGAACCTGGGTCTCCTGCACTGCAGGCAGATTCTTTACTGACTGAGCTACAAGGGAAGCCCAATAAACGTGTTTATTTACATAAATGTCTGTTTTCCTAACCTGCGAGGTTCTAAGCACAGGGATTCATCCTTCATGTGTCCAACATCTTGCTCAGAGTAGAGAATGCAGCAGGTTACAAGTAAAGAAAAAGTAAAGGAGAATTAAAAAGTCAATCTGGACTTTTAGACTGCTGCTTGTTCATGAATCAGATGTCTGTTGAGCACCTGTTATGTGTTTGACACACTGTCAAGCCCTGGAGACTTAGCATGAAGTAGGGCAAGAGGAGTAGAACCTGGCAAGGTGGCAGCCAGTGGACCAGTGATCAAGTGGGTTGCATGAGGCAAAGGGTAAGTTCTGAAAGGGGGAAGTGGGTCTACTTTAGAGTCTAATTCTGCAGCAGTGATACTCAAAGTGATTCTTTCTTTTTAAAGAGCTGACCGTCTGGGAAGAATAATTGTACACAGCTTAATAAAATTGCAAATTTTGATAAAAGCTAAGGGGAAAAGAACATGGTTCTGTGAACCAGAAAGGGCAAAACTGATTCTCTTCAGGGAGTCAGCAAGGACCTCGAAGAGGACAGCCTGGAAAGTGTGTGAGAGCTAGTTTTGCAAAAAGTGGGTGGAAGAGCTTCTGTGCGGAGAGGATGGCTTGTGCAAAGGTCTCAAGAAGGAAGTGGGGCACACGGTCATGGTTATTATGACCTGTTTGCAAGATGGAGTTGCATCTCAGATCTGGTTTAAAGAAGGGTGGCCTTGACTCGCCACTTCAATGTGTCTCTTAGGCAGCGATTGTTTCATTTCTGGAACAGAAACTCAAAGAGATTAAAGTGAATAGGAACTTTTATTGTCAGGACACAGAAGGTTCCCAGGGAATCCTTCGTAGTAGTTGGACCTCATGAAATCTGGGATGTTATTAGTAGCCATTCTCTTCATCTTGCTCTCTGGGGTTCATCTCTTCTCCAGCATCCACCACTGAGACCTCAGGTTTTTACGCTTGATTGCTTTGTACTTGCCCAGAGCTCTGGTTCTTCCTCTTTATGACCTTACAGTTCCTGCTTCTAACACCCTCTGACTAAATCAGCCTTCATCTCCCTTTCAAGTTTCCAAGTGTAAGGACCTGATGGGCCCCAGTGATGGGAGGTGGAGACACCAAAGATGCAGACAGTTGGACAGACATTGCTTCAAATGCTATTGTTGTGAAATGTTAGTAACCTAACGTGGCTGGATTCCAAGCTCAGGGGAAAATCACCCCCAGATAATAGTTTTGGGTACCTAGTCAAGGTAATGCTCACCCCATTCTCCCTGTTACTCAGAATGCAGCAGACATGCTAGTATTCTTCTGGTTTCTCAATCATGCCGCCTTTGCACATGTTGCTTCTTCCGCCAGAAATGCTCTTCTCTCCTGCTCTTTACTTGGTTAACCTTTATTATCCTTCAGGTCTTAGCTTAGACATCGTTTTCTCAGAGAGGTCTTTGCTGACTCCCTGAATAGAATCAGTTTTGCCCTTTCTGGTTCACAGAGCCATGTTCTTTTCCTCTTAGCTTTTATCAGAATTTGCAATTTTATTAAGTTGTGTGCAATTATTCCTCCCAGACTGGCAACTCTTTGAAAAGAAAGAGTCACATCTGCCCAGCATCTAATAGGTGTCCAGTAAACACTGATTAAATTGGTAAAGTAAATGTAATTATCTAGCGGGAGGTCCTTTTGGAAATCTTGTTTACAAAGGGTAAAACCTTCTGTTGAAGATGGTAACATCTTTCCTTGGTTGTAGGAGAGCATCTTAAGTAGTCTGATATCAACTGTCAGACTACTCTGATATTTGATAAGGGTGCTAGGTAGGAGATGCCCAAATAAACCTCACACGTGGTTAGCCTCTGCTCCCAGGCTGCTTTCTTCTGTTATTTTAGGATAAGTCACAGGGCTGACTTGTACCAAAATTTTGGCAAAGAGAAGGGAAAGTAACATTTATTGGGAAGCTATTAGTGGCCGGGTACCACGTGAGGTACTTTATAAACACAATCTCATTCATTTCGATCTCATTTCTATCTCATTCATGACAGCCCAGTAATATGAGGGATATACTTTATAAATAGTCTCCTTCAGCTTCTGTTCCAGCTTCTGTCAACTGTGCCATATGTACTGCAGAGGTCAGAAGCCTGAAAGGTACATTGCTAAGACTCCCTTGTAGCTAGGATCCTGGGTATGATTTCTGGTTTTGCAAATCAAATACACTCCTTGAGTCTTGAATTCTGAACTGAGTTAGAGGGGAGAAGGGCATAATACAGTCCTCCTTTGTGGGTGGATCACTGCAGAGTCAAAGTGGTTCTATAGTCATCAGCTTTCTGAGTCGGTGACTTCTTGCAGCAGTGGTGGCGGTTTTCCCAGTCGTCACAGGGATAGGGGGATTTGGGAGGCTGGGAGTTGTTCTTGGAAGCTCCAACTATTTGAGGGCTTCCCCTGGTTCTCAGGGCTTCCCCAGCAGCTCAGCGGTAAAGAATCTGCCTGCAGTGCAGGAGACCTGGGTTCAATCCCTGGGGAGGGAGGATCCTGGAAGAGGGCATGGCAACCCACTCCAGTATTCTTGCCCAAAGGATCCCGCGGACAGAGGAGCCTGGCAGGCTGCAGTCCACAGGGTCACAAAGAGTCGGACACGACTGAGGTGACTCAGCATGCGCACACTTGGTTCTCTAAGCCAAATTATACCTGCTGATACCTTCCTTTCTGCTTAAAGTAGCAGAAGTGGTTTCTGTGGTCTGCAGCTGAACACTGCCTGAAACACTAGGTTTCTCACACGCTTTCCTCTCCTCACATTTCACAGAGGAGGATCTGAGACCTGAGGATCAGGGTTCAGATGACCTGACTCAGGCTTAGGTTAAGTGGTGGAGGACTTGAAACCAGGCTGACTCTTTGCATTTGTCCATCTTCACTGCTGCCACCCAGTTCTTTTCTTGGCGGGTGCTTTCCTTTCTTATTTTGTTCCAAACAGATGGGATCTGACAGTCATATTCATTTCAAGGCCTTAGGGGTGTGATATAACCCTTCCCAGGCATCTCTGCATTTTTCAGCAGCCCATCGGGACAGGGCAATGCCCTGCGGCAGGGCATGACTCACAGTGGAATCCCAGACACCATGGCAACTGCTTGAGGTGGAGATGAGGGGGCAGGGAAGAAAGCTGGGATGGGAGAGAGTGCAGGGAAGGTCAGGAAAAATAACTTGGGTTCTCATCTCTTAATTGTCCTGGCTTGATTTCCTTGAGGCATGTGTTAATCTTCCCAATTTGCTGAAAGGCTCTTGCCCCAGGTGGTAAGCTTTCTAAAGCTTTGGATTTGGGTTTATAAGCTGGTTGGAGCATGCCCCGCTTCTGACCCACTCCCAAGAGTCCTCCCGTCAGATTTTAGACATGCTAGCTAATTCCTTTCTATAGATTTGCCACGTTTTATTAGGAGTAATGGTATCGAGGGTATTTTTCTTTATAGACATTATAATTAGTAATTGTTTTGAAGGGCAATTGCTGTTAAACTACTTATTTTTTCTTTTCCTGGAGGACAGGACAGTTTCCAAGACTGATTATTTCACAATTGAAATTCCATGTCTCCCAGAGGTAGATTTTGAGAGCAGTTGGTGGAAGCAAAATCCTCTCTTTTGATTTTTCCCATTATGCATTCAGACACAGAGACACACAGACACACAGACACACACACACAGACACACACACACACACACACACACACACACACACACACACACAAACATCCTGGGAAGGGAAGCAGAAAAACAAAGCCTCCACTGAATGTTCAACTGCTTTTATAGACAGTTGCCTGGCTCTCTGGCTAATGGGAGAGATGATGAATGCTCCCAAGATACCACTTCAGTCAATTAATTAGTTAATGTTTAAAGATGGAAAGTGTCATGTAGATGAGAACATTATGATTCTCTTAATAAAAAAGACTTAAAGTGAGAAAAAATAGGAATGACAAGACCATGCAAGTTTTGCCTTTGAACTACAGTTCCCCTCTCTGATTCTGTGACCAGTCACAGGCTGGTGAGCACCTCCCGACTGTCAGGTCACCTCCCGAAAGTTTTCTGTACAGTGAGTGTGATGAGGTGGCTTCTTCTCTTTTTTTCTTGTACGTGGAATGAGGGTAGGGATGTCCACAGCTGGATCTGTTGTTTGGGGCTCCTGAGCTGGGTTGGGGCCTTTCCTAAATCAGTCACACTTCAGGAAGGACTGGCAGATTGAGGGTGTGGCATGAAGGCCCTTCTTTGAGACAACCAAGGTTCAAGATCTGGGGAAGTAAAATTCAATCCTTTCTTATAAGGCTTTTGAGCTTTGAGCTTGAAAACAAGAAGGGAAACAGAGGATGGGATGCTGGGTGAGTGTTAACTGAAGATGGGAGTATAAGCAGGGGTGTTACTAAAAGGAAATGACCCCCATTGGGGCTGCAGGACTCAAGCCCCACGGGCTTGCACTGTTGCTTCCACGCTGGGTGGGTGGACACTTTGGTGAGAAGCTCTGGGGAGGGGGCAGACCACCTGCATCTCCTACAGGTTCCTTAAATCCTCCCTTCTCCAACCATCCTAGACAGACACCTACCTTCCCCCATTCTGCTGCCGGCACCTCACCTGCCTGTTGAGAGGGTCTTGCAGAAAGGAGATGCATCCGAGAAGCACAGACACAATGATTTCTCGAAATTTCATTCAATCCAGATATTTAAGAAAATAACAGTATTTGGTTTGAAGACCTATCCCTGGCATGACATACTCGTGAATGTGGGCTGATAAAAAGACTTTTCTTTTCTCATCACAGCTGCTCAGACATTTTTCATGAACAGAAGTTGGAAAACAATTGATTAAAGCATAATCTCATCTTCCCACACAGTAGCTAGTAGTGACGGAGAACTTAGGCTCTGGAGTTAGACAGGTCTGTGGTCAGAAGCCTGGCTCTCACCCGCTAGCTGTGTAAACTTGTAGTTTCCTTTACTGCTCAGAATCTCAACTCCCTCATCTGTAAATGAGGAAGAGTATGTAAATGGGGAATCCTAAAAATATTTATCCTGGGAGGATTGGAAAGAAAGTTGTTTATTCATTCATTCCACAAATATTGATCGAGCTTCTATGACATGGCAGACAGGTACTGGCTTGTGGTCTCACAGTAGTGAAACAGGAAAGTCCCTTGTCTTCATGAAGTTCATATTCGTATGAGGAGGCAGACAATAATTGAGTTAACTGAAAATGGTGATGGTGATTTATTAAGTAAATACAGTTAAGGAACATGATAGAGATGGGCTGGGCTTGGAAGGTGGGCAGCTTTGCTAGGGAGGACCGCTCTGAGATGACACAGAATTGGGAAATGAGGGCTGATAAGGACTGAGCCCCACCAAGATCAGGAGAAGAGCATTTCCGGCAGAGGGAACAGGCGAAGAAAGAGCCTGACGTGCCCTAGAAAAGAAAGGCCCAGCATGGCCATATCCTGGGAAGGGTTGTGGGGGCCTGGGAAGAGAGGCCCACAAAGGGGAGACAAGGGCCAAACCAAATGAAGGCCTCTGAAGCTATGATCAAGAGTAAAAATTGCATTCTCACTCCGGTGCCTGGCACAGAATCAGGGCTCAGTAGTGTTTCCTTCCTTTACATTCCTTTTCCTTGAAAGGGGGTTGCATTTTGGTTAAGGTACCAAATTCCCAGGCCAGCTTCTTCCTCTCCTAAAGCTGAAAGGATCCGTTTAGTAACATGGCATGTTTTTCACGATGCCATACACCTTGGGAAGGGACTGAGTAAGACTTCCATGTGTCTCAGAGGGAAGGGGGATACAACCCAAGATATTCAGGAGGCTACAAGCACCCATTGGATAGGTAGAATATGAGACATCAATTTCATAAGCTTGGATTTAGACATTGAAGAAGTCTTTACCGTATTAATTAGCATAGCATTTATCTGAGTTGGACTTCAAGAATCTGGAACCCTCAAATAACCATTCTCAAATAACCTCAAATAACCATTCTCAAATAACCTCAAATAACTATTCTTTGCTTTGAGGAGAAGGGTAAAGATCAGGAATATGATGATAACAAATAATTGTTTAAATAAAAATTCCACACTTCAAAGACTTCTGCTGATTCAGCCTAGTTTCTAATACCATCTTTTTTTCTCTGGGCTGTGGGAGACTCATCTCTCTCAGAGAGACATGATTTCTTTGGGGGGATTTATTTACAGTGAACAGCAATATGGGCTAACATATTGATTCTTTTTCCAAGTAATAAGGGAGGAAATAAATGGCATTTTCAGTTTTGTCCCTCAGCTAACCAGGGGACAAACCTAAGCAAACAATGACAACCAAAGACTGGGCGCTGAGTCCTGGTTAATCAAGTTTTTGTTGTGGTTGGCAGACAAAACAGAGCAGATTTCTCCCAAGTGTGGTGCAAAGTAGGACTGAATTTTTCTGTAATTTTGTCATTAGGACCAAAAGAAGAAATTGCATCAATCAGAGATAATTTGCCTAGGCTTCCCAGAGAGGTAGGAAAGGAAGAGTGAATTCCCTGTTGCTCTGAAGTGGCAGTGAGTGACCGTCCAACAGATAATCGAACAGATGGGATGAAGTGTCAATGTGAAATTGATATGCACCCTGGTGATGGAAAAGAAGAAGCTGCTTAGACTGACACAGAGGAGGCAGAGAGCAGAGATCTTGCTGAGCACTGAAGGCCTGCTTTCCCCTTGATTTAGCATCTGGAGAATGATGGAGTGTAGGGAGACGTTTGACCAAAATCTCATAGTGGAAACAGTTAACAAATAAATTAATTTACTTTAATAAACATTCACGAAGCATCTAATCTATACCAGATACTATGCTTTGGTGATGAGATAAAAAGAATATACGTCAGCCTTTTCTCTCCCAAAGGATTGCCCTCAAAGGGATGAGTAGGGGAGAGGCGGGAGAGGCAAGTTCAGGGTTATGGGAACTCTGACAGAGGGGACACAAAGGCTCTGGCCTGGAGATTCAGAAACAGCTTTTTGGAAAATATGTCTGTGTTGGAATATTTTCTAATTTTAGAAGTACAGTTGACCCTTGAGCAATGCAGGGGTTAGGCAGGCTGACCCCTGAACAGTTGAAATCCACATATAACTTTACAGTTGGCCCTCCCTGTCTGAGGATTCAGCCAACTGCCGATCATATAGTTCTGTGTTGTGTATTTGGTGAAAAAAATAAGTGGACTCATGCAATTCAAACCCATGTTGTTCACAGGTAACTTTGCTACATGTTTTCTTATGTTGAGCTCCTATGTAAAGTGAAAGTGTTAGTCATTCAGTTTGACTCTTTGTGACGCTATGGACTGTAGCCCACCAGGCTCCTTTGTCCATGGGATTCTCAAGGCAAGAATATTAGAATGGGTTGCCATTTCCTTCTCCAGGGGATCCTCCCAACCCAGGGGATCAAACCCAGGCCTTCTGCATTGCAGGTAGATTCTTTACCATCTGAGCCACCAGAAAGGCCACATAACAAACACCCCAAAACCTTGAGGCTAAAATCAACACAAATTTATTATCTCATTGTTTTTGTGGATCGAGAGTCTGGCTCTGAGTTAGCGGGATCCTCTGCTTCATGGTTTGCACTTGATTGCATGAGGCTGCAATCAAGTGTTGGCCCCTGGTCTCAAATGCAGTCTCAACCAAGGATGTATTATGTCCAAGCTCACTCTCTGGTTGTTGGCAGCACTGAATTCTTTGCTGGATGTTGGTCAGAGGCCACCCTCATTTCCTTGCCACATGGGTCTCTCCGGCATGGCAGCTTGCTTTATTGAAGCATGCAAAATGGGAGGACAATACACAGAATCTGCCAGGAGGATGTAAGTCATAATCTTGTCTAACCTAATTACGGAGGCAACACCCATCACCTTTAGACTCAGAAGCAAGTCACACTCAGAGGAGGGGATTTCACAAGGGTGTGAACGTAAGATGATGGAGACAGTCAGAGGCCATGTCAGAAACTATCACAGATCCCAGGAGCAAACCTCGGAATAGGACTCATTTTAAACTTTTCTGTTAGGAAGTGTTTTCAGGAAAACACAAGGGAGTATGTGATACCACACAAAGTGCTTCAGAGAAGAACTTTGGCTTAATCTGCAAGGGAGGTCTGGAGACAGCATATTTTGGATTTATCCCCATCAGGGGCAGGAGAGTTGGAGTATTTATACCCTGAACCTGCCACTCATTGGCTAAGGGCTGCTTCTTGGGGGGACATAAGTTCCCAGGAGCTTGAGATTTCTCTGAACATGAAGAGAAAGTGGATTCTTGTAGCCCAAAGCTGTTGAGAGTGAAAGCACATGGTGTGTGTGAAAATGTCCAGGGGATCCTAGGAGTGTGGGAAGGTGGTGAATCTGCTTTTCATGTTCCTTATGAAAAATTGTGAAAACATAGGAAAGTATAAAGAAGTAGATGAGTAGAGCTTCAGGTGACTCAGTGGCAAAGAGTCCCCCTGCCAAGCAGGAGGTGCAGGTTCCGTCCCTGGGTTGGGAAGATGCCCTGGAGAGGGAAATGCCAATCCACTCCAATATTCTTGCCTAGGAAATCCACAACAAACTGCTACTGGGAATGAGTCTGGAAGGTTGAGTAGGAATGATTCCAGGAACGGGAGCTGGGAAGGACCCACGCAGGCAGAAGACTGTGGAGGTTAAGTGAGCACATGCTGTGCTTAGTCGCTCAGTTGCGTCCGATTCTTTGCGACCCCGTGGAGTGTAGCCCTCCAGGCTCCTCTGTCCATGGGGTTCTCCAGGCAAGAATACTGGAGTGGGTTGCCATGCCCTCCTCCCGGGGATCTTCCCAAGCCAGGGCTTGAACCCAGGTCTCCCTTGTTGCAGGTGGATTTGTTACTGTCTGAACCACCAGAGGCTTAGGGACTCTAAGTTATGGTGTGTGGGCTTAATGACTCTGCAGCATGTGGGATCTTAGTTCCCTGACAAGGGATAAAACGATATCCCCTGCTTTGCGTGCAGATTCTTAACCACTGGACCAATCGGGAATTGAGATTGGGACCCCTGGTATGCGTGTGGCAAAGGAATGGAGGAAGGTGAGGTTGCAAAAGCTACATAGGTCCCCAAATATCCTGAAGAGGAGGTCCTGGGGGCACTGAATAGCCCCTGAAGGTTTGAAGGAGTGGGGTGACATTGTCAGATTTGTGCTCTAGAAGTTCTCACCACTTGACTCCCCTGACACACTGAATCAGGTCTGGGAATCAGCTATTATCAAGATGAAACATGGAAAATCAGTCTCAGATATTCAGAATTAGGTTAATTATAATCCTTGTTCTTGACACTGTCATTTCCTTCATAATGAATCTCTTTTATTTTACCTTAATTGATTAAATACTTGATAATCTAATAAATTCCCTTGGAGTTATCATCCAACCCAGGTGCTGTAACGTTCGTGATAGCTTCCATCTACTTCCATTTCATGTTAGTGGGATTCTGTTCTCTTTGCTTGTTCATCAACCATTCCCCATCAAGGTAACCAAAGGTCAGATGAGCTTAGCAGTCACCCAGTCCATCTGTTTTCAAAGAATCTTTCTTTTATACATATACATGTATCTATTCTTTTTCGAATTCTTTTCCCATTTAGGTTACTATAGAATACTGAGCAGAGTTCCCTGTGCTAGACAGTAGGTCTTTGTTGGTTATCTGTTTTAATATAGCAGTGTGTACACGTCAGTCACTTTGCTGTACACGTAAAACTAACACAACATTGTTAATCCACTATATTCCAATAGAAAATAAAAATTAAGAACAAAGAATCTTGCTGTCCAGTCCTGGGAAATTCACTATTTCAGCAAGTAGCCAATTCTAGTTGCTAGAAAGTTGGTTCTGCCCACTGATTCTAGCTGTGCTGGCTGTTAACTTCTTCCATTCGCCTGGAACCTGGTAAACACAGTCTTTAGTCAATGTGTATTGAGCACCTCTCCTGAACAAGGCACATTGTGGGGAATATGAAGTGGTCAAGACAAGGTTTTCTGCCCCAGCAGAGTTTATAGTTTAGTAGAGGAGTTGAGACAAATACACAAATAATTATAATACAATATGTCAAGAGTGCTGTGTACTTATCAGAGAGGAACAAGCAAAGTGTTATTTGAATTCAGGGAGAAAGGTTAATGCTAGGCAGGAGAATTTGGAAGAGCTCCATGGAGGAGGTAGCATTTGGGCTGTGCCCTGATGGTAGGTGGGGATAATGGTTTTGCAGACTGGGGAGGGATGATGGGATCGTGCTGTCCAGGCGGAGGAAGCAGCATGGACACAGGCTGGAGGTGAGAGAGCACAGGACCAGTGACTCCCACAGGAGTGATTATGGTATAGGTTTTCACTGGCTAGGAGTCTAGATGGAGAAGTCAGAAGTTGAAGTCATGCAAGGGGACTGAGGCCACAGGCTTTCATGATGTAAACTGTTGAAAAGTGAAAGTGAAAGTCACTCAGTCCTGTCTGACCCTTTGCAACCCAATGGACTATACAGTCCATGAAATTCTCCAGGCTAGAATACTGGAGTGGGTGGCCATTCCTTTCCCCAGGGGATCTTCCCAACCCAGGGATCAAACCCAGGTCTCCCACATTGTGGGCAGATTCTTTACTGCCTGAGCTACAAGGGAAGCCCAGGAATACTAGTGTGGGTAGCCTATCCCTTCTTCAGCAGATCTTCCTGACCCAGGAATCAAACCGGGGTATCCTTCATTGCAGGCGTATTCTTTACCAGCTGAGCTATCAGGGAAGCCCTGGTATAAACTCTTACCTGCCAATATTCCCTCACCACTTCTTCAGCTTTGCTCATTCTTCCTCAGCTGTCTCCTCCTCCAGGAAGCCCTCTGTACTTCCAATGGTTGGTCTAGGTACTTTCCCACATACTCCCAAGTCTTGCTGGGTTTACCTCTGTCTTAGGCTGCAGTTCTGTCCTATCTTGTCATGGCTCTGGTATGATTGTGTGTTTATGTCTGATCTCTTCCATTAGAGCAGTTTAGGGCTGGAATCATGACTTATATTCCACCATATCACTAACACTGAGTACAGTGCCTGGCTATGGTAGCTATTCAAGACATAGTGTCAAGTGAGTGTCTGCTTCCTATTGTGGTTTATTACTGTCTGTTTCTTTCCTTCATATCCTGCCTGTTGGACTTCGAATGTGTATTTGGCCCCCTCTACTTGGCTGTCACTCAAGGTCTTACCTTGCCTTATTCTAGAGTTTATTTTAACTTTATGCATTACTTTGGGACTCATATTCTAGCTTCTAATGTCCAGCCTGCAAAGATACAGTTTGGACAAGTACTATTTATTCAGCCAGTCTGCTCTGCTTAGAGCCCCGGTATCTGATCCCTTGGGCATGATTTTCAATTAAACAGTTATTTATTGAGTGCCTACTACACACCAGGAATACATGATGAGGGCAGCCCAGTGTTGTCCCTGGGTTGACCCAAGTTTGACTACGTCTCTGAATATCTCCAGAAAAACGGAGAGACCAGAGGAAATGGCAAATACCCATGGAGAAGAGAGGTCTGATGTTTCAACCAGAGTAATTCATCCCAGGCCACAATTAGATGAGTGTTTGGGTCCATCAAGTGAGTCCTGATGGCAGCTCCCTCTTCCTCTGATCATCAGGAGTCTATGTGGGCTCTTGCAGGGAGAACGAGAGATTGTAATTCTGAAGTGGAACAGAAAGTAAGGTAATTGGATCAATGGGCTGTTAATGATGCTATTGAGCAGCTTTCTGCCAGAGCTGTGTTGTGGATGGGGCTGACCAGAGAACCTGGCCATGCTGTGTGAATGCCCGACTCTGACACAAAGCCTTCTGCAGATTGTAAAGTGCTTTCTGTATGCACAATTTCATATAATTTATTATAATCCTCCTTGGCTAGAGAAGGCGTTTTAGGATATCAAGGCAGGATTGCCAGACAATCGGCTCCCTGTCTGGGGATGGGAAGATCTACACGGATATTTGTGCTTCACGGGGTGGTTGTGAGCATCACATGACCTTGTGTTTGTCGCTGTGTGGTTTCTGACGGGGGAGAAATGGGAAGCAACGTGAGTGCCTCACCACAGTGGCATGACGGAGTAAGTTACTGCGCGTCTGCTCATGGACTATTCAGTGCTGGTCATGGAGAATGAAGTAACACTCTAGCAGGTGAGTTGAAGGACTTTCTGCAAGGAACTGGTGTGTATAATATGGTCCTATTTCTACAAAACAGACAGGGACCACCCATGCTCATTTATGTCTTCATGTTTGCCTAGAATAAAATGACGATGGTGACTGTATGGAAGCTCACCAGCAGGGCTCTGTGCAGGGGATTTCAGGCATTACAGATCATGGGGCAGAGGGATGGGGCGGGGCAAGAAAACAAAAGATGATAAAGAAATACAAGTGGTCTCTCTTTCCTTCACACACACGTACACATGTGTCTATGGATAGTATATAAGGCAAATAATGAAAAAAAAAAGGTAAAAGAATCAAGTGACATTTTTCTTCATGTAACATGTACTAGTGACAAACTCTGTGCTGCGCACTGTGCTTGGCAGGGGTGATGCAGCGATAAGACCTGGGACCCATCTTTAGAAAGTAATTTATAAATGTATCAAAGTGCAAGGCAAACTAGAATGATTTTTCAATCCTGGCTGCACATTAGAGTCACTGCAGGAGCTTAAAAAAAAAAAATCCTGATGTGCAGATCCATACTGCAAACCAATTAAATCTGAACCTATAGGGGCACTTGAATTTAAAAAATCTCCCCCGGCTTCCCTGGTGGTTCAGTGGCAAAGAATCCGCCTGCCAGTGAAGGAGACATGGGTTCGATTCCTGATCTGGAAAGATCCCACATGCCGCAGAGCAGCTACGCCTGTGGGACACAGCTACTGAGTCTGGGTTCTAGAGCTGGAAGCTGCAACTACTGAGCCTGCAGGCCACAATTACTGAAGCCTGTGTGCTCCAGAGCCTGTGCTCCACAACAAGGGAAGGCACTGTAGGGAGACGCCTGTGCACTGCAACAGAGAGTAGTCCCAGCTCGCTGCAACTAGAGAAAGCCTGAGCGCAGGAACAAAGACCCAGTGCAGTCAAGTAATTAGAAAAAATCATAAAAAAAGAAATCTTCCTCTGATGTGAGAGTTGAGGATCACTGTCTTAGAACCTGAATTCTACTACCTTAAGATATGTTATCTATCCTGGGCCAAAATGTCTATTAATAACTCTATGCTAGCATTTTCAAAGCTCACATTTATTATATTTAACAAGGTGCTAAAGAAAAGAAACTCTAAAGTAATATTGACCCTGGGGAGGTGGTCCCTGAATGCCAGTACCTGCTGTCATTCCAAGGCTGCTGAGCTAAAGGGGCACCAGAGGGATGCTGAAGGATGGAGGGAGAATAAGAAGGGGGTGCTCTGACCTCCCGGCCCCTCCCTGTGGGCTCCAAGTCCCCAACATCTGCTGAAGCTCTGTTTCTCTTGGCTTCACGGCATTCAGATCAAAGCAGCATCTTCCTGCTTGTGCTTACCTGGCTGAAGCAATGAGATCCTGGAATTAATTGGGGGGTACTCCCTCTTCTAAGATGTTGACACTTCCTAATGAATTGTTTTCCCACTTAAAAATACACACTCATGTTGCTTAAGGAGACTCAACAGGTGAAGCCCAGTAATTATGGATCTCTGCAGGAAGGGAGAGAGCAAGCAGCAGCTTGTCCCCTGTAAGAGCATCATTGAGCAGCCCCACCTGCACAGGAAAGGGAGACACCAGTCAGGATGATGTCATTGAGGCAGCAGACAATGGTGGCATGAAGCGATATCTTAATTCCCTGCTCAGGAATTAAATCTGGGTAGCCTGGATGAAAACTAGGAATCTTAGCCACCAAACCAGCAAGGGCTAGAGGCTAGAAGCTAATTTTCCCTGGATCTTTGACCCCAGTGAAAAATGCACTTATCACGGAGGCAGAAACTGTAAATGCAGGTACAAAGTTTATTGTTAGAGACACAGCAGAACTAGGAGGAGAGCACATAGAGACAGTTGGTTTAGCTGAGATAGAAGCAAGCAGAGATGCACACCCATAAAGAAAGGGTGTGGGTGTCCCTCCTTGTGAGGGGTGCAGTAAAGAGGGGGTCAAGCCATTTATACAAGGCAGTTCTTCTGGGTCTTTGTCTTCCTTCAGGCCAGTTATCTGGTTTCTTCTTCCACACCTGACCTACCCCGGGGCCCTCCCATAAGGTGTACACACACCTCTCAGCCAAGAGGGATCTCAAAGTGAAGGCTTCTGGGAGGAGCAAGACTCATTATGGCCTGGAATTATCCTCTGACTTTTGACTCCAAGGAGCCTTTCTGCCTGTGTGGAGTGTCTCCCTTACCTTTTACTCAGAAGGGTCTTTTCCCCTCTTGTCCTTGCCTTGATTATTCCCTTGAGGTGTTAACAAAAGATAAACACTGGCTATTTACCCTGTTTCTGTTGAGCAAATGGGGGTCTGGTTGTAAATTCCTCAACTGGAGCCCACCTATCTCTTGCTTCAGGAAACGCAAAGAGAAGGCTGGTTGATTGTAAATGTCCAACATGGAGCCCATCTATCTCCTACCTCGAGGACTCCAGCTCAAAGGATCCAGCTCTCCCCTCTGGATTTTCTCTGTCTTCTGTTTTAGGCTGAGAAAGGGAAGGTACAGGGCCAGGCGACGGTGCGGCAGCGAGGTGCCTCAAATGCACAATGCAAGTTGCACTCAATGCAGGGTAGCCTTTCAAGAGGGAGGAGGCAGATGCTGCAAATCCTAGAACATTCCTTCTGTGAAATTGTATTGGTCCAAGCAAATCATGTGGCCAGCTCAGATTCAAGGTGGAGGAATAGGCTCCATGATTTAAAGGGAAGAGCAACAAAGTCATGTTATGAAGGGGTGTGTATACCAGGATATTACTACTTACTCTAGTGGTCACTATAATTCCAATTTGACTCACAAGCACTGTCAGGACTGATCGTCACCATCTCCTAGTCCACACAGAGTAGGGCAGCAATTCAGAACATATAGAAGTGTGAAGGATTTGATTCTGCCAAAATGGACTTATTTGCATGAGTAATGGTGGGTCAGTGGGAGAAGCAACAGATCTTTATATCAGGTGCGTCCCATCAGGTGGCCAAAGTATTGGAACTTCAGCTTCAGCATCAGTCCTTCAAATGAATACTCAGGACTGATTTTGGATGGACTGGTTGGATCTCCTTGCAGTCCAAGGGACTCTCAAGAGTCTTCTCCAGCACCACAGTTCAAAAACATCAATTCTTTGGTGCTCAGCTTTCTTTATGATTCAACTCTCACATCCATACATGACTACTGAAGAAAACATAGTTTTGAGTAGATGGACCTTTGCTGGCAAAGTAATGTCTCTGCTTTTTAATGTGCTGTCTAGGTTGGTCATAGATTTTCTTCCAAGGAGCAAACATCTTTTAATTTCATGGCTGTAGTCACCGTCGGATTTTGAAGCCCTAGAAAATAAAGTCTGTCACTGTTTCCATTCTTTCCCCAAATAGATGTTTCCCTGTCTATTTGCCTTGAAGTGATGGGACCCGATGCCTTGATCTTTTTTTTTTTAATTTTAATTTTTTTTTACTTTACAATGTTGTATTGGTTTTGCCATACATCAACATGAATCCGCCATGAGTGTACACGTGTTCCCAATCCTGAACCCCCCTCCCACCTCCGTCCCCATACCATCTCTCTGGGTCATCCCAGTGATCTTTGTTTTTTGAATGCTGAGTTTTAAGCCAGCTTCTGCACTCTCCTCTTTCACTTTCATCAAGAAGCTCTTTAGTTCCTCTTTGCTTTCTACTATAAGGGTGGTGTCATCTGCATATCTGAGGTTATTGATATTTCTCCCGGCAATCTTGATTCCAGCTTGTGCTTCATCCAGCCTGGCATTTCACATGCTATACTCTGCATATAAGTTAACTAAGCAGGGTGACAATATACAGCCTTGATGTACTTCTTTCCCAATTTGGAACCAATCTGTTGTTCCACATCCAGTTCTAACTGTTGCTTCTTGACCTGCATATAGATTTCTAAGGAGGCAGGTCAGGTGGTCTGGTATTCCCATCTCTTGAAGACTTTTCTACAGTTTGTTGTGATCCACACACTTAAAGGCTTTGGTATAGTCAATAAAGCAATAGATGTTTTTCTGGAACTCTCTTGCTTTTTCCATGATCCAACGGATGTTGGCAATTTCTGGTTCCTCTGCCTTTTCTAAATCCAGCTTGAACATCTGTAAGTTCTCGGTTCACGTACTGTTGAAGCCTGGCTTGGAGAATTTTGAGTGTTACTCTGCTAGTGTGTGAGATGAGTGCAATTGTGTGGTAGTTTGAAAATTCTATGGCATTTCCTTTCTTTGGGATAGCAATGAAAATTGACCTTTTCCTGTCCTGTGGCCACTGCTGAGTTTTCCAAATTTGCTGGAATATAGAGTGCAGCACTTTAACAGCATCATCTTTTAGGACTTGAAATAGCTCAGCTGGAATTCTATCACCTCTACTAGTTATATTCATAATGATGCTCCCTAAGGCCCACTTGACTTTGGACTCCAGGGTGTCTGGCTCTAGGTGAGTGATCATGCCATCGTGGTTATCTGGGTCATGAAGATCATTTTTGTATAGTCCTTCTGTGAACTTTTGCCACCTCTTCTTAATATCCTCTGCTTCTCTTAGGTACATATCATTTCTGTCCTTTATTGTGGCCATCTTTGCATGAAATGTTCCCTTGGTATCTCTAATTTTCTTGAAGAGATCTCTAATCTTTCCCATTCTATTGTTTTCCTCTATTTCTTTGCCTTGGTCACTGAGGAAGACTTTCTTATCTTTCCTTGCTATTCTTTGAAACTCTGCATTCAGATGGGTATATCTTTCCTTTTCTCCTTTGCCTTTAGCTTCTCTTGTTTTCTCAGCTTTTTGTAAGTCCTTCTCAGACAACCATTTTGCCTTTTTGCATTTGTTTTTCTGGGGGATGGTCTTGATCATTGCCTCCTGTACAATGTCACAAGTGAAGTGAAGTGAAGTGTTAATCGCTCTGTCGTGTCTGACTCTTTGCGACCCTGTGGAGTATAGCCAGCCAGGCTTCTCTGTCCGTGGGATTCTCCAGGCAAGAATACTGGAGTGGGTTTCCATTTCCTTCTCTAGGGACAATGTCATGAACCTCTGTCCATAGTTCTTCAGGCACTCTATCTGTTCTAATCCCTTGAATCTATCTGTCACTTCTACTGTATAATCATATGTGATTTGATTTAGGTCATATCTAAATGGTCTAGTGGTTTTCCTTACTTTCTTCAATTTAAGTCTGAATTTGGCAATAAGCAGTTCATAATCTGTGCCACAGTCAGCTGCCAGACTTGTTTTTGCTGACTGTATAGAGCTTCTCCATCTTTGGCTGCAAAGAATATAATCAGTCTGATTTTGGTATTGACCATCTGGTGACATCCAAGTGTAGAGTTATCTCTTGTGTTGTTAGAAGAGGGTGTTTGCTATGACCAGTGTGTTCTCTTGGAAAAACTCTGTTAGCCTTTCCCCTGCTTCATTCTGTATTCCAAGGCCTAACTTGCCTGTTATTCCAGGTATCTCTTGACTTCTTACTTTTGCATTCCAATCCCCTGTGATGAAAAGGACATCTATTTTTTTGGTGTTAGTTCTAGAAGGTCTTGTTGGTCATCATAGAACTGTTCACCTTCAGCTTCTTTGGCATTAGTGGTTGGGGCATAGACTGGGATTGCTGTGATATTGAATGGTTTGCCTTGGTAATGAACAAGAGATCATTCTGTCATTTTTGAGATTGCACCCAAGTATTGCATTTCAGACTCTTTTGTTGACTATGAGGGTTCCTCCCTTTCTTCTCAGGGATTTTTGTCCACAGTAGTAGATATAATGGTCATCTGAATTAAATTCACTCTTTGCAACCCATTTTAGTTCACTGATTTCTGAAATGTTGATGTTCACTCTTGCCATCTTCTGTCTGACCACTTCCAATTTACCTTGATTCATGGACCAACATTTCAGGTTCCTGTGCAATATTGTTCAAGTCATCAGTTCAGTTCAGTTCAGTCGCTCAGTCATTTCTGACTCTTTGCGACCTCATGAATTGCAGCACGCCAGGCCTCCCTGTCCATCACCAACTCCCGGAGTTCACTCAAACTCACATCCATCGAGTCTGTAATGCCATCCAGTCATCTCATCCTCTGCCCCCAATCCCTCCCAGCATCAGAGTCTTTTCCAACGAGTTAACTCTTCGCATGAGGTGGCCAAAGTACTGGAGTTTCAGCTTTAGCATCTGTCCTTCCAAAGAACACCTAGGACTGATCTCCTTTAGAATGGACTGGTTGGATCTCCTTGCAGTCCAAGGGACTCTCAAGAGTCTTCTCCAACACCACAGTTCAAAAGCATCAATTTTTCGTTGCTCGGCCTTCTTCACAGTCCAACTCTCACATCCATATATGACTACTGGAAAAATCATAGCCTTGACTAGATGGACCTTTGTTGGCAAAGTAATGTCTCTGCTTTTCAATACACAATCTAGGTTGGTCAGAACTTTCCTTTCAAGGAGCAAGCGTCTTTCAATTTCATGGCTGCAGTCACCATCTGCAGCGATTTTGGAGCCCAAAAAAATAAAGTCTGACACTGTTTCCACTGTGTCCCCATCTATTTTCCATGAAGTGATGAGACCAGATGCCATGATCTTTGTTTTCTGAATGTTGAGCTTTAAGCCAACTTTTCCACTCTCCTCTTTCACTTTCATCAAGAGGCTTTTGAGTTCCTCTCCACTTTCTGCCATAAGGGTGGTGTCATCTGCATATCTGAGGTTATTGATATTTCTCCCAGCAATCTTGATTCCAGCTTGTTCTTCTTCCAGCCCAGCATTTCTCATGATGTACTCTGCATAAAAGTTAAATAAGCAGGGTGACAGTATACAGCCTTGACGTACTCGTTTTCCTATTTGGAACCAGTCTGTTGTTCCATGTCCAGTTCTAACTATTGCTTCCTGACCTGCATGCAGATTTCTCAAGAGGCAGGTCAGGTGGTCTGGTATTCCCATCTCTTTCAGAATTTTCCACAGTTTATTGTGATCCACACAGTCAAAGGCTTTGGCATAGTCAATAGATGAGCCCTAATTTGAGCTATCATGGAATCATCAAAATCTAAGCCAATGGTCCTAGATTGCATGATTAAAAAGCTTTAAAAAGGGCTTCACAGGAGATTACAGAGTTAAGATGACTCCTGGAAAGCTCCGCACCTTGTGTGAGTTCAAGTGGCCGACCTTTGATATTGGATGGCCATCGGAGGGCACCCTTGACCTGCCCACCTTCCGAGCAGTATATCAAGTGATCACAGGGGCCCCTGGGCACCCCAATCAGTTCCCATATATTGATTCCTGGCTCTTAATTGCTGAAAATCTGCCCCCATGGGTTTGGTTCTGCACAAATGGAGAGGGGCAGAGTAAATTTCCATGGCCCAGTTCCCAGAAGGGAAGAAGGATGGGATGATCAAGCCCATCTTCCCAGGAGATACTGAAGATGACCCCCTGATGCCACCACCTTACCTCCCTGTGGCACCACCAGCTCCAGCATAGCCCCCACCTCATCACCTGCTGGACAGCACCCTCCTTCTGTGTCCTCAGCCACCACGAGTCCCGAGCCCCGAGCTGATGGGGAGGAGGTTTTGTTCATCCCAGCAACCTGCTCAGTCGACTGCAGAACTCCAAATGTCTCTGTGGGAAACATAGAGCCCCAAAGTAAATAATGATGGTTCCACCTAGCCCAGCTGCTCCATCCTCTATTACCAGCCTTTCAGCACAACCGACCCCCAAAACTGGAGACATCATACTCCCGTGTACTCTGAAAAGCCACAAGCCATGATCAGTCTTCTCTAGTCAATCTTCCAAACCCATCAATCAACCTGGGATGACGTTCGTCAACTCCTTCTAACCCTCTTCAGCACTGAAAAAAGGAGACACTTTCTGAAAGAAGCATGACACCCATGCTGGCTGGAATGCCTTGAATCAATACTGCAATGCCTTTCTCCACAGGCTCCAGGCTGGGGCCAAGAAGCCAACCAACATGTCAGAAACCACCATGGCGATCCAGAAACCTGATGAGTCACTGACAGATTTCTATGAGAGTTCATGTGAGGTCTTCCAGACCTATACTCCTTTCGACCCCAAAGCAGCCAAAAACCAGTGAATGGTCCATGCTGCCTTTGTGGCCCTATCCTACACTGACATCCACCAAAAACTCCAGAAGCTTGAAGGCTTTGCCAGAATGAACTCTGCTTAGTTATTGGAGGTAGCGAATTAAACGTTTTTGTGAACTGAGACCGTGACGCCCAGTGGGAAGCTGACAAACGAGTGAAACAGAAGGTGTCCCTGTTAGCGGCAGCACTGGGAAACCCAGACCCCAGAAGACGCCTGGCCCCACCACACAAAGGGGGTATGGGGAGAAGACCACCGCTATGGCAGCATCAGTGTGCCTATTGCAAAGAGACCAGGCACTGGAAGAATCTATGCCCGTTTCGAAAGGAGACAGGAGCCCCACCAGGAAAGGGAACTTCACCCAGTGGAGGAAAATACAGGCCCAAGCCAGCAGTCCACGATGATCTCATTGGACTGGCCAGGGCAGACTCAGACAAGGGGAGACCAGGCTCCTTGCTCCTAGGCCCCTGGGAGCCCATGGTCAAAATGGTGATAGGGGACCAACCAATGACATTTATGGGACACGGGTGCTGAACATTCAGTGGTGACCGAACCTGTGACCCCTGCTCGCAGGACAGAAGACAACTATTATGGGAGCCACTGGAACACAGATTGTCTGTCCCTTTTGTCGGCCCTGAACCTGCCAGCTAGGCAGTCATCTAGTGACTCACGAGTTCCTGTACTTGCCAGAGTGTTCCATATCTCTGCTGGGAAGGGATCTGTTGACCAAGCGCAGGACCCAAATAACATTTGCTCCCTGAGAACCGGCAAGCCTCACCCTGGGAAAAAGGGAAGGCCCTGCTGATGTCTGTGACTGTGCCCAGAGACGACGAACGGTGACTCTGTCGCTCTGAGGAGAACTAAATAAACTCTGAAGTTCTGTTGGAAGAGTTCCCTGCAGTCTGTGCTGAAAGGGGACCCCCTGGAATGGCTAAGAAGCATGCTCCACTCACGATAGACTTAAAACCAGGGGCCATCCCAATTAGGCAATGGCAGTACCCAGTGCCCTGAGAGGCACGCCTGGGAATCCAAGGACATATTCAAGGACTACGTGACTCAGGAATACTGATAGAGTGCCAGTTGCCATGGAACACCCCCTCCTGCCTGTTAGGAAGGCTGAAGGTAAAGGTTACTGCTGGTACAGAATCTGCGGGCTGTCAGCAATGCAGTTGTTACCGCACATGCTGTTGTGCTGAACCCCTACACCCTCCTGAGCCTTGTGCCTTCACAGGTGAGCTGCTTTACCTGCCTGGACCTGAAAGACACTTTCTTATCCTCCTGCTAGCTCCAGTCAGTCAACCAATATTCACCTCTGAGTGGGAGGACCCTCTCACAGGCAGGAAGACTCAGCTAACTTGGACACGGCCACTACAAGGATTCAAAAACTCACGCACCCTATTTGGGGAAGCACTGGCCTCAGATCTTGCAGCCTTCCCTAGCGAGACTGTGAACGGTACCCTCCTCTAGTACATAGATGACCTATTGCTAGCTAGCTCCTGCCAGGAAGATTGCTGGAAGGGTATCCAAACCTTACTGGGCCTGCTCTCTGACACAGGCTATAAAGTGTCTTGGAAGAAAGCACAGATCTGCAGACAGACTGTCAAGTACCTGGGATTTGTCATTTTAAAAGGCCACAGGGCCCTTGGGCCTGAGAGAAAACGGGCCATCTACTCCATACCCCAACCAACTACCAAGAACGAAGTCAGAGAATTCCTTGGGGTGGCTAGGATCTGTCGGATCTAGATTCCAAACCCCTATACGAGGCTACTGTGGGCTCAGGGAAGGAACCCCTGAAGTGGAAACCTGAGCAGGAAAAGGCCTTTAAGGAGATAAAAAGACTGCTGACCAGCGCTCTGGCACTAGGGCCACCAGACATGAGATGAGAATTCCATCTGTTTGTTTGTGAAAAGAACCGGATGGCCCCGGGGGTCCTGATGCAGATGGTAGGGCCTTGGCAGCGACCAGTGGCCTACCTATCCAAACAATTGGACACAGTGGCATCAGGGTGGCCCCCCTGTCTGTGGACCCTGGCAGAAACAGTGGCCCTGGTTAGAGAATCACACAAACTCACCTTGGGACAAAATATGAATGTAAAGGTCCCACATGCAGTCACTGCTCTAATGAACAGCCAAGAGCATAAGTGGCTAGCTAGCACAAGAATGACCCACCATCAAGGACTGCTCTGTGAGAACCACCGAGTCCACTTAGAGACAATACGTGTGCTAAACCCAGCCACTTTCCAGCCCGCGGAGGCCAGCCCACCTGATTACGATTGTGAAGAGACAGTAGGTGAGGTCTGTTCCAGCAGACTGGACTTAACAGACACCCCACTCCAAGTTCCTGAGCTCGAGCTGTTCACGGATGGATGGAAGCAGTTTGATCCAGGAGGGACAACGAAAGGTGGGATGTGCGGTAACAACTGCTACAGATACAGTAAGAGCAGAGCCCTTGCCACAAGGCTGGTCAGCACAGAGGGCTGAATTATGTGCACTTGTCCAAGCACTGAGGTATGCCCAAGGGAGAAGAGTCAATATCTACACAGACTCTAAACATGCATTTGCTCCCTTGTGTGTGCATGGGACCATCTACAAGGAAAGGGGACTGTTAACAGCTGGGGGAACAGAAAACAAAAACAAAGAAGAGATCCTACAATTGCTAGAGGCAGTGTGGGAACCATCGCAAGTGGCCGTCCTTCATCATAAAGGACATCAAAGAGGGACCGATCCATAAGCAGGGTGAACTGGCTGGTTGACCAAATGTCCAAGAGAGCAGCCGATCAGCCAAACCCTACTATGAGCCCGGAACCAGTCTTGAAGGTCCTGTTGGCACTAATGTTGCCCTCCCCTCCAAAATACAACTGAGACAAGGACCAATGGGCCCTAAGTGAAGGGGGGGATCAAAAAAAATGAGGGCTGGTGGAAGCTGCCAGATCAAAGATTTTTTGTTGCCGGATCCTTAACAGCCCTGGTGGTGACGCGATACCATGAGATGACTCACTTGGGAAAATCTGCCTTAGAAAGCCTGCTGAGCCGATACTACTTTATCCCTAGACTCCCCAAGGTCTGTGCCCGGGTCAGCCTTAGATACACCACGTGTGCTCAGAGTACTGCCAGGCAAGGACCCAGGCGCAACCCGGGAACACAAGTGACGGGGACGATACCCTTTGAAGACATCCAAGTGGACTTTTAAACCCTGCTGAGGAAGCAGGCATTTACTCGTGCTGGTCTGCACATGCTCGGGGTGGGTACAGGCCTTCCCCACCTGGACCAAATGGGCTCAGGAAGTGCTCAAGGCCCTGCAGCAAGAAATAATTCCCTGGTATGGGCTGCCCCTTTCCATCGGTTCCAATAACGGGCCTGCCTTTGTGGCAGAGGTGACTCAAATCTTGGCAAAGATGTTAGGAATAAAATGGAAACTCCATACTGCATATAGGCCACAAAGTTCAGGGAAAGTGGGATGCATGAACCGGACCCTTAAGACAACGCTAGCAAAGCTCTGCCACGAGACTCAACTGCCATGGATAGACGTAGTGCCGTTGGCTCTGCTCTGAGCCCAGTGCACCCCAAGGGCTTAAGGTTATTCCCTGATCAAGATCCGATATGGAAGACCACCCCCAGTGATAAAGAGGCTAAAGGGGGACCCCTGACAGATAGGTGACTTAGAAATGTCTAACCACCTCCTCAACCTGGGCAAGATATTCAGGCACATGTCTAGGGAGAACTTGGAGAGAACCCCTATTATGTTAGGAAATTGGGTACACCCTTGCTAACCTGGAGAGATGGTATGGGTAAAGGATTAGAAAAAGGAGCCCCTCTGGCAAGTCCGGACTGGCCCCCACATGGTTGTCCTGGCAACTCCAACTGCTATCAAAGTTGCAGGAATTGTTCCATGGATTCACCACACCAGAGTCAAGACAGCATCGGCGTCCTGTGACAAGGATGCCTGGAAAGGAGTTCAGGACTCTGAAAACCCCCTCAAGGTCCGGTTCCAAAGACAACAGCCCTCACCCACGTAGGATGCCAAGCCCTGCTCTAGTCACTCCGGAAGCTGACTAGTCAGCCTACACCAGAAGCTTGAGGATTCTTAAGCCTTGCTCCAGCCACACTCCGGCAGCTAGCTGGCTAATGCAAGGCACAAGCTGGATCTGGCTATCGAGGCATTAATGGACTTCCGCTGTCACCCCTGGCCCCTTTCCCTGATCGGTGTCACTGCTGAGCTCTTTACTAGCTTCAGCCACACCCCGGGACTGGAATTTGGGCTAGAGGCTGCTGTTAGGTACTATCTCGTCATAGTGGGAAGCCTCATTTTTACCAGGTGTCTCTTATAGCTGATCCTCCCTACTGACCAAAGCC
Organism: Capricornis sumatraensis; assembly: GCF_032405125.1. Taxonomy (NCBI): domain Eukaryota; kingdom Metazoa; phylum Chordata; class Mammalia; order Artiodactyla; family Bovidae; genus Capricornis; species Capricornis sumatraensis. The sequence goes on along the minus strand of NC_091071.1, from coordinate 27,285,035 downwards.
TCTCTCGGTATAGTCAGAAAGGTAAAGTTTCCTTTCCAATAGGTCCGGTTGCCGTGACCCCGGTGATTTAGAGATGGGGAGAAAACCTGTTGCTAGTGTTCGGTCGCCTGTTATGTGTGGCTGCTTTGCAGTCTTTTGCTGCTCCTTGCTGTAACAGGTGGTGCCACTCCCTACCCACCCTGGACCTATGGGTGGGATCTTCAGAGACTAGGTCAATGTTCTACAACTTGGGACTCGGGGCCCGGCAGAGACATAGGTATCACCTCACGGTGTACAACCAGAGGCCAGATCTTAAATGTTGCTGGCCTGATCCGTTTCCTGTTCCCCGTCGTCCTTCCCCACTGCAAGACCCAAGCCCAGCATGGTTTCCCGACACCATGATAAGGCCATCATGCCCCTGTGACTCTGTCTACCCCAAATGCCATGCAGATGTTACAACCCAGAACAGGTTTCTGTCCGCCAAATAACTGGGAAGCCCTCCAGGACAGGTGAAATAACACCGATAAACTGCCCGAAATATGTGGACACAACTTGTCCTAAGAAATTAGGCCCTGCCTCTTGGCAGTATGACCCTGGTCACAGAGTTAACTCCCCCTTAGACCCTCGGCCGTACCAAGTTCTCAGTGCAACTCATTGTCTTCTTAATGACACTGACCCTTAGTTGGCCAGGGATTCCTGGCTTTGCTTATCTATAGGAGTCCCACAATGCTTAGCTACACCAGTACCATTGAATAACACAACAGCCACGGCGACTCCTATAGATCCACCCCTGCAAGTACCAGTCCTTTAAGGGAAGTTGCGTTAACTCAAAAGGCTCTGGAATGCTTTACAGATAATGGAGGAACTGAACCTGTAGGCAATTTCAATTCAGTTCAGTTGCTCAGCTGTGTCTGACTCTTTGCAACCACATGTACTGCAGCACGCCAGGGCTCCCTGTCTATCACCAACTTCTGGAGTTTACTCAAACTCATGTCCATTGACTCAGTGATGCCATCCAACCATCTCATCCTCTGTCATCCCCTTCTCCTCCCACCTTCCATCTTTCCCAGCATTAGGGTTTTATCCAATGAGTCAATTCTTTGCATCATGTGGCCAAAGTATTGGAGTTTCAGCTTCAGCATCAGTCCTTCCTGTAGGCAATTTAGCCAGGGACGAAAGTAATCAAACCTTAAAAGGTGAATGGCCTACTCATCCTCCCACAAACATGAAATGACTTTTTCTTTATATGTGGGACAAATGCTTACTTACGCCTGCCAGTCAATTGGATGGGTATCTGTACCTTAGCTTTCCTCACTCCCCAGATGAATATTGTCCCCAACAACCAGACTCTCACCATACCCCTTGCAGCATACACACAGTCAAGAGGAGCCATCCAGTTCCTATCCCTACTGGTTGGTCAAGGATAACAGCTGGAATAAGGTACGGGAGTAGAAGGAGTTGCTTCATCAACAAGCTTCTACCACAAACTGTCTCGAGACTTCTCAGATGATGTTGAGAGAGTAGCCAAATCATTTGTGGCCTTGTAAGATGAACTAGACTCCCTGGCTGTGGTGGTTTTACAGAATAGGAGAGGGTTGGGCTTACTGACAGCTGAAAAGGGAGGACTCTGCCTCTTCTTGAAATAAGAATGCTGCTTCTATGTAAAGCAATCAGGAATAGTCAGGGACATGGCCCAACAGCTAAAGGAACGAATTATAAAAAGGAGAGAGGAACTAGCTAATTTCTGGAGCAGCTGGAACAGTATCTGGCGTTGGGCATCTTAGCTCCTCCCTTTGACTGGACCTCCCTTCATGCTCCTTGTGGCTCTCTTGTTTGGTCCTTGCGTCCTCAGTGCAATTGCCTGGTTCATAACCACTCAAATCAAATCCATAAAGTTACAAAGGGTAGTAGCTCAATACAGACCCTTAAACAATGATGAAGCAGGCTCAGTATGTCTCAGAGGAACGTGAGGTGACGCTTTCTACACTTCCTACATTGAGGGATAGAAGCATTAAATGGGGGATGTGGAGGGACCTGTGGATTTCAGAATAGAGTCTAATATGTGCTCTATGCTTCATATGTGCTCAGCTTGCCTCTTGCATGGTCTAGATCGTGTAGACCATGTAGTTTCGGGAAATGGAAACTTAACAGCAATGCTAGGAACTAAAACTTATCTCACTCACGCTTCCCCCTGCTTTGCCATTGCCCTGCCTCTGTAATCTGGCTTAGTCATGCTTATCTGTGTAAAGGTCAGGCAGTTCCCTGCCCCCTCTCCATCCTGCGTGCCTTAAGTATCCAGTAGAAGGTACAGAACGCAAACCTGGAATTGGGACCCTATAAAGGAACTGTACACCCAACAGTCGGGGCTCAGAGCTTGGAGTGCTAGCTCCTCTGGGCCCGCAGTGTAATACGCTTGAGTTCTTCAACTCTCTGAGTGTTGCTTGGTTTCTTTACAGCCAGTTTCTTTCTTTCTTTTTTCTTTTTTTTTACAGCCAGTTTCTGCAACGTTTTTTATATAGGTCTTCTGTGTATTCTTTCCACCTCCTCTTAATATCTTCTGCTTCTGTGAGGTCCGTGCTGTTTCTGTCTTTTATTGTGCCCATCTCTGCATGAAATGTTACCTTGGTATCTCTAATTTTCTTGAAGAGATCCTTAGTCTTTCCCATTCTGTTGATATGCATTTCCATATTCATGCAGAATTTCAACCTTGTTGACCCACCCAAATATATCCCTAGGATGTCTCTATCAGCTCTGGTGGGTTCTACGTTTCTACCTATTTCTATCCCCAAATTAGGCGTGTTCCTCCCATCTTTTTATGTTACCACATTATGATGACGCAGGAATGGTTAGGTTACCTGGGCGGGGGGAATGGGCCCTTCTTGGTGATAGTCCACTGGTTTCTTCCAAGTGTGTTTAGCTGTATGATTCTTCTCCTATCCAAATCTTGCAAACAACCAAGTATTTCTGTTCTATGATCTTCTCTAGATACATGTTAGTTGTTTTGACATTTTCCTGATTTTTCATTGTTCGGAGCCTGTTTTCCTTAGTACATAAAAAGTACTCCTGAACCTGAACATCCTGATCTTTTTTAGATCTTTATTCAAAGATCGCTTTCTAGTGAGTTTTTCCCTGTCTGTAGCATTTGAAATGGAAATTCCTCCCAGCCAGTCCCAAGCGTCTCCCTTTTTATTTTTTGTCTCCATAGCACTAACAGCCGCAACCGTTCTCTATGTTGTACTTACTGGTTTATAGTCTGTCTCTCTTCTTGTAGGATGTAAACTCCATGAAGGTAGGGGGTGTTTGCTGCTTCTGCTGACTGTTGTATTGTCAGCACCCAGAACAATGCCCGGCACATAGTAAATACTCAGCAGATATGTATTGTGTGAATGAGTGAATAACCTTTTCTTCTCTATTTATTTCTATTTGTCTGTGGGTCTTCCCAGATGGCTCACTGGTAAAGAATCCACTTTATCGCAAGAGACACAGGTTCAGTCCCTGAATCAGGAAGGTTCCCTAGAGTAGGAAATGGCAACCCACGCCAGTACTCTTGCCTGGAAAATCCCATGGACAGAGGAGCCTTGTAGGCTGCAGTCCATGGAGTTGCAAAGAGTCAGACATGACTTAGCAACTGAGCATTTGTCTGTATCTGGTTCTGTCTGCATCTGTCTATCTCAGTTTATCCATTCATCCACCCATGGATGCATCCATCTGCCCATCTATTCATCCATCCGCCCATCCATCTCTTGAGTCTGCTTGATTAACACATGAGAATGGCTGAAATTATATTCAAAAGAACTGATGAGTAGGAGCAGATCAATTAATATCAGAGGTTTTGAGGTTTTGCAGGCTCCTTGTTCTTGCTGAGCATCTATCTTTGAGGCGAGGAAAGTCTGTGGAGAACTTAAAGGTGATCCTTCAGCTAAACAGAGCCCAGATCCTGCTAGATCTGAGCGGTATCATTAGGGAGCAAAAACTCTTTCATGCCCGAAACTTTCAAAAATGAAAACTGCAAACATTAGAGAGTTTTTCCTTTTAATCTGAGAAGCTTTGGAGCTGGGGGACTGGGAGGGCCATTGCAGGAGGGGAGAACGGTTCCATCTTTAAGTTATCCTTGAGATCTGTGAATTGTTCTCTGCCCCTCTGTATTTCTGTTTTTAAACACTTGCTGAGGGATTCTTTGGTTGTCACACAGAGAGGCAAAGGTGAGGCGAAAAATACATTCAGGTCAGTTTGCCAAGGGCAGTGCTGGTTTAATGTGAGGAGAGGGGAGGGGCATTCACTCTGTCTCCCTGTCACCGGTAGCTGTGATCTGCCTTATGGGGCTGAGGTGGGAGCCTGCAGGGGATTCCTTTTCCCTGCGGTTGCAGCCCTGAAGGCAGAGTCACAGCACAATGCCTGTGGCTGTATCTGGTCAAACCATTGTTTTGTTTGACTTATATACTATTTTTTTTTTTTCTGACTGCACCATGTGACCTCTTAGTTGCAGCATGCTGACTCACACACTGTTGATTTGATTTGATTTTTTTCTTTTGGGCTTCCCTGATAGCTCAATTGGTAAAGAATCTGCCTGCAATGCAGGAGACCCCAGGTTGATTGCTAGGTTGGGAGGAAGATCCCCTGGAGAAAGGGAAGGCTACCCACTCCAGTATTCTGGCCTGGAGAATTCCATAGAGTGTATAGTCCATTGGGTCGCAAAGAGTCACCACTGAGCAACTTTCACTTTCTCAGGCTCAGGACATGTCGATATTGGTCCATACACAGCTCCAGTATGGGCTCCCCAGGTGGCGCTAGTGGTGAAGAACCTGCCTGCCAGTGCAGGAGACGTAAGAGATGTGGGTCTGATTCCCGGGTCGGGAAGATTCCCTGGAGAAGGGCATTGGAAGCCACTCCGGTATTCTTGCCTGCAGAATCCCATGGATGGAGGAGCCCGGTGGTCCACAGTCCATCGGGTCACAAAGAGTCGGACATGACTGAGCGACTGAGCATGCGTGCATGGCTGCTGTACGAGGAGGAGTTCACATCGTCTTTAGCAGGGTGTCACCTGAGGCTGTCATCTTGAGAAGGATGTGCTTTGGGGCTTGACCCTTGACGGGCATCAGAGTACTTGGAGTTTTGCATTGTTTCCTATTGTCAGTAAGGCTCTTTGGCTCCAGGGGCACTGGATCCATGCTTCCCTTTTAGGCTTGGAATTTCCATACATCGTGACCAGTCCCAGTCAGCCTCCTGAGCTTTGAGTCTTAAGTGGGCTTCCCTAGGCAGAAACAGTGCACGTATGTTGCTGAATTTTGCCAGAGGAGGGAGAATGTGCAATGTGATCCCAGGGTTTGGGAATGTAATGAAACAATGAAAAAATAATGAAATACAGCTGAGAGTACAATCGCCTCTCCCTCCTAGGTGCTAGTCTTCCAGTGCATCACTGAACACACATCTCTTATTTTGTTTATTTGTCTGCAGGCTCATTCCTCTTATCCCTGTTAGGGGAAGCACACTGACTGAACCCAACCACCCTGGCCAGGCCCTTTAGTAACCATTCGCATGAGTTGTTTTATGACAGGAGATCCTGGTAAGGAATACGGAACTAATAAGCCACCACCAACCGGAAGAGTTCGGGAAAGGTTGAAAGGAGACACCACGTGTCCGTCCACTTCCCAGAATCCCTCTCGCTAGCATCCATCTTGGCTGGGCGATGCGTGCTCCACCTGGAAAGACTGAATTAGAATGATTGGCCAAACACCACCCGAAAACTAATCCCATCACCATAAAATCCAAGACTGCGAGCCACATGGCAGAGCAGTTCTCCTGGGTTCCTTTACCCCGCTGCTCTCCACGTGGGTGCCCTTTCCCAATGAAAGCTCTTGTCTGAAGAGCACATGTGTCTCTTCAGACAATTCATTTCCGAGTGTTAGACAAGAGCCCAGTTTCGGGGCAACATCCCCACATCTAAACTTGCATTAATTTATATTCACTACCCTTAAGAGGCCATGGTTTTGTGCTTAATGTATATTTTGTTTATATTCTTGAAGCATTTGTGTTTTTGTGTGTGTATTTATGTTTTTTTTCTGGCTTTATTGAGATATAATTGTGATATACCATGTACGTTTTTTATCAAGTTTTCTTTTTTAAAGATTTATTTGTTTATTTGGCCGTGCTGGGTCTTTGCTGCTGCATGCAGGCTGTCTCTACTTGCAGAGAGCGGGGGCTTCTCTGTGTGGTGGTGTGCGGGCTTCTTATTGTGGTGGCTTCTCTTGCTGCAGAGGCTAGGCTTTAGGCATGGGCTTCAGTAGTTGCAGTACGCAGGCTTAGTAGTTGCGGCTCGTGGGCCTAGTTGCTCCACAGCATGTAGGATCTTCCCGGACCTGGGATCAAACCAGAGTCCCTTGCATTGCAAGGTGGAGTCTTAACCACTGGACCACCAGGGAAGCCCACCAGAAAGCTGTGTAAGTTTAAGGTGTTCAGCACATTCATTTGACGCACTTACATGCTCCAGAAGGATTCCTACTATAGCATTAGCCAGCACCTCCATCATTTCACATAATCACTGTTTCATTTTTGTTGTGAGAACATTTATGATCTACTCTTTTAGCAACTTCCAAGTATAGAATCCAGTATGATTACCTATAATCACCATGCTGTACATTAAATGCCAGAACGTATTGGTCTCATTTCTGAGATAGCTTTATATTAATTGTGGAACAGAACTCTGAATCAATATCTTACTTATTTTATATTATACACTACAATTCCCTCCCTCTCCCTATTTTTGGTGTGTATAGTTCCATGAATCTGAACACGTGTATAGATTCAGGGAAATACTGCCACCACAATTGGGATTTATTTCTTTACAGTCACACCGTGACTATACCCATAACCCTTGGCAACCACTGATGTGTCTCCATCACTAATTTTGTCTTTTCCAGAAAGTCATACATATAGGATTATACAGTATGTAACATATTAAGACTGGCTTCTTCTGCTTATAGTAATGCCTTTGAGATTCATCCAGGTTGTTGCCTGTGTCAATGGTTTATTTATTTTCATTGCTGAGCAGTATTCCGTGGCATGGAAGCTCCTTTATCCATTCACTCACTGAAGGACATTTGGATTGCCTCCAGTTTTTGGTGACTGAAAATGGAGCTGCTATAAACATGTGTGCATCTGTGTATAGGTTTTTGTGTGAACCTAAGTTTTCATTTCTTTAGCGTACTCAGGAGTGATGTCACTGGGCCATACTGCAAGTGTATATTTAACTTCATAAGAAACTCCACAATGCTCCACAGGGCGGCTGGGCCATTTTGTATGCCCCTCAGTAATATACGAACATTCCTAATTGCTGTGATGTTTGCCAGTACTTAGTTTTGTCAATGGAGCTATCTTTTGAAAGTGCCCCCTCCAGGTTTATTTTTAGTTAAGGTGTAATTAGCATAAGTAGCACACATCTTACGTGCCTAGCCTTGATTTTTATTCCATATGTATAGATGCCCATGTAATCATCACCTAGATTTAGATACAGAACATTTCTAACACTGCAGATCTCCCTTGTGAACTCTTAAAGTCTGTTCTTCTTAGAGGGAAATGCTGTAATGACCTCTAATGGTATTGATTAGTCTTGCCTAATTTTGAACTTCATCAAAGGAATCATACACTATATATTCTTTTGTGTCTGACTTCTTTGCTAAACCTTATGTCTACGAGATTCATCCATGTTTCATGTAATTGCAGTTGGTCCATTTTCATTGCTGTATAGTGTTCTATCATGAAATGAAAATGAAATGAAGTCACTCGGTCGTGTCTACTCTTTGCGACCCCATGGACTGTAGCCTACCAGGCTCCTCTGTCCATGGGATTTTCCAGGCAAGAGTACTGGAGTGGGGTGCCATTTCCTTCTCCAGGGGATCTTCCCCACCCAGGGATCGAACCTGGGTCTCCCGCATTGTAAGACTCTTTACCGTCTGAGCCACCAGGGAAGCCCTACCACAAGGCTACCTTAATTATTAACAACTGCTAAGCTGCTAAGTCGCTTCAGTCGTGTCCGACTCTGTGCGACCCCACAGATGGCAGCCCACCAGGCTCCGCCATCCCTGGGATTCTCCAGGCAAGAACACTGGAGTGGGCTGCCATTTCCTTCTCCAGTACCTGAAAGTGAAAAGTGAAAGTGAAGTCACTCAGTCATGTCCGACTCTTCGCGACCCCATGGACTACAGCCTACCAGGCTCCTCCGTCCATGGGATTTTCCAGGCAAGAGTACTGGAGTGGGTTACCATTGCCTTCTCCATTATTAACAACTGGTTGTTTTCAATTTGGGACTATTATGAATTAAACTTCTCTGCACATAATTGTACGTGTCTCTGGTGGACTCAAGCACTCTTGGGAATACTACCAGGAGTAGGATTTCTGTGTCATAGTGTTTATATTTGGTTTTAGTAAATACTGCCAAACAATTTCAGTGTATCAATGTACTTTCTTATTGTGTACACTTAAAAAGTTGATGTCCATGAAATTCTACTAATGACCTCACGATTTTTTTTTTAAAATTTCTTCTCCTCCCTTTCCTTATAGTTGTAAGGTTTATCTTTACTGCTATTTTTACATCCGAAGTATCACTTCCAGTACTCCATGGTGTTTTCTCGTCTACTTTAACTTGTCTGCCTCTCTAATGATGGACACCCTTTTGACCTCCAACTTCCCAAAACACCAGTTAACACTGCAATGGTCATCTTCACATGTGTCCTTCGAAGGGTGTGTATATGTGTGTTCAGTTGCCCAGCTGTATCTGACTCTTTGTGACTCCATGCACTGTAGCCCGCCAGGCTCCTCCGCCCATGGGATTTCCTAGGCAAGAATACTGGAGTGGGTAGCCATTTCCAACTCCAGGGGATCTTTCTGCCCATGGATCAAACCAACATCCCCTGTGTCTCCTGCATTGGCAGGCAGATTCTTTATACTGTGCCACCTGAGAAGTCCTCTTGGGCTTTGTAGGAATTTTTTAATAGAACTGCTGGTCTGTGTTGAGTCTGTGAATTTTACTTTGACTAAAAAAATCACAGACTGCTTGGGTCACATCAGAGTCCAATCCCACCAGCTGTGACAAGTGTTCCTGTATTCTCACCTTCCTCCCAATATGTGTCCATTTGAACTGTCAGTGTACTAGGTATGAAGTATCTCATTAATATTTTAATTTCTATTTCTCTGAATACACATTTCTTTTAGAATCTCCTTTTATATGTTTATGTTTATGTGGACAAAGTGGGTTTTCTTGAAGCAGGGTTTCTCACTATTGACTTTTGGGGAAGGAGAATTTGTTGTAAGGGTTAGAGTGGGTTGTCTGTGCATTGTAGAATGTTGAACACCGTCCCAGGCCTCTATCTACGAGATGCCAGTGGCATCCTGTCCCTAACTGTGATCATCTAAAATGTCCCTTCTTGTTGTTTAGTTGCTATGTCTGACTCTTTATGACCCTGTGGACTATAGCCCACCATGGGGCTCCTCTGTCCATGGGATTTCCCAGGCAAGAATTTTGGAGTGGGTTGAAATTTCCTTTTGGAGGGGATCTTCCTGACCCAGGGATTGAGCCCTCATCTCCTGCCATGGAGGGTGGATTCTTCCTCACTGAGCCACCAGGGAAGCCTCCATTGCCCAATGTCCTTTAGGGGCACAAAACTGCCCTCAGTTGTGAATCAGTGCCATAAAGGGACCAGGGTGGAGCAGACACTAATTAAAGATCAAATAGCCTTTGAGTACAGACTTAGGAATGGTAGAGTTAGAGGAGGACAGGAATTTTGGTTACTGGGAGTAGAAGTGTTACATTTTCAGACCTAACTAGCTCCAGGTGGCACCCAGCTCTGGAGTTACAGTCCCCCCCATTTTGCTTATTTTCCCATTACCCACAGATTTTTGCTGTAGAGCTTTTCAGCTTGAGAGCTAGGTAGTCCTGGTTTACAGTGACACTCAGGGGGATGACAGGGGATTGAGAAGGCCAGGTTGGTGGGAGAGGCCCAGGGTGGCTAACCAGAGGGAGAGTCCGATTGCAGTTGAGGATGAATGAAAAGGCTGGGGCTGGAGAGGCAGTGCCCTTCCTTGGAGGTGAGAGGGACCGTGCAACCTGAAGCTGGGCAGATTGGTGGAGGAGCCTGTAATAGGGCCAGGAAAGTGGCTCTACGTGTGGTAAGAGTATGGGAGGCTTGCTTTTGATAGTGTCAGACACACCACTGGTCGTCTTTTCTTTTCCCTGAACTCTGCAAGGTTCCTCCTGCCTCGGCGCCGCCACGTGTGACGCTCCTCCTGCGTCGGATGCTCTTCGTTTCGTACTTCAGGTAGCTGCCGCCTTCTCATCACTTAGGGCGTGGCTCAGATATCACCACGAACCACCCTGTTGTTTATTACCATCTTCCCAACTCCGAGAACAGCGTTGAACAGATTAAAATTTTACTGTGTTTATCATTTTATAGATGAGAAAAAATTTCAAAGAGCTTAACAAACTTTCTTAAGGTCACAGAGCTATTAAGTGGAAAATCTGGGATTTGAATTGAGAGTTGTCTCAAGGCCATGGTCTTATTATTGTACCATACCTGACCTCCATCTGTGAAATGGGATGATAATTCTTCTTCAAATGAGCAAATATTCAGCTAGAAGACTGGCAATGCCCTAGATGCTGGGGTACAGTGGGGAAGAAGAAGTCAAGGGCTCTGGTGTCACTTGAACCCACCGTCTCCTGGTACTGATCGACCCGCAAGAAGACAGCTTCTGTAGAGGGTGAAGGGTGCTGTGATAGGAGATGCACCTGGTGAGCAGGACTTGGCCAGGCTCTGAGAGCAGGGGATGACGGAGAGGACTATTCTAGGAGGAGGGGTGCTGCATGTGAGGAGAACCTGGTGACCCCGAGGAGCTGAAAGAACAAGCTCTAGGTCACTGGAGGGGAAAGGAACTATCGGGGGTGGTCAAAGGGAGGGGTCCAGGAGACAGGAATTCTAGGGACAGTGACTTTGAACTTTATCCTGAGGGCACTAATCTGCATCAGTGACTCAGGTGGATGTTGGTGACATCTGGGTTGAGATCTTATTTGACTTGTTAACCCAGCACAGGCTTTGGAGTCTTTTAGCCCAGTGCTCACACTGGGCTAGCCACAGGAGTGAAATTAATTAACTAGTCACTCAATCAAATAACTAACCAATTAATTAATTAATCAATTAGGTATTGAGTGTGTAATATACACCAGACACCGTTCCAGGTGATTGAGGAAGCAGCATGGAATGAAAAAGCAACCCTCGTGCCTTCCTAAATCGTGAATACTACTTTGGGGAAGAGAGCAAGTGATTAAGTGAAATGTGCCCTATGGCAGGTGGTTCTTGCTATGGTAAAGGATAAAGAGGGCAGGGGATAGCACGTGACAGGGAGGAGGGGGCTTACAGAACTAAATACGATGACAGAGAAGTTCTCACTGAGAAGCTAACATCTGAGCATAGTCCAAAGAGAAATTGGGTGGTGAGCAGGTACGCATGATCTTGAAGCATTCTTGACATGTCTGAGAAGCACCAGGAGGCCTGTTGGGCTGCAGTGTTGTGAGTCTTAGGAGATGAGGTCAGACAGAAAGAGGCTAAGCCCACCATCTCTGCAACTGGAAGGTGAGCATCCTCCAACCCCCTGGAAATTGTCACAAGGTTTTGAGGCCTTACACTGTCAGCTGGAGCCATTGGTACTGACTGGCTGGTGTTAATTACATGTCTTCAGCTCATGTGCCCAGGCAGGGTGGCTTAACTTAGATTAAGTCTGATTTAATACAAGGCTCATGTCCCATGTGCTTAAGGATATGGCTTGATTTAACTGTTGAATCTATGAATTGACCTTCTGGTTGGGGGTTTTCTTTTATCTTCCAATTAAATCTAAAGATGCTAACTCTGTTTGCAGAGGGATAGATACCATTGCACTTCAAGAACTTTTTCATCTGTACCGACAGCCTAGAGGACATTCAGTTGGCTTGGGCTAGTGTTAGAGGGAGCCCTAACTGTTTTGGGGTGGCCATCTCCCTTGCAATATGCACTATATACCTACAGGGGAACAAAAGAATCCCAAACAAGAATTTTCAAAGAGGGAAAGCAGTAACATGAAGTTAGTGTTCCTGACATGAATATCCATTGTTTTGTTGTTGTTTTGTTTTAAAAAACGAATTGGAGGTTGAATCAGTCATTCAAAGGATATTTATGAAACATGTCAGACACTATTCTGGGAATTGACACAACAGTGAGCAAAGGAGACAAAGATCTTGACTTTATAGGATTTACATTCTAGTGGGCTGGTGGGAAGGGAAAGATAATTTTAAAAAGTTTTAAAGGGGATGTGTATACACACACATACATATATAACTGATTCACTCTGCTGTATAGCAGAAGCTGACACAACACTGTAAAGCAACTAAACTCCAATAAAATTTTTTTTTTAAATAAAAAAATGTATATGTTAAGTGGTGGTAAATGCTATGAAAAAAAAATGAAGCAGGACATGCTGGGAGTAGTAGTGTGTGTGTGCTAAGTCGCTTCTGTCGTGTCTGACTCTGTAACACTATGGACTGTAGCCTGTCAGGCTCCTCTGTCCATGAGATTCTCCAGACAAGAGTATTGGAGTAATAGGGTTCCCGTTTAAAACTTTTGGTATAAAGAAAATTATTGGGAAAGTTGGTGAAATAGGAATATAGTTTGTGGGTCAGATAATAGTTTAAGTCAACTTAAATTTCCTGACTTTATATAGTAGTTATCTAAGAAACTGACTTTGGTTTTAGGAAGTACTCACTGAAGTGTTTAGGGGCAAAGGAATATCATGACCTCAAATCACTCTCAAATTGTTCAGAAAAAAATACATATATGTATACACAGAGAGAAGATGATACAGCTAGTATGGCAAAATGTTGACTCTTGGGAAACTGGATGAAAGAGCATGTAAGAGTTCTTTATACAAATCTTGCAACTTTCCTGTTGGTGTGAAATTATTTCCAAATCTAAAAAATTTTACAGAACTAAGCAATCCAAGTGGTTGGGGCCATCATAATTTCCCATGCTCGTCTACCACTTTGCTGGGGCCATCATAATTTCCCATGCTCGTCTACCACTTTGCTTCTTTGGAAAAAAAATTGGTTATGCTGGGTGTTTGTTGGGGTGCTCGGGCTCTTTTCTGGTGGTGCTGGGTGGGGGGCTTCTCTCTAGTTGCGGTGCAGGGGCTTCTCTTGTTGTGGGGCACGGGTTCTAGAGCTCCTGGGCTTCAGTAGTTGTGGTTCATGGGCATAGTTGCCCGGTGGCATGTGGGATCCTACTTCCCCTACCAGGGTTTGACCCCATGTCCCCTGCACTGGAAGGTGGATTCTTAACCACTGGACCACCAGGGAAACCCCCTGTTCCTCCTTTTTCTATATATAGATTTACTAACTTCTGTGAAACCCTCTTTTCTTCCCCAAACATGCCATTTCAGAATTTCCTACCTTTATTTCCTCCCCCACCCCGGAAAACTCCTGTTCATTCTTTAAAACCCTCATCTGTGAAAACTTCTTTCTGCCTTCTTCTATGCTCTCCAGAGAGAACACATAACCCTTTCCTCTGTATCTTGTTTTTCCTGATGTTGTTTTGTTTTGCTAAGTTGTGTTCAACTCTTTTGCGACCCCATGAACTGTAGCCTGCCAGGCTCCTCTGTCCATAGGATTTCCCAGGCAAGAATACTGGAGTGGGTTGCCATTTCCTTCTCCAGGGAATCTTTCTGACCCAGGGATTGAACCCGTGTCTCCTGCTTGTCGGGCAGATTCTTTACCACTGAGCCACCAGGGAAGGCCCTTTCCTTATGTTACTGCATGGGAAATATTATACTTTACTCTTTTTTTTTATTTTGGTGTACATTGTCTGTCCTTTCCTTCTGACAGTGAATGCCATGGATCTTATAAGACCTGGGTCTCATTCATCTTTCTGTCCGGCCCAGGGTGGAAGCTCAGTAGAACATCACTGAAATGAATTAAAGGTCTGATTGGAGAACAGGAGCTTGGGGAGGGGATGGCAAAGTGAAAGATGGGATTCTGAAGGACCAGCCTGGCAGTTGGCTCTGTCAGCAGAAATACCTTTTTATGGAGATAATGACTCGTCTGCTGTCAAGGCAATGTCCGCAGAGGTTTGCATCCCAGAGCTGGCTGACAGTGATTGGATGCAGGGCAAGGGCAGGAAGCTGATGGGGGTGAGATAATAGATAAAATTATAACTTACGTTGGTTTAAAAATAAATGATAGTGAGATCCTGGCCAGTTAGCCTTTTTCATTAAATGATCAAGACTTCTTTTGACCAAGATCCTTGTCAAGTTTTCTCACCATGCTGAATTCAACATCACAGGGGCTCAGGGCTGAACTCCTGCTCAGCGGTCATTAGTCCAAACCTCATGGAAGGCTCACGCCCCTCATTACTTTGATGCCCCTGCAGGCCTGAGACCTGCAATGTTAACCTTCTGAGTGGAATGTGGAATATGAAACTGCTAACAGACCTACTTCTGTCTCACTGGGTGCCTGGGAACAGATATTCTTTGCTGTACATAACACAATTTTCAGTCAATGTAGCTATCAATATAGTTCATGTAAAGCTTTTTCCCAAAGTTTGGAGACTCAGGCACAAATTGACTGGGGTGGAGTTAAGTCATGTGGGGTCTGTAGGAATCTGCTGATAAGGAGCAAAAGAAAACGTTGTGGAGTGGAATAGCTGGTGAGTAGAAGAAAAGAAGGGGTCCTGGAGACAAATGTTAAAAGATCTGGTCTTGAGTCATAGCCCAGTCACTCACCAGTTATGAGACCTCAAGCAAGTCATTTGGTCCTTTCTGAGCCTCAGTGTCCATGTCTGTGAAATGGGGGTAGTCATCATACCTACCCCCAAGGTCTTTGTGAGGATTAAGTGAGTTAGCACATGTAAAGTGCTTAGTGTAGTGTCTGACACATAGTAAATACTCAATACATTTAGTTAAAAATAATATAATGAAAAATGAAAAGAATATATTTCATTTTCTCACAGGCCTCTTCTACTATTCTGTGAGCACTTTAGGGCAGGGGCTATGTCTGATTTATCAGCGAGAACCCGCACATTGTACAAGGGCTGATGTGGAGAAGGTGCTTGGTGAAAGCATTTCTTGAACTGAGTTAGACTCACCATCCTTGTAGCCCAGATTTTGTCTCCAGGTAGGGTGCTGAGTCTGTTTAGTTCACCCTGTATTCTGAGCTCACAGCATGGCAGCCGGCACATAGTAGGCACTTAAACACTTGTTGACTGGTAGAGGAATGAATGAAAGGGCAGTAAACACGGTTTCTGGATGTGTCCTCAGAAATACTACACACGTGCTCCAGAGACCAGGCAAGGCTGCTGGCCACTCTGGTGGATATTTCAGCACTTCTGTATAAATATGAAACACTGCATTGAACATGATTTGCTTATATGCACACAATAAATATTATGGAAGATTCTGTACCAAACCGTCACCAGGGGTTTTCCAGGAGGTAGGGGCTCTTACTTTTCACTGCACATTTTTCTATTGCTTGATAAGTTTGAGAATAAGTCACAACACTTTGGTAGCTAAAACATCAATAAGATAAAGAGATAAGATATTGAATTGCACAGATAACTGAAGGAGAGGTTGAAAATGAGGGATGAGAAAACTGAAAGGAGTGAGTGGGGTGTTTTTGAAAGAAAGATGTCAGGCACAGGTACAATTACCTTCACCAAGAATTTTGTGGCTCCCAAACCACAGACGTTAACTTACTGCCCTGAAGGGTATACTGTCCTTTCTCGGTACATTTTTAAATGTTTAGGCCCTATAGAAAAGGAGTGAACTGGGCACGTTTTTACATGGTGTTGAATCCACCTGCCCCAGATGGTGCTGAATCCACCCTGGGCTCCAGGGTTAGTTGTGTGTCCTAGGCTGGCCAATCAGAACTTTGTTTTCTCTTGACTCCAGTGATTGGTTCAGAGATGAGCATGTGACCCAACTGGTGTGAATTAGATGCAGTTGCATCTGTCAGGGGAACAGGCAGAGGCTATTTTCTTCTAGAACTGCCAGTAAGAACAGTGAGTTGAGCCTAGGCTTTCAGGAGCCACTACTTGGGTCTGATTTTGAAGCCTCACCATGGAGAGTTATGCCAAGAGAAAAAGGAAGGCTTTCTGCAGGTGAGCGCCAGAAGCACCCTATTCCTGAAGAAATCCTTCCCCTGGGCTTTTCAATTCTGTAAGCCAATAATCTCCTCTTTTGCTTAATCCAGTTTGAGTTGAATTTCCTGTCAATTACATAAAAAAATCCTAACCAATACACTTAAAAAAAAAAAAAAAGAAACAGAAAACAACCTCTGAATAATGCTTTAAAACTCAGTTTTGAAAGGCCTTTGTTTTTGTTTTTCTTTTTTGGCACATTATTCTAAGGTTTATGCCTTTCTACCCATTTCCTTGACATTTCTGCCATTTTTTTGTTATTTGTTTCTTGTTCATAAATCCTTTCCTATATGTATTGTATGGTTTTAAAAACCTAATCAAATCCCTAGCCTGGACTCATGATTTTCTTTTACTAAATTTTTCTTTAATGGTAAAAGTATTCCATTTACCACACATCTAAATTTAGAAATACAGAAAAATGGGAGAAAAAAAAAATCAAGTGGTCTATGACACAAACATAACCAGCTAACATTTCCCCAAACTTCTTTCCCAATTTTTCTTGTCCTTGCATAGACTATTGGATTACACTCGATTAACAGTTCGGTATATTGTTCTACATTGCTTTTGCAAAGTTAATAAATGCATATGATGTAAAATTTCAAAAACACCACATATCCTTCTGGAACTTGCATTTTTCACTTCATGGTTAATCTTGGACAGGGCTCTGTATCAGTACAAAGAGAAATGTCTCATTGTTGAATTATGTGGATGTACCAGAGATAATTTAAGCAAACCCTGACTTTCAGGCATTTTGTTTCCAGGTTTTGTCCCATAAGAAACCACTGCTGCACATTTTTGTGCATAAAGCCTTAGCGATATGTGCATGAAGCCAAAGGATGCACTGACTATAAAAAAGAACATGGTGGAATGGTAGGAGTGCTTTTTAAGGCCACTGGTGCCATTGTGAAATTACCCTTGCAGAAGGCTACTGCACTTGCTGCTCGATCCAGCTGCAGTGAAAGGGCGATGTGTATATGTTTTTATGTTTGTCGCTTAGATCCGGGCTGGCACATAGTAAGAGTTTAATATGTTTTAGACATAATCACTGCTGCTACTACTTTTTCCGTTTTACTTTTGTCACTCTTCTAACTCATCTGTATCATTTGAGAATATACTGTCAGTATTTTAGTTGTGCAAACCTCTTTCTCAAATCTGAGAACTGTGGTCTTGCAAACATAATCTTCTCTCTCAACTTTAGGAAACATTTCTCATCTCAGTAACTAATATGGGCCATAATTCTAAAAAGACAAAGAAACAGTAATGCCTCCGGTGAATAGGTTAAAATCTAAAATATGACTCTCTGCCAGATTTCTTGCTGCTTCCCATATTTAGGGCTCAGCTAAAATCCCTAGTACAGAGACTGGCACACAGTATTTACTTCATTTTAGAATGAATGAATGATTGATTGATTGTTTGCCTCTTTGGTTAATGTCTCTAGTAGTCAACTGAAATCTCAATGAAGAATGTGGCCATCTTTTCTTCTTATCACTTTCTTACCAAAACAGGAAATGGATATATGTTAAATGGCGGCGCTTGTGGTAAAGATCCCGTCTGCCAATGCAGGAGATGTAAGAGACGCTGGTTCAGTCCCTGAGTTGGGAAGATTTCCTGGAGGAGGGCATGGCAACCCACTCCACTATTCTTGCCTGGCGAATCCCATGGGCAGAGGAGCAGGGTCGCAAAGAGTCAGACACGACTGAAGCGGCTTAGCATGCACGTATGCTAGAATTTCTAGTCCAGTGACTGTAAGTGGTCCCTGGGAAGCTGCTAACAGCTTTAAAGATTCACTGATATGATTCACTGATATGATGCTGAAGCGGCAGCCAAGTTTTGGAGTGTCTTAATTATGTGTGTGTGTTTAGTTGCTCAGTTATATCCGACCCTTTGTGACTCTGTGGACACTGGCCCACCAGGCTCCTCTGCCCATGGGCCTCTCCAGGCAAGAATACTGGAATGAGTTGGGTGCCCTCCTCCAGAGGATCTTCCCAACCCAGGGACTGAACCCTAGAGATGGATCTAAAGTCTGTCTGTACTTGGAAAATCTCCCTTGGTCATTCTGATGTCCCCATCCTTATAGCAGATCATGGACCAGTGCTTGGGGGACCACTGGCATTTCCTATCCCAGTAGCCCATTGTCATTTTTTATTTCTGAAGTGGTCTCTTGGCTGCTGTGTGGGTGATTTTATCTGTGAGTACACACTATTTCATGCTGAGAAGCCACCCTGGCTCTCAAGCAGCTCCCCCTGGCTTTAATCCTATTAATAAACCTGTCCCCTGGCCTCTGAGGATGTGCCCTTTATATCTCACCCGTTAAGCCTGCAGCAAACAGCTTTTCCCAGCATTCTACCACAATTCAGTTTTATTACAAAGTTCTGTTCTCTTTTGGAGAAATAGACTTGATGCTCATGATTTCAATCACCAGGCTCTTGCTGGCCAAATGGCTCATCTAGTGTTTTTATGGGGCCCTTGTGATTCTGCCAGATTGTGAAAGTAGCGGGCCAGGAAGGAATTAGCAGTGGGCCACCTTTTAGGGCTTCCCAGGTGGCACAGTGGCAAAGAATCTGTCTGCCAGTGCAGGAGACACAAGAGATGTGCGTTTGATCCCTGGGTTGGGAAGATACCCTGGAGTAGGAAATAGAAACCTGTTCCAGTCCCCTGGAGGAGGGCATGGCAACCCACTCCGGTATTCTTGCCTGGAGGATTCCCATTGACAGAGGAGGCTGGTGGGCTACAGTCCATGGGGTCTCCAAGAGTTGGACATGACTGATCAGCTAAGCACAGCACAGCCAGTATTCTTACCTGGAAAACCCCCATTGAGAGAGGAACCTGGCAGGCTGCCATCCATGGGATCCCAAAGAGTCAGACACAACTGATTGGCTAAGTTTGCACACACCCCCTTTTATATGCAGGTGCTGTGCTGGGCGCAGTAGCAGGAATTTACATCCATAAGTGGGTTCTGTTACTCTACTTTTCAGGTGAGGAAACTGAGATCAGGGAGATGAAGAAAATGACCCAAGGACACAGGTTAGCAAGATGCTGAACGTCAGGATTTAAATCATGGTCTGTAAGATTCTAGGGTCTCAGCTCAGGATGTGCAGGTCCATGGGGCTCTGGGCAGAATGCAGGGACCAGATCTGTTGAGGAGGAGATGGAGAGCCTTGGCCAGGAGAGACTGAGGGGATGAACCCAGAGGGGAGATCTTGTGGTCTGTCAAAGCGGGGTTGACAGTTATAAGAGGGGGTTCCTGAGACTTGGCCATGGGAAGGAAGGAGCACTTGAAGGCACCTGGGCAGCAGGTCTGCAAGCTGCTCAGGATCGTAATTTGTCACCCGCTAAGCTTGCTGTTTAATTTGCTCATTCAACAAACATTTATAGAGTTTCCTCCTGTGTGCCGAAAGTGCTGGGGTGCTAAGAAAACAAGGCAGAAAAGGTCCCTGCTATTTTGGAGTGTATATAACACTATATTAATAATTGTTATAATCATAGCAACCAACAGTCATTGAGCACTTAAGTACTAGGCACTGTTTTAATTACTTTATATGTATTAATCCATTCAATCTTAGCAACTACCCTATCAGGCGAGTACTGTTATTACCTCTATTTTACAACTGGCCTGTGAGAGGCCCTGCTGGGACTAGGACCTGTGTCTATTGGCTTCCAAAGTTCACCATCTGATCCACTGGACTCTGTTTCCTCCCATTTGGCCATTGGCCATTTTCCTCAACTTCTTTCAGCAGCTTTGATAACTTTCTGTTTCATTTACTGTGTGTTGTGTTCTTAATTGTTCTCACAGGCATTTCTTAAAGGGTCTGCTTTTCAAATGTAAAGCATTTATTTGGCCTCTGTGGTGAGAAGGCAGGCACCTGCATTTTGCAGAATGTCATCTGTATGCAAATTACTGAACAGCCTCCTGGCCCTTCTGCTGTGTGAGATTCAGGGCTGCCTGGAGAGGCACTCCTGGTTTCAGCGCTCACCTTCCCCTGCTCCTGTGACCTGAGACATTTTAGCATCTATTGAGTTGCTCAGTTCAATATGACACCTTTTTCTTTCTTTTCTTCTAAATGTCCAGCCCAGTGGGGGTTGACCAAGACATAGGAAGCAAGAGATCTGCCCTCAAGAAGTCTACAGTCTAACTGTTGAGATTAGGACCTATCCAGGATGAAACACTGGGATTATCACAGCAATGCATAATTAAGTACTAAAGTTTTGCAGTAGGGATTGCCAGATGCTACAGAGCTTCAGAGAAGGAAAATAGCATGGCTTTTGTGAAGGAGGGAAATAAGTTAGGTTTTGAAAGAGTTGAATAGGTGGAAGTAAAAAGAGAGGTTATTCCAGCCAAGAGGCTCACAAGGGAAAAGGGAGAGTGGTGGGAACGGCTTGAGCTCCAAAGAACATGGAGGAGACTAGATCCGCTGGAGTCTTAGGGAAGGTTTTCAGAACCAACTGTGAAAGGAAAACAAAAATGGAGG
Source organism: Capricornis sumatraensis (assembly GCF_032405125.1). NCBI lineage: Eukaryota > Metazoa > Chordata > Mammalia > Artiodactyla > Bovidae > Capricornis > Capricornis sumatraensis. Next base: position 27,264,385 of record NC_091071.1, on the reverse strand, counting down.
TGGTATGCTAAGAGAGCTTAGATGGAGCCAGGAGTCTGTTGCGGAAGCAGTCTCCTGTGTGTCTCAGCCCAGATGGAATCTGACCTTTTGACCACTTATTGTCTGAAAGCAGGCATTCACAACATCTGCCAAAAACTCGAGATACTTATCGGACCCTTGCCTTAAAATAACTCATGACAGGCTATCTACTTATCGGACCTATACCCTAAATAACTCATGACAACCTATCCCTTAAGGACAAATATTTCCTTTCTGTGTCAAGGTCAATCATAACTCCTGCACAGTTCCGTGGCTTTTGCCCTGACTCCCTTTCCTGGAACACTAGTTCAGTTTTACCCAAATCGGTGCCTCCTGAATTGAGTTCTTAAGACCCCCAATAAATCTCTTTTTTCTTTGCAACCTCAATATTGGTTATTGTTTGACGTAACACTCAACAATAACAAAGCTAATGTGTTTTATATATACGACAACAGTTCGTGAACCAGGAACGTCCAAATGTACAAGCTGGATTTAAAAAAGGCAGACAAACCAGAGATCAAATTGCCAACATCCACTGGATCATTGAAAAAGCAAGAGAATTCTAGAAAAACATCTACTTCTGCTTCATTGACTACGCTGAAGCCTTTAACACTGTGTATCACAACAAATTGTGGAAAATTCTTAATGAGATTGGAATACCAGACCACTTTACCTGCCTCCCAAGAAACCTGTATGCAGGTCAGGAAGCAACAGTTAGAACCGGACATGGAACAACAGACTGGTTCCAAATTGGGGAAGGAGCATGTCAAGGCTGTATGTTTATGTCACCCTGCTTATTTAACTTATATGCAGAGTATATCATGCAGAATGCCAGGCTGGATGAAGCACAAGCTGGAATCAAGATTGTTGGGAGAAATATCAATAACGTCAGATATGCAGATGACACCACACTAATGGCAGAAAGTGAAAAGGAACTAACGAGCCTCTTGATGAAGATGAAACAGGAGAGTGAAAAACCTGGCTTAAAACTCAGCATTCAAAAAACTAAGATCCATGGCATCTGGTCTTATCACTTCATGGCAAATAAATGGGGAAACAATGGAAACAGTGACACTTTATTTTCTTGGGTTCCAAATCCCTGTGGACAGTGGCTGTGGCCATGAAATTAAAAGATGCTTGCTCCTTGGAAGAAAAGCTATGACAAACCTAGGCAGTGTATTAAAAAGCAGAGACATCGCTTTGCTGGCAGAGGTCTGTATAGTCAAAGCTATGATGTTTCCAGTAGTCATGTACAAATATGAGAGTTGGACCATAATGAAGGCTGAGCACCAAAGAATTGATGCTTTTGAACTGTGGTGCTGGAGAAGACTCTTGAGAGTCTCTTGGACTGTAGGGAGATCAAACCAGTCAATCCTAAAGGAAATCAGTCCTGAATATTCATTAGACGTACTGATGCTGAAACTGAAGCTCCAGTACTTTGGACACCTGATGCCAAGGGCCAACTCATTAGAAAAGACCCTGATGCTGGGAAAGATTGAGGGGATGACCAAGGATGAGATGTTTGGATGGCATCATCGACTCAATGGACATAAGTTTGAACAAACTCTGGGAGATAGTAAAGAACAGGGAAGCCTGGTGTGTTGCAGTCCATGGGATAGCAAATAGTCAGACACAACTGAGTGACTGAACTACAATACCAAAATGTGCAAAGCACCACTTAAACTCTCCCTTTTGATCTTCAAAAGAACAGGTGAAATATATACTACCTTCATTGTTCTTAGTGGAAACTGAGCCTCAGAAGGCTGATGTAATTTGCCTACACCAGCAGTGTGAGTGACCGAGCTTGGATTTGAACCCAGGCAGCCCAGTCTCAACCTCCAAGCTCTGGGCACCTATGTTATATCCCGAATACTGCTAATCTTTCTTCCCTCAAAGGGTCATAGGGATTAAGTTACCTTTTCTTGATTGGAGACAACAGAAGCCACTGGAGTTAGTTCAAGCAGAAAGGAATTTATTAAAGGCAATGAAGGAGCACATAGATCCTATCAAAGGGCTGGAGGTTGGGCTTGGCAGGAACTCCAGGGCAGGGCTGGTCTGAAAAGACTACACTCTTGCTGTCCCTGGGTTTGGGCACCATGCTCATTTTATCAGATCTTTACATTGCCCTGATGCCCCAAGAGCCAGCTGCTGCCACTGTGACCATTGCCAGAAAGATGGATTCTTCCACGTGCCTGCTTCCTCACGGTGCTGTCTCCTGAGCTGAGTTTCCTCTTGAGTTCACCTGATTCTCAGAAAACTTGGTAAGCAAATCTTCTGGCTTCTCTCTTGGGGAGGAAGGACTTGTAAGGCAGAAATGCCCTTAACATATGAAAACTGTTGTCGCTAAAGTGCTGGGCAGCTGGAAAACCTGACTATTTTCTACAGCCTCAGTAAATGTGAAGCTGGTAACCAGTGCTGGCCAAGACATGGCTCCTAAGTGACTGTCTGAGGCTGGGCGGGCTGAAAAGAATCATCCAGGAAGTCTGTCAAAATTCAGAGTCTCAGGCCTCTGCTCCAGAGGTTCTGAGTCAGTGAATCAGAGCAAGGACTGGGAGTGTGCATTTCCCAGGTCTCTTCACATGACTCTGATGTGTAGCCACGTTCAGGAATCAGTGACACTCTCAGTGACAATTGTTGCTAATTCCAAGGAAATACTTAATATATTAAGCTCTTCACTGGGGGTGATTTTGCCCCCAGGAACATTTGGCGATACCTGGGGACGTTTTTGGTTGTCGCATCAGGGATTGTTACTGGCATTCAATGGATAGAAGCCAGGGATGCTTCTGAACGTCCTGCAGTGCACAGGACGGTCCCTTTCAACAGGGAATCATCAGGCTCTGAGTGTCCACAGGGCCCAGGCTGAGAAGCCCTGTATTAAATGGTGCTCATTTTTCTTGAGATCCTAGAGCACCATTCTCTCCAGACGTGTTGCACTCTCATCAAGACAGAATGGCTTGTAAGAGCTTTGGAAATGCCAGTCCCTCTTTAAATCTTGGCCATTTGAAACCTAACCCCTATGCTCCTGTTGTCATTTCAGAGGTGGAAGTTTCCAGAGCAATGTCCCTGTGACTGCTGGATCGCCTCTGTTCTCTCGCTCTGAACTTTCGCCTGCCCTGTGGGATCAAACCCAGGTCTCCCGCGTTGCAGGTGGATTCTTTACCAGCTGAGCCACGAGGGAAGCCCTACTATGATTCAGACCTTGATAAAAGCCCAGGGAAAATGTTGCTGCTGAGTCAGTCCTTGGCTCTCTTGCCCTGAAAGCTCAAGGAGGTGTTATAGGGTAGTGGTTTGAACCATGGTCTCTAAAGGGAGAACTTGATCAGAAATGAAGATCTCCCACCTACTGTTTTTAGGCAAGTTACTTAGCCTCCCTAAAACTCTGCTTCCTCCCCTATAATACAATGGCAATACTGCTCTCCCTGAGTTGTGGAGAGGATGCAATGAGACAATCATGTGTCTCAGTCAGCTCTTACTGCAGTAACTGTGTAACAAACCCCCTCATCATTTCAGTGGCATACCCATACCACAATAAGCATCTGTGAGGATTAATTTTATGCACCAGCTTGACATTGGCTGGGAGGCCCAGATATTTGGTCAAACACTATTTTGGGTGTATCTGTGAGGGTGTTTCTGGATCAGATTAACTTCTGAATGAGTAGATGAGTAAAGCAGATTGTAATGAGTTAAGGGCCTGACTAGAACATAAAGTCTGAGCAAGGGGGAGGGCTTCCCTGGTGGTTCAGTTCAGTTCAGTTCAGTTCAGTCGCTCAGTCGTGTCTGACTCTTTGTGACCCCATGAATCGCAGCACGCCAGGCCTCCCTGTCCATCACCAACTCCCGGAGTTCACCGAGACTCGCGTCCATCGAGTCAGTGATGCCATCCAGCCATCTCATCCTTGGCTGTCCCCTTTTCCTCCTGCCCCCAATCCCTCCCAGCATCAAAGTCTTTTCCAATGAGTCAACTCTTCACATGAGGTGGCCAAAGTACTGGAGTTTCAGCTTTAGTATCATCCCTTCCAAAGAAATCCCAGGGTTGATCTCCTTCAGAATGGACTGGCTGGATCTCCTTGCAGTCCAAGGGACTCTCCCTGGTGGTTCAGGGGTAAAGAATTCACAGGCAATGCAGGAGACATGGGTTTAATCCCTGGGCTGGGAAGATCCTTTAGAGGAGGGCATGCCAACCCACTCCAGTGTTCTTGCCTGTAGAATCCCATGGACAGAGGAGCCTGGTGGGCTACAATTCATAGGGTTGCAAAGAGTCAGACCCAATTGAAGTGACTGTGCGCTCACGCATGAGCAAAGGGGAACTTTGTCTGCCTGACTTGGGACATTGATATTCTCCTGCCTTGGCCTGGATCTTACACCATTGCCTCTCCTGGTCCTCAAGCCTTTGGACTGTGTACAAAGAGGTTTAGGTTTTGTGTGTGTGTGTGTGTGTGTGTGTGTGTGTGTGTGTGTGTGTGTTAGTTGCTCAGTTGTGTCTGACTCTTTGAAACCCTGTAGACTGTAGCCTGCCAGGATCCTCTGTCCATGGGATTCTCCAGGCAAGACTACTGGAGTGGGTAGCCATTCCCTTCTCCAGGGGATCTTTCTGACCCAGGGATCAAACTCAGGTATCCTGCATTGCAGACAGAGTTTTTACATATGAGCCATCAGGGATGCCTATATCTACATCTATGTCTAAGTATATCTTATTGGTTCTGTTTCTCTGGAGAACCCTGATGAATATAGCATCTTCCTCCTGCCCATGCACCTGAAGGTTGGCTGTGGTTTGGCTGATCTAGCCTGGGCTTGCCTTCACCCCTGTGGGTTGGACCAGGTCTATTCCATATCTCCCATTCTCTCTGCATTAGCAGTTACCCAGGATATGTTTCTCTATAGGGTAAGAGGCAGAACCACAAGAGGGCAAGCCCAACCACACAAGTACTTTCAGGCTTTTGCTTATATCAACATCTGCTTCTATCCCATTGGCCAAAGCAAGGCACAAGGCTGCACCTGAAATTGTTGGGGCTGAGAAGAATATCATGCCCACAGTAAGAAGGAGAGAGGGGCAGTAATCCAAACCATCACGCCTGCGTGGCAAGCGCTCCGCAAACATGTTTTGTTATCCTTAATATTGTGAGTCATTGCTCTGTGCTAGCTTGGTCTCTGTTCTCTAGCTTGGTGCTCTGACCTCTGGTTGACCCACATGTGCATTCGCTTCAAGCTCTTGCCTGTGATCTTGTCTCAGATCTGTTCATCTGGCCCTCCCAGGGGACTTCTCTTCTGTGTCTATTTTTTAGTTGTGTAAATAAACCACTCTCTGTCACTGCCCAACAGCACTGCATGCTAGGTTTTTAATATGGTAGGTGTAGCTGACTTGAATTCACTCTGGTCTTGGTTCATTGAAACTTTCCTGTTAGTCTCTGACGCTCTTTGCTGCTTAAGTGCCGCCCCCCCACCACCACCTTCTTTCCAGGATTTGGTCAATCAGTAAACCTGTGAAATGGGTCCAGCCTTCAGGAGTCTCTTCTCAGTGTTTTCATTCTCTTTCCCACTTGGTTGGGTGGCCCTGCTTCTGCAGGATGGCTAACTCTCTTCCACACACTGACTTGGACACACAGAAGAGGCTCTGAAGGCCACAGGGTTTTCAGTGGGTGCTCCGTCTGTGTTTGTTGACATTGGGGGTTAAAAAAAGTGGTTTACAGTCAGCCCTCTACATATAGACCTTCCAGTTGTGGCTTTTCAAAGATGCGAACGTGCATTTGCCTGTCCAGTCATGTAAGTTATTTATGTGTCTGGCTTACATTGTCTTGTGCGTGCATTCTCTCCAAGAGGTTGTGCTTTTGTGTACTCTGTACGGTACTGTATAGAGTACAGAGTATCGTATCTTTATTTAAAGCCCAGGATGTCTGGAAGCAGGTGTAAAAGTAGCTGGTACTGAATGGCAGGTATGAGTGAAATTGCAGCTTGCCTTCCATCTCCTGTTGCTGACAATCCTTCAGCTCTACCATCTCCCATCTCCTCTCCCTCCTCTATTTAATAACTATTCTTCCCTGTTTGCTTGATGCCAGCCCCTGTGTGCCAGCTGTTGTACTGTACTACAGAGGATGAGATGGCTGGATGGCATCACTGACTCGATGGACATGAGTTTGAGTGAACTCCGGGAATTGGTGATGGACAGGGAGGCCTGGAGTGCTGCAATTCATGGGGTCGCAGAGTCGAACATGACTGAGCGACTGAACTGAACTGAACTGAACTGTACTTTTCAAGGTTCTGTATTATAAGATTAAAAGTGTTTTCTTTATTTTTTATTTTTTATGTATAATTTGAGTGAAAAGTATTATAAACCTATTACAGTACAGTACTATATTACTGTATATATAACTGACTGTGTTAGTTGGGTACCTAGGCTAACTTTGTTGGACTTAAGAACAAATTAGACTTATGAATGCACTCTTGGAATGGAACTCATTTAATGTCAGGGACTTACTGTATATTTACTTTTCATTGTCCCTGTATACTGAGAAGCAGCGTTTATTGTTGCTATTCAGTTGCTAAGTCGTGTCTGACTCTTTGCAACCCCATGGTCTACAGCACGCCAGGCTTCCCCGTCCTTCACTATCTCCTGGAGTTTCCTCAGATTCATGTCCATTAAGTCAGTGATGCTATCTGATCATCCTATCTTCTGCTGCCCCCTTCTCCTTTTGCCATCAGTCTTTCCCAACATCAGGGTCTTTTCCAGTGAGTTGGCTCTTCATATCAGGTGGCCAGATTATTGGAGCTTCAGGTTCAGCATGAGTCCTTCCAATGAATATTCAGGGTTGATTTTCTTTAGGATTGACTGGTTTGATCTCCTTGCTGTCCAAGGGACTCTCAAGAGTCTTCTTCAGCACCACAATTTGAAAGCATCAGTTCTTTGGTGCTCAATTTTCTTTATGGTCCAACTCACATCTGTACATGACAACTGCAAAAAACATAGTTTTGACTCTATGTACCTTTGTTAGCAAAGTGATGTCTCTGCTTTTTAATATGTTGTCTGGGTTTGTCACAGCTTTCCTTCCAAGGAGTAAGTGTCTTTTAATTTCATGGCTGCAGTCACCATCCACAGTGATTTTGAAGCCCAAGAAAATACAATCTGTCACTTTTTCCATTATTTCCCATCTATTTGCCATGAAGTGATGGGACTGGATGCCATAGTCTTAGTTTTTTGAATGTTGAACTTTAAGTCAGCTTTTTCACTCTCCTCTGTCACTCTCATCAAGAAGTTCTTTAGTTTCTCTTTGCTTTCTGCCATTCAAGTAGTATCATCTGCATATATAAGGTTGTTGATATTTCTCCCAGCAGTCTTGATTCCAGCTTGTGCTTCATCCAGCTTGACATTTCGCATGATATAGTCTGCATAGAAGTTAAATAAGCAGGGTGACAATATACAGCCTTGATGTACTCCTTCCCCAGTTTGGAACCAGTCTGTTATTACATGTCCATTTCTAACTGTTACTTCTTGACCCTGCATACAAGTTTCTCAGGAGACAGGTCAGGTGGTCTGGTATTCCCATCTCGTGAAGAATTTTCCACAGTTTCTTGTGATCCACACGGTTAAAGGCTTTAGCGTAGTCAATGAAGCAGAAGTAGATGTTTTTCTGGAATTCCCTTGCTTTCTCTATGATCCAGTGGATGCTGGCAATTTGATCTCTGGTTCCTCTGCCTTTTCTAAAGCCAGCTTGTACATATGGAAGTTCTTGGATCATAAACTGCTGAAGCCTAGCTTGAAGGATTGGAACATAGCCTTGCTAGCATGGGAAATGAGCACAGTTGAGTAGTTAGGCAGGCACACGGATTTTAGAGCAGCGGTTCTTAGTCTTGGCTGCATGTTGCAACTGATGAGGACATTTAGAAAGTTCTGGGGTCTTGGGTCCAAGGATTCAGATTTAATTGGTCTAGGGATAGCCTGGACTTTAGGATTTTTAAACGCTTCCCAAATGATTCTGACACGTAGTTAGAGTTGGAAATAACCACTTTAGAGTAGATCAGGATTTATTTTTAAACTTTGGCTTTTCATTTAACCAGCTTCAGCTTGGTCAAGTTACTAAGCCTCCAAGAGGCTAATGTCCTTACATGTAAAATGAAAATAATATTATGCACCGTCTTGATGCTGCGTAAAATGGAACGAAATAGCCAGATAACAGGCGCTCAGTAAGCATTATTTTCCTTTAAAATGGAATTCTGTTTTATTGCAAAGAGTTAGGTTCATCACTGAAAACTAGGGCAATATAGAAAATGAGGGGGGAAACCCTCACGGAGTCCTGGTCTAGCAAGTCTTCATGCCTTGCCTTTAGTTCTTGTCTTTTTCACTTTGCACATATTTTTATGCACAAGGTTGAAATCATCATGAAATACAATCTATACCCTGCTTTTCTTCACTCAACTTTGATAATGTGGTAATAGCCACTGCGTCACTAAATCTGCTAAGGGTTCAGAATTTTGAATGCCTCACAAAGCTAACGTGGGCCTCTTGGATTGACAGTCATGGAGAATCATCGACCTCTCTTCTTGTAGTTTTCTTGGTGATAGTGGGTCCCCCTGTGACCCTCTTTGCACACTCCAGAGCAGTCACTATGTCCAGGGAGCAACCCTGAGGGCATGCGCAGCAGCCTGAGCTGAATTTTCATATGGAAGATCCTGCTTCTCTTTACGGGGCATATCTGATGCTATCTTTATAAGGGATTAAACTTCATTATTACCAGGATGAGAGCATCCCCTGTTGGTTGCAACAGTGCAGGGATGTCTCCGTTCACCCCATTCTGTCAGCCACCCAAAGACTGTTCCATGCCCCAGGGCTAACACCCTTCATTTCCAATGACACAAACTCTGCCCTGATTCAGGGCAGAAAGAAGCAGTCCTATTTTCCATCCAGTTGCACTCACCTACAAACCTAGCCCTTTTAGAGTTTCAAGCCTGTTGAAGAGGCAATATTATGCATGGAGAAAAGAGGTCTTTGGGATCTAGCAGCTTTGGTTTTTAACCCAAGATTTGCAACTTACATTATGATGGGCTTTTGATGAATTGGGCTTCCTTGGTGGCTCAGATGGTAAAGAATCTGCCTGCAATGCAGGAGACCTGGGTTTGATCCCTGGGTTGGAAAGATCCCCTGGAGAAGGGAATGGCAACCCACTCCAGTATCTTGCCTGGAGAATTCCATGGACAGAGGAGCCTGGCAGACTACAGTCCACGGGATCGCAGAGTTGTACATGACTGAGCGACTAGCACTTTCACTTTGGTGAATTACCTGACACTCCAAGCCTCAGTATCTCTATCTTTAAAAGGGGAAAGATATGATCTGACTTGTATGGTGTTATGAAAGTTACCAATGAACTAATGTGTCCATTTAAAAATATTTATTGAGCACCTATTATATGCCACAGATGGCATTATGTGCTGGGAATATTGGGGAGCAAGCCAGATAGTCCCTTCCTGTGTGGAATTTGCATTTCAACAGGAGATTCTTCCCAGATGGCTCAGTGGTAAAAGAATCTACCTACCAATGCAAGAGGCATGGGAGATGAGGGTTTGGTCCCTTAGTAGGGAAGATCCCTGGAGTAAGAAATGGCAATCCATTCCAGTATTCTTGCCTAGAAGATCCTATGGACAGAGGTGCCTGGTGGGTTATAGTCCATGGTGTTGCAAAGAGTCAGATATGACTGAGCAACTGAGCATGAGCACACACACAAACAGGAAGTGCTCCAAGTAGAGATTACAATCCTCTGTGGTTCAGGTTCAGATGGGGAAGAACATGATACTCGACAGTGTGTGGCAATGACGCCTAATGTAGATGCGGGGATTTAAACATAAATATAGGGGATTATCGATGGACGTGAGTCTGAGTGAACTCCGAGAGTTGGTGATGGACAGGGAGGCCTGGTGTGCTGCAATTGATGGGGTCACAAAGAGTCGGACACGACTGAGCGACTGAACTGAACTGAACTGATAAGGGCTTGGGTTGTGGTAGCAAGTTCATTTTTACTGTTTCCTCTTAAACTATAGAGAGATTCTGGGTGAAATAGAACAAGAAAAATAGAAATGTTAACTGAGCTTGGAAAAAAGAAAGGAGAACTTCTGTGGCAGAAACTAAGAGAGGAAACTAAAAGCTCGAGGGATGGGCAGGGGCTGCATTGAGACTGCCCGAGTGTCTCCTCTGAGTGCCGGGAGCTGCTGACTTCAGGCGGAACTCACCCATCCTGGGAAGTGGGGAGGGGAACTCTCCACCTGCTGGCTTAGGGGTGCAGCAGGCAGGCTGGGCTTCTGTCTGGGGCTGTGGAATGGAAAAGGGTCCTCTCAGAGAAGCTGGAATCACATGAGGCCCTGTGCATGGTGCAGGTACTGACTCTGCTCCATCACACCGAGTGGGAACCTGAGCAAAAGGATTAACATAAAAACTGGTCCAAAGGGCTCTGATGGGGGTGCACCTAAGACCACCCCAGGGAGGACCTTCCCTCTCAGGGCCTTTTTACAGGCTGCTCCCCCAACTGAGATCCTTGCTCCTAGTCTCCCTTTCAGTTCTCTCCTCCCAACCTGCTTCACAGGACAGTGTCTTGACTCAGATGTCACTTTCTTGGAAGGACTGTCACAGACCTCCAAGATTAGATCTGACCCCCCTTTACACATTCTTTTCCTCTTCCACATGCCCTACTGTAAGCACAACTTAATAACTGTGTAATTATGTGCTACATAGCTGCCTCCCCTACTAGACTGATACATTGTAAAAGTAGGTCAGATCCTGTACATCTGTATTTTTACCTGATGCTGCATTCCCAGCCTAGCACCTAACACATAGTCAGTGCTCAAAAAATGCATTTTGAATAAGTAGATGAATGAATGAATTTGTCCTCAATGGCCGTGTCCACTACCCCCATCTCCTACCAGTCCCAAATGGAAATTAAAAAAATGATACCTTTTTGCTTTGTAGTTACTACAGAGTGAAACTATCCACTCTACAAAGGCAGTAGTGCTCAGACTTCAGTGTCTAACAGCATCACCAGGAAGGCTTGCTAAAACACAGATCGCTGGACGCCACCCGCAGAGATTCTGCTTCATTAGGTCTGGGCTGGGGCCTGAGAATTTGCATATCTGATGCCTTCCCAGGTGATGCTGATACTGTGGTTCTGTGGACCACATCTTGTGAACCACTGCTGCACAGCATTGTTATTTTGGTTCATTTAGTTTTTAGGTCAGAGCTATAAAATATACCACCGATGACACAACCATAGCTTTATGGTTTAAAACTTAGCATAAACAAATGATTGACATGATTGATAGCCTGATAATATATAAGCTTTTTTCCTGGGAAAGGTGGGCTCCCTAACTTTCACATAAGTGGGGGAGAAAGGTGAAGGGTGATGAGCTTGGGTTCTGGCGTCAGATCTGCCAGGCTCTAGCCATAGTGCCACCTCCTGCAAGTACCAGAACTCAAGTAAGCTGTGAGCCTCCCTGACTCAGCTTGCTAATTTATACAATTGCAGGACCTGCTTCACTGGGTTGTTGAGATCGTAAGGAGATAACATTAATAGTTTCCTTTCAACAGTGCCTGGCATGTAGTCAGCAACATGTATAACATGTTGTTATAATGAGGAAGGGGAAGGAATATTTACCAGTATATGTTAGGCATCCCGTTAGGGGTTTTCACACACACTGTCTCATTTAAGCCTTGCAGCAATGCTATGAAATAGGTAATATTATCCCCACTTTGTAAGGGAGGAAAACGAGGCACAGAGAGGCTAAGTAATTTGTCAAAAAATACTCAGTTAGTAATAATATCTGGGTTGGCGTCGAGTCTCTGTAGTGCCATTGTCTTGTCCTTATTTTGGCACTCCCAGCACCTCCAGGAAGCAGGCTCCTGGGAGAGACTGACAGTCCAACCTCAGTGGGGGTGGGTCCTGTTTCCCAGACATCTCTATGCGCCTCGTCTCCTCGTTCAGTTTCCTTTCTGCCCACGTGTGCACCTGTTGCTCTGATGCCCTCCTCAAGCCAGCCTGAGGCTGCAGCTCTTTCTCATTCACACTGAAGGGCAAGCTGACATGGGAACATTTCAAAGGCGCCTCAGCCAGGAAGGCCACACTGTCCATCACACTTAGAGAGCGACAGTGGTGACGCTTCCCAGGAGAGCTGTGCTGCAGGACCAGGTACGCTTGACGGTCTAGAGTCCTGCTTTTAAAGCAGGTTCACCAGCAGCTGCCCGACTTGCAAAGGAAACAGCCCTGGCCTCCTGTCCGAAGGCAAGGAGCGGCTTCCGTCTTTCTTTCCAAAGTGGAGACTGAGTAGAAGTGACAGTGTTTGCAGCTCTGACCCACAGGTTTTGAGTTGACTGAGGGTCCCATTCTTGATTGGTTTGGACACAATGCTTTTGAAGGTGTTACTGGAAAGTATCCCAGTGAGAATGGGGCTGTGAAGGCTCAGGTGAGTCACTTACATGCTCTGGAATCTCATGAGCTGCCTGGAGGGTGGGGCCATCCTGCCTGGCAGGTGGACAAATCCCCTTCCCTGATGGAGAGGCTTCCAGTATGGACTTCATAGGCATACTTCACAGGGTGTGAAATGTGGGCCAAGGAAGGTCGCCAGAACCTTTGTCCCATGTATTTAATTTTTTAAACAGACAACAGAGTGTGTGGTGCCCCTGCTAGCCACCCTCCCAGCTGCCCATTGCCCTCAGGATCAAGCCCAGAATGGCTTATATAGTTTTGTTAGCTTAGGTTTGCCCAGAAGTGGATCAAAGAGATAATGGTTGTAAGAGCCAGTCATTTATTTAGGAAGGATCTCATGAAACACCCAGATAGGGTGTGGAATTGAAACACAGAAGGGAAAGCAACCATTAAAGGTCACTATCAATTGGAGTGACCAAGGGCGGTTGGAGGGTGGTCTTCCTGGGGAATTTAGGGAAGGATGTGGAACACACACTGCTAAGTTTTCTGTCCCCAGATGTGAGGGAGCTGGGGTATTTATCCTCCAACTCTTGTCAGTCATTGATTGGGCAGTGGGGAGCATGAATTCATTGAAACTTCTCTCCTGCTGAGGACAGGGCCAAAGTGAAGACTCAGAGAAGGCACTCAGGCAAAATGATGCTGGTACTGGCATCTGGAGGCCAACTACCTTGCATTGAAGAAGGGATGTGAGTGGGGCTCCAGCAGCATCTACTGTGACATCCACCATATGGCTCAGCCCACCCCTTATACACACCACACACAACCCACAAGTCCCTGCCACACAGCCTTCCACCTCTAGCATGACCCAACCCACCCCCCGACACACACATGTGGCCTACAACACACACATACAACCCACAGCATACATATACAACCCTCAACCCACCACACAACTCACAACCAGCACAAATCACAACACATAGTCGTATACAATACACACACAGACACCCCCCACTACCTGCTGCTGCTGCTGCTAAGTCACTTCAGTCTTGTTGAACTCTGTGCGACCCCACAGATGGCAGCCCACCAGGCTCCCCTGTCCCTGGGATTCTCCAGGCAAGAAGGACATTATTATTGCCTTATTTTACAGAAAACTAAGATTATGGCATCTGGTCCCATCACTTCTTGGGAAATAGATGGGGAAACAGTGGAAACAGTGTCAGACTTTATTTTAGGGGGCTCCAAAATCACTGCAAATGGTGATTACAGCCATGAAATTAAAAGACACTTACTCCTTGGAAGGAAAGTTATGACCAACCTAGATAGCATATTAAAAAGCAGAGACAATACTTTGCCAACAAAGGTCCATCTAGTCAAGGCTATGGTTTTTCCAGTAGTCACGTATGGATGTGAGAGTTGGACTTTGAAGAAGGCTGAGCGCCGAAGAATTGATGCTTTTGAACTGTGGTGTTGGAGAAGACTCTTGAGAGTCCCTTGGACTTCAGGGAGATCCAACCAGTCAATTCTAAAGGAGATGGGTCTTGGGTGTTCATTGGAAGGACTGATGCTGAAGCTGAAACTTCAGTACTTTGGCCACCTGATGCAGAGTTGACTCATTGGAAAAGACTGATGCTGGGAGGGGTTGGGGGCAGGAGGAGAAGGGGACAACAGAGGATGAGATGGCTGGATGGCATCACTGACTCGATGGACATGAGTTTGGGTAAACTCCAGGATTTGGTGATGGACAGGGAGGCCTGGCGTGCTGCAATTCATGGGGTCGCAAAGAGTCGGACATGAATGAGTGACTGAACTGAACTGAACTGACAGATGTGGAAAGTGAGGCTCACAGGGTTGCAAGTTGTTCACTGTCTGGCCTGTTGGGACCAGATCCCATGTCTTCTCGTTCCTGCTTAGGCACATTTTCCATGCACCCTGTGAGAATGGATGTAAACCCCCTTACTGTGCTCACCCTGGGAAGTTCATGTCTAGTTCAATAATGCTGCTGATTCTCAAAGTGTTTTCCTTTTTTAAATGAGATTATGTTTTCAAAGTAGAAAATCAACATATATTTCTAAAAAAGAAGAAGAAAGGAAAAAAAAAACCAATATATGCCTTTCTCCTAGATAAATGGATAAGAAAGCTGTGGTACATATATACAATGGAGTATTACTCAGCCGTTAAAAAGAATTCATTTGAATCAGTTCTGATGAGATGGATGAAACTGGAGCCGATTATACAGAGTGAAGTAAGCCAGAAAGAAAAACACCAATACAGTATACTAACACATATATATGGAATTTAGAAAGATGGCAATGATGACCCTGTATGTAAGACAGGAAAAAAGACACAGCTGTGTATAACAGACTTTTGGACTCAGAGGGAGAGGGAGAGGGTGGGATGATTTGGGAGAATGGCATTCTATCATGTATACTATCATGTCAGAATTGAATCGCCAGTCTATGTCTGACGCAGGATACAGCATGCTTGGGGCTGGTGCATGGGGATGACCCACAGAGATGTTATGGGGAGGGAGGTGGGAGGGGGGTTGATGTTTGGGAACACATGTAAGAATTAAAGATTTTAAAATTGAAAAAAAAAAAACACATGATAAAATATTTCATTTCAGTTTTTTACTAAAACAGAATTTTCTGACCTCAGTTTTCCTAATCTGTAAAATAGAGGTCTTGGAATAGGTCAGAAGTCTTCATTGTGGGTCAGTGACACCTCACTGATGAGCTTTTGGAGATCTAGGAATCTGGAAATTTATGAAAAAAAATTCCATGTATGCACTTTTTTTTTTTTCTGGGAAAACGATTTATAACTTTTTCAGACTATTTTAGTTCTGTGACCTCAAAATGTTTTCCAGTCATTGCACTAGGTATTCCTTAAGGGTTTTTTTCTGGAGGAATTGTATTAAAATCATTATGGAATGTCAGCAGGTACCATAAACCTGAGGACCAAGAATTATTTTTTAAGAGTTGCAGTAGAAGCATGGGAAAGAGGTGTATTTGTGTACATTGTATAGCCAACATTCCCTGCTGGCTCAGTCAGTAAAGAGTCTGCCTGCATTGTAGGAGACCCAGGTTCAATACCTGGGTTGGGAAGATCTCCTGAAGAAGGAAATGGCAACCCACTCCAGTATTCTTGCCTGGTGAATTCCATGGATGGAAGAGTCTGGTGGGCTACAGTCCATGGAGTCACAAAGAGTCGGACACGACTGAGTGACTAATACTTCACTTTCAATAGTCTAGATAACTGAGATTTTAGTTGTTAAGAAACAATGCTGGACAGAGTTTATTTTCATCCACTGCTGGGAGAAGTGACAATTGGCTCAATCCTTTGGGGAAACAGTTTGACAAAATACATAAAAAGCTTTGAAATGTTTGTATATTTGATCTAGTAATTCCATTGCTGGGCCTGTAACATGGGAAAATAAAGAATTAAGGAAATCTATATCATAGAAAGAAGTATTGTATAAATCTTAAGATGATCTTGGTAGATCCCTAAAAAACATTATATAAGATCTGATATCAATGGCTGATAATGGGAAGAGTGGAATCTGAAAATGTACTTTTTAAACTGGTGACTCAGACAGTAAAGAGTCTGCCTGCAATGCAGAAGACCCAGGTTTGATCCCTGAGTTGAGAAGATCCTCTGCAGAAGGGAATTGTTACCCACTTCAGTGATTTTGCCTGGAGAATTCCATGGACAAAGGAGCCTGGTGGGTTATAGTCTGTGGAGTCGCAAAGAATCAGACATGACTGAGTGACTAACACACCAAATTTATACTAAATAAATAGTCAAACAATATTACACCTGTTCAGTTCAGTTCAGTCACTCATTCATGTCTGATTCTTTGTGACCCCGTGGACTGCAGCACACCAGGCTTCCCTGTCCATCACCAACTCCTAGAGCTTGCTCAAGCTCATGTCCATTGAGTCGGTAATGCCATCCAACCATCCAATCCTCTGTCATCCCCTTCTCCTCCCACTTTCAATCTTTCCCAGCATCAGGATCTTTTCAATTGAGTCAGTTCTTCCCATCAGGTGGCCAAAGTATTGGAGTTTCAGCTTCAGCATCAGTCCTTCCAATGAATATTCAGAACTGATTTCCTTTAGGATGGACTGGTTGGATCTCCTTGCAGTCCAAGGGATTCTCAAGAGTCTTCTCAACACCACAGTTCAAAAGCATCAATTCTTCAGTGCTCAGCCTTCTTATGGTCCAACTCTCACATCCATACATAACTACAGGAAAAACCATAGCTTTGATTAGATGGACCTTTGTTGGCAAAGTAGTGTCTCTGCTTTTTAATATGCTGTCTAGGTTGGTCATAGCTTTTCTTCCAAGGAGGAAGCATCTTTTAATTTCATGGCTGCAGTCACCATCTGCAGTGATTTTGGAGCCCCCCAAAATGAAGTCTATCACTGTCCATTGTCTCCCCATTTATTTGCCATGAAGTAATAGGACCAGATGTCATGATCTTAGTTTTTCGAATGCTGAGTTTTAAGCCAGCTTTTTCACTCTCCTCTTTCACTTTCATCAAGAGGCTCTTTAGTTCCTCTTTGCTTTCTGCCATAAGGGTGGTGTCATCTGCATATCTGAGGTTATTGATATTTCTCCCAGCAATCTTGATTCCAGCATGTGCTTCATCCAGCCCAGCATTTTTCACATGCTATACTCTGCATATAAGTTAACTAAGCAGGGTGACAATATACAGCCTTGATGTACTCCTTTCCCAATTTGGAATCAATTCATTGTTTCATATCCAGTTCTAACTGTTGGTACTTGACCTGTATACAGATTTCTAAGGAAGCAGGTAAGGTGGTCTGGTATTCCCATCTCTTGAAGAATTTTCCACAGTTTGTTGTGATCCACACAATCAAACGCTTTGCCTAGTCAATAAAGCAGAAGTAGATGTTGCTTCCAGTGGATGTTGGCAGTTTGATCTCTGGTTCCTCTGCCTTTTCTAAATCCTGCTTGAACATCTGGAAGTTCTTGGTTCATGTACTGTTGAAGCCTGGCTTGGAGAATTTTGAGCATTACTTTGCTAGCATGTGAGATGAGTGCAATTGTGTGGTGGTTGAACATTCTTTGGCATTGCCTTTCTTTGGGATTGGAATGAAAACTGACATTTTCCAGTCCTGTGGCCACTGCTGAGTTTTCCAAATTTGCTGGCATATAGAGTGTAGCACTGTCACAGCATCATCTTTTAAGATTTGAAATAGCTCAACTGGAATTCCATCACCTCCACTAGCTTTGTTCATAGTGATGCTTCCTAAGGCCCACTTGACTTCACATTCCAGGATGTCTGGCTCTAGGTGAGTGATCACACCATCGTGGTTATCTGGGTCATGAAGATCTTTTTTTTTTTTGTATAGTTCTTCTGTGTATTCTTGCCACCTCTTCTTAATATCTTCTGGTTCTTTTTAGGTCCATACCATTTCCGTCCTTTATTGTGGCCATCTTTGCATGAAATGTTCCCTTGGTATCTCTAATTTTCTTGAAGAGATCTCTGGTCTTTCCCATTCTATTGTTTTCCTCTATTTCTTTGCATTGATCACTGAGGAAAGCTTTCTTATCTCTCCTTGCTATTCTTTGGAACTCTGCATTCAGATGGGTATATCTTTCCCTTTCTCCTTTGCCTTTAGCTTCCCTTTTTTTCTCAGCTTTTTGTAAGTCCTTCTCAGACAACCATTTTGCCTTTTTGCATTTCTTTTTCTTGGAAATGTCTTGATCCCTGCTTCCTGTACAATGTCACAAACCTCTGTCCATAGTTCTTCAGGCAATCTATCTATCAGATCTAATCCCTTGAATCTATTTGTCACTTCCACTGTATAATCATAAGGGATTTGATTTAGGTCATACCTGAATGGTCTAGTGGTTTTTCTTACTTTCTTCAATTTAAGTCTGAATTTGGCAATAAAGAGTTCATGATCTGAGCCACAGTCAGCTTCTGATCTTGTTTTTGCTGACTGTATAGAGCTTCTCCATCTTTGGCTGCAAAGAATATAATCAATCTTATTTCAGTATTAACCATCTGGTGATGTCCGTATGTGGATTTGTCTCGTCTGTTTTTGGAAGAGGGTGTTTGCTATGACCAGTGTGTTCTCTTTGCAAAACTCTGTTAGTCTTTGCTGTGTTTCATTTTGTATTCCAAGAGCAAATTTGCCTGTTACTCCAGGTATCTCTTGACTTCCTATTTTTGCATTCCAGTCCCCTATGAAGAAAAGGACATCTTTTTTTTTTGGTGTTAGTTCTAGAAGGTCTTATAGGTCATCATAGAATCATTCAGCCTCAGCTTCTTCAGCATTAGTGATTGGGGCATAGACTTGGATTACTGTGATACCAAATGTTTGCCTCGGAAATGAACAGAGATCATTCTGTCATTTTTGAGATTGCATCTGGGTACTGCATTTCAGATGTTTTTGTTGACTATGAGGGCTATATTTTATAAGGGATCCTTGCCCACAGTAGTAGATATAATGGTCATTTGAATTAAATCTGCCTTTTGCAGTCCATTTTAGTTCACTGATTCCTAAAATGTCAGTGTTCACTTTTGCCATCTCCTGTTTGACCACTTCCAATTTACCTGGATTCATGGAACTAACGTTCCAGGTTCCTATGCAATATTGTTCTTCACAGCATTGGACTTTACTTCCCTCACCAGTTACATCCACAACTGGCCACTGTTTTCATTTTGGCTCTGTGTCTTTATTCTCTCTGCAGTGATTTCTCCACTCTTCTCCAGTAGCATATTGGGCACCTACCAAGCTGGGGAGTTCATCTTTCAGTATTGTATCTTTTTGCCTTTTCATACTTTTCAAGGGGTTCTTAAGGCAAGAATACTGAAGTGGTTTGTCATTCCCTTCTCCAGTGGACCACATTTTGTCATTACTCTCTACCATGACTTGTCTGTCTTGGATGGCCCTGCATATCATGGCTCATAGTTTCATTAATTTAGACAAGGCTGTGGTCCGTGTGATCAGTTTGGTTAGTTTTCTGTGATTGTGGTTTTCATTCTTTCTACCCTCCGATGGATAAGAAGCTTATGAAAGCTTCCTGATGGGAGAGACAGACTGTGGGAGAAACTGGGTCTTGTTCTGATGGGCGGGGCCATGCTCAGTTCAGTTCAGTCGCTCAGTCGTGTCCGACTCTTTGCAACCCCATGAATCGCAGCATGCCAGGCCTCCCTGTCCATCACCACCTCCTGGAGTTCACTCAGACTCACATCCATCAGTCAGTGATACCATCCAGCCATCTCATCCTCGGTCGTCCCCTTCTCCTCCTGCCCTCAATCCCTCCCAGCGTCAGAGTCTTTTCCAAATGAGTCAACTCTTCGCATGAGGTGGCCAAAGTACTGGAGTTTCAGCTTTATCATCAGTCCTTCCAAAGAAATCCTAGGGCTGATCTCCTTCAGAATGGACTGGTTGGATCTCCTTGAAGTCCAAGGGACTCTCAAGAGTCTTCTCCAACACCACACTTCAAAAGCATCAATCCTTCAGCACTCAGCCTTCTTCAAAGTCCAACTCTCACATCCATACGTGACCACAGGAAAAACCATAGCCTTGACTAGATGGACCTTAGTCGGCAAAGTAATGTCTCTGCTTTTGAATATACTATCTAGGTTGGTCATAACTTTTCTTCCAAGGAGTAAGCATCTTTTAATTTCATGGTTGCAGTC
Source organism: Capricornis sumatraensis (assembly GCF_032405125.1). Taxonomy (NCBI): domain Eukaryota; kingdom Metazoa; phylum Chordata; class Mammalia; order Artiodactyla; family Bovidae; genus Capricornis; species Capricornis sumatraensis. The sequence goes on along the minus strand of NC_091071.1, from coordinate 27,244,291 downwards.
ACCATCTGCAGTGATTTTGGAGCCCCCAAAAATAAAGTCTGACACTGTTTCCCCATCTATTTCCCATGAAGTGATGGGACCGGATGCCATGATCTTCGTTTTCTGAATGTTGAGCTTTAAGGCAACTTTTTCACTCTCTTTCACTTTCATCACGAGGCCATGCTCAGTAAATCTTTAATCTGGTTTTCTGTTGATGGGCAGGGCTGTGTTCTCTCCCTGTTGTCTGGCCTGAGGCCAGACTATGGTAGGGGTAGTGAAGGTATTGGTGAGCTCCTTGAAAAGGACTTGTGTATGCACTGCTGTATTCAGTGCCCCTGACCCTGCATCAGGCCACTGTTGACCCACGCCTCTGATGGAGACTCCTGGACACTCACAGGCAAGTCAGGCTCAGTCTCTTGTGGGAAAACTGCTCCTTTCTCCTGGCTCCTGGTGTGCACTAGGTTTTGTTTGTGCCCTCCAAGAGTCTGTTTCCCCAGGCCTGTGGAGGTTCTGTAATCAAATCCCACTGGCCTCCAAAGTCAAATTCCCCGGGGATTCTCAGTCCCTTTGCTGAATCCCAGCTAGGAAATCTGTTGTGGTCCTAGAACTTTCTTAGTGGTGTGAGAATTTCCTTGGTATAATTGTTCTGCAGTTTGTGGATCGTCTGCTCAGTGGCTCTGCGGTGGGGCTAATGGCGACCTCCTCCAAGAGGGCTTATGCCACTTGCTGCATGACCTAGGTGTGCTGCCCCTGGCCTCTGCAAGAGATACGCAAACACTCAAAGGCAAGTCTGGCTCAGTCTGTGGGGTGTCTGGGGTCCTGGTGTGCAAGAGGTTGTTTGAGCCCTCCAAGTGTCTCTGGTGGGTATGGGGTTTGATTCTAAATGCAATTCCACCCCTCCTACCATCTTGTTGAGGCTTATCCTTTGCCCTTGGACATGAGGTAACTTTTTTTGGTGGGATCCAACATTCTCCTGTTGATGGTTTTTCCTCAGTGAGTTGCAGTTTTGCAGTTCTTGCAGGAGAAGATGTGTGGCCGTCCTTCTACTCCGCCATCTAGTCTCTTCAATAAATGGTCTTGGAAATATGATTCAGATGATGTGGGACATCCTGCATGCGTCCAGGAACCAGAAGGCACACACGAGGAGCCTGGCTCAGTATTCCCAAACCAGACCCCGGAGGTGCCACCAGGGAGTGGTTCTACCTATAGATCCAAAGAGGCACTAAAGGCATTTCCACTGAGTGTGCAAACAAATGACTGTCTCTGTCATTTACAAGTGCCCTGGGGTTGCCAGGGCAATAATGGAAGAAAATGAACTAAGGATAAGTACTGGAAAGAACATGGCAAAATAATCATTACTTTAAGTGATAGGAATATCTATATAGAAAAATCCCATAGAATCAACTAAAAGCTATCGAAAATAATAAGAGAATTCAGTAGTTTGAACTTCTTCTTTTTAACCAATGATGACCCGACAGAAAATGTCATTATTTAAAAAGATTTCATTGATAGTGGTCACCAAGTATATCAGCCATCTACCAATAGGTAATTGGTAGGTTATATTGAAATGTATTTGTAAAATGTACTTTAAATGTTGTAGAAAGGCACTGTGTGTGCTCTAGAATGGGATGCCCAGGATTTCTAAGCAACTCCCATTAATCCATAAGTTTAACATGAATTTTTATGTGACAGAAATGATTTTAAATTTTATCTGTTTGAATAAATGAGGACATGGAGTTCCATGGGTGGACTTTTTGTCTAAATTCAAATCTATATTTTCTACAACAGGCATTTTTAGTTAGTGATACTGCCGGGGTCCAGCCCCGGTGGATCCAGGGAATTCGAAGGGTGGACGGCGTTGGCGTGGAAAAACTCGTTTATTTATTAATATAAGATTAGATTAAGAAACTATAGTGTAGTAGGAAGATTAAGTGGAGGAAGAAGGCTGAATAGCTTGGTTTACGCGGAAGACCAATAAAATTCCAGACAAGGAATTTGCACCATCTACGTTGGGCCACCGGTGCCCGCTTGAATATCTAAGGGTGCCTCGCCTTAAGCTCCCTTTCGCGCGGATCTTAATAACCAGGGCAAATAAGTAGACCTGGAGAGCCTCCGCGCCCCAGATGGAAATTCAGCCTGAAATTAAAGTAAAGAGCAGAGGGAAGAAAAGGGAGAGAAAATGAGAGAGAGAGAGAGACACGGGGGGAGCCAGATTCCCCAGAAACCAGGCCGAGAGACTAGTTCAAGAAACTGGTCCGAGAAGCTGGTCCGAGAAACTGGTCTGAGAAGCTGGTCCGAGAAGCTGGTCTGAGAAGCTGGTCCGAGAAACTGGTCCCGTCCTTTATTGTTCAGAAGGCCTTTTATACTTTTGATAAAACATGGAGATCAATGGGCAACACAAAATTATGTAGCGTTCGCAGCCCAGACTCTTTCTATACATCATTTTGTATACAAAAGGTCTCAGGTGATTTACATTATCTTCTGGCCAAGAGGCTTGTTAACACTTTTTGGCCCTCTTCCTTAATGAATGTTAATTTTGTTTCCCCTGAAGTGTTTTTCTTTGATCTGCATCTCCTTAAAGCATTAAAGTTGCATCTCTATAGAACAAAGGCACAGTGGGTTATAACAAAGAAGGTACTTAACTCAAAGGTCTAATGTTGCTAATACAAGGTCTACTACTTGTTTTTCTATATACCAACTATATCTAAAAATAAAGGATATGAAAATTTGGCAGCAAGCATTGACTCAACAAATGAAACTTTTAATCAGTCCTATTCTAAAGATTTTAACTCTTCGGAAGCCCCTACATTCCTAGGATGTTTTAAGCTTCCTGTGCCTCCTGCGGTCAGGAGGCCTCAAACAATCACATGCGCAGCTGTACGAGTCCTGCAAGCAGGTTAGAAAGCCATCAGAGGGGTTTTTGGATTGAAACACTCAAATGTAGAAGACTAAAGCCCTGAATTGACTTTTTCCAGAAAATGTCAGAAGAGTGGAAAAGCAGAGCACTAAAGCTGGCAGATTGTTGTTGGGGTACATGCTTAGGAATTTCCAGAGGGGTCCCTGAAGTCTGAGCACGCCTTGCGTATGTCAGCTTCCTTCCTCATGACCTTGTCACGGGCGGGATTCCTCACACTGGCTCCCGGCAATACCCAAATAGCACTTTTTTAAAAAAAAATCATGGACAGTAGGAAGGGAGTGGACATTATGTGTGGCCATGCTGAGTTTCTTCTGGCTTTGTTCTTTTAACAAGTGAGTGTCCCAGTGTGATGGTACCACTTCTCATGTATTACTGGAGAATTTTCAGAAATCATCCATCACTTCCTTACAGGTGGATATAGGCTGTGATGCCCCTGAAATGGGCATCATTTACACAGAAGGGGTCCTCTTAGGCTTAGCCACCTGCATCACTCCCATCATCCCTCAGAGTTACCTGAAAATTGCACAGAGGAAAATATACCCGTCTCTGGGTCTGGCCACAGGCAACCAGGGCTTGGCTATGGAAATTTTGCAGCAGGGGCAGTGGGGACAGTGGTGGGCTTCTGCTTTGTCTTAGTCCTCATGAATCTCTTCTTAGAGATGACGTTGTTCAGTCACTCAGTCATGTCTGACTCTGTGACAGTATGAAAAGGGCAAGAGATGATGCTGGGTCCCATGATTTAAAGAGGAATATAGAGATGCCGTGACCCAAGCTTTCAGGACAAGGGAAGACTGCCAGACATTCTACATAATAATGACCTCAGCAACTCAGAGTCTAAAAACATTATAGAATTCCAACTCCAAAAATGTTCTAAGATGTCTAGACCCACCATGTACATGTTTCCCCTACAGCATTGATTCAATATTTTTTGAACACCTACAACAGAACTCTGCAATGTATCACTTTTGTTTATTTACTAATTTAGTGTCCTTTTTCCTTACTGGAATGTAGAGTCCATGCAGGGAGGAAACTTGTCCACTGTTGGAACTTCAGTGATGTTGACAGTGCCTGGCACGTTCAGCACCCCCAGTGGATATGTATTGGATGGAGAGAGAGGAAAAACATAGTTCCTACCCACAGAAATTCACAGTTCAGTGGGGAAAAAGGGAGAAATATCAATGACTATAGTGCAAGGTGGTGGTCTTAAGTGAAGGTGTGCACAAGCTGCAAAGAAAATAGAAGATGAATTTTTGCAGGGGATTTTTGAGGCCTCACCAAGGATGTGGTACTTGATTTGATTCTTCATAAAAAGTATGGATATTTGTTGGTTGAATAAAGTATGGGAGGGCATTCTGGGAAGATAAATGTTATGGTCTGAATTGTATTTCCTCCAAACTCAGATACTGAAGCCTAAATCCCCAGTACCTCAGTGTGTGACTGTAACTGTATTTGGAGATAGGATCCTTAAAGGTAATTAAGATTAAATGATGTCATCAGAGTGAGCTCTAATCCAGTATGCCTGGTGTACTTATTAGAGGAGGAAACTCAGACACGGTTACACACACAGAGGGAAGAACATGTGAACACATGGGGAGAAGATGGCCATGTATGAGCCAAGGAGAGAGGCCTCAGAAGGAACCAACTTGATGTTGCTTTGATCTTGGACTTCCAGCCTCCGAATGAGAAAATAGATTTCTATTGTTTAAACTACCCAGTCTGTGGCACTTTGTTATGGCAGCCCCAGCAGACTAATACAAGGGGGAGAGCATGTGTAGAGGGTGGAGGTGGGAGATGGCATGGCTTCTTTGGGGATGCTAGGTCTTCTGGCAGAAAGATAGAATTAATACATAGTTCTAGGAAAAGGGCTGGCTGGTGTGAAATGAAATGTCTCCTGCGATATCTATAAACAAGGATGTCACAGTCATCCTCGATTCTGGCCCTCCAGATATGAATTTCTGATCCCAGAGGGCCCCCAAAAGGAAGAACAGTGCTGGCGGGTGACAGCCATCAGCCACTTCCCACAATGAACACTGAAGAGCTCAGAAAGTCGAGGATGTGGAGGGCTGGGGAGTGGAGGTGAGAAAGCAGGCAGCAGCCACCTGCCACTCCCTACAATGATCAAGGAACTGAACTTAAGGATAAAAAAGAAATGGACAAATTCTTAGAACAGTACAATTTTCCAAAACTGAACCAGGAAGAAATAGAAAATCTTAACAGACCCTTCACAAGCACGGAAATTGAAACTGTAATCAGAAATCTTCCAGCAAACAAAAGCCCAGGTCCAGACGGCTTCACAGCTGAATTCTACCAAAAATTTCGAGAAGAGCTAACACCTATCTTCCTCAAACTCTTCCAGAAAATTGCAGATGAAGGTAAACTTCCAAACTGATTCTATGAGGCCACCATCACCCTAATACCAAAACCTGACAAAGATACTACAAAAAAAGAAAACTACAGGCCAATATCACTGATGAACATAGATGCAAAAATCCTCAACAAAATTCTAGCAATCAGAATCCAACAACACATTAAAAAGATCATACACCATGACCAAGTGGGCTTTATCCCAGGGATGCAAGGATTCTTCAATATCTGCAAATCAATCAATGTAATTCACCACATTAACAAATTGAAAAATAAAAACCATATGATTATCTCAACAGATGCAGAGAAGGCCTTTGACAAAATTCAACATCCATTTATGATAAAAACTCTCCAGAAAGCAGGAATAGAAGGAACATACCTCAACATAATAAAAGCTATATATGACAAGCCCACAGCAAACATTATCCTCAATGGTGAAAAATTGAAAGCATTTCCCCTAAAGTCAGGAACAAGACAAGGGTGTCCACTTTCACCGCTACTATTCAACATAGTTTTGGAAGTTTTGGCCACAGCAATCAGAGCAGAAAAAGAAATAAAAGGAATCCAAATTGGAAAAGAAGTAAAACTTTCACTGTTTGCAGATGACATGATCCTCTACATAGAAAACCCTAAAGACTCCACTAGAAAATTGCTAGAGCTAATCAATGAATATAGCAAAGTTGCAGGATATAAAATCAACACACAGAAATCCCTTGCATTCCTATACACTAATAATGAGAAAGTAGAAAGAGAAATTAAGGAAACAATTCCATTCACCATTGCAATGAAAAGAATAAAATACTTAGGAATATATCTACCTAAAGAAACTAAAGACCTATACATAGAAAACTATAAAACACTGGTGAAAGAAATCAAAGAGGACACTAATAGATGGAGAAATATACCATGTTCATGGATTGGAAGAATCAATATAGTGAAAATGAGTATACTACCCAAAGCAATTTATAAATTCAATGCAATCCCTATTAAGCTACCAGCCATATTTTTCACAGAACTAGAACAAATAATTTCAAGATTTGTATGGAAATACAAAAAACCTAGAATAGCCAAAGCAATCTTGAGAAAGAAGAATGGAACTGGAGGAATCAACTTGCCTGACTTCAGGCTCTACTACAAAGCCACAGTCATCAAGACAGTATGGTACTGGCACAAAGACAGAAATATAGATCAATGGAACAAAATAGAAAGCCCAGAGATAAATCCACACACCTATGGACACCTTATCTTTGACAATGGAGGCAAGAATATACAATGGAGTAAAGACAATCTCTTTAACAAGTGGTGCTGGGAAAACTGGTCAACCACTTGTAAAAGAATGAAACTAGATCACTTTCTAACACCGCACACAAAAATAAACTCAAAATGGATTAAAGATCTAAATGTAAGACCAGAAACTATAAAACTCCTAGAGGAGAACATAGGCAAAACACTCTCCGACATAAATCACAGCAGGATCCTCTATGATCCACCTCCCAGAATTCTAGAAATAAAAGCAAAAATAAACAAATGGGATCTAATTAAAATTAAAAGCTTCTGCACAACAAAGGAAAATATAAGCAAAGTGAAAAGACAGCCTTCTGAATGGGAGAAAATAATAGCAAATGAAGCAACTGACAAACAACTAATCTCAAAAATATACAAGCAACTTATGCAGCTCAATTCCAGAAAAATAAACGACCCAATCAAAAAATGGGCCAAAGAACTAAATAGACATTTCTCCAAAGAAGACATTTGGATGGCTAACAAACACATGAAAAGATGCTCAACATCACTCATTATTAGATAAATGCAAATCAAAACCACAATGAGGTACCACTTCACACCAGTCAGAATGTCTGCAATCCAAAAATCTGCAAGCAATAAATGCTGGAGAGGGTGTGGAGAAAAGGGAACCCTCCTACACTGTTGGTGGGAATGCAAACTAGTACAGCCACTTTGGAGAACAGTGTGGAGATTCCTTAAAAAATTGCAAATAGAACTGCCTTATGACCCAGCAATCCCACTGCTGGGCATACACACCGAGGAAACCAGAATTGAAAGAGACACGTGTACCCCAATGTTCATCGCAGCACAGTTTATAATAGCCAGGACATGGAAACAACCTAGATGTCCATCAGCAGATGAATGGATAAGAAAGCTGTGGTACATATACACAATGGAGTATTACTCAGCTGTTAAAAAGAATACATTTGAATCAGTTCTGATGAGATGGATGAAACTGGAGCCGATTATACAGAGTGAAGTAAGCCAGAAAGAAAAACACCAATACAGTATACTAACACATATATATGGAATTTAGAAAGATGGCAATGACGACCCTGTATGCAAGACAGCAAAAAAGACACAGATGTGTATTTTGGACTTTTGGACTCAGAGGGAGAGGGAGAGGGTGGGATGATTTGGGAGAATGGCATTGTAACATGTATACTATCATGTAAGAATTGAATCGCCAGTCTATGTCTGACGCAGGATACAGCATGCTTGGGACTGGTGCACGGTGATGACCCGGAGAGACGTTATGGGGAGGGAGGTGGGTGGGGGGGTTCAAGTTTGGGAACGTATGTACACCTGTGGTGGATTCATGTCAATGTATGGCAAAACCAATACAGTATTGTAAATTAAAATAAAGGAAAAAAAAAAAAAAAACCAACCAACCAACCAAACAAACAAACAAAAAAAACACAGGATGCTGGCCCCAGATGGCTGAGATGTATATGAAAGAAATGATTTCAGTAAACTCAAACACTTGAATCTTCCCATACATTGAAGAGTGCTAAATCCCTTAACTTGAGATATCTGGTTTTCCTTAATTAACAGTAATCTTTGATGTTGAAACTATCTGCCCCTCTTTGTTGCATACTTCTATATAACTGGACTCCATGCTCCACCTCCTCAGAGCCGTTTTCTCAGGGCTACCTGAGATGCTGCCTCTTGGGCTTGAAGTCCTAAAAATTCCCACTGAATAAAATAACTCTCAACTTTCAGGTCGTGATGGCTTTTTATGTCGACATTGGTAAAGAAAGAAGGAAGCGTGGGAGGTGTCAGGCTCATATGCCTATATGAATGAAGCAGGCTTATGTCGGACAGTAGTGTTGAAAGAAGGGGGCCTGAAAGTGGGCTCTTGTCTCACACTGGGAAATGAATTGCCCGAGGAGACACATATGCTGACAAAGCAAGAGATTTTATTGGGAAAGGGGCACCCAGGTGGAGAGCAGTGGGGTGAGGGAACCCAGGAGAACAGCTCTGCCACGTGGCTCACAGTCTTGGGTTTTATGGTGATGGGATTAGGTTCTGGGTTGTCTTTAGCCAATCATTCTGACTCAGAGTCCTTCCTGGTGGTGCACGCCTTGTTTAGCCAAGATGGATGCCAGTGAAAAGGATTCTGGGAGGTGGTCGGACATATGGTGTCTCCTTTTCACCTTTCCTGAACTCTTCCAGTTGACGGTGGCTTATTAGTTCCCTGTTCCTTACCAGGACCTCCTGTCATAATACAAGTCATGCTATGGTTACTATGGTGCCTGGCCAGGGTAGGCGGTTTCAGTCAGTGTGCTTCCCCTAACAGTAGGGAGGGGTGGAGTCTGTGGTGAACTGGGGAACACGGGCACCACCTCAAGGGCAGATATGTGGTGACTCTGTGGCTGACGGATGCCAGCCGGGAATGGGGGCCAAGTGTGGCAACAATTCCCTATTTTCAAGACAAGTCAGAAATATGAATTTTGATGTATAATCTTATGCTTTTCACTTATTATTTTTTTCTACCTTATTGGCCACACTGTGTGGCATGTAGAATATTAGTTCCCCAACCATGGATTGAATTCATGCCCCCTGCAGTAGGAGCATGGAGTCTTAACTGCTGGACCACCAGGGAAGTACCCTTCTTACGATTTTTGAAAGTTTACAATTAATGTTTTAAACTCTCTGTGAGCCATAAAAGGATACATGTATATATGTATATACATATATACTAGGTGAAGCCTATGGGCTGCCCATTTGTAATCCCTGAATTAGCTAAGGACTAACATAAAGGATGTCAGATGTATGAGGAGGAAGTCTGATTTTCCTATTGGGCGGGGGGAACAGTTGGTGAATCTTGAGTGAGATAAGTGACTTGAACTCACACTGGCCTTGGCGGTTTAGAGCTAGCTGGACTTTTACTTAAAAGTTGTTGTGTTGTTGTGTTGTGTGTGTGTGTGTTCAGTCGTGTCTGACTGTTTGCAACCCCACAGACTGTAGCCTGCCAGGCTCCTCTGTTCTTGGAATTTTCTAGGCGAGAATATTGGAGTGGGTTGCCATTTCCCAAGCCAGCGGTAGAACCTGTGAACCCACGTCTCCTGCACCTCCTGCATTGGCAGGCGGATTCTTTATCACTGTGCCACCTGGGAAACTTTTCTTAAAGGGCCAGATAGTAACTATTTTTACTTTTGTGGGCCACATGGCCTCTTGCTACTATCTCACTCTGACACTGTAGTGTAAAAACAGTTGTAGACAGTATATAAGCAAATGGGCCTGGCTGCATTCCAAAAACTTCATTTACAAAAACAGATGGTTGGCCAGATTTGGTCCCTGAGCTATTGCTTGCTGATCCCAGGTTTAGAGGGCTGGAGACTTGAAGCAGGGGTTGGCGGGGGTTGGGGGGAGTGTGGAAGGGGGTGAGGATGAGCTCAGAGAACAGTCTAGGTAAGAGACGACTTGAGGCTGTGGCAATGGAGGTGGAGGGGGTAGGAGAGATTCAAGAACTACTGAGCAGGTAGTATCAAAACTTGCTGATTGATGAGCCTGTGAGGCAGAGAAAAGAACCACAGTTGGTGCCCAGCTTTCTGGCTGGACTTAGGGGCTCAGTTGAAGACTTCCTCTCCTTGTTGGAGATGAAGACATTTCCTTGTACCCTTCTAGGTTCTGGCTGGTCTAAGGATTAAATTGACATGAGACAGATTAACAGGAGAAAATCAAACAAAAGTTTAATAGCATGTGCACATGGGAAAGACCTGGGAAAACTGAGTAACTTACTGAGATGGTTCAACCCCTCACCTTAAATACCATCTTCCACTAAAGACAAAAGAGGATGTTGAGGTAGTGGTTTGGGAACTCCAAGATGGGGAGGGCAATTGACATTGAGGTGGAAAAGCAAAAGTATAGAAAACAAATGTTTGCTGGGCTCTGCAGACAGTGGGGCACGAGAGGAGCTTTAACTAACACTTTGTTAGGTTCCTCCCTGTCCACACACCTGGTTCACACTGTTACCGAGCTCAAGTGCACTCTGCTTGCCTCACGACAGGCCAATGAATTGGAGATGGTGGAGATGAGGTGTTGAGACAAGGAATGTGACTCTGCCAGAAAGGCAGTACACTGAGAAGATGGCAGACTAATGTCTCAAAATAACCATCTTATCAGGGTCTGAATGCCAGGTTTGATAATAGAACAGAGTGGTGGGGGTGCGGAAGCAAAGTAAAAAGGCCATCAATCTTGCAGGTATCTCCTGGTATGGCAGTTCTCTGGGAGGGGATGTGTTAATTTCTTCCTTTTTGTAGCTATCCACACAGGTGGACAGGGTCCTGAATAAAGGCACTTTGGTTTAATATTCAGGCAGAGGGGCAGGGCTCCCCAAGGCAGGCCATTATGTAAAAACAGAATCCTTTTAGTGAACAAAAGCAACCAGAGAGCAGTGGGAAGCAAAGGTTAAAAGAAACAGATCCAACATGGGGTCATGATCGGCTCTTCCCTGAAGCAATAATATAGTCATTGCTGCTCCCTTCCTGGCCCAGGTCCTCTAGCTACATTCTTTAGGCAGTTGAGGTGAAGGTCTAACTTCTTTCTCTTTTGGGCCTTTATTGTTTATAGCTCCAAATACTCCGCATGCCAAAGACAGACTCTGGGGTGGCAAATTTTGTTCCCCTACACCTTCTAATGACCATGACCTCCGGAGTCAGCCCATTCTGCTTTGGGGTGACCCTGAGGAGTCCCTCCTCCCTGGGGACCCTAACCTGTTGGAACGAACTTCTTCGATCGCAGAACCGTCCGGCCCTGCTGCTCCAGCTCAAATGAAAAACTTCATTCTGTCCAGCACTGAGGCTATGAGCAAGATTCATGCCTATTGGCTTCAGGTTATTAGAGTCTCTTCTCCCCCCTGCCCTCAACCCCACAGTCTTGGGATATGAAAACAAATCCTCAAACAATTAGAGTAACAAGGTGCCCTGCAGGGATCAGGACAGGCTAGGGCTTGTGATGCCAATTACCAAACCTCTGTAGGCCCCCACTCTGCAGAACAGTGGGGAAAATGTGCTAAATTGTTCTCTGAGCAGAGGCGGCACGGCCCGGCCTGAAGTGCACCCGCCAGGCTCTGGTGCGTGCCTGCCAAGCCTGGAGCCCACTTTGATGTGCTCCAGGTGGCCACGGAGCCACCGCGGGGCATCAGGAGCTGCTGGACTCTCTCTCTCTCTTTTCTCTGCCAGAGCCCACAGATGCTCCGCGGACGCAGGAGCACTGGGGAGGGCGAGCGCCGACCTGTTACAGAGCTAATGAATTCCACTCGCAGGCTTCCTGTGTCTGCAGCAACGGCTGCTGAGAGGTGTGTGCACAATGGTCCCCAGGCACTTAACTGGGAGAGAAGGAAAGGATAAACCTAAGGCCTGCTGTGCAGGGGGCTGGGCTGCCTCTGACTTTGAAGGAAGTGGCAGAACAGGACTTTGCGAGAGGAGAATGGCCCTGGAGGAATCTGTGGGGATCAGACTGTATTTATTTGAAGACCCAGCAGGCCTGGTCCTGGGGCCAGAGTTGAGCAAGACCTTGATAATCCAGGAGGCTGAGGAGGAAGGTCCAGAGTGGAAGGAAGGAGGCTTAGGCACTGGGCTCTGTGGCGGAATCCCGACTGAGCTCATTCACTTCTTTGTCCTCCACTCCTGCTAGCACCCCAAAGTGAAAGTCGCTCAGTCGTGCCTGACTCCTTGTGACCCCATGGACTATACCCCATGGAATAGGAGAATTCATGGAATTCTCCAGGCCAGAATACTGGAGTGGGTAGCCTTTCCCTTCCCCCGGGGATCTGCCCAACCCAGGGATCAAACCCAGGTCTCCATTGCAGGCAGATTCTTTACGAGCTGAGCCACAAGGGAAGCCCAAGAATACTGGAGTGGGTAGTCTATCCCTTCTCCAGCGGAACTTCCCAACCCAGGAATTGAACCAGGGTCTCCTGCATTGCCGGTGGATTCTTTACCAACTGAGCTGTCAGTTCAGTTCAGTTCAGTAGCTCAGTCATGTCCGACTCTTTGTGACCCCATGAATCGCAGCATGCCAGGCCTCCCTGTTCATCACCACCTCCTGGAGTTCACTCAGACTCACGTCCATCGAGTCAGTGATGCCATCCAGCCATCTCATCCTCTGTCTTCCCCTTCTCCTCCTGCCCCCAATCCCTCCAAGCATCAGAGTCTTTTCCAAATGAGTCAACTCTTCGCATGAGGTGGCCAAAGTACTGGAGTTTCAGCTTTAGCATCATTCCTTCCAAAGAAATCCCAGGGCTGATCTCCTTCAGAATGGACTGGTTGGATTTCCTTGCAGTTCAAGGGACTCTCAAGCGTCTTCTCCAACACCACAGTTCAAAAGCATCAATTCTTTGGTGCTCAGCCTTCTTCACAGTCCAACTCTCACATCCATACATGACCACAGGAAAAACCATAGCCTTGACTAGATGGACCTTTGTTGGCAAAGTAATGTCTCTACTTTTGAATATACTATCTAGGTTGGTCATAACTTTTCTTCCAAGGAGTAAACGTCTTTTAATTTCATGGCTGCAATCTCCATCTGCAGTGATTTTGGAGCCCCCCAAAATAAAGTCTGACACTATTTCCACTGTTTCCCCATCTATTTCCCATGAAGTGATGGGACCGGATGCCATGATCTTCGTTTTCTGAATGTTGAGCTTTAAGCCAACTTTTTCACTCTCCTCTTTCACTTTCATCAAGAGGCTTTTGAGTTCCTCTTCACTTTCTGCCATAAGGGTGGTGTCATCTGCATATCTGAGGTTATTGAGATTTCTCCCGGCAATCTTGATTCCAGCTTGTTTCTTCCAGTCCAGCGTTTCTCATGATGTACTCTGCATATAAGTTAAATAAGCAGGGTGACAGTATACAGCCTTGACGTACTCCTTTTCCTATTTGGAACCAGTCTGTTGTTCCATGTCCAGTCTAACTGTTGCTTCCTGACCTCCATACAGTTTCTCAAAGGCAGGTCAGGTGGTCTGGTATTCCCATCTCTTTCAGAATTTTCCACAGTTTATTGTGATCCACACAGTCAAAGAGGCACCCCAAAGCTGCGTCTTATTAGGAATGGAATGTAATTAATTTCGAGTTTCCCAGGTGGTGCTAGTGGTAAAGAACCTGCCTGCCAATGCAAGAGATACAAGAGACATGGGTTCAGTCCCTGGGTTGGGAAGATTCCCTGGTTTGGAAAGACCCTTTGGAGAAGGGCACGGCTCCCCACCCCAGTATTCTTGCCTGGAGAATCCCATGGACAGGGGAGCCTGATGGGCTACAGTACACAGGGGTGCAAAGAGTCGGACACGACTGAAGTGACTTAGCATGCACGCACATGCATAATTAATTTCACGTGTTACACACTCTTGGTTTCATGTTGCTTCTTATCTTTGTTTTCTCTCCTTCCTAATTTTCTCACTTTTGAAATATTAACTGCCGTTGGGGGTGGATTGGATAAACTAAATTAAGGTCCAGGGTGTGTGTCTGCAACCATGGTTGTCTGTGTACAGGCAGATTTTCTAGAGGGAAGAGTTCTTCAGGGAGGACGTTTTGGGTATTGTGGCTGCACGAGAGATTCAAGATGGGACCCTGTGAGGCTGTGATCTGCTTCTCAGCCTCCATAGGCTGGTTCTGGGCTCTCAGGAGAGTGGAGTTTCTTTGCACAACCTGAAGAGAGTGTTGGGAGAAACGACGCACAGGCAGCGAGGCTGTGGGGCCAAGATGACCACGTACAGCGCCCTCTACTGGTGACCACAGGTTGCTTCAGATTCGATGACCTCAGAATCACACCATTCAGCTCCCCAGGGATTTCAGGTCTGGCAGATATATCGAAGGCAATCAACATAGCCTCCCCTTCCTGGGAGGAAAGTTGAGCACCAGCATCACCTCCCTTTCTCAGGCATCCAGTCCACCAGCCAGCGCTTGAGTGAGCCCTAGCGGCTAGGAGGTAATTAGGAGCTGGCCAGAGAGACGGGAACCACAGGCCTCCATCCTGGGGATTGGAACAGCTCACGTGGTGCACCCCGGGGAGTGGGGAAGATTTCCTGGGAAAGGAGGTGGACTGTTGGCTGGGACTTGTAGAGTGGATAGAGTTTAGAGAAGCTGGTGGAGGGTCATTCCAGGTGGGGGACCAGTGAGAACGCTGGTCCAGTGGAAATCCCAGCTTCCTATTGAGGTGGACAGGTGCCGTCTCCCTCTACACATGGCCTGCCCCAAGTGACTCTGTAACTCTTTGCACCAAAAGAATAGAGTCCATTTCCCTGCCCTGAACACTGGGTTTGGGCACATGGACTGCTTCGGCCCATAGAATAGGGTGAGAGTTACTGCATGTCAGGTCCCAGCCTAAGCCGTGAGAGACGTCTTCCATTCCTGCCTGCTCTCTTGTGTCTCTGCCGTAACCATGAGAAGCATCTACCTTGGCTAGCCTGCTGGAGCAGAGGAGGACGACAACACACACGTGGAACAGAGCCAGTTACCCCAGCCAAGCCCAGATGAAAGCAGCCAGCCCAGATGAAAGCAGCCAGCCCAGCTGCGCCTACATCAGCTCAACTGCAGATGCAGGAGTTGTATACATTCTTATTGTTGCACGCCACTGGGAATTTGTGGTTGTTACACAACAGAAAGCAGTATTGTAGCCAGAGTCAGCTGATAGAAGAGTGAAGGAATTCATGGGCATCTCCAAGTTATGAAAGGAGGCACTTGCCTCTAAAGTCTGCGTGTACACATTTGGGGCTGTGGTTACTAAGTTATTTTTTCCTTCTGATGAAAACTTCCCCAGAGAGATGGATTGATTTCCCCAAGGTCCCACAAGTTAGCAGCACAGTCAGGGCTGAGAGAGGACACCTCTCACCTCCAGGTCAGAACCCACTGCACCACCTGGCCTTCCTGTTTGTGTCCGTGTGGACCACAACACAGAGGTCAGGAAAACTTTTCCTTGCTGGTTGGTGAGGTCTCAGGGTTTGCAACAGACACTGGTGCTCAGCTGTTACCTGGATTGATGTGGCCGTTTGCCATAACATTTAGCAACCTCTCTGTCAAATAAATGGCCAGAGAGGCTCCTGACACTTCCAGTATAAAAGAAAGAGGAGTCATATTCTATGGTTTTATGAGGCTGTCTGGACAAGACCTGTTAAAGGGATGGTTGTGAGTTGAGACTCTGGGGTTGAATTGGTAGTATTTCTTTGCCCCACACTCTTTGCCTTCAGAGTTTGCTATGAGTGATTCTTAAGACAAAAGGGTCAGGGACAGCCAACCATAGCTGGGCAAAGTGGCTCTTGGCTGGACAGGAAGGGTCATAGCCGTGAAATCAGGAGCTAGCTAGAGAGGGCCCCTTTATAGAGAACCCCTGAAATACTGCTCCTGGGTTTAAATTTGAGAGTGGGAAAGGGACTATTTTGCAAGTGATTTATGCATAACCAAATACCATCAGGCTCATTATCTTTACTTAAGTCATTATTTACCTCTAAATTGCTGGTGCTGCTGCATTTCGCCCAATGGTAGAGTTCTCCTTTTGGAGTTAAAGATGCCTAGTAACAATTTGAGTTTTTCATTTGACATTGGAATGATCCAATGTGAAATGTGCTTAATAATCACATGCAAGAAAAACATAAAAATTTAAAGGAGGCTGAGAGAGAGAGAGAGATGGAGTATGTGTGTGTATGTGTTTGATAATGATGTTGCTGGTGAGGCTGGAATTGGTGGGAGGCAGGTTTGGTTTGGAAAATCTCACTCTTTCCATAGAGATAAGAGAGTGGAAATAATCCTCAGTCTCAATGCCACAGCCTTAGAGGCTGCTTGAGTCTCAGGAGGCAGAGAGAGAAACCATGAGGGAACTGAAGGACCCTCTCACATCCTTGCTGTTCAAAGTGTTGTCTACACATCAGCAGCTATGGTGTCAATCGGGTGCTTGTTAGATATGCGGGATCTCAGTTCCCACCCCAGACAAGCTGAATCAGAATCTGCATTTAACAAAGTCTCCGGGTGATTCGTGTGCATAGTAAAGTTTGAGAAGCCCTGTCTTAGGAGACCAGGATGGAGTGGGGGAAATGGAAAAGATCTGTCTTATTTCGACAGTGTGTCTTATAAGGGCTTGCCCAGCTTGTCAGTGTGCCATGGGCTTCAGAGCTAGAAGATGTAGACTTCTGTCCTGGTGCCCTCTGTGCCTCGGGACAGTCCCTTGACCTTGTAGAGGTCCAGTGGGGATCGTGAAAGTGTTAGTCGTTCAGCTGTGTCTGACTCTTTGCAACCTCATGGACTGTAGCCCACCAGGCTCCTCTGTCAATGGAATTCTCCAGGCAAGTATACTGGTGTGGGTAGCCATTCCCTTCTCCAGGGGATTTTCCCAACTCAGAGATAGAATCCAGGTCTCCTGCATTGCTAGCAGATTCTTTACTGTCTGAACCACCATTTAGCATATAGTGTTACCATGAAGATTTAGGAGAATATAATAGTGTGGCACAAACCTGAGGGTCAATATTTGTAATTCTGTTGTTCTTCCCTCAAGACACTGAGGATTGTCCTCTCTGAATAGGTGAGTAATCAGGAGGCAGTTCAATGGCAAAAGATAACCAAAATCTGTTAAGCAATTTCTCTGTGTCAAGCTCACAACTAATTGTGTTCGCTAAAGGATTTTAGCCTGGAGCCAGGGTGCCTGGTGCAAAGCCTGCTGTGAGACAGTAGACTGGTTATATAACCCCTCAGTGCCTCAGTTTCCACATCTGTGATATGCGGTTATTATTAACTTCCTGTTTCTTTGTAAGCATTATATGAGTAGTCTTTCCTTGGTAACCCTTGGGGTTGTGGGGGTTGGATGTTAAAATCCACGGATGCTCAAGTGCCTTATATAAAATGGTGCCATATTTGCATATTACCTATATGTACACTCTGATTATACTTTCAATCACTTCTAGATAACTTATAGTAGCTGATACAATATAAATGCTATATAAACAGCTGTAAATACAATATATATGCTACATAAATAGTTGCAGCAAATTCAAGTTTTACTTTTTGGAACTTTCTGAAATTAAACTATTTTTGATCCATCAGTTGGTTGAATCTGCAAATGCAGTCCCTACGGATATATAGGGCCAAATGTAATACATACATGTTCAGTGCTTAATGGGGTCTCATATGTAATGAATAGTGAACAAACACACTTATTAAACCCTCACTGCAGTCTTTGGAGGAGAGCATTATTATTATATCCTTATTCCATAGTTGAAAAACTGTGAAGCTAAAAAAGTTGCCTAGGGCCACGTGGCTGGGAAATGCTAGAGCCAAGATCTGAACCCACATCTCTCAACCTCTGAGACCATGTACCTCATTAACTCATAATTCTGTTCTGCTCACATTAAGAGGTCAGGAGAGTCACCCTGCAACCAGACCCCGCTGCCCCAGGAGTTGCTCTTGGCTTCCTTCCTTATGGTAGTCAAGGCAAAACCAAATGGAAGTGGAAGAAATCAAAGTGCCAGGAAGTGGAAAGCACTTATGCTGATATTTAACACATCCCTTTGAAATGCTCTGCTCATAACCTATCAAGGGCAATTTGGAAACATGCTCTCATGGAAGAGAGTGTGGTTGCTTTTTGACACTGCTGTTTCTATTATATATACAGCAACAGCCATACCGGCTCAATCTGGACATGATTTATTTATGGGGCAGCCCAGCCCCAGCTGAGCTAGTCTTCTGTGCTTGCGGTAGGTAGACTGCACTAGAAGAAAGGGAATGCACAATTTGGGGAGGTAATTATTTTTCCACGTGTTCATTAAAAAGAAGGAATTTTCCAATTACCACTGGAATGAATGAAACTTTTTAAATAAAAAATTCAGATTAAAGTCTAGAGAGAGTTTGTACTAGATTGGAAACCAAGAGTCTTGGGTTCCTTGTAGCTCAGTGTACTTTTCAGATCCCAGTCCTATCTCTGTACCTTACCAGGTAGTTCACTTGTCTGAGCTTCAGTTTCTTTATCACTAAGACTGGCATTCTGATTGTTCTGGGAAGATGTAATGAGATATCACACATAGAGAGCTTAATGCAAAACCTAGTATATTGTAGGGGCCCAATGAATGTTTGGCTTCCCTGGTGGCTCAGTGGTAAAGAATCCACCTGTTAATGCAAGAGACTCAGATTCAGTCCCTGTGTTGGGAAGATCCCCTGGAGAAGGAAATGGCAACCGACTCTAGTATCCTTGCCCGGAGAAATTCCATGGACAGAGGAGTCTGGTGGGCTCCAGTCCATGTGGTCACAGAGTCAGATGCAACTTTGCAACTGAATAACAACAAACGCATGTTTGCTATTATTGTAAACAGTTGCAGAACTGTCTTTGTGACTGAGGGCAAATAAGTTTTTTTAATGTGGTTTACCTTTTAAGGCTTCCCCAGCGGCTCAATGGTAAAGAATCTGCCTCCAATGCAGGAGGCACAGGAGATGCAGGTTTAATCCCTGGGTGAGGAAGATTCCCTGGAGGAGGAAACGGCAACCCACTCCAGTATTCTTGGCCAGAAGATTCCATGGACAGAGAAGCCTGTTGGGCTACAGTCCAAAGGGTCGCAAAGAGTCAGACACAATTGAGCACACACACCCACCACTTGTTAAAACTGAGAAAGTAAGGTAAGATTATTTTTAGGTTCCTTCTACATCAGCCATATTTGCACATTTTTCTTCTGAGGTCCCTTTGTCTGGGTCCCCTTATGAACAGGAGAAAGAATCTATTTGAAAGAAATCCATCTCTGTACTTGTCTATCTTATTGATACTATTGATATCAGATGCCCACTCCAAAAGGACTAAGAGGATAAATTTCCTCTTATTCCTCCTAAAGGAATAAGAAAAAATTTCAAAACATTTCCATTCCTTGAGACTAAGCAGAAGGTAAACTTGTCATTTGAGTAGATACAGAGTTTGTGGGCAAGACTTTTTCTTTTTAACTTATTATAATCTTTATAAACACAGTAGAGATTTTGGTCTCAGCTTAACTGCTGGATATTTCATGGATATCCGACTTTTCTTTCCTTTCTTCATTTGTTGCTAGTTTGAAAGGAGTGGACTAAGTCTAACGAAATCCACCTTGCTACAAAACTACCTCACAAAATGTTAACGTCTAGCTTCTTTCCCCCCTTAGACCAACATCTTGAAATAAAATAGTGATTAATAACATTTTTATAGGAGGCATATTGTCTGAAATATTTTAATGGCTGTCGGTGAAATTTATTCTGTATGATCTAGT
This sequence comes from Capricornis sumatraensis, assembly GCF_032405125.1. Lineage (NCBI taxonomy): Eukaryota > Metazoa > Chordata > Mammalia > Artiodactyla > Bovidae > Capricornis > Capricornis sumatraensis. The sequence goes on along the minus strand of NC_091071.1, from coordinate 27,224,540 downwards.
GGGAAGATGTAATTTCCATGAGTAATAGTTATCACGAATATTATTATGCTCCCTAGGAGGGAGAGGGGGGGAAGGAGAGAGGAGATGGAGAATGAGGAAATAACTCTAACCTGAGTGTGTTGTTATAAATGAAGGTAATTATTCCTTGCATTTGAATACTCTATATTATCTGATATATATTATATATATAATATCTGATGATATCTGATACATAACATAGTAACATGTAATATGTTATATAATAATATAATAACACACAGCCTTTTTTATTTCATCCTCACAGCCACTTTGTGAAAATGACATTTTCCCATTATTCAGCTGAGGATCTCAGTGTGTGTGTGTACGTGTGCTGAGTCTCTTCAGTCATGTCTGACTCTTTGCAACACGACAACTCTCTGTCCCTGGGATTCTTCAGGCAAGAACACTGGAGTGGGTTGCCATGTCCTCCTCCAGGGGATTTTCCCAATCCAGGGATTGAACCCGCATCTCTTAGGTCTCCTGGATTGGCAGCCGGGTTCTTCACCTCTGAGCCACCTGGGAGGCTCGCAGAAGCCTGCCCAAATGCACCTCTGGTTAATGAAGAACCAGGGGTCCCCCCCACTTTTCTAAACTCCAGGTTCAGTGTGTAAACTGTAACACAGCTTTTCTGGCATGAACCCAATGCGATGGTTTATAGCCTGTTTCTCCCACCTTTTCTCCCCACCCCCTTCATGCCTCACAATTGACTAGTGGATTATTTGGTGGACAGAATATACACATTAACTGAGAGCTGCTCCAGAGCAATACCCCTAAAGCTAATTTTCAGAAAGTTGGAACCCACTTTATTCTAAAAACTCCATAGGGGCAAAGAAATCTTTTGATTCAGAGAGCACTTCAAGATCTGATATGGTTTGAGCATCTTGTGGCTAAGAGCATCAACGGTTCTTTTAAAATTCCAAGGAACCTTTCTGCTTGTTTCAAGCTCCCTGGTTGCTCATATTCTGAATAAGCAGATGTTTACTGAATTTCTGCCGTGCTCAGAGTAAATACTCTCCTTTTGCAGAGGGGGCCTCTTCGCTCTCTGCATTTCCCTTGTGCTCTTCCAGCTTCTTGCTGTGTCGGCATATGTATTAGTCTAAGCAGCGCCACTTATTAATTAATTGATTATCTAGTTCAGCCGACTGTATTAAGCAGGAGGGTTTGTGACTGAATGCTCTGCGATGATGTTCCGTGGCCTGCCCACTTCTTGGGTGGAGAATCAGGGGTGCCAGGAACAGCTCCCTTAGTGCAGGGGAAACCAGAGCAGTGGCCTTTCTGTTCCAACACAGCACCCCTGGAGCTCGAGCCAGGATTCTCCAGGCTGTGACCGTTCGGCTCTCTACTCATCCACCTCTTCTCGGAGTGGTAGGAAGGAAGAAAAGGGACGAGGAGAGAGACTGAGACAGAGATAGATACAGAAAAGGGAAGAAGGGGAGGAGGGGATGAGGAGGAAGGGGAGAGGGGATGAGGAGGGGGAGGGTTCCGGGCAGGGATGTGCAGCATCTCCTCCTCAGCTTCCTCCAAAGCCCTTTGTCCTTCCAGTTGGGTGTCCTGCTTTGCATTCACAGCAGGTCTGTTTACAGGACTTTCTGTACAGAGAGAGAAAGTAGATTTTTTGCAGCATTTATATCTTTGCGGTATGAGAGTAGTCCTTAGGTGGATATAAGTTATGTAAATAAATTTGCTCGTCGCTATAACTGCAAGCAAAGGAAAATACTTCCTGGACAACATTGTCTCTATCTCCCAGTCCCCGCTTCCTTTTTTGGGGGGTGGGGGTAAGACTTAGATTTGTTTGCTTGTCTGTTTATTTGATAAGTCTGTCTGTTAGTCTGGGGTAGAGGAAATAGAGAGGGTGTAAGAGGCTTTGAACTCTGCTGCTTAACAGGACATAGATGTTAAGTCTACAGAGCATTTGGGGAAATGCAGAGAAGGGCAGTTGTGTCCACAGCCCAAGGAGTGGCTGTGCCTGCATTACCAAGAAACAAAGAAGCTCTGGGACTCGACTGATGACTGAATAAGGAAGAAGAGATACTGCTCGGGTAGATTTGCCAGGAGTCCTTGACTCTGAATCCTAGTGATAAATGTCAAGCTTCCTGTAGTCTCTCTGGGCAGCACCATCCATTCAGCCAACCCCATGGGGAATGGGAAAGCGGTCAACTACATTAGAGCAGGGTCTCCTGCAGCTCAGGGTGCTCTTGGTTGGTTCCTGGGTTAGGTTCAAAAACTTTCAGAGTTTTATGTTTATTTTAATGACTGTTAGGCAGTGAAGGCTTTCTTATCTCTTCTTGCTATTCTTTGGAACTCTGCATTCAGATGCTTATATCTTTTCTTTTCTCCTTTGCTTTTCGCTTCTCTTCTTTTCACAGCTATTTCTAAGGCCTCCCCAGACAGACATTTTGGTTTTTGCATTTCTTTTCCATGGTAATGGTCTTGATCTCTGTCTCCTGTACAATGTCATGAACCTCAGTCCATAGTTCTTCAGGCACTCTATCTATCAGATCTAGGCCCTTAAATCTATTTCTCACTTGCACTGTATAATCATAAGGGATTTGATTTAAGTCATACCTGAATGGTCTAGTGGTTTTCCTTACTTTCTTCAGTTTAAGTCTGAATTTGGCAATAAGGAGTTCATGATTTGTGTGGATCACAATAAACTGTGGAAAATTCTGAAAGAGATGGGAATACCAGACCACCTGACCTGCCTTTGAGAAACTTATATGCAGGTCAGGAAGCAACAGTTAGAACTGGACATGGAACAACAGACTGGTTCCAAATAGGAAAAGGAGTACGTCAAGGCTGTATACTGTCACCCTGCTTATTTAACTTATATGCAGAGTACATCATGCGAAACACTGGACTGGAAGAAACACAAGCTGGAATCAAGATTGCTGGGAGAAATATCAATAACCTCAGATATGCAGATGACACCACCCTTATGGCAGAAAGTGAAGAGGAACTCAAAAGCCTCTTGATGAAAGTGAAAGAGGAGAGTGAAAAGGTTGGCTTGAAGCTCAACATTCAGAAAACGAAGATCATGGCATCTAGTCCCATCACTTTATGGGAAATAGATGGGGAAACAGTGGAAACAGTGTCAGACTTTATTTTTTGGGGCTCCAAAATCACTGCAGATGGTGATTGCAGCCATGAAATTAAAAGATGCTTACTCCTTGGAAGGAAAGTTATAACTAACCTAGATAGCATCTTCAAAAGCAGAGACATTACTTTGCCAACAAAGGTCCATCTAGTCAAGGCTATGGTTTTTCCAGTGGTCATGTATGGATGTGAGAGTTGGACTGTCAAGAAAGCTGAGCGCCGAAGAATTGATGCTTTTGAACTGTGGTGTTGGAGAAGACTCTTGAGAGTTCCATGGACTGCAAGGAGATCCAACCAGTCCATTCTGAAGGAGATCAGCCCTGGGATTTCTTTGGAAGGAATGATGCTAAAGCTCAAACTCCAGTACCTTGGCCAACTCATGCGAAGAGTTGACTCGTTTGAAAAGACTCTGATGCTGGGAGGGATTGGGGACAGGAGGAGAAGGGGACGACAGAGGATGAGATGGCTGGATGGCATCACCAACTCGGTGGACATGAGTTTGGGTGAACTTCAGGAGTTGGTGATGGACAGGGAGGCCTGGCATGCTGCGATTCATGGGGTCGCAAAGAGTCCGACACGACTGAGCTACTGAACTGAGGCATGAAGTACAGCTGGCACATCGAACCCATGTTCTCAACAGTAATATAAATTTTCCTTTTAAATTAAATTAAAATGTAGAGTCCGCTTGAAGAGAAATACTAAGCAAATACCAAGGCAGCCAGTACACCAATGCGGCAGAAAATTATGAAGACAGTACGTCCTCCTTCCTGTGTTTAGGAAATCGGCTACAGTCTTGGAAACGTTCCTGGCCCCTGCTTCTGCCATAGAAGCTAAAAAACCAGTTACTTGCTTTCTGTGACCCCTGGAGGTTACAGTGTGAGCCCTAAACCCAAGTTCAGCCATTAACATGCTCCTTCCTAGGACCTTGAGTCTAGAGTTGTGCACAGAAAGACATGGGCATGCAGGAGGTAGAGACACTCTTATTGAGCTTTTCCCGGGGTGAGATGTTAGCTGTAATTGTGGCTATCTACTTTCCCTTGATTCTTTCCCATTTTCAAAGCCTAATTTTCTATTTTTTCTTTATCGTGTGAGCGGTTGGATACTCTTCTGATAATCCCTCTCCTATTTAACTTAAATAGAGCCCATTTCTGTTGTTGATAACTTGGAACCGAATACCAGGAGGTGGTCTACCTAGAGCTTACAGCACAGATTTTGGAATCAAGCTCCATGGGTTCAAACAGAATCTGCCACTGAGTAGTTGTGGGTTGTTAGGCAGATGTGTTTTTAAGCTTCTGCTTGAAAGTGTTAGTTGCTCAGTTGTGTCTGTTTCTTTGTGCCCCCATGAACTGTAGCCTGCCAGGCTTCTGTGTCCATGGGATTCTCCACACAAGAATATTGGAGTGGGTAGCCATTCCCTTCTCCAGGGGATCTTCCTGATCTAGGGATCAAACTAGGGTTTTCTGAATTGCAGGAGGGTTCTTTACTGTCTGACCCACCAGAGAAGCTTCTTTCTGCTTACCCATCTATAAAATGGGGATTATAACAGTGTCCACGTCAGAGAAATGACATAAGTGAAGTGAGGTTAACATCTAAAACCAAATCTGCCACAGAGCAGGCTGCCTGTTCAGATGGCCAGATTTGGAATAATAGAAGGGGCTTCTTAGATGGCGCAGTGGTATAGAATCCGCTTGCTAAGTCAGGGGATGAAAGAGATGCAGGTGTGATTCCTGGATTAGGAAATCCCCTGGAGTATGGCAACCCACTCCAGTATTTTTGCCTGGATAATTCTGTGGACAGAGGGGCCTGACAGGCTATAGTTCATGAAGTCACAAAGTATCGAACATGACTGAACACACACACACACACACACACACACACACACACACACAAAAGAAAGCTTCGATTTAGACACTTTGTGCTCACTCTTTTATTTTGTTTATTGGTTATTGTCTGTTTTCCTTTCCTTAAATACCTAGAACAGTGCCTGCCACAGAGCAGCTACTCCAGAAAATTATGTGAAAGAATGAATCAGTGAGACAGAGTTACTCTTATTTTTTAACCTCTCTCTATAACTCTGCTTTTGCATTTCTCCCAGTCTGGATGAAAAAAGGCATTCGGGCTAATTAGCTTCAATTAGACACTCTCTGGGGACAGGGACAACACCTCTTCCCTTCCTTCTGTCCCTCAGCCTCTCTCGTCCCTCCAGATCCACCTTCTTAGCCATTCATCCATCTTCCTTTCTCCCTCTGTAATGCAGTCACTCAGCAGAACTTGGTGCTTCGTCTTGAGATGTGCCATCAGGGCTTGGAGGTCGCTTGGTAAAAGGACAAATCAACATGAAAATCTCATATTTAAGGAAGAGCCTTTTTTCTAAGCCAGCTGAAGCGGCCTAGTTTATTCTCTGGAATACAATTTATGCAAATGAGGCTGTTGTCCAAATTATTAGAAACATGAATCCTGGCATCAGACAAACCTGGCTTTTAATCTTTCTACTATGCCTTGGTGTAGTGACTGTTGGGAATTCATTTTACCTCTTTAATGCCTTGGCGTTCTTGTATGCAAAATAGGGCCCCTGGTGGTACCCGCCCTCTGGGGAAGTGATGAGCATTCTGTGCGATGATGCAGCTCTGTGTGGTACTGGTTCTGTGGGTTGACCGAGGCACTCAGGGAGCAGTATTGTTGTTGTTAATGTCTTCCCCCTCTCTCGCCCCTTTCCAAGAACTAGGAGAAAGTGGTTTTATTTCCAAGGGCCAAATGCATCTTGGGGAGTCCTTCTTTTAAAGTTTTTTGGACAATTTTAGAGAGACGAGAATTTTGACGCCTTCGAGAGTGGGAAGAGAGTTCCCCTCCAAGAAAGCGTTTTATTAGTTTTATTTGCGTTGCCTTTTTTATGATTCTCCCCTCCCCCATTTTTGACATAGGGAGTTTTTTTACCCAGTTAAAGCATTTCTGACCTAAGGCTTTGGTGGCAAAAAAAATGATGAGATTATCTAAATTATTCAATAAGAATCCTCAACTTCAGGGGGAAATGTAATGATTCTGTTGCAGGAAGGTGGACCCCTTCCAGGGCCTGAAACTGGGCTCTTGTCTAACACTGGGAAGTGAATTGTCTGAGGAGACACATGTGCTGACAAAGCAAGAGATTTTATTGGGAAAGGGCAGCCGGGTGGAGATCAGTAGGATAAGGGAACCCAGGAGAACTGCTCTGCTGCGTGGCTCGCAGTCTCGGGTTTTATGGTGATGGGATTAGTTTCCGGGTGGTCTTTGGCCAATCATTCTAATTCAGAGTCTTTCCTGGTGGCGCACGCATAGCTCAGCCAAGATGGATGCTAGTGAGAGGGATTCTGGGAAGTGGACGGACACGCGGTATCTCCTTTCGACCTTTCCCAAACTCTTCCGGTTGGTGGTGACTTATTAGTTCTGTATTCCTTATCAGGATCTCCTGTCATAAAACAACTCATGCAAATGGTTACTGTGGTGCCTGGCCAGGGTGGGTGGTTTCAATCAGTGTGCTTCCCCTAACAATTCCATTATTTGTACTTAGGAATGAGGATAGGTAAAGAGTAAAAGGCTCCAGGAATTCCAGAGAACAGGCTTAGTTCTTTCTATGAGAGATCCTACTGATGGTCTGGCTATACTCCTGGCCAGAGCTTCATCTCATTCCGTTCTCTTTGCTTTATTTTCTTGACTTTTTCCAGCCCCTGTTATGCTTTTTTTTTTTTTTTTTATTAGCTGAATGACATCACATTTCTGCTACTTTGGGGCATTTGTATATTCTTTTCCCTCCATTCTTTTCTCTCCTCAGTTAGTTGACTTCTCTGCACCCTTCAGGTGTCATCCTCCAATTACCTTCCCCCAAGCATCATTTTGGTATCATGAGAAGGCAATAAATTAGCACCAGATAAGTTAAGAAAAGGACAAAGATTAATTCTGATAAAGATCAAAATACCACTTTTGTTAGCTGGAAAAGCTAATGTTGGAAAATATAGCCTATTTCTGTGGTTGAGTGAGATTCTTCATATTAAACCCAGAATTAACTAAGCTCACAGGTAGCCCTTGACCTCACAAGATCCCAGTGGTAGGCCGGCCTCTGTAAAACTTAAAGCATAATGCCAAAAGCAAAAGCAACAAGTAAAACATAGATAAGCTGGACTACATCAAAATAAAAAACTTTTGGGGACGCCTCTGGTGATCCACTGGTTAAGAATCTGCCTTGCAATGCAGGGGATGTATGTTCTGATTCCTAGCCTGGGAACTAAGATCCCATATGCTGCAGGGCAGAGAGGCCTGACAGAGCCAAATAAACAAATATATGTAAAGCAAAAACAAAACCAAAAAACTTTTGTGCATCAAAGGACACTAGCAACAGAGTTAAAAACAATCCATGGAGTGGATAAATTATGTGCAAATCATGTATCTGATAAGGAGTTAATATCCAGAATATATAAAGAATTCCTACAACTGAACAACAAACAGATAACATGATTAAAACATGGGTAAAGGATTGAATAGACATTTCTGCAGAGAAGACATACAGCTGGTCAATAAGCACGTACAAAGATGCTGAACATCACTAATGACAATGCAAATCAAAACTGCAATGGGATAACACTTCATATCCATTAGAATGACTATACTCAAAAAAGAGAAATCAAGAGTTGGCGAGTTTGTGGGAAAACTGAAATGTTTGTGCTTTGACAGTGGTCATGTAAAATGGTGTAGCCACTGTGTAAAACAACATGATAGTTCTTCAGAAAATTAAAAATAGAATTGCCAGTCCACCCCTCAAAACTTGAAAGCAGGAATTCAGACAGATATTTGCACACCCACATTCAGAGCAGCACTAACTGCACTAGCCAAAAGGGAAAGGCAACCTGAGTATCTATCGATGGCTGAATAGATAATGAAAATATGATTTTGTATATATATATAGACAGACACAATGGCATGTTTTTCAGCCTTACAATTAAAGGAAATTCTGATATCTGGCACAACATGGATGAACTTTGAGGATATTATGCTATGGAAAATAGCTAGTCACAAAAAGATAGATACCATGTGATTTCACTTATATGAGGCGTCTGAAATAGTCAAACTCATAAAGACAGGAAGTGGAATGGTGGTTGCCAGGGTCTGGGGGAGAGGGAAGAATGGGGAGTTATTTAATGGAGACAGAGTTTCAGTTTGGGAAGATGAAGAAGTTTCTGGGGACAGACGATGATGATGGTTGCATGAGAATGTGAAGGTACCAATGCCGTTGAATTGGTCATTGAAATGGTCAAAATGGTCCATTGCGACTTAACAATGGTCAAAAGTTACCTTATGCATATTTTGCCAAAAAGACAAAGAGAAACTTAAGCATGGAAGAACAAGCCAAGCAGATGTTTCTGTGGTGGCTGCCTGCTAAGAGGAAGGAGAAAGAAACAGTGGGCTCAACAAAAGTTCTCTCCCTAACTCACCAGTGGAGAAGGAGGGCAGGGGGCAGGGCTGTTTCATTACCAGAATCCTCTCTACTTGAGAAGCTGCATAGGGCTGGAGAAGCAGCATTTCCCCAACGCTTCCTGAAAGGATTTATATTCAGTTTTCTGTTTTCGTTTGTTTGTTTGCATAGAACCCTGTATATTTCTCGAGGGCCTCTTATCTCAGATTATAATTGTACTTCCATTTGTGTAATCATTTACTACAGTTCAGTTCAGTCGCTCAGGCACGTCCAACTCTTTGCAACCCCATGGACTGCAGCACACCAGGCCTCCCTGTCCATCACCAACACCTGGAGCTTACTCAAACTCATGTCTATTGAGTTGGTGATACCATCCAACCATCTCATCCTCTGTCATCCCCTTCTCCTCCCGCCTTCAATCTTTCCCAGCATCAGGGAATTTTCCAATGAGTCAGTTCTTTGCATTAGGTGGCCTAAGTATTGGAGTTTCAGGTTCAGCATCAATCCTTCCAATAAATATTCAGGACTTATTTTCTTTAGGATGGACTGGTTGGATCTCCTTGCAGTCCAAGGGACTCTCAAGAGTCTTCTCCAACACCACAGTTCAGAAATATCAATTCTTCGGTACTCAGCTTTCTTTATAGTCCAACTCTTAACATCCATACATGACTGCTGGATAAACCACAGCTTTGACTAAACCGGATAAACCGGACCTGTGTTGGCAAAAGTAATTCTCTGCCTTTTAATATGCTATCTAGGTTGGTCATAACTTTTCTTCCAAGGAGCAAGCGTTTTTTAATTTCAAAGCTGCAGTCACCATCTGCAGTGATTTGGTAGGCCAAAAAAATAAAGTCTGTCACTGTTTCCATTGTTTCCCCATCTACTTGCCCTGAGGTGATGGGACCAGATGCCATGATCTTAGTTTTCTGAATGTTGAATTTTAAGTCATTATTTTAAGCTTTTTCACTCTCCTCTTTCACTTCCATCAAGAGGCTCTTTAGTTCTTTTTCGCTTTCTGCCATAAAGGTTGTGTCATCTGCATATCTGAGGTTATTGATATTTCTCCCAGCACTCTTCATTCCAGCTTGTGCTTTATCTAGCCTGGCATTTCTCATGATGTACTCTGCATATAAGTTAAATAAGCAGGGTGACAATATATAGCCTTGACCTATTCCTTTCTCAATTTGGAACCAGTCTTTTGTTCCATGTCTAGTTCTAACTGTTGCTTCTTGACCTGCATTACAAATATCTCAGGAGGCAGGACAGGTGGTCTGGTATTCCCATCTCATGAAGAATTTTCCACAGTTTGTTGTGATCCACACAGTCAAAGGCTTTGGTGTAGTCAATAAAGCAGAAGTAGATGTTTTTCTGGAACTCTCTTTCTTTTTCAATGGTCCAACGTATGTTGGCAATTTGATCTCTGGTTCCTCTGCCTTTTCTAAATCCAGCTTGAACATCTGGAAGTTCTTGGTTCACGTACTGTTGAAGCCTAGCTAGGGGAATTTGGAGCATTACTTTGCTAGCGTGTGAGATGAGTGCAGTAGTGCAGTAGTTTGAACATTCTTTGTCATTCTGTGTCATTTACTACATAACCCTGCTATCAGGTTGAACCACATGAAATTGCTACCCTTGAAGTAAACCATGGTTGATTCTTGGCAATCTCATGTGGTTCAGTACTCGATAGATAGTAAAGACTAGAAGGTAAAGACTGGGTCTGACTTTGATAACTCATCCCACATGCCGGGCTCAGCTCAGAGCTGCCATAATGTCAGCGCTTAGGCAAATTATTATCCTCATAAACATAAGTCACTCTTTACTGACTAAATGGAATGGATGTCCCCATTAGATATTGCAAATTAAAAGATAAAAAGCCTTAATTCTTTAAAAAAAAAGGAATAGAGTGAAAAGTCTAATGTTGGGTACTAATGTCATAATATTTAATGGTCAAATATTAGTTGCCAGTCATATAACCTGATTTTGTTGCCTTGAGTAGTATAAAGTAATAACAATAAAATATCACTTTCTAGAATATTTAGGAGTGAATGTGTTCGTGAATGAGTAAGAGTCCATCTGTGATTACTCGGTTGCTTTAAGGAATAAACATTCATTTCATCAAACAAGATTGCGGCTGACCTTCTTGTTCCCCAGCATTCAACTGGATATTAAGTCTCAAGCCAAGATTCAAACCAATCCTGCTGGAATCCATACTCAGATACCTTCCCCCTATATTTTTGCCTTCTCCCATCGTGCCCGTTTTCATTTGAATTCAGTGTTGCATTTTCCTCTATTTTATTCCAGTTGGGCTGATTTTCTTTCAAGCAGTATCTAGAGCTGTGGGATGTTATTGCAGAGTCGAATTTTTCCCTCTGTCGCATCTTATTTTTCTGTTACCTCACCCCATACCCTATTGTTTGGATCCAAAGTTTATTTCTGGAAATGAAATTCCATGTCCACAGTGTTTGTTTTTTTCTTTCCCATAGTCTATGCAGAGAGGCAGACTAGCATAACAGTTAAAAGTGTAGGCTTTGGGATTAGACGACTTGGGCATGCTAGCTGTGTGACCTTTGGAAAGTTATTCAAGTTCTCTGTGCTTTAGTTTCCTGATTTCTGCAATGAGGGGTCAAAGAGTTAATAGATACAAAGACCTTAGAACAGATTCTGGAATGTGGTCAGTATTAGTTGTTGTTGTTACTAACGATATAGTGACCATCACTTGAAACTTTGAGTGAAATCTTTCCGAAAGGATTTCTAGGCAATCAGAGACCTAAACCAAAAAGAAATGAAGGCAAGAAAAGTCAGTCAGCTAAAGTTCCAGAGGTGTTTGTAGAATTGGTTCTAAGATGGAAGAGGCAGGGATCGGTTTTGAGTCTCAATGACAGGAAAAGGCGGTAGAAATAAAGAGAGGGAAAAGCTTAGTTATATGTGCTTCTGCGTAGTACAGGGAGGGTCAGTGAGGTGCACTATTTCTCCAGCACTTCAAAGTTGTAGATATTGCTTTTAAAATATGGACTCAATTTTAAATAGAGAAAGAAGTGACACCAAATCCAAATTAAAACAGGCAAATGAGAGAGAGAAAACACAGGACTTGGCATGCTGTAGGCATACAGTAAAAGGTTGTGAGATGAATTTGTTGAATCATAGCAACTTAGCATTTGGGATTTGGAAGCTCAGAGATTGTAGGCAAAAGTTGACATAACCCATCTCTAACAGGGACATTTCTACCTAGAAAATGAGATGGCACTGAGCCATCAGGTCCAGCTTAAAGATTCCAAGACATCAGAGGGAATGTGGACTCAGTGTGATGCATGGAGAAATCCCTGGACACACAAGAGAGAGGTTGCTCCGCATAACAATATCCCAAATCACCTTGAAGGTACTGAATGACCTCTGAGCAGCTAGCTTCTTAGTCATGATAGTGGCAAATGAAGGTAATAATGATGATCAAACCATTTCAGTATGTCAGGCAGTGTTCTAAGCTCTTCAGCTGTGCAGACAACCCCACGAGCCAGGTACCACTATCGGTCCTGTGTCTTTTAGATGAAATCTACTGTGGCAGCTGAATCCTAAGATGACTCCCATGATCTTTGCCCCCAGTTAAAATGTCCTGGTCAGTCCTTTCCTCTTTGGTGTAGAAGGACCTATGACTTTCTTCTAGCAGATAAAATATGGCAAAGGTCATGGGTGGGGTATCACTTCCTTGATTAAGCTATGCCATGTGACGAGGGTGATGGCATGCCACTCCCTTCATTTTATCTATCTGTATCTGTCTATATAGATATTGATGGGTAGAGAGTTACATTTATTCTTATCACTTTGCTGTTAGCTTTAAAGAAGCCACCAAGAGTTCTGCCGTTATAAGAAAATGAATTCTACCAACAATATGAATGCCCTTGGAAGCTGATGCTTCTCCAGTCAAACCTCTGCATGAAAAGGTAGCCAAGTGGACCCTGAACTAAGGGGCCAGCTTAGCCATGTCCAGGCTCCTGACCCATGGATACTGTGAGATAATGAATGTATGTATGCTGTTTTAGGGTGGTAAGTGTATGGTGATTTGGTACACAGTAATAAAAAAAAAAGTACACATTTTGTCAAGAAATTAGAGCAGTTGACCAACTTCTATGACTCAGATAATCCTTCAGTCTCTCAAGACAGCCAAAGGAGAGCAGGACAAATAAAAATGAGTCAAGGCCCCTTCCTTATATGGAACTACCTTAGTCCATAAAATTTCTCTGCTTTTCCCATGATGCCCCTGAGATATTTGTCTTGGTCAGTGGCCCATAGCTCTCAGTACTTCGCTGTCATACTCTTGCACACAGTAGAACATGTGACTGTTTGTTTGTTACTCTCATTGAAACATAAGTTCAGTAACGGCAGGAACTGAATCCAGCATCTTCAGCATTTAGCTCAGAGCACGGGTCACTAAATACTTGTTAAATGAAAGTACAAACATGTGAATGAGAAAATACTAATGCAAACGGTCAGTGAAGTTCTAGTGATTAAAGGTAGGAAAGCTGAAACATTAAGCAACATGCCTAAGATAACTCTGAGACAAGTTGGGACCTGGGACCTGGGATTCTTTATTGCAATGCCTGCACCTGAACAAACATTTCCTCCTTAAGTAACAGAATAGTTAAATAGTTTCTTTAACAAAGAAACTATTAATATAAGGGACTAGAAATAACTGCACACCCGCAGGTTATTATGGCAGCAAGATGCAGAAAAGTAAAGCCTACCTGCCACTTCTGAGGGGCCAAGAGCAAAAGCTGTGTACTGAGCATGGTCCCTGCACACAGCACCACCAGGGGGCTGGCAGACCGCATAATAAGTCGGCCCCACCCACTGATTTGCCCCCACCCCCTCACCCCATTTAAGGAACCAACTCACTCCCCTTGGAGAGCAAGCAAGGCAGCCAGTTACTTTCTTTTGCTTCCAATAAAGCTTTGCCTGAATTCCTTGTCTTTCCTCTTATCAATTCAGCCCACTGGCCAAATCCAGTCTGTCACCCATTTTTGTATCAACCATGGGTGATACAAAAGTTTTTACATTTTTAAATGGTTGGGAAAACCAAAAAGCAATATTTTACAACGTGTGAAAATTATAGGAAGTTCAAATTTCAGTTCCAGTAGTAAAGTTTTATTGGCACACAGCCCTGCCAATATCTTTACTTGTTTTCTAATGGCTGCTTTTATACCACAGTGGTGGTTGAGTGGTTATAACAAAAACCATATGGTCTGGAAAGCTTACAGCGTTTGCTCTTGAGAACTTTGCAGAAGAAGTTGTCTCTGGAGTCAGGCTGTCTAGATTTCAGCCCCAGCTTATTTCTGTGCTGTATAATTTTCTTGTTGTTCAGTCACTAAGTCTTGTCTGACTCTTTGCGACCCCATGGACTGCAGCACGCTAGGCTTCCCTGTCCTTCACCATCTCCTGGAGCTTGCTCAAACTCATGTCCATTGAGTAGGTGATGCCATCCAACCACCTCATCTTCTGTTGTCCCCTTCTCTTCCTGCCCTCAATCTTTCCGAGCATCAGGGTCTTTTCCAGTCAGTTAAAATTTTTTGGATTCTCGAAATAGAGATAAACGATTACCCAACTCTTAACATAGTGTTGAGAATGACTCACAATGCATGTACAATTCTTAAGCACAAAGGAAGCTTCCAGTCAATGTTAGTTATCATAATCATCATTCCACTCGGCCATAGGATATCCAGTTCATTATGAAATTTTATCCTGTAGGAGAAATATTCATTTTATTTTAGATGGATCGATGGTGTTTCTATGTCCTTTTTGATTATCATTGTTAAGATTCTGGTGACCAAGGACATCTTCCCTGCAGGTCTAGTGGTTAAGAATCTGCCTTACAATGCAGGGGATATGGGTTCAATCCCTGGTCAGGGAACTAAGATCCCACATGCCTTGGGATCTTATATCTTCAGCCTGTGCACCGCAACTATTGAGTCTACGTGTCACAATAAAGATCCTGTGTTACGCAACCAAGATCCAATGCAGCCAAACAAGCAAATATTAACCAAAAAGATTCTGGTAACCAGGATGGGTTAACTTTATGCCCACTGAGCCACCATCCACTGCCAGTCCCTGCCAAACAGAACAATACCTTTCCCAAGATTATTTGCACACGCATGCATGCGCACGTGTGTGTATAATACACATGGCATTTGAGGATGGTATCCTTTTGGTAAAATGCCCTGCTTTGAAAGCCTCATGACCAGACAACATGGGGAATTTGGACCCAGATATGGGGCCAGGTTCTGATCTATAATATATTTGTCCTGGGAGCCAACATTTATATGACTTTTTCCTGGGAGGGAGTGAAAAAGAGGTTAAAGTAGTATTACCTATGAATAGTCAGAGTTAAAATATTTTCTACCAGCCTTTCTGGTACCTGAAATCCTCCTGTTGAATATTCATTGCTCATTTTAGACTAGAGTATTCTGGTACCTAGTAGAGTGCCAAGGATATTATAGAAGGATGAAACTGAGCATGATGGTATACGACTGTTGTCACACTAGAGGGTGGTCCAGCGAAGGGTGAAGGTCTCAGAAGACTTGGACTCTCACCTCCTTTTCTCTCCATGAGGCCCTTGGAGACATATAGAGGAAAGAAGCCGATGGAAGTCATCTATGGACTGTTCATTGAGAAAGTTTAACCTAGGTGTTGGAGAAGACTCTTGAGAGTCCCTTGGACTGCAAGGAGATCCAACCAGTCCATTCTGAAGGAGATCAGCCCTGGGATTTCTTGGGAAGGAATGATGCTAAAGCTGAAACTCCAGTACTTTGGCCACCTCATGAGAAGAGTTGACTCATTGGAAAAGACTCTGATGCTGGGAGGGATTGGGGGCAGGAGGAGAAGGGGATGACCAAGGATGAGATGGCTGGATGGTATCACTGACTCGATGGATGCGAGTCTGAGTGAACTCCGGGAGTTGGTGATGGACAGGGAGGCCTGGCATGCTGCGATTCATGGGGTCGCAAAGAGCCGGACATGACTGAGCGACTGAACTGAACTGAACTGAACCTAGGTATAATTGACTTTCAAACTCTGTGAGTTTGAACTCACAGTAGACAGTGATTGGTTTTGCTAGTGTTTCATTCCTGTGATTGGTGATCCCAGAGGTAATGTAGCCCCACCAGAGAAGCAGATGTCTGTATTTATAGAACGGATTAGCCCCAAGGTTCTTCCGAGTCAGAGTGTTGGAAGTCTAGCCATTAGACTAGATGAGCATGTAGTCAGGTGAGCATGTAGTCAATGGTCTGTCCATCAGGCAACTTGTTCAGCGTATAGCACAGTGCCTCTTTTGGTCTTTGGAAATGAGAGTTAATGTCTCCTGGTGATTATACTCTTCTCCAAAAAGGTCCACAGAAGGAAAATTTTGCTGAAGCAGTGATCACTGGCTTCCATAAAGATTCCCATTCAAGGACCAGACTCTCACATCTGGAGCTAAAACAGTCAACCACAGAGGCTATAAACTTCAAAATAAAAGATTCCTTGGCCTCAGGCAGGGGGGCATTATAAATCTTGCTGAGAACTTGAAATGCTGGTTAAACTCATTATTTGCTGTTCAAGACTCTCCTCTTGTAGGTTTCATCCTTTGTTAAATTTATAATCTCTAAATCCTTAGCCAAGATCCAAGTCTTTAGGGAGGAAGCAGCCAGAAGATTTAAAACTTATCCTGTCCCCAGGGATGTTAATGGTGAAATAGACTTTGGTAATACGTTCTTAATTGTCACCATAAATCAACATCGTACAATATGTTAAGTTTGCCCATGCAAATTGCTGGTTGGAGAAGAAAATGCTTAGGAGACAGCTGTAACTTTGATGAGACAAGTGGCCTGCCTCTGACGATGTGGCCCAATAAACATACTAATTCACTCCCTAAATACCTACCTTCCTGCCATGCTCTTTACCCTCTGATAAAGTACCCTTGGCTGAGGGAAGAAGTGTTGAATGTTGAAGTTTCAGCACACAGAGAGAAGGGCATTCCTGCCTCTGGGCTGTAGTTTTTCACTGAAATCTTCTGTACCTTAGGGATTGTTCCTTTAAAAGTGTCCTCTGGAATATGTCAGCAAGGAGATCCAATAGCAAGGAGATCCAACCAGTCCACTCTAAAGGAAATCAGTCCTGAATATTAATTGGAAGGACTGATGCTGAAGCTGAAACTCCAGTACTTTGGCCACCTGATGCGAAGAACTGACTCATCTGAAAAGACCCTGATGCTGGGAAAGATTGAAGGCAGGAGGAAAGGGGACAACAGAGGATGAGATGGTTGGATGGCATCACTGACTCGATGGACATGAGTTTGGGTAAACTCTGAGAGTTGGTGATGGACAGGGAGGCCTGGCGTGCTGCGGTTCATGGGGTTGCAAAGAGTCGGACACGACTGAGCGACTGAACTGTACTGAACTGGAATGTGTTACCCAGCTTATGCAGTCTTTGAGGGTTTCTACAAGGAAATTCCAGTTAGTTTTTTCTTTGTGTGCATTTCCTTTCCAGTTAACTTATCCATCAAACGTTTGCTGCATACCTACTGTACACGCTGTTCTTGGCGTGCAGCTACAGCAGAGAGCAAACTAGAAAAGAACCCTACACTTAGGGGGCTTTATAGTCCAGAGAAGGACCACAGACAGCCTATTGTTTTAACTTTTTATTTATTTTTGGCTGCCTTGGGTTTTCCTTGCTGCATGTGGGCTTTCTCTAGTGGTGAGCCAGGGCAATTCTTTGTTGGGGTATGAGGGCTTCTCATTATGGCAGCTCCCCTTGTTGCATTTCTACAGCGTGTGGGCAGTAGTTGTGGTACTCGGGCACAGTAGTTGTGGCCTACGAGCTTAGTTAGGGCTTCCCTCATAGCTCAGTCGGTAAAGAATCTGCCTGCAGTGCAGTAGACCCGGGTTCAAATCCTGGATTGGGAAGATCCCCTGGAGAAGGAAATGGCAACCCACTCCAGTATTCTCGCCTGGAGAATCCCATGGATAGAGGAGCCTGGAAGGCTACAGTCCACGGGGTCGCAAGGGTCAGAGAAGATTTAGTGACTAAACCACCATCACCACCACCACGAGCTTAGTTGCTCCATGGCACGTGGGATCTTCCTGGACCAGGGATCAAACCTGTTGTCCCCTGAATTGGCAGGCAGGTTCTTAGCCACTGGCTGCTGCTGCTGCCAAGTCGCTTCAGTCGTGTCTGACTCTGTGCGACCCCATAGACGGCAGCCCACCAGGCTCCCCCATCCCTGGGATTCTCCAGGCAAGAACACTGGAGTGGGTTGCCATTTCCTTCTCCAATGCATGAAAGTGAAAAGTGAAAGTGGGTTGCCATTGCCTTCTCCCTTAACCACTGGACCACCAGGGAAATCTTCAGACAACTTATTTTTATGAATAAAGATATTAGGCTCTTCTGGGTTGGGTAGTTAAAGAAGTCTTATCTGAACAGTTCACATCTGAGACCTGCAGAAAAAGAAACAGCCAGACACAATCCAAGGGAAGAGATACAGAGGCCAAGTTAAAATAAGAGGCCCTAAAGAATGAACTTGGCATATTTGCTACACAGTGAAAAAGGCAAAAATGGCTGAAGTATCAGTAGGAGAGACAGTGCAAAGAAAAGAGATTGAGGAGAAGGGCAGGGATCAAATCCTAGAGGGTGGGCAATGGACTATATCCTGAGCATGGAAGGGAGCCCTGTAGGTTTTAACAACATGATGTAATTTTAATTTTTAAGTCCAGTTCATTGTGCAGAGAATGACCTGTAGCAGAGAAACCGTCGAGGCTGGGAGGTCAGTGAGAAGATTCTAGCGGTCAGGAGAGAGATGACAACCAGGCTGAGACAGATGGAGTGAGGATAGAGAGGATGATGGATTTGAGGAAACGGAAGGCATCGAGAGTGACATTTTAGTTTTTGGCTGGTGCAGCCGGTTGCCTTTTACTGAAGTGGGCGAGAGACAATTTGCTTTTGCTTGGGGTTTTATCTAGGGGACAGGAACTCAGCAGTTCAGTTCTGGCCTTGTTAAATTTGAGGTGACTAGGAGACATGGAAATCGGACTGCTGAGGCTGCAGGTCATAAATGAGCCTGGAGCCCAAGGGACAAGTGAAGGGACAGAGTGAAAACCATTATGGGTGATTTGAAAGGCTCGCAGCTAAGCGACAGGAAACTGACAGCTTCCGTTAGCACCAGCTTTATTATTACAGGTGATTAGCTGAGCCCACAGCTGGCAGGGGTATTGAGCAAGTGAGAAAACAGATTGTTGAAAGGCCAAAATTCAAGCAACCCCCACTTGTGTATCTAGGATCTCACTTGTATTCTTCCATGGTGCTTGCTTTATGCAAACTACGAGTTTTGTCATTCAATAAGTGTTTCTTGACCAGACACTGTGCTTAGCTCTTAGGGAAGGAATATAAATAAGAATATATATGTATACTAATATAACTAATACATCAATATGAGAATATATAAGAATGATATATATGATATAGTATGTAATATACAACACACACATAAAGCATGTCAAGATGACCCGCATATTTATATACATGTTTGTGCCATCTTGCTTGAGTGGTAAAAGAATAATGCAGGAGACGTGTGTTCGATCCCTGGGTGGGGAAGATCCCCTGGTGGAGGGCATGGCAACCCAGTCCAGTATTCTTGCCTGGAGACTTCCATGGACAGAGGAGCCTGGCAGGCTACAGTCAATGGGGTCACAAAGAATCAGAAAGGCTCAGACATGACTGAAGCAACTTAGCATGCATGCACACAAGCCATTTTGACCAACTTTGTCAACTAAATTGTTGTTGTCTTAGGGAAGTAGTTTTTTGTTTTAGGGAGTACTTTCATAAGGTTCAGGAGACCAAGATTTTGAGCCCAACTTTCAAGCTTGGTAGGTCTGTATTTTTTAAGTTATCATACAGGAAAAGTAATTTTTTGGTATTTAGTTCTATGAACTCTCAGTACAAGTGTGTGTATTCATCCAACCACCACCACAGTCAGGATACAGAGCAGTTTCCATCCCAGAAAATTCCTTGTAGAATCACACTCTCCCCCAACTCCTGAGTCACCTCAGTGTAAGAGGGAGGGAGTTGGATTAAGTTATTTCTGAATCTCGCTCACATTTCAGATTCTCTGATCTATGAGCCCTGGTGTTTTGTTCAAGTGGAAAAGTCCACAAAAGGGACATCAATGGAACAAGAAGAAGCTGAACTTAGACAGGAGAATATATTGAACAGGAGTGGAGATGGCCTCAGAGAGAAGAGCGGAAAAAGGGTGATTGAATCTAGGCGCTGTTCAGCTAGAATATATGCTTGTTCTGGTGAAAGGGCTGCATTTATCCCAGTGCTCTGGTCCAGGAAGCAGGGACTAGAGACAGGTGGGCATGGACGGATAGGTGAGGTCAGACATGCTTGAAGATACCTAGGTAACTCCAGAAGGAGGAGACCCCAAAGTTACTGAGACAAAGTTTCTACCTTCCCTATGAAATGGGGTCTAAAATTACAGTTCAGTTTAAAAAGAAAAAATATGGCATTTCTTGCTCCTCTCTTTTGGACTCTGATTTTTACCCAAGATGAAGAATAACTTGCTAAGTCAGTTCAGTCGTGTCCGACTCTGTGTGACCCCATAGACGGCAGCCCACCAGGCTCCCCCGTCCCTGGGATCCTCCAGGCAATAACACTGGAGTGGGTTGCCATTTCCTTCGCCAATGCATGAAAGGGAAAAGTGAAAGTGAAGTCGCTCAGTCATGTCCGACTTAGCGACCCCATGGACTGCAGCCTTCCAGGCTCCTCCATCCATGGGATTTTCCAGCCAAGAGTACTGGAGTGGGTTGCCATTGCCTTCTCCGAAGAATAACTTAGAGGGAAAATTTAGTTTCTTGTCATTGATCGCCAATATGCTGAGGCAGGAAGTAGAAATATACACAGTTACCAGGTTGCCAAGTAAACCTTTGAGTCTGAGGGCTGCCACAAGGGTCTTCCCACGTGCACCTGATGTTCAGAGAAGGGAGAGAGAAAGCAGAATAACCATCTCCTGGCTTGCTGATGGTGTTGAGCAGACCACACCAAGGACATGTTCGCCAGTCAGCATTTTGGCTTTTTCCTTCACAGGTTCCTTTTCCTGTATGGTATGGCACATTAAACTCAAACAATAACATCTTTCAGGACCCACAACGCATCATTAAATAAGTTAAGGAGCTAATTAAAGGGGGGCCGTGTCTCCCTGCTTTCATTGTACTTAATCACCTGTGCCCCATTTCAGCCAGTGTTTCCCAGCCAGAAATTTGCTCATAAAATGATCTCACATTAGTCTGGCATGTTGGGTTTCATTTCCTCTTATGCAATTATCTGTTAGTAATTGGAGAAGGCATTACAGCAGAATAAATAATTGAGCATAAATTAAACAGCGTTGGAGTCGCACTTGGGCTGAAGAGAGGTGCACGTGTCACATATTTAAAGTCTTGAGAGCACAAAGCATCCTCTGCTGGCAGCTGTCTGCCCTCTTCCGGTGGCATGGCCAGGGTGCGGGGGGTGATCCTCATTGGTGCACATCCTCTTTTTATAGATGAAACACAGACCCCGAAATGGTCAGATGGTCTGCTGAGATGTTAAAAAAGTTGGCAGCAAAGTCAGGACATCCCTAGGAGAGTTTTAACTGTCTGATAAGGGATTTCACAAGGTGGCCTTTATTTTGGGGAGAAATTTATCACAATTCAGGACCTCCTAGGCTCGGAAACTCTCTGTATCAGCACAGGGGAGCAGAATATTCTCTCTCAGGGAGACTGATTCAATCAAGCTTGCAGACATGGAGAAAACACCCACTTGCCAACATATTCATTTGAAAGGAGGAAATATGCCAGCCTGGAGGCAGGGTCTCTGCATTGAATTGCACAGAAAGTGCCCTGCATAACACCAGAGGGTACCATTCATAATGGGATTCTTGCCAAGGGCACGCGTTTATCTCCTGGAAAAGCCTTGTTCCCTAGAAAGCAAGTGGCTGCTTGGTTTTACAGATGAAGAAACAAAGGCCAAGATAGATTGGTAATATACTGAAGAAACTGACGGCTCTCGTGGTAGAACTTGGGCTCAAACCCAGTTCTTCTGGTTCCTACCCAGTCTTACCTGTCACTTCACATGGACTTTTTAGGTTACATCCCATATAATTCCATTTATATAACATTTTTGAAATGGTATAATTTTGGGAAGGGAGACAAGGTTTAGAGATGAGGAGGGGTGTGGGTAGGGAGTGTGGTGGATGTAATTTTAAAAGGTCAATCTGAAGGATCCTTGAGGTGTTGAAAATATTCGATGGTGGCTACATGAACCTACATATGTGATAAAATTTATATGACTAAACACACACATCCACATCCTCCTACAGACAAAGGGATATAGATAACAATGTGGAAATCTGAATAAGACCAGTAGATTTCATTACTGTCAATATCCTGATTATGATATTATACTATATTACACTATGATATTATACTATACAGTTTTGTAAAATGTCACTATTGGGGAAAACCATGCAAAGTGCACACACTATTACTACTTACAACTGCCAGCTACAATTATCTCAGTAAAAATTTCAATTAGAAGGTAAATGAACTAAATTTCACTCAGCATTGGTAAATCCCAGCGATGTTATGTTTTTCATGTTTGAAATATTTATTTAAAAATCCTTTAAAAATGCTGTGATGTTTTTGTTATGAAACTTCTGGAACACATAGAAAAGCAGAAAAGACAGTAAGATGAACACCCATTTAGCTATCACCTAGCATTTGCCAGCATTTTGTCATAGTATTCTAGATCATTTTAAAGTAAATACAAATACATAAATGCTTCACCCCTAATATGCAAATCCGGATCTCCAAAATATAAGATCATTTTCCTGTGGTAACTACGATACCATTATCCCACCTAACAAAATTAATTCTTTAATATCAGATTAATATAATACTGGCCTATATTCAAACTGCTCTAATTTTCTCAAATTGTATTTTATAATTATCATTATTTAAAGGGCTTTCCTCATAGCTCAGTTGGTAGAGAATCTGCCTGCAATGCAGGAGACCCCGGTTCGATTCCTGGGTCGGGAAAATCTGCTGGAGAAGGGATAGGCTACCCACTCCAGTATTCTTGTGCTTCGCTTGTGTCTCAGCTGGTAAAGAATCTGCCTGCAATGTGGGAGCTGCTGCTGCTGCTAAGTTGCTTCAGTCATGTCCGACTCTGTGCGACCCCATAGACGGCAGCCCACCAGGCTCCACCGTCCCTGGGATTCTCCAAGCAAGAACACTGGAGTGGGTTGCCATTTCCTTCTCCAATGCATGAAAGTGAAAAATGAAAGTGAAGCCACTCAGTCGTGTCCTTTCGCGACCCCATGGACTGCAGTCTACCAGGCTCCTCAGTTCATGGGATTTTCCAGGCAACCGTACTGGAGTGGGGTGCCATTGCCTTCTCCTCAATGTGGGAGACTCAGCATCTAAATAGGAATAATGGATTACACATGGTTCCTATGTTTCTTAAAACCCTTTAATCCATGTTCATACACTGATTACAATATCCCTAATAACCCAAGGACTGCCTTGGGATGGCTATATTTCTTGGCAATGGTGCTCCATAAGGCAGTCTTATTAACACTACCTTATTTTTGTAGGGTGCTACTTACCCAATGTGTTTATTATCTCATTAGATTCTGTTAGCAACACTGAATGCCCCAGTTTTCTCAGTTCTCACTTGAGATAATATGAGCTTTCAATCAAAATTAGGAATTCATGAGATGCTTCTTATTATCCCCTATATACAAATGGAGGAAATTGAATTTTAGAAAGGTGGTGACTTTCCCAAGGTCACCATTAGTGGCAGAACCAGACCTACTGGTTCAGTCATCTTCCTACTGTGTCAAGGACCACACGAGAGGAGAACGGAAAGCCACGACACCCCACACCGAGTCCACCCAGCAGGCTCTGGGAGCCCCACTAACCACTGCGTATTTGCAAGTGTGGCAGGCTTTCTTCTCTCTCTCTTTTTTAGTGTCTATTATTTCATTATAAAATAATATTATATTTTATAATAATAAAATGATATTTTTATTATTTTGTTTCTAAACAAAACATCTATTTTGTTTAGGTGTTTGTTATTTTTTTTTTAATTGGAAGATAAGCAATGTTGTGTTGGTCTCTGCTGTACAACAGTGCAAATCAGTCATAACAACTATATATATCCCCTGCTTCTTGTGCCTCCCTCCCACCTGCCCCCAGTCTTTCTTCTCTGGCTGCCAAAGGCAGAAACAGTACTTACCCAACGCGACTAGAGGACTGGAGGGCGGGGCTCCATCCCTGCCTCTGCTCTGACCCACTGTATCCGCAGGAGCTGCTGGTCCTCTGCCCACATTCCTCTGGCTCTCACCATTTCCGTGGAAATTGGCTTAACTTTGAACTAGCACCTCTGTCTCTGCCTGAAGGCTCTCCGTGGTCACCAGATCCCACATTGCCTCTGCTATTGGGAGGCTGGAAGGCCTGGGAGATTAATACCTCAGAAAAGCACCAACCAGTGATGACGAAAGTTGGGGAACAGTACACACCTCTTGGTGTCTCCGTGGGGTGACTCTGAAGTGCATCTTCTGCCCTGGTCCCAGGCAGGCCAGGGTGGCTAAGCCCCAGGTTCCCGGGGTGGTAACTCATCTCCTAACACATCCTTTGCATTGGTTTCCTTCCCTTCTCTGTCTCACTTCTCCTTTCCCCTACTCACGTGTCCTTGGATCACCTCCTAATAAATCATTTTCACTCAAATCCTTCCTTCCAGAGGAACCCAAGTGAAGACGCTCCCCTAAATCTTTGACTTGATCCACCAGGAGAGGTGGCTTTTGTTTTCTTGGGCACACAATTCATGTTGACCCACCAACTAACTGGTTTGGAATGAAAAAAAGATTGAGAACCCAGGAGGAAATGTTTCCTCCTGCGGGGGACTGCCCGTGAAGGGTTAAGTCTTGGGAGCTGCTCGGCAGGTATGCAGAGCCTTAGGCATTGTTCCTAAGCTCCCTGTCCCGCCACCCTTGAAGAGTTTTTACAGCCCTTAAGGTCAGTGTGTCCTGCAACATGTCATAGAAGATAGATTACTTATTATACTCTGTACACAATGGTAAGGGTCTAGGGGTCTAGTGATTGTATCCTGAAGTTAAAAAATAATCCTGTACATGTTTTAAGTCACGTACATTATCCTATAAATACTATAGCCTAATAAAGAAAGGCATCAGCCATTTGTGGTCTGATCCTCTCAACCCCATCTTTTGTCTCTCTCTTATTTTTCTTAGCGGGGACGCTCCGTTCTCTCCCTGTGCAGGTGCAACTCTTGCTTGTGCTGGCCGCGGCATCCTCCCATGCATGAAAGCTGAATGGCCTGGGTTATAGAGAGTTATCTGTGGTCGGATCTCACTTGGAAGGTGAATGAGATCCCTAAAGGTAGAGCACCCTTAAAAGATATTTCAACATATCCATTAAGAGAGGCCTATAAATTCTAGGACTATTATTCTGTTTTGGGAACTTTTCAAGTAAAATATTCCTTTTCTTTTTTTCTTGTAGGAAAAAGAAAGCGTGTATTAGACCTTGCTTTTAATTAACAAAATGTAGTTAAACTAATATTGGTTCATTAGGTAGAATGAAAACTTGTGCCAGTGGTAAGTTTCAAAGGGAGAAAGTACCGATCTGATACGCGTTGACCAGAAAGCATCGTTTCTCAAGCAGCTTAGAAGGGGGAAGGCTTGGCAATTTATTTAGATAGTTAACCTTGGGAAATAAAACTAGAGCCCAGAGCAGGGTTTGTAAAAGGCTGCCTCAACCACTCAGGGATGCTTTGCTTCCCAGTGGAAAAGGGAAGGTGGTGGAAAAGGCAGGGCATCCGACAGTGTCTTGCTGCCCCTGGGTGGTATGTGTCTCCCTCCAGCATCACCTGCCTCTTGGTGGAGCTGGTTGGGGTTTGCCGTGCATTAGAACACATCCCATCTGTGCTCAGACGTGCTGCTCTTTCCTTCGTTTGGGATGGTTTATGGGCTCAACTGGTAAGGAAACTGCCTGCCAATGCAGGAGATGAGGGCCCGATCTTTGGGTCAGGAAGCTCCCCTAGAGAAGAAAATGGCAACCTGCTCCAGTATTCATGCCTGGAAAATCCCATGGTCAGAGGAGCCTGGTGGGCTACGGTCCATGGGGTCACTGTCTAGACATGACTGAACTCGCACCCACACACAACACTGGTCAGTCTGTGCAGAAAAACCTCGATAAGGATTTGTGTCTATAGCAACGGGACAGCAATTTGATCATCAGAAATCCCAGACAGATCTACCCACAGGGAGAGTAAAGAGTACAGGTAGACAAGCGGTGATCCAGCCTTTCCTGGGGGATGCAGGGTGGTGAGGGTGGCGTGGCAGGTTAGGGGTGTGGCTGCAGCTCAGAGTTATTGCTTTATTGGCTCGTGTGCTCAGAATGTTAAAGCCTGACATTTTAAAAGTGTGTTTTTTCAATTTTTGGAAATATTTTATATTTCCTGGAGATCTGCAAAGATGGTACAGATACCCCTAGATTCCCCTCCCCAGGCCCTTCTATTGTTGATAGCTGACATCATCCGGTACCTTTGTCAAAACTAAGAAACCAGTGTGAGTGCATTACTATTAGCCAAAACCACAGACTTCCTTCAGGTATCTCCAGTTTGTCCAGAAGTCTTTGTGTTTTTCATGTTGTTGTTCAGTCATTCAGTCGTGTCCGACTCTTTGTGACCCCATGGACTGCAGCATGCCAGGCTTTCCTGTCCATCACCAACTCCTGGAGCTTTCTCAAACTCATGTTCATCGAGTCAATGATGGCATCTAACAATCTCATCTTCTGTCGTCCCCTTCTCCTCCTGCCTTCAGTCTTGCCCAGCATCAGGCTCTTTTCCAGTGAGTCGGCTCTTTGCATCAGGTAGCCAGAGTATCATGACCTTGATAATTTTGAAGAGTACTGGTCTGTCCTTGAGGCTTCTCTGAGTTAGACCGATGTGGAGGGTTTGGAGAAGGACATGGCAGACTGGAATATCCTTCTCATTCTGTCATGTTGGGGGGTCATGCCATCAATGTGACTTGTCACTGGTGTAATTAACCTGGTACCAGAGCTGGATTTTTAAGTATCTGCTTTCCATTTTCAGGTCAGAGACATGGTTGAGGGTGGGGGTGATGCTGTCTGAGAGTTGAGTCAAATAGCACATTCTCCAAAAGGAGAGGGACATCAGATCCGGGGCAAGGAGGCAAATCTGATGAGAGCTAGGAGGATCCCATTCCACTCCTGGCCTTCACAGAGCACTGGAAGCAGTTAGACAACAGGACAAGATACACGAAGTGATCGTGTTCCGACATCGGACCCGGAATGTTCACAGACACTTTTTGTGTAATACTCAAAAACTGGGAAAACTCAGTGTCTTTCCTCAAGTGAATGGATACATGAGCAGTGGTGGGTTCACGTGATGGAATACTCCTCAGCCGCAGAAACGCAACGTGGGGACTCCCAGCATCACTCTGAAAGAGGGAAGCCGGGCACAGTGGAACACATACTGTGTGATTCCATTCACGGTAAACCCCAGAGCAGGAAGACTAGTCAGTAGTGACGGGGCTGGCCACAAAGGGGCATGAGAACACTCTTTGGGATGTTATATTTGATGGGATGGTGGTTATATGGCTCTATACGTTTCTCAGTGCTCAGCATGGATACAACTTATTGTACATAAATTATACCTTCACGATGCTGATGAAAGAAGAAAGTAAATAAGGATAGAGTCAGGAAAGTAATTTTGAACCTGAGTTTTAGAGAGAGGAGAGGGCATGACGCCAGGAGTGGAGGGCAGTACCTGGGAAGGTCAAAGGCAAGATGAAAAGAGGTAAGGAGGGGTTACCAGGAGAAGTTCAGACCAGGAGTGTGAACCCCTCCAAGCGTGCTAAGGCCGCATTGCAGGTGGTGTCCGGGGCAGTGACTTATAGGGAGGGCAGCCTCCCTAGTTCTGCTTCCTAATCCTAGCCAGGTCTCCCCAGGGTCCTCTCTCACAACACTCGGTATTCAACTAGTCTGTACCCCTGAGTTGACTATGCTTTTGTTTTGGTCAACTTAAAAATACAAACTAGAAGTACAGATAGAAAGTCAAATGGCTATTTACATTTACTTCATTTAGTTTGGATGGCAATTTCAATGTGTATGTAAAAGAATATGTTATTTGAGAATGTGGCTATTTTCTCACATGCCCATTTCATGAAACAGTTTCATTTGGACCCTGGGTCTGTGTGTGGCGTCTGTGTCTCCATCCATCTTTTCCTCAGTTGTCCAGATCAGTTATTCTGATAGTGAGCACCGCCTTATGCTCACCATAGTGGGGACACATTTGTCTCAAGACTGGCCCCCTGGACGTGGCTGACAGGTGGGGGTGGTGGGAGGGGTTAGTTCGCCATTGGCTGGTGGCAGATTGAGCACAGCAGGGCTGGAGAGTCTAGCCACCCTCGTAGAAGGGTACCCACTCCCCTCAACTGTATGTAACATATCCTTAAAGCATCCTGCAAGAAGGGCCTCTCTGGCCAGTAAATGGTGGTCAAACTGGTGGTCGCCAGAGGGGAGGAAGGTGGGAGGATGGATAAAACAGGCCAAGGGAATTTGGAGGTAGAAACATTCAGCTATAAACTAAGTCACTCATGGGGGTGTAATATACACATAAGGGATATAGTCAATAATATTGTGACAACTTGGTATGGTGACAGGTGGCAATTGGATTTATTGTGGTGGTCATTTCATAATGTATAGAAATAGTGAATTGCTATGTTGTGTATCTGAAACTAATATAATGTGGTATATTAATTCTAACTCAAGAAAATTGGCCAGATAGATCACTTTCAGTTTTGGCCACCCAGGGGAAGTTTGTACACATGGCCTGTGAAGCCTGAAGCTCTCTTGGCAGCTACTTCTAGAATTAGTTTCTGAGTCTTCTCTAAAAAAGCCAGGGCCATGGGACACGCCCAGGGCTCCCTTGTGGCCTGTTAACTTACAGCTAACTAACTAAACTTGATTTTCTGGAAGTCAGAATACTCGGAAGAGGCTGTAGATGGAGTCTTGTGCTTTGGGGTCATACCCTTTCTGAATTAGTTATTTCAAGACAGACAGCACTAACTAAAAATTGAATTTAAAAAAACACTCAATATTTGTATAATCTTTGTTTAAAAAATCTGGTTTTGGATATTGAAATCAGTTGAGCATGTAGGGAATTTCAAAGAGTTGTAAATATGGGGCCAGGAGACTTAAGTATAATGTAACTGTGACTGTAAAGAAAGCTACACTGGATAGAGGCATACTTTTATAATGGTTGGAATTCTACCAGAGGGCTAAAACCTCTGATAACAATAGCTATTGTGTTCATTAATTGCTCCTTCTCCTTTTAAGTAAACACTATGTCCTGGACAATTTGTTATGACCTGGGGATAAAATAGCTGACACAGCAGTCGTGAACCCCCTTGAAATGACTTAGTTATGAATGGGTTTCTGAGCTGACACTTCCTCCTCCATCTGCCTGGCACACTCCTACTCATCCTTTGAAAACCTAGTTGAAGCACTGCTCATTTTTGTGGAGTTTTCCCTAACATCTCCTCACCACTCTTCCCCAGGCCCTGATAGAGAATTAACCCCTCCCTGCTCTATGCTATGCTGTACCTCTTGAGTGCTCCGTTTTCCATGCTGAATTGCAATGATTTTATATGTGTCTCTCTTTCTTCCACTAGACTAAGAGTATCTTTGGGAAGAAACTGTGTTTTTTCCAGTTCTGTATCACATAGTCAGCACTCAGAAAATGTTGTGCAGCGGCAGTCTAAGCAAATTCAACCTGTAATCACTTATGCTTGAAGCTTGTTTCTAGGAACTGAAGGGTCACCTAGGAGACTGGAATTCCACCTGTTGATTCCACTTCTCGTACCCACACTGAGTTTTCAGAGGTCCCCTAAGCCAGTTGTCCTTTGCTACTCCAAGCAAGGAGCTTCCCTGGTGGCTCAGTGGTAAAGAATCCACCTGCCAATGCGGGCGATGTGGGTTGGATCCCTGGGTCAGGAAGATCCCCTGGAAGAGGAAAGGATGACACACTCCAGGATGCTTGCCTGGGAAATCCCACGGACAGAGGAGCCTGGTGGGCTACAGTCCATGGGTTCACAAAAGAGTTGAACGCTACTCAGAGACTAAACAACAAGCAACAACAGCAACCCCATGCCCAACCAAGGTTTGGTCAGATCAGTCGCTCTCCGTTCCAGCTGCCTTCCCCAGTGTGCATTCCTTGAGAATCTGCTGCTTTGCCCACTCCTTGTGTCTAGAGAGTTGTTTCCTTTTATCTGCACCAGAATCTCAGTGGTGTAGGCAAGGCCTGTCATCCCTATCTGAGCTCAGAGAGACTGAGTCATTTGCCCAAGTTATCTATCTAGCAAGTGGAAAGTAGGAACTCGGAGCTGGGTTTTCTGATTCCAAATCTAAACCTAATATACTTTTCAGAATGTGGGGGCTCCCTTGTCTATGTGCCTAGCGCTATGCTATGTGTTATAGAGGAGATTAAGAAGATGAAGTTCATTTCCTAGAGGAACAAATGGGCACATTTATAAAAATGCAAAGAGACAATATAGAGTCAATTCGGAGAACAGAGGAAAAGGAAGAGGAAGAAGCGTAGCCCCTGATGGTCAGGGGCTGGCCTGGCAGCCACAGCTAGTCCTTGGTGCTCTCCTTTTGAACAATTTCACAAAAGAATGACATTGGACAAGGCCACTCTGTGGCTGAAATGGAGCAAGATAAACATGAGATCATTCCATAATTGTGTCTGAGCACAAAGCAAGACCCCTGTCAAGGCCATACAAATGTCTAAGCATCTTTATTTCCTGCCCTATGGGCATGACTTCTGTTTCTGTATCAGTTATAGCTTTCAGTTCAGTTCAGTTCAGTTCAGTCACTCAGTCGTGTCTGACTCTTTGCAACCCCATGAACCATAGCATGCCAGGCCTCCCTGTCTGTCACCAACTCCCGGAGTCCACCCAAACTCCTGTCCATTGAATAATGCCATCCAACCAATCTCATCCTCTGTCGTCCCCTTCTCCTCCTGCCTTCAATCTTTCCCAGCATCAGGGTCTTTTCCAATGAGTCAGCTCTTCACATCAGGTGGCCAAAGTATTGGAGTTTCAGCTTCAACATCAGTCCTTCCAGTGAACACCCAGGATTGATCTCCTTTAGGATGGACTGGTTGGATTTCCTTGCAGTCCAAGGGACTCTCAAGAGTCTTCTCCAACACCACAGTTCAAAAACATCAACTCTTCAGCACTCAGCTTTCTTCACAGTCCAACTCTCACATCCATACATGACCATAGGAAAAACCATAGCCTTGACTAGACAGAACTTTGTTGGCAAAGTAATGTCTCTGCTTTTGAATATACTATCTAGGTTGGTCATAACTTTCCTTCCAAGGAGTAAGCATCTTTTAATTTCATGGCTGCAATCACCATCTGCAGTGATTTTGGAGCCCAGAAAAATAAAGTCAGCCACTGTTTCCACTACTTTCCCATCTATTTCCCATGAAGTGATGGGACCAGATGCCATGATCTTTGTTTTCTGAATTTTGAGCATTAAGCCAACTTTTTCACTCTCTTCTTTCACTTTCATCAAGAGGCTCTTTAGTTCTTCACTTTCTGCCATAAGGGTGGTGTCATCTGCATATCTAAGGTTATTGATATTTCTCCCGGCAGTCTTCATTCTAGCTTGTGCTTCTTCCAGCCCAGTGTTTCTCATGATGTACTCTGCATATAAGTTAAACAAGCAAGGTGACAATATACAGCCTTGATGTACTCCTTTTCCTATTTGGAACTAGTCTGTTGTTCCATGTTCAGTTCTAACTGTTGCTTCCTGACCTGCATTTTCTGGAACTCTCTTGCTTTTTTGATGATCCAGTGGATGTTGGCAATTTGATCTGTGGTTCCTCTGCCTTTTCTAAAACAAGCTTGAACATCTGGAAGTTCATGGTCCACATATTGTTGAAGCCTGGCTTGGAGAATTTTGAGCATTATTTTACTAGCGTGTGAGATGAGCAATGAGTGCAATTGTGTTGTAGTTTGAGCATTCTTTGGCATTGCTTTTCTTTGGGATTGGAATGAAAACTGACCTTTTCCAGTCCTGTGGCCACTGCTGAGTTTTCCAAATTTGCTGGCATATTGAGTGCAGCGCTTTCACAGAGTCATCTTTCAGAATTTGAAATGGCTCAACTGGAATTCCATCACCTCCACTATCTTTGTTCATAGCGATGCTTTCTAAGGCCCACTTGACTTCACATTCCAGGATGTCTGGCTCTAGGTGAGTGATCACACCATTGTGATTATCTGGGTCGTGAAGGTCTTTTTTTGTACAGTTCTTCTGTGTATTCTTGCCACCTCTTCTTAATATCTTCTGCTTCTCTTAGGTCCCTACCATTTCTGTCCTTTATTGTTCCCATCTTTGCATGAAATGTTCCCTTGGTATCTCTCATTTTCTTGAAGAGACCTCTAGTTTTTCCCATTCCCATTTCCCATTCAAGCTCTATTTCTTTGCATTGATCACTGAGGAAGGCTTTCTTATCTCTCCTTGCTATTCTTTGGAACTCTGCATTCAAATGGGTATATCTTTCCTTTTCTCCTTTGCTTTTCGCTTCCCTTCTTTTCACAGGTATTTGTAAGGCATCCTCAGACAGCCATTTTGCTTTTTTGCATTTCTTTTTCTTGGGGATGGTCTTGATTCCTGTCTCCTGTACAATGTCACGAACCTCCGTCCACAGTTCATCAGGCACTCTCTCTATCAGATCTAGTCCCTTAAATCTATTTCTCACTTCCACTGTATAGTTATAAGGATTTGATTTAGGTCATACCTGAATGGTCTGGTGGTTTTCTGTACTTTCTTCAATTTCAGTATGAATTTGGCAATAAGAAGTTCATGATCTGAGCCACAGTCAGCTCCCGGTCTTGTTTTTGCTGACTGTATAGAGCTTCTCCATCTTTAGCTGCAAAGAATGTAATCAATCTGATTTTGGTGTAGACCATCTGGTGATGTCCATGTGTAGAGTCTTCTCTTGTGTTGTTGGAAGAGGGTGCTTGCTATGACCAGTGTGTTCTCTTGGCAGAACCCTATTAGCCTTCATTCTGTACTCCAAAGTTATAGCTTTAGTCATACTTTGTTCCTCTGAATTTCTAGATAAGATTCATTAAGACACCCAGTCATGGAATTATCATCTCATGCTAAGTTCAACACATCCAATCCAGAGCAAAGCCCTGCTCCCTTGAAACCTCCCATGAATCCCACACCTCCAGCCCCAATTCCACAGTGCGTTCTTGCAGAGACCGGAACATCATCGTAGTCTCTTGCTGAGATGCCCCATGTTCTCCTTGGTGTACCACTGCCATCCACCGCACGCCCCCCCCCTCAACCCGCCTCAGTGCAGTGGGTCAATAAACACATTTTTTTTGATGAAAGTGTGTTCCTGACGGTCCTTAATGCATGGGCATTAGCAGATGGAATAAAACTTGGTAGGACGTGCTCACGAAACACCGAATGAGTGATACAGATCCTTGTGAATCAAAGATGCTACAGAAGACTTTGGGAAATCTTTGAATTCCAGTTTCCCCTGTTGATCTTGTCTCTTCCTTTCTGAAAGAAGCTGAGACCCTCTACTATTTCTTCCTGTTAGTCAAAGGACCAGGGTGGAGAGCAGTATTCTCAACCTTGGCTACCCATTGGAACCACTTGGGTAGCTTTTGAAAACACAGATACATGCTTCCCTACTCCAGATATCCTTGTTTAATTTATGCATGGTGTGGCCTGGGCATCAGAATTTAAACTCCTAGGTGGGCTTCCCTGGTACATCAGATGGTAAAGAATCTGCTTGCAAGGCAGAAGACTTAGGTTCGATCCCTGGTCCATGGAGTTGCAAAGAGTTGAACACAACTGAGCAACTAACACTTTCCCACTTTCACAGGTGAGGCCAATAGGCAGACAAATTTGAGAGTTGCTGGTAGAGTGATGTGTGTGTGTGTCTAAAACAGAGTAAGAGGATGTGAATGTGTGCTTGACAATGAGTGCTATGCATGTGTTTGTGACATCGTGTGTGACAGAGTAGGAAAGTGCTTCTGTGTATTGTGTAACATGAGGCTGTATGTGTGTGCCATGGTGGGCCGTGCATCTCTATATGGGCCTGTGCCCTGTCTGTGCAGCTCTCTGGGAGACTGGAACATTATAAGACTGTGGAGGCCCATTGCACCTTCAGGTGATTATGGGGGAAGTCAGCAGAGGGTGTCTGTGCCAGGCTCATTGGCAGTGGGGAGGCCTTGCTAATTGGGGAAGTGGGTGGGGGTAGGAGTCCCAGCTAGCGAGGCAGTTCCTTGAGCAGCTGGTGAGAGCCTCTGAAACCCAGCAGTGTGGCTGGGGGAAGCTGTTCTTATGATTCCTGTCCAGGTTTAATGACTTGGCAGGAAGGCATCAGGAAAAGACAGACAGCAGGATTCTTCTTTCTTTAAAAACTCATTTCTCCAGGTAATTTTTTTTCGACTAGTGGTTCTCAAACTGTTGAATGCATCAGAGTTGGCTGAAAAGTGTGTTAAAACACAGCTTCCTGGGTCCCCATCCTAGAGTTTCTGATTCTGTACATCTAGGGAGAGGTCTGAGAGCTTGCATTTCTTTTATCTTTTTGAAAATATTTATTTGTTTACTTGGGGCTTCCCAGTGGCGCTAGTGGTAAAGAATCTGCCTGCCAGGTGGAGGACGCACATTCGATCCATGGGTTGAAAAGATCCTCTGGAGTAGGAAATGACAGAGGAGCCTAGCAGGCTACAGTCCATGGGGCTGCAGAGAGTCAGACATGACTGAGCAGCTGAGCACACATACACATTTATTTATTTGGCTGTGTTGGGTCTTAGCTGCAGGATGCAGGATCTTCACTGTCATGTGGGATCTTTCCTTGTGGCGCACAGACTGTCTAGTTGTGGCATGTGGGCTCAGTGTTGCGACGTGCAGGCTTAGTTGCTCTGCAGCATGTGGGAATCTTAGTTCCCTGACCAGGGATCAAACCCACCTCCCCTGCACTGCAGGGTGGATTCTTAACCACTGGACCACCAGGGAAGTCCCGAACTTGCATTTCTAACACATTCCCAGGTGCTGCTGGTCTGGGGATCACCACTTTCAGAACCACTGCTTCTGACGTTTCTCCAGGTGACTGCTCATTGAAGCCAGCTGTGAAGTTTAAGAAAAATCCTTTTTCTAGTCCTTATCATGGACTGTTTTAATAAGAATCTGTTGTGCATATGTGTGTGTGTGTCCCAAGTAATAGGAAGTTTCAAAAATCCCCAGCTGATTCTAATATTCGGCCAGGGCTGAAAAGCCTGGCACGTAAGCTTCATGAACGTGTATGTTTCTATTTCTGTTTTGTTCACAGGGTATGTCTCCAAGTGCCTAAGCATTGCCTGTCTCCCAGTAGGTGCCCAATAAACATTTGCTGAATGAATGCTGTTACTCACCAGGTACCTTCTCTCCAAGACTAAGAGTTACCTGTTAATTCAACATTGATCTGAGTACCTCCTGTAGGTAAGGAAGTGTTAGAGTACAGTTTCTTGCTCCATACTGAGGTTCGTGACTTGCTGGCAACTTTTGTGAAGGGCATACAAAGGTTGAATAGCCTGGGTCTTCTAAAGCTCCAGAGTTCAGAATGTTCATGACCAAGACCCAGATTTTAAGCTTAATCCTTTAGTTATCAGGGAAGAAAAAAAAAAACAAAACAGTGATGAATAGAGAAGAGAGAATGGGCTGGCCACCATCAGCAACTCAGCTGCATCATGCCAAGCACCCTGGTCCCAGTGACAGGGATAAGCTACTTCCAGTTCAGAATTCCTCCTGAGAAGGTGGATAAGACACATGTCATCATGACACCCTTGCTGTCCGCGTTGATGCTGCACATTTGGATTCCTAGTTAGAGCTCAGAGCTCTTTTATCATCATTTATTCTGTTTATTCTTTACCTCATGTATTCATAACTAGATCTTGATGGTGCTGGATTGTTAGGAAAAGGGACAAATCTAAGAAGGAGGTGCTATACCGGGACCCTCTTTTTTAATGAGAATGTTTCCTTGCTATATATTCATTCAGCAAATATTATTGAGTGTTTGTAATGGGCCAGACTTTAGGGAGCAGGGAGCGTAAGCAAGACAGCACGTTTTGGAAGATTGTGATGATGGAGGTGTTTTATATCTATGCTGTCCACTGTCCCTGCTGATGGCCACTAGCCACATGCAGCTCTTGGGCCCTTGAAATGTGGCTTGTTTGTCCAAGAAATAGACTTTTGTTTGGTCTTATCTGGCTTCCCTGATGGCTCAAGTGGTAAGGAATCTTCCTAGAAAGCTGGAGACAAGAGCTTGATCCTTGGGTTAGGAAGATCCTGTGGAGAAGGAAATGGCTATCCACTCCAGTATTTGTCTTATCTGAATTAATTAATTATTAAAAAAATTTTTTTCTCTTGATGTGGACCATTTTTATTATTTATTCTTCTCAGATCTTTTAAAATGTATTTAATTTTTATTTTATATTGGGGTATAGTTGATTTATAATGCTGTGTTAGTTTCAGATGTACAGCAAAATGGTTCAGTTATGCATATGCATATATCCATTCTTTATCAGATTCTTTTCCTACATAGGTTATTACAGAGTACTGAGTAGAGTTCTCTGTGCTATATAGTAGGTCCTTGTTGATTACTTATTTTTTAAAAAAATTACTCTTAATTGGAAGACAATCACTTTGTAATATTGTGTTGGTTTCTGCTGATGTGGACCATTTTTAAAGTCTATATTGAATTTCTTGCAATATTGTTTCTGTTATTTATGTTCTGCTCTTTTTTTGGCCCTGAGGCATGTGGAATCCTATTTCCAGGGGTTAAACCTGTACCCCCTGCACTGGAGGTGAAGTCCTAATCACTGGACCATCAGAAAAGTCTTTGAATTAATTTATACTTAAATTTCAAGGTATGTGTGTATGCTCAGTTGCTCAGTCATGTCCAACTCTTTGCAACCCATGGACTATAGCCTGCCAGGTTCCTTTGTCCATGGAATTTGCTATTTAAAATGACTGATAACTAATAAGGACCTAGTGTATTGTTTAGAGAACTCTACTCAATACTCTGTAATAACCTATATGGGGGAAAAAATCTAAAACAGTGGATATATATATAACTGATTCACTTACTGTACATCTGAAACTAACACAACATTGTAAATCAACTTTATGCTAATAAATAATTTTTAGAAAGTGACTACTGTATTCAATAAGACAGGACTGGTGCATGAGAATGGCATATCATCTAATATACGATGACAACGATTATTATGTGCTTTGAAATAGAAATGAAAAAAGTGCTTTGAGAGCTTATATCAGAGGCATCAAACCTCATGTAGGGAAACAGGAAGGCTTCCCTGGTGAAGAGGTGTTTGAGATCTTGAGCTCCTCAACTTCTCCTCAATGGGGCCCTCCAATATATTAGCATGAGGGGTCAGATGCTGCTTTGTTGTACATCCCTTTAATTGTCCTTGCTTTCTTCTCTTTCTAGGACAACTCCTATCACCTCATTGTTAGCTCGTTTGCCCCTGGAAAAACATCCCCATGCAAATAAACCCATAAGAAGAGTCCTGAGGCTGCCAACACAAACATTTCATCACCATATTCAGGTACGTAAAAAGACTTCACCATGTATTATTTAGAGGTTATCACAGGATATATGCAATTTGTGTTCTGTTTTTTAACCTACTATAGTGTGAATATATTCTCATGTTATTAAAAATTCTTCCTAATTGTATTTTTTGCTGGCTATCAGAATTTTCCATCCTGTGGCTATATACCATAATATATTTCATCAACTTCTTACCTTCGGCATTTGGGCACTATTTTCTTTTATTGCTATTATAAATAATGCTGTGATGAACATTCTTGGGCAGAAATCTGTGTTTACATTTCTGATTATTTGCTTAGGATAGTTTCTTATAGGAGAGGAGGATTGCTGAATTGAAAGTTATGAGGGTTTTGATTTTAAGGGTTTTCAAACCATATTGCAAAATTGCTTTCTGGAGAGTTTGTATCAATTAATCATCTCTTCATCAATGAAAGAGAATTACAGTGTATTCTGAGGTTCTCTTTTAAAATCGTATCAAACATGTCTACATGTTGCTCCAGAGGCTTTATAACCATCATTTGTAGTGGCTGCATGAAGATTGACTGCAGTGACGTGCTGCAATCACCCTCTCTAAGAAGAGGTTGCTAATTGATGCTGTTCCTGCTGGGCTCTTCCTGGTCCTGCCAAATGGAGCGCCTCCATCAAGTCACAGCTGTTTGGAATCCATCTGGCCCTCCAGGGCTGTTGTCAACTTTCCACATCCATGGGTGGCATTTCTTAAGCACATACTTTCCTTTAATGATATTTCAAAAAGTGGGGGTTTCTTGGAGCAGAATCCAACCCACATTGGTGACCTGGGTCTTTGGCTAGGACAAAAGATATCTCAACTAGGGCATTCATTCTGCCTGATGTTGGTTGAAATGGATGAGAACTGGAATGGGAGTCACAAGATTTGGGATGAGACTGGACATTTTTGGTGACATCTTGTGTGCTGTGGCTACCAATTGGGGATTTTCTGGTTTCAGTGGACAGAGACTTCACTCATGCTACTTAAAAAGAATAATTCACTGTGTCATGTAAATGAAGATATCAGGGAGGATAGTTTCAGGTATGGCTGGATCCTGGGTTTCTACTAATGTTACAGCCTTGATTTTGCTCTCTAGTATCTTCATTCTGTATATCTCTATATTGGTTCAATTCTCAGAACACTCTTCTTATAGAGGATCACAAAAGTTGTTCTCAAATACCCTAGTACAAGAGTCAACAAATCATGACCCAGGGTCAAATACGGTCTGCTGCCTAATTTTTTAAACTAAATACTGGGACAGAGCATGCTTATTTGTATATATATGGTCTATGGGCACTTCTGTTCTAGAGCAGCAGAGAGTTCAGTAACTATGACAGAGACTATTTTTGGCTTCAGAACCTAAAATATTTATTATCTGGCCCTTTACAGAAATTTTTTGCTGATACCTACTGTAATAAAAAGGATACTAATCCTCAGTCTCAAAAATTTCTCTATACTTGATCAATTATTAGCTCCCCAGCCATCCTTGGTTTCATACCATAGCTTTTTTCCTAACCTCTTGAATCCAGAGGCCTGTTTTTTGGAACTTTTGGGCAATAATCATTCTATACCATTTCTCTTAGTTCCACCTACCACAAGAGAGGGCATGTGTGGTCTCCTTCCTACTCCTGATGATACTTCCCAGCTCCTGCCAGTCAGGAGGAAAGGGCATCTAAACTGTTCTCTCACCCCAGAGCATCCCAGCTGTCCTCTCCTGTTATGGGGCAGCTTCAGCTATGAAGATACCATGCCTGCAGGAGTCTAAATGCTTCTTATTCATGAGGATGATGAGTTCCTGAAAAATGGCCCATGGTGTCTGTCTTTGAATCTGAGACATGGCTTTGGAGGTTGCTTAGATCAATGATTTTTCAAATCACTGTCCATTCATGAATCAGACAAAAGTAGATTCCTTTTTTATTATTACTATTTTGAGTGAAGTTCAACAGAAAATTAAAAAAAGGTAAAATAAGGGTTTGATGTATGTGTGTTAAAGTCGTTAGAATCTTAACTGCCCTTCAATCTCATTTCCCTTTCCCCAGAAGTCCCTTAACTATAAGTGTAGTGTTACACCTGACACCAGCCTTAACCCTAACCTAACCCTACTCTTCCTGGTGGCTCAGATGGTAAAGCGTCTGCCTGCAATGCGGGAGACCCAGGTTCTATTCCTGGGTCGGTAAGATCCCCTGGAGAAGGAAATGGCAATCCACTCCAGCACTCTTGCCTGGAAAATCCCATGGACGGAGGAGCCTGATAGGCTACAGTCCGTGGGGTCGCAAAGAGTCGGGCACGACTGAGCGACTTCACTTCACTTCACTTCAACCCTACTCTTACCTACTCTAACATTACCTATTCTTATCTACTCAAACATAACCCAAATCTAACCTACCCTTAACATTAACCTTGATCCAAGCTCAAAACCTTAACCCTAAACCTAAATCTTTTTTAAAAAATTATTTATTTTAAACTGATGGCTAATTGCTTTACAGAACTAAACCTAGATCTTGACCCTAACCTTCATCCTCAAATTTAAGTCTAGGACTTTGAGTTTGATAGCGATTGTCTTAGAATAATTTCATTAGCCATGTTATTCAGTGGAATTTCCTGGTAATTCTACACTGAAAGAGGTTAGTCAGAAGTTACATAAAAAAGGAGGGATGAGAAGAGTCATATTTTCAATTAAAAAGGAAGTGCATTGATTGCTGGAAAAGCTTAGTGTTTCCACAGACTGCTGCTGCTGCTGCTGCTAAGTCGCTTCAGTCATGTCCGACTCTGTGCGACCCCATAGACGGCAGCCTACCAGGCTCCCCTGTCCCTGGGATTCTCCAGGCAAGAATACTGGAGTGGGTTGCCATTTCCTTCTCCAATGCATGAAAGTGAAAAGTGAAAGTAAAGTCGCTCAGTCACGTCCAACTCCTAGCGACCCCATGGACTGCAGCCCACCAGGCTCCTCCGTCCATGGGATTTTCCAGGCAAGAGTGCTGGAGTGGGGTGCCATTGCCTTCTCCGGTTTGACAGACACTCT
The DNA here is from genome assembly GCF_032405125.1 of Capricornis sumatraensis. Classification (NCBI taxonomy): domain Eukaryota; kingdom Metazoa; phylum Chordata; class Mammalia; order Artiodactyla; family Bovidae; genus Capricornis; species Capricornis sumatraensis. Next base: position 27,184,226 of record NC_091071.1, on the reverse strand, counting down.
CAGGTAAATAATTATGTTAAGCAAGCAACAAGCATGTTCCCTTTATATCAAGATGAAGATATCACTTCTGTCTCACTTTCAGACCATGTGTAGAGTCCTTATGTTGGGGAGAAGGGTCTGTTTGTGTTTTGGGTCATGTTGGATTGGAAGGTTATTCACCTGAATCTCAATTAATGCTGGTAGGACTACCTCCTGAAATTCATGGTTCTCTAACATCCAGGGTCAACAAAACCCATGTAAATGTAAACTATAGGGAAGGAAAGAATTTATTTGAGAGGGTAGAATAAAGGAGAGAAAAAGGATGGGACAGGTGAGAAGAAAGGATGGGAAATAATGAAAGAGAGATCCTGAGTCCCAGTCACTAACCTCATGCTGCAGTCTGGTCAGATGAGTCCTCTGCTTTCAGTTCTTCAGTGGTTGTGCAGTGTCTACAGGATAAAGGCCAGGCTGCTTGCCAGCACACACAGTGACCATCATCTTGTACCACCCTACTCTGGAATCCTGCATTTCAGTGCTACCCATTTATATGAAGTTTCCCCAGCGTACCATGCTGTCATACTTCTGTTTGTCCAAGTTGTCCTCTCTTTCTGGAATGTTCTTAACTCTTTTTATCTGTCTGGATAGCTTCTCCATTTGGCTCCCTCTGACCCCCCTCCATGCTCCTTTGCTGTGCCCCAGGCTCACGTCAATCATAGCACTCTTTCCTTCATTTAGCAAGCTCTATTCTGTGCCAGGTGCTGTGTTAGAAGGTGAATATTAACAGTCAGTATCTCAGGAGGAGGAAATGGCAACCCACTCCAGTATTCTTGCCTGGAAAATCCCATGGACAGAGGAACCTGTCGGGCTATAATCCATGGAGTCAGAGTTGCAAGGAGTAGGATACAACTGAGTGACTGAGCATATACCATCTCAGTCCCAAGTAGTTGTGGAAACAGGTAAGTCACCAGGAAGTTACCCAGCCACACTGTGATATGGGATATTCAAGGGTGTTAGGCTCCTGAAGGAAGATAGCTCCTCCAAGCCTGAGGCTGAGTATTCTAAGAGGGTGAGCAGCATGATGAAAGAGTGTGAAGAGAGAAAGACCTTGAAACCTGGAAGGTGTGAAAGCAGTTTAGGAAGATTTAGTCTGTGGGGAGAGTTAGGCAGGAGCCAGGTCATAAAGGGCTTTGCCAGCTGTATTAAATATTTGGATTCTATCCTTAGAATTGCAAGAAAACCACTGAAAATTTCAAGCAGAAGATTTACACAATAGTAATGTACCTTGGCTACATTTGTTTTATTTTCTTGTTGTCTCCTACACTAATAATAATCTCAGCTAATGTTACTGGAGGATGCCATAAGAAAGATATTATGTTGAACTTTTCATACAGATTATCTCAGTTAAGGCTTGCCCAGAATCATTGCAGATTTCTCCAAAAATCACTGCAGACAGTGACTATAGCCTTGAATTAAAAGATGCTTGCTCCTTGAATGGAAAGGTATAACAAACCTAGACAGCGTATTAAAAAGTGAAGACATCACTTTGCTGGCAAAGGTAAGTATAGGCAAAGCAATGGTTTTTCCAGTAGTCACGTATGGATGTAAGAGTTGGACCATAAAGAAGGCTGAGTGCCAAGAATTGATACCTTCAAACTGTGGTGCTGGAGAAGACTCTTGAGAGTCCCTTGGACTGCAAGGAAATCAAACCAGTCAATCCCAAAGGAAATCAACCATGAATACTCATTGGAAGGACTGATGCTGAAGCTCCAATACTTTGGCCATGTGATGCAAAGAACTGCCTCATTGGAAAAGACTGTGATGCTGGAAAAGATTGAAGGCAAAAGGAGAAGAGGGTGGCAGAGGATGAGATGGTTGGAGGGCATCACCAACTCAGTGGACATGAGTTTAAGCAAACTCCTAGAGACAGTTTGAAGGACAGGAAGCCTGGTGTGCTGCAGTCCACGGAGTTGCAAAGAGTTGGACACGACTTAGCGACTCAACAACAACAACAAAGCTTGTCATATAAGATAGATACTGCTGTATAAGATTATTATTTCATCAAAAAGAGATTCAGAGAGATTAATTAACTTGTTAAATACTTCTAACCATTAGAATAATTCAGCACTTCTTAATTATCTAAATTGAGATATTCATAGTAGCTACTTGAGAGAACTCAGAGTATATTTACTTGTGTGATCTTGTTCATCCACTTGATATTCTTAGAACTCTTGAAAAGGTGTAGTTTCCATTTCATGAATGATGACATCAAGGAGGTGATTTGGCCAGGTACTCCCAGGTGAGATCTCAGTCTACTTGGACTCAGCTCTTGAGGATCGACCCTATATTTGTTAGTCTTCATGGTTTGGGCTCCAGTGCACAGAAAGTATCTGGCTATAAAGGTTATGGTGAGCACATGTCTATAGGACTCTACACACAGGATTGAAACAATAAGGTTCTTTTCTCATTCTTGGGTGAGGAGCATGCTGGAAAATGAGGTGGGAGGGAGATCCCATCTCCATTGTTGTACCTGATGTTCCTCCAGTCAGGAAGGGGGTATCTGTTCTAGTCGGAGGAACAAAGTACCTTAGGTTTGGGTTTGTGAGACCTGGTCATCTCTGAGTTGTAGTGGCTGCTTTAGGGAAATTCTCCTCTTTCTTCTTTTAATTCCTTCTTCTTTTTTCTGTTTTCCTTCCTCTTTCTACTGTTTCTTCTTTCTTCATCTCCTTCAGCTATACCAGTGTCATCAACATGCACAAACACAGCAGCGTCACAAACACTATTCATCGTGGTCTTACCACTGAATCATGTAGTCTTTGGTGTCATTGTCATCGTCATCATTGTCATCTTCTACCACGTCAGTCTTCATTTAGCATCATTAGCAGCATCAGCATCAGCCCCCAGGAGCAATACCTTCTAACACATCATTCTCTCATCATGGTCTTGTCTTTACATCATTGTTTTTGGCATTGTCCTGTTTGTAATCATCACCATCATTGCCACCATCATCACTCCCTTTAATGTGCCAGACACTGTGCTCAGCACTTGGTACACAGTATCTCAGATCATTTACAAAAGTGACTTTTGTGCTTGACGACCAAAGCTGAAACTCCAGTACTTTGGCCACCTCACGCGAAGAGTTGACTCATTGGAAAAGACTCTGAGGCTGGGAGGGATTGGGGGCAGGAGGAGAAGGGGACAACAGAGGATGAGATGGCTGGATGGCATCACTTGACTCGATGGACGTGAGTCTGAGTGAACTCCGGGAGTTGGTAATGGACAGGGAGGCCTGGTGTGCTGCGATTCATGGGGTCGCAAAGAGTCGGACACGACTGAGCGACTGAACTGAACTGAAGTGAACCCCCATTTTACAGATGACAACCCTGAGTCTCAAAAAGGTGAAGTAATTTTCCCAAGGTCACACTATCAGTCTTGTTTCTTCTATAAAGCTGAAGACTATTCTATAGACATCAGATGTTCCAGTTTATTCTTAGGCCTTAAGGAAATTACAAGGCTGAGCTCTTACTCTTTGTTAACTAAGGCTGCTATGAATCCCATGAAGGAGATTTAGAGTTCATATTCTCTGGTAACAGTTGTTCCCTGATTCAGAAGAGCTGTTCTTCTTTTGATTAACTGTTAAATTTATGTTTATGATTATTATTTCTAAATGGATGTTTAGAGGCGAACTGTTTCAGATAATAAATCAGAACCATGATTCAAGCCAGGATTTGCCTGACTCCAAAACACCATGCTATGTGACTTCCTTGGTGATTAAACCAAACATAAGTCCCATGGTTCCCAGGTTCATGGTTATGTATCTTACCCGTACACCTTGTTTGACACCCTAGAGTATTAAAATACTCCATGGCAACAGTTCTCCCTGGAAACCATACCTGAATGGGTGGCATCATTTCCCAAACTCCCTTTTCCTTCCTTGGCCATTGTCCAGCCCTTTTAAGGGTTAGTGGTAGTGGTGGTGTTCAGTCTCTAAGTTGCATCCAACTGTGCAACCCCATGGACTGCAGCATGCCAAGCACCCCTGTCCTTCACTATCTCCTGGAGTTTGCACAGATCCATGTCATTTGAGTCAGTGATGTTATCCAACCATCTCATCCTCTGCCGCCCCCTTCTCCTTTTACCTTCAATCTTACCCAGCATCAGGGACTTTTTCAATGAATTAGTCCTTCGCATCAGGTGGCCAAACTGGAGCTTCAGTTTCAGCATCAGTCTTTCCAGTAAATATTCAGGGTTGGTTTCCTTTAGGATTGACTGGTTTGATCTCCTTGTAGTCCAAGGAACTCTCAAGAGTCTTCTCCAGCACCACAGTTCGAAAGCATCAATTCTTTGGTGCTCAGCCTTCTTTGTGGTCCAACTCTCACACCCATATGTAACTACTGTAATATATGGTGGAAAGATAGATGAGAACTCAAGTCCAGGTTCTAACACTACTGGCTGCCTGACTTGGAATAATTTACTTCCACATTCCTGAATTCCTTTATTCTTCATCTATAAAAGAGAAATAATGCCAACTGCTTCATAGTTATGAAATTTACATGAGTCCATGTAAATTGTTTAACATGTATTAGATGTCAATAAGTGTTGACGTTAACTCATCAAAATGAACTCACCCTTCCTTCTTTTTTTTTCCTTTCAGAATTGTATGCTAAATGGCTGGTTGAAATCCTTAATATATGAGAGAGGGAGAGATAAAGCTGATCTGAAATGGTTCAGTCTGTGGCTAGCAGAGGGTCCTTTGGCAAGTTGTTTAGCTTGGCTAAGAATCATTTTCCCTATTCCTTTAACATCCAAATGTCTGCTATATGATGCTACTGATCATATTCTTTGAGCCCCACACCCTCAGGTAAAACCCACTAACACAAGAGTCAAGCACAATTTACTAAAGAGGTTGTTGGGGAGACAAAGCAATAAGCTATCACAATAAGTTACCACATCACAAGCAAATTGAAAACTTCCCAAGTGTATTACTATTATATTATGTCTGTGTTTTCCTTCTTTGACACCCAGTTTGGTGCTCTGGATCCCTTCCTATGATCAGAGCAATTCTTCTCTGCCCCAAACTTGCAAATTCCACTCATAACTGAACTTGAGAAAATAAGAGAATCAATGGTTAACTGTGGTCGCCTTTTATCCAAGCCACTTTGGTGTTCTTCTCCTGTGACTTGCACGTAACTTTTTTGGCCTCATTCACTACTTCATATTGTTAATTAAAGTGTCTCCTAAACAAAGACAGTGTTTTCTCCAAGAGATGTTATCATGCCAGTGGATAAGTGAATAAAATCTTGCTTCACTTCATTACATGTAAAATGAAGGTTTTGGTCAGATTTAGACAGCTTCATTGTTTAAATCTGCTTATACTCCATAAATTGTAGGTTTGGGGATCTATTGGGGAAGAGAAATACCATGGTGGTTTCAATATTTGTTTAAACATAAGTCTCAGACATACACCGTCCCAGGCCTGGATATAATTTCATTAGAATTAGAGCTCAATATCCATTATTTTCATACAGTGTCCATGTCTATTTTGTGCCAGGTAGACATACAAATGAACTTTGGAATTTAGCCCCATCTATGACCTTATTTCTGCTTTTATCTCTCTTATCTGTTCATATGTGCTGATTAATTAATTAAGCCATTAATTAACTACTACATGTTTATAGGGTATATATGTGCTAGGCACTGTACTAAATACTAAAAATATGGGTCTTTATAATCTTGTATATGTATGCATGTGTGTGCATTAATCAAATAATTACACAAATACAATCAGGACACAATTGTGGTATATGCAGGAAGGAAAAAGCCTATGTGAGGAAACCTGTCCAGCTGGAGATGTCCGTTAGAAGTTTCCTGAGCTCCATGCCTCCATTGCTTGTTTTGAACCCTGACCTTTCTCTCTGGACTTAAATTTCAGTTCTTTAGGCAATCACAACAGACTCGTGTGTTCTGGAGTGGGGATGATGAAAACACGTGGACAAGATGGATATGAACAATATAAGAGGGAAGTTCCTGGGACTGAGACAAAGCAGGTGCTCACCTGGCCTAGAGATGATCCGGGAATGCTTCCTAGAAGAGGTGGTAACCTGGGCTGCTTTGAAGGGCAGTTAGGAGCTAGACAGGCAAAACAGGGAAGAGGATGAAAGGTGGTCCAGGCAGAGGATATCATGTGAACTAATGTTCAGGGAAGAGACACCATTGTGGAATGGGTGTGTGTGTGTGTGTGTGTAAACACAGGAAGTTTCGTGGAGTCGCAACATACATGGTGAGCAGTGAGGCTGAAAGGGGCAGCATTAGCCAGAACCTGGCATCAGAGCTGAGCATTACTGTAGAATTCTACAGAGAAAGCAGAAGGACAGCCTCCTTCACCCAGACAACTCCCCTGCTTCATTCCAGGCGTCTTTTTAAACTCTTGTTTGTTGAGTTCCGTTTTCTCATGGCTCTTTGTCTAAATATCTCTCCCTGGTTAGCCAGGTAATCTGGTCCTTCTCTGACAGTAACAAGGATGTGTATCTTGGGAGAGACTGCCCCGAGTGGTCAGAAATACTCCAGGGGGGTGAGACAATGGCGAAGTGTAAATCACAGAAGAAATATTGAACGTTGGGAGCCAGCAAACAATAATATGCCAGTTTATTCCACTCCTGCCGGAGCTTTATATATGTTACTGTCACTTTTATACTGTTCTCCACCACTGGTAATTTTCTCTCAATCTAATTTTTATTTCCCAAGGGTCTACCAAGGTTAAAAGTGCTGGAAAACCAATGACTATTCTTTCGCCAAGGGATAGTAAATTAAATTAACCGTTGCTGGTGGCCAACTCTGGTCAGAACTATTTATATGTAAATAGGTGAAGCCCCTCAAGGCATTTTTGCAGTTATTAGTCGTTCATTCCAGATGTTGACCATAATACGATAGGTCATGAAGAAAACTCTTGGAACAGGGGGAGGAATATCCCCCTGGTCTTCCACTGTACTAGCTAGCTTTCTGTAGCTCAAGCTCCAGGAGCCCACAAACCTTTTCTGCCTGCGTAATGAGTTAAGAGTCTAAGAGTGAAGCTATTCTTGCTTCCGGACGGACAGTGAAAACAGGAACAGAAGGGTTAAACCCTATTGCATAGGCATAGGTTGACATCGTCCCGGACTCTGTCCAATCAGAAGACTTATAATTTGCATAGTGCTCCCTGGTTGGCCAGTACCAATTATATCTATAAGAGGCTCCTCCCCTCACGATTGGGGTGTGGCTTTTCCAGTGGGAGTGTCTCTTTTGAGGACTGTTTATAGTCATATAGCACTCTCCCACTGAGTGGCACCATGCTTATGGAAAATACAATAGCTTGATATGCTAACCTGGTGTCTTTGGTTGGCTTTTCAATATTAGAGGATTACAGAGGATTGCTTCAAAGTAGCAAGTCCCAGAGCTTCATTCCATTCCTCATTCACTTCTCTTTCTTCCCCACTGTCAAAGAGACGCAACTCTGGCATTCCTCTTTAAGCTCCCACCACCCACAGTTATCCTTTACTCTGTGGAACCAAATGATTTCTGGGCTGTTTTCCTAGTTTATAGCCTGCTTCTATGCTTGCCAGCCCACTTGAATGGCTCATTAAATCAACCTCTTCAAGAGAGGGACTTTAAAGAAGGAAAGAGGGGGCTTATTTATTGAAATAAAAGAGAGAAGGTAGAAATTGTACCAGTATCTCAGCCTTGCCTCCATTCTGCCATTCCTGCCCCAGGGTGGAAGACCCTACGTCCTGGCAGGTCTGCCTCTGGGTTGGGCATTGCTCTTATTAATGGCACCGTTACTTAGCTGAATGTTTACCAATTTCTCCATTCTCTCCGAAGGTATATCCTGAGCTTGTTGAGAGAAGCAGGACTACTTTATCTCGGCTCCTGTAGAATTGTTTTCCTTTGAATTTCCCTTAGACACATGTTGATTTTCACCAGAGGCTGACCCTTGCTTCAGGGAGACCAATAGTATTCCCATTATTGAGAGTTTTGCCCACCCTACCTCTCTGTGGTCCCGTCTGAAACCCTGCATGAAAAAATTTTAGAATTAAATCCAGGTCCCTGTGTACAGTCCTGCCAAAGGAGTATGTGGAAGCTGAAATCGAGCCAGCATCTGCTTGCTGTGCTGTTTTCTTTGACTCTTCCTGGAGGAAGAGATGTATTCTTCCTTGCATTAAGGCTCAGTAAGCTTGCCTGTTCCCACCCAGGGGGCACTTATTTTATTTTCAAATTGCATGTAGGCATTCTGTACTCAACAAGAGGAGCCTGTCCATGGAAGGGATGTGTGTGGAGGAGAGGATGTTGGGGGGATGTTACTAGCTCTCCGAGGCGCACTTTACAGGTGCTTGCCCAGGAAAATGTTTGTTCTCCCTATGGAGCCAAATAAGGGATGAGGTTCCCCTGATGTCTTGACTGCCAGGGGTCTCAGAATCAGTTGGTATAAATATGCAGAGTTGAAATGTAAGTCTCTGTGTGACATTTTCCCCAGTTTTGTCCTAACATCTGAGTGCTGATTGTGCCATTTTACTGACTTGGTATCCTGTATACTCTTTGGCAATAATTATGAAACAAATAACTGAGGCTGTGGCAAAAGTCTGTAGCCTGCAGGATGAGCGGACCAGGTTCTTTTCAGCACAGGATGGTTCAAGCACGTGGGAATGCCTTTACTCCTCTGCTAGTTCCCTACAGCAAAGCCACAAAGCAGTTCTCACTTTGTTCCAGGGTGTGGCCATTCCATGATAAACAGGGTGTAAATCTCACAGCAGATTATCGGGATGAGGATGTTGATAAACTCACATTAAGACTGAGTTTCTTGGGGGAAAATATTTTACCACAGACACCATGAAGTTATTTCAGAAAGAATGATGGCAGGAGGAAGCCCATTCTGTCACTGTCCCACCTGAGAGAGTGACTGCTGTGGACCAACCACCTCCTTCCCCAAAGCAAAATTCCTGCCCAAATTGCTTTACACACCGAGTCAGTATCATTTAATTGTACATCCTTCTGTACAAATCAAACAAACCAGCCAGATACATATGTGAATGACTGTATTCATAGAGGCAATGGAAGAGCGTTTATCTCTACACTGGAGAAATTGGTATAAATGAACTGTGAGCAAATCCTCCTTTAAATGATGCACATGTGTTAGGCTGCAGGGTTCATAAATTAGCCTTTTGGAGAGTCCAATCATAATAGAATATGCTTACTATTCAGACGTTGTGATCTGAGCATTAAAGATCTTGAACAAAGATCACGATCTTGGAAGGTATTAGATAAAAGAAATACTCCCCCAGAATTGCATTTATTAGCTCCTGATTTCTGATTTATGTTTCATTAGCCTGTGGTGATAAGTATGGAACCGTGGAAAAGAAAAGCACGGATCCTCACTTTGGAACATTAAATTCAGATTTTTGACGATAACCTATTTTTGTGCTGCTATTAGGGGAGCGCCAGCTTGTACCCACATCCAGTTATTAATCTGTGAAATGTTTTCTCTCTAGTGTGTTATGTTCTTTCTAAGTCTGCTGCACTTAACCGTCACCAACTAAGTGGGTTATTAAATGGGTGCAAGAAATGAATCAATCAAGTATATTCAAATGCTCCGTCTCCAGCATTGTTCTTTGACTTCATTTTTTAGGCATTAAATTCCATGCAACACTGGCTGTAACTGTCAATACAGAGGGGCTTGATTTGTGGGCGCCGGGTTCTTTTTGGCAATTACAGCTTTAGGTTTACAAGCACACCAGAAGTCCTTGCTGCATGATAATACCATTAGCATGGATTCCATAATCATGTCTTTCAGGGGATCACAGCTAGCTGTGTCAGGGGAGCTGACATTTTCATTAGAGAATGAGTTGGTCTTTGTAGTAGTTCATGAAACTCTTTGCACACCTAGCTGCCGGTGACACTGCTTTGGTGTGGAAAGACACTTTGCTTGGCACCGTAAGGCAATGGATCTTACTCTATTTACCCAGCTTAGTCAGAAAGAAAAACATGATCATGCATCATGTAAAGAGTCAGACTGCCTGGGTTTGAATTCTGACTCTACTGCTTCCTAGCTGTTTGACCTTAGGCAAGTTAACTTCACCTCTCTGTGCTTCAGAGTTCTCATCTGAAACATGGGATGACAGTAATAATAGTATTGTCTCAGTTTTAGCTTCCTTGGAAGCAGACACTGAGACAAAGATTTGGGTGCAAGTAATTTATCTGGGAGATTCAACCAGGCTCCTCTGCCCATGGACTTCTCCAGGCAAGAATACTGGAGTGGGTAGCTGTTCCCTTCTCCAAAGGATCTTCCCAACTCAGGGATTGAACCAAGGTCTCCTGCACTGCCGGCAGATTCTTTACCATCTAAGCCACCAGGGAAGCCATAATTTAACTGGAAGAGTCAGAAAACATGGGTAGGTGAGTGGAGAAGTGAGACAGGGAAGGGAAGGCAGTCCTAAAGGTGGTATCTTTCAGCCTACTGCCAGTGAGACAACACAGTGGAATTCACTCCGGGAGGTGCTGATGGACACTGCGTAATATGCAGCTCAGAGTTATACTTCTGGTGGGAGGAGTGAGCTGGTGTATTAGTTAGCTGTTGAAGCATGTTCCCAGGGCAGGCGCAGCTGCGCATGGCACACGGGAGGATGAAGCCGACTTCAGCAGCCCAAGAACCCTGGTAAAGAATCCAGGGGCCGGAGGCTGGGGGTTGGGCTCACATGCCCTGCAGTGCTCCAAGCACCTACCTCCTCGAGTCATTTCACAGGCTCAGCGAGCCCAGCTATAATAAGCCAGTGTAAGCACTTACTACCCCTACCTCATGGGCTGGAGTGAGTACTGAATGAGACTGGGTAAGTAAAGCCTGAACCAGCACAGCGCTGGCAGAGATAAAGTGCTATGCAAATGTTTGTTAAACAAAATACCTCCCTGTATTGATCTTTGACTATGTGTCTTTATTTCATTAGCTTCTTTAATCTTCTCAACTAGCCCTTGAAGGTGAGTGTTAGTATCACTTTTTCCTGGCAGAGGTCACAGGAGATAAGTTAGCAATCAGAGCATAACCTTGGGGTCTCAGCACAGGAAGCACTGTGATTGAATATGGCTTCTGCTCACTAGCTGTGAGATCTTGGACAAGCGGCTGAACGCCTCTAAGCCTCAGTTTCCTCGTCTGTGCAATGGGTGCAGTAAAAGGACTTTCTCAAAAGGATGTTGTGACCATCGGAAAACGTTAATGCTTGTGAAGATCTGCAAAGTGCCTAATAATTAGTAGCAAGAGCAATCATTGTCATTATTATCAGGAGTAGGTGCAATAGTAAGAGGCAGATTAAAAAGAATGAGATAATGCAATGTGCAGCAACATGGGTAGACCTAGAGAATACTGAGTGATGTAAGTCAGACAGAGAAGAAATATCGAATGGCATCTCTTATATGTGGAATCTCAAAAGAAATGATACAAATGAACTTATAAAACAGAAATAGATTGACAGACTTAGAGAAAGAACTTATGGCTGTGGGGAAGAAGGGGAAGGTGGAGGGAAGGATGGGGGAAGGGATAGTTAGGGAGTTTGTACACATTGCTATATTTTAAATGGATAACCAACAAGGACCTGGATAGCACATGGAACTCTGCTTGATGTTATGTGGCAGCCTGGATGGGAGGGGAGTTTAGGGGAGAATGGATACATGTATAGGTATGGCTGAATCCCTTTGCTGTTCACCTGAAACTATCATAACATTGTTAATTGGCTATACTCCAATACAAAATAAAAAGTTCAATTAAAATAGTAAGAGGCAGACCCAAGATTTGAACTTAGGTCTGTCAGACCATATCTTATCCCATTGGTTCTGACTAGATTACCTGATAGGTATCCTTTAGAAGGGCTTCCCAGGTGGCGCTAGTGGTAAAGAACCCTTCTGCCAATGCAGGAGACCTAGGAGACATGGATTTGATTCCTGGATGGAGAAGATCCCCTGTAGGAGGGCATGACAGCCCGCTCCAGAGGAGCCTGGCGAGCTACAGTCTACAAGGCTCCAGAGTTGGACACGACCGAAGTGACTTAGCATGCACACACACATCCCTTAGAAGGAATGGTGGGTAGCTTCTACAACGGCTCCCAGTGGTCCCCATCGCCTGGTATCCGTGTTCTTGTATGATCCTCTCCCCTTGCGTGTGGGGCTGGTCCTAGGGCCTGGCTTCTGATGAACAAAACAGCGGAAGGGATGGGATGGCACTCCCGAGATTAGGTAACTAAAAGGTTAGGTTGCTCCTATCCAGTCTGCACTCTCTTCCTCACTCGCTGACTCTGATGGAAGCCCGTTGCTATGTTGTGAACTGTCAGTTGGAGGATGGAGAAGCTCCCTGGCACCAGTTTCTGCCCACAGCTAGAGAGGAACTGAGGCCCTTAGTCCAGTACCCCTAAACTGAATCCTACCAAAAACCATGTAGGTGGTCTAGGGAGCGGAGCCTTCTCTATTCAGGCCTGAGATGACTGTAGGCCTGGCTGATATCTTGACAGCAGTCTCATCAGAGCCTGAATTAAACGGCCCAGCTAAGTGATGCCTGGATTCCTTGCCCACAGGAACTGTGAGCTGATAAATGTTGTCATTCGAGGCACTAAGTGTTGGGGTAATTTCTTATGCAGCAGTAGATCACTGACTAATACAGAAAGTATTCATTTGTTCCGAGGTTTCTTCTACTTCCAAGAATTGATAAAAGTTGATGTCCAGGCGTAGGGGTCAGTCAGTTTGGTCAGTCAGTGGAGTATAAATGAAAGCTATCATCCTGGGGTCTGGCTTTTCAACGTCCTAAAGGGCAGTTTCTTTTTGTTCTAATGGGACCTCGAGAGATGAAGGTCAAAATAATATTATGGTACAGCTCAAAAATGGTGCTTTACACTAGTAGCTTTTAAACCTTTTTGATCCATGGAACTCTTTGTTTGAATCAAATTTTGCAGGAGAAGGCCTACTGTGGGAACTAGGAAAATAAGAATCTGTCCTAGTGGGAGGAAGATGGAGTCCTGGGGCCTACTTGGTGTCTAAAGGCTCCCCATGTACACACATGCTAAGTCACTTCAGTCATGTCTGACTCTTTTTGACCCTATAATCTGTAGCCTACCAGGATTCTCTGCCCATGGGATTCTCTAGGCACGCATACTGGCATGCGTTGCCATGCCCTCCTCCAGGGTGTCTTCCCAACCCAGGGATCAAACCTGCATCTCTTACGTCTCCTGCATTGGCAGGCAGGTTCTTTATCACTAGTGCCACCTGGGAAGCCCAGAGTGCTCCTGAGGACAGGTCTAAAGCCACTACCTAGGCCTTGTTCCTCAAGAGAGACACAGGTAATGAGATAAAATAAGCACAAGCCAGCACATCTGCTGAACAGGCAGGAAGGATATTGTGTCAGGGAGTCCAAGAGCCAGGAGGGCCGGCTTTCAGATGTGAGGCCTTCCAGGCAGTCAAGTCTGGCACCGTCAGACAGAATACAGGCCTGTGGGCTCTACTGTCTTGTCCTATGGTAGGAACCTTTGAAGGCTCTGCTAATGAGAGTGAGAACAGAGAGCCATCCCTTGGTATCTGCTGGGGGTGGGGTGAGCGGTGGGATGGGGATCAGTTCCAGGACACTCAAGTCCCTCATATAGAGTTTGCATAGAACCTATGCACATCTTCGTGCATCCTTTAAGTCACCTCTAGGTTACTTAGATCACCTCTAGATTACTCACTTATAATACTTAATACAATGTCAGTGCTATATGAGGAGTTACTGTCATGTGGCAAATTCAAGTCGTGCTGTCTTGTACTTTCTAGAATTAAAAAAAATTTTTTTGATCTGTGGTTGATTGAATCCTCAGATGTGGAACCTACAGATACTCAGGGCCAGCTATATAAGGCTTCTTTTGGAGGGTTGAATATCAATAGGGAGGGAATACATGGCTGGAAATGGAAAGGCCCTGCTTCCTATTTTAGAATGTGAGAAACTTCACCTGATGAAGATTGCCCTGTGATGGGAAATATAACCCGTGGACACTTCAGGTAAGGATGTGTTAAACAGTTGGATGTAAACGTGTTTCTTAAGCTTGCCTGATGATCAGAGCTGTGAGATGGACAGAATTCAGTTCTCTAGGGAAGGGGCCTGAGACGCTATAGTTTGAACCAGTGCCCTGGGTGAGTACCGGTCCAGTGGAGACGCAGGCATTTGGTACAGGAGTACTTATTCCTGGTTTAAGAGGCTCACCTATTAAAACATTTAATACAATGACTAGAAGGTGTCAGGCACTATAATGGCTCCAGAAATGCAGAGAAAAATGATACATGGTCTGTACTCTTTGAAGTGAGGTGAAAGTCACTCAGTTGTGTCCAACTCTTTGCCTCCCCAAGGACTATACAGTCAATGGAATTCTCCAGGACAGAATACTGGAGTAGGTAGCCTTTCCCTTCTCCAGGGGATGTTCCCAATCCAGGGATCGAACCCAGGTCTCCCACATTGTGAGCGGATTCTTTACCAGGTGAGCCATAAGGGATGTCCAAGAATACTGGAGTGGGTAGCCTACCCTTTCTCCAGGGAATCTTGCTGACCCAGGAACTGAACCAGGGTTTCCTGCATTGCAGGCAGATTCTTTACTAACTGAGCTATTAGGGAAGCCCCTGCTCCTTAGGGGCCCACATATGGGTCTGGAAATCAAAAAGCAAACGTCTTTTCCAACGTGGCAGGATGAGATAGATCTATGAAAGAGGGAATAAAAAAGCAAAGGCAACTAACACATACGGATTGTCCCTAACTCACCTAAATTATTTCTTTGTGGTTATTTAAAGTGAATATAATATAATTCAAATATGTCCTAGTCCACTCCTTCTTGGGGATATCCTTGTTCATCTGATTATTCCAAGGGTTTCAATGGCTGCACTGCCCTGTCCTCCTGGAATTCTAATTAGCAAGTCAAGGGGAATGGGCTGGATTTTCACACATCCTTTCCCCAAGAAGGACTTCGGTCACACAGTCTCAGTTTTCCTGCCTGCTGTGTTCCTTCCTCAGAGACAAAATTACCACCAGCTCCAGGAAATGAGCCCCTTGAAGGCAAATGATTAGCCTTGGCCTCAAAGTGCTTGCAGAAGGTTTGCAAATAATACAACTAGAAAGTATCAAGAACAGGGTGGGTTGCCTTCTCTTTTAAAAAATGATTGGATCCCACTGTCTTCTGAAGATGAATATTTCTGCTGGGCAGATTTGCTTTGTAAATTGCAAACTCAAGTGGCTTTTTTTTCCTTCTTGCTGCTCCAGTGAACCAGGAATTAAACATATTTGCAATCAAATAAAATGTGAGGGCTCTTGACGGGGTGGAATTCTGACAACGCTGGGGCTCAGATGTATAGGAAGAATGTGACAGTGTTGACACAATTGTTCTGCATGTGCTTGTGGGGAATCTTACGGGGGACAAGGTGCTGTATTAGTGATGGAATGATATAGTAGTGACTGAGAGAGACAGGTTGTTATCTTCAAGGGCTGAAAGTTGAGGGATGACATAGATTTTATATAAATCATAAGAAATAGAATATATATAAGTGCTAAGATGAAGAACGCATGCAGTCAACAAATTGAATGTCTGTCTACTCAATAATGCCAGGCCTTTTCCTAGCAGTCACCAAAATAGACAAAAATCAGTCTTCATAGAAGTGTTTATTTCTGGGTGTATATGTGTCTTGTGGGAGATAAGTGCCATCATTTTCTCATTTATTTTGATTGTCAAATGGTGAGTGTTGTGAAGATCATGAAGAAAGAGGGGGTAAAGAATGTGTGTGTTTTATTTGTCTACATGGATGCATACATTTGTGTGTGTTTTGTGCAAATACATGTTAATAGGTATACATTTGGTGGAGAATATAATTTTAGATTAGTGGATGAATTTGTTTTCTATTGTTGCTCTGGTAAGTTACCATAAATCCAATGGCTTAAAATAGCATAAGTGCATTGTATCACAGTTCCGGAGGTCAAAGGTTTAAATGGATGCAGCAGGCCGGCATCCCTTCTCTGAGCTCTCTGGGGGAATCCATTTTATTGCCTGTTCTAGCTTCTGAAGGCCACCTGTATTCCTTTGCTCATAGCGCCTCCCCCCCCCCGCCCCCCCCCGCCCACTTCAAAGCCAACATCTTAGCATCTTCCAATGTCTTTCTTTCTCTGACTCTGACCCTCTTGCTTCCTCTTATAAGAACCCTTGTGATTACATCGGGCCCACCTTGATAGTTTAGAACAGTCTTCTCCTACTGAGATTTAACTTAATCACGTATCCGAAGTCCATTTTACCACATAGTGCAACCTGTTCATAGATTCCTGGGATTAGGACCTGGATGTCTTCAGGGGACCATTAGTTAGCCAACCACAGTGGCTTAAGAAAAGCCTCATGGAGGAGCTATTTGATTAAGGTCCCAAGGGAGGGGAGGGTGGGAATAATGCAGATTGCTGAGGGCAAGCAGGTTATAAGAAGAGGAAATAGTAGGTGAGTCTGGAGAGTGGCTGGAAGGTTTGAGGAACAGCACAGGGTTCAGTGTGGCTGGAGGAGAGTGGAGTGACGGGGAGAGTGATGCAAAAAGGGTTAAAGAAATGATGGGACTCAATTATGCAGAGTCTCGGTATAGGAACTGGCTTTCACTCCGAATGAGATGGGATCCAGGGAACCCATTGAGTACAGGGCCTCAGAGCTGCCTGTGGGTAGAGCACCTAAGTCAGACTTAGAGGAAGGAAAATGTAGACTAAGATCTGCGAGCTTCCCATAAATTGGTATGAATTACAGATAGCATTTACTGAGGGCTCTGTGGCTTCCCAGGTGGCACTAGTGGTAAAGAACCTGCCTGCCAGTCCAGGAGACATAAGAGACAGGGGTTTGATCCCTGGATCGGGAAGATCCCCTGGAGGAAGAAACGGCAACCCACTCCAGTATTCTTGCTGGGATAATCCCACAGACATGGGGTCGCAAAGAGTTGAACACGGCTGAAGTGACTTAGCACAGCAGCACACACATCAACTATTCTGCTAAGTACCTTCTAGACCTTGTAACACTCATGGAAACGGTTTACCCTTTAAATAAGTCCATAATGCCTCCGACTGTCTTGAGGCAGACAGATTTATTGTTATTTTACAGAAGGAGAAACTAAGGCTGATGAGGATTAGCATTAGGGCAAATCACTAATAAATATGATGAAGCCAGAATTTGAGCTTGGGTCCTTCCTACTCTGGGGTCTAGATTCTTGTATCTATTGTTTTATTTGGCTGCCTCCCAGTCGAAGGAGGAGCATGGGTCAGCCTAAGAGACCACTGGTACTTGGAAAGGAGTGTTGCAGACCTGATTCAAGAAGGAGCTTGTTGAGATTTCCCTGACAGTCCAGTGATTAAGAATCTTTGCCTTCAGGGAGCATGCATTCAATCCCTGGTCAGAGAACCAGGATCCTGCATGCCACACAGCACAACTGAATAAATAAAAAAATAAATAAATTCAAGTAATCATCTTAAAAAAAAGAAGGACCTTGCTTTTCCTGTTGGCTTTGAAAATTTGAGAGCAAGGTGTGAAGTTATGGAAGCAGAAGCATCTCAGGAAGGATCAAGAACCACTGTTTCATGACCCATGTGTCTTTTCATGAATTGGGATGCCAGCTGGGAAATGGGCCAGAGGCAGGCCACTTCTGCTCTGGGCAGCCCAGGTGAGTAACGCTGGGGAGAGTGCCAGATGTATTCATTTATTGAGTCCTGAGTGTGCCAGGAGCTGGGGACTCATCATGGA
Source organism: Capricornis sumatraensis (assembly GCF_032405125.1). Taxonomy (NCBI): domain Eukaryota; kingdom Metazoa; phylum Chordata; class Mammalia; order Artiodactyla; family Bovidae; genus Capricornis; species Capricornis sumatraensis. The sequence goes on along the minus strand of NC_091071.1, from coordinate 27,166,482 downwards.
ACAGGACAGAAGGTCTCTGTGATCATGATCCTTGCTCTTTGGGTGGAAAACACACGATAGAGTAGGATGATGAAAAATTCTGATTAAGTGATCACAAGGTAATGTGATGCAGAATAATTCAGGGACAATTTAGACGGTGGTCAGGGAGGGTCTCTCCATAGAGATGAGCTTTCCTTGAGACTGGAGAATGAAAAGGCAGCATCTATGGGAAAAGCCAAAGAAAAAGTGTTTAGAGGGAACAGTGCACGTGGAAGGTCTGTGTTGGGGATGAGTTCGGAGTGACTGAGGAATGGAGATTGGTACTGGTGACTGGGGCTGAGGGAGGCTGGCCATAAGCAAGCAGATGGCAACCTGAACAGGCCTTGCAAAGCTTGACCATAAGTTTGGCGTTTGTTCTCCATGGGATTAGAAGACCAATGGTGGTTCAGGGCAGGGCTCTGCCGTAATCTGACTTACATTTTAAAAAGCTGGCTCTGGGTGTGAGGTAGTTTGGAGGAAGGATAAATGGGAGCTTGGGGTGGAGTGATGTGTCAGGGGAGGTTAGGGAGACGTTGATGGATCACGAAGTGGGGAGAGGGGAGAAGAAAGAAGCAGAGGTGATTCTAAGCTTTTGGTTTGAACTAGGTGGATGGTGATGGTGATTGGAGAGGACCAGAGGAGAGAATGATGTGAAACTGGGGGAGGCAGGGAGCAGTAAAGTGAAGAATCAGAGGCCTCAGATGGAATTAGAAGGCAAGATGGAGGAACTTCCGTGGCGGTCCAGTGGTTAAGACTTCGACTTCCGGTGCACAGGGTCAGGGAGCTGAGATCCCACATGCCTTGTGGCCAAAAAACCGAAGCATTAAAAGAAAAAGAAAACAGAAGCAATGTTGTAAGAAATTGAAGAAAGACTTTAAAAATGGTCCATCTCAGAGAAATCTTAAAAGAAAAAAGACAAAAAAATGGAGGAGTCAAGGTACACAGAGAGACCCAGGGAGAGATAGCAGAGCTGAGCAGGATGAAGAGTGGGTTGAAGCTGTGGTTGATTCATGTTGATATTTGGTAGAAACCCACACAATACTGTAAAGCAATTATCCTTCAATTAAAACTAAATAAATTAAAAAAAAAAGAGTGGGTTGAAGGAGGCTAAGGAGGTGGCCACCCAACAGGGCACTGCTGATCCATGCTCTTGGCATCTGGCATTTTTAGGGAACTGAACTTACTTTTGCCAGCATGCAGAACTCCACCGAGCTGCCTGAGGCTCATCAAGGGCTCTACCAAGGAGTGGATGTGGTAGGGAAAGACCTGGGAGTTTAAGGCATTTGGAGACCAGAGAGTGATAAAATCTACCTATAAGATGCATATGAGCCCTTCCAGAGGTGAGCTGGGGACCATTCCCACACAATGTGGAGACTCAAGTGAGCAGATATCCAGTGAGCTGAGCACCCCTTTGTTTTGAGATGGAGAACAGACTTTCAGAATGAGGGAGGGGAGTTGTTTACAACACAGATAAGAACATCAATACAGTAAACCTGGGTAGCAATTTGGGCGTTCCAAAGCACTTGCTGTTTTTCACTGGGGCTATTTTCCTTTATTTAACCAACTCTTGATTGAAGTATAATATATATATTCAGAAAAGCACATTGACATAAGTGAGCAGCTCAATGAATTTTCACAAACTGAATACGCTCATATAACAATCACCCAGACCAAGAATTAAAACAGCTTTTGCCAAAGCACACTAGAATGACTATTTCTTTGAGGTCTCTCATGTCCGTGCCCCAAATCAGGCAACCAGCCCCACTTAAATCAGTCAACCCCAATGGGGTATGCGTGGAAGGTCAGCTCCCTGTGCCCTCCGGGTCTGCCTGAATCCCTCATCTCTTGCCTGGGTTCTGTTCACTTGCAGCTCACCTGACTTGCCCAGCTTTCTCAGATGAGATACCAGCAGACCTTCCTTGGTGGTCCAGTGGTTAGGAATCCACCAGCCAAGGCAGGGGACATCGGTTCAATCCCTGGTTGGGGAGCTAAGATTCCACATGCCTAGGGGTAACTAAGCCTGTGGGCCACAACTACTGAGCCCCAGCACTCCGGAGCCCACGTGCTGCAATTAAGACCTGATGCAGTAAAATTGAATGAATACATTGAAAAAAAAAAAGGAGACACTAACTTTTCAGTTTCTTGGGTTCTTTCATTGATCAAGGACATAGCGCCCTTCACAGAGCCTCCTCCTTAATCAGCTTTATCCCAAACACGTAGATATGCGTATCTTACCTTTCTTTTGTTTAAAGTAGCTGGAAGCACTACACAAAACCTAGAATTTTTAGGACCAGCCTTCAATTTTTAGGTCTGAGAAGATAATGTGGGCTAAGAACGAACTGAATAAAGAACGAGGTACTTTAATTAAAATCTTTTTGGAGGGAGAGAAGTCAAAGATCCTTTGGTGTGCCAAGGAATGCAAAACGCTTCTGTGGTTTCTTCTTTTCCTCAGATTTGAATATCCCGCAAAGCAGGGGGCGTGGAGTGCTGGCACCTGATGGGGAAGACCAGGGGCCCTGGAGTCAGTGAGACTGAGGTTCAGGTCCTCCCTCTGATTCTTGCCAGGTGTGTGAACTTGATGATTTTTTTTCTGCTGAACCTCTCCAAGCCTCTGTTTTTCCATCTTATAAAAAGGAGATCATAACAGGTACCATTTCAAAGGGAAGTTATGACAGTTAAAGAAGAGATCACATGTAAAAGGTTTGGCACAGAGTGTATTACCACTAGACTGATTATTCTGATCATTAAAGGAATAATAATTGCCATTAGAACAATGTTAAAATCACTGCTGATGCTGTTATTAGGGTTATCATTACTGTTGCTATTTGGCAGGTGGTGAAACTGAGACCCAGATTACATGACTTGTCCAAGGCCACGGGGCAACGCCTGTCCCTTGACTTTTAAGCCAGCACTCTGTGAGCTCAGCACGTTTTCCCCATTAAGCCCACCCAGGCCCCCTTCCCAGCCCATCTGGTCACCGACGGCAGCTCTGATGAAGCAACGGGGGCAGCTGCCAGCCTGAGAAGAGAGACTGGCCAGCCCTGTGTGCCGGGCATCATTTAATTAGATGACCTCTGAAGCTGGCTTTTCCAGTCTACCGTCCGGCCTCCAGAAGAGCAGCATTAAGGAGTTAATGGGGCTTGGCGGAGGCAATGGGCCATCTGTTCTTAATTACCCAAAGTGTACGAGGCCGAGGGCAGGCTGGCGTGGGGGCGGCGGGGCGCTGCCAGGCTGGCTGCCCTCTGTCAGCTGCCTGGCCTCACGCCTCCCTCCATCCCTGGGTCCTCAAGTCCCTCAGTTTCCCTTCTCCTGTTTCTCCTGCCTCTGAGGCGGAGAAGCAGAAGCTCGCGTTCAGGAGCTGCAGTGCTGGGAGTAGGCGATGGGGTAACTTGCATTTCGTTCTCCAGATGCAGAGCCTGAGGCATGGATTCCTGTGCCAGTGACTTTTGGAAGACGAGGGGCTGGAAGGGGAGTGATGGAAGCAGGATGGGGAAGAGGAACCAAGCAGGATGGAGGCTAGTGTCACACTGGGGAGCTCTGGAGCTGGAATCCAGCACAGAGTTGGTCCTGCCTCAGTGCGAGAGGCTGATGCAGTTCCCTGGAGAGGACAGTGGTCAGCTGTGTGTCGCTGTCAGTGGAGACTCACAGCAGCTGGAGGATGGGTGCACCTGCCAGAAAGGAGAGCTGGGTGGGGTACCAAGAGGAGGCTACCTAGCAGACCCTTGAGAAAGAATCTCCTTTGGAAAGGAAACAAGCCTGTTTTCTGCTTCCTTTTTCATCCCTGACAGGAAGGGGAAAAAGTTATGTCCCTCACTCCCGAAGCCCTGATCCATATAAAGCCCTTTCTGCTTTTCCTCCGAGGCAGATGTTCTAGCTGTTGAGGAGGATGGACTTTGCATGCAGGTGTGGGTTTGAGCCTTGGTTCTTCTGCCCACTAGCAGCTGACCGTGGGAAACATATGTGACAATTCTAAATCTCAGCCTCCTTGCCTGTAAAATGGGAATAACAGTACTTGTTACCTTTTGGGGCTTTCTGTGAAGATTTAATGAGGTGGTGCTTGTAAGGTACTCAGAACATGTCAGCATTAACTAAGAATTCCCTAATTGACCTCTCCTCTTTCTATTATTATTACTGTTGTTGGTGGTAGAGGTGGTGGTGTTGCTATCCTCTGGCAAGGTAATGGGCTTGGTTTGGAGTGAGACACAATTCCATTTAGGAGAAGAACCAAGACCCATTCCCAGATGATGCTGTGATTTTTTTTTTAAACACTCATCAAAATTCACATTTGGCAAGAGGCACATGAAAAGGTCTTAATGTGTGTATGTGTATATATATATTACATCTTGTATACAAAGGAATATTACTCAGCCACAGCAAAGAATGAATTTTTTCCATTTGTAAGAGCATCATTGGGCTTGAAGGCTGTCATGCTTAGTGAAATAATTCAGACAGAGAAAGGCAAATACTGTATATTATCACTTATATGTGGAGTCTAAAAAATAAAACTAGTAAACGTAACAAAAAAAGAAACAGACTCACAGATGAAGAGAACAAACTGGTGGTTATTAGTGGGGAGAGGGAAGCAGGGAGGGGCAAGATAAGGGTGGAGAATTAAGAGGTGCAACCTACTATGTGTAAAATAAGTTACAAAGATAGATTGCACAGTGCAGGGAATATAGGCAATGTGTTACATTAACTATAAATGGAATATAATCTTTAAAAATTGTAAATCAAAAAGAAATTGAAAATCACTGTGTTGTATGCCTGAAACTTACATAATATTGTGACTCAACTAGACCTCAATGAAAAATCCATGTTTGCATGTGTTGGGGGCTCCTTGGTCTTCCCCTATGACCCCTCAAGAGGAACTGTGATGGTAGAAAATACGCAGTCAGATAGTCCCAGGAATCCTGGAGGGAACTCTGTCTCCTGTGTGGCCTTAGACACAGATTTATTATCCATAAAATACCCAGCTAGCAGTGATGTTGTGAAGAGTAAACGAGATGATGCCTTGAGCCTAGGTCACGTGCACTGTGGAAATGCACAGTCTGGGCTTGTCTGGTGTTCTGGCACATTGTAGTTGCTTAAAATAGGTTTCTCTTCTCACAGTAACTCTGGTATATTATCACTTCTGTCTTGGACTGCAAACCATTTTGCTGATCTCTGGTCTCAGCCACAGCTTCCAGCCTTTTAGATTCTGAAGTGCTGGAATCAAGGTCTCTGCTACAGTGCTTCTGATCAAGGCTTTGGATGCTCCAGGCTACTGGGTGCTCAGGTATGGGACAGAGTTGGGTTCAAAGCCTTGTTCTGCCACTTTGTGAGTTGCTTACTTAATCTTTTGGATCCTGTGTCATCTGTAAAATGGAACCAATATGTTCTCCTCAACATTGTTGTACAGTTTAAATTAGATAATACAGTTTAGTCCAGGAACTATCCCACAGTGAAAGGAGAACCAACACCGAATGATGTCTTTAATGATCTCAAGGAAGAACCCCATCCTTGCGGCCGTTTGGTCAGGGCTTTTTAGTGATTCTCAATAGTTAAGTCAACAGGCAGTGCTGCCACGGCCACCTCCATTTGATGGCTCCAGGCTGGATCCGTTCGTACGCTTAGATCTTGGCTCTTGTGTCCAGCTTTCTGGTGCGCACTGCGGGCTGTGAAGATGAGCCGAATTGTGAAGGAGTGAGTGCCTCATGCCCCTGTGATTATGATAGGGTTTGATGCGGGATCCCTGTGGTCTGATGGTGATGTTTGGAGATGGATGTCGGGTTTGTGAGTGGAGTGCTGGGTACCTTGGCCAGTATTACAGCTTGCTTGTAAATTCACTGCAGAGCTCCTCGTTGCTGTTCTGAAAATGACATCCCTCCCTCCCTTCCCTCTGTCTGGCAGGAGCTGAGGTTGCCATTAGTGTTATTTACCAGACATTTCCAACTTCCTCATTCTCAGTCCTTGGCTAGGCTTATATTTCCTCATCTACTTTAAAACTGGATATGGCCCTGAGACCTCCTGTGGTCCCAGTAAACCTCCACTGACAGGTAAGAAAGCAGTGTTTGCACTATCTACTGACATCTGGGGTTTGCTTGTTAGTTCAGCATCACTGATGTATCCTGACCCACACACCCGGCGGATGCTTGCAAGACCCACAAGGCGGGGGACTCTGCCTGGTTTGTTTACCATCCCAGTCCCAGGACCTAGCATAGTGCCCAGCACATCTAAGCAGTTGATCAATACTTGCTGAAGAATGAAAGAAAGGCCTTGGGACCACCAGATCTGTTTGATCCTGTTTTTATCATTCATCAGCTACATGAACTTTGGCAATTCACTTAACCTTCATAATTCTTAAATTTTCTAATTCTTGCAGAGGGAGTGTTGTTCCTTGAAATGTTACTGTAGGATTTATTCTGATAATGTGGAAGTTTCTGGCACACAGTGGGTACCCAATACATGATGGTTAACAAAAGTCTTTTGCTTTGAACAGAAAAGGAAGATGGATGCAGGAGAGGGGACAGAACCTGTTTAAGTATTTCTTTCTGTAAGAAGGACTAGGGTGGGAAGGGGCTTGTGGGCAGCACTGATGAGGAAAGAGACCCCAGTGACAAGCGGGTCTGGAAACAAGGAGTTGGGGGAGGGGACTGATGGAGGAGATTCATGCAGATCTCACTGTCTCCAGAGTCCAAGAGAACTAATTCAAATGGCACAAAACATCCCCAAATATTTGAGCAGAAGCCATAGCTAGTACGTTTTTAATTACCCTGCCAATAAAGATTCCTGGGCAGAACGGTCTTCGATGCATAGTAATGTTTTGCAATGTTTTTAGTAATTGGGTTAAGATAATTTATTAGAGTCCTGACTGGATGTGTTTCAATAATTGCTAAGACTGGAATATTAGCCTTCCCTCCCTGAATGCAAATCACTCCCCAGTGGGCCAAAGCACTGGAGAATAGAGTTCTGAATATGGAAATCATTTGGAGACAAATTCTGAGGGCTGACCATAGCGTCAATGTGAATACTGACTTTAAACTGCACTTGGAGGCTCCCTGAACTGCAAGCCCTGTGTTGGGGGCCTGTTCTGCTGGTGGGGTCACAGGCTGTGGCACGTTGATCTCCTACAGTTTCTGTTAAAGGAAACCTGAGTGCAGATGAGAGGTGAGGAGGGTTGGCCAGGGCCCCGCTGAGGTCACAGGTAGCATGAGAGACAGAGCTAATGGCTGAAACAGATTTCCCTCATCTCTGTTTTCTCTGCTGAGCTTGTTGGGGGAGACAACAAGCTAATCCTCTTTAAGAAAAATAATCAGCAGAAGTATTAACAGAGGAATTGAGAGGATGAGGGTCTTGCTGTGGGGTGGGGCAATGTTTGCAATCAAGATTTAAAAGTAATAAACTTCCTGAGGTTAATTTGGTTTTTCTGGCAAGAGCACAGCACTAGGAAAAAGACTCCAGTAAAAGTTTCGCATTGTTGGAAATAACGATAACCATGAGAGATGCACATGTGGGACGTTGATAGTGCCCGACGGGGTCCTGAGCGTGGTGCTGTAGGCAACTCACTCAATCGTCACTGCAGCGCAATGAGGGGAGGTGCTATTATCCCCACCAAGCATTTGCATCTTGGAGAAATGAAGCATGTTGGCTAAGGTCTCCCTTTTTAACAAGCAGAGGAGCCAGAGTTTGAATCAAGACCTTGGAACCCTGAACTCCTGTATTGGATCACCAGACCCTATTCCAGCCACCACTTAACAGTCGCTGTGTTTTGGGCCCGTTACGTGCGCTGGTCCATTTAACTGTTGACATGTTCATTCAGATGCCTGTCACTGCAGTTTGGAAGACAAGGAACAGAGGAGTAAGATCTGTGGATGTCTGATTGGTGGTGAGGTTGGTGTTGATGAGAAGGGTGTTAATGATTTAAGTAGGTGTGGGAAGATATTGGGTGTGAGAGGCAGAGAAAATTTTAAAAAGTTTTAGACCTAGAAACATACCCATAGACCTAAACTTGCTCATTCATAAAATGAGTCTGATAATTGCACCAGCTTCAAAGGTACTTAGTGCCATGCTTGACACAGAAGTGCTTAAATATTGGGTATTAATATTGCTCGTAGGGGATAATAATTGGGATATTCTGAATACTTAAGAAATGTGAAAGCACAATAATTGTTCACTTCCATTTGGAAAGTTGATTAACCTACATCTTCAAAGAGTAAATAAACCTTTGTAAATATATTCCCAGCACAGGGAAAAAAAATTAAGACATAATAGCCAACTGTAGGTCCACAGGAAAGGAATGAAAGTCACTGTATCCTGGTGCTAATTGCAAAATAACCTGAGTCTGACCTTTATTCTTCCACTTTTAGATCTCTTGGGGCTGCCTGGGGATAGATATGTTCATGGAAGGCCGTGAAAAACACAAGTAAGAATGGGGTTGCTGTGCAGAGTTACACTTTCCATCACCCTGAGTGTGGACAGCATCTTTTGTCATCCACACAAGTGTGCAAGATAGGTAAAGAGGAGAGTACGATGCCTGCTGTACAGGTGAACAATGACATTTAAAGAGGACAGAGGACTTTCTTATGATTACAGAATGACCAAGGGCTAGAGGCTAAAGCCTAAAGTCTTCTTCACTGGGGACTTCACTGGAGTTCCAGTGGTTGAGAATCTGCCTTCCAATACAGGGGGCACCGATTCCATCCTTGGTTGGGGAATGAAGATCCCACATGCTGCGGAGTAACTAAGTCCATGTACCACAGCTGCTGAGCCCATGTGCTCGAGAGCCTGTGCTCCGCAACTGGAGAAAGCCCCTACGCCCCAGCAGAAATGTAGTCCTGCCAAAATGAAAGATAGAGTCTTCTCACTTTGGATGTCCTGAACTTTTCTCATCCTTCCCAAGAATCCTGGGAGAAGGAAGTGGGTCCTAAATTGGGAGCTGGACTTGTTGGAATTGTCATGAATCTATCACCGTCCCCACTATCACCATCACCATGGGACCCGCTGTGAAAACTGACGCCATTACCACCATCATAGTCAAGGCAGTTCTACCAGAGGAGCTCTCATATCAGTTGAGAGATTGTTCATCAGTCCTCTCATCCTCCCCCAGTGAAGAAGGAGAGTCTGTACAAAAAGGGGTAGTTACAGTGTCCCCCAAAGTTTCCTGAAAGATAATAAATTATGAAGAGAACATTCTTTGCTGTGTAATTAATGGAAATTTACCAGTTTTAAGCTTCCTCTGGGAAATTTTCCATGTCAAATGATTTTGTCGATGGGGCTCGAGAGGGAGGCTATCACAGGAGTTCCAATGTGTACTTCTTCATTAGTCGGCTGCTGGAAGTTAAATTTTTAGTCACGTCTTTCGATGGCTTTGATCTCTCATGACAGTGTTAACTCTATTTGCTCCTTGGTATCACTCCGGTATTTTAAAATAGTCTTTTGAGATAGCCTGGCTAATTATTTTGCTGGAAGTTTAATTAAATCTTGTCACAGAGGAATATGCTGTCTTGGGGAATGGCTGCTAAACATAAGTCAAATTGCTAAGAAAAAGGCAGGCAGAGAAGATCTATATGCCTACAAAGAGTCATGCAGAAGGTAGATTTCAATATGAAAGGACATGTGATTGATCGAAGTTCAAATCTGTTTCTTTGAACTATTCCAAGATTGTTTTAATTTTATATTTGGAACCAGATGTCATCCATCAATTCATGTTTTTATTTAGTTCTACTCTGGGATCATAACAATAAATAGACAAGATCACCTCCTTCATGGGGCGCATAGTTATGGTAGGGGAGGAATACAGACAGAAGTGTTGTGTTTTAAATATAGAAAGTCAGATGTACAAGAATATTCATTGGGGTGGTGCTGGTGGTGGGAAAATTCTGGGGGAAAAAAACCCTTCTAACAGGATGAAGTAGGTTCAACGTATTATAAGGAATGCTCTCCAAGATATATTTAAGAAGAAAGAAAAGGAACTGAATAGAATAGAAAAGGGAGTGACAAAGTTTTTCTTAAAAGGTCAGATGGTAACTATAATATTTTATGATCTGTTATGATCTGTGCTTTCCTCATGTGAAAGTATCAATAGACAACATATAAAGGGCTAAGCATGTGTTTCAATAAAACTTTATGCATACTAGAATTTGAGTTTCAAAAATTTTTCATATGTCACAAAATGTTGCTCTTTTTTCTCCCCAGTCATTAAAAATTATAAAAATCATTCTGGGTTTGCTGGCCATACCAAAAACAGGAGGCATGCTGGATTTGACTTGGAGCCATAGTTTTGCATACCCCTGATGTAGAATATGTTGTCACTTGTGTATAGATGCACTCTCACACACCACACACACTTATACCTATACACACCAAATATGACAGGTGTAATGTGTTTGAAATACCTCTTGAACAAACCTCAACAAATTTAAGAGGAGGGAAATTGACCACATCTGACCACAATGACATGGAACTAGAAATCAGTCACAGAAAGAGAAAGGAGAGAACATGATTACATGGAGACGAAAAACCATGCTACTAAAAAAACCAGTGGGTCAATGATGAAATCAAGGATACAATTTGAAAACACCTTGAGAAAAATGAAAACACAACCATACAAAATCTACAGCGTGGAGCAAAAGCAGTTCTTAGAGGGAAGCACATAGTGACACAGACTCTCCTCAAAAAAACAAGAGAAATCTCAAATAAACAACAGTACATACCACCCAAAGAATTAGAGAAAAGAGTGAACAAAACCTAAGGTCAGCAGAAGAAAGAAAATAACAAATATCCAAGAGGAAATACATAAAACAGAGATTGAAATACCTCTTGGGGATTCATTATTCCCTCAGAAGCCAATTTCTTTCTTCATGGCACCCTTTGGGTTATGAAGCTAAGCCACAGGGCTTTTGTCCTGGAGGAGAGAGCCACATGGAATGGAACAGTCTTGAGATTCAGTCTTGAGTCTCAAAGATGACATTTCTTTTTTGCCCCAGTGAATGGCAAGAAAGCAATCTTTGAAGCCAAACTTCACTGAGATGAAATTTTGTATATTTTTTTGTTTGCCCTTTCTAAACTCCAAAAAGCTCTTTACACACCAGGGTGCAAGCCTGGCCAACTGAGAGCATGGAGTTTCATAACCAATCATGGTGTCCTGCTTGCTGGAGGTGCTACAGGAAGCCCCTCTGGTCCTGAAGGAGCAACAGAGATGATGGGAAGGAGAAAGACCTGTGTGTCTCAAATGCATGCTTCCTGATGGATACACCAGAAGTAGCATTAGAATCAGGAAGATAAATCTGGAGGGTCTTTCAGAGCTTGGTAGGGCACTTTCCTGATTTCCTGCAGTTCAGAGTAAATATTTTCACACCCTTGGCATTTGCCAGAGAGGAGTATGGGGGAATGGATTCCCTGAAGCTCTGTGTCTAGAGGTCCCCATGAGTTCCGGCAGGGGGATGTGACTATACTGGGGGAACTTATGAACCATCTGGGATCAGAGCCAGGAGGGCTCAGAAGATACAGACTTGGCAACAAGAGGTAAGTGGCCCAAACTACAGGTGGGTCCCAGGATAATAGTACAAATGTTGAGAGAGCTGCCTTCCCATCTAGAGACACCAGAGACAGGCCAGTCCCGGCCATACTGTTGCAGGTGCCAGAAAAGTCCAGAAGGATGTCAGGTGGGCCTGAGGGTTCTGTCCTCCTCTGAGGACATGTACATGTTCTTCTGACCTTGGGTGACTTCTTGGGGAAGATAGCAACAGCTTTGGTATGGAGTTTGAACCTCAGACTTGATTGAATACTATTCCTAAAAAGTCTGAACCAACTTTTTTAAACATCCTGATACGAGGATATAAAAAAAAAAAACAACAAAAAACTGTCACATTATGTTAATAAGGCCTAGTCCAGTAATGGCACATTGAGTGGCCTAGCAGTGAAATCTTTTCAGTCCTGGGAATGATCATTCCTAGCACTATGGGGCAAAATGGTCATGAAATGCCCTTCATACTATGGTCAAATTGATGACCCTGAAGGGACCCTGCTAACTGAAAATTGGCACTTGCCTCCCATCTCTATAAGGATTAAATCATGAACCACTGCAGCTGCTGACCTTCAACATCCCCTGAAAGGAGTTCAGGGTGGGGATCAGGAATGAGGCACTCTGTGCTCTGGGGAAAACTGGCAGAGCAGGCCTTCAGATAGATATTTTCAGAAGATTTTATGAGTCCAAATTCTTGCATCTTTTCATATCCAGAAAAGCACTAAAATCACTAGTGTGACATCTGCTTTGGCCATGGAGGAGAGAAATGCTTTGGAAGTAAACATGGAGTAACTGTGACAGTAACCTGTGCCAGACTCAGGAACCACGAGCTCTTCTCAAAGCACTGTCTGCTGGAGTTGTAACCGAGCAGGATGTTGTGGATAACTCTGTCAAGTTTAGGATTAAACCTCGTTACTGAACCTTTGTTCCTTTTCTTGTTCAAAACTTGTCCTCCTCAAGATTGAGAATGTCAAAGAAAAGGGGGAGAATTGTAACCGAGCAGGACCCAGTGGGGCCTTCCCAGGACAAATGTTGTCCCACACCCTCTACTTTAGCTCCTCTCTGAAGTCCCTTGATAATAGCATTTGATGAACATTTCTAAGCTGTTTTACAGATATGAAAACCCCACCTAATGGAAGACGTTAACTACTTGATGACCAAGAGCACATATCCCCCAGACCCCCGAGACTTCCGGGAGCCTAAGGATTGGGAATGATAACCCCTGTGACAGCACCCTGCTGCCTCACCATCAGCTAATCAGGGATTTGTGCAAGAGGTGACCACAGACCCTACGATCTGCCCCTCTCTCCTGGCCTTTAAAAATGCTTTTCCAAAACCCTTCAGGGAGCTCAGGTTTTTGAGACCCTGAGCCACCCTTCTCCTTGCTTGGTCCTGCAATAAACCCTTCTCTGCTCCAAACTCAAAAACAAAACAAACAATCCCACCCTCTCCCCAAAACCTGGCACATATGCTGTTTTTCACATTACTGGTGGAATGGGGCACTGGGCAAGACTAAGATGGGGAACATAAAGTTTGCTAATTTTAAAACAGATTTTATTTTATTTTTGAAGCTGTTTAGGTTTACGGCAAAGTTGAGAGGAAGATACAGAGATTTACTGTGCACTTCCTGCCCCAGTGCACAGCCTCCCTCGTGATCAACACCACTCAGCGAAGTACTACATTTATTTAAAATAGGGTTGAACCTATATAGACATCAAAATCATCCAAAGTTCATGGTTTACCTTAGGGTTCACTCTTGGTGTTGTGCATTCTGTGGGTTTTGACAAAAGTGTGATGACATGTCCCTGGTGGCTCAGACGGTAAAGAATCTGCCTCATATGTGGGAGACCCAGCTTCAATCCCTGGGTTGGGAAGATCCCCTGGAGAAAGGAAGGGTAACCCACTCCAGTATTCTTTCCTGGAGAATTCCATGACAGAGGAGCCTGGCAAGCTACAGTCCATGGGGTTGCAAACACTTGGACACGACTGAGTGACTAACACTTTTAACTTTTTTCACTTCGTGATGACATGTTCCACCTTTATAATATACAGAGTATTATCAATGCCCTAAAATCCTCTGTGTCCTGCTGATTCATCTCACTCACCAACTGTACCCCTGGCAATCACAGATCGTTTTGTCATTTCTGCCTTTTCCAGAATATCATAGAGTTGGAAGCTCACAGTATAAATGAAGCCCTTTCAGATGGGCTTCTTTCATTTTGTAATACACATCAAAGATTCCTCTATGTCTTTTCATGGCTAAATAATGCATTTCTTTTTCATGCTAATAATATTTCATTGTTTGCATGAAATTTAGGTTATTTATTCATTCACCTGGGGCTTCCCAGGTGGTGCTAGTGGTAAAGAACCCACGTGCCAATGCAGGAGACGTAAGAGACTTTGGTTTGGTCCCTGAGTCAGAAAGATCTCTTGGAGGAGGGCATGGCAACCCACTCCAGTATTCTTGCCTGAAGAATCCCATGGAGCCTGGCAGGCAGGCTGCAGTCCTTAGGATTGCAAAGAGTCAAAGACAACTGAAACAGCTTAGCACACAGGCATTCATTCACCTGCTGAAAAGTGAAAGTGAAAGCGTTACTTGCTCAGTCATTTCCAACACTGTAATCCCATCAACTATAGCCTGCCAGGCTCCTCTGTCCATGGGATTCTCTAGGCAAGAATACTGGAAAAGCCCTCACCTACTGAAGGACATCCTGTTTGCTTTTAAGTTTTGGCAATTATGAATAAAGATGCCATAAACCTCCACATGCAAGTTTATGTATAAACATAAGTTTTTGACCCCTTTGGGTAAATACCAAGGAGAGTAGGGGAAACCACTAGACCATTCAGGTATGACCTAAATCAAATACTTTATGACTATATAGTGGAAGTGACCTATAGATTCAAGAGATTAGATCTGATAGAGTACCTGAAGAACTATGGATGGAGGTTTGTGACATTGTACAGGAGGGGATGATCTGAAAAAGAAATGCAAAAAGGTAAAATAGTTGTCTGAGGATGCCTTACAAATAGCTGAGAAAAGAAGAGAAACTAAAGGGAAAGGAGAAAAGGAAAGATATACCCATCTGAAAGCAGAGTTCCAAAGAATAGCAAGGAGAGATAAGAAAGCCTTCCTCAGTGATCAGTGCAAAGAATTGCTAGCAAAGTAATGCTCAAAATTCTCCAAGCAAGGCTTCAACAGTACATGAACTGAGAACTTCCAGATGTTCAAGCTGGATTTAGGAAAGGCAGAGGAATGAGAGATCCAATTGCCAACATCTGTTGGATCATAGAAAAAGCAAGAGAGTTCTAGAAAAACATCTAATTCTGCTTTATTGACTATGCCAAAGCCTTTGACTGTGTGGATCACAACAAACTGTGGAAAATTCTTCAAGAGATGGGAATACCAGGCCACCTGACCTGCCTCCTGAGAAATCTGTATGCAGGTCAAGAAGCAGCAGTTATAACTGGACATAGAACAATGGACTGGTTCCAAATTGGGAAAGGAGTATGTCAAGGCTGTATATTGTCACCCTGCTTATTTAACTTCTATGCAGAGTATATCATGTGAAATCCTGGACTGGATGAAGTACAAGCTGGAATCAAGATTGCTGGGAGAAATATCAATAACCTCAGATACATAGATGACACCACCCTTATGGCAGAAAGTGAACAGGAACTAAAGAGCCTCTTGATGAAAGTGAAAGAGGAAAGTGAAAAAGCTGATTTAAAACTCAACATTCAAAAAACAAAGATCATGGCATCCAGTCTCATCACTTCATGGAAATAGATAGGGAAACAATGGAAAGTGCGACAGACTTTATCTTTTTGGGCTCCAAAATCACTGCAGATGATGGCTGCAGCCATGAAATTAAAAGACGCTTGCTCCTTGGAAGAAAAGCTATGACCAACCTAGACAGCATATGAAAAAGCAGAGACATCACTTTATCCACAAAGTCTGTCTAGTCAAAGCTCTAGTTTTATCAGTAGTCATGTATGGGATGTGAAAGTTGGACCAAAAAGAAAGCTTAGCACCAAAGAATTGATGCTTTTGAACTGTGGTATTGGAGAATACTCTTGAGAGTCCCTTGGACTGCAAGGAGATCAAATCAGTCAATCTGAAAGGAAATCAACCCTGAATATTCATTGGAAGAACTGATGCTGAAGCTGAAACTCCCATACTTGGACCACCTGATGCAAAGAACTGACTCATTGGAAATGACCCTGATGCTGGGGAAGATTGAAGGCAGGAGGAGAAGGGGACGACAGAGCATGAGATGGCTGGATGGCATCATTGACTCGATGGACGTGAGTGTGAGTAACCTCTGGGAGTTGGTGATGGACAGGGAACCCTGGCATGCTGCAGTCCATGGGGTCACAAAGAGTTGGATATGACTGAGGGACTGAACTGAACTGATGAGTTTTTGACTCCTTTGGGTAAATACCAAGAAGTGAGATTGCTGGATCACATGGTAAAATTATGGTTAGCTGCATAAGAAACTGCCAAACTGTCTTCCAAGGAATTTTACCACTTTGCATTCCCACCAGCAATGAATTAGTGTTCCTGTTGGTGCACATCCTTGTCAGTGTTGTAGGTTCTGGCCATTTTAATAGGTGTGTAACAGGATCTCACTGTCTCTTTAGTGTACATTTCCCTGAAGACAAATGATGTGGCCTCTTTTTATACGCTCATTTGCTGCTTGTCTGCCTTCTTTGCTGAGGTGTCTGTTGAGACTTTGACCCATTCTTTAATCAAGTTGTTTGCTTTCTTATTGCTGAGTTTTAAGGGTTCCTTGTATGCTTTGGATTATAGTCTTTAATCAAATGTTTCTTTTGCAAATATTTTCTCCCAGTCTGTAGCTTGTCTTCTCACAGGATTGAAGTGTTTAATTGAACAAAGTCCAGCTTATCAGTTATTTCTTTCATGGATTGTGCCTTTGGTGTTGTATCTAAAAAGGCATCACCAGACCCAAGGTCATCTAGATTTTTGCCTATTAAATCTTCTAAGAGTTTTATAGTTTTGTGTTTTCCATTTAGATTTATGATCCATTTTAACTTAATTTTTGTAAAGAGTGTGGTCTGTATCTAGACATATTTTTTTATTTTTTTGCCTGTCCAGTTATTCCAGCCCCATTTATGATGAAACTGTCTTTTTGCCACTGTTTTCTCTTTTCTCCTTTGTCTAAGATCCATTGACTATATTTGCTGCCTTCTTTGTACATGTAAGTTGTAGTGGGTGAAGTTTGATGCTCCTATACATAATGCTTACATTCGTGTCTCACATCTCTGGAAGTATAAATAAGATTTGCAGTTGTCTCTGGGATGTGAATGCTAGGGATCAGGAGGTGAGAGAGGACTTACTGTTTACTTCTTTCTCATACTACTTAGAAAAAATCACTGTAGTCCAAACAAGAGGTGGCAGTAGTCTTTCATATCATAGTTTGATGCTTGGAATTAATTCTATATGTGAAGGGTGTGAGCAGAGCAATGTCCTGGTGAAGGTTGTAACTGAACAGGTTGCCTAATCATTAATTGATTCCAATTTTAGTGTGTATGTTGCCGAAGCGAGCACCTAATCGCTAATTGAGAAACGAGCTCAGCAGGGGGAGTACTGGAGGCAGGAAGGTCTTTCAGGAGGCTGTTGTCCTCATCCAGGAGACAGAAGGTAAGGGTGGGAACTGGGACAGGAACAGCTGTGTGAAAAAGGAGGACAGAGATTTTCACAATAATAGGGATAAGCTCAGACTCACAGAAGACAAAGAAGAGGTCAAAGAAACAGTAGGCGTCACAGAAATTGTAAATGGAGAAGAGACAAAGTAATCAGATGCAGTGCCCGTCTCTTTTATGGTTGTGTGTATTACCCATCTCTTACATTGAAAGTAGTTTCAATCTATCTTTACTGCATCTCTGGGAAATGCTAAAAGGGGTTATGTACATATTGTACAGCAAAATCATCAATTTCTTTCCGCCTCCTCTCCCTGTCCTTCCTTTCCTGCCACCAGCAGGCGCAGCAGTGACCCCAATTCCTCATCATTCCTTCCAACCCTCCCCAGTCTTTCTCTTTTCAAACTTAGTCTTTCTCAGCTTTTCTCCTCCTTGTCCCCTGACTCACAACATTTTGGATCTGTGCCCTTTCTGATATAAGTTATTCTAGCCTTCCTGGCTCCTTTCTCTTCTTTAGTTTTGCTAAGTGATTAGAACAGGCCGAGAGTCAGAATCCCTGGGTGTGCCTCCTGGCTCTGCAACAACTAGTTATGTGACTCAGGCAAGAACTGTAACTCTCTAAACATCTGCATCCTCATGTGTGGAAAGGGGACAAAGGATCATAGTACCTCTTTGACTGGGTTGTTATAAGCATTAAATAAGATAATAATTATAAAGTTCATCACAGTGCTTGACATATTACAAACTCGGATTAAATAGCAACAATTATAACAGTTGATACTGCCTTGATTCACCCAAGAAATGCCCAGATTTAATCAGTAGCTGCTTGGGCAAAAATAAATAGTGAAACCTCCAAAACAATATCAAACAAGCAAAAAAACAAAAAGAAAAAAAACCAACAACTCCAAACAGAACAACTGCAAAACCCTTCTTATAACATGGGTCAGAGAAAGACTTTGAATACTCAAAGAGTTTGTGTTTATTTTCACTTAAAAATATCATATGTGTGGGGTCCAGAAAAATGGTATAAATGAACCTATTTTTAAACTAGAAATGGACACATAGATGTAAAAAACAAACATATGGACACCAAGGAGTGGGGGGTGGGTAGGGGTTGGATGAATTGGAAGATTGGGGTTGACATATACATACTACTAGGAGAAGGCAATGGCACCCCACTCCGGTACTCTTGCCTGGAAAATCCCATCGACGGAGGAGCCTGGTAGGCTGCTGTCCATGGGGTCATGAAGAGTCGGACACAACTGAGAGGCTTCACTTTCACTCTTCACTTTCACACATTGGAGAAGGAAATGGCAACCCACTCCAGTGTTCTTGCCTGGAGAATCTCAGGGATGGCAGAACCTGGTGGGCTGCTGTCTATGGGGTTGCGCAGAATTGGACACGACTGAAGCGACTTAGCAGCAGCAGCAGCAGGTATAAAACATCCTTCAGGTCATAGATAAAGCAAGGGAATTCCAGAAAAACATCTACTGCTTCATTGACTATGCTAAAGCCTTTTACTGTGTGGATCACAACAAACTGGAAAATTCTTCAAGAGATGGGAATACCACCTTACCTGCCTCCTGAGAAACTTGTATGCAGGTCAAGAAGCAACAGTTAGAACCAGACATGGAACAATAGATTGGTTCCAAATAGGAAAAGGAGTACATCAAGGTTATATATTGTCACCCTGCTTATTTAACTTATATGCAGAATACATCATTCAAAATGCCAGGCTGGATGAAGCTCAAACTGGAATCAAGATTGCTGGGAGAAATATCAATAACCTCAATATGCAGATGACACCACCTTTATGGCAGAAAGTGAAGAGGAACTAAAAGAGCCTCTTGATGAAGGTGAAAAGGAGAGCAAGAAAGCTGGCTTAAAACTCAACACTCAAAAAGCTAAGATCATGGCATCCAGTCCCATCGCTTCATGGCAAATAGTTGGGAAAACAATGAAAACAGTGACAGACTTTGTTTTCTTGGGCTTTAAAGTCACTGTGGACAGTGACTGCAGCCATAAAATTAAAATATGCTTGCTACTTGGAAGAAAAGCTCTGACAAACCTAGATAGTGTATTAAAAAGCAGAGACATTAGCTTCCTGACAAAGGTCCATCTAGTCAAAGCTGTGGTTTTTCCAGTGGTAATGTATGGATATGAGAGTTGGACCATAAAGAAGGCTGAGCACTGAAGAACCGATGCTTTTGAACTGTGGTACTGGAGAAGACTCTTGAGAGTTCCTTGGACAGCAAGAAGATCAAACCTGTCAATCCTAAAGGAAATCCACCCTGAATACTCATTGGAAAGATTGATGCTGAAATGGAAGCTCCAGCACTTTGGCCACCTGATGTGAAGAAGTGACTCATTGGAAAAGACCCTGATGCTGGGAAAGACTGAAGGCAGGAGGGAAAGGGGACGACAGAGGGTGAGATGGTTGGAGGGCATCACTGATTCAGTGGACATGAGTTTTAGCCAAACAACTCCAGGAGATTTTGAAGGACAGGGAAGCCTGGAGTACCTCAGTTTATGGGATCACAAACAGTCGGATAGGACAGAGTGACTGAATAACAACAATGTATAAAACAGATGGCTAATGGAACCCTGTATAGCACAGGGCACTCTACTCAATGCTCTCTGGTGACCTAAATGGGAAGGAAATCCCCAAAAGAGGAGATATATGTGTACATACAGTTGATTCACTTTGCTGTATACCAGAAATCAACACCACATTATAAGGCAGCTCTACGCCAATAAAAACTAATAAAAGTATATCATAATGTTGCCACATAACAGATGGCTCCTAAATTAGCAGTTATAAGCAGCACAGTTTCTGTGGGTGTGGAATCCAGGAATGGCTTAGCCGGACCCCACGCTTTGGGGTCTCTCACAGTCTGCCATCCAGTTGTCGGCTGGAACTTTAACATCTCGAGTTCAGCGGGAACAGAGTCTGCTCCCAAGCCCACTCAGTATTTCTTGGTGGGATTTGCCTCCTCATCAGCTGTCAGACAGAGTGTCTCAGCTCATTGCTGTCTATTGGCAGAGGCCATCCTTTCTTCTCTGCAGTGAGCAGACTCTGCTCCCAAGCCCACTCAGTGTTTTTTGGTGGGATTTGCTTCCTCATCAGCTGTCAGGCAGAAAGTCTCAGCTCATTGGTGTCTACTGGCAGAGGCCATCCTTTCTTCTCCGCAGTGTGGCCCTCTCCACCAGAGCAAGCTTGTGAGAAGAGCCAGAGAGAATATGAACAAGATGGGAACCACAGTCTTTTGTGACCTAATAACCGAGGTGCAGCCCATCACTTGCCACGTTCTGTTTGTTAGAAGAGAATCTCCTGACTTGGCTCACACATAAGGAGAGGAGATTATTAGGGGGCTATGTTGAAGCTTTCTGCCGTAGTCCCCTAATCTCTTCTCCTGTGTCCTATCCCCTAATCCCAGTTGTCTTCTAAGAATACATCCCAGTGCACTTGGATCCCACGGTGCCTGATCACTCACTGGATATTATTGTCAAATTTCAGGAGTTCTCCATCCTGATCTTCCCTGGTGCCTCCCTGGAGCCTCCTTCTCTCAGTGTAAATCTGGAGGTTGGGACAGTGTCGGTCCCACTGCAGAGGGGCAAGGGAGTCTGGTGCCATTGGTGACTGCTCGATGTTCTGACTCCCATTCTGAAAAGGGTGAGGGAATTGACGTCAGGGCGGCCAGTTGAAGGGCCATTTGCATGTTTCTGGAAGATGCTGCAGTGAAATTTCCCTCTTCCACAAAGATCAGAGATGGGAGAAATGAAGAATACTCATAGTGAGGGGCATTGATTATGGAGAATTGTGTATATTAACTGTCTATTATTATTACTGGTAATTATCATTGTATTATGAGACTGCTGTTGAGGAGAGAAGATGGGATTGTCTTTTCTGAAATTAGACTCATTTTTTTCCCATTGGGGCTGCTGCTTTGGGATTATTTTCAGTGAATCCAGCATTCAGTTCAGTTCAGTTCAGTCACTCAGTCGTGTCCAACTCTTTGCGACCCCATGAATCGCAGCACACCAGGCCTCCCTGTCCATCACCAACTCCCAGAATTCACTCAGACTCACGTCCATCGAGTCAATGATGCCATCCAGCCATCTCATCCTCTGTCTTCCCCTTCTCCTCCTGCCCCCAATCCCTCCCAGCATCAGAGTCTTTTCCAATGAGTCAACTCTTCACATGAGGTGGCCAAAGTACAAGAGTTTCAGCTTTAGCATCATTCCTTCCAAAGAAATCCCAGGACCGATCTCCTTCAGAATGGATTAGTTGGATCTCCTTGCAGTCCAAGGGACTCTCAAGAGTCTTCTCCAACACCACAGTTCAAAAGCATCAATTCTTCGGTGCTCAGCCTTCTTCACAGTCCAACTCACATCCATACATGACCACAGGAAAAACCATAGCCTTGACTAGACAGACCTTATTTGGCAAAGTAATGTCTCTGGTTTTGAATATGCTATCTAGGTTGGTCATAAGTTTTCTTCCAAGGAGTAAGCGTCTTTTAATTTCCAGCATTAGGAAAGAGGAATTCCAAATGCAAATTTAAAACTGGAGCTAGGGCTTCCCTGGTGGCTCAGTGGAAAAGAATCCACCTGCCAATGCAAGAGACATGGGTTTGATCCTTGGTCAGGGAAGATCCTATGTGCCTCAGAGCAACTAAGCCCTTGCACCACAACTATTGAGCCTGGGCTCGAAAGCCCTGGAACTGCAGCTACTGAAGCCCGCACGCCCTAGAGCCCATGCCCCGCAACAATAGAAGCCACTGCAAAGAGAAAGCTGTGCAACACAACTAGAGGGTAGGCCCTGTGCACTGCGCTTAAGAAAGGCTCACACAGCAATGAAGACCCAGTGCAGCTAAAAATAAATTAGCAAATAAAATTATTAAAAAAAAACCCTGGAGCTAAAGTAGGGACAACTCAATGTGCCTCTGAGTCTTCTAGTCAGATGCCAAAGGACTTAGACATGGTTTAGAAGAGGGAGCAGGAAAGCAAGAGAAATGTAAGGCATTCTAATAAGGAAAAACTACTACTGTAGTTCTGCTCCAAATAATACTAATTAATCTATGCTCTCAGGTATAAGTAATAGAAAAATTCAAACAAGACTTAAATGAGACTTTTTTCACATATCAGAAAGTCTAGTGATATGTAGCCACTGGTGTTGTTTCAATAGTTCAACAATAATAGGCCAGAATTTCGTGATTCCTATTCCCCCATGTCCACAAAATAGCTGCTGTGCTCCTAACATCAGATCTGTGTCTAAGTCAGGAAGAAGGAGATAGGGATGGCACCAGCTGCAACAACTGTTTTTATCAGGAAAGCAAAAACATGTCTTAGAACATGCCCTTCCCTCAATACTAGGGTTGTACCAAGGCACAAGGGGATCCAATTGAGTATTTAACTTCCCCCTGTTGCAATGGTGGGGGAAAGTTAAATATTCTGGATCCCCTTGTACCTTGGTGTGACCCTAGTAATGTGATAGTAGAAAGTGGCAAGAGAACATATACTAATATGTCAGGCTTTGTCTCACTCTCTGTGTATTGTCCAGAGCCTGATCTTTTGATTATTATGCAATAATGCACGATTCTGCAAGTATTTACTGAGCGGCTCCTGCCTGTCAGCCTCTGTGTTGGGAGCAAGGAATGTGAGAATTCCTGTACTTGAAGTGACATTGTAGAACCAGGGTTGAGGGAGGCAGGGAGGCCTTGTTGCAAGGACTACATGAGGGCACCTTGGTCAGTGCTTAATGCATGCTCATCATGTCATCATTTGCCAGATCAATGGTCATATCTTTTGTCTAATTTTTTTTTTTTTAGATTTTAGTTTTTTAAAAAGCTTTTTACATTTTTAAAAAAGCTTTTAAGGTATAATTTACATATTATAAAATTCTCCTATTTTAATAGCACAATTATAAGTTGTAAATATATAGAGTTGTGCAAGCATCATCACAACCCAACTTTAGAACACTTACATCACTCTGAAAATATCCCTTCTGCTGTTTTATGGTCACTACCATTCTATCCCCAGCCCCAAGTACCCATAATTTTTGTTCTGTCTCATGGATTTAGCTTTGCTATATTTCATATGGCATTATACAATATGTGGTCGTAGGCATTGTCTAGCATCTTTCACTTAGCATAAGGTTTTTGAGGTTCATCCATGTTGTAGCATATTTCAATGTCTCATCCCTTTTTATT
Source organism: Capricornis sumatraensis (assembly GCF_032405125.1). Lineage (NCBI taxonomy): Eukaryota > Metazoa > Chordata > Mammalia > Artiodactyla > Bovidae > Capricornis > Capricornis sumatraensis. The sequence goes on along the minus strand of NC_091071.1, from coordinate 27,143,088 downwards.
GCTGAATTGTATTCCATTGTTTGGGTATACCACATTTTGTTTATTTCTTCTCCAGTTTGTTGGGATTTGGGTGGTTTTCAATTTTTGGCTATTTTTGGTAACACTGTTGTGAGCATTCATCTGAAACTTTTCTGTGGGCATATGTCTTCACTTCTCTTGCGTCGACACTTAGAAACGATATTGCTGGGTCCTTTCTACGTATGGTAAATTTCATTTAACATCATAAGAAACTGCTACTGTTTTCTAAAGCAACTAAATCATTATACATTTCACATATATAATAGCATTATATAGGGGTTTCTATATCTAATTGCATCTTACTACCAAAGGTAGAACAGAGTAGAACTCTGGTTTCGGGATCCAGTCTTTCTGATCTATTTATGACTTGTGTGGCTTTGAATAAGTTATTGCCTCTGTTTTCTGCTTCTAAAATGGAAATAATTATACCTGCTTTGTATGGTGGTTGAGGAGAGCAGTTCTCCTGGGTTTCCTTACCCTACTGCTCTCCACCCGGCTGCCCTTTCCCAATAAAATCTCTTGCTTTGTCAGCGCATGTGTCTCCTCGGACAATTCATTTCCGAGTGTTAGACAAGAGCCCAGTTTCGGGCCCTGGAAGGGGCCTGTCTTCCTGCAACAAATGGCAACGCTGGTGGGATTCGTTGAGACTGACATCCTGACCACTCAGGGTACTCAGGGGCCAGCTTGCCTGCCAATGGACCAGACCCAGTGACCGCAAATGGGACCCTTTGGTCCCTGGTCTCTTCCTGACGCGGACAACTGGCCAGAGTGCCCCGACCAGTAAGGAACAAGAGACTTTATCGAACTCTCTCCCCTTCCCTCTCTCTTTCCTCTCCTTAACCCTTCCTATCCTTCCCCGTTTTTCTAGTCCCCTGGTCCTGGACTCAGGAATATGGTTGAAGGGCCCTCAGCCTGAGCTGAAGATTGGAGACTGATCACCTCCTCTTGGCAGAGAACTTGAATTCTGGTTCTGATCTGGTCTGATTTCTGGTAGGGCCGAATTCCAGTCCTCCCTTCTCTGGAGGCCCAGGGAAAAGTCCCGTAACGCCTGGGTATCTGTAGGTGGCAGGAGACATCTGTAAGGCCACCCCTTTCACCCCCCTCTCCCACCTCCTCCCCCTTCTTCTTTCAACCTGGCATCCTTTCCTCCCTTGAAATCTTTGATGTTAGTACTTGGATCTGAAGTTCTGTGTCTCTGTAGGAGGTTTTCTGAGAGACTGTATTCTTGTTTTTAAGGGCTTCCCTGGTGGTGCAGAGGTTAAAGCGTCTGCCTGCAATGTGGGAGACCTGGGTTCGATCCCTGGGTCAGGAAGATCCCCTGGAGAAGGAAATGGCAACCCACTCCAGTATTCTTGCCTGGAGAGTCCCATGGACGGAGGAGCTTGGTGGGCTATAGTCCACGGGTCACAAAGAATCAGACACGACTGAGTGACTTCACTTTCACTTTGAGGGGACTAAATCAGACTACTGGCCCAGTGTCTGTCATACAGCCCTTCCCAGGGGCTCAGTGGTAAAGAATCCACCTGCTGACACAGGAGACACGAGCTCGATCCCTGGGTTGGGAAAATCCCCTGGAGTAGAAAATGGCACTCCAGTATTCTTGCCTGGAAAATGCCATGGCCTGAGGAGCCTGGTGGGCTACAGTCCATGGGGCCTCAGAGCTGGACATGAATGAGGGACTGAGCACACTCAGAGGCATATCATACAGCAATGTTTGTATTAGCTCTATCACTGTGAGTAAATCTATGTGTTCATGGTTGGTTTGTTTTGAAAAAGTATTTTTACCTGTTGTAAAGTTCAGTTCAGTTTAGTTGCTCAGTCATGTCTGACTCTTTGTGACCCCATGGACTGCAGCATGCCAGGCCTCCCTGTCCATCACCAACTCCCAGAGTTTACCCAAACTCATGTCCATTGAGTCAGTGATGACATCCAACCATCTCATCCTCCATTGTCCCCTTCTCCTCCTGCCCTTAGTCTTTCCCAGCATCAGGGTCTTTTCCAATAAGTCAGTTGTTCGCATCAGGTGGCCAAAGTATTGGAGTTTCAGCTTCAACATCAGTCCTTCCAATGAACACTCAGGACTGATCTCCTTTAGGATGGACTGGTTGGATCTCCTTGCAGTCCAAGGGACTCTCAAAGTAGACAAAAACAAAAACAAAAAGAAAAAAAAGCCCTCTATATTTGGATTCAATAAATTGGTACAACTTGCTCCATTTGGGGAAGTGATTTGGTACAGGCTTCTAGTCTTGAGGACATACAAGGTATTGGGCTGGTTAAAGTCTCTCTGGAAACAAAGAGGGTGACTTCATGTCTGACCCCTGCCCCAGTTCCTCCAGTTCTCCAGCCACATTCTTGGGCTTTTTTTCTGGGATCCCTGGGTGCTGTGTTCCATTTTTCTGTATCTGTTTTTCCCAGTGCAGTTTTCTGCCCTTTCCCAGGTGGTTCACAGGGAACCATCTGCCTTTCATGATCTCTGCTCATCTTTGACCCAGGGACGACCTCCCCCCACCCCCCATCACTCAGGAAGTGCCATTGTACCTGAGTGCCAAAGTCATTTCTGTGCAATATGATAGTTAGAAAGATTGTACTGTAGTTCCTGAAACATAAAATGTGTTCTGCAACTGACGAGAAATAGAGCATCACGTGGCTCCAGTCATTTGGAACAACTGATCATGGCCTATCACGTGAGCTCATTGCCGCACACGGCTTTCAATTAAAGCAAACAAACCAAAAAAGCCAAGAGAAAAGTCCCAGGAAAAAGCAATTTGCAAGTTGTTCAATATTTGTTTTGAATTTCTACCTTATTCTGAATGCCATCTTGTAACAAGAGCCTGATTTCCTCTGTCTCCTGCCCTCTCCTTCCCTCCCTCCTTCTTTTTCTTTGTGCTGAAGATGAGAGGGGCTGTCTTGATATCCTGCTGCTGCTGCTGCTGCTGCTAAGGCGCTTCAGTCGTGTCCGACTCTGTGCGACCCCATAGACGGCAGCCCACCAGGCTCCCCCGTCCCTGGGACTCTCCAGGCAAGAACGCTGCCATTTCCTTCTCCAATGCAGGAAAGTGAAAAGTGAAAGTGAAGTCGCTCAGTCGTGTCTGACTCTTCGCAACCCCATGACTGCAGCCTACCAGGCTCCTCCATCCATGGGATTTTCCAGGCAAGAGTACTGGAGTGGGGTGCCATCGCCTTCTCCACTTGATATTCTGAGTGATGTCCAACTGATGAACATCCAGCTTGTTTCCAGCACACAGTCTGTGTCACCTCAAAGTTGAATAGGGTTGCTGGCTCTTTCTTCCTTTAAAGAGGATTACTGCAACTTGCTGTTTTAAAGAGACTCAGAGAATTCCACTTTTGGTGCAAACCAAGAGAGCTGAGTTCCAGGCTCTGAGATGGTCCTGCTGGGGGTGCAGAGTTGGGTTCGTGTGCACCCTTTGTCTGTATTGTCCGTGAGTCTGTAGGCAGATGTATCCCTTCACCTCCGAGGGCAGGTCCAGTCATTCTCAGTGGGACTTTTTTTTGGCATCACTGCATCCTCATCTGCATTTTAAATAAACTCACTGGTGACTAATATAAGGGGGTAGTTGCAAATAAATCCCTTTGAGAGCCAGGGGCTTGGAGCCTCCCTGCTCACTGTGGTCCACAGACTGGCAAGGCTGGCATGACCTGGATCTTGTTAGAAAGACAGCTGGGACATCCTGAGGCCAGATCTGCATTTTAACTATAGCTCTGGGTTGCTTGTAGGCACAGGACACTTAAAAAACACTCTGGAAGCAGTGGTCCTCAGCTGTATCTTTGGTCTCACCCAGGGGCTTGTTAGAAATGCAGATTCTCTCAAATCATCCCACCCTCAGCTTCTCCCACTGAGTCTGAAAGTTTGTTCTTTACATCTTTGTCTCCTTTGCTCCCCTGCATGTAGGAGCGTTGGTATTGTCTTTCTAAATTCTATATACGTGCCTTAATATACGGTATTAGTCTTTCTCTTGCTGACCTTCTTCACTCTGTTTAATAGGCTTCAGGTTCATCCACTTCATGAGAACTGACTCAAGTGCATTCCTTTTCATAGCTGAGTAATATTCCATTATGCCATATGTAAACCAGAAGACCAGTGCAAGGTCAATGCATGAAGCAGGGCACCCAAATCCAGTGCTGTGGGACAACCCAGAGTGATAGGAAGGGGATGGAGGCGGGGTGTGGGCATCAGGATTGGGGGGGACACATGTATGCCTGTGGCTGGTTCATGTTGATATATGGCAAAAATGATCACATACTATAAAGTAATGATCCTCCGACTAAAATAAATTAATTAAAAAAAAGAAATGCAAACTCTCAAGCCTGCTGAATCAGAAACCCTAGGATGGGTCCAACCATGGAGATTTTAACAAGCCCTCCAGGGGATTCTGATGCACCCTCAAGTGTGAGGATCACTGATTTAGATTTTTTTTTTTTAACAAACTGATTTCTCTTCAGGTGTGGTAGGCTGTATCTTACATTTATGTCTGTGAACACAGTAGCCTGACCTTTGAATTACTGTATCAAATAGTTCATTCACTTCCATATGCCCCAAGTGCTGGGACTCCATGAGTAGGAGACAAGAATTAAGTAGCATTGATGGGCTCTAGCCCAGCAAACTCAATTGGTTTGTCTTTCCCATCAAGGGAAAGTATCTGAATGGCAGTTTTCTCAGAGAAATCTCCTTGCTCCAGGGTGAAAACTGACATGTTGGAAACAAGGCATTTTCCCCTGCTCTTTCAGGTTCTTCTGGCTGGTCTAAGGATTAAATTGACACGAGACAGAGTAACAGGAGAAAACCAAACAAAAGTTGAACATGTGTGCATGGGAGAAACCCTGGGAAACTGGGTAACTTGCTAAAGTGGCCGAAATCATCACCTTAAATACCGTCTTTAGCTAAAGACAGAAGGGGATGTTGGGGTAGCGGTTTTTGATTTTGAAAGGGAGAAAGGCAGTTTATATGAAGATGGAAAAACATTTGTTTGATAAACAAATTTGTTTGGTAAACAAATGTTTGCTGGGTTGGGCAGAGACAGTGGGACACAGAAAGAAATTTTAAAACAGACTTGGCTAGGTTCCTTCCTGCCCACACACGTGCTTTGTACTATTGTGGAAAATAGAGCCCACTGGCCCAAACCCAAAGCATGGACTTGGAGACACGAGGTGCAGCGGGAAGCGAGGCTTTAATGATGGTCTTACAGGATCGCATCTGGTGGGCAGGCACAGCCATGGCAGTTACAACAAGCATTTTATATTTTAGCATGCAAGGTCCCTCCGCCAGTTCCTTATTGGTTGAGTACTATGGGGTGAACATTCTTTCCGAACATCACCTAAGTTCATTCCCCTCGTCTTTATGGGCTGACCCCCGCCCTAACGTCTTTTTCCCCCCTTTCCTGTGCACTTATTCCCGCTCTTGTGTTTTGAGCTCACCAATAGAATGAGCCTGTGTGAAAACTCTAAGCATTCCACTTTCCCTTCGTTTGCCCAGACTTTCCCGGTTTGTAACCCTTGTGGCTGTTACATCAGCAAGCTGTCACTCAAAAGGTAGCTGTCCTTGAAAATGGGTCACTTTAAGGTTTTATTTCTTACACTATCATGATATATGGTGACGCTTCCTTCCTGGCACAGGTCCTCTATCTACATTCCTTTAGGCAGTAAGGAGAAGGTCAAAGATTCTTCCTGAGTCTGGGGGAGCATCTTAAAAATAATCAGTCTTGGGACTTCCCTGGTGGTCCAGTGGCTAAGGCTCCATGCTCCCAGTGCAAGGGGGCAGAGTCTGATCCCTGCTCAGGGAACTAGACCCACAACTCTTGGCCACAACTAAGAGCTCACGTGCTAGAACTAAAAAAGATCATGCATTCTGGAACTAAACTATCCCACAAGCAGCAACAAAGGTCCGACGTGCTGCAACTAAGACCTGGTGCAGCCAAATAGTTTTAAAAATAATAACTAGCCTAAATTAATCCTCATGCCAAAGCGATGCTGGTGGCATGCTGCAGGGCAGTCTGACTGTAACCTGGTGTGATGTGGCATGCTTCTCTGGGCATATCTTCAAAGGGCGAATCTCATTTACCAAAAGAGAAGAATGCTGTTGCCTCTCTCTCCTAGCTGATAAATTTCTCGTAAATTCCAAAAAGATGTCTGAATGCATAAATGCTTTGAGAAGTGAAAGATGCTTTATAAATACACAAAATTATGCGTGTTATGAGTGGAATGTGGAGTAGGATGGAAGAAAGAATTGGAGCTACATGTCTTGAGGGAAGGGAACTTAAAGAAAACATTATCTGCATTATGTGTTTAACACTGACAAAGATATGGTCCCCCACAAAGTTCGTGCCTGAAATTAACTCTATTTATTTATACAATTGGGGCTTCTCCAGTGACTCATTGGTAAAGGATCTGCCTGCAATTCAGGAGATACAGCAGACTCTGGTTTGATCCCTGGGTCAGGAAGATCCCCTAGAGGAGGAAATGGCAACCTGCTCCAGTATTCTTGCCTGAAGAATCCCATGGACAGAGGAGCCTGGTGGGCTGCAGTCCATAGGCTCACGAAGAGTTGGATACGACTGAAGCGACTAAGCATGCACACATTTATGGAATTACTTGTATGTATTTCAAGGTGTACAACATGATGCTCTGTATATGTACACATATGCATAAGTGAGATGATTACTATAGTGAATCTAATTCACATTTCTATCTCTTCACCTCGTTCCCAGTTTTTGCCATGTTTTACATCAAAATCAGGTAGGGGCAGTTTTACAGCTAGGCACACAAGCTCCACGTCATAGACTCACCACATCAGAATTTCTGGTGTGGGGTCTGGAAACCTGTCCTTAAATCAGCATTCTAGACTATCCTGTTGGAAACTACTGCTTTAGCCTCTGGGTGTCAGGGATGCAAGCCTGCGCTGTGTCATTGCTCTCCTGCCCTGGCAGACATCACTAATCAATCACAGCTCTCTTCATTTCAGCCCAGACATGGCCTCTGGGTCCTTCTAAATGCCAGGCAACCACTTCTGTTAATCAAGGTTGAATGCCAGAGAACTTTTGGTAGGGAAACCAAGAGAAATCTATTTTCTTGGAATGGGTTAGTTTCATCTCAGTTTTGGAGAAAGGGGACAGAAATTGGTTTTGGTTGTGGGTCAAGTTAAAATAAAACAGATTGAAGTTAGGATAAGGTCCAAGGATATCTTCATGGCTCAGGGATAATCAAAGGGGTCAACATGGCCTTGTGGGGGGAGGGGAGGGGTGGCAGAGAAAGAACCTGATGAATTGGAGGGAGGAGGGGAGAGATACACAGATGACCTTCCACTTTGTCATGGATTCTGGTCCTCTTGCAAGAACTTTGGTACCAGTTATGAACTGAACATGGTCTCCTTCCCAAATTCATATCTTGAAGCCCTAATTACCAGTGGGTTGTTTTAGGAGGTAATGAGGTAATTTAGGAGGTAATAAGGTTTTAGGAGGAAGCTTAAATGAGGTCATGAGGTGGAACCCCCATGATAGGATTAGTGCTCTTATAAGAAAAGAAAGAAGCACCAGAGTTTCTTCCCTCTCTCTCTCTCTCTCCATCATATGAGCACACAGTGAGACAGGTGGGGATGTCTGCGACACCGGAAGTGGGCCAAGAACTGAATCTGTTGGCACTGTGGTCTTTGACTTCCCAGCCTCCAGAACTGTGAGAATTAAGTCTCTGTTGTGAAAGCTGCCCAGTCTACGGCATTTCATCATGAGATGACTGATGCAGTGCCGAGCAGAGGGGTGAAGACTGTGGCCTCGGGTTTGCTACTTTGCAGCCTCCGAGCCCTGTTCCCAGAGAGCGGGGGTGAAGGTGAAGAATCTTTTCTAGATGAAAACATTCTTCTTTTTAAATATTTATTTATCTCTGTACCTGGCTGTGCTGCATCTTAGCAGCAGCATGCAGGATCTTGAGTTGCAGCATGAGAGCTCTCATTTGCGGCATGAGGGATCTAGTTCCCTGACCAGGAATCAAACTCTGGGCCCGCTGCATTGAGAGTGCAGAGTCTTAGCCACTGAACCACTGTGGAAATCCCTAGTGAGAAGATTCTTGAGAACACAGTCCATCTCCTTCCGTTTTATAGAGGTAGAAATTCCTGTCTGGGGAGATGATATGACCAATATAAGGTCACAAAGCATATTTGTGGTAGAGCCCAGATGGATATATATGGTTCTCAGCCTCCAGCTTATTGCCCTTCCTCTTCTTTTCTCTGGTGCTCAGAGTGTTTCTGGAAACTTCAGCTGTATTTGGATCTCCAGCACCACTCATACAAAACTTCCCCAAATAGCACTGAAGTGGACATCTGCTAATCACAGTCTCCTGGAAACATTCACAGTGAGATTAGAGAGGGAGTTGAACGAGGCTCTATGGTCTCCATTGGGACTGAAAACGGAACCTCCAGAGTGGGAAATTAAAACAGGGTCTTTGGGTAGAGAAAAGAGGGAGAGAAGAAGGTGGCCTTTCTTATCTTCCAGCCACATGTGAACTCTGTCATCAGAACTTCAGTTTTTGATAAGCTCAGCATGTCTTATCACTGCCTCTGACAGAGGCATTGATCATTTCTTAAACTGTGCTCTGGGAGGCACCCCCCTCCGCCCCCCCCCCCCCGCCTTTGAATGGCCCTTGCATCGCCTTTTCATCCCTCCCCCTTTATTTGCTGATGTTGACGGTACATGCAGAGAAGGCGGCTTTCAAAAATGCATCCTTTTAATAACGTCTTCCAGGAGAGGAGGAAAGGGGTACGCATCTATGCTTGGGTGGGTTGCTGAGATGTCTAACATCTCCTTGCACAGGGAGCCTCTGACAAAGAAAAATGGGCCTTGCGTTTGATACTTACATCCAGCCCAGTCGATGAGGCTGGATTGTGGATACAGCAGTGGAAAGGCCTGGATCAAGCAGCCCAGTTGCAACGGATTCCACGGAAGACTTTAGATAACCCTGATGGGCCACGCAGATGCTGATATCATACTTTCATTTTGTGTTGTTTTCTCAAGAATTAAAAATCCAACCAAACATCTGATCATCAGTCAGAGTGGTGACTTGGAAAAATTTGATGACTGCTCAGCTCGTGTGACCAGCTCTGAAAGCAGTGCATTACTGGTCCATAATAGTAAGGCATACATACAATTTAGTTTTATGTACTTTAGGGATGGGAGTGTTCAGTGCTTAGTCTGATTGATCAGGTGGGATGGAAAAACTTCGAGAGCTAATTACCTTCCATACGGGAAACGCTTTATTACTTGGATGACCTTTTTGGAAACCAGGGACAACTAATGGCCCTTCTCAGATTTTGCTGGAAGAAGACTGTAGCCAGAAACAGCAGGAATGGAAGGAATGGCTTTAGATGGAAGCATGAATGATTTCATGTGTTGTTTCTGCCTTTATATGTGGTTACTGCTTAATATCTACAGAGTGCTTTAGGTTTCCTGAGTCATTCTACATTTTCCACTTAGAGATTTTAAATATCTTTGAGATCTTGGTAATGTGGTTATTAATGCTTCCAACTGACAGACGAAAACCTCAGGGAGGCCAAGAGACTTGTCTAAGATCACACAGCTGGCAACTGGCTGAGTTGTGAATTCAACTCAGGGCTTCTGAATTATTTTGTTGTAAATCCTACCATTTTTCCCCCTCTAGATGTGGCTATTAAATAAGCTTTTTCCAGATGTTCTCTATTTATAAAAAAAAAAAAATCATTGGAGTGGGCTCAGTAGTGAAACAGATATAAAGGAAAATGGCCGAGTATTCTTCAAGAAAGCCCAGGAAGAGTCATGGATGGCTGTGCAAGTTGCTTACTGCACAGTGGTAACACTGAAATCCAGCCTGTGATCTCTTTGTCCAGCCCTGAGCGCTAACGTGAGGTACGTCCACCTAGAGGAGGGCATGGCTCAGCTCTGACCATCAGACACAGTGCACCTGTCACATGGTGCATCTGCAGGGAGGAGGCAGCTGCTTTCTGATTTGCACAAAGATGCCATATGAGCTCTAAGTGACCTTTGTTGTTGTGGTTTAGTTGATAAGTTGTGGCTGACTCTTTGTGACCCCATGAACTGCAGCACGACGCGCTTCCATGTCCTTCACTATCTACCAGAATTTGCTCAAACTGAAGTCCATTGAGTCAGTGACACCATCCCACCATCTCATCCTCTGTTGCCCCCATCTCTTCTTGCCCTCAATCTTTGCTAGCATCAGGGTCTTTTCCAATGTGTCAGTTCTTCACATCAGGTGGCCAAAGTACTGGAACTTCAGCTTCAGCATCAGTCCTTCCAATGAATATTCAGGGTTGATTTCCTTTAGGATGGACTGGTTTGATCTCCTTGCAGTCCAAAGGACTCTCAAGAGCCTTCTCCAACATCACAGTTGAAAAACATAAATTCTTTGATGCTCAGCCTTCTTTATGATTCAACTCTCACATCTATACATGACTACTGGAAAAATTATGCTTTGATTCTATGGACCTTTGTCCACCTTGCTCACTATTAAATACTGAGGCCTGAAATGCTCAGAGTTCTATTTAGTGATAGAAGTTAAGATTGTGTTTATCCTTCTGTAGGATTAGAGGAAACTTGCTCCTCTCTTAGAAAAAAATGGATTTAGGTTGGATGATACTAAAAACTTACTATTTGCTCCTAAGAAGTATATGTTTCTTTTCCACATTTGTTTAGAGGTGATCAGGGCTCCAGAATCCCTCCCGAACGGCAGTCTGATCAAGCCTGATCTCTTTTCCTCAAGCTGGAGAAAGGATTTTGAACATGAGTAGACTGGCCTTGGTATAGCCTTTCCAGCTTAGTGACTAACCCCAGACATTTAGAAATATGCTGTGAAGTTGTTTCATGCCTTGTCTGGACCTTTGAGGGTGGAGCCTGTTGTGTGGTTGAAGTGGGGATTTCTTCTGGAGGAAGGGTCTGTCCCATGATCAGCATCCTGGGGTGGAAATTGAGAAGGCCTTGGGCTGAGGAGGGGGCTCTTTTGCGTCTGCGGCTGGGCAGAGTAGGAGCTCCATTTGTAGGATTTTCACTAGAGAGGCAGTGATTCTAGTGGCAGGCATGAGTTCCTCTCTGTGAAAAATTTTGAAGTCCTCCCAATTTGGTAAAGATTTGTTAAAATTGTATGGCATAATCTTGATTCTGCTTCAAGAGGGACGTTAGTAAAGGGAATTCTCTCCAAGGTTAAAAAATAAGAGTTGGCACAGATTTGACTGAATAAATCTAATCAAATACATCCCTCTAAAATTTGTTCCCAAAGCTCTTTGACCCTTTAAAAGGGAATGACTGAGGGAGCCTCTTGCCAAAACATTTGCTTTAATGTTAACATACTGGAGAGACATCATGCTACGATGTTGGAGACAAGTTGGTCTGGTTTCAAACACCAGCTCTGTAACTTACAGGCAAGTGATTTCCTTTCTGAGCCTCAATGTCCTCCTTTGAAACATGACCATGTTAATCTCCGCCTCAAAGATGTGCAGTGAAGCTAATCTTTAAGAAAGGAGCCTAGTATCAGGCACACAGAGGTGCTCAAAGAATATTAGCTCCTTTGTAAGAAAAAAAGAGGTCTTTTAAGATAAAAAGAGTTCCCAGTGTTCTTCAGTCATACCAAAAAAGTATAAAGCTGACTCCAACTCAACTAGGGATTTGATTGCATTTTCTATGGAGAATCAGAGAGTAAACATGTTCTACTTTGCAGTCACACCATCTCTGTTGTACCCACTCAGCTCTGCCACAGTAGCAGGAAGACAACCAAAGACAATGGATACACAAATGGGTGTGACTGTGTTCCAATAAAACTTTATTCACAAAAGACAAGTGGAAGATTGGATTTAGCCCTCGGGGTATAGTTTGCAGACCCTTGACCTGGGCAGTATTTTTCTCAAAGCCTGTGTTTTAGTTCATAAGCTTTGTCTACTCTCCTAATACCCTTTCTGAGAGTCATTTTTGTTCTCTGTCCCTTTTCTCTTATGGGCAGTGCACACAGTCACTTAATAAATGAGGATGTCAAGGAGACCCCTACTTTTCAAATAAGCAGAGAGGGTACATGGCTAAGCCCAAATGCACAGCAGAGTGGGTGCAGAGCTGGCCTAGCACACCCTCCCTCAGCTTTTCCTCCAAGAATCCTTCTCTTTATTTAACGCACTGACCCATCTTGCCCCCTTGCAAATCAACTGGGTTTGAAATGGCACCTTTAGCATATTTTTAAATCTTTGCCCTACTTTTCCACATTCATCTGTGGATGGTAGAAAGTTTTCAAATTAAGTGTCACTGCTCAAAGTCAAAAATTAATTAATTAGTCAGTGGCCAGACATGTGCAATGCCCAGAATGCTTATCAGTCAGCCTCAAAAGCTTTGCTAATTAGAAAGAAGTCAGGGTGAAACCAGGCAGATCAAAGAGCCCAGTCCCTCTCTCTTAGAACTTCTATCACACTGGTCCTGGAATTCTAATCAGTTCCACCATTTAAATAAATTCTATGGGCTGGGTCTTGTTTTGTTGAGTGTAGAGTGTTTAAGTGGGGCTTTATCACAAGTGTTTCCAGTTTGCAAGTACCTCTACATGGAACACAGCCTTCAATAAAAGAGACTTCATTGTGTCCTTCCAAACACAACCCACAACGTAGGTACCATATACAAATTGCTCAACTTTCCGAAAGAAAGAAAGAAAGTGAAGTCACTCAGTTGTGTTCGACTTCGCAGCCCCATGGACTGTAGCCTACCAACCTCCTCTGCCTATGGAATTTTCCAGGCAACTTTCTGAAGTGCAATGAAAAACTTCGCACCTGAAACTTTATCCTTCATTACTGTTAAAACTTTTGCTCAGTGTCTTTGAGCAAGCATAAGGCTGTGCATATAGCTTGACAGGCATTTTTTTTTTTCAGCTTAATAAAATTTTATTTTATTAATCAGTGACAGACTTTTAAAAACAACTTTATTGAGGCATAATTTACATACTATAAAATTCACCTATATTAAGTGCACAATTTAATGATGTTTTTTTAGCAAATTTACTGAGTCATGCAGCTATCACTACAATTCAGTTTCACAAACTTTGCATCATTTCAGTAGAAACCCTCATACCCATTAACAATTAGCCCCTAATCCTAACACAGATCTTGGCAGCCACTAAATCTACTCTCTGTCCCTATATGTTTGCCTTGTTTTTCATTTCTTTATAAGCAGAATTATACAATGTGTGGTCTTTTGTGCCTGACTTCTTTCACTGAGCAAAATGTATTTGCAGTTCATCCATGTTGTAGCATGTATTAATATTTCATTTTTTAAAATTGTTGGAAAATAATTCATTGTACAGCTCTACATTTTATTTATCCATTCATCTGTTGATGAATTTTGGGGATGTTTTCAGGTTTGGGTTATTATGAATAATGCTGCTATGAACATTCACTATGGCTGTGTGTTTTCTAAAGGTGAAATTGTTGGCATATATGATAAATTTGACCTTTGAAAAATGGCTAAACCTTTTTTCCAAAGCAGCTGCACAACTTTACATTCCCATCAGAAAGATTGAAGGGTTCCCGCTGGTCCAAGTTCCTACAAACACTAGTTATTGTCTTTCTTTTGGTTGTAGTCATCCAAGAGGGTATGAAACAGTAACTTACTGTGGTTTTAATGTAATAATGGTTTGATAGCAACTTAATTGAATAGAATGAATTTTGCCAGTATCTCCCACTGTATCTTTGGAAGAACATTAGGGCTATGAGATGCCTTTTAAGTAAAGGGGTTCTCTGGGCCATGAGTTTGGGAAATACCACCAATTATTTCTACCTTTATTCATTGTTTACTGAATTGAGAGCTCTGGCAAGTTCTGTACGGGGGAAACTTGTCTGAATTTATTTACTCAGCATTTCTTAAATTTGTCTGAAAATAGAAAATTTGAAACCATGATGGAAACAGATTTTGGAAAGTGCTAATGGTGCTGGGGAAGACTCTTGAGTGTTCCTTGGCCAGCAAGGAGACCAAATCAGTCAATTCTAAAGGAAATCAACCCTGAATCTTCATTGGGAAGACCGATGCTGAAGCTGAAGCTCCAATACTTTGGCTACCTGATGCGAAGAGCTGACTCGTTGGAAAAGACCGTGATACTTGGAGAGATTGAGAGCAGGAGGAGAAGGGGACAACAGAGGATGAGATGGTTGGATGATATCATCGACTCAATGGACATCAGTTTGAGCAAATTCCAGAAGATAGTGAAGGATGGGGAAGCCTGGCATGCTGCAGTCCATGGGTTTGCAAGGAGTCGATATGACCGAGTGACTGAACAACAAAAAATGTCTTCCTGTTCCTCAGACTCTGTCTCCCTGGAGAGAGTGAACAGTGGGCTGACCTGTGTCTCCACACTGTGATCTTTCAGGAAGCTGACTGACTCAGAGAGGAGACAAGGATCCCCTTTATCTTCCTGGAGTTCTATTTCATTTCCCAACATCACCCACAGAACCTGCTCCAGCAGTGTTAGATTTCTGCAAAGTGTGGGCTCAGAGGAAGTGAGTGGAAAGATCTGGCTTGCGTAATAAAAAGGAAGGTTTTTCTCCAGGTCTTGACATTGTTTTGGTAAAGGAGAGAGGTGGAAGGAGGGTATTATCATGTCACAAACTTCATTGGGCTCATTAGTATCAAGGAATGGCTTAAATTGGTGATCCCCGCCAAAGCATGTCCAGCTGGAACATGTGAACAGACCTTATTTGGAAAAAAGTCTTTGCAGAAGTGACCAAGTTAAGGATGTTGAGTTGGGACTCATCCTGGATTAAGATGGTCCCTAAATCCAATGGTGTGTATCCTTTTAAGAGATAGAAGGAGAAAGGACACCACAAAGCTTGGGGAAGTTATGCTGCCACAAGCCAAGGAATGCTGGACTCCCCCGAAGCTGGAAGAGGCAAGGAAGGATTCTTCCTTAGAAACTTTGGAGGAAATATGGCCCTGCAGACATCTTGACTTTGGACTTCTGGCCTCCAGAACTGTGTGAGGATGCATGTCTGTTAGTTTAAGCCTCCATGCTTGTGGTCATTTGTTACGGCAGGCCTAGAAAACTAACATAGACCTGATGCATATGGAGCATCATGACAAGAAGATGTTTAATGGGATGGGAGAGTTCAAGTCCTTTCTTCCAGCCTACGAGGGGTACTGAACCCGGATGGAGAAGCAGATAACATTAGACAGATCTGAGAAATCACAGGTCAAAATGCAGACTGATTACCCTGGAGAAAAAAAGTGAAAAGGGGGCATTCAAGGTAAAGTAGAAGCAGAAGCAGAAAGAGGAAGGGGGAAGGAAGAAGAGACAGAAAAAATTAGTAAACTTATCCTTAGAACCCACGAGTAAGTCTAGTGCAGTTTAGAGATTCTTAGTCATATAGACTGAGAAGCGGAGGGTCCCAGAACTGATGCCCAGGGGAGAAGGTGGCATGTCTGAGAACAAGTCTGGGAAACACACAGTCTGGGACTATTGAGGGCTGCCTTTTGGTTGCCTGCTTTTCAGAACCTGGCTGACAGCTTCTCTTTGGCCAGGAGGAGGTAGTGTCATTGCTGCTGGTGGATGGGGTTAGAGTATAAGAGATGGGATGAAGGTAGTTATTTGTTCCAGAAGTAAAACTCTCATGTTCTGTTCTGAAAAATTCTTATTTATGGCTCTAATAGCTGCTCAGGAATCACCTCCAGATGGCTAATTATGACAGTATCTACGTTTATTTATCACAGCTCCAGCAACAGGGTTATGTGCTTTATACACCTACCACATTTTTCTCCCATCATAACCCTATGTATGTTAGTCGCTCAGTTGTGTCTGCCTCCTTGCGACCCCATGGACTATAGACCACCAGTCTCCTCTGTCCATGGAATTCTCTACGCAAAAATACTGGAGTGGGTAGCCATTTCCTTTTCCAGAGGATCTTCCTGACCCAGGGATCGAACCCGGGCCTCCTGCATTGCAGGCAGATTCTTTACCATCTGAGCCCTGTGATGTAGGTATTATTTGTGTCCCCTTTCTTTTAAGATGAGGAAACTGATGCTCAGACAGATTAAATGACTTGCCCAACATCCAATAACTAATACAGGAGAGGCAGGATTCCAGTCTCAGTTAATCTGATTCCAGTGCCAAGGTGTTCAACCACTCTAGGCTGTGAGACCAAGATTCCCTGGATCCTGTGGGAGAAAGAAAGCTGGGTCCACTCTAGCTTCAGACCAAAAGAAAATTCACAACAATACAGAATATTCACAGTTTTCTTACTGAGTAATCTTGGTGCTTTGATTTATATATGGGCATAGATGCTGGTTACAGGGAGGTGCTTCTTGGTATAATTACAATGGTGAAGCACTGGGTGGGGTAGAAAATTCAGACAGTCTGGAAATCCAATCCTGGCTCCAATAAAGCCTGAGTGCCCATGGGAAAACCACTGAGGCGCTCTGAGACCTGGCTTCCTTATTTGTAAAAAGGACTTAGCTCTCTGACACCTAACTTGCATAGATGTTCTGAGTTAAATAACTATATCTATCCATTTCTCTATCTACTTAGCAAAGAGCTAAACTTGCATCAAGTTGGCACATAGCAGATACTGAAGAAATGATAGATCTTAACGTTACCCTCATTTTCATTTTTGTTATAACTTCAGCAGGCTTATGGATGGATATTGTACCCTCAAAATTTAACTGAAATTACTGACCCAAAGCAATGCCCCACATATTTAAGGGGCATTAAAGAAAATGTTTTTTGAGGCTTGTCAGTTTTAAACATTAGTACTGACTTTTTTATCTGGCTGAGCAAAATAAAAATGGAATAAACATTAGAAGCCACATGGAGACAGTTGACAGCCCCTTGTGTGCCTCAAAGTATGTGAATTTTGCTCATGACTTTTAAGCATGACTTGGAGAAAAATTACCCATTACAGTGGCTTCTCTAACTTAGGTTAAAGGCCTCCCTGGCTCAGGAAGGCACTGCCCTGTAGCCACCAGCTTCAATTTCAGGGCTGGAGAGATGATGAGGGGAGGGGGAGAGGGAGGGCAGGTCAGGCACTCTGGCAGGTATGGCAGGAATCGAGTTGTAAATAACTCAGGGAATGTTAGCAAATGGGACGAGTGGCATTTGAAATAATAAGCGAGCCCTCTCTGAGCAGTCACTCCGCCTAACCTTTTGGAAAATTACACTGACCTGCATCTTAGCAAAGGGTATTTATCAAAAGGAGAGCTGGCTGTACTTGCAGAATCTATGGTGAGGAGGTATTTACAGAAGGAGGTTTGACACGTGAAAGGGCTTGGTGACCTTGGGGTGAGTCCTTGTGGTCTTGGAATTGCTTCCTGTTCAGACTGGTATTTTGAGGGAAGACCTATCGTGGAGAGAGCAAACTCAGACATCTTTTTTCATATTAGTGGAGTTGCCATAAGCAAAAAGAACCTTGGTCAACAGGAAGGGAGATGTTCCATATAACTCGTTGGCTGCTACGCAACTCTAGCCAGTTGTAGCTACGTGGACCTGTAGACCCCGTGCTGTACCACCTTCTGTTTATTTCCTGTCCCCTCTACCTTTACCCCTTCCAGCCTAGAATCCTAGAATGCACATGTCTCCATCTAAAGCTTTTGGAAACTATATATTTTTTAAACATCATGCTGGCCAACTATGTGAGGCTCAGATTAAATGTGTCCCTCGCCAACTGGTAGGAACCAGTTTGCAAACTTTGATGTAATGAACTTAAGCCAACCCAAACTAGGAGGTGCTTTGTGGGCATGTCAGAACAACGTTTTTTTGAACATCAGTTTGGGACCCATGAAGAGATCATGACATTGGTTTAGTGGGGCATTATTGCCTTTTTCATTTTAAATAAAATAGAATGTCACAATGCATTACCTGGTATGTTGATGACCAGTTTTATGTGTCAACTTGACCAGGCTAAAGGATACCCAGAGAGCCAGTAAACACTATTTCTGGGTGTCTGTGTGAGGATGTCAGTGGGAGAGATTGGCATCTGAATCAGAAGGTCGAGTAAAGATCTTCCTCACCAACGTGGTGGGGATCATCCAACCTACTGTGGCCCCAAATAGAACAGACATGTGAAGGAAGGGCAAATTAATCCTGTTTTAGCTAAGGCAGCCATCTTTCCTGGTTCTCAGACGTCCAGGCTCAGACAGGGATTTACACCATCAGCTCTTCTGATTCTTAAGCCTTTAGACTTGCACTAAATACACCACTGGATTTCTTGGTTTCCCAGCTGCCAGATGGCAAATTGTAGGACTTCTCGGTCTCCACAACCACTTGAGCCAATTCCTATAGTAAATCTCCTCATCTTTCTATCTATCCATCCATCCACCCATCTATCTTCTTTTGGTTCTGTTTCTCTGGAGAACCTTAGTATGTGCAAAACCCACAGATTTATATCACATCTGAGTAGAGCTGCAATAGAACAAGGACCATCACATTTAACCTCCCTCCTTCTCCCCAGGTGACCTTTGAGGTTCCTCAGAGAAAAATGTGAAACTATGGGTATAGGGAATTTTAGAGGCTGTTTCTACCCTTGGTACTGTGGTCGGAACTCAGTGATACTACTGTGCTGTTTCATCAAGGAGCAGTGTAACTTAGTCATGAGCATGGGAAACCACCTTGTTTGGGCCAGATGTTTGGTGAGAGTCAAGTGGGCATGGGCTTGCAGCCCTACAAGAGCAGAATTTGAACGCTGAGCCCTTCCAGGTGAGCAGACCCTGAAACATGGTTCATGGTGTCCCAAAACATAGGAAACCAGTGGTGTAAACTTATATCGCCATTTTATTCATGAGTAACATGAGATTCATCTGAGACAAACTGCTGCCTGTCAGGGCAATCCTTTCTGCATATTTACCTGTGCATGTTTATCAGGAGGAGTTTGATAGAACTCAGGAACAAAAGGAACTGGATTCTCTCGACTGGCATTGCTTTCTGGTGGTTGGGGCTGTGAGGATGATTATGGGAGGGAGGGTCAACGTTGCTCAGACATTGCCTGGTTGGAACCAGCCCCTTCTTCCTTGAACAGTGGTGATACATAGCCTTTAAGGATTTAATTTCCCCCTCCTTATTTTACAGAAAGAAAATGAAAGCTCAGAGAGGTTAAGTGTGTGGAAATAGCGACTTGAACGATGTCAGAAGTAATTTCTGTCCATCTCTCATCTTTGCCTCTGGGCTGCACATTAGCATAAGGTTTATGCAGCCCTCTTATTGCAGGCAAGTCTTCTCCCTGTCACTGAAAAAGTAGATGCCAGCAGATCCCATTTTTTTCTTCCCCCTCACACAGTTTTAACGACCTAGGGAGAGCATTTCTGATTTCCTTTTTCTTGATTCCAGAATTTCTAAGGATTGGAACTGGTTGGCTCAGCTCATTCTAGGAGCCCACCACTGGGCTGTCAACTAAGGCAAGGAATCCTGCAATGCCAGGTCCTGGCAGCTCCAGTGGGAACTGTATGGATAGAGTTGGGGGAAAGGGTGATTCCACAAGTAAGGATGGGGGTTGGGAGATAGTGCTGGACAGGAAAGATAAACCCACAGATATTGGCTGTAAGAGTCATAGTCATTCATAGAGCGTTATTTTCTCAAAACCTCACTATGGGACCGCATTCACTTGTGAATTTACTTTATTCATTCATTCATTCAACCATTATTCAGTCACCATCTAGAAGGTAACTGATATGTTGCAACCTGTCTTGTGATTCTAAAACATTGAGTCCAATTAGAATAAAGACAGAAAATAAGGAGGGATGTCATGGTGCCAAAGAGAGAAAAGAGTGCATTTTTCTTCGAGTGCCTAGTATGGTGTGTTTTATCTGTTTAACTATCTCCCTTCACCAGACTGGATATTCCATCAGGGCAGAAATGTCATCTTATTGATTCTTATAAAATCCTATGAGAGTCCTTAATACATAGTCAAGTGTAAACAGGATGGTGGAGGGCTTATGAGCAGTGACTCTGAAGCCAGATGTCGTAGGTTCAAATCTTGGCTTTACTGCTTCCTCGATATCTGACCCTGGGAAAGTTACTTAACTTCTCAGTGCTGAAGTTTCCTCATCTATGAAATGGGGATATTGAGAACGACTACCTCACAGGGTGTGTAAGTATTAAATGAGCTTATATAGGTGAAATACTTCGGAGAGCACCATGACACTTAGTCAATGCTGGATAAATCTGAGTTCTTATGACCTCTTGTTCTTTGAAGAAGGAATTGGAGAATCCTGATTGGAGAAAATGCTTGGCTTTGGAGCTGATGCAGGGCCTTCTTTTCCCCTCTCAGTGCAACAAGTCACAGATTGAGCGGCATTCAGAACATTCTCCAAGCTCACAGTGTCACACAGAATGTATTTTTCTTGGCTGCCCCTTCACCTGAGGGCAAGGAGCAATGAAGCAATCAAGCGCCAAATAAAAGTTGCAATAGCGTTTTCTTTTCTCCTTCAAAGAATCCTCCAGCTTTGGCATTGTGTGCAGTTTCTGCATAGGGGGTATTGATAATGTGCCATATTTCATTATATTTAGCACTGTACTTGTGAGAAGTGAGAAGATTTGCTAATGTGCCTGGGGACGCACTCTCTGTTATCCAAATGGAGAGTATCCAGGTGGAAAGGCCACCTGTGGATGGAGCTGGGTTACATTCAAGAGGCATGCTCCAGCTGGGCTCATCTTAAAGACACCTTAGCTTTTGCACACAGCAGTTGGAATGTGTGTGTGTGCACACTCAGTCGTGTCTGACTCTTTGCAACCCCATGAACTATAGCCTACCAGGCTCCTCTCTCCGTGGGATTTCCCAGGCAAGAATATTGAAGTGGGTTGCCATTCCCTTCTCCAGGGGATCTTCCTGACCCAATGATTGAACTTGTGTCTCCTGCACTGGCAGGCAGATTCTAGGGCTGCTATTGGAAATTAACCTGCCATTAAGTATAGACTCTTGGAGAGTGTTTTTCAAGCTTTAACAAGCCTACAGATCACCAGGACCTTGTTATAGTGCAGAGTCTGATTCAGTAGCTTTAGGTAGCATCTGGGATTCTTTCTGACAGGTGCCTAAGTGAGGCTGAGGTTGGACCATGAACTGCACTTCAAGTTCCAAGGATGTTGCTTACCTTCGGTCATCCTGGCCTATTTATATCTTGTTTACTTATCCTAACATTGCTTGCTCAGATTAGCCACATTGTAAGGTTTGATCATCCTTTGTTTCTCTCTTCATATATTCAACAAATGTGTATGGAGCACCACCTCTGTTCCTGATTTGCTATGACACATGAATGCATTCCAAACCAGTGTTTCTCAGCCTTGGCACTATTGACATTTCGGGCTTTGTTTCGGGGGCTGTCTTGCACATTCTAGAATGTTCAGCATTAGCATCCCTGGCCTCTACCCACTAGATGTCAGCAGTGTCCCCTCCCCCAAGTTGCGACAACCATAAATGTCTCCAGACGTCGCCCAGTGTCCCGTGGGAGACAAAATCACCCTGAACGAAGAATCACTGAATCAGCTCAAAGTTGTTGACCTGTGACAACTGTAACTACCGTGCTGTAAAGTAAATACTTGTTCCAACATAATGTTGTATGTACAATGTGCTGTCATGTATGATCTTGTCTGAGCCTTGTAGGACATGCAGTTTCCCCTGATGAAGCAGCTGCTGTTTCATGGTAGAGTTTAGACTTGAACCCAGGTCTTCTGGGATTAAACTCTGAACTCTCTCCACTCCCCCACACTGCTTTCTTTGTGATTTCCTGCCTGTCTTTGGTTTAGAGGAGCTACTGGGCATTCTTGGTTTGGTGACTTTCTCTTTCAGCTTATATTAGTAAGAAAACAATTACAGTATTTCTTCATATATTTAAAGATGTAGAATAGTTCAGTGATTAAGAGCCCTCTGGAGCCAGCTGGTGCCATGAATAGTTATTAAAAAAATTTTTTTTATTGACGTGTAGTTGATTTATAGTGTGGTGCCAATCACTGCTGTACAGCAAAGTGACTCAGAGATATATATACATTCTTTTAAATATTCTTTTCCATTATGGTTTATCACAGGATATTGAATATAGTTCCCTGTTATTTTAACTCTATACGTTTCTGTCTGTTTGGGCTGCTATTAACAAGTATCATAGACTGAGTGGCTTAAGAACAGAAATTCATTTCTTACAGTTTTGGAGTCTGAGCAGTCCAAGCTCATGGTGCTGGCAGATTTGGTGTCTGGTGATAGCCCTCATCTTGATTCATAAACTTTCATCTTTTCACCATGTCTTCCAGTGGCTGGAGCGGGTAGAGCACTCTGGGTGTCTCTTTTATAAGGGCACTACCCACATTCATGAAAGCTCTGCCCTCATGACCTAATCACATCCAAGGGCCCCACCTCTTAATACCATCACATTGTGGATTAGGTGTTAATGTACGAATTCAGGGGAGACACAAGCATTCCATCCACAGCTGTCTGAGTCTGCCCTAATCATATATGAAATGGGGATAAAAGCAAGTACCTCACAGTGGTGGTGATGAGGTTGGCAGGAGATAGAGGGGTGCCTGAGGCTCTTGTATGTACACAGACCGCTTTGCTACTTGCTTTGTGTAACCTATGGGTTTTCTTCACTGTTTAAGACTCTCATGGTGGCCAGATCCTACCAATCTCTTCTCTCCTATTCCAGGATTCTGAATGATGGGTTTCCCCACAAAGCACACAGTTCCCTTTGTATTGGTAGCTGCCCAACTCCCCTAAACACTTCCTAAACTGAGTGTCCAGTTACACATTGAATGAGAACATGGCGTGGGGCCAGCAGAGCTTCCTAGTCTTCCTGCTTGAAACTTGAGCTGCCATCCAACTGTAGAAGTGTGAGGCCAGTAGGTTTATGGGACACAGAAGACATGAGAGGGGTGTCTGGGGTGTGTTCAAAGAGGAAATTTGCACAGTGGTCCTAACAACCTCTGAGGCCTTGCCCTTCAGTAAACTGGGATCCATCCAGCAGGTGTTGCTCTCTGATCAGTTGTGTTAGTCCTTCCTAACTATTTATCTAACTATCTGGGGCTTCCCTGATAGCTCAGTTGGTAAAGAATCTGCCTGCAATGCAGGAGACCCTGGTTCGATTCCTGGGTTGGGAAGATCCACTGGAGAAGGGATAGGCTACCCACTCCAGTATTCTCAGGCGTCCCTTGTGGCTCAGCTGGTGAAGAATCCACCTGCAATGCAGGAGACCTGGGTTCAATCCCTGGGTTGGGAAGATCCCCTGGAGAAAGGAAAGGCTACCCACTCCAGTATTCTGGCCTGGAGAATTCCATGGACTATACAGTCCATGGGGTCGCAAAGAGTCAGACACAACTGAGTGACTTTCACTTTCTTGGGGAGGATTGAGGAGTCGAGAGAGTTTGGCAGCCTCCTTCCCATAAGAGCAGAGAGTTGTCCTCTCTGCTATGAGCCAAGGAGGAAACGTGGGATAAGGAGAAGGGTCTGCCCTTAACTTTCACCTTGGTTTTTAGGAATGAGGGAGGTGACCTCATTTTCCCTTCACCCAAGTCAGTTTTCATCCCTTTGGCATCTTGTTACTATTCACGCACTCGATCATTTAATTGCTTCATCCAGGTGGCTGGTGGGATCACAACTGCTCCTCATTGGACCCCCTCTGCTTCCAGCAATTATCCCTGTCTCCCCCTGGAGCAGCACCATATGCCAGAGTGGGGCTTGTAGAGGACCGGGGACAGGCTTTGGGGGAGGTCTTAATTTAGTGTCGTCATCGACAGTGGTGCCCTTGAGTAAACTGCTCATGTAGAATACACATACATACAAGAAGCAGTTTTTATTGTCTTTGTTTTTAATGCTATTCCATTTTTGTGCATTTCCCTACATTTTGCTATTTTCACTTAGCAGTACCTGTGTAACTGCTGAAGAATTTTAATGCTATACTAAGTACAAAAGGAAGCTATTGGAAGTTTTTGAACATGGGGGTGTGTTTTGTTCTTCAGAAGATTATTCCAGATTAAGTCCAGCAGCATCTGTGATGGAACATCCCTAGACCCCAGCCTTCCAATCCCTGCTGAGACCTCCTGTTCTCAATTTTTTATACCAACATCTTAGGTTTTCTAGACAACCCCCCAATGCTAACCTCCCTCATCTCAAATATTCTCACACTCACACTATCTGTCACCCACCCACCCACCTCTCCCCAAAGTTCCATCACTCACTGTTCTCTTTGTACTCACTTGTAATTTCTATATCTGAAGAACTGATTTGCTTTCAACTTTACTTCTTTGAAGTCCTAGTCCTTTGAATTATTTTCACTTCTTTTATTCCTGTGGAAGATTCCTAATGGTTGTTTTTGTGAGCATCAGCAACAGGGAATTGGCTCCCAGCAAATACATCCTGCCAGTGTTGTCTCAGTGAATGGGTGAGTTTAGAGTTTAAAAGAATCCAAGGAATCATATAAGATAATTGCCCAAACAAGGCAAGAATTCGTTTTTAGAGCTGCTTAATGGTCATCAAATTGACACTTCTAGGGACTGGGAACTTACTACCTCTGCAACATTTTATTTTATCATTGGACAGTCTTTTATTTTTAACCAAATTAATTGAATTTATTCATGTCTAATTGTACCCAAGGTACACTTATTTTATTTTCAGTGGGCAGTTTTGAGTATTAGACTTTTCCCTTATATTTTCCCGTCTTCTAATGGGTCACTCTTCTCAACCTCCAACTTATGCTTCTAAAATCAGAGTATTCCCATTTTACTTCTTAATATCTAATTGTAATTTTCTCAAACCATAGGGACCATTTTCTCCTAAGGCCTTTGCTCAGCTTTAAATTTTTATACTTTTATTGAGGTATGATTGACATATAATAAGCAGCACATATTTAACGTGTAGAATTTGAGGACTGGAAAAGGGCAGTGTTCATTCCAATCCCAAAGAAAGGCAATGCCAAAGGATGCTCAAACTACCACACAATTGCACTCATCTCACATGCTCGGAAAGTAATGCTCAAAATTCTCCAAGCCAGGCTTCAGCAATATGTGAACCGTGAACTTCCAGATGTTCAAGCTGGTTTTAGAAAAGGGGAACCAGAGATCAAATTGCCAATATTCACTGGATCATGAAAAAGCAAGAGAATTCCAGAAAAACATCTATTTCTGTTTTATTGACTATGCCAAAGCCTTTGACTGTGTGGATCACAATAAACTGTGGAAAATTCTGAAAGAGATGGGAATACCAGACCACCTGACCTGCCTCTTGAGAAACCCATATACAGGTCAGGAAGCAACAGTTAGAACTGGACATGGAACAACAGACTGGTTCCAAATAGGAAAAGGAGTATGTCAAGGCTGTATATTGTCACCCTGCTTATTTAACTTCTATGCAGAGTACATCATGAGAAATGCTGGGCTGGAAGAAGCACAAGCTGGAATCAGGATTGCTGGGAGAAATATCAATAACCTCAGATATGCAGATGACACCACCCATATGGCAGAAAGTGAAGAGGAACTCAAAAGCCTCTTGATAAAAGTGAAAGAGGAGAGTGGAAAAGTTGGCTGAAAGCTCAACATTCAGAAAATGAAGATCATGGCATCTGGTCCCATCACTTCATGGCAAATAGATGGGGAAACAGTGGAAACAGTGTCAGACCTTATATTTTTGGGCTCCAAAATCACTGCAGATGGTGACTGCAGCCATGAAATTAAAAGGCGCTTACTCCTTGGAAGGAAAGTTATGACCAACCTAGACAGCAGATTAAAAAGCAGAGACATTACTTTGCCAACAAAGGTCCATCTAGTCAAGGCTGTGATTTTTCCAGTAGTCATGTATGGATGTGAGAGTTGGACTATGAAGAAAGCTGAGTGCCGAAGAATTGATGCTTTTGAACTGTGGTGTTGGAGAAGACTGTTGAGAGTCCCTTGGATTGTAAGGAGATCCAACTAGTCCATTCTAAAGGAGATCAGTCCTGGGTGTTCTTTGAAAGGAATGATGCTAAAGCTGAAACTTCAGTACTTTGGCCACCTCATGTGAAGAGTTGACTCATTGGAAAAGACTCTGATGCTGGGAGGGATTGGGGGCAGGAGGAGAAGGGGATGACAGAGGATGAGATGGCTGAATGGCATCACTGACTCGATGGACGTGAGTTTGAGTGAACTCCGGGAGTTGGTGATGGACAGGGAGGCCTGGTGTGCTGCAATTCATGGGGTCGAAAAGAGTCGGACATGACTGAGTGACTGAACTGAACTGAACCTATTCATACACCTGTGAAACCATCATCACAATAAAAATAATGAGTATATTTAATCACCTCTTCCAATTTCTTCTTGCCTGTATATAGTGTTTCCTCCCTAGCCCTGTCTATACATCCGCTAAGGAAGCCCTGATCTACTTTTTCAGCCCTGATCTACTGTAGATGACTTGGTATTTTCTATGATTTTATAAAGGTAGAAAGTACATACTCTTTTCTTACCTAGCTACTTCCACAAAGCACCATTTCTTTGAGACTCATGCATGTTTTTGTGTTAATCAATAGTTCATCACTTTTTATTGCTGAGTAGTATTCTAGTGAGGGCTTCCCTGGTCACTCAGCAATAAAGAATCTGCCTGCCAATGCAGGGGACCCGAGTTTGGTCCCTGGGTTGGAAAGATCCCTTGCAGAAGGAAATGGCAACCCACTCCAATATACTTGCCTGGGAAATCCCATGGACAGAGGAGCCTGGTGGGCCACAGATCATGGGGTCACAAAGAGTCGGACACAACTTAACAATTAAACAATGAGAACAACAACAGTATTCTAGTGAACAGACACACCACAGTTTGTTTAGCCATTCACTTGTTCAAAGTCATCTGCTAATTTCTAGTTGTTGGCTGTTACAAATAAGATGTCCATGAACATTTGTATAAAAAGCCTATATGAATATATGCTTTTATTTTTATATAAATGCTTAGGACTACATTAGATCTTCCCTGGTGGTTCAGAGGTTAAAGCGTCAGACTCCAATGCAGGAGACCCAGGTTCGATCCCTGGGTCAGGAAGATCCCCTGGAGAAGGAAATGGCAACCCACTCCAGTATTCTTGCCTGGAGAATCTCATGGACAGAGGAGCCTGGTGGGCTACAGTCCACGGAGTCACAAAGAGTCGGACACGACTGAGTGACTTCACTTTCACTTTCACTTAGGACTACAATGGCTGGATCATACAATAGGTTTATGTTTAACTTTGTAAGAAGCTGCCAAATTGTTTTCCAAGTCATTGTGCCATTTTGCATTCCTATCAGCAATGTATGTGAGTTTGAGTGAACTCTGGGAGTTGGTGATGGACAGGGAGGCCTGGCGTGCTGCAGTCTATGGGGTTGCAGAGTCAGACATGACTAAGCGACTGAACTGAACTGAACACCAGTGTATGGCAGTTCCAGTTCCTCCTCATTTCCACTACTCCACTTGAGTATGGCTAGTCTTTTGGCTTTTAAGCTCTGCTCATTTTCATCCTGTGATCTTAGAATACATTGGACAGAACTCTACTTCCCCAAAGAGCTGTGACAGGCTGTCCACCATTTTTTTAATATAGTTTTAAAGTGCCTGATTATACTGAATTATCCATCCAACAAAAATTACTGGGACCTGATATCTATCAAGCCTTAGGTTACTCAGGATAACTAGGTAATTTTCTAGACTTGAGACATGGATTGTAGTGGAATGGAAAGAGGGGTATGAAGCAACAAGATATGTTCTTATACCACAGTTGGTTCAGTATTAATTGGATACAGGGTGTGGGCTGAAGCTCCAATCCTTTGGCCACCTGATGCCAACAGCTGACTCACTGGAAAAGAACTTGATGCTGGAAAAGATTGAGGGCAGGAGGAGAAGAAGGAGACAGAAGATGAGATGGTTGGATGGTGTCACTGACTCAATGGACATGAGTTTGAACAAACTCTGGGAGATCGTGAAGGACAGGGAAGCTTAGCGTGCTGCAGTCCATGGGGTCACAAAGACTTGGACACGACTTAACGACTGAACAATGGCAACAACAACAGCAGGGTACAGGCAGCAAGAACCAAGGTGAAGCAGGTCCCTGTGTACTACGAGGTTGGTGACAGAGGAATGTGGAGGAATGTCATGTGTGGACCTGGCCTCTGACAGTAAATGAAAAGGTTCTCCTATCTCTCTGTTGATTTATCTTCTTTCAGTTCCCTTGGGTGTATTTGGAACCTTCCTGTCTGATTTAAGTTCCACACATCTTTGGCTTTAAAAATCCAAATGGTGCCAACTGCGGTTTGGCCCCGTTGGCTGTGCTCTCTGGGTTGGACTGTGGTTTTCAAGATGTCAGTACTGAAAAGGAAGGTGTGTCCTTATAGAAATGGCCTTTGGTTTGGGCTACGTATTACCTGCCTGAACCCTACAGGGATGGAGTTTCCTGGGGTATCCATTCTGCAAGATGCTGAGAGAAGCCACCTGGATAAATAGAAGCAAAGTGAGAGGCTGGACCTTGGTCTTTTATCTGTGTATCTGTGCAGTGCTGACATTTAGCAGGACACAGTGTCAGACTATTTTTTTGGGCTCCAAAATCACTGCAGATGGTGACTGCAGCCATGAAATTAAAAGACGCTTACTCCTTGGAAGAAAAGTTATGACCAACCTGGATAGTATATTCAAAAGCAGAGACATTACTTTGCCGACTAAGGTCCGTCTAGTCAAGGCTATGGTTTTTCCTGTGGTCATGTATGGATGTGAGAGTTGGACTGTGAAGAAGGCTGAGCGCCAAAGAATTGATGCTTTTGAACTGTGGTGTTGGAGAAGACTCTTGAGAGTCCCTTGGACTGCAAGGAGATCCAATCAGTCCATTCTGAAGGAGATCAGCCCTGGGAATCCTTTGGAAGGAATGATGCTGAAGCTGAAGCTCCTGTATTTTGGCCACCTCATGCGAAGAGTTGACTCATTGGAAAAGACTCTGATGCTGGGAGGAATTGGGGGCAGGAGGAGAAGGGGATGACAGAGGATGAGATGGCTGGATGGCATCACGGACTCGATGGACGTGAGTCTGAGTGAACTCCGGAAGATGGTGATGGACAGGGAGGCCTGGCGTGCTGCGATTCATGGGGTCGCAAAGAGTTGGACATGACTGAGCGACTGAACTGCACTGAACTGAACCAGTATCGTTACCCCATTGTTAAAATATTAAAAGACTTCCAGGGCTTCTCTGGTGGCTCAGTGGTAAACAACCTGCTTGCAAATGCAGGAGACACACGTTAGATCCCTGATCTGGAAGATTCCACATGACTCGGAGCAACTAAGCCTGTGCACTACAACTATTAAGCTGGTACTCTAGAGCCTGGGAGCTGCAACTACTGAAGCCCGTGTGCCCTGGAGCCTGTGATCCACAACGAGAGAAGCCGCCGCAATGAGAAACCCAGGCATTGCAACTGGAGGGTATCCCCCGCTCGCTGCAGCTAGAGAAAAGCAAGTGCAGCAACGAAGACCCAGCACAGCCAAAAATAAGTAAATGAATAAAAGTTTTTAAAAAGACTTCCATATTTGTTGGTATATAGCAGCTTCTCTGTGTCCCAGTAACTCAGACCTCCTGCCTTCACAGAAGGGTGCCAGGACCCTAATACAACACCTTCTCAATTGATCAGTCCCCATAATAGTTTCTATGAAAGTGAAAGTCATAAGTACTCAGTTGTGTTTGACTCTTTGTGACTGCACAGACTGTAGCATGCCACACTGTTCTGTCCATGGAATTCTCCAGGCAAAAATACTGGTGTGGATGGCCATTCTCTTGTCTGGGGGAACTTACTGACCCAGGGATTGAACCCAGGTAGTTTTTATGCTTATTAAATATTAAAAATTTTGATCATCTTCAAAAAACCACAATATGCAACCAAAAAAAGAGACTATGCCAGCATGATCTAATATGTATATGTCACACTATGCTGGAGGTGGTACTTCCTGTATTTAGGAACTAAAGCATTCTAGAGTCTCTCGCTAATCAGCATAAATACTACACCAATAAACCAGAGATGTCTGCAGAGAAACCATATCATGGGGCATCACTCAGGCAGATCTAAATGAGCACTCCAATGGTGGTTTATATTTTGCAGATGCTCCAGACAGTCAGTGTCAACTTCCAAGTCAGCAACTGATTTTTCATAGCAGGGGCTATTTCCTTTGATCCTGACTAGCAGTTGTTTTGCTACCAAAGTTAAAGGTTTTTTTTTGGTTAAATTCAATATGATTTTCATCACACTTGATTTTTAGACACCGAAATTGCCCCTAATTGTGTCTGTCCTATCGCTATGGTAATATGGACAATTATAATGGATTATCCTTTTGTTTTCCTGGTCATTTGTTGATGCCTTTTTTGTTGTAAGAATGTGAAGACATAAGGCAATTTCACCAATTACTGGTAATGTTATTCAGATATTTAATTTATTTTCTGCATGCATAATCAGCCATAAATACATTTTAGCTAATGGAGATGACAAGGGTATAATATAATTTGAGCCCAAACAAATTCAAAATAACATTAGGAAGGAAACAAAACCGTGGGAAGGAAAGAAATTGGAGACAATCTGTCTTTAGTCTCCCTTATGCCAGATCTTCTAATGTGGACCAGGTCTTCTGTGTTAATCTGTTCCTTGGGTTATTATAAAATGGTGAAAGGGCCTAGTAAAATATGTGGTGCATAGTAGGCACATAATAAATCATTTTCCTTTCCTTTCTATCTAGAAATGGAGTTGACTGTGTACTTGACATTTGCTGTGGATTGAATATTTGTGTCCCCTACCCCCAATATCATATGTTGAAGTCTAAGCCCCAATGTGATGGTATCAGGAGGTGGGGCTCTTGGCAGGTAATTAGGTCATAAGAATGTGACCCTCATGGATGGGATTAGTGCCCTTTTAAGATGAAACAGAAACGTTACTTTGCCAACAAAGGTCTAGTCAAGGCTATGGTTTTTCCAGTGGTCATGTGTGGATGTGAGTGTTGGACTGTGAAGAAAGCTGAGCACCGAAGAATTGATGCTTTTGAACTGTGGTGTTGGAGAAGACTCTTGAGAGTCCCTTGGACTGCAAGGAGATCAAACCAGTCCATCCTAAAGGAGATCAGTCCTGGGTGTTCATTGGAAGGACTGATGTTGAAGCTGAAACTCCAATACTTTGACCACCTGATGTGAAGAACTGACTCATTGGAAAAGACCCTGATGCTGGGAGGAGAAGGGGATGACAGAGGATGAGATGGTTGGATGGCAACACCGACTCAATGGACATGGGTTTGGGTGGACTCCAGGAGTTGGTGATGGACAGGGAGGGCTGGCGTGCTGCGGTTCGTGGGGTTGCAAAGAGTCAGACATGACTGAGTGACTGAACTGAATTAGACTGAAGATGAAACATTGGAGAGATGACCTCTTTCTCAGTCTCTCAGCCACCGGAGGATACAAGGAAAGATAGCAGCTGCAAACCAGGTGCATCCACCATGCACCAGATCTGCTGGTGCTTTGATCTTGGATTTCCCAATCTTCAGAACTCTTGGTAAATAAATGATTGATGTTAAAGCCACTTAGTCTATAGTATTTTTGTTACAGCAGCCTGCACTGATTAAGTCGGTGTTGTTTCATCTGAGACCATTCAAACTCTTTCTTCTACCCTCCCAGCTCTGTGGCCAAACCTTAGGGTGCAGGAAAAGATACCTCATCAACAACAGGAATATTGATTGGAACTAGAGTCAGAATCTCAGTCTAGAGATAAAGAAAGCACAAAAATAGAGCTTCTGCTGCCAATCCCCAGGAAGTGCCCCCCAAATAAAACAAAACCTGCTGTCACCCCATCTTATCTCAGTTGCACATTCTGTCTGAGTGCCTGCCTGCTACAGATTTCAATTATGGGCTACCTTTTTACTTCAGTTTCTTTAGTTTGCACAGGCTTGGTAAATGCAGGAAAATTTCTTCTCATGGGAGAAGGCTCCCATCAGCTGCCCAACTTCACTCTAAACCCTTCCTTTTGGAATACTTATTATGCCAGTGAGAAACTAATTTATTCACTAATCTGTCTTTAACACCTGCTAATCTCCATTTCTGTCAAAGAAACTGTGTAACCCAGTTTCTGGCTATCTTCCATCTGGGGTGGCACTGGGGAACAGGGGGCAACCAATCCTCAATTCTGGGCACAGTCCTATTTTTATAACTCCAGGAAGACCCACATTGGATGATTTTAAATTTTCGCCTTGCTCAGAGGAAGTTGTGTGAATGAATTATGAGCATGTGGATCCATCCAAAGGGCCTTCTTGCCACCCTGCTGCATCTTGGCATTCTCTTTGGTTCAGCAAGGTCCTAGTAGCACCAGTGACTTAATCTGGAGCTCTTTCCTTGCCTTATAATAAGAGATGATTTTGGTCACATTTATATCCCAAAATAAGGAGAGATGTGGGCATCTGGGGCTTTGGTGAGAGAGTCTGGGATAGCTTGGCAGTTGCCAAGCTTAGCAGGGGAGACATAGAAAGTTTTCAAATGTCCAAGGAGCATTTTCCTTGCTTCCACTCTGAAACCAATGGAGCAGCAACTGCCGGTGTGCTCATCCTCCGTGGCCGGTTTCTTCTGCTGCTTGCTCTTTCTTCCACACACTCAGGCAGAAGGCCCTTGCTGTCTGCCTCCATCTCTGGAAGCAGAATCATGTGTTTTAAGCCTGTCAAACAATTGCACGCTTGAAGGGCGTTAAATGAGAATGTGGAGCTGCCGAGCGGCATCATCAATCATGCATAACTCCCCAAATAAGTAAATGTCTATTTACCCCTTTACAGTTGTGTTCAAGAAAAGCATTCTACATTCTGGCTCTACTTTCCAATATTCATACCATTTTATGTGGCATCTTTTTATTATTTATTTTTTGTTTCCCAAAGAGGGAAAAGGAGTGGCTGAAGGTGTGAGGAGCTGAGCAAAGTATCTGTTTACAATTTTGGGGAGCCCTGTGAGACTGGAACTGATGCTATACACCTAAGATGAAGAGGTCCACTCAATAGATTGAAATCAGAAGAACTACCCATTTACCGCTAGACTTTTGGCTCACAGAATTACTGAAAGAAGAGCATGATGCTGTAGGAAGACAGAATTCTGACTCCAAGCTGGTGCTGTCTACCCCTGTGATATAGTTGAAACTGCTTGGTCACCAAATCATGAGCAGGGTAGTGCTGGTGGTCGGATATGAACCATGACATCATGGGATCTGGCTGATTACACATGAACTGTGATCACTTTCTCTCCATGTTTTGTTTTGTGGAGTAGTAACTATTTCCAAGTTGAGTCACAAGTGTGCATGCATACATATTATGTCCTCAGTTTTTCAAACATTGTGCTTTTCTGGAAGGAAGAAATCTAAACATTGAGCATTTGTACACTCACACCAGCCATGGATGAGAGTTCCAGTTGTTCCATATCTTTGCCAACTTCTGGGTTGTCAACCTTTTACTTTAATCATTCAAGTGGGTATCAAGTGCATCTAATTAAGATCTTTAATTTACATTCTCTAAGAATTTAATGACATTGAGTTCTTTTATAAACACTTGTTGGCTATTTGTGTATCTACTTCTGTGAAGCATCTGTTCAAATATTTTGTGAATTTTAAGATATTTCATTGCTCATTTGTATAATTGTTGACTTATGGTTCTTTTGTGTATTCTGGATATAAGTCCATTGTCCCACAGTGATGTTGTAAACATATTTCCCAACCTGTGCCTTGCTTATTCATTGTCTTAGTAATGCTTTGGATGAGCATAAATTTTATTTATTATGAAGTCTAATTTTTCAAAATTTACTTTTTAGCGTTGTGTTTTGGGTGCCCTGTTCAATAAAACCTTTATCCTTCCACAGTCATGAGAATTTTCTCGTGTTTTTTTCTAGATGTGTTAAGGTCCTGAGTTTTATGTCTAAATTCGTGATTAATAGTCAACTAATTTTTGTTTATGGGTAGAAAGGGATAGAAAGTTATATATATATATATATATGGAGAAGGCAATGGCACCCCACTCCAGGGCTCTTGCCTGAAGAATCCCATGGATGGAGGAGCCTGGTGGGCTGCAGTCCATGGGGTTGCTGGGAGTCAGACATGACTGACTGACTTCAAGGCAATGCCACCCCACTCCAGTGCCCTTGCCTGGAGAATCCCATGGACTTCCGTCTGGTGGGCTTCCGTCTGTGGGGTTGCACAGAGTTGGACACAACTGAAGTGACTCAACAGCAGCATATATATATATATATATATAATTCAGTTGTTTTAGCAACATTTGTTAAAAAGATGTACTTTATCCCATAGAACCGACTTGGCATTTTTATGAAAAAATCAACTGACCATGCAAGTATTGTATATTTCTACACACTCTATTCTTTTCCATTGATTTAGTTTTCTATCCTACTCTCCAACTATTAACATATCTTTGTAGCTTTAGAATAAGACTTGAAACTAGAAATTGTTAGTTCTTCAGCTTTTTTTAAATGTTATTTTAATTTTTGCTTTATTTTTCAAGTTTATTTAGTCATTCTTTAAAAAATTTAGGACAAATGTATATCTATGGCTGATTTGTGTTGATACTTGGCAGAAAACAACAAAATTCTGGAAAGCAATTATCTTCCAAAAATAAAAAAAAATTTTTTTTGTTTTTTTGGCTGCACCACACAGCTTGTAGATCCCAGTTCCCTGACCAGGGACTAAGCCTGTGCCCTCTGGGGGCGGGAACACAGAGTTTCCAACCACTGAACCACCAGGGAAGTCTCAGTTCTTCAGCTTTGCTGTTCATCTTTTTCAATATTGTTTTGGTTATTCTACATCTATAGTATTGCCATATAAATTTAAAAATTATCTTGTGTTTTTGTAATGAGTCTTGTATACCAATTTAGGGTCAGTGAATATCTTAACAATATTGAGTCTTCCAATCTATGAAAATTGTATAACTCAGTTCAGTTTCTGTTCAGTTGCTCAGTTGTCTCCAGCTATTTGCAACCCCATGGACTGCAGCACACCAGGCTTCCCTGTCCATCACCAACCTCCAGAACTTGCTCAAGCTCGTGTCCATTGAGTTGGTGATGACATCCAACCATCTCACCTTCTGTTGTCCCCTTCTCTGCCCAGCTTCAATCTTTCCCAGCATCAGGGTCTTTTCCAATGAGTCAGTTCTTTGCATCAGGTGACCAGAGTATTGGAGTTTCAACTTCGGCGTCAGTCCTTCCAGTGAATATTCAAGACTGATTTCCTTTAGGATTGACTGGTTGGATCTCCTTTCAGTCCAAGGGACTCCCAAGAGTCTTCTCCACTGCCACAGTTCAAAAGCATCAATTCTTCAGTGCTCAGCTTTCTTTATGGTCCCACTCTCACATCCATACATGACCACTGGAAAAACTATAGCTTGAACTAGATGGACCTTTGTCGGCAAAGTAATGTCTCTCCTTTTTAATGTGCTGTCTAGGTTGGTCATAGCTTTCTTCCAAGGAGCAAGCATCTTTTAA
Source organism: Capricornis sumatraensis (assembly GCF_032405125.1). Taxonomy (NCBI): domain Eukaryota; kingdom Metazoa; phylum Chordata; class Mammalia; order Artiodactyla; family Bovidae; genus Capricornis; species Capricornis sumatraensis. Next base: position 27,107,647 of record NC_091071.1, on the reverse strand, counting down.
TTTTATGGCTGCAGTCACCATCTGCAGAGATTGTGGAGCCCAAGAAAATAAAGTCTGTTACTATTTCCATTGTTTCCCCATCTATTTGCTATGAAGTGATGGGATCGGATATCATGATCTTAGTTTTTTTAATGTTGGGTTTTAAGCCAGCTTTTTCACTTTCCTCTTTCACTTTCATCAAGAGGCTGTTTAGTTCCTCTTCGGTTTCTGTCATAAGGGTGGTGTCATCTGCATATCTGAGGTTATTGATATTTCTCCTAGCAATCTTGCCTCCAGTTTGTGCTTCATCCAGCCTGGCATTTTGCATGATGTACTCTGGATATAAGTTAGATAAGCAGGGTGACAAAATACAGCCTTGACATCCTCCTTTCCCAGTTTGGAACCAATCTCAGTTCTAACTGTTGCTTCCTGACCTGCATACAGATTTCTCAGGAGGCAGGTCAGGTGGTCTGGTATTCCCATCTCTTGAAGAATTTTCCACGGTTTGTTGTGATCCACACAGTCAAAGTCTTTGGTGTAGTCAGCAAAGCAAAAATAAATGTTTTTCTGGAATTCTCTTGATTTTTTGATGCTGCAATGTATGTTGACAATTTGATCTCTGGTTCCTCTGCCTTTTCTAAATCCAGCTTGACCATCTGGAAGTTCACTGTTCACATACTGTTGAAGCCTTGCTTGGAGAATTTTGAGCATTACTTTGCATGTGAGATGAGTGCAACTGTGCAGTAGTTTGAACATTCTTTGGCATCGTCTTTCTTTGGGATTGGAATGAAAACTGACCTTTTCCAGTCCTGTGGCCACTGCTGAGTTTTCCATATTTGCTGGCCTATTGAATGCAGCATTTTCACAGCATCACCTTTTAGGATCTGAAATAGCTCAGGTGAATTCCATTGTATAACTAACTCCCAGCTATTCAGGATTTTGATTTTAAGTGACATTTTGGGTTTAGGTGTCTTGCACATATTTCATTAGGTGTTTTTTCTATACATTTATCATTTTAATGTTATTAAAAATTATATTGCTTCTTTGTCTGTTGAGAAAACTTCAAACTTTTCAAAAATTTAAAAGTAGAGAACAAAGAAACTTCTCCAGGAGTACTTGAGAATAAGTTTCCAACACTGTATCCTATCACCCCTTCATTACTTTAAGTTTATTTCCTAAAACAAGGACATTACCCTAAATAACCACAGTACAACCATCAAAATAGGAAATAAGCAAGAATACATTAATAACATATAATCCTCAGACTCTGTTCAAGTTTTGTCAGTTGTCCCCAAGATGCTCTTTATAGTAAAATGATCTGATTCTTTAATTATTAGGTGTACTGTTTTGAAAAAATTTCTCAGTCTTTCCTTTTTATGACCTTGACAGATGCTTAGGTTGATCTGATCTTCCTTTTGATTCTATTCAGGTTATTCATCTTTGGCAGAAATATCACAGAAATAAGTCTATATTCTTATTATATCCTACAAATGTTACATAGCTTTAATTTGTTCTATTACTGATGATTTTACTACAATGGTGCCTATTAGGCTTCTCCACTGTAAATTGACTGTTTACCCCTTTGTAATAAGTATTTTTGTATACTTTACATTTTGATATTGTTTTAATCTTCATCAAGCATTGAGTATTTTCATTTCTATTAGTATAGGTACATGATTCTTATTTAACAAACTTTAATCCATTAATATCATTCTTCATTTTGATGCTCAGATTGTCCCATTTTTGGCTGATAAGCTTCAAGCTGCTGCTCATGTCTTTTTGACATGCCCACTTTATTCTTTGACTACGTCTTTACTTTCTAACAAAAAAATTCCAGGTTCATCATTGACTTTTCTTGCTTTAAGACCCAGACTCCATCGTTTATCCAAGTTCTTAATCCTTTTATTTCAGAATGATGTTTAGAAACCAACATCTGGGCCTTAGATATGCTTATCACTATATATATTGCTTGTAATGGGTATCTGTTTATATATATACTTTTAAAAATCACTGGGTTACACTAGTACAGCCACCTGACCTGCCTCCTGTAAAGTCTATATGCAAGTCAAGAAGCAACTGTTAGAACTGGACATGGAACAACAGATTGGTGCCAAATTGGGAAAAGAGTACATCAAGGCTATATATTGTCACCCTGCTTATTTAACTTATATTCAGAGTACATCTTGTGAAATGCCCGGCTGGATGAAGCACAAGCTGGAATCAAGATTGCCAGGAGATATATTAATAACCTTAGATATGCAGTTGACACCACCCTTATGGCAGAAACTGAAGAGGAACTAAAGAGCCTCTCGATGAAGGTGAAAGAGGAAGCTTAAAACTTAACATTCAAAAAACTGAGATCATGGCATCCAGTCCCATTACTTCATGCAAATAGATGGGGAAACAGTGGAATCAGTGACAGACTTTATTTTCTTGGGCTTCAAAATCACTGCAGATGGTGACTGCAGCCATGACATTAAAAGATGCCTGCTCCTTGGAAGAAAAGCTACAACCAACCTAGACAGCATATTAAAAAGCAGAGACATTACTTTGCCGACAGAGGTCCATCTAGTCAAGGCTATGGTTTTTCCAGTAGTTGTGTATGGATGTGAGAGTTGGACCATAAAGAAAGCTGAGTACCGAAGAATTGATGCTTTTGAACTGTGGTGTTGGAGGAGACTTTTAAGAGTCCTTTGGACTGAAAGGAGATCAAACCAGTCAAATCCTAAAGGAAATCGGTCCTGAATATTCACTGGAAGGACTGATGCTGAAGCTGAAGCTCCAATACTTTGGCCACATGCTGCCAAGAGCTGACGTATTAGAAAAAACCCTGGTGTTGGGAAAGATTGAAGGCAGGAGGAGAAGCGGGCGACAGAGGATGGATGGTATCACTGACTCGATGGCCGTGAGTCTGAGCAAGCTCTGGGAGATGGTGAAGGACAGGGAAGCCTGGTGTGCTGCAGTCCATGGGGTCGCAAAGAGTCGGACACGACTGAGCCACTGACCAACAACAGCACTAGTACATGCCGTTCCATCCAGCACCACAGAGTGCATTCTAATGTTCTCCCTTTCCTGTTTGGAATCCCTTTACTGACAGTGAGAAACCTCGCTTCCGTTACCCTCCATGTTTTTACCTATTTCGTCAATCCACCTCTAGGTGCCAACGTCATCATTGCTACCACCCCTGCACACCCTACTCATACTCCCTCGCCTTGTACCAGGCTCCTCTCCCACATCCATGCCTTACTCAGCCTACATGGGCTCTGGTGCTGCACACCAGCCACCTTCCCATGTGCAGATAACTGTTTCACTCTGCTCAGGTTCGGACCCCTTTAACTGGGGCCAGACTCTCATGTAAATGTCCTCTTTATTATGCTTGGGCTTCAATACCATGTACTGTCTCATTACAACTTTGCCCCACTTCCCTGTGGGAATACTTAACCACGTTCAGCCCCACTTAATGACTTTTGGGCAGAATTATCCAGGAAGGAAAGGGGAAAGGAAGAGAAAAGAACTAGGAAGTCTTAAAATGTCAATTTGTTTATTGCTTATATGTGGTTACATATTAATAATTATTTTTTCGTATCTACCTTATATCCTATCACTTTGTTAAATTTACTAATTAATTTTAGAGTTTGGAAGATTTCTTTGGACATTCTACATACACAATCATGTAACCTGAAAATAATTAGGATTTTGTCTTTTTTCTAATCTTAATACTTTTTATTTCTTTTACTTTTTATTGCACTACATATGATTCCTAGGATAATGGTGAATACAAGGGATGAGAGCAGACTTTATCGCCTTGCTTTTATCTGGGGGAAAGGATTAACATTAAGTATGGTAAGAGATATGATGGTAGCTGTAAGTTTTTCACAGATTCGCTTTTCAGCTTGGGAAAAAAAAATTTTTTTTTCTTATACCAGTTTGCTGAGTTTTTAAATCATGAAAAGGTATTACTGCCTCTATGGGCATGATTATATGACTTTTCTCTTTTCTTTCACTAATGTTATATATTGCATGGATTGATTTTTTTGAATGCTAAATCAATCTTATATTCCTTGGATAAATCTTACTTGGTCATGATGTATTAACTTTCAAAACTATTACTGAATTCTTTCTGCTAAGATTTTTAAGAAGGATTTTTACATTTCTTCAGGAGGTGTTTTGGTATGCAGTTTTCCGTAGTAATCTTTGTCAACTATAAATATCAGGGTTATGTAGGCCTCCTAAAATGAGTTAGAAAGCATTTTGTCTTCTGTTTTCCAAGAGAATTGAGTAGAATTGATGTAGTTTCTTTTTTAAAATTTTGTAGAAGGACTTCCCTGCTGGTCCAGTAGCTAAGACTCTGTGCTCCTAATGCAGGGGGCCCTGGTTTGATCCCTGGTCGAAAAATGGATCCCATGTGCCACAACTAAGCGTTCGCATGCCGCAAAGAAGATGGAAATCCTGTGTGCTGCAACTAAGACCAGTTCAGGCAAAAAAGAAAAAAAAATTGTAGGCTTTCCTAGTGATATCATCTAGGTCTAAAGCTTTCTTTATTTCTAACTGTGAACTTAATTTTTTAATACATATGTTGCTCTTCAGATTATTTTCTTCTTCTGTAAATTTTAATAATTTGCTTTCCAAGGAGCTGCCCATTTCATTTAAGTTTTTGAATTTGACATACTGTTGTTCAAAAAACTCTCAGACCATCCCTTTAATATCTATGTTATCTGTAATGATGTTCTTCTTTTTCTATTTCTCTTCTGGATAATTTTTTAGTTTCTCCTTTTTATTTCAATCTTGGTAGGAATTTATCAGTTTCATTAGTCTTTTTAAAATCCAAATTTGTGACTCTATTTTTTTCTTCCGTTGTTTCCCTGTTTTCTGCTTTGCTAATTTTTGCTCTTTATGTTCTCTTCCCTTCTGCTTACTTTGTTCTTTTTCTTGTTTGTTAAGGTAAAATTTTGCTTAAGAGATTGAAGAATAGAGGACGAGGCAACGAAATATTTTGTAAGCTGTGCAGTTTCAATTCCAACTATCCTACTTTTCCACTGCTGCATGAGGGCTGCCATAGACAAAATGTAAATGAGTGGTGGTGACTGTGTTCCAAAACAAGGTTATTTGTAGAAACAGGCAGCAGGGTTTCTGTGGTGATCCAGTGGTTAAGAATCTGCTTGCCAATGCAAAGGACACGGGTTCCATCTCTGGTCTGGGAAGATTGTACATGTCACAGGACAAATAAACCTGTGCACTGAAACTTTTGAGTCCACAAGCCTACAGTCATGACAATGAGAAGGCCCAGCCCCACGTGAAGAGTAACCCCTGTTCCCTACAACTAGAGAAAGCCTGTGCAGCAACAAAGACCCAGCACAGCCAAAAATCAACAAACAGGCAGCAAATTGGATTTAGCCCATGGTTATAGTTTATTTAAGACTCCTGCCCTAAATTATTGATTTTAAAACTGTATCATGTTCATAAAATAAGCATTCAATATCCCAAATTTTCCTCTAAGAACTGCTTTAGCTGCATCTCATAAATTTTGATATGCTCTATTTCATTATTATTCGGTCCACAATATTTTCTGATTTTCCTCATCATTTCTCCTTTTATTTATGAGTTACTTATAAACGTGTTATTTAACTGACAACTTGGGGATTTTTCCACATACTTTATTTTTTATTGAATTGTAATCTACTGCTATTGTAATTAGAGAACATCTTCTGTATGACTTAGTATTTTTATAAAGTTCTTGGAGAATGTTCCACGTCAATATACTTTACATGTTTGAAGTTCTGTTGTTAGGCCCATTAACATATAGGGTTGTTAGGTCTATTTGATGAGTAGATACTTTTATAATTGTGAAATGTTCCTCTTAAAGAGATGGGAATACCACACCACCTGACTTGCCTCCTGGAAAATCTGTATGCAGGTCAAGAAGCAACAGTTAGAACTGAACATGGAACAACAGACTGGTTCCAAATTGGGAAAGGAGTATATCAAAGCTGTATATTGTCACTCTATGTAACTTACACGCAGAGTACATTATGGGAAATGTTGGGCTAGATGAAGCGCAAGCTAGAACCAAGATTGCCGGGAGAACTATCAATAACCTCAGATATGCAGATGACACCACCCTTATGGCAGAAAGTGAAGAAGAACTAAAGAGCCTCTTGATGAAAGTGAAAGAGGAAAGTGAAAAAGTTGGCTTAAAGCTCAACATTCAGAAAACTAAGACCATGGCATCCAGTTCCAACAGTTCATGGCAAATAGATGGGGAAACGATGGAATCAGTGACAGACTTTATTTTCTTGGACTCCTAAATCACTGCAGATGGTGACTGCAGCCATGAAATTAAAAGATGCTTGCTCCTTGGAAGAAAAGCTATGACCAACCTAGACAGCATATTAAAAAGCAGAGACATTACTCTGCCGACAAAGGTCCATCTAGTCAAAGCTATGGTTTTTCCAATAGTCATATATGGATGTGAGAGTTTGACCATAAAGAAAGCTGAGCACTGAAGAACTGATGCTTCTGAACTGTGGCATTGGAGAAGACTCTTGAGAGTCCCTTGGACTGAAAGGAGATCAACCAATGAATCCTAAAGGAAATCAGTCCTGAATGTTCATTAGAAGGACTGATGCTGAAGCTGAAGCTCCAATTCTTTAGCCACCTAATGTGAAGAACTGACTTACTGGAAAATTCCCTGATGCTGAGAAAGATTGAAGGCAGAAGGAGAAGGGGATGACAGAGGATGAGATGGTTGGATGGCATCACTGACTCGATGGACATGTGTTTGAGCAAGTTTTGGGAGTTGGTGATGGACAGGGAAGCCTGGTGTGCTGCAGTCCATGGGGTCACAAAGAATCGCACACAACTGAGCAACTGAAATGAACTAATCCATAATAGTACTATTTTCTCTAATTTTAAATTGTTTGATATTAATATTGACATTACAGCTTCCTTGTGCTTGGTGTTTATATGGTATACATTTATATCAAGTTGTATTTTTTTGATAATGAAAATGTATTGTTGTTGTTTATAACATTTAGTTATCACATTTTTTTTCCCCTCAGCCATCTGACAATCTCTGCCTTCTAACAGGGTAGTTTTGTAATTTAATGTAATTATTAATGTGATTATTAGTATGTTTTCTTTGGTATAGCTTAAGTGAGTTATTTTGATCTTTTGGGTGAGAGCAACTGTCACTCATGATTTTCTATGTCTGAAATGGAAGGAAACCCACTGATTTTCTTCTGAGTACTAAAATTTCGAGATAAATTTGACACACAATGCAAAAAATGTTAATTACGCTGCCTTGATTGCATGTAGTACCTTGTATGTAGTACCTTGATTACAATAATGACTTGGATTCTCCATTCATCCCTATATCTACAATCTTTGAAATATGGTGTTGTAGCTCCTTTCATAAAAGGGTGGAGCTTGTTTCCTTTCCCCTTAAAATGAGCTCATCATGTTAATTACTTTGGCCAGTAGAATGTGAATGAAGTGACAGTATGTCAGTATTGAGACTGGACCTCAGTAGGCTTTGTACTTTCTACCTTTCTTCTTGAACTCTGTCTTGCTGTTGCTGTCTAGCCTGATGGATGTAGAAATTCCAGGACTTGGACACTCCTCCTCTCCTGCCAACAGCCAATCAATCACCTGCTATATAGTGCTATCCTTGACCAGCTAACTCCTGATGATTTTGCCAGCTGACTGCCGACACAAGGTCAAGCCACGCAAGCATTGCTCAGGTCAATAAAACCTCCCTGCTTATCAACAGACTCCTCAGCAATAATACATGCTTATTGTGTTAAACCATCAGTACAAGTGATACAACTACTTACATTTCCCTTCCTGCACGTGAACAATGGAATTATACTCTCTTAAAGGAGATCAGTCCTAGGTGTTCATTGGAAGGTCTGATGTTGAAGCTGAAACTCCAATACTTTGGCCACCTGATGCAAAGAGCTGACTCATTTGAAAAGACCCTGATGCTGGGAAAGATTGAGGGCAGGAAGAGCAGGGAACAAAAGAGAATGAGATGGTTGGATGGCATCACTGACTCAATGAACACGAGTTTGGGTGGGCTCCGGGAGTTGGTGTTGGACTGGGAGGCCTGGTGTGCTGCAGTTCATGGGGTTACAAAGAGTTGGACACGACTGAGCGACTGAACTGAACTGAACTGAATAAGGAGGAGGTGAATTCTGTGTAGTCCTGGAAGAAATCTTGCTGAAGCACCCAGTCATCTGCATGGGATAGGAAGAAAACGGAGTTAATTTTTTCAACGCCTGCATGAGAGTTCCACTTGGGGAGAAACTGTTTTTATTTGGAAAAATACAGTAGAAGCCTTCTAATCTAATTAGAACTGGTAGTTGGCTGGCTAATCTAGCAGAAGAATGAGAGCTGCCTATTAGCCAAGAGGTCTCTGGTTTCTGTGGGGAGCAGTCAGTGTGTTTTGCAGAGGAAATGGAGAGTGTTGCTTATTTTGATAAAGTGGATTTAGAAACATTATTTCTGTAGCTTTTGGTTCCCCTCTTTATGGAAAGAGGGGATCTAGGTAGATGTCCTAAGAAGAGAAGGAATCATTATTAGGTGTAAAAGTCTGAGTTCTGAATCACAGATGTGGAAAAGATACCTTTCATTCATTCATTAATGCAGAAGACTTTACTATATTTTTCCGAACAAATGAGGATTTATTGAGCCTCTCTTGGGAGCTTGATAAAATTAGGAATTTATTACATTCACCCACTATATCCCAAGCACATTAGTGTCTGGCCAGATTGAGTACCAACTACTGGTTGAATTTATAAGTAGGAGGGAATTTATGTCGTTTGAAACAGGGTAAAAACTAATAATTTTCTATCTGGCAGCTGAGTTTCTTTTAGGGAGAGACCTATTGCTATTTAAATAGCTTTATACAGATGACTTGAATTTGAAAGGTATAGTTAGGAAACAGACTGAAATAAAGAGACTGTGAAAACTCTCTTGCACAAGAGATTAACAGTATGTAGGGAGGTACCTTCGGAGAAGGCAATGGCACCCCACTCCAGTTCTCTTGCCTGGAAAATCCCATGGATGGAGGAGCCTGGTAGGCTGCAGTCCATGGGGTCACAAAGACTCAGACACGACTGAGGACTTCACTTTCACTTTTCGCTTTCATGCATTGGAGAAGGAAATGGCAACCCACTCCAGTGTTCTTGCCTGGAGAATCCCAGGGACAGGGGAGCCTGGTGGGCTGCCATCTGTGGGGTCACACAGAGTTGGACACGACTGAAGTGACTTAGCAGCAGCAGCAGGGAGGTACCTTATGGTTTGGATGGAGCAAAGAAAGGCTAGGACGAGGAAGGAGAGAGAAAATGGGGCTGAGATGGGTGGTCCATGGGAATTCTCTTGGCAAACAGGAGATGGAAGGAATTTTTTTTTTTTTTTTTGATAGGTGGAGGTGAAAGTGTGGAATTTTTTTCAATTAACATTCAGTTTAAAAGCTTTAAGTCCTCTGGAGTAGGAAATGGAAATGTACTTCGGTATTCTTGCCTAGAAAATTCCATGGAGCATGGTGGACTCTACAATCCATGGGGTAACAAAGAGTCAGACGTGACTAAGCACTCACTCACATTAAAAAGCTTTTTACTTGTGGTACACCAAAAAGAACGAGCCCTTAAAGAAGTCATTTTTGGTTTGGTCCCTGGTTTAGAAGTTGTGAAGCTTGGTGTGTGCTTGTTAAGTGCTTTAAGTGAGGTGATTTGCTGCTACAGCTTTTGCTGTGGTGTAAAATTTTCTTCACTGTCACAAATTTTCAAAAAAAAGTTTGCCACACTTATAGCCTGAGGTTCACAGATGGAGACTGGTGTCTGGTAACAGTGAGGAAATGGGCAGTGTGTTTATCCACAAACTGAATGGCCTCACCTGAATTACGGGATTCTGAGCTAGAAATGATTCAGTGATGGTGACAACCCCAACATTTCAAGAATCTCCATAGATGGGGATCAGCATCGAGCTTTTCTCCAGCACATGGCAGGCTTCCCTCCTGGCTCAGACAGTAAAGAATCCGCCTGCAATGCAGGAGACCTGGGTTCGATCCCTGAGTTGGGAAGATCCCCTGGAGAAGGGTATGGCAACCCACTCCAGTACTCTTACCTGGAGAATTCCATGGACAGAGGAGCCTGGTGGGCTACAGTCCATGAGGTCACAAAGAGTCGGACACAACTGAACGACTTTCACTCACTCACTCACCCAGCACATGACATGTGGCTTGAGTGAATTGCACTTGAATTTCAAAGGAATGATTGTTTCAGGGAAGCTGCTAACTGGATGACATGGATATCAATTTATTTTTTACTTATTTTAAAATAATATCTTACCTTTATTTTATTTTTTCATTTTTGCAGGGGAGGCCATGCCATGTGGCATGTGGGATCTTAGTTCTCCAACCAGGGATCAAACCCTCACTCCTTGCATTGGAAGTGTGGAGTCTTAACCACTGGACCACCGGGGAAATCCTTACCTTTATTTTTTTTAATGTTTGTGTGTGTTTATATGGGCCCCAAAGCCTATAAGTACATATCCTGTGACACACACACGTATGTATATATTATCAAGCTGCTAACATCAGTTACTGCTAAGGATGGGGAAGTGTGGGATTAGGGTAGGAGACACATTCCTTTTTTTGTATTTCCATTATAATGTATTACCTGACAAACATATTTCTGAATATCTTCTGCATTTTTATAATTTAACTTTTATTTTTAATTATGAAACATAAAAGCACAAAACTTTCAAATATATATTATGGGGATAAAAAATATGACAGACCCAATTTCTTTTTTATTTTTTAATATAAATTTTATTTATTGTAATTGGAGGCTAATTACAATATTGCATTGGTTTTGCCATACATCAACATGAATCCGCCATGGGTGTACATGTGTTCCCCATCCTGAACCCCCCTCCCACCTCCCTCCCTGTACCATACCTCTGGGTCATCCCAGTGCACCAGCCCCGAGCATCCTATCTCATGCATTGAACCTGGACTGGCGATTCGTGTCACATATGATATTATACATGTTTCAATGCCATTCTCCCAAATCATTCCACCCTCGCCCTCTCCCACAGAGTTCAATGACAGACCCAATTTAAAAACAAACCTTGCTATCTGTAAGAGCTGTATTGCCAAAAGAAAGGAGGAGAAGGCTGCAAGCCCGTGGCTGGGAACCACCGATCCTTAGTGCACTGATTTTATATGTTCTCTTTGATACCTAAGTACAACCCAAGACTCAAACTGTCCCCACCCCACTCCAGGACCTGCTTTGAGAACAACAGAGTAGGAAGGGCCTTGGGACACCTGGAACACTGGTCCACTTGAACCTGTGCTCAGGAGTCCCGAGATAGGCCACAGTATTTGGAGGCATGCCATCCTCTTCTTCATGCAAATAGAAGGGGAAAAAGTAGAAACAGTGACAGATTTTATTTTCTTGGGCTCCAAAATCACTGCAGATGGTGACTGCAGCCATTAAATTGAAAGACACTTGCTCCTTGGGAGGAAAGCTATGACAAACCTAGAAAGCAGATTAAAAAGTAAAAATATCACTTTGCCAACAAAGGTCCATATAGTCAAAGCTATGGTTTTTCCAGTAATCATGTACGGATGTGAGAGCTGGACCATAAAGGAGAGTGAGCGCTGTAGAACTGATGCTCTCAAATTGTGATGCTGAAGACTTTTGAGAGTCCCTTGGACTGCACAGAGATAAAGCCAGTCAAGCCTAAAGGAAATCAACCCTGAACACTCATTGGAAGGACTGATGCTGAAGCCTGAATACTGTGGCCATCTGATGCGAAGAGTGAACTCATTGGCAAAGACCCTGATGCTCAGGAAGACTGAAGGCAAAAGGAGAAGAGGGCAGCAGAGGATGAGATGGTTAGATGGGATCACCAACTCCATGGACATGAATCTGAGCAAACTCCAGGAGATAGTGAAAGGCAGGAAAGCCTGGCATGCTGCACCCCATGGGGTCGCAAAGAGGAGGACATGACTTAGCAACTGAACAATAACAACAACATCCTCTTCTTGGCATGACTTGTCCATCTCAAACTCCAGGTAGCTGATAGAGCGTGAGCTCTGTTTCCCTGTTGGTAGAGATGTAGCACCCATGGGATAACCACACATCATTTTAGATAAGATTTGCTTATTAAGAAGACAGACCTTTTAGAAGACTGCCAAGTTGATGGGCACAAGATAGGAATAAGCAAACCTTCCAGAGAAGATTGCTCCAAAGGAACTTTTTACCTTCATGCCCTGCTGCTGCTGCTGCTAAGTCACTTCAGTCCTACTTCTCATTAATGAAACTGGATAAGGCACAAGGAGACACCCTGCTGTTTTTTTCTGCTTTAATGTACACTCAAAGTCTAGTTTGCATCTTTAAGTACCTGTTTTCTTTTTAAAAAAAACAAACACATATATTTGTTTCTTCTCCAATTAGAGATAGTGATAAATTCTTATTCTTAATTGATGAAGTCTGTGCAAACATCATTCTCTTTTATCATTGTTCTCTATTCTCTCTCCCATCCTAAGGTTTGAATTAGAAGAATTTACAAAGACTTATTTTTCAGGATGTTTTTAGCACAATCACATGGTTTTAATGTTTTTATGGTTAGAAAATTTCCCCCTTGCTCAATTGCGTACCACCCAACCTTCTCATAATAAACATAATTGAAGTCTCAATATAGTGTTCACTCAGTCACTCTGGATAGACATGGATGAAAGGCAAGCCGGCTTCTGGCACTTTTAAAGAGTTTTAGTCATTGAAGCACCTGGGTATAAAGGTCTGCAGAGTAAGTGTCAGATCAGAGCAGGAGCCCTGGGGTAAAAAGTATGTCTTACTCCCTTATCCCCACCCTTGGCGTTTGTTTCTTGGAGAAGGTGACTACCTTCTCCTAGGGGTTTTCTGACTGAGGAAGCAGGGGGATCTTGATGCATGCCACACCTCTTCCCTGCCACCCACCCTCCTCCAAGTTGTTGGGACAGTACTTTTAAGATGGAGGCTTGGGCACCTGGAAGAGAATAGATTCCCGGCCATTAAAATGTGGTATACTACTGAAATTCTAGGGTTCAATGCACTGCGTGTGGACTTGCCTTACTTGCACACAATGCGTCTGCCACAGATTCTGTCCGTGAACTTACAGAAAGTCTTACTGACCACCATGGTATTGCACACAGCTTTGCTGCAATCAAAGAAGTCGTTTCATAGCAAAGAAAATGGAGCAGTGGACCCATGCTCATGGAATTCATTGGTCTTTTCATGTTCCCTAGCGTCCTGCCAGAGAACATATTTTGTATAATTTTGGAGACAACTTTTTATCTATTTCTATATTAATAAATAACTTATGTGCACATTGGAGAAGGAAATGGCAACTCACTCCAGTACTCTTACTTGGAGAATCCCATGGACAGAGGATCCTGGTGGGCTACAATCCATGGGGTCACAAAGAGTCGGACACGACTGAGTGACTAAGCAAGCATAAGTGTGTGTGAGAAATATGTGTGTTCTGAGGTTGTTTGGTGTCGTGGTTTATAAATGTCAGTTATCTCAAATCGATTGAGGGTGTTTTTCAACATGTCTATACCTCTGTTTTTTGTCTGCATTTTTCTAAGAAAGAAATGATTTCATTTAGTTTTATATTTTGTTTCTTCTGTCAACTTTTGCCCCATATGTTTTGAGTCTAGGTTATTAGGTGCATGCAAATTTATCTTTCTGGTGGATTAACTCTTTCATCATTATGAAATGTTCTTTATCTCTAATATACGTCTTGCCATGAAGTCTGCTGTGTCAGAAATGACAATTACACATTGGCTCCAGTATATCTGTGGTATATTTTTCCATTTTTTAACTTTTACTCTTTTATATATTTATATTAAAGGTCTCTTATAAGCAGCATTTAGTTGGTTCTTTTTGTCCAAGTTGACGATCTCTTTTTGAATTGATATATTTAGTCCATTTACACTTAATATTAATTACTGAAATATTTACATTTAAATATACTGTCATATTTTTGTTTCATCTGTTTATGATTTCTTGTTTTCTTTTGAATTAATGTTTTACTTTTATTTACATCTCCTATCCCTTGCTTTATTGTTGTCATGTTTTTTAACTCTAAAAATATATTGTAGTACATGACATACTATCGATGTTTTAGCAGTCAATATCCATTTAGATTTAATCACATGTCTGTCTTTCTAGAAATCTTTATTTCTTCCTGTTTTTATAATTTCCTCCAGGGTCATATTTTTTTTTTTCCTTCATGAAAAATTCCCTTTAGCACTTTCTCTAGTCCCAATCTACTGTAATTTTATCTCTCTCTCTCTCTTTTTTTTTTGTCTGAAAAAGTATTTTTTTTTAACATTTACTTTAGAGGAATTTTGGGGGTGAGTATAGGACTCTAGTTTGGCAGTTGTTTTCTGTCACCATTTTAAAGATGCTGCTTCAATATCTTAGTTCCTATCACTTCTATTAGGATATTAGCTATTCATTTTTTTGATACTTCTTGAAAGTAAATACTTTCTCCCCTGTACTGCTTTCTCTCCTGATACTTCTTTCTCTCCTGTATCTGCTCTGTGAAAGCTTTTCTTTCTTTGATTTGGAACAATGTGTCTAGATATTTTGTTTTGTATTCGTTTGCTTTCAGTGTTTGTAGAGATTTTGGAAATCTGTAGAATTATCTTCCATCATTTTGGAAAATTCCTAATCCTAATCTTCAAATGGTTCTTTTTTATCTTGTCTATTCATTCCTTCTGAGACTCTATACATTTCTTAACTGATTTAACTACATCCCACGGGTCATTTATCTATTTTCCGTGTTGTTCTTGTCTGTGCCTCAACTTGGATATATTCTAATTTTTTACCTTTCATTTCATTACTCTTCCTTTCTCTGTTTTATCTTCTGTTAAAAATCACTACTGAATTATAAATGTGAGTTACTCTATTTTTAAATTTTAGAATTGCCATTTGTTCTTATCTTACGGATTCTGATTCTATTATGCATTCTCCATGGATTTCTGTTTTTGGACAAAATAATATGTATAATAACTCAGGATCTATTTCATCTCTGGTATAGTTTCTGTTGTCTGATAATTTTTTGGAGAATGGTGGATGTTTTGTATGAAAGCAGTAGAGACTCTGCGCAACATTATCTTCTTCTACAGGATATGTAATTTTCTTCTGGCAGCCAGAAAGAATCTAAGCAGGTCACCTTACTTTGGTGGAAACCTGCTTTCAGATTTCATAAGGACTACCTATATTCCCAGCTTGTCCATTCTCCTAAGGTATAATGCTTCATCCAAGGACTCAGCCTATTGGAAGTTTCAGTTCAAATTGTGTTTTATTTTTCCTATCTCTAACTAGCAACTCTCTTTGGCATCCTCAGAACTCCAAATTTTGTCTCGGCAACTCTGGCTTTTTAGCACATGTTTTCTTCTCGGATTCTCAGCATCTTGCTTCATGTGTGTGCATTTTTGAAGCTTTGCATATGGTCTTGAGGGAAAATTATATGTAGAATTTTTGGCTCACTTCTCACTAGTTCACTTTTTCCCCAGGGTCACGGATCTTAAAAGATCCTCGAATATTTGGAAGTTAAGCAATGCCTTTGTTGTCCTGTACTTTAATTTTGATCTCCCCAGCTTTGTAGGGTAGTGGCAAGTTCTAGGTTGCAGCATTTTATTTGGCCTCTGTACCCTGGACTATGAAACATCTCAAAGGGAAAAAAGTCACTGATCAGTATCTCTTCATGATCTTACCATCCTGCTTCCTTGACTTCCAATGCTTCAAATCACCTTTTTTGGGGTATTTTACCTAGATTTTGTGGTTATTTTTGGCAGTAGATTTAGTGTGATATGAGCCACTGTCACAGCAAAAAGTAGGTGCTGGGTCACATTCCTTTTATGATTTAAATTATAAGTCACTGAAACCACATATTATGATAATGTCTTTCTTCCTTACCTGGATCCTTTGTCCTATGGTACTTCTAACAAAGGAGTGCGAACACTCTCCAAGGAGGCAGATTTGCTCACCTGTATTGAGGAGAGAAAAGGAAGAACAGAAATCCTCCTCAGCTGGCTGAGGAATCATGCTGCTTTTGGCTTTGGTAATTGTCATTTTCACATGGTCACCCTTGAAACACCTCCATTTCCGGCTTAAAAGTCAGGCAGAAAACCAGCAGTGACCTGAGATTAAACTGCCTGCCCAAACCCGATGATCCAGTTTATCTTTCCACTGGATAAAGTCTCCTGAGTCATCTGTTGGACCTCTGTGGGTACAGGTGATGAAAAGCAATGATCTTTTCAGTGACATATTGTTTTGTCTGCTTTCCTGCCAACATGTTCTAGGCTCCCAAAGTTCTGGTATACACAGATCTTACAAAACATGGGCACATCCACACACATATATGGGTGCACATACGCACACATTATTCTCTCTCACTTCCTCTCTCTTGCAATTATCTTCCAAGGCAAACCCCATTTGCAGGATAGCTGGATCTAGGAGAATTTCTTTTCTTTTCTTTTTTTTTTTAATTTTTACCTTATTTTGCTTTACAATTTCTATCCTCAGCCACACGCTGCCTATAATCAGCTCTCCTCACTAACCTCAATCCCTGGCCCTAAGAAAGAGAAACTCTGTATTCTTTCAGGTGCAAGGACCACACCCTTTATCTATCTTGGGATGAATGACCTCTTTCTAGAGAAACGCTCTTTTTTTTATATCTATGTAATGTCGCTCATTTTCCTCTTTTATTTTAAGCAAACAGCTAATCTGTCGTAAAACCTCCACCCCTTCCCACATTTAACACTCCATCTTGTACTATGTTGGACTATGTGCTGCTGCTGCTGCTAAGTCGCTCAGTCGTGTCCGACTCTGTGCGACCCCATAGACGGCAGCCCACCAGGCTCCACCATCCCTGGGATTCTCCAGGCAAGAACACTGGAGTGGGTTGCCATTTCCTTCTTCAACGCATAAAAGTGAAAAGTGAAAGTGAAGTCGCTCAGTCGTGTCCGACTCTCCGCGACCCCATGGACTGCAGCCTACCAGGCTCCTCCTTCCATGGGATTTTCCAGGCAAGAGAACTGGAGTGGGGTGCCATCGCCTTCTCCGGTTGGACTATGTAGATCTATGTTATTCTTCTGTAACATTTGTGCAATATTAATTATTTGACCATAGCTCTTTTTCTATCCCATTGGGGAAAGTAAGTGTATTTTTCTCATAGTTCTGGCAATTTTCTGACTACAAGGAACATGTGTCTCCACCACTCAGCCTTAGTTGATAGTTTGAAATGCTAGGGTTAAGAATAAAATAACCTAAAAGGTAGTGGCATGTAAGGGATAGAGTACTGGATTTGAAGGAAGGAGATAGTTGGATTGATTCTCCAGATTTATACTCTTATTAATTCACATACCCCCCAAATGACCTTAAATGAATCACTAAAGACCTGACTTCATAATCTATACCATGAGGACAGCTTGCTTATGTTGCCATGCTTCTGTGAGCACAAAATGTAGGGAATACAACAGACAAGCCGGTAGTAAAATCTGAGAAGTGGGAAAAATATCTGTACCAGGCTTGGCTTCATCTGCAGAGCTGTTTGTTTGGTAGGGACAGATATGATTATTGTGAAAAAGCTTAATTCTTGGGGCCAGAAGACCTCCATCCTATCTATTCTATTAAATGGCAAAATGACATTGGATTCTCTCTGAGCCTTAATTTCCTCATCCATGGAATTTCAACAATAATACCTGCTTTAAACAGCTGTCATAAAGGTCACAATGAAATAGAATCCAAGGAATTCTTTGGAAGATATTAAGCTTCTTTAAGAAATAGAAAACTCAGGTACTGAGAGGTTCAACTGCCCAAATTCTCATGGGTTGAAGACAGTAGAGTTAGTATTTAATGGCACATAAATTAGAGTCTGTGATCTTAGGAACAGGATTATTTGAGCTTGTTTAAATGTAAACATAAACAAGATTATAAAAGCATAGAATAGCTCATTAAAATCAAATGTAAGAAAGTAGATAGACTTGATGAAGAGGAACCAGAAGAGGAACCATTAAATTGATCAGTCAGCATGTCTGATTCTCGTGTTTTTCTCTTTCTCATTTCTTTCATCTCTACTTATTTTGGTTGGTTTGCATCCTTTTGTGTCTTGCTTTGCAAACCAGCTTTCTCAGTTCTGCATTTGTTTAATAGGATACGGCTGGCTCACAACCATAGATTTTTGTTGTTACCATTCCATCCACTTTTGGAGACTGACTTGTGGAAACAATCCCGTATTTCAAATATCTGAGAGACCTGATTGGTTCAGCTTGTCATCAATCATCTTGAAGGGTGGGGTGGGGACAGAATGTCCCAATGTAAGTAGCATTCCTGGAAATCTAACTGTGTGGAGACAGAGGGTGGTCAAGGAGACAGGAATACTGATTCATTGGCTGACTCTACAAGATTCCCATTCTGTAGGCATTTAGTGGTAAATGTTTTATGTTTAAAACAGTTGACTTGATGTACAGTATTCTATGAACTTTACTAGATGTATAGATTTATTAGACATATACATTATAATCAGGAGATAGAATGGCATCCAAAACTCTCATGCTATCCCACTGTAATCACACCCCAACCCCAGTTCCCAGTAACCACCGATTTGTTCTTCAATGTTAAAATTAAAACAAAGGCTTTCTTGAGTGATTGCTGGATTCCCAACAATGTGTCAGTAGAGATCCTTGTACAAGATGAGGCTGAAATTTTCCTCACGGTTGTGGCATTGGTGTATATCAGTGTGCCCATACATATGCTCCCTGAATATTAGTTCATGAAATGTCATCTTGAATTAACTGTCCCCACCTCCAACATGATACAAATATAGGGCTAGGAAGATTACTATTAATCTTAATGTTTAAGAATTAATTTATTCAATCAGTATTTATTGCATGTTAATAACAGATACTTAGTAATGTTCAAGGGAAAAATCAGTATAAAAGACAAAAATCCCCATCCTGTGTAACTTATAGAGGCATCACAGTCTAACATGGAAATAATATGTAACAAACATCAAGTCGTTTACGTCACACAGAAGCTAGAGTCTCCATGTTACTGGTCTCTTACCTTGGGGTCTCGTCTTGGGTCATCTTCCAGGGGCTCAGGTCCAGGTGTCTGTCATGTTCCAAATCTCAACACTACACTTAATTCCTTTGCTTATAAAAAATTGTCCCAAACCAGGTTTGAGACAGAGGTTTTGTTTGTTTTTTTTTTTCCATGATGTAATTCACAGCCTCCTACTAGGAAAGAAATTAAGATTTGTGATAAAATGCTTAAGCAGTTTTACATTAAACTTTAATGAGATTAAGACTTCTTCTGGGAAACTACCTACACACCTGCTTAGCTGACTGTCAGTCAAGTTTCTAATGATCTTCTTAACCAGACGTTCTTTTTACATGTATCCAGTCTAACAGTGACTGTCTCACCCTCCTCTTCCCATTGAATGTGTCTTCCAAGGTCAACCAAGATCTCTCTTTTGCACAAGTTTTTAATAAAATATTGACCTATGCTTATAGCTATATTATCTGATAGGCTATTTTAAATGTTTTTTAAAATTTACTGCTTATTCTGAGCCTTCTGTCAAAAAAAAAAAAAAAAGAATACTATAGTTATGCAAGGTGTTACCATTCGGGAAAACTGACAATAGCATACGAAATGTCTCTGTATGATTTCTTATAACTGTCTGTGAATCTACAATTACCTCAAAAGAAAAAGTAAAAGAAAGGAAGGAGATGCCTCCCCGCTTGCTTTCTCTGCTCTTCCTCATCTGTTTCCTCTGCACCTCTATGTCATTGCCCTCTGCTGTCTAGAGAGTCATTTCTGCTTTCCATCAGGGTCTCTCTTCCTATTAGTTCTCCAGTAGCCTGTGGCCCACCAGGCTCCTCTGTCTATGGGATTCTCCAGGCAAGAATACTGGGTTGGGTAGCCATTCCCGTCTCCAGGGCATCTTCCTGACTCAGGGATCATAGCCAGGTCTCTTGCATTGCAGGCAGATTCTTTACTGTCTGAGCCATTAGGGAAGCCCCCAGTCCTCCTACTCTTCCCTTATCTATGCTGTTTTCTTATTGTTATGCCAAGAAAACGCACTGGTCATAGCAAACACCCTCTTCCAACAGCACAAGAGAAGACTCTACACATGGACATCACCAGATGGTCAACACCGAAATCAGATTGATCATATTCTTTGCAGCCAAAGATGGAGAAGCTCTATACAGTCAACAAAAACACGACCAGGAGCTGACTGTGGCTCAGATCATGAACTCCTTATTGCCAAATTCAGACTGAAATTGAAGAAAGTAGGGAAAAGCACTAGATCATTCCGGTATGACCTAAATCAAATCCCTTCTGATTATACAGTGGAAGTGAGAAATAGATTTAAGGGCCTAGACCTGATAGATAGAGTGCCTGATGAACTATGGATGGAGGTTTGTGATATGGTACAGGAGACAGGGGTCAAGACCATCCCCATGGAAAAGAAATGCAAAAGAGCAAAATGGCTGTCTGAGGAGGCCTTAGAAATAGCTGTGAAAAGAAGAGAAGCAAAAAGCAAAGGAGAAAAGGAAAGATATAAGCATCTGAATGCAGAGTTCCAAAGAATAGCAAGAAGAGATAAGAAAGCCTTCCTCAGCGATCAATGCAAAGAAATAGAGGAAAACAACAGAATGGGAAAGACTAGAGATCTCGTCAAGAAAATTAGAGATACAAGGGAACATTTCATGCAAGGATGGGCTCGATAAAGGACAGAAATGGTCTGGACCTAACAAAAGCAGAAGATATTAAGAAGAGGTGGCAAGAATACACAGAAGAACCGTACAAAAAAGATCTTCATGACCCAGATAATTATGATGGTGTGATCACTAATCTAGAAGCCAGACATCCTGGAATGTGAAGTCAAGTGGGCCTTGGAAAGCATCGCTATGAACAAAGCTAGTGGAGGTGATGGAATTCCAGTTGAGCTATTTCAAATCCTGAAACATGATGCTGTGAAAGTGCTGCACTCAATATGCCAGCAAATTTGGAAAACTCAGCAGTGGCCACAGGACTGGAAAAGGTCAGTTTTCATTCCAATCCCAAAGAAAGGCAATGCCAAAGAATGCTCAAACTACCGCACAATTGCACGCCTCTCACATGCTAGGAAAGTAATGCTCAAAATTCTGCAAGCCAGGCTTCAGCAATATGTGAACCGTGAACTCCCTGATGTTCAAGCTGGTTTTAGAAAAGGCAGAGGAACCAGAGATCAAATTGCCAACATCTGCTGGATCATGGAAAAAGCAAGAGAGTTCCAGAAAAACATCTCTTTCTGCTTTATTGACTATGCCAAAGCCTTTGACTGTGTGGATCACAATAAACTGTAGAAAATTCTGAAAGAGATGGGAATATGAGACCACCTGACCTGCCTCTTGAGAAACCTATATGCAGGTCAGGAAGCAACAGTTAGAACCAGACATGGAACAACAGACTGGTTCCAAATAGGAAAACATAAATTGCATCCTCTATTTCTGCCTGTTGCTGTCTCATAAGTTGTTTGGAAACATTTTTTTAACACCCATTCAAACTAGTTGTCTTTGAATCCTGACTCTGCCACTCACTTGAGTAGCCCTGAGTCTATGGCCTCAGTTTTCTTATCTGTTAAATGGGTATGATGACACTACCTATTTCAAAGGGTTGTTATAGGACTAGATGAATTAATAAATATAAATGCCTTGCATAATTGCTGGCACACTGTAAGCATTCAATGGCTGTGAACTATTTTTGTTTTATTATGGATATGATTATTAGCTAGATCTTTATAATTATTCTTCTTTTTTAAAAGTGTTACACCTTTATTTTTTTATGTTTTTTCTATGTGAACCATTTCAAAAGTCTTTATTGAATTTATTAAAATATTGTTTCTGTTTTATGTTTTGGTTTTTTGTCCACGAGGCATGTGGAATCTTAGCTCCCTGACCAGGGATTGAAACCACACTTCCCACATTGAAAGATGAAGTCTTAACCGCTGGGTCACCAGGAAAGTCCTTACATTTTTTAATAATTATTCTTAGAGAAAGATGATGGGAACCAATATTTTAAACCAAACACTGAGTCCCTTAGCTCTTTAAGTTCAGCTTTCAGATAAGAAAAATGAAGCTTAGAGGGGTCAAGTAACTACTTCAAAAGTCAGAATCATCCAAAATAAAGGAAAAAGTGAGACTCTGAACTGACACATGCTTGACTTCACAATACTTACCATAAAACACAATTTTAAGCACTTTCAAAAAAGGAGCCTCCCAGGCCTTTGGGTCTGCTATGGGAAGTCGCATGCCTCATACTCCTCATGGTTGAAACTTTGAAAACCTTTGAGCACATTTAAAGTACCCAGTGTATGTTAACATTGATTTTTTCCTGTGTTACCACAAGTGCATCTAATGATACTGTCACACTCAGTGCTTCTTACACGGGTTTTGTCTTACTAACTAAATGAAGCTCAGAGAGGATAGTTGTGGGGGAATTATTAGAAATTTCCCCAATTATCAAAGATTCTTTCTAAAATGAGATTTTCCTCCGAGTCATATTTCATAGAAGTTCATCTGTCCCTTCTATATCCAGATAATTTCCAAGAACTGTTGGTTTTTCCTCCTAAATACCTCTGCAGTCTACACTCCTGCTTGCCCCTGTTCTTTCTTTCTTTCTCTTCAAGTCATTCTTCACATTGAAGCCAAAGTGATCTTTCAGAAACGCTGTTATTGTCACACCCCCTGCGCAGGGTCTCCAGGATCCCCAGGGCTCTAGGAGTGGAGCTGGATGCTGTCCACAGTGCTGGTACCCATGCCACCCTGTACACTGAGGCATCCCACTGTGCTCCAGGCAAGGAGAGCAACATACGCAAAGCGCTCTAGCAACTTTTCCAGAACCTTCCTGCGTCTCTCCTCGGTTTCTCTGCCAGCTCCAATCACACTCTCTCTCATTATCACTCCTGCCTGGGAGCCGTGACAGATGCCTGGAACACATTTCCACTTTCCATCCCACTTCTTAACTAATTCTCATCGTTAGTGTTCAGCTCAAATGCTCCCACCTCAAGAAAATGTTCTCTGATCACTCAGTTTAGGAAGACTTCCCAACATTCGTAGATAAAGTAGCCTATAGTTCTCTTCCGAAGCATTTGTCATGATTGTGATTGAATATTCAATTGCATAATGGTTGTTTGATCCCTTTCACAGCGTAGAAACCCCACAAAGATGGCGATAATGTCTTTATTATTCTCTCCTGCATATATTCCCACCTCTTTGCAGAGCAGGTCTTAGATAAGTATTTGTTGAGTGAATAAATAGACTCTAGGAGCAGACTGGTTTTTTTCTCTTTTAAAAGAGGCTGTGATCTGATTGATAAGCTTTCCTCTCTTATATCAAAGCAGTATTCCAGAAGTGTCTACTTTTTAAGCAGGCTTAATCTCATTACCAGATATATTTGGGAGAAAATCCAATTAAAGCATACCATGCAGCTTGGTCACTAAGGGTGACCATCATTACCCAGGTCGAGAAAACCAAGTTATGTGCAGTGGCCTTTCTAGGTGAATCTCTGCTTCAGGCCAACTTCTCCAATATGATTATCTTGCTTTAATATGTACACACACTGCCTCTAACAAATTGCTTTAATAATCATCATCTCCACCTGTAAAGGAGGAATTTTTCCTTGACTAGCACAATAGAATAGACCAATGCCATAACTGGAAGAGCTAGAAACGGGGCACCACTGACTGACTGTTCTTTCTTTCCAGAGTTAGCTTTTGTTAAATCCTTTCTTCATTTCCAGTGATTTATTGTTCAGTTGCTCAGTCGTGTCCAACTCTTTGCATCCCCATGGACCACAGCTCACCAGGCTTCCCTGTCCTTCACTGTCTCTCAGGGTTTGCTCAAACTCATGTCCATTGAGTCGGTGATGCCACCCAACCATCTTGTCCTCTGTCTTCCCCTTCTCCTCCTGCCTTCAATCTTCCCAGCATCAGGGTTTTTCCAGTGAGTTGGCCCTTTGCATCAAGTGGCCAAAATATTGGAGCTTCAGCTTCAACATCAGTCCTTCCAATGAATATTTAGGGTTGATTTCCTTCAGGGATTGACTGGTTTGATCTCCTTTCAGTCCAAGGGACTCTCAAGAGTCTTCTCCAGTACCACAGTTCAAAAGCATCAATTCTTTGGTGCTCAACCTTCATTATGGTCCAACTCTCACATCCACATATAACTACTGGAAAAACCATACCTATGGCTATACACACCTTTGTCAGCAAAATGATGTCTCTGCTTTTTATTTTCAGTGATAAAAGTCATTTTTCTTGCATCCCATTTCTTGCATCATCTGGCAATGGTCTTGGCTTCCAAAATATATAGGTAGAATGAACTCATTCATGCCCCCTGTAAAACACCCCCCTCCCCATTGCTGCAGGCACACTTGGGGGCTCCAGGGGTTAAGAGCAGATTCGTCAGTGACTATAAGTAGGGGCACTAATGTCCATATCATTCACTCCAGTGTGATGATTGAAAAATGCCTTTAGTTTGGGAATTATCATTCTGCATGGATTCTCAGTGGAATTAACTCATGATCCCTTGCTGTTTCTGGCCAAATTTCAGAAGAGATGCTTTAAGTAGATTGGATGGGAAAAAAACAAAGACCTATCTGAGAAGTTTAATGGCAGTATCTCCTAAATCTTGTAAAACTTATGAATAAGGAAAGGGAATCATAAGGCAAAAAATAACAATGAGAAAAAAACTAGATGCAAAATCCAATACTTGTTTCAGATCTGAAATTTCTGGTAATTTTTTTTTTAATTTTAGGGTCTTTTTTATTGAAGTATAGTTGATATATAACATTATTTAAATTACAGGTATACGATATAGTCATTCACAAATTTTAAAGGTTATTCTCTGTTTATAGGTATTATAAAATATTTGCTATATACCCCATGTTGTACAATATTGAAATTCCTGGTATTTAGATGGCTGTTGACACTGTTGTTCTCACATACCCATTCCTCCAAGGAGAGCCTCAGGAACAGATAATGCTAGCTGTTTCACCTGGGTAAAATCTGGCAAAGTTACTCATCTTGGCTACCTGGATTCTGAGATTGGATTGTGAACATGCCTTCTTAGAGGAAGGAAGGGCCGTTTGATATTCGCCATTCCTGCTAAGGTTAAGAAATAACAATAATGACATGATAATATTTATTGAACGTTTTAAAAGTACCAGGAACTAAGTGAATGTTACATCATCCCTCATAAAACTCTATCAAGTAGGTTTTGTGATTAACCGCATTTCACAAAAGAGTCTGAAACTCAGAGTGTTCCAGTAACTTTATTCTGGGCACATTCTAGTGAGCAGTAGAGGCAAATTTTTGATCCATGTTTGACAAATTCCAAGTCTAATATGTTAAGCACCACTGTATGCCTTTACTTTTTAAAGGTAGCCAACTCCATTTAGTCAGGAGAGGACCACTCTCTGACTTCCTCCTTAAACCCTTCTTTCTAAATAAATCTATAGCTGGGAGATAAAAGAACCCCCTTTCCTGGAGTAATTTCTTGTTCCCTACGAGCTAAAAGAATTGAGCCACAAGTATAGTTTTTAGTATGTGGAGCTGAAAACCTCTGCACGTCCTGGTAAATGTTAATTCATAAGCTGGGGCTAGTTTTCCTTCTCTAGAATGAGCTGTGTAAGGGAGTAAAATCAAACAGCCTCCCTTGTGGAATTGGTTATTTAAAGGAGTTTCTTCTTTTTTCTTGTTTAACACTCTTTGATATTATGCAAAATTCCTTCTAGAGATCTTCCTAATAAAATAAAACAGTTGTTTCCATCTAGTGGGATTAGTTTAAAAAATGCTGTAGCAATGAGTCCACTCTGAGAGCAAACTCACCATGAGCAAAGCTACTGGAAGAGAAGGAAGCCTGAATTGTTTCCTATTAAATTAACCACCAGAGGGGCTGCACACGGAGTTCAGGCAAAGCGTATTGCCAAAGGTAAAGCTAAATAATTTAAATATGTGTGCCCCTAATTAAAATCGAGTTTCTTGATTTAAGCCCTCTTCCTAGAATGGAAAGGCAAAGCATGAGGATTTTTAAAAACTGTCTGTTACATCTTTGGTTACTAGACCATTTATTTACAATAAAATTCTTAGGTGTTACAACACAGAAATACTATGGTCTTTTTTTTTTTAATTTTATTTTTACTTTATTTTACTTTACAATACTGTATTGGTTTTGCCATACATTGACATGAATCCACCACGGATTGGTGAATGACATTGAAACATGTATACTATCATGTAAGAAACGAATCGCCAGTCTATGTCCGATGAAGGATACTACGGTCTTTTATCCTACACATGATCTGAGGGGTCATCAGTGCAAGTGGCAGACAATTCACCCTGGACTGGCTAACCCATAAAGATAATTCGTTGGCTCACAAACCTGAATAGTCAAGGGCTTGACTGGGCCTCCAGTTTAATGTGATCCTGGGTTTAAGTAATGACATCAGAACTAATCTCTCCCCCTTGCTTTTCTTTGTGTTGACCCTAAGACCAGCCAAAAAGAAAAACGTGTCACCTTGGAGGCAACTTTTCAAAGTCCTGAGATTGCAACTCATTGACTCTGATTCTGCTATACGCCCAGCTCAAACGAGTTATCACGACCAGATGGATGTGGCGGTCAGGCTTGTGTCAACGCCTGGAATTGGAGCTCCCTGGATTTATGGACTGACAGTAGGGAAGGGAGTATACCCCTGGAAACTATTCCAGAGAGGAGGGAATAGTCACTAGGTGGTAAAAAACAGTGAAATGAGAAGACCGAAAAACCCATTAGAACCAACAGGGTAGAGAAGGTTTATGATTGTAAACAATGTGGTACAATTCTGGATCTGAAGAGACCATTCAAAGTTTGAGTGCTTTATTCAGCAGTGTGTGGAGGATATAGGTAAGAAATCACATGTAGAAATGCAATAGAGCTAATAAGAGAATTCAGCAAGGTTGTAGGATATAAGAACAATATACAAAAAAAAGTTGTATTCATATATACCTTCAGTGAACAATCTAAAAACAATGGAAAAAAATTCCATTTACAGAAGCATCAGAAAGAATAAAATACTTAGGAATAAATTTAAAAAAGGAAGTGTAAGACATTAAATTAAAACCAAAAAACATTGTTGAAAGAAATTGAAGAAACTCTAAATAAATGGAAATAGATCTCATAATCATGAATTGGAAAACAATATTGATATTAAAACTTAATATTGTAGTAATTTAATATTCTCCAAATTAAACTTTAGCTTCAGTGCAATCCCTATCATAATCCCAGCTATCTTTTTTACATAATTTGACAAACTGCTCTGAAAATTTATATGGAAATTCTAGGGACCAAGAATAGCCGAAAAGGTTCTTTGGGGTGGAAAAAATTTGAAAACTCAAGCTTCCCTATTTTGAATTTACTTCAAAGCTATGGTAATCAAGATAATGTGTGTTGGCATAAGATACACGTATGGGTTAATGGAAGATAACTGAGAGTCCAGAAATAAATTATTAGAATTTCTAAAGCATTACCAAGAATTTTAATGGGAAAAAGAATAGTCTTTTCAGCAAATGGTGCTGAGACAAATGGATATCTCCATCCAGGAAGAAAGTTGGACCCCTACCTAACATCAGATACAAAAATTAACTGAAAATAGATGATAAATCTAAATAAACTTAAGAGCTAAAACTGTAAAACTCTTAGAAAAAAATATGAGTAAAATTTTATGACCTTATATTTGGCAACAGTTTTTGAAATATGAAAAATCACATGCAACAAAAGAAAAAAATAGACTGAACTTTCATCAAAATTAAAAAAAATGTGTATCATGCATCGAACCTGGACTGGCGATTCATTTCATATATGATATTATACATGTTTCAATGCCATTCTCCCAAATCATCCCACCCTCTCCCTCTCCCACAGAGTCCAAACGACTATTCTATACATCTGTGTCTCTTTTGCTGTCTTGCAAACAGGGTTATCATTACCATCTTTCTAAATTCCATATATATGCGTTAGTATACTGTATTGGTGTTTTTCTTTCTGGCTTACTTCACTCTGTATAATAGGCTCCAGTTTCATCCACCTCATTAGAACTGATTCAAATGTATTCTTTTTAATGGCTGAGTAATACTCCATTGTGTATATATACCACAGCTTTCTTATCCATTCATCTGCTGATGGACATCTAGGTTGCTTCCATGTCATGGCTATTATAAACAGTGCTGTGATGAACATTGGGGTACACGTGTCTCTTTGAATTCTGGTTTCCTCGGTGTGTATGCCCAGCAGTGGGATTGCTGGGTTATAAGGCAGGATGCTTGGGGCTGGTGCACTGGGATGACCCAGAGGGATGGGATGGGGAGGGAGGTGGGAGGGGGGTTCAGGATGGGGAACACGTGTATACCCGTGGTGGATCCATGTTGATGTATGACAAAACCAATACAATATTGTAAAGTAATTAACCTCCAATTAAAATAGATAAATTTATATTAAAAATTTTGTGCTTCAAAGGACACTATCAAGAAAGTGAAAAGAAAACTCACAAAACAGGATAACATTTTTGAAAATAATATATCTGGTAAGGGTCTTGTACCCATAGTTTTAAAAGAACTCTTACAACTCAAGAATAAAGAGACAAATATACCAATTTATAAGTGGGCAAAGAATTTGAATACGTACTTCTCCAGAGAAAATATACAAATAGTCAATAAGCATATGAAAAAATACTGACATCATTAGTCATTCAGTTCAGTCGCTCACTCATGTCCAACTCTTTGTGACCCATGGGCTGGCTGCAGCACACCAGGCTTCTCTGTTCATCATCAACTCCCAGACATTGCTCAAAGTCGTGTCCATCGAGTCAGTGATGATATCCAACCATCTCATCCTCTGTCATCCCCTTCTCCTCCTGCCTTCAATCTTTCCCACCATCAGGGTCTTTTCCAATAAGTCAGTTCTTCGCATCAGGTGGCCAAAGTATTGGAGCTTCAGCTTCAGCATCAGTCGTTCAGTGAATATTCAGGACTGATTTCCTTTAGGACAGACTGGTTGGATCTCCTTGCAGTCCAAGGGACTCTCAAGAGTCTTCTCCAACACCATAGTTCAAAAGCAGCAATTCTTCGGCACTCAGTATTTTTTTATGGTCCAACTCTCACATCCATACATGACTACTGGAAAAACTGTAGCCTTGACTAGATGGACCTTTGTTGGCAAAGTAATGTCTTCTTTTTAATATGCTGTCTAGGTTGTTTTTATCTTTTCTTCCAAGGAGCAAGCATCTTTTAATT
Source organism: Capricornis sumatraensis (assembly GCF_032405125.1). Classification (NCBI taxonomy): domain Eukaryota; kingdom Metazoa; phylum Chordata; class Mammalia; order Artiodactyla; family Bovidae; genus Capricornis; species Capricornis sumatraensis. The sequence goes on along the minus strand of NC_091071.1, from coordinate 27,078,292 downwards.
TCATGGCTGCAGTCACCATCTGTGGAGATTGTGGAGCCCAAGAAAATAAACTCTCTCACTGTTTCCAATGTCTCCCCATTTTTGCCATGAAGTGATGGGACTGGATGCCATGATCTTAGTTTTTTGAATGTTGAATTTTCAGCCAACTTTTTCACTCTCCTCTTTCACTTTCATCAGGAGGCTCTTTAGTTCTTCTTCACTTTCTGCCATAAGAGTGGTATCATCTGTATATCTGAGGTTATTGATATTTCTGCCAGCAGTCTTGATTCCAGTCTATGCTTCATCTAACCTGACATTTTGCATGATTTACTCTGCATGTAGGTTAAATAATCAGGGTGGCAATATACAGCCTTGATGTACTCCTTTCCCAATTTGGAACCAGTTTGTTGTTCCCTGTCCAAATCTAACTGTTGCTTCTTGACCTGCATACAGATTTCTCAGAAGGCAGGTCAGGTGGTCTGGTATTCCCATCTCTTGAAGAATTTTCCACAATTTGTTGTGATCCACATGGTCAAAGGTTTTGGCCTAGTCAATAAAGCAGAAATATGTATTTTTCTGGAATTCTCTTGCTTTTTCTATGATCCAACAGATGTTGGCAATTTGATCTCTGGTTCTTCTGTCTTTTCTAAATCCAGATTAAACATCTGGAAGTTCCCAGTTCACGTACTGTTGAAGCCTGGCTTGGAGAATTTTGAGCATTACTTTGCTAACATGTGAGATGAGTGCAATTGTGCAGCAGTTTGAATATTCTTTGGCATTGCCTTTCTTTGAGATTGGAATGAAAACTGACCTTTTCCAGTCCTGTGGTGTCTGCTGAGTTTTCCAAATTTGCAGCACTTTCACAGCATCAACTTTAGGATTTGAAACAGCTCAGCTGGAATTCCATCACCTCCACTAGTTTTGTTCATAGTGATGCTTCCTAAGGCCCACTTGACTTCACATTCCAGGATGTCTGGCTCTAGGTGAGTGACCACACCAGCATGGGTAGCTGGGTCATTAAGATCTTTTTTGTATAGTTCTTCTGTGTATTCTTGCCACCTCTTCACTAGTCATTAGAGAAATATAAATCAAGATGCCATTTCACACTTGTTGAAATGACTATAATACAAAAGATAAGAATAATACATATTGGTTAGGATGTGGGAAAATTGGAGCCCTCCTCATATGTTTCTGATGGAAATGTAAAATAGCCAGAAATACATTAAGTCACACCTGCTGCCCCTGTAGTGTTTAGTGTTTAGTGTTTTTGTTTCTGGCTTAGAAAACCAGTAAATTCTTTATACATAAAAAAAAGAATTATAAAATGGTACATTCATTGTAAAAAGCAGTTTGACAGTTCCTCAAAGATTAAACAGAAGTTTATCTCATGACCCAGAAATTTCACTCCTGGGTATATACTCACAAAATTGAAAATATATCTACACAGAAACATATATGAATGTGCATGGTATATTATTTATGACATCAAAGAAATAGAAACAATCTAATATTCATCTACTGGTGATTGATGAATAAACAAAATGTGGTTTATCCATACAATGGAATATTATTCAGACATAAAAGCAAGTGAAGTACTGATTTGTGCTACAAAATAGATGAATCTTGAAAATATTGTGCATGTGTGAAAAAAGTGAGACACAAAAGCCACATGTTGAGGGAGTTTGGGGGAGAATGGATGCATGTATATGTATGGCCGAGTCCCTTTGCTGTCTACCTGAAACTATCACAACATTGTTAATCAGCCGTATTACAATACAAAATTAAAAAATTAATAATAACAAATAAAAAAACAAGGGTGCACATATTGTACGATTCCATTTATATGAAGTATCCAGAATAGGAAAACTGGTAGAGATAGAAAACAGATTAATGAAATCAATGGTTGGGGTTGAGGCCATGAGAAGTGACTGATAATAGGAAAATAATTTCTTTTGGGGGTGATGATAATATTCTGGAATTATGTATTGAGATGGTTACACAACTCTGTGAATACACTAGAAACTATTGAATCATATACTTTAAAAAAGTGATCATATGGTATGTGAATTATATCTCAATAAAGCTGTTATTTTTAAAAAGTGTGTTTGACTACATATAAAATAGATAATCAACAAGGACCTACTCAATAGCACAGGGAACTCTACTCAATATTCTGTAATAACCCATATGGAAAAACAGTCTGAAAAAGAATGGGTGTATATATTAATATACATGTAACTGAATCACTTTGCTGTATACCTGAAACTAACACAATATTGTAAATACATACTATACTCTGATATGAAATAAAAGTTAAATTAATAAAAAGATGGAGGAGAATCTGATCAGTTCACTGTTGATTAATTCAAACGAGATTTGCCAAAGAGGTTGGAGTCAAATCCTGCCTCCACTTCTGAAGCTTAATGACATCATCTGTAAAATGAGGAGTAGGGGAAATAATGTCAGTATTGATACAGCCTTCATGAGGATTCATTTAGGTAGTATGTATATAATTCCTGGAATATAGCAAGTGACCAAAAAATTGGATTCCAGTAATACGGCAAAGCAGGATTTTGAATGTAGTCAGATAAAGGAGGGTTCATCATTTTCAGAAATGAGATTTGGAGAGGAGCTGAGTGTTTTGATAACAGGGCTCCTGGCCTTGCCTGTGTTGTAGGTGTCAGGGACAAGGGAGCAGCTGTCCTCTTCTGCTGGTTCCCAGTTCCCATCTCTCTGTGCTTGTCTGCAGTCAAAGCCATGATAAGCTTGACCGGAAGGAAGGACACATTTCCCAAGCACTGTGGGGTCCTGGCCACTGGCTCAAGGGCTGAGGCCGAGAAGTGAATCCACAGGCACGAGAACACCTTCCTGCCCTTCTCTTCAAGTGGTTTTAACTTCACATCAAAGACTGCTTCATTGCATTGCCCATGGGGGAGAAATCAAAGACTTGATGCCCCCTGGTCCATGTGCTTCACTCAGCTCAGACACAGCTAAAGCTGTGGATTGCATAGAAATGAGCAAGTCCGGAGAAAGAGCATGGTCTAGAAAGGCAAGGGAGCAGAAAGCCTAGCTGGGTCTGGGCGATTCCACACCAAGGCCGTATCTGTAAACTAAAATTTATTTGACAGTTACTACAGTATCTTATTGATTCTAAAATTTATCACTGACTTAATGACAACTCTTAAGGGTGAACGTTTGGGGTGGAAGGGGAAATACTATTAAATTGTAGACAATTTTATTTTACTTGTCAAAAATAGCTTAAATTTGTCTTTAAAATCTGACTTGTTTTTCTTTCAAAATTACAATCAATTATGAGTCAAACCTCTTCAAATTCTGAATCCTAAGCCTCTTCCAAATGACTTTGGACTGCAGACATCCCTGCGGAGTCCTTCTGATGGGCTGCTCTTTTATCATGATGCATGCTACATGACCTCTTTCATGTTCTCAGGATTGATAATATAATTTTGAGTCAAATGGGAGAATACTGGATTCTCATCTACAGTTTCTATGCAGTCAAACTTGTAATCCTTTAACTGAATCTTATAATGAAGTTAAAGGGCTTCTCTGAAAAGTCTTTGGAAGCTTTGTGATAAATAGATGTACATCCCCTGACTAGTCCTTCATGGGCCATGAATCAATTAACACCAATCTCTCTTGGCTTTGAAAATTCCATTATTTATTATGCCATGATATTTGGCTAAGTTAGCACAAGCTCAGCAAAGACAAGGTGAAGCTTACTCATCTTCTTAGCAAGTCTCTTTTAGCTTCTCTGTGGCCTTTTGACTTCTTTGCTTCTTAGGGCCTAAACATTCTTCTTACTTTTAGGAGAATATTCCCTTGTGCATCCAGTAGGAGTTACTGTCTGGAATGGTAGAAACCAAAGAGACCAGATACTCCCTCTTCCCCACCTCCTGGAAATTGGAGTGATGTTAAATCATGCAGCCTTGGTCAGTCAGAAGTACAGGTTTATGATCTTGAACCTTGAGGGTCTCATAGGGAAGCATCAAGCATCCAGTGGAAGTACTGAGAGCTCAGGGGGCACCGTACTGAGCCTCCAGGGGTGGCTGTATCACTGACAGACAGCGTCCTCGAAAGGCTGTTCCTGTGGAGTGACGTCACCTGGGCTTTGGGCTGCTAAGCCTCTGTGGGTTTTGCTTATTTTCTGAATCCGGTTGCCAGCTTGATCCTTAACACATGTGAACTTTCCATTGTCCTTTTCTACTCAACTAGGTCAGTGCTGAGGCTTCCCAGCTGGAACTAGTGGTAAAGAACCTGCCTGCCAATACAGGAGACATGAGATGCGAGTTTGATCCCTGGGTTGGGAAGGTCCTCTGGAGGAGGGCAATCCTCTCTGGAATGGATCCATTCCAGCATCCTCTCCAGAATTCTTGTCTGGAGAATCCCATGGACAGAGGAGCCTGGTGGGCTGCAGTCCATAGGGTTGCACAGAGTTGGACACAACTGAAGAGACTCAGCAGCAGCAGCAGGTCAGAGCTGGTTTCTGTTTGATTTAAGGGTACTGGGGTTTGCTTTTGTTCTATATGGTAAGACCCAAAGATATGAGAGTGACACTCATGAAGGAAGTTTTCACTCATACGTCCCTAGAAACAGGAGCCACAGGGTGTCATGAAGGGCCACATGGGGAAGCACCAGTGTTGAGCAGGAGGTGGACATAATGAGGGGAAATGAGGGCAAGAGCCTTTGTTGTGATTCCTCTGGAAAGGAATGGTCAAATCAGGGTAAGCAGGCTTTTAGTTTAGTTTAGTTTAGTTTAGTCGCTTAGTCATGTCCGACTCTTCGCGACCCCATGAATCGCAGCACGCCAGGCCTCCCTGTCCATCACCATCTCCTGGAGTTCACTCAGACTCACGTCCATTGAGTCCGTGATGCCATCCAGCCATCTCATCCTCTGTCGCCCCCTTCTCCTCCTGCCCCCAATCCCTCCCAGCGTCAGAGTCTTTCCCAATGAGTCAACTCTTTGCATGAGGTGGCCAAAGTACTGGAGCTTCAGCTTCAGCATCATTCCTTCCAAAGAAATCCCAGGGTTGATCTCCTTCAGAATGGACTAGTTGGATCTCCTTGCAGTCCAAGGGACTCTCAAGAGTCTTCTCCAACACCACACTTCAAAAGCATCAATTCTTCGGTGCTCAGCCTTTTTCAGACTCCAACTCTCACATCGATACATGACCACAGGAAAAACCATAGCCTTGACTAGACGGACCTTAGTTGGCAAAGTAATGTCTCTGCTTTTGAATATACTATCTAGGTTGGTCATAACTTTTCTTCCAAGGAGTAAGCGTCTTTTAATTTCATGGCTGCAGTCACCATCTGCAGTGATTTTGGAGCCCAAAAAAGTAACATCTGACACTGACTCCACTGTTTCGCCATCTGTTTCCCATGAAGTGATGGGACCGGATGCCATGATCTTCGTTTTCTGAATGTTGAGCTTTAAGCCAACTTTTTCACTCTCCTCTTTCACTTTCATCAAGAGGCTTTTGAGTTCCTCTTCACTTTCTGCCATAAGGGTGGTGTCATCTGCATATCTGAGGTTATTGATATTTCTCCCGGCAATCCTGATTCCAGCTTGTGTTTCTTCCAGCCCAGCGTTTCTCATGATGTACTCTGCATAGAAGTTAAATAAGCAGGGTGACAATATAGAGCCTTGATGTACTCCTTTTCCGATTTGGAACCAGTCTGTTGTTCCATGTCCAGTTCTAACTGTTGCTTCCTGACCTGCATACAGATTTCTCAAGAGGCAGGTTAGGTGGTCTGGTATTCCCATCTCTTTCAGAATTTTCCACAGTTTGTTGTGATTCACACAGTCAAAGGCTTTGGCATAGTCAATCAAGCAGAAATAGATGTTTTTCTGGAACTCTCTTGCTTTTTCCATGATCCAGCAGATGTTGGCAATTTGATCTCTGGTTCCTCTGCCTTTTCTAAAACCAGCTTGAACATCAGGGAGTTCATGGTTCACGTATTGCTGAAGCCTGGCTTGGAGAATTTTGAGCATTACTTTCCTAGCATGTGAGATGAGTGCAATTGTGTGGTAGTTTGAGCATTCTTTTGCATTGCCTTTCTTTGGAATTGGAATGAAAACTGACCTTTTCCAGTCCTGTGGCCACTGCTGAGTTTTCCAAATTTGCTGGCATATATATATATATATATATAATGTTTTTTTTTTTCCCATGAAAAATTACTAACAAATCAGAAGTAAAGAGAAACTTAAAACAAAGCCCATTTACCCATGATTAGCACCATGGGCTCAGTCTTGTTTCCCTTTCACACATACCCACTCTTAGGGTGACCAACTATCCTGGTTTGTCCAGGACTCTCCCAATTTTACCACCAATGCCCATTGTCCTGGGAATCTTTTCAGTCCCAGCAAACCAACATGGTTGGCCACCCTATGGACTTTTCCCAAGATACTGTGTTATATAACTGAGAAATATCACAGGATGCATCTCTAAAATATAAAGACTTTTCAAAACCTAACTTTAGTACTGGCATCACACGTAAAAACATTGTTTGATATCACAAAATATCACTTTGACATCTTTCCTCTCTTCTGGTACAATGAGATGTTCTGGGCTCACTTTTAATCTTGTCTATGGTTTTTCCTGTGGTCATGTATGGATGTGAGAGCTGGACTGTGAAGAAAGCTGAGCACTGAAGAATTGATGCTTTTGAACTGTGGTGTTGGAGAAGACTCTTGAGAGTCCCCTGGACTGCAAGGAGATCCAACCAGTCCATTCTGAAGGAGATCAGTTCTGGGATTTCTTTGGAAGGAATGATGCTAAAGCTGAAACTCTAGTACTTTGTCCACCTCATGCGAAGAGTTGACTCATTGGAAAAGACTCTGATGCTGGGAGGGATTGGGGGCAGGAGGAGAAGGGGATGACCCAGGATGAGATGGCTGGATGGCATCACTGACTTGATGTGCGTGAGTCTGAATGAATTCTGGTAGTTGGTGATGGACAGGGAGGCCTGGCGTGCTGCGATTCATGGGGTCGCAAAGAGTCGGACACGACTGAGCGACTGAACTGAACTGAACCTACATGAGGAATTGACCACTTATCCGAAGAGCTTGAATTCCTTTTAGTGAGAAATGGTATTTGGAAACCACAGTCAGGGCTGTGTCTTTGTTTCTAGGATTTTGCTGCATTACTGACAAAACTTCCTAAATTATCCTGTGTCTCTGTGTGTCAAGGTATACATGTAATACCACTTATTTTAAAAATTTATTTTTTTTAATTGAAGGATAATTGCTTTATAGAATGGTGTTGATTTCTGCCAAACATCAACGTGAATCAGCCATAGGTATACATATGTCCCCTCCCTCTTGAACCTCCCTCCCATCTCCCTCCACAACCCACTCCTCTAGGAACACCACTGATTTTTTTTCTAAGTTGAATTTGAGTCTATATAAGGTCCACATACCACATTTGGTCAATATATCTTGAGGTGCTTTCAATTTAAAGTTCCATTTTTCTTTCTATTTAGAATTACTGGTTTGTTTGTGTGGTAGGGTTTTCAAGATTCTGAATTTTGCAAATTCATAGGTGCAATATCATGTAACATGTTCTCTTATCTTCTGTGTTTCTTATAAATTGGTTGTTAGATCCAGGTTTTATTTTTAGATAGAAAGTGAAATGATTCTCCACCTATGATGTTGTGTACTTCCCAATGATTGCAGTGAGATGTGTATCAGTTCAGGAGAAGGCAATGGCACCCCACTCCAGTACTCCTGCCTGGAAAATCCCATGGACGGAGGAGCCTGGTAGGCTGCAGTCCATGGGGTTGCAGAGGGTTGGACACGACTGAGCGACTTCACTTTCACTTTTCACTTTCACACAGAGAAGGAAATGGCAACCCACTCCAGTGTTCTTGCCTGTTGAATCCCAGGGACGGGGGAGCCCGGTGGGCTGCCGTCTATGGGGTCGCACAGAGTCGGACACGACTGAAGTGACTTAGCAGCAGCAGCAGCAGCAGTATATCAGTTCTGATGGACTCGTTAAGATTTGCCAGGAGGTATAGGTGATATCAGCCTGATCCATCCATCGTAAAGTTTTTCTTTAGTTTTCCACTCAGTTATTTTAGTCATCATGAATATCACTGCCTGTGTGTGAGTACAGAGTCACACAGTCATGCCCAACTCTTTTAGACACTATGGACAGTAGCCAGGCTTCTTTATCAATGGGATTTTCCAGGCAAGAATACTGGTTGGGGGGTTGCCACTTCCTACTTCAGGGGATCTTCCTGACCCAGTGATTGAACCTGTGTCTCTTGAGTCCCGTGCGTTGGCGGATGGATTCTTTACCGCTGCACCACCTGGGAAGCCCTGTCATTGCCTAGATCCATTATTTCTTTAAGGAGTACAAAGTGGTGATGTTCTAAGTCTATCATTCATTCATTGTTAGCTGAGATTTTTCTAAAAGAACATGCCATCATCAGATTTTTGTTCACCCCTAAAGTAGAGTTTGCACAGAAATATTAGGTTAAGTTTTTTATGTTTTCCCTTTATTAAGTTAGTTTTCCAAAAAAATAAGTCAATATCCTTTCATCTCCAGAGGTGACTATTGAGTTTTCTTTTTTAAAGTATCATTTTGAACTCATTGATTTTTAATATGTTTAATTCATCATGCATATTCTTCTTTTTGAAGTTAAAATTGAACCACTTTTCGCCAGTAGGAGTAACATCTGGGGACCCGTCTTGAATCTTTTTGGTCTGACCCTAGTGGACTATGTTTTTTCTTTTTTTTTTTTCCCCATGAAAAACTACTAACAAATCAAACATAAAGAGAAACCTAAAACAAAGCCCATGTACCCATGATTACCACCATGGGCTCAGTCTTGTTTCCCTTTTATATGCGCTCACTCTTAGGGTGACCAACTAGCTCAGTGTGTGCAGGATTTTCCCAATTTTACCATCAATGCCTATTGTCCTGGGAATCCTTTCAGTCCCACAGCAACATGGTTGGCCATCCTATGGTCTTCTGCCAAGATTCTGTGTTATTTTATTGAGAAATATCTCAGAATGCATCTCTGAAATATAAGGACTTTTCAAAACCTAACTTCAGTACTGACATCACACCTAAAAAATTGTTTGATGTTACAAAATATCACTTTGACATCTTTCCTGTATTCTGGTACAATGAGATGTTCTGGGCTCACTTTTAATCTTGTCTAACCTACATGAGGAATTGACCACTTATCCGAAGAGCTTGAGTTCCTTTTAGTGGGAAATGGCATTTAGAAACCACAGTCTGGACTGTGTCATTATTTCTATGATTTGTATATAGACAGAGGTAGGAAATGAATATATTTAAAAGAGAAAATATATCATGTGTTCCTATTGATATCACCAACTCACATTTAAGGTCAGAGGCTTTATACCCAGGTTTTCTGATTCTGTACTTGGGTATTGCTTCTCCATGACAAAAATCTCAGCCCCAGTTATGGCAATAGAATTACTCATTTGCCTATCCTATAACACTCTTACAACAGTTCCAGAATAGCAAAATCAATATTACAACTAAAAATAAAATTTCTGAAAACATCTTAGTTTTTTTGCAGTAGTTTATAACCTTAGACTGTACCCCAGTCGAGACATGGAGGCAAATTACTGTATTTTAAAATGCTTTAACATAGTTCCTCACTAAATCACTCCAACTTGATACATAGTTTAGCTCAGTTGTTTCATTTTAGATAGGAATTTTTTTTTTAATTTTTATTTAACTTTATTTCATAATTGTTGGGAGCCGCGTTAGGCATTACTGACAAAATGGAGGCACGGTCCCCAGCCCCCTCTCCTCATTCCGCAGGCACGGATCGGATCCCGGGATGAAGGAGTTAGGCCTTGTAATTCTGACTTGTCTTTTCTTCTCCTCCGCTGAGTTGACTGAAACAGGAATACTAAGGTGCTTATTGTTCTTGAGAGGAGCATGAGAAGGCACAAAGCCTTCTGCAGCATTGCTCTGAAAATAATTCATAAAGTTAATCACTGACATTTGTTCAAGGAGTTTTACGAAAAAGAGTTCCAGGATGAGCACATAGGCCGCAGCTTGAGGCCATGGGAGAGATTGCTAGCTGATGCCTATTTGCGAGGAGAATGTTTATGGCAAAGGAGTTTACTGAATTTAGGGCTTAGAAATAATTAAAACAGAAGTTAAAGATTTAAGGAATGTTGTAAAGTTAGCATATTTTACTATAGCTTATAGAAGTTAGGAATTTTTAGAGACACTATAGCTAGAAGCCCTTTTAAGAGATAGTGAGCTCAGGATGTTAGGGGCAAACAGGGCTTAGGAAGATAAGTAGTAAACTGAGGAATGTAGCATGAGTTACAATGTAATCCACAAGTTAATTATAGGACACATTAGAAGAGGTAGATGATAGACAATAAGGCTGATTCCGAGAGAATCACTGAAGCAGGAACTCTGTTTGAGGAGCAACAATGATTTATGGAGATAATAAATCTGGGAGAGGGGGAACAGAAAATGTCAAACCTCTGGCCTGATGCTTTTGTAAAAGTATAAAAGAGAATCTTAAACTTGGAATAAACAGGCAGTCCATAGAAAAATGAGAGGTTGTCTCATTTGCCGACACCATTCATCTCTTCAGGTTGAATCCCTGGCTGCTGGAGTTGGACTTCAGCACATAATTTTGTAAAATATTTATATACTCAAAATATTTAGAACAGATTGCATTCAGAGAGGTTTGATTTCCGTCCCTCTCCCCTCCACATCATAGTTTTTACCGTGTCCATCAGGTAACTTTTAAAAAAAGGTGTTGTTTATTCTCTCATTGCTTTTCTAATATAAGTAAGTAAATATCTCTTCACACCTGCTCCATTTCTGTTAAGAACATCACAACTTTCCTTTGCTTAGGACCTCTAGTAGCACTTCAGAATTATGCTGGGGACCATTTTAAACAATGAAATAACCATCAAAAGGCACAAAAATGCAAAATGGTGGCAATAAATACTGTGTTTACACACGTAACATTTACACTATGAGAACTGAAAGAAGTCAGAGAATTGCTTTGTTAGGACCTCCGCTGGAAACACGCTCATTGGACAGCTCATAGCTTTGCAAATATATGGCTGAGAGTGACCGTAAAAGTGCTACCTATGCTGACTTTGATGTTACAAGTAAATTGTAGCTAGTGCATTAATTTACAACTACAGAAGCACAAATAATAGAGAGTGATTGAGTCCTCATTCCTTTTTCACAGCTGCATAGTACTCCATGTGTGACTATAGACCATAGCCTCTTCAACTTGTCCCTTGTTGATGGACATTTGGGTATTTTCTATTATAAATAATGCAACAATGAATGTTGTGTATTTGTGCATTTAAATTTTTGACAACTTCTTTTGGAATGGAGTCCTTGAAGTGGGATTTCTAGTCAAATGATAAATGCATACATAGTTTTTAAAATCATGGAAAATTCCTTCTTCTTACACGTTGTACCATTCTGCATCACTACCAGCATAAATAAAAGACAGTTTCCCTGCAACCTCACTAAAAGAATATGTTGTTCATCTTTTGGATATTTGTCAGCCTTTGAATGTTTACTTCAATGTAATCTTAATTTGCATCTCATTCTCAGCAATGATGAGCATCTATGCATATTGCTATGGAGCACTTGTATTTCTTTTACTGTAGTTTTCAGTTCACATATCCTGTGGGAAGAAACTCCTTATTGGCAGGGAAACCATCAGATCTAATAAAGGGAGCAAGCAGAAGCCTTGCCAGGTGAACATCGTTCTTTATGGGGGGAGAAAGGAGATAACTGAATCATTGTATAGTCAAGAGCAGTGGCTCATAAATCATATAACAATTAGTTCCCCTTTCTTTCACTTAGTAGCTCTGTGATCCTGCCCAAGCTTTATCCTGAACCTCATTTTCTTTATAAGTAATCTATGTGACCTCCTAGACTTTTTATGAAGATTCAATGACATCTTTGCATAGAGGATTTTGCACCATTCATGGCATATACTAAATGAATAATAAATGATAGCTATTACTATGGTATGGACTTCCCGTGTGGTAAAGAACCTGCTTGTCAGTGTAGAAGACATAGGAGACTGAAGTTCAATCCCTGAGTCAGAAAGATTCCCTGGAGGAACCTTCCCCACTCCAGTGTTCTTGCCTGGAGAATCCCATGGACAGAGGAGGCGGGACTGGCTACAATCCGTAGGGTCCCAAAGTTGGACATGACTGAGTAACTTAGCACAGCACAGCACACGTTGCTATGATATAGAGGAAAACTCTCACCTTCATCAGGGCATGCCTCAGAATAGAGGAAGGGCAAGGAACAGTGGTATGAGGCTCGGGTGGATCCTACCACGAAGGGTAGGGGTGCAAGATGAGGTGAGAGGTGACTTCTACCTCATGGATTGTGCTTCAAGACACAGTAGGGACAGCTCATGACACTGTAGGGAAGCAACAAGGGAGCAATGAACGTTTTCTTTAGTATTTGTGTTGGATTTGAGGTCTTTGCCACCCAATCCAGGCACAAACCTCTTTTTTTTTTTTCTAAACTTTTAATTTTATATTATAGTTGTTTAACAATGTTGTGATAATTTCAAATGTACAGCAAAAGGATTCATGTATCTATTCTTTTTCAAGTTCTTTTCCCATTTAGGATGTTACGAGATACTGAGCAGAGTTCCCTGTGGTATGGAGTAGGTCCTTGTTGGTTATCCATTTTAAATATAGCAGAGTGTACATGTCAGTCCCAAACTCCCTAAGTGTGCCTTCCTCTAACCCTCCATCCTGGTGACCACAAGTTCTTTCCCTTAGTCTGTGAGTCTGTTTCTGTTTTGTAAATACTTTTCAGCTTGTGCATATAAGTGCTATACAATATTTCTCTTTCTCTGATTTCACGTAGTATGACGATCTCTAGGTCCATCCATGTTGGAAATAGTATTACTTCATTCATTTTTAATGACTGAGTAATATTTTATTGTATACATGTACCACATCTTTTTTTATCTACCCCTCTGTCAATGGGCATTTAGGTGGCTTCCATGTCTTGGCTGTTGGAAACAGTGCTGCAATGAACATTGGGGTGCCTGTATCCTTTTGGATCATGTTTTTCTCCAGGTATATGCCCAGGAACTCTCCTCTTTTTAAGTACACCCAGAACTAGTGTACTTAAAATGACTCTTCACTCATTTCAATTTATGTTTTTGGATGGGGATGTTATCCCCCTCCCATGTTTCATAACTTCAGGGGAAAAGACACAAACAAGGTCCAGTTGGTTCCTACTTAGATATACTCATTTGAACTGCAGAGTGGCTACTTCAGGGATGGGTATGTGGCCTAAACAGAGCCAATGAAGCATAATGTGTTTTTTGCTGGTCCTCCAGGGAAAGAGATTCTCACTCTTTCCTAAAGGAATTTGCAACTGGTAGACTGAGACTTCTAAAAACATTACAGTTGTTTTTGACCACAATGGAAGAACTTGTCAAAAAAAAAAACAAAAAAAAACCAAAAAAAACCATAAGCTACCATGAAGTGAATTAAGTTGCAATTTAAAGAGAGAAGGATTAGATCTTGTGACAACATTTTAAGTCCCAATCAAGCCCTGCCTGTAGTTGGCCTAGCCCCTGAAATGTTTAGATATGTGAGTGAATAAATTCCTTCTAGGCAGTGTCACACCAAGTGAATATTAATAAAGAGTGGCCAGTGGTTACCGTTCCACCCAGTTTGTTCATTTTTTAATTTTTTTTAAGTTTTTTTAAATTTTATTTTTAAATTTATTTTAAATTGGAGGATAATTACTTTACAATGTTGCATTCGTTTCTGCCATACTTCACATGGATTAGCCATAGGTATACCTATGTCCCCTCCTTCTTGAACCTCCCTTCCACCTCCCACCCCAACCCACCCCCCTAGGTTGTCAGAGCATCTTGTATGTTCCAGGCCAATGCTTATCTCACTAGAAATTCAAAGCATCTTCCAGGCTCTAGGGAAATAGGCCCTTAATCTCCAGATGCTGAAAGGCTGGGAAACAAGCACAGGATGACTCTTGTGTACTAAATTTTTATCCAATCAATTCCACTTTGAGAGGCAGCAGGTGTAGTGTTTCATTACAGACACTCCAAACTCAGAGATCCTGTTCGCATCTCTGATCTGGCTCCTGCCTGCCAGCACTTATGTGGCCTGTTGAGAGACTATTATTAAGATAGAATTTGTATAGATTATTTTCCAGCCAACAAAAGAATTACCTTGTTATTTATTCACAGGGTCTAGTGAGCAATATAAATTTAGCCAATTTGAAGAGCCTAGCTTGCTGATCTTGTTAGACAGAGCCAAAGGCTATTGTCTGCTGTTCACACGGAGATAGCGCTCCTGCTGGAAACCTCATTTCTAATTGCAGGAGGGTCAGTTTAGGTTGCAGAGAGACCCCTGCTTCCCAAGCTTTTAGACCATATGGAAGCAATGTGTTCTGAATCCCCAGAGAGCTTATAACGTCCGGGATGGAATAAAGCTGAACCTTCACTCAATCCACCCCTTGTAGAGAACACGCTGGAATCCCTTGCCTAATGTGTATGACAGAAACAAAATTGGAAACTAGCCAGGAGATAGGCCAGAATTGGCCTAAGAGTTTGTGCTAAAAAGATGTGCAAGACCAGGAGGGGCTTTAAGCCCAGGATTTTGACTCAAGATACCACTGCTAAAAGTGCGTCATGGGAATGTGTTGGCTGTGTCTGTGACATTCTCACAATGGTAGTACTGTTCCATTAATCATCTCAGAAATCCAAAAGTTACCAATCTATTTAAAAATTATATTTATGCTTGTAATTCTTGGTTGGTATTTATATTTGTATATGTTTATTAAAAATAAATAGCTTTAGTAAATTTTAAAAGGTATCCTGTCCTGTGTGAGTGCATGCTCAGTCACGTCTGACTCTTTGTGAGCCCATGGACTGTAGTTCACCAGGCCCCACTGCCCATGGGATTTTCCAGGAAAGAATACTGGAGTGGGTTGCTATTTCCTTCTCCAGGAATCTTCCCGACCCAGGGATCAAACCTGTGTCTCTGGCATCTCCTGCATTGGCAGGCAGATTCTTTACCACTAGCACCATCTGGAAAGCCCCATTAAAATGTATGAAGAAATAATCATACTGTTGAGATAAAGTCATTATTTATTTTGATGATATATCCTTGAAAATATAGGGCTTGGCATAGAGGAGCTCCTATATTGGTGTTCGTTCCTGTTGGCGTTGCTTACAAAAACTAGTGGCGTTTACATTGTTTCATATATGACTTTATGTTTCTTAACGTGGAATGCATTTCCCTGCCATGGAAAAGATTTTCACTGCATTACTTTTAGTCACAATGCAATAATTCTCCATTATGTGAATATATCTTATTTTATTTACCCAAGTGCCCTATTGGTGGATATTTAAATCTCTCTTTCTCCCTCTCTTCCCCTCTCTTTGTTTTGTTTCTATAGGTGTGCTATACTGAACATTCTCGTAGAAAAAAATCTTTGCATATATATTTTATGGTTCCTAAGGATAAATGCCTGGAAGTAATATCTCTGAGTCAAGGGGCATGAGCATCATAAGATATCACCAAATTGCCCTCAGGAATGTTTTAGCATTTTATACTCCCACAAATAGTAGATGAATAACATTCCTGTTTCTATATACTCTTATCAAAACTATATATATATATATATATATATATTTGCCATTTCTAAATTTTCCTTGAGTATCTTGTTTTCAGATGCTGTCACTCTAGGTACCAATGAATTCATGTCATTTCTATCCTTCTTGGAAAAAGCTTATGTCACTGTGCTAACTCTAATAAAGAGAGAACTGGCTTTGAAGTCACAGACCTGGACTTATCTCTTCTAAGAGAGGCAGTGTTTTGTAATCTCTTGCTTCATAACACAATACCTGAAAGCTTAGTGGCTTAAAACAATAACCGTTGTAGTCTGTCTTGTGATTCGGCGGGTTGGTTGAGTTTGGTTGGGTGGCTCTTCTGCAGCACGTAGTGCAGACTGAGATGGAAATCATCTGAGGCTTGACTGGGCTGGAACCACGGGTTCAGCTGGTGCAGCTGGCAGTGGCTGCCGACCTTCAGTTGGGGGCACAGCTGGGAGTGAGTGTTTCACTTACTTTACTTGGTTTTCCAAGGTTCCATGAAGCGGGAAACAGAGGCTGCCAGTTATCTTAAGGCTTGAGTTTGGAACCCCAGAGCGTCACTTCGGCCACATTCTCATGGTCAAAGTTACAAAGTCAGCCAAGATTCAAGAACTGGGGAGACACACTTCCCCTTTTCATGTGAGGAGTGACAGCTATGATCAGGGTGAAGATGGATTGGTGGGAGGAGCTGTCTTTGGAGACTAGTTAACAATGGCAGCAGGTAGAAATGGAATTAACACAGATTTCAGAGTCTGGATTTCAGTCTCGATTCAGACACTGCTGTGTTACTTTGGACATGTTACTCAACCTATCTGAGTCTGAGTTTCTTTCTTTTTTAAAAAATGAAGTAAAGTTAATTTAAAATATTATTTTCATGTATACAGCATAGTGATTCAATGTTTTCGCAAATTATACTCCATCATAGGTTATTTAAGTTAATGGTTATTATTCCCTGTACTGTATAGTATATCCTTGCTTATCTATTTGATACATAGTAGTTTGTATCTGTTAATCCAGTTTCCCTTATCTGTCCCCTCTTTCTTAGTCTTAGTTTCTAAATCTTAGAAAGAGGGATAATAATATCTGTTTGAATCATGAGAGTGAAAAATTATATTAGGTTGTTACAAAAGTAATTGCAGTTTTGGACCATGAATTTTACATCATTATAACTAGGCCAAAATACATCTTTATTAATCAAAATAGGAAACATTACAGTCAATACTTTTTTGCCCACAAGAAATAAGTTTGTTTATTCCTGTAATGTAAAAATTCATGCTTCGGGATTTGGGAAACGCTTGGAAAGCGTTTTCTGTCTCCTGCTGGTTGTGGAAGCATTTTCCCTGCAAAATCTTGTTGGGATGGTTGAAGAAGCGATAGTCGGTTGGTGAGAGGTCAGGTGAGTATGGGCGGTTGAGGCAAAACTTCCTACGTAGCCCAATTCGTTCAACTTTAGAAGCAGTTGCAAGCATGCGTTGGGCGTTGTCATGCAGATGAATTAGGCCCTTTCTGTTGATCAATATCAGGTGTAGGCTTTGCAGTTTTCAGTGCATTTCTTTGATTTGCTGAGCAAGCATCTCAAATGTAATGGTTTCACTGGGATTCAGAAAGCTGTAGTGGATCAAACAGGCAGTAGACCACCAAACAGTGATGATGACCTTTCATTAGTACAAATTTCACTTTGGGAAGTGCTTTGGAGGTTCTTCTCAGTCCAACCACTGAGCTGGTCATTGCCAGTTGTTGTATAAAACCTACTTTTCATTGCATGTCACAATCTGATCAAGAAATGGTTCACTGTTGTTGTCTGGAACAAGAGACGAAGACACTTCAAAACGATGTGTTTTTTTTTTTTTTTTTTTATTTACGGTCAGCTCATGAGTCACCCACTTGTCACTTTTTCACTTTTCCAATTTGCTTCAAGTGCCAAATGACTGTAGAACGGCTGCTGTTGACTTCTTCGGCAATTTCTCGTGTAGTTGAAGAGGATCAAGCTTCAGTGATGGCTCTCAGTTGTCGTTGTCAACTTCCAATGGCCAGCCTCACTGTCAAAGCTCTCCTCTCCTTTCCAAATCTTCTTGAACCATGACTACACTGTACGTTCATTAGCAGTTCCTGTGCCAAGTGCATTGTTGATGTTGTGAGTTGTTTCTGCTGCTTTACGACCCATTTTGAACTCGAATAAAAAATTGCTTGAATTTGCTTTTTTTCTAACATCATTTCTAGTCTAAAATAAATATAAAATAAACAGCAAGTAATGTGTTTAGGAAAAAAGGTAAAGCAAGAGATGTGCACTAAAATGACATATAACATAGCCACATTTATTTAGGAATGTATTCTAATATTAAACAGCAAATTTCAATAGCGCAAAACTGCAATTACTTTTGCACCAACTGAATAAGTATACATGCATATAATATATACATAAATCCCTATACATGTATACACATATGTCAGTATCTCTCTCACTTTTTCTTTGCCCATGAATCTCTCTATATAAATTCCATGGGTAGAAAGGAGAGTGGTCAGTTGAAGTTATTCTTATAGTTCCTGGCTCTGCCAATTTCTAGCTATATGGCTTCAGAAAGTCATTTAGTCTCTGCTGTGTCATCTGTAAAATGATAACTCACAGGATTGTTAAGATTAAATGAAATAATGTACACCGATGTCCTTTGCCACCTCTTGGCCTTGTTCTAAATGTCTCATTTATTTCTTGGGATATAGAAACCAAAAGCAGACATAGGATGTGTTGTTGAATATTACTTATGGGGATTCTTGGCTGATGATAGCAGACCATCTTCTTCCTGGATTGAAAAACCATGATTTCTTCATCTTTTCTATCAGGATACATAAAAGTTCCATGCACTTTGAATTTTTATGTTTATTTTAGAAATAAACTTCAACATAGATCATGGCATAGCAGGGTAAAGGAAATGAAACTCTTCGCATCTGGTATCAGATGTCGTTCTAGAGAGGAGATATTACTCTTCAATCTTCAGTAAAGGTACACGGCATGTAGATGCTTTTCAGAAAGATGTTTCCTTTGTACATGGGAGGAAGGTAGATGGTAGACTGAAATTACCCCAAAAGTC
The DNA here is from genome assembly GCF_032405125.1 of Capricornis sumatraensis. Taxonomy (NCBI): domain Eukaryota; kingdom Metazoa; phylum Chordata; class Mammalia; order Artiodactyla; family Bovidae; genus Capricornis; species Capricornis sumatraensis. The sequence continues at coordinate 27,059,567 of NC_091071.1, read as the reverse complement.
TTGTGTCCTAGATTTGAAGTAATGCTAGGAGAGATTTAAAAAAAAAACAACAACGCAAAACACTTTCAGTCCATCCAAATAGAGAATAAGTGCCTAGCAAAAGTCTAAGCTTTGGGAGTGTTTGGAATCTTAGGAGGGACAGGATGAGAAGGTGGCGTTCAAGGTCATTTCATCCAGATCTTACAAAGGGCAGAGTGACTCTAGATAATCTCTGTTACTCTAGAAAACGAGGCCATTATAATTTAGAAAACGAGAGAGACTATCAGGGAAGCACATTCTCGGTCCCTTTTCTTGTTTCACCCACACACAGAATCTTTCGCTGAAAGAAAACCCTCAGTAGACTCCAGTTAAACATCGCAGATTGAGCACATCCATTTATTTCCATTCCTCCCCAGAGGCTCCCACTTAAATGACACTGAAGGAATAAAACGGTATAAAATGGATGAAAAGCTCGGATGAGAGGGACGACAATAACGGATGTGATACATTGACCACGTTTTGAGCGCTGGAATGTGGATCGATGAGTCTGGGCTGGAGTAACAGAATGAAGAAAAGTAAAATCTAAGGACTTGTCAAGGGAGGATATAAAAACACATCGTGGTGATTTGGGTCAGAGAACCTCAGAAATTGTCAGACATTGGAGGCGCTAGCTACCTCAGAAAGCATGAGCAAAGAGTATGCGGAGAGTTGAGAGACTCCCAGATTCCCAACTCCATCCTGCGGAGCCAGGCAGGGAAAGCAGTACAGATTCGGAAAAATTGAATCAGGATGGGTCTTTATTCAGAAATGTCTAGCAGAGTGAGAAACTTCCCTGGTGGCTCAGACAGTGAAGACTCTGTCTGCAATGCAGGAGACTGGGTTCGACCCCTGGGTTGGGAAGATCGCCTGGAGAAGGGGATGGAACCCATTCCAGTATTCTTGCCTGGAGAATTCCATCGACAGGGGAGCCTGGTGTGAAGAGTCAGACATGACTGAGCAACTAACACTGCCACTTTTTTCAGTATACTGAATGGAGATGCTGCCCAGCCCTCTTTCTCTGGGCTCCTGGAATGCTGCCAGCCAGGATTATACCTGCAGATAGCAGAAGATCAAAGAATTTTCCAGAAAGAAACAAGAAAGGCCAGGAAAAAATGCTAAATTTAAAATTATCTCAGTAGAATGGCTTGGTCCAAGAGGGTTAAATTCTTTCATGAATTTCAATTAATGAGCCCCAGTCACAAAACTTCCAATCAGTCTGTGAGTGTGTGCGTATGTGTGTGTGTGTGTGTGTGTGTGCACGCATGCACCATTCAAATATTAATGCATAATAAAGTCAGCAACTTTAGAGAAGTCTTCAACATGGGAGAAAAAGGAACACACACACAGTAAAATACAACTTGGCAGAAGCAAAGGCAATACAGAAAGCGGAAGACTTCAAATAGATGATAAGATCCTCACAGAAATTAGGGAAAGTATATCATAAATGCAATAAGAGGGAATGCTATAAAAAATGGACTGCAAGAGAACAAGTGACAACTCTTAGAAATTAAAAACACGAAAACTAAGACAGACTTTCAAAAGCATGATTACAAGAGAAAGGTCAGAAAATTTCTAAGATAGTAGAAACAAAAGTCAAAAAGATGCCAACTAGAGCAGATTTTAGAAAACTAAAGGACCAGTTGAGGAGCTCTGTATCCAACCACCAGAAATTGCAGGCAGAGGGAAGAGAAAATGGCAGGGAGGGGATTATCAGAGACTGGATGCTATAAAATCACCCAGAAGTGAAAGATACGAAGCTCTGGGCTATAGAGATTTACTGAGTGCTCAGTAAAATAAATTTTAAAACTCATTACAAAACACATCATTTTTAAAATCACAGAATGCTGAGGATGCAAAGATAATCCTGAAAACTCCAAGGGCATCATAACAGGTCACGTGAAAAGGATTAAGAATAAGGAAGTGACATTGGACTTCTGAACAGAAATGCTAGAAGCTGGAAGACAATAGATCTACACTCTCAGAATTACAACCTAGAATTTGTTACCTACTCAAACTATTACTCAGGAGTGAGGATACAAGAAAGACTATGTTCAGACATGCAAGGACTCAGACATTTACCTGAGAAAGCTTTTGGAGAATGTGACTTTCTGAAAAAGGAAAGAAAACCAAGAAAAGGAAAAATGTGGAAGCATAAAAATGGGATTCAGTAGAGCAGAGATGAGAGACAAGTCCCAGGGGTGGTGGAGGATGGGAAGGATGCAGGTGATGCAGGGTGAGAGTTGTGTAACAGATCTGGAGAGCACTCAGTCCATATTGGAGAAGATGGCACAGATGTCCTGGAGGGGTACCTCCTAGGTAAAGGATGGATATCTTACTAATTTATCACGTCAAACTTTTTGGAGTTCTGGTGAGTATTTTTGAAAAGAATTCATATTGGGTGCATAGAAATGAGTCAAAGAGGGAAAAGGGCAATAACTTTGAAAAAAATGTATACTATCATGTAAGAATCGAATCACCAGTCTATGTCCGACGTAGGATACAGCATGCTTGGGGCTGGTGCACGGGGATGACCCAGAGGGATGTTCTGGGGAGGGAGGTGAGGGGGGAGGGGTTCATGGTTGGGATCGCATGTACACCTGTGGTGGATTCATATCAATGTATGGCAAAACCAATACAGTATTGTAAAGTAAAATAAAGTAAAAATAAAAATAAAAAAAAAAAAAAGAAAAAAACTACAGAAGGAAATGGCTGCCCACTCCAGTATTCTTGCCTGGAGAATCCCATGGACAGAGGAGCCTGGCAGCCTACAGCCCATGGGGTTGCAAGGAGCTGGACACAACTGAGAGGCTAACACTTTCACTTTTGCACCTGTACGAGGAAGAAATTGAATTAGTGGCCCTACTTGGCTGAAGCATCACACTGATGCACCTGCTGATTATGGATTTAACCCCAAAATGTGGCATCGCTGAATTGGTAGGAGTGAGAGTATGTGTGTGTTGGGAAGGGGAGAGAGAGAAAGACCTTTCAATACCATTAACAGGATGTTAAAATTAACAGATTAAGAAAATACTGTATAAGCTTGTTTTTTAGAAACATGGAGGGAAACTACCAGGAATGGATAAAAATGAAAAGCTATTTCCTTGGAGGAGCAGTAATTAGTGATGGGGAGGAGGAAGAAGGAGACAGCTATTTTTCACTTAAACTTTTTAGTACTCTTACTTTTTAAACTATATACACATGATAAAGAATCTGCCTGCCAATGCAGGAGATATAGAAGACGTGGGTTCAATTTCTGGGTCAGGAAGATCCCCTGGAGGAGGAAATGACCACCCACTCTAGTATGCTTGCCTGGGAAATCCTATGGACAGAGGAGCCTGGCAGGCTACTGTCCATGGGGTCGCAAAGAGTCAGACACGACTGAGCAACTAGCCACGCGCACACGAACACGTGATGCTTTGATAACAGTGAAGTGAAGTCGCTCAGTCGTGTCCGACTCTTTGTGACCCCATGGAATGTAGCCTACCAGGCTCCTCCCTCCGTGGGATTCTCCAGGCAAGCGTACTGGAGTGGGTTGCCATTTCCTTCTCCAGGGGATCTTCCCAACCCAGGGATTGAACCCAGGTCTTCCGCATTCCAGGCAGATGCTTTAACCTCTGAGCCACCAGGGAAGCCCATTGATAACAGTAGCATTATGCTTAAAAAAGAAGACCTCTGAGAACAGGACTGGCCGCTGGATTTGAGGGTGAAATGTTGGTGAGACACACCTCAGTCAGTACTCACTGAAAATCAATTTTGTGCCAGATTCTCCATTACACATGATTTCTTGGCTTCCTGTTAGCCCTTTAGGTAGGCACTTTCACCCCCCATTTGCAGGAGCTGAGACTCAGGGAAATGAAGCGATCCTGTGAGTAAATCTCAGAGCACAGATTCAAGCACACATTTGTCCAGCTCCAAACCATGCTTTCGCCTCAGTCAGGTCTGACTCTGTGAGACGCTATGGACCGTAGCCTGCCAGGCTCCTCTGTCTGCGGGATTCTTCAGGCAAGAATACCGGAATGGGTTGCCATGCCCTCCTCCAGGGGATCTTCCCGACATGGGGATCAAACTTGCGTCCCTTATGTCTCCTCCATTGGCAGGGGGTTCTTTACCACTGAGCTACTGGAGAAGCCCCCTGCCTTTCTGTAGTTGGTACCTATTTACGCTCCAAATTCACCACAGAATAGCATCATTTTAAATCTAGAAGGAGTCTTACAGATCATCTGGTTCAAAGCATTTTATCAGCGGTTAAATTGAGGTTCTATCACGTAAGTGGTCATTAGCGGCTGACCTGGCCCTGTTTCCACAACTTGTCTTCGTCTATACGATACTGTCAACATTGTGGGGAAAAGTACGGAAATTAGGACTCCTTCAGTGAACAGAACTCACAGCTACTTATTTTTTCCCCAAGAATAACCATACCTGGCTATTTCAAAAGGTGAAAAAAGTGAAACTCCAACAATTTGAAATTTCTAGTACTCAGAAGTCTGGGTATGCCAGCTGCAGTCTTGCTTTCTCTGAACTGTGTTTAGTTCCCTCTATAACATCCTGGAAAAGGCCTCATAATCTTTGGAAAGTGACATGTGACCTCATCCCTGGGAATGAGGGTCTCCAGGGAAAGAGTTACCTGCTCTCCCTCTAGGGGTTTTCTGGGACAGGTCAACACATGCATCGTGAAGCAGAAGAGGTCCAAAGTGAGGCAAATTGAAAACAATCTAACTTTTACTGAATACCTACTATGTGCCAGGAACTATGCCAAGAACTTTATACTCATGATCTCATTTTTATATTGGGGGCAACTCTGTAAGTACAAATAATAGTACTCCCATTTGACTGATGAGAAAACTAAAGATCAGACAAGCTAAGCCTTTAAGAAGCATCTTGACGCCAGTCCTCCACCGTTCATTATTATGCTATACAGTCAATATATTTTTCAATCACTCAAGGTACCTCTGAAACAAAGCAGACCAGCAGGAGCCAGCATCAAAGTCAATGAAGCAGAAACAGCACTCTGCTTGTACTGTGCCTTTGGCCCAGAGCATTCTCGGTCCCTGGGCCTCCTGACTTCCAACATTCTACCTTACCCTTTGGCTGGATTATTTCCCATCAGTCCTTTGAGACTAGCTTTGGTCATCATCTTCTCTAGCAGTCTTCTTCACACCCATTAGCCCACCCTCTCACTCATCGTCTCTTGTTATTTACAATCATACTTTGCCATCATTCATTTATGTGCCTCTTTTCCACCAAATAAAGATTGCTGCAAGGGCTGGAAGAAATCTTAAATGTTGTTGCAGTCCTTGGTGGGCTGAATATCGTCCCACCTCCCCAGAGAGGTCTGTGTCCTAATCACAGCAACCCGTGAGTGTGTTATTTCATATGGAAAAATAGACTTTGAAACTGTTGAAATATGGAGACTCCTGGATTATCCAGGTGGGTCCAGTACAGTCACAGAGTCCTTGTGAGAGGAAAAGAGGAGAGTCAGTAAGCTGAGACATGATGATGAAAGCCAAGGTTGGAATGTTCCATGAGGCAGACGGTAAAGCTCTAGAAGCTGGAAAAGGGAAGGCAATGGATTCTCCCCTAAATCCAGCAGAAGAAGCACAGCCCTTCTGACACCTTGACTTTAGGACTTCTGACCTCCCAAACTGTAAGCTTTAAGCTCCTAAGTTTGTGGTAATTTTTTACAGCAGCCAGAGGAAACTAATACACAGCTTTAAGGCTTAGATAGCACTTGGCACAGAGTAGGAACTTAATAAATATTTCTCCAATGAATGAATGAGTAATCTGTAACATCGTATAAGTGTCTCTATCCCACATACATCCCTCTATAGGTAAAGGTTTATGCTGTTGAAGTTGTTAGTCACTAAGTCTTGTCCAACTCTTTGCAACCCCATGGATTGCAGCATGCCAGGCTCTTCTGTCCTCCACTAATTCCTGGAGTTTGCTCAAATTCATATTCATTGAGTTGGTGATGCTATCTAACCATCTCACCCTCCGCCGCCCCCTTCTCCTTTTGCATTCAATCTTGCCCAGCATCAAAGTCTTTTCCAATGAGTCAGCTTTCGCATCAGGTGGCCAAAGCATTGGAACTTTAGCTTCAGCAACAGTCCTTCCAATGGATAATCAGGGTTGATTTCCTTTACGATTGACTGGTTTGATCTCCTTGTTGTCTAAGGGACCCTCAAGAGTCTTCTTCAGGACCAAAACGTTTATGAGTAAGTGGCAAACAAATTGTGGGAAAGACATTGCTCTGGAAATGCGTAGTGGAGACTTGATTATTACAGCTGGCCAACACTGGTTTGGACAGCTTCCCTGTGAGTAAATCTAATAGATTTACTCTGTGACTTGGGAAAACTCTTTTAATCCCTCTGAGCCTCTGTTTTCTCATCTGTAAGAAGGCAGAAGTTAGTCTGACAATGAAGTTCATAAAGACAGATGATGTTATTCTCTTGGAGTACTCCTTGGAAGACAAGATGCTATATAAATACTGGAGAGCATTATTGTTACATGAATAATAAATAGTTAAGAAATAAATCCATGTTTTCAAAAACAACGAATGCAAGACACCCAGATTCACCTGTCACTTAGGGAAGGCTGTGCTATCTTCCTGAACTAAAACATTTAGTACTTTTAATAGCTTTACTTTTTAATAATCTGTAACTTAAAATGGAGCACATCACTTTTGGATTAAATATTAAAATATTAAATATTAAATTGGACAGCAGAAATCCATCACACACTTGAACCTGCCTGGTTTACTCAGGGTCTCCTAGGCGCACTAAGAAATCTAAGCACTGTTTGTATCCACTGAGGTCATTTCTTCTTTCTCTCTCTCTCTCTTTTTTTTATTTTTGCTAGACACACAGGCACCGTATACATCTTTTTATTGATTAATCTTGAAGAGTTGAATGAAATAGACCAAATACTAGTATCTGTACTTGAAACGGCCAATGTAGCATGATGAATCTAGCGGTTAATTTAATAGAGATGGCCAGTTATTCTGAATGAGGGAGTGGGCATGCTTTGTCTCTTTGGTTCATGCCTGTTTCTTTTTGACTTCTCATGACAGCAGCTTTATGAAGCCCACGTTGCAGCCCTGGGCCTGCTCTTTGTGTTCGTTTTGACTGCAGTGATGATCTCATAACCCTCTGGGTGTCATCGTCCTTGGAGCTCCAGTACTCGACCAAGACCCTGAGAACCTGTTTATTTGATTGATGAAGTCTCGGGTTTCTCTACCCATGGAAAACCGCTTTGAAGTGTATCTTCACTCTATCTGCTTCCCTTGTCTGAGTGTCAAATCCTTGTTCAGATATTCAAAGCCTTCTGTCATTCAAAATACATTCTTGGGAAATGTGTTGATGCTGGTCATTTATAATTCATTCTTGAGGTGAACCATGCAGTGGAAAGACAGAGAGATGTAACTCTCCTGTTTAGCTGGATAAATTTGAGCAAGTTGTTTCACCTTCAAAGCTGTTTCTTCACCTTTTAAACAGGATGGTTTAATTGTGATAATGCTTACATTGGTGGTACACTGCCATTCACAAGTGTGGAGGTACACATTGGGTCACACTTCCTCTAGCGGTTGGTTTAACTCACCTCATCCTCAGTGCTGGCTTGGCACTAGCCCCTCTGAGCATATATTGGAGGGTGTACGGAGCTGGAGGAGGAAGAAGGGGAAAGTGTCTATTTCGAATGTGAGGCTCAACCTCCATTGCTCCATGCTTTCCTAGGGCTGGATTCTTCTTTTTTTTCCTTTTTTATTATTTTTTTACATTGTTCTTTTTTATTGAATTATAATTGATCTACATTATTACATTAGCTTCACGTGTACAATAGAGTGGTTTGAAATTTTTTTACATGAAGAAATGATCACAGTGTCTGGTTATCTTTTGTCACCATACAAGATTATTATTATGCTGTACATTACATCCCTGTGAGTTATTTGTTTTGTAACTGGAAGTGTGTACCCTTTAATTTCCTTCGCCTATTTTTCCTGTCCCCCACAACCCGTGGGCAATCACCACTTTGGTCCTCTGTATCTGTGTCTGCTAATGTTTTCTTTTCTTTGTTCATTTGTTTTGCCTTTTAGATTCTACATATAAGTAAAATCGTACAGTATTTGTCTTTCTCTGTTTGACTTATTTCACTAAGCATAATACTCTTGAGGTTCATCCATGTTGTTGCAAATGGTAAGATTTCATTCCTTTTTATGGCTGAGTAATATTCCATTGCATATATAGACCACATCTTCTTTGTCTATTCATCTATTGATGGACACTTAGGCTCTTTCCAAATATTGGCTGTTGTATATAATGCTGCAAAGACATAGGAGGTGCATGGATATTTTGTTTTGTTTTGTTTTTATCTTTTAAAAAAAAATTTTATTTTTACTTTATTTTGTTTTACAATACTGTATTAGTTTTGCCATACATTGACATGATTCTGCCATGGGTGTACATGAGTTCCCAATCCTGAACCCCCCTCCCACCTCCTACCCCATGTCATCTCTCTGGATCATCCCTGTGCACCAGCCCCAAGCCTCCTGTATCCTGTATCGAACATAGACTGGCGATTCGTTTCTTTCATGATAGTATACATGTCACAATGCCTAGGGCTGGATTCTTAATTACAGGTTTTTAATTTATGTGCACATGCAGCCGAAGATCCGAAACATAACTATAGTACCCAGAGGGTTGGGACGCCTGAAGATTCCAGGCTCAGCAACAGTCTGTGTGCTGAATCAGCTCCTGTGACTATGGAGATCTTGGCACTGAATCAAGATAACGGGTCAAGTTCCCCTTTTATTTCATGGTGAGTCACAGGGGAACTCTCATTATCTTTTCATGTTCCCTGCTCAGTCAGGACCATCTTTGCTGTTAGGGATAGGCTACTCTCATTGAAACTCAAAATGATAGGGGATCAGCTCTCCCTATGGGAATTTGTGTATATTCATCTCTAAAAATCATAGAATTCCGTATCCCAAGAAATGGTAGAGTGATGGTCTTTGTGAAGCCATAACCTTATCAGCAGCAGCAGCAGCAGCAGCAGCAATCTTATCCTGATAAAATTTAAAACAAGGCACAGTGGTAGGTATAAATCTTTCTTCTTATTTCCCTTTTTACACATTTATAATTATCCTTTTGAGTTGTCTATTTCTCAAAACTTTCCCCTTCTTCCAAGCTTGGACCAGAGCCACCTCGTCTGTGACGCTTTTCCTGGCTCCTTCAGATCACAGCTCCCTATGTTTCCTCTGAATTTTTTAGTTAGCTAGTTCTCCCATCTTAATTTGCCTATACACGGTACCTTTATCTCTCTCATGTTGTCTCACAGTGCTGGAAATAAGCGAACAGCAATAACAACAGGAACAACATTAAAAAATGGATATTTTCCCATATCAGACTTTGGACAGGCCCTTTGCATATGTTATTCATTCAAGTACTCATTGAACAAATATCCAAGCATCTAGTGCTGAAGATGCCGCACTGCGCTGTACAATGTATCTTTGTTGCTCATTTGTGTTATACTTAGTAATCTGTATCTCTGAATCCTACTTCCCCTCTCCTCCCTGGTAACCATTAGTTTGTTGTCTATATCTGTGAGTCTCTTTCTATTTTTCTATGTATATTTGTTTGTATTATATTTTAGATTCCATAAATAAGTGATATCATATAGCATTTGTCTTTGTCTGACTTTATTTTATTAAGCGCAATATTTTCTAGATCAATTCCCACTGTTTCAAATGGCAGAATTTTATTATTTTTCATGAACAATTTCCCATTGCATGTATGTGTATACCACATCGTCTTTATCCATCCACCTGTTGATGGACACTTGAGTTGCTTCCATATCTTGGCTATTATAAATAGTGCTGTTGTAACCTAGAGGTGCATGCATCCTTTTAAATTAATCTTTTTGGTTTTTTTTTCTGGATATATACTCAGTAATAGAATTGCTGGATCATATGGTAATTCTATCTTTAGTTTTTTGAGGACCCTCCATACTGTTTTCCATAGTGGCTGCACCAATTTACATTCCCAGCAACAGTGTACAAGTGTTCCCTTTTCGCCACATCCTTTCCAATATTTGTTATTTGTAGACTTTTTGATGATAGCCATTCTGACAGGTGTGAGGTGCTCTCTCATTGTTGTTTTGATTTGCATTTCTCTAATAATTAGTGATGTTGAGCATATTTTCATGTGCCCATTTAGCCATCTGTTTAGGCATCCCAAAAGTGCCTATTCGGGTCTTCTGTCCATTTTTTATTGTATTGTTTGTTGTTGTTGTTTACATAATTAATTATATGAGCTGTTCATATATTTTGGATATTAACACCTTGTTGATCATATCATTTGCAACTATCCCATAGGTTGTCTTTTTGTTTTGTTGATGGTTTCCACTACTGTGCAAGAGCTTTTAAGTTTAATTAGGTCCAGGTCCTTTACATATGTTTTTCAACAGATATTTATTGAGTGAATATCCAAAGCATCTAATACTGTCCTGGGTGCTGAATATGGAGCCTTAAGACATGCATTCTTGGACCATATGGTCTTGATCAGCCATGGCAAATCATACTTGGTGGCTTGTTTGTGTATGGTCCATGCACTAAAAATGTTTATTTTATTTTTTTATTTTACATTTTAAAGGATAAAAATAGACAGAGGATATGCAGCAGGGACCTCATGTGGCTCACAAAGGCTGAAATATTTACCATCAGGCCCTTTATAGAAAATGTCTGCTGACCTCTGAGGATCCCATTTTATCTTCCCAAGCTATCCTGAAAGACAGATTTTTCATGATATGAATTATTAATACTTATGAGGAAACCAGAGCTCAAAGAGGTGAACTGTCTTTTCCAAGCTGATTCAACTAATATTTTTCTGAGGTGGCAGTTCCAACTAGAACACCCTTGGCTTGTCTGAGGAACTAGTGTTAGCTCTGCTCAGCTCAACGAAGGAAGCCCTTCTTCTCCTCCACCATATTCTTTCTGAAGTACTGTTGCGTGCTAAGTCACTTCAGTCATGTCCGACTCTTTGCAACTCCATGGACTATAACCCGCCAAGTACCTCTGTTCATGAAATTCTCCATGGAATACTGGAGTGGGTTGCCATTTCCTTCTCCAAGAAGTACTGTGAACCCACCATAGAGGAATGGGGAAATAGGGCTTAAAAATATCAGCCCTCAATGTTTCAAGAAAAATGACTTTCAGAATAAGGTAGAAAGAGTGGTGGTCTTTAGAATGATGAACCTTGCTTTTAGTCCTCTTTGGGCCTCAGAGTCTCTGAGCATAAACTGCTGCTGCTGCTGCTAAGTCGCTTCAGTTGCGTCCGACTCTATGCGACCCCATAGACGGCAGCCCACCAGGCTCCCCCTTCCCTGGGATTCTCCAGGCAAGAACACTGGAGTGGGTTGCCATTTCCTTCTCCAATGCATGAAAGTGAAAAGTGAAAGTGAAGTCATTCAGTTGTGTCTGACTCTTAGCGACCTCATGGACTGCAGCCCACCAGGCTTCTCCGTTCGTGGGATTTTCCAGGCCAGAGTACGGGAGTGGGATGCCATTGCCTTCTTCGGAGCATAAACTAGAGCAGTTGAATTATTTGACTTCTTAAGCATCTCCCAACCCGAAAATTCCTTACAGGAAAATGTATCCTTTATTCCAATTGGATTGTACACATTTCTCTTTCTCTCTACCATGGCTGTGTCATGAATATTGACCAATTGAATAATGATTAAACATTTAATTTAGATTTTTATATTAGGAGGATATAAAGTCTTATCCGTACCTCTAAAAAAGTCTTGTTGATTCTGTTTGAAGGATTGTTGGCATTATTTCATGTTGTTTCAGCTTGTACTTTGTAATAAGGAGAGCAAAGATTCTAAGACAACCAGGTTGAAAGGTGACCAATTCCTAACGGCTGACCAATGAACCAGTCCCTCTGGGATATCCAAAATTGGCAGCACTTCAGTCTACAGTCTTTATTCTGGCCCCTGACCAAATTAACGTTGGCTAATTCAAAGTGTTTCATGAATTTGCAATGGAGGATGTGCTCACTGAGGCATCCGACTCATATCTACACGACCCAAATGGTTTACAAGGAAATACCTATGCATTTATATTTAACAACTTCTTCCCCAAAGCTGGTTCCCCATATCCTGCCCAAGTCCTGGATCAGGTGTAGATAACATTTTGGGAAGTGAGAAGTTTGCTGTTTAATGGGAACAGATAATTTATATTCCCCAGTATTTTTGAGAACAGTGGCTCTCTATCTGGGCTGTGTATTAAAATCATCAAAGAAGCTTTTAAAAAATGCCTGGATCTCACACTCAGAGATTCTAATTTAATTAATCTGGATGTGCAAACATTTTAAAAGCTCACATGTGCATCGGGGTTCAAGAACTACCATTCTAAGAAAAGGTATATGTGGATCAGGTTGCACAAAACGTAAAGTATCTAACTCTGAATTACCTGATTTAAGAGTTAAGCTTCTATGCCTTTATATAAAAGGAAGTGCATGTAGCATTTAAATCTTTCAATGTATGGAAGTTAAGGTTTTGTGGATTCTCCCAAAAAACTGAACATATTTTACTGTTTTTTAAAATTAGCTCATTTTTAAATACTTAGGCAAAATTGAAGGAAAATACTCAGGCAGTGATACTTTTGGTATCATTTCTAATGATTTATAGAATTAACTCAGTGCTAGTCATGTCCAAGGCTTTTAAAAATTTTTTTTCAATTTTCAGTTTTAGCTGCACTGGGTCTTCATTACTACATATAGGCTTTCTCTAGTTGCAGTGCAGGGGCTTCTCATTGCAGAGGCTTCTCTCATTGCAGAGCGTGGGCTCTAGGCACACAGGCTTCAGTAGCTGTGTCTCGGGCTCCAGAGAACGGGCTCAGTAGTTGTGGTGAATGGGCTTAGTTGCTCCATAGCATGTGAAAGCTTCCTGTGTCCCCTGCATTAGCAGATGGATTCTTTACCACTGAATCACTGGTGGTAAAGTCTCATTCAAGGCTTTTAAAATCACACTTTTGGATAAACATTTCACATTATTGTTTTAAAATTTACTAACCTTATTAATTTTGTTTCCTGAGTTGAAATTTCGTATTCTTTTCTTTTTGTTAAATTTGCTCACAATATTTTGGTAAACTATACAGACTGTAGGGAAAAAATATCCCTTGCTTTTGCCACAAAATAGCAGTCATGGCAGAAAAGCCGACTTCGACAGGCTTCGCTGTGTTTCTTGTAGCTCTTGTTCCCAGTCTTGGATAAAGGACTTGCTGAGGACTGGGAGAGAGCAATATTGATGTTGTGGGTAAGTGGGCTCTGATCTGGGGAGGTGGATATCAAAACTCCCTGTGACACCATGGCAGCAGCAGCAGCATCTCTGATTGCATTACCTTTGGAATCAGAGGAAAACAAAAGACGGAAATAGCCAGCCCATCTAATTGTGTGATTCCATTAGTCTGAAGAGGTGGGTCATGGGCTTATTTAATAATAAAAAATGGCTGCAGAGCAGCGTTTAGTGTCATATATGCAGGCCAGCATACAAGTGTGCATTCAGAAGTGCTCTCAGAGGTTACCTTGGTTCTACAGAGGCAATGATATAATTAAGGGAATGGGCTTCTTTTTTGGGGAGTCCCCAAAGTGGCTTGTGATTGGTGCGTGTTGTAAAGGCATGGCTGTAAGCTGGTTGAGGAATCCTGGTCTCCTGTGGAAACCGAACACTGATCTATCAATGTGTTGAAGTTAAAGTTTTGTGGATTCTCCCAAAGGACTGAACATGTTTTACTGTTGTTGCTTTATTTATTTATTTTGCATTAGGTCATTTTGAAATACTCAGGGAAAATTGAGGATAGATGAACATAGATGACTACCTTTTGGTAACATTTCTAATGATTTAAGTTTAGTAAAGGTTGAGAACAAATTGATTCTGCAGATGACACTGTTGTAATTTGATTCAGCAGACTTTTATTGGGCATTTACTATGTCCCTAGTGTGGAGTTAGATAGTAGGGATACGGGATGAAGTCATAGACTGTGACTTCGGTCTGCTCACAGCCTTGTAAGGCAGAAATCTTTACATGATGAATTGCAGTTTGATATATTAAAAAGAGTCTGTGTGCAGGGAGTATGGGCTGCTCACGGAGAAGGAATGGTTGTCTCTTTCGGGTGGAAAGGGCTAGTTGGATGGGGAGACTTTGCTTCATGAGCCAGAGACACAGTCAAAGGAAGACAAGTGGAAAGTGAAGCTGTTATAAGGATGCAGAGAGAATCTCACTGAAACAAATGCAAGAGGCATCATGGAAACTAAAATCACCATGAACCCTCAATCTATCTCCCTGACCGCATAATCCCTTCTCTCTTTAGTCCAGTTTCTCTTCTCATTTATCTATTTATGTATCAGTCTACTGAACCTTCTGGTTCAGCCTGTACTTGCATCTCCATGCCTCAGCTCCAGATATGCAGGAGAGAGAGAGGTGACTGTTTCAGCCAGGGTCATATGCCTGCTCTGGCCTCATTAGCTGAAGCTCAGAGCAGGGTTATCGGGTAGCTACTATGGGCTTTTGACAAGGTATATTTCTTTTTCAAATTTTAAATGTTTTATTTTGCACTGGGATATAGCCAGTTAACAATGCTGTGATAGTTTCAGGTGAAGAGTGAAGGGTCTCAGCTATGCGTATACATGTATCCATGGGCTTCCCTTGTGGCTCAGACGGTAAACAATCCACCTGTAATGCAGGAAACCTGGGTTTGATCCCTGGATTGGGAAGATCCCCCGGAGAAGGGAAAGGCTACCCTCTCCAGTATTCCGGCCTGGAGAATTCCATGGACTATATAGTCCGTGGGGTTGCAAAGAACCACACACAACTGAGTGAGTTTCACATTCTCCCCCCAAAGTCCCCTCCCATCTGGGCTGTCACATAACACTGAGCAGAGTTCCCTGTGCTATACAGTAGGTCCTTGTTGGTTATTTTAAATATAGCAGTATGTACATGTCCATCCCAAACTCCCTTATTATCCTTTCGCTTGGCAATGGACAGGTAGATACTTTAAAAGCCACTGTAGGGAAGAAGGAATTGGTGCAGCAGTCACTACATGGGGTCCCTGCACCACTGGGTTTTTGGCATGAGACTACCTTCTAAACCATAAAATAACCAGTGGCTTATACTCACCCACATGTATGTGCACATGCTTAGAAGTGCATGACCCAGTCTGCAAGCCTAGGGCAGGGAAACTCTTTTTTGCCATTTAGTGATGGTGGGACTCAGCAATGACTCCCCTTGCAACAGACAAATGGGTTAGATCTCAGATAGTATTAGAATGGTTAGAAGCTTTTGTTTTGTTCACAACACAGTGTGGCATAGATTTCACTGCGCTATTGTGAATTTGGTTGGTTATTAATTGAACATCTATTATATTCAAAACACTGCAAGGATGATAGAGTGAACACTATGGCAACTATCATATTCTCTTAGAAGCTGTTGTGAAAACTCTGCTTGAACAGAATACAGTAATTGTTTAGAAAAGAAGCTTTGAACAATTATTCTGGCAACGGTAGATGTTCTGAGAAATAGAGAAGAGATGTCAATGAAGTTGAGAGTTCTTTAGGAAATTAGGGAGAGAAATATATGATCTCCAGGCAGTATGCATGAGTGGACTTTGGCTAAAAGAAAACTCAAAGAGAGATTTTAGGCTATTGAATTTTACAGCGTAAAATTGTTATTTAACCCATGGAAACTTCAGTAAAATTTACATTATTTGCTAATGCATTTATGAGGATAAAGTCTTTTCAGGGTCCCATAAGAGGATATGATAGGGAAGCTCATACTAGACTCCCTATGGATGAAAAGTTCATGGACCCAGTTCTTATGTCATTTATGATGCACAGGTGAATATCATCAGTCTAGGAGGGTGACTTCGGATTTTCTGTGCTGTGCTTTGCCACTCAATTGTGTCCAACTCTTTGTGACCCCATAGACTGCAGCCTGCCAGGCTCCTCAGTCCATGGGGATTCTCCAGGCAAGAAGACTGGTGTGGGTTGCCATGCCCTCCTCCAGGGCATCTTCCCAACCCAGGGATCAAACCCAGGTCTCCTGCATTACAGGTGGATTGTTTACCATCTGAGCCACCAGGGGAGCCTTTGGATCTTCTGGTTATCTGTTAATCTTGGTGAAGTCGCTCAGTCGTGTCCAACTCTTTGCGACCCCATGGACCCCCTACCACGTTCCTCCGTCCATGGGATTTTTCAGGCAAGAACACTGGAGTGGGTTGTGAGTTAGCAAAAATAGCGAAGCAATACACCATTGGGTATGGGACCATCCTGGGATCATCACAACACAAAAGTGTTAACTACCTATTTTGCGCTATACACTGTTTTTGTGTTGAAAGCATAAAGTGGGGAATTACAAAACCCTTCCTCGAAAGGACTCATAGTTTATTGGTGAAAACAGACACATAAGCATGTAAAAATATGACACAAAATGAATCAATATGACACCATAATTGAACTCCTGCAAAGAAAGACTTCAACAAACACTGACACATTCCAAGGGCAGCAGAAATTCTGAACCAAGTGCGCTGAACTCAGAAAGCCCCCTGATGTGTGATGATTAGTGGACATCTCTGACAGCATTGCTATTAGCGCTATGGATAACATTGGGGAAAGGTCAAGTTTTGCAAAGACTTTCTGCCCACTAAGAATAGCAAGGAATCGATCGATTCTGAGCATAAGAGCAATGTCAGGACCAGAAGGAAGTGCAGTTGCTATCACTGGGAAACGTTCCTTCCCTCAAATAAAGGCCCTGGAAAATCCATGCCACCATCCTCTAGTTAGACTGATGGACTTGTTGAGTCCCACCGATCCCCACTTTTCAATGGCTAGGTCTTTTTCATCTTTAGTCTGTGCTCAAAGGCTGATCATTAGGAAGCCTTTGTGCTTTGCTAAGTCACTTCAGTCATATCCAACTCTTTGCAACCCTATGGACCATAGTCCACCAGGCTCCTCTGTCCATGGGATTCTCCAGGCAAGAATACTGGAGTGGGTTGCCATTTCCTTCTCTGGGGGTTCTTTCCAACCCAGGGATCGAACCCATGTCTCTTATGTCTCCTGCATAAGGGTTCTTTTCCACTAGCTCCACCTGGGAAGCCCCAGGAAGCCTTTATTGACTGTTTATTTAGGCAAAGTAACACCCTTCCCCCTTTACTACACTAGCATCACACTACAGTAAGTACTCTACGTATATATCTTCAAGTTGCTAACTTTCAATCGTGTCAGTTAGTTCTTGTATCCGGCATACATTGTTGCAAGTGGGCAGCCTCTACAGGTGGTTGTGCTTTTGTACTTTACAAACTGAAGAGAGTACAGTATCTTTATTTCTTGCCTGTTCACTCGATGCCAGCCCCTAGAGGCCAGTTGTTGTACTGTACTTTTCAAGGCACTGTACTGTCAGATTAAAGATATTTTATTTTTTTATGTTTCTTTCTTATGTATTATATGTGTGAAAAGTGTTATAAACCTATTGCAGTACAGCGATATATAATCAATTGCATTAGTCAGTTACCTAGGTTAACGCTGTTGGCCTACAAACAAATTGAACTTATGAACATGCTCTTAGAACAGAGCTTGTTTGTATGTAGAGGACTTACTGTATTCATTTCCTTCTTAGCACTTGGCATAATCTGAAGTCATCTCAAATATTGTTTGGTTCCCTGTATACCCCAACGTACCTTTGGTACGTTTCACACTATTCAATAAATGCATTTTTGAGTGTACATTCTTCTCAGGGTCCTTTAAGAGGGTATGCTAGTGTAGCTCATATCTGGACTACTTAAGTATGGGAAAAATATGTGGACCCAGTTCTTAAGCTGCTTACAATGCCTATCTTCTGGTCCCTTCCTCACCTGCTTCTAAGATAAGAGCAAGCATTATGATTGTCTTATACCCAGAGTTGAGCTAGTGTAGATTGTACCTTTGTATGAGTTAGAGAAAGTTGCCCTCTCTGAATAGATGGATGAGAAAAATTACACCATCTTGGCAGAGACAGTCACATGAGTTCATACCTCGAGGAGTAGATTCCAACTCCTCACTTTCTTTCTGAGCGCGGTACAAGAACTTCATAAAAATAGGGGACAGCCCTGCTTGTCTGTTACCATTTTGGCACATAGTAGGTATTTGTTAATATTTGGTGAATGAAGCATCCCAAGATCTACCAAACACTCCAAATTATGCAGCATTATGTAAGGAAGTGTTTTGAGTCCCAGCTTGATTCCCTTACTAAGGACCAGGGGGGCTGCTCAGAGGTTCTCAGCGGGAACACAGCCGCACTTCAGTAGCACTGTCTGAGGATGACTTTGGTGACCTTCTGATATTTCATAAATGCACCAACCTCAGGGGTTCTACCTATGCACTGCCAGCCCTGTTCTTACCAACAGACTTTACAGCATCCTGTATGCAGCCAGGTTGTGGAGATGGAAGCCTCCTAACTGAGCACCCCTTTCCAGAAGTTCTTTATTATAAGCACCCTACAGAGGTCCTACAGGCAAAGCCAGTCTCCCACTGGATGCAGGAGAAAGTTTTTAAATGTGCTGCTGTGTGCTAAGTCACTTCAGTCGTGTCTGACTCTGTATGACCCTATGGACTGTAGCCCACCAGGCTCCTCTGTCCATGAGATTCTCCAGGCAAGAATACTGGAGTGGGTCACCATGCCCTCCTTCAGGGAGTCTTCCAGACCTAGGGATTGAACCTGCATCTCATGACTCCTGCATTGACAGGCAAGTTCTTTACCACTAAGCACCACTTGGAAAGCCCTATCTTTTAAATAGCAGAATCAAAATCTCTGGCTGATACGCAGAGTCAGGCTGATGGATCTGCCTTAGATGGAGATGTGAAGGAACTTTGCAAAGTAAAGAAAAACCTACATTGATTCCCTGAATCAAAACTTCAAATAAGAACATGGCTTTGGCAATTTATTCCCTGCAGAATTAACCTTTGTTTCTCGGCAAGCTGCTTTTAAGAATACACGTGGTATGTAAAAAGGAAGGGGAGAGAGCTCACAGAATGGTTTGCGTGTTTACTGCAAAGAAGGAAAAGCTGAAGTGAAGTGAAGTTGAACAGGGGGCTTATTTCTAACGAATCCATCCCCTAGACAGGAGTCCTAAGATACAAAAACAATTACTATAAATGTGAATTTGAGGCCCCATTCACAGATGCACAAACACCACTCCTTCGCCTGCCGTTCCTTTAACTGACTCCCAGCAAGGATAACAAAGTTCTGGGGGCTGGAAGGCCATCACAGAGATCATAGTCTAATTTCTTCTATGCTTTAGGAGTCAATTTGAGTCCTCCTCTTGGAAGCCTTCCTAGATTTGATAAATACTCTTCCTCTGGGTCCCCATAAAACCCTATGAGTTTATTATTGAATTTGCCACATTCTAGTATAGTTATCATGCTCATGTGTCCAAGACAGGGGCATTTTATTTGACTTTAAAAGTCTTTAAAGTCAAATATTTCACACATTGTCTGGAATAAAATGACATCTCAGTAAGTTCTTAATGAAATAGTCAATGGACCATTCTATTAATAGTTGCCTATTGAACGCATACTATTTGTCTCCCCTTCGTCACACACTAAGACAGTACACAAGAAATAAAAAAACAGTGATAACAGTGGTAGCTATCATTCTGAGGGTCTGAGTCAGACACTCTGCTAATTGCTTCGCAACTAGTTTTCTCATTAATTCTTTAAGGCAACATTATGACCTTCTGACTTCATAAATCAAACTGAGACTCAGAGAGATGACTGACTTTCCTCTAAAGCCACTCAAAGCGCATTTGAACCAATCGCCAAATCCCCTGATCTTCACTCTATAGTAGGCGCCTTCTCAGATCTTAAAGTGGTGGTGGAGGGGGAGAGGGTTGGGGTCAAAAGTACAATGCACTTGAAGCATCAGTTCAGTTCAGTTGCTCCGTCGTGTCCAACTCTTTGTGACCCCATGGACTGCAGCACACCAGGCTTCCCTGTCCATCGCCAACTCCCAGGGTAACTCTTGAAGCATTAGAAAGTTATTAAGAGGGAATTCCTGGTGGTCTAGTGGTTAAGAATCTGCCTTCCAATGCAGGGGACATGGGTTCGATCCCTGGTTGGGTAAGAGCACACATTTCACAGGGCATCTAACCCAGTGTGTTACTGCTGAGCTGGTACCCTGGGGGCCATGCTCTACGACAAGAGAATCCAGCACACTGCAACAAGAAGGCCATATGTTGCAGCTAAGGAGAAGCGGACCCAGTACAGTCAAATCAAAAAAAAAAAAAAAAAGAAAATCATTAAGTGCCACACTGTAGAAATAGAGAAATGGGAATTAATGCAGCAAGAGTTCTCTGTGGACTTCATTAATCACGAAAAAAAACTTACAGAGGGTCTAGGACTCAGACTTGAAATAAATAATTGGATTTAAGTATAAGGAGGAGAGCAGGTAGAGTAGGGAAACTTACATTCATTGAGTACAACAGAGCATACTGGTTAGGAGCCTGGGCTTTGGAACTGGACAGAACTTGAGACTGCATTCTGACTCGGCTACTTAACAGCTGTGAGAACTTTTGGAATTCGCCTTTTGAGCCTCTCCACCCCTCTATTTAAAAGAGGCATAAAACACCCCTGGTATGAGTTAAGAAAGCTTTCATGGGCAAGTCACAGAGACATTGATGAAAAATGGCAGAAGTGAAAAGAGCAGGATCTAGACTTCCATTCTCACCTCTGGTTGCACCTAAATGCTCCTTGTAAGTCATCACCCTCTTTCCTGATGGCAGAAAGGCATTTGCTTTTTCCTCAGTTATGAAGTGAAGGTCAATAGGCCAATAAAATTGACTTGCTCAAATCAGACAAGAACAGAAGAGGTGCCTGCCACAGAAGGTCCTAACCTGGGCCCCTTCCTGCTGGGGGAAAAGTCAGCCGGAGGAGATCTAAGGATCAGGTCATCTTGCTTTGTTTTCTCCCCATCCTTTCCCTTCCCTTCCCTTCCCTCCTGGTCCCTTCTCTTGGGTTGAGGCAGGCATCATAAGGGAGGAGTCATGAGGAATATAACAGAATCAAGGATTTCTCATAGGAATCAGACTTCACAGACCTGTGTGAGAAGCTGGGAAATGGGGGCCTGGAGAGGGGAGCTGGGGCATCAGGAAAAGTCACCAGCCAGTCTGGTAGCGGACAGGAGGCTGCAGGCACATCCAGCTGAAGAGATGGGACCCGTTGACTGAGTGTGGCTCCATCTCTGAGAGTCAGCAGCCAGGCGCCTGGCTGGGAAATGGCCAGCAGGGCCGGTGGTCAGGCAGACAAGCTCAGTGTGGTGCAGAGGAGAGTGAGGGTGAGCCCGAGTCTCCCAAGAACATCTGTGGCTGTTTCCCAGCATGCCAGACCCTGTGGCCTTGTCAGGGTAATGGCTGCTGCTTAATCGCTGCCTTCAAAATCCCATAAGCTCTCTTTTTGGACAATTTTAAACCAGAATCCTGCAGGAAAGGGGGTTTGGGGAAACATTATTGAAACATAGTTGTCAACTTCCGTAAGGAAACAATCGCTCAAACACATTCACAGACATATTCAGGTCCAGAAGAGATATTAATCAGCCTGACTGACTTGCTTCCAGCATTTAGGACTTTGTTCCTGCTCCCCTAATCTGCTCTTTGAGAAGCTGGAGGAGGCACAAGGAATGGGGATTTTTTGACCACAACACACTCCAGTCAAATCTCTCACTCTCTTTCCCCTTGACTCTCTACAGACACACTCTTCCTTTAGCTCATCACTTTCGTACCACAGGACTTTTGCACATGCTGCTCACTGCCCCTGGAATGCTTTCCTCTCTTGCCTTATAGCATCTTTTTGGTCAAATCAATTCCTATTACTTAGGACTGCCCTGGCCATCCACTAGTTAAGAGATCGCCTTCCAATGCAGCGGTGCAGGTTCAATCCCTGGTCAGGGAGCTATGATCCATATGCCTGGTGACCAAAATACCAAAACATAAAGCAGAATACTATGGTAACAAATTCAATAAGGACTTTAAAAAATGGTCCGTGTGAAAAAAAAAAAAAATCTTAAAAAAAATTCCTCTGGGGAACGGATAGTTAAGGACTTTGGGAAGATCATGTACACACTGCCCAACAAATGCCTATCTTATGGCACATGGAACTCTGCTCAGTGTTATGTGCCAGTCTGGATGGGAGTGGGGTTTGGGGGAGAATGGATACATACATATATATGACTGAGTCCCTTGCTTTTCACCTGAAACTACCACAACATTTTAAATTGACTATACCCCAATACAAAATATTTTTGGTGTTAAAAAACAATTAAAAAATTCTTATTTGCCCTGGTAGACCCTCATAGAATCTTCTGTTTTTCCTTTATAATTCTTAAGAATCAGCATCAAACAACTTTTTAAAAAGTTTTTTTTTTTTTTGTCCCCAACTAAAATATAAACCACAAAGAGGCAGAACTGTGCCTGTCCCATTCAGCACTGTAGCCCAGTGTCTAGTACAGTGCCTGGTGCACACAAGAACCTCGACAAATATTTGCAGAATGGTTAGATAAGGGAGTGGATCAGTGAGCGAGAAAACAAATAAATGAGCACACAGGGACTCTAAGGTGGGCACCATGATGATTCGCACCAAAAATTCGATAGAATAGGCTGGCACATAAACAGGAAATGTATGGTCGTCTGCCTTGCTCTGGAGACTCAAACCCCAATTATAGGACAGTGATGGCTGCAGTTTAGGTATAGTGTAAGGAAAGACTTTCTAACAGTGAAGCTGTCCTCTGTAGAAAGTTGAGTTCCCTTCAGGTGTTCAAGCTAAGCCTAAATAATTTCTTGCTCAGAGATAGTATAGAGAAATTCATGCATCACGTGCACATTTAAGGTTGTGGGAGAACCCCTAATACTGAGCCCACGATTTTATGTGGTACACTCACAGTAGAATTTAAGTGTTAACGGCCAGGTACTGGAACCATGAAGACAAGGATTCAACTCCCATAACGCCTCTTACCAGCTGAGTGACCCCAGGCCCATGATTTCATGTCTTAGAACCTGAAGGTCTTCACCTGTAGAGTTGAGATGATGCTCATCTCATGGGGCTGGTGTGAAGATTAATGTCATGAAAGTGAAAGTGAAAATGTTAGTTGCTCAATCATGTTCAACTCTTTGCAACTCCATGGACTGGAGCCCGCCAGGCTCCTCTGTCCATGTAACTCTTCAGACAAGAATACTGGAGTGGGTTGCCTTTCCCTTCTCCAGGGGAATCTTTCCAACCCAGGGATTGAACCCAGGTCTCCCATATTGCAGGAAGATTCTTGACTATCTGTCACCAGGGAAGCCATGGTTATGAGGAATAGAAAGGGTCAAGCTCCTGCTTGGAGATCATTCGTGCTCTTAGACAAATGTCACCATGATGAGCTTCAGGTGAGCAGGGAAATACTACTTGTCAGCCCCAAGATCCCCACAAACAATAATGATTTGGGCCAAAGGGCATAAGCCTCAAGGCTAATTCGGAGGTCTGATAGATAGCGTGGTCACTCCAGTTAGTAATACTGTACTGCATCCTTGGACTTCGCTGGAAGAGTAGATCTTCAGCCTTATCACTGCACAAAAGCTAGGTAACTATGTGAGGTGACAGACGTGTTAATTAATGATTGTGGTAATCATTTCACAGAGTATATGTGTATCATATTATCACGTCACACACTTTACATATATGCAGTTTTGTCAATTATACCTCAACAAAGCTGTAAAAACTCTGAAAATAATAGTACATACTTAATACATACAAACCTTCAAGCTGTGAGCTTTAAAAGATGCAAACGTGCATTTGTATGTCCAGCCTCCTAAGTCGGTTCACATTTCTGGCATATATTATCACCTGCATGCATCCTCTACAAGTGGTTGTGCTTTTGTGACAGTACTGTATAGAATACAGTAGTATGGTACCTTTATTTCAAGCCCAGGCTATCCGGAAGCAAGAGGAAAAGAGGTGGCGATGTAGTTGGTATTACTAAGAAGTGCCAGTCGTTGTCCTGTATTACTGTACTTTTTAAGGTACTGTACTGTAAGATTAAAAATGTTTTCTTTATTCTTATGTTTGTTTTTTGTGTATTATTTGTGTGAAAATTATTATAAATCTATTACAGTGAGTGCATGCTCAGTTGCTAAGTCACGTCCAACTCTTTGCGACCTCATGAACTGTAGCCCACCAGGCTCTTCTGTCCGTTGGATTCTCCAGGCAAGAATACTTGGAGTGGGTTGCCATTTCCTCTCCAGGGGATCTTCCTGACCCAGGGATTGAACCCATGTCTCCTGTGGCTCCTGTGTTCCAGGCAGATTCTTTACCACTGAGCTACCTGGAAAGCACCAAACCTATTACAGTAGGGTACTGTATAGCCTCTTGGGTTAGTTGGGTACTGAGGCCAATTGTGCTGTATTTAGGAAAAAACTGGACTTAGAAAATCACTGTTGGAAGGGGACTTGTTTGTATACAGGGGACTTAACTGTACAAAGTATGGTACAAACATTGTCCCGTGCTCAGGAGTCTACACACATCTCATTTAATCCTCTCCAAACCCTGGGAGCCACAAGGCTCCTCTGGTTTCTGAGCCTCCCTAAGCCTCAGTTTCCTCATCTGCAAGATGGAGAAGTGTCTGTTTCATCAGGCTTTGTGAGGAATGAATGAGCTCCGTGCATGTAGAGTGCTAAGGGAAGTGAATCGCAAGTGATCGGCCCTGCATGAAGGGAAGCGACGTCAGCACGCCCATGTCCAGACAGGTAAACAGAGACTTGAGAGGTTCCCTCAGTCACAACTCTGGCAAGTGTGAGACTGGGATTCTTGCCCAGCCTGTCTCGGCTGCCACTGTAGGCTGTCTCCTGAGTAGTGTCACCTTTGACAGGCCATACACGCCGGCCCCGCGTGCCCGGTGACCCTCGCTATGCTCAGGGCGCGAACTGCCACTCAGCCCGGCCGGGCTGTCAGCCTGTATGACAGAGCAGACAGGAATTCAGAGACCTTAGCTGGACACGAGCCCAGCCGGAGCTCCTCACAGCCGGGAACAGAAGTCTTTCCTGGGATGAGCCCGAGCCTCAAACTCCTTGGAAGCTCGGATGGGTCGAGCCGTGGGAGAGGAGAGCAATCCATCACGCCAAATTAGTGTAATGACGCACCCCTGCACGGGCCTGCTGCGAGCCCAGCGCAAAATCACTCCCAGAAAAATGGCATTTGGCTCCGTAATGAGACTCGCCTTCCGTCCCTATCAGTAGCCTCTTAACAATGCCTTAACAACAATGATTAGGATGAAATGCTGCGGCAAGAGAAACGACTGGTGTTTTAACATGCATTTTAATAAATAAACTAACGTTATCTGGCTCGTTGCACAGAAGTGTCTTAACAGCGTTCGGGAGACCTATCAATCAGCTTTCACTAGCCGGGGATCTGCAGAGCCGCCTCCCTTCTTCCTCCCCCTCCCCCGCCCTCGGTTGCTATAGCAACCCCAAACCAGGCGTGGTAGCTGTAAACTTAAAAAAATATGACTTTTCCCAGCCAGCCATGCTTCTCTATCAATACCGAAACTTTTGCCTGAATTCCAAGCGAGTGGGGGATTTTTTTTTTTTTCCTTTCTCCAGTCATAAGTCTGACTTGGAATCTATAGCAACCGAAATTAGACTATAAATCATCTTAATGGTGCTTTTCAGAGAATTCTTTACCGGATCAATTCAGATCATACAAGGTGGCAAGCTTCTGAGCCCAGTCACTAATAACGGTCGTGTCAGAGATGTATGGCAGGGAAGGAAGAGATTGGGGTAGACGCTGTTGCAGTTAATCTCTTTGATGATTGGCCGCCAGACTTCAGTTTTGTATCCTTCTCTGGCTTCATCTCTCCACAAGCTTTCTTAGACTCCCCGGAAATAACAGAATCCAGTACTCTCTGGGCTTCTCCAGCACATTACACTGTTGTGGGTTCACGAGACAGTATAATCTAGAAGTTAGGAGTTCAGGCTACCACACCAGCTCTAGGTTTGATCTAATATTAAAGACTCTTTGGGACCCCAGGGACCGTAGCCCTCCAAGCTCCTCTGTTCATGGGATTCTCTAGGCAAGAATGCTGGAGTGGGTTGCCATGCCCTTCTCCAGGGGCTCCTCCCCAGCCAGGGATCGAACTCTGGTCTCCTGCACTGCAGGCGGATTTTTCACCACTGAGCCACATTTGGGGTAATATTAAATACTAGCTCTTTGAATTTGGAAAGTGATATAACAACTTTTTTAAGCCTCAGTTTCCTCATCAGAGAAATGGGAAGAATAATGGTACATCTCTTCTCTGCTGTTTGTCAGGATTAAAGAAATATTTGCCAAGCACCCTAGCCAGGACTTGGCATACTATAAATGCCTAAAGAATGTTTACTATTATTTTTTTTAAAAAATTAGAGTGTCAAATAGTAACAGTTATTGAATCTAAGCGGCATTCACTGCACTAATCTTTCAACTTTTCTGGAAGTTTGGGAAATTTTTATATTAAAAGTTGGATGAAAAGAAATGTGGAGTCAAAATGGCAAAGAATGAGCTTGACTTTCAATTCTTCAAATATTGTACTGAGGGCTTGCCATGTGTCAGGCACCATGCTGGATGCTAAGATCTCAGACATGACCAAGACAGGGAGGTCTCTGTCCCCACGGAGCCAGCATTCTAGTGGGAGAGATGGGGGTAAACTTAAAGACCTAGTATACTATGGAAGGATTATTCCCCCTGTGACAGGCAAAGGCACAGATGGGGAACGAAGAACTCAGGCTGGGGGCAGACCGACCTCCACTGAGAACTGGAGGATGAGAAACTAGGCGGGTTAGGTACACAAAGCGGGGTCGGGGAGGCAGGCTAATGCAGACAGCAGTGTGTATCAAAGCCTTTGATGTGTCTGAGGACCTGAAAGAATGCCTTCCCCTGCCAACCCTGCCCAAGTTTACTGATGTATCAAGGTTTCATTTTATTCAATAAACATTTACACCCTCTGCTCTTTTCCCTGTGCTAGGCTCAGGGATTGAGTTGAATGGACAAAGGTCATTTTTGGTCCAATAATTTTGCTGATCCAAACTTTAGAGCATCTTAGGTACCACTAGGATATCCCTGTGTGAGCAAGAGGGTTGGTCTCTGTACCTCTGTATCCATCAGGGACCAACTGGGCTGCTTCTGGGCAGATGAGGAGAGAGTGTAATTGCTAATACATCTATTGTTAGTCACTCAGTCGTGACCAACTCTGTGACCCCATGGAGCCCACTAGGCTCCTCTGTCCATGAGATTCTCCAAGCAAGGATACTAGAATGTGTTACTATTTCTTTCTCCAGGGGATCTTCCTTACCCAGGGATTGAACCCAGGTCTCCTGCATTGCAGGCAGACTCTTTACCACCTGAGCCACCAGGGAAACACTCAGTTCTAATGCAAGGTGGTTTCTATTAGCTTCAGGCAATTTTCTGGATAAGGGGGACAGTGGCAGTTATTAAAATTTATTAGAAGCTGATATTCATGGCAGCTAATACCTGGACACAGCAGTGCAATAAAGTGGATGTGGGTGGGGCGGGCACAGCTTTTACCCCTGCATTCAGAGTTCCAAGCCAGTGGTGGGGGGTGTGGGGGTGGATACATTGACCTCATGGCCACGCCCATTCATTTACATATCTCCCAGCTTCTTTCCTGTTACAACACCAGTCTTGGGTAGTTGTTACCGAGATCATATAGCCTGCAAAGCCTCAAATATTTACAGCATAGCCCTTTACAGACAGAGTCTGCTGACCACTGCCAGAGTTCTCCCTCTACAGATCAGTCATGTCAAGGCTAGATTCTATCTGGGGCCACAGCCCTGCTCTGGGGTTTCTCCTTGACTATTCTGTTTTGCTTCCTCCCTTTGAAATTGTTTCTTGAAGTATTTTCCCTCAATAAATCGCATGCCCCCACTTCCCTTCTCAGCCTCTGCTTTGAGGGACCCCACCTAAGATGCTGGTGTGCAATAAACATTTGATGAATGAATGAATGCTTTCCTGAGTTGCATGGAAAGGCTGACAGGCGATGGGTCAACCCATGAGGAAGCATGCCCAGAAAAGGCTGGAGAAGTATCCAGGAGCAGATGTGAAAGAGACTGGGATGGGTCTTACCCACCCAGGTCTGACCTTAGCTCATACTTATTCCTAGTCCCAAGACAAAAGCTGAGGAAGCTATTTTGTGCTTCACTGGAGAAAAGAAGAAACACGTGGATGAAGGACATTTTCCAAGGTCTGCATTTCACCTTCAGGAATTCACTTTCTCTGTACCTGTTACCCGTATTTGTCACCAGAGGAAGGAGGACTAGTTTTATTTAATCTCAGGATTGCTTATAAATAGGGCTCTTTATTAGTGGGGAGGGCTTCCCTAGTGGCTCAGTAGTAAAGAATCTGCCTGCCAATGCAGGACATGCAAGTTTGATCCCTGGGTTGGAATGATTCCCCTGGAGAAAGAAATGGCAACCCAATCCAGCATTCTTGCCAGGATAGTCCCATGGACGGAGGAGCCTGGTGGGCTACAGTCCTCAGTGCATCCCATCCCAGCTCCCACCTGTGAGGCAGGGAGAGAGGCCATTGTGATTAACCAACGTGGAAACCCTTACTTGGGCCACATTTACTGAGGGGCCAAAGCCAGGATGTTTTAAAGACATTTACCATGCTAAGCTCCCTCTCTCTTGTTCTGTCCTTGCATCTGGGTGGGTGAGTTGAGCTCAAGGCCCAAATCAGCCACATCCTCCCACTCCATACCCACCCCATGCACCTAGATGCATGAATTGCACCAGCCATAAGCCTGATGTCCAGAGATGCTCTTCACTGTGTCCAGTCAAGTTTCCCATCTGGGCTAAGAAGAAGGTGGATAAAATCTACGCTGCATGGACTCACCTTTTCTAAAAGTCCAGCCTTGTGGTATCCGGCATTGGCCCAGTGTATAGCAAAGTGGTCTTGTGCTTTGATTTGGCTAAAGTTCCTTGTTTAAATATCCTGCAAGGAATTCCAGCAAGAGAATGTATAAAAAGTGATACGGGGGACATAATAGGCCCCTTACCACTTAAATAGCATCGAAGTGCATCTTTTGGCCCCTTACCACTTAAATAGCATCAAAGTGCATCTTAAATCCTAATAATCTATTCTGTTCAGCTCAACCCAGGCTGGGGAGAAAATGCTTAGAGAGCAACGTCCCATTGAACACATCTCTTGGGAACCCCCCTTTGGGAGAGGCCATTCAGTGCTTTTTCATTTTCTTCATTCCTGTGGCTGCTGTAGGTTGATGAACTGTCCTCTCCTGAAAATAGTGCTAATTTCCCACGGAGGCCATGGGCACCTTTGAGACTGGGCTTAAATTAGCAGCACTCCTCATCAGCATGTCTGTGAATACCGGCCACAAGGGCTTCGCTTCCATTTTTGGAGCTGCCAGCACACAGACAGTTTCTTGGAGGCGACTCCTTTTCGTTCAAAAGTATTTAAAAACAAGCTGTCAGGAAGGCCACCCACGGCTTATCCCACACTGCAATGCTTGTTTTTCTCAGTGTGCATTGGTGGACTTTGTAAAGACTTCATTTTCATGGCTTCTTTCCTTCTAAAGAGGAAGTCTTGAAAGTTCAGGGGTTCTTGGGGGTGTTGGTGGGGTCAAGGTAACTTCCAGATACAGAAAAAGTCCCAGGATTTCTTCTTGGGTTTAGTGATGGCAATCGTGATTCTAATGGTAATCACTCCAGATGAAGGAGCAAATGCTTCTAGCACAGGTTTAATGAGACACTGACCCTACTGCTGTGGCTCTGATTATCACGGATAGACTTTGTTCCGGGGACCCTGCCATCAGTGCTGTCTCAACTCTAACTTTCCATTATGTGAAAGAGTCAAGAATAAGGACTGTCCGCCTCTGCTGCTGCAGTACACCCAGGGTTTCTCACCCTCGGCACTACAGACGTTGGGGGCAGGACATTTCTGTGTTGAGGAGCTGTTCTGTGCCTTGCAGGATGTTTAGCATTGCCCCTGGCCTCTACTCACTAGATACTAGTAGTATCCTCCCTGCCACAGGTGACAACCAGGGATGTCTCCTTATGTTGCCGTAAGTCCCTGAGATGATGGAATCGCCCCCAGTTGAGAACCACTGGTTCAGCCTACGGGGCGAAGGTACCATCCTCGCCCCATCTCATCTCCAGTGATGGATTTCTTGTGTTTCTGGGATTTAGCACCTACCCCTCCCCGAGACACAACTGACCCTATTTGCTCTTCCAAATCCTTCTCTTCTGGCCAGGGCAACCCCTCACCCTGCAAAGTATCACCTTTTCTCGGATATGTTAATGTTGATGATTTAACAATTTGACTCAGGAAGCTATTCCCATGGGTCACTCTGTCCTCTCACCATCCATGTCTTGCAATAGCTCATCTTTCTGAGGATTTCTTCTTTCACCCACCCCCACTTACTGCATCTCTCCGTCTCATCCTTCCTGGAGCCTGGCAAAATGCGAAGTACCATAGGGGGTCTTTAATTTACGTAAATCAGATCATATCACCCCCTCCACTTAAAGCCCTCCAGGAGCCTTCCTGTTGTACTCAGAATGAAAATTAAAGTCTCTCACAGCCTGCAAAGTCCTGTCTGGGCAAGAACCTCCTGCCTCCTGCCCAGTCCTCACTTCCCACCTGCTCCACCGTGCTCACTGCCTCACGACCCGTGGACCTATTTTGTTCACTGGGCATGCCTACCCTCCTTTTACATCCAGGTCTTTGCACTGGGGCGGAGCCTCCTTCGAGCACGCTTTCTCTAGATTCTCTCTGATCGGCTCTTTCCTGCCACTCAGCTTCAATGTCACCTCTACAGAGAGTCTCATCCAATCCCCACCATAAAGCAGCACCTCAGCTGGTCTCTGCTGCACCACCTAGTTTTTTAAGAATATTTATTAATAGACTGGTTGATTTCTGGCTGTGCTGGGTTTTATTGCAGCCTGCAGGATCTTTGCCGTGTGTGGGTTCAGTAGTTGTGAGGTGTGGTCTTAGTTGCCCTGTGGCATGTGGGATCTTAGTTCCCTGACGAGGGATAGAACCCACATCCCCTGCACTGGAAGCTGGATTCTTAACCAGTGGACCACCAGGGAAATCCCTGTCTAATTTTCTTTAGGGCACTGACCATGTTGGTAAAGAATCCGCATGCAATGCCAGAGACCCATATTTGATCCCCTGGAGAAGGAAATGGCAACCCACTCCAGTATTCTTGCCTGGAAAATTCCATGGACAGAAGAGCCTGGTGGGCTGCAATCTATGGGGTTGCAAGAATTAGGCATAACTTAGCAACTAAGCCAACCATTGACCGTGGTCCACACGTTTGCTTGTTTATTGCCTGCCCGTCTACTCACTCACACCTGGATTTCACTTTCACAGAAGCAGAGGTCTCCCCTGTCTTGTTTACTTTGGCAGCCTAAGTGCCTAGAACAGCACCAGTTCAGGGTTGAAATGCAAAAAAAAAAGCATGTTGAGTGAGTCTGTCATGTCAGTGCAGCATCAGATTTCATTAAACAGAGGTACCTTAGGAATTCAAATTGTTATTATGGGTAAATAAAGCACTCAAATACATATTTGGCTCCCCCTGTCCAGTTTCTTTCCAGCTCTTGAGAAGCAGCATGAATAATATATTGTGATTTTTTTTTTTGATTGAACTGTCAGTGTGATTTATTTCATGGCATCTTCTTTCCTCTCCCCTTTGTAAATAATGGGCGTCTGCAGAGCTTTTTGCTAACATTTGTCTTGCTAATTTGCCTAAGGGGTGGGAGAATGGTGGCATTTTTTTTTTAACCCTCTTATAATAGGTTCGAAGGAGAATTCTTTTCTGCATGGCATCGAGACTCTAAAAAAATCAAGGTTACACGGTGCATTGACTTCTTGCCATTTTACGAACTGGCTCAGACTCATTTCACAACTTGAGAATAATTCAAATTGGAAATCACCTCCTTTAAAACCATCAAATTAATGGTATTCCCATTACACTCCCTACCTAACCATGTGAACAGTGGGGCCTAAGCTGCAGCTGCTAGAATTCTGTGTCAAAGTAAATAATGCGCTAATGAGACAGCAATTTCATTCCTCCCATGGAATTCCCTAGGAGTTTCTCCTTCAGGAGGCCAGTATGGGCTCAGTGCAAATCCCTCCTGACCGTGCAGGGCAACTGGAATGAACGTGGACCCCCGAGTATTGAGACAGCGTTTGCAGCATGTGGCGTGCTTTCTTGAATTGTTGTAATCTTTTTGGACTCTTGTAGATAACCACCATGGGGATGGGAAACACCTACAATTGCTGATGGGCTTGTTAGAACCTTTGGCAACATGTCGTGTGTGTGTGTGTGTGTGTGTCCACATATGAAAAGTGAAAGTGTTAGTCGCTCAGTTGTGTCTGACTCTTTGTGAACCCACGGACTGTGGCCTGCTAGGTTCCTCTGTCCAAGGGTTTCTCCAGGCAAGAATACTGGAATGGATAGCCATTCCCTTCTCCAGGGGATCTTCCTGATCTCTGAGCCACCAGGGAAGCCTCATACACACACACACACACACACACACACACACACACACACACACACACATATCTTTCCCACCCACGGATTGAACCCCCTTCTCCTGCATCTCCTGCATTGGCAAGTGGGTTCTTTACCACTAACACTATCTGAGAAGCCCATACATAGGGACTTCCCTGGTGGCTCAGATGGTAAAGAATCTGCCTGCAATGCAATAGACCTGGGTTCGATCCCTGGGTGGGGTAGATCCCCTGGAGAAGGAAAGGCAACCCACCCCTAGTATTGTTGCCTGGAGACTCCTGTGGACAGAGGAGCCTGGAGGGCTACAGTCCATGGGGTTGCAAACAGTTGGACACAATTGAGTTACTAACACTTTCACTTTCACACACACACACACACACACACATATATATACACACACATATACACAGGCATACTTTGGAGATATTGTAGGTTTGGTTCCAGACCACAGCAATTAAGCAAATATAGCAATCAAGTGAGTCACATGAATCTTTGGGTTTCCCAGTGCATATGAAAGTTACATTGACACCATATTGAATTCTATTAAGTTTATAGTATCAATAGTATTATGTCTAAAAAAGATGTACACATCTTAATTAAAAGTTACTTCATTGCTGGGGACTTCCCTGGTGGTCCAGTGGTTAAGAATCGGCCTTGCAGTGCAGGGGATGTGGGTCTGATCCCCGGTCAGGAAACAAAGATCCCATGTGCCTTGGAGCACGGAAACCCCAAGTGCTGCAACTACTGAGCCCATGTGTTCCAGAGCCCCCAAGCTGCAAATGCAGAGCCCATGCACAGCACCTGCTGAAGCCTGCATGCCTCAGCTGGAGTCCATGCTCCGAAACAAAAGTTCCCGCATGACAACAAAGATCCTATGTTGCAACTGAGACCCAATATAGCCAAATAAATGAATAAATAAAGATAGGAAAAATACTTGATTGCTAAAAAGTGCTAGCTATCATCTGAGCTGGCAGAGTGAGCAATGCTGTTGGGAAAATGGCACTAACAAACAGACTTGCTCTAGGCAGGGTTGCCCCCAACCTTCAATTTGCAAAGAAACACAGCATCTGTGAAGTGCAATAAAGCGAAGAGAAATAACATAAGGAAAATATATATAAAATGGAGTGTCTCCTCCTGCCCACTCTCTCAGCTCCCACACCTCATCAATCAAAACTGTCAATTTTAGCTCCTAAAAATTGTTGTTTTGAGTCTGGTTCTTTCTCCTCATGCAGACTTTAATTCCCTAGCATGAGCCCCTGGATGTTATTCCTGCCTCTAAACAGGTCGCCTGAACCCTGGCCATGAATTGCCCAATGAGCCCAGTGAGTCTGGACCAGTGTCCAGATTACACCTCCAAAGCATCTATTTGACTGATCTGGTTTGGGGTCCCATGGTTCTAATGGTAAAGAACCCGCCTGCCAATGCAGAAGACATAAGAGATTCAGGGTCAGTCCCTGGGTGGGGAAGATCTCCTGGAGGAGGGCATGGCAGCCCACTCCAGTATTCTTGCCTGGAGAATCCCACGGACAGAGGAGACTGGTGGGCTACAGTCCATAGGGTCGCAAAGAGTTGGCTGTGACTGAAGTTACTTGGCACGTAATTGAAAAAGGCTCCTCTGTAGCCAAGGTTCAGATCCGCTGCTTTAGACCTTCCTGGCTTCACACAGCAAACAATGACATCTATATGCCCACCCCAGCTTAACATCTACATGCCCATCCCGGACTGCTTCCTGGTAGGGTCTGGTGTATTCCCTGCCTTGCTCTAGAGTCTTGTTCCTTCTCTCCTTTCACACACATAGCTACTCCAGCAGAATGGGCTGCTTGTCTTTCCTAAGAATAGTTCCCCTGTTCATGTCTGACTGCACTTGCTGATCTGGCATCTGGAATGCCCTTTCTCCAAGATCTGCATGTAGGTATTTATTGATCTTTCAAAACTTGCCTTAGGTTTTACTTCCCCTGAGAATTCTCCCTTGGGTAACCCCCTCTCCTCTGGTTTGGCTGTGCTCTGTCGGGGCTACTGTCATGGACTCACATTTACATCAGCCTCTTCCTCACTGGACCCTGATGGCCTTGAAGGCAAAGGCCACATCTTTATCCATCTCTGTGATTCCAGGACCCTGCACTGTGCTAGCGAATGCTCAGCAAGTGCTTGATTGAAAGTGTGTAAGTGTTAGTCACTCAGTCCTGTCTGACTCTTTGCAACCCCATGGACTGTAGTTGGCCAGGCTTTTCTGTCCAGGGGATTCTCCAGGCAAGAATACTGGAGTGGATTGCCATTCCTTTCTCCAGGGGATCTTCCTGACCAAGGGAGTGAACCCAGGTCTTCTGCACTGCAGGCAGATTCTTTACTATCTGAGCCACCTCATGTGAGGGAATATGACCCAAATGACAGCCCTGGGGAGTGTTCACATGCCTCTGCTCTCAAGCAGGAGGGCCTATAGATTTCCCAGAGTACATAACCGCAAAGATATTTGGAGACAGAAAATCTATGAGGAGTGAAATTGAATTAGCACATTGTTGTGACATGTCAAATAAAAAATGCAGGTCATCCTGGATTGAAATCCTGGCTTCATTACTTACAACTTACCAGCTGTGTGGCCTTGGACAAGTTACTTAACCTCTCTGAGCCACAGTTTCCTTGACTGTGCAGTAGGGATGCTCACACCTAGTTTCAAGGGTTGTGATAAGAGTTAGAAGATAGAATGTTCATAAAGGATCATGTGACTGAATGGGCAAGTGTCCAATAAATGGTAAAGTCTGCTACCCCACTTTCTTTACCAGTTTTCCTTTACACTTCTGGGAAAAAATTAATTGCTAAGACTCTCCCTAAATAGCAATCATAATCACAGCCAACATCAATTGAGCCCCTCACTGTTTCTCAGGACTTCATGTTCACGTTGCTGTTGAATTCCCAGGAAAGCCCCATGAAGCAGGCACTACTTTTATTCCCACTTTGTAACTGGAAAACTGAGGCTTTGAAAAACGCACAGGGGGAAAAATGAGGATCTAAGCCAGGCAGGAGTTTTCTTTGCAGAACTACTCATCCGCGCTACCTGTCCTCTCAGCCACCTTCTACCAGGGCCCTGTTGGATTCTGCTTAGTTGACTAAGAGTAATAATGGAAGCGCCACCTGACTGTTGTCAACAGGAAATGAATGAATTGCTCATGGTGTTAAGTCTTCCTCGCGCACACCAAACCTTGAGAACAAGTCAGGAAACATTTTGCATGTTTTGGTGAACAGGATGGCAGATTGACAATCCTGCTTATTAGTGATCAGGGTATGGCAATGCGCTCTTTGGTAATTAGTGCATTAATGTAGCATGGATTGTATCACTTACAGTGATTAAAAGGTATGGAAGCTCAGAACATTATTAACGTTGGAAGTTGCAAGCTTTAGGGTGGTGGTGTGGTATGCAGGATAGCAGAGCTGTAGGGAAGGAAGGGGACTTGGCTTCTTGGCCTGATTATGCCACTTATGTGCTGTGTGGCTTTGAACAAGATGCCACACCTCTCTGAGCCTCAGGTCCTTCAGAAGTCAAATTAAGAGGTTAGATTCTGGTGTTGGAAGGAGAGGGGAGATGTGAAGAGTGAGGACTGTGGGTGAAAAGAGATGAGGTTCATTCATTTCAGCTTCCATCACTGAGAATACAAGGAACCTCAGGGAGTGACGTATTTAATCAGGATGGGCTAACAACAGACCAACCCATAAATATGGTGATTTTGCACAACTGTGGTTTATGCGTCACGCATGCAAATGCCACAGTTGTTTAGGCAACTTTCCAGGGCTGCCCTCCTGGTGGTGACTCAGAATTACAAGCTGCTTTGAGCTCGTGTCTTCCAGGTTGCTGCAACAGGGATGAGACTGCTCTGCTAGAGCATCTTATTTCAGCCCCTGAATGCTTCCACCAGGAAGTGACACAGATTATGCCCACTCTCATTTCACTGGATGGTACCAGTCAATGGCCCTGTCCAACTTCAAGGGCTGCAAATGTGGGTCAACTTATGGCTGTGAAGTGAGCTGGAAGGAGTACTTCTGTTTTGTTTTAAATGGAGGATAATTGCTTTACAATGTTCTGTTGGTTTTTGTGGTACAGCAGTGTGAATCACGGAGAAAGCAATGGCAGCCCACTCCAGTACTCTTGCCTGGAAAATCCCATGGACAGAGGAGCCCGGTAGGCTGCAGTCCATGGGGTCGCTAGGAGTCGGACACGACTGAGTGACTTCCCTTTCACTTTTCACTTTCATGCATTGGAGAAGGAAATGGCAACCCACTCCAGTGTTCTTGCCTGGAGAATCCCAGGGACGGGGGAGCCTGGTGGGCTGCCGTCTATGGGGTCGCACAGAGTCGGACAGGACTGAAGCGACTTAGCAGCAGCAGCAGCAGCAGCAGCAGCAGCGTGAATCAGTCATAACAATATACACATCCCCTCCCTCTCGAACCTCTCTCCCATCACCCTCCTTCCCACCCCTCTAGGTCATCACAGAGTGCCAGGCTGTGTTCGCTGTGCTACACACCAGCTTCCCACTAGCTATCTGTTTTACACATGGTAGTATTTAAAAGGGTTTCCCTGGTGGCTCAGTGGTAAAGAATCTGCCTACCAATGCAGGAGTCTCAGGTTTGATCACTGGATCAGGAAGATCCCCTGGAGAAGGAAATGGCAACCTACTCCAGTGTTCTTGCCTGAGAAATCCTGTGGAGACAAGAGCCTGCAGACTGCAGT
Source organism: Capricornis sumatraensis (assembly GCF_032405125.1). Classification (NCBI taxonomy): domain Eukaryota; kingdom Metazoa; phylum Chordata; class Mammalia; order Artiodactyla; family Bovidae; genus Capricornis; species Capricornis sumatraensis. Next base: position 27,022,264 of record NC_091071.1, on the reverse strand, counting down.
CCTTGGGGGTCACAAAGGGTTAGATACAACTTAGCATCAACAAAATGCATATATGTCAATGCTACCTTCTCAATTCGTCCCACTCTCTCCTTCCCCTGTTGTGTCCACAAACCTATTCTCTATGTCTGCATTTCCCTTCCTTCCCTATAAATAGGTTCATCAGCACCATTTTTCTAGATTCCATATATATATGCTTTAATAGACAATATTTGTTTTTCTCTTTCTGATTGCTTCACTCTAAATAACAGGCTCTAGCTTCATCTGTTTCAGTTCAACTGATTCACATTGTTCCTTTTTTATGGCTGAGTAATATTCCATTGTGTGTATATGTCTGTGTGTGTTTATATATATATATATGTCTACAGGGTAGGGAGAGAAAAGGAGCACTCATTAAGCACTTCCTACATGTCTAGACCTTTCTACATGGACGACTCCATTTTTTCTTCACTGCCCCCTCTACTTCCAGCCTCATTTCTCACATAAGGACTTTCAGTCTCAGTGAGGTGAGTGCAGAAATGTACACTGCTAGTAATTTGCTGAACTAAAGGTTTTGGTTCAAGTGACTGTCAATGCCCAAGTCCCTTGCACTTACTATAACATTTAAGTGTATGGGCTTCCCAGGGGGTGCTAGTGGTAAAGAACCCACCTGCCAATGCAGGACATGATGTTAGAGATGTGAGTTAGATCACTGGATCAGAAAGAGCCCCTGAAAGAGGGCACGGCAGCCCACTCCAGTATTCTTGCCTGGAGAATCCCATGGACAGAGAATCCTGGTGGGCTACAGTCCATAGGGTCACAAATTGTCAGACAAGACTGGAGCAACTTAGCACACACACATAGCAGTTTCCTAGGCTAACTAACATCATTGCTAGAGTCCCTCATCTCTAAAACTCTGTACCTCTCTTACAGAAAATCCAACTAGAATGAAAATCCAAACAAAACTAATTTCCTTGGTAAGATTAAGCCTCACTGACACTGACTGCAGCTCTCAGAATTCAACATGGTACTATCTATATGGAAATTTAGTTTATTCAAACATTTTTCCAATTGCCTTGAAGTACTTACTGCCTTATCAAAATTCTTTGGGTTGTCCTATAAGATTTGGAGAGGAAAAAGAGAGAGTCTTAGCTTGGTCTCATGCATCTCATAGCATTAAAATGAGTTAAAACTCAGGGCAGAGGGAGAGTGTGGGATTTTCCCAATCATAAAGATATGAGACCCAAAGCGTGGGCCTCTGGATTCCTTCAGTCTGCTTTGAAGAGCAGGCAGCAGTGTCCAAGGGGTTGGGACAGAATTTCAAAGAGCAGATATGGCATAGGATCAAATGTCTAGAGATGGCCGTCCCATGTGGCAATTCAGAAGTCACTGGTGACCTTTGGTAGACTTCAGCAGAGTTGTGGGAACAAAAATCCGATTTCAGGCTGAGTGACTAGGAGGTTAAGAGGTAGAGATGACAGGTGTGGGATATGATTCGGAGAAATCCGGCAGTGATGGGGAGCAGAGGAAGAAAGTGCTAATTAAATTTGTTGATTGAGTGCTTTTTTTGGCTTAGCCAGTTTAGTTCTTAGTTACTTCCTGTTCATTAGTTTGATTGCTGCTTAGGGAACAGGAATTGGTTTTGTCATTGGCTATTTCAAGTGGTAATTTACGAAGGTCAGTCTACTGAAAAAAAAAAAAACACACACACACACAAAACCAACCCATATGTATCACCAAGTCCACTGGGGATTATTTTGCAGTTACTCACTGTTTTGAATGATGCAGACCACTGCTTTAAACCCTTAACACAGATAATTAAATGCTGGCTGTAACAGATCAGAATTTCTTTCTTTTGTTATTCATTATAGTGTTGGTGGTTGAGAGCACATACTATGGAACTCAATGGCTCCACATAACCCTGGACATGTTATCTAGACTCGCCGTGCCTCGGTTTACTCATCTGTTACAATGGGGATAATGATAGAACCTGGTATGTAGGGATATTGGGGAAATTGGATGGGTTAATGTGTATAAAAGGATTAAAAGGATACATAGTAGATACTCAGCTGTTACCTATTTTGTTGAGGTTTACTGAGTGCCTATTGGGAGATCAACATTGTTGGAACACTGAGAATCTAAGTGTAGATGAGAAAAGTGTGATTCTTGCCTTCATAGAACTTACAGACCAGTAATGCTACAGAAGAGTAAATGGGAAATTTACTCTGTGGGAGTAAATGGGAAATGGGAAATGCGACCTGTGCTGCTGCTGCTGCTGCTAAGTCGCTTCAGTCCTGTCCTGGAGTGGGTTGCCATTTCCTTCTCCAATGCATGAAAGTGAAAAATGAAAGGGAAGTCGCTCAGTCGTGTCTGACTCCGTGCGACCCCATGGACTGCAACCTACCAGGCTCCTCCGTCCATGGGATTTTCCAGGCAAGAGTACTGGAGTGGGGGTGCCATTGCCTTCTCCAGCAACTTGTGCTAGGATGGGGAAAGTGCAGCGTGTTACAGGGCATACGAGGGGTACCTAAGACAGGTCTGCAGGTCCAGAGCAGACTTCCTGGCGGCGATGCCCAGGGTGTTGTGATGGTTTGGGAGATGCCACTTGGTGCCTGGGGGGTGGGAAAGGAGCAGCAGTGTGCCCTCTTGGCCCCCCCGTTCGTCTGCCAGACCAGCCACAGGGACTGAAGAAAAGGACACAATTTGAGGCTGCGTGCGGTACTTTAATGACTCCCACTGCTCTTGGGATAAATGCAAACGTCCTCAGGTCCTGGGCCAGGCTTTTACCTTCTGCCCTCGTCTCTTCTTGCACTAGCTCCTTTGGTGTGCCTCCGCAGTCACTCAGTCATGTCAGACGCTTTGCAACCCCATGGACTGTAACCCGCCAGGCTCCTCTGTCCCTGGGATATTCCAGGCAAGAATACTGGAGTGGGTTGCCATTTCCTCCTCCTGGGGTTCCGGATTCAGGAATCAAACCCATGTCTCCTGTGTATCCTGCATTGCAGGAAGATTCTTTATCACTGAGCCTTTTGCTCTGAAAAATTCTACCATTTTTATAATTCAAAGGTGTCCTGTTTCCTCTAGTCACGTGTTTCCTCCCACCCAGCCATCTTGGCTAAATTAAATTAAAACATCCTTCATGTTTCAGACAAACAGCACTTCCTCAGTGGCCTCCTGACCAGGGAGGAGTGTTCTTAATATAACCTCCATGTGCTTCACTATCATGGCACCTGGCCGTCTATGCACTTCTGTATGTGATTCGCTGCCATGCGCCATGATAGAGGTCCAGACAGGAATGGAGTGCAGATGGGTACATCTCCCTTAAACTCAGCACTTAGCACTAGCCTGTGCATAATGGCATTCGACAAGTATATTCAGAATCAAGGAGGCTCCTTGAAGGTAACCCCATTCTAGACCTACAAAGCCAACAAACCCCAGACCATCAGAGCTCATCACTGTCTGATACTGCTGTCAGCACGGGTGTCTGCCTTTATGGAGGCGGGCATGGGTGGGCATAACAGCCAGGTGCCCAGCTGTCCACTCTAGCTTTGCCGGGGACCAAGGGGCTCGAGCAGCCAAGTTCAGGGGCTTCACTGAGGGAATCTGAATGGATTTGAAGAACAGTGTGGGTGACAGAAAGGCATCCTGGGTCATTAAATACCTGATCTTATACACAGACACTCGTCTCATGTGCATTAAGCCAGGAGGAGTAATAATCATTCAGAAACATCTGTGACGCGAAATTGAAATGTTAGAAGTTTGTTATCCTTGTGGTGAGAGAACTTCTGTTTATGGAATGCACTACAATAATCCAAACAGCCAGGTGAGCACTGGTAGGGAGAGTAAGAACGCTGGAGTCCCAAGGTCGTCTTACAGCTACAGGACTTGGCCAAATTCCTTCCCTTTCTCCATATGTGCCTCAGTTTACACACTGGAACTATGCAGATAAGGACATCTCACTGACTAGGTTGTTGCAAAGGTTAGAAATAATGTAGGTAAGTGGTACAGGAGAGGCATACAAAAGGTGCCCCGTAAATGGTAGCTGATGACTGTCAGGCTTTTAGCAACATGCCAGCAAGTTCTACCTATGTTTTGGAAGACATTTCTTACAATGTCCCTTTAAAATGAGAGAAGATTGAAAATTCTGCAAAGATGAGACAAAGTTAAAACCAAATTAATCATCCCAGCTTAGCTTAGAACGCTAAATATTAATGTTCCTCTTTAGCATGTGTGGCATATTATGTACAATTCATCTGAATATAAATAGTCCAGATTGTGACATTACATTATTCATGATGAATCAACTGTCCACGCTCTGCACGGCGCATCTCTCTGATATGCAGCACTCTCGCTAATTAATCAGCAGGTAGAAAATGGATTGTGTTCTTCAGGAAGGGGAGTGAGAGGGTCTACTGTTTATTGAGCATTTATTATGTGCTGGGTGCTTTATATAAATCATCTCACTTGATGAGCAGCCCTTGAGACTGGGAAGTGATGCGCCGCATACTCTCCTTCCACTCTGTCTCTCTCCAGGCTGCAGGACCCCATCCGTCCTCCAGCGCACATCTTCATGAGTCACCTCCACACTTCAGCGCTCGGTCAGTCAGAGAACTGGACTGCAGCCTCACTGGAGAGGCATTATTTTTCTTTGTGTAATTAAGAGGGTGAGTTGCTGATAATGGAAAAATGAAGAGCTCGGGAAGAGAGAAGCAAGTCACACACTAGCAGCCAAAGCAAAAATTCAGTTCAATTTCAATAAACTTTTCTTCCTCTTTTATGGCAACTCAGATGCTTTCTCCAGTACTGTGTAGCATGAATGACGTTTCTACTGCATGTGAGAAGGGGCATAAGGGAATCTGCCTGGCCTGATGACTCTTTCAAAAAACACTCAAGCAAGGTCTTCAGAGAACTTCAGGAAGTGATGTTAGTTCCTAAAACCAGTGTCTATAATCTCTGATAACTCATTTGGTGACTTGTAGGCAATTAGCCTTATGTCATTTGTGAAAACAGAAGTCTGTAAAATTGTGTGCTAGTCCTCAAAAGATGTGTTGTTGCATTAAAAAAATTACATAAAGGCCATTGTATTTTTGGTTAGTCTATACCCTGTGGGGAGACCCTGAAGCTGAGTTCCAGAGCCTGGATGTGGCAGTTTGTACTGGATATGAGAGCTCAAGGAGCCAGTTCTCATTTGCTTTGGATGAGAACACATCTATGGCTCATGAACTCTAACACGAACATATACTTCATATCTTATTCTGACAATCCTTCAAAACTTCTGTCACTTATAAGACAAAGGGGCAGGAGAAATAAAGGATGGATGCACCTCAAAGCTGATGAAGGCAATGGCACCCCATTCCAGTACTCTTGCCTGGAAAATCCCATGGACAGAGGAGCCTGGTAGGCTGCAGTCCATGGGGTCGCTAAGAGTCGGACACAACTGAGGAACTTTACGTTCACTCTTCACTTTCATGCATTGGAGAAGGAAATGGCAACCCACTCCAGTGTTCTTGCCTGGAGACTCCCAGGGGGAGGTGAGCCTGGTGGGCTGCCGTCTATGGGGTCGCATAGAGTCGGACACGACTGAAGTGACTTAGCAGCAGCAGCAGCACCTCAAAGCATTTGGAAACCTCACCTGTGCAGTCTTGAATTGGAAGGGATGGAAAAGATGTCAGACAACAGGTGAATCTGAATAAGCTTGATCTCTGGATTTGGCCAAGAACGATAGGGTCAGATCCTCCTCTGGGAGTCTCCCATTGCAACAAATTTCTGCAAGGTTTTAGGAAATCTGTGCATTTGATTGATCCAGGCAGAAGTCCCTGGGCTTCCCAGGTGGTGTTAGAGGTAAAGAACCAACCTGCCAATGCAGGAGACCATAAGAGATGCAGGTTCAGTCCCTGGGTCAGGAAGATCCTCTGGAGCAGAAAATGGCAACCCACTCCAGTATTCTTGCCTGAAAATCCCATGGATAGAGGAGCCTGGCGGGCCACAGTCCATGGGGTTGCAAAGGGTTGGACGTGACTGAAGCTACTTAGCACTCATGCAGAAGTCCCTCTGTTTCGCTGTGGGCTTCAAAGACGGCAGTGAGCAGCAGTGAGGAACTGTCAAAATGGCAGCAGACATGGGACAGGCTCTGGTTTCCTGAATCCTCCAGGAGAGGGAGCTGCTGAGCTTGGGAAGTCTTCATCATACTGGGAGGCTGGAGAATTGCTGACCAATGATTACAAAGCATCCTGCTAGAAGCTGAGACGTTTTCTTTACTGTTAACTATTGCTACTGTTATTGCTGTTGCTACTATTACTACTGTTACAATGGTTACTATTGCAATTTCTAATACAATTGCTATTCATATACTATTCAGACGCATAAGGCAAGGTCAAATCCTGGCTACTCCAACTATCAAGTTTGTAATCTTTGTCAAATCCCTTTTCTTTGTTTTCTCATCTGTAAAATGAAATGATAGTGCCTGCTGTGTGTGTTGTACAAAAATGAGAGCTTGAAGAGAGAGATGTGTGTTGATTAAGAGAGAGGCTGAATGCTTTCTAAAACCACACAGTGCTGTATATTGTGAGGGAGTTTTGTCACAACTTAATTGATCATCTAGGTAAGAAACATTTGCAGTATTTAATGACAAAGGAATAAATGTGTGCGTTATAACCCAGAACTCCAAATTTCTGCCCCATGAATTTCTGTTAGAGAAATGAATCGTGACTCCATTGCAGCCCAATATCAACCAAAAGACCGGTTAACTTAGTCATTTATTTTGAGTCTTCAAGTTCTAAATCAATATTTTATAAGATTCTCTTGAAACTAAGTATGTGAACCTAATTCTCAGCTCATAGCAAAATATTCACAGAGTTCTGTTAAGGTTATATTCTTCTTTAAGGAGTATTCCTGAAAGTTTGTTCATTTGAACAATGCTTTCTTTCTGTTGAAGAAAAAGTCAAAGATACTGTTCACTGTTAAAATTCTTGAATAAGGATATGATAGCTTCCTAACAGGAATGGTAGGAATATGGTAGATTCTTGTCCAGGAAAAAGAAAAAAAATCACCCCTGCAGATATGTTTGCATGCTGTCTTTTATCTGAAAGCAAGTGCAATGAAATATAAGATGTTTCCCCCTTTCCCGTGGCTTCTGTGTGTGCAAGCCCAGTCACTAATAGTGCCTGACTCTTTGTGACCCCATTGCCTGCATACAGCACCAGGCTCCTCTGTCCATGGGATTTCCTAGGCAAGGATACTGGTGTGGGTTGCCATTTCCTTCTCCAGGGAATCTGCCAGACCCAGGGATCCAAGCTTCATCTCCTGCATTGGCAGGTGAATTCTTTACCACTGAGCCACCTGGGAAGCCCGCTGTGGCCCCCAGGAAACAACAAATTCAACCATCAGCTATAGAAGTCACTTGATCTCAGGATTTTGGTGATGGCTGGTCTGCTGTTTTTCCAGATTTATCCCTGATTTTCTCTTTTTGCAGTGTTCTTGCCTGGAGAATCCCAGGGGCGGGGGAGCCGGGCGGGCTGCCGTCTATGGGGTCGCACAGAGTCAGACACAACGGAAGCGACTTAGCAGCAGCAGCATGCTTAAAAAATACAAGGTGTGTTTGGGAAGGAGAGAAGAAACTAGGCTACAGGAATTGCTGGAGGTAATGGTTTAAATAGGCTGGGGTATTTCAGTTTTTATTTATTCAAAATTTCCATAAGACCCTTAAAAATAACAACTCTGCTCAACAATGTCTATTACAGTGGTTTTTCACCCTCTAGAATCAGAGTTTCTAAAACAGAAAAGAACCTTAAATATCACCTTTTATTGCCTGTTAAAAATGCATGGGCTTCAAAATCAGACACCCCTGGTTTCAAATGCTGGCTTTGCCATGTAATAGCTGTGCAACCTTAAAATTACTATAACTGCTTGAACCTCAGTTTCCTCATCTGTAAATCAGTGATAGTGCCTTTTAAGTCTCAAGGTTTTTTGCAATAATAACAATAATTTATGAAAGCACTTAGCACAGTAGCTAGCACACAGAAGCTGCACGAAACTTGGCAGTTACTATATTTAAATATGAGAAATAAATGAGGTGATGGAGCATTTAAACGATACTTCATTAATGAATGTTAAATGAATTACTGGATTTAAATATACATACCCCAGAGTGAAGATTACATACACATACCTATCTTAAAAACCTTAACGAGTTTGTATGTTTTGTTTATTTAATGGACAGGTGGCGGGAAGGACCTAGAGCTTTCAGAAGACGACGTGGGGATGATAGACTTTTTAAGTGAGAAGCAAAGTGGGAAACAGAGTTTAAAAAGGGCAAGTGGGAAGGTGGAAATATGCTGGTGACACCTTTCATCTACCAGAGCCACTTGATTCAAAGGTACATTTTCCTAATGTGTTCTTATGATAATATCAACATACCCAAAGGTTAAATTTTACATTGAAAACCCATATAGTAACCACCTAGTATCTAGAATTATTTTTAACTCTGTTTACTTTATCATGAGCTTCCCTTATGGCTCAGTTGGTAAAGAATCTGTCTGCAATGCGGGAGACCCGGGTTCGATCCCTGGGTTGGAAAGATCCCCTGGGGAAGGGAAAGGCTCCCCGCTCCAGTATTCCGGGCTGGAGAATTTCATGGACTGTATAGCCCATGGGGTCGCAAAGAGTCAGACATGACTGAACAACTTCCACTTTCACTTCACTTTGCTTTATCATATATCCATCCATGTATCATCTCTCTATATAGCCATCTTTCTTTTCTCCCACCCACCCATCCATCCGGCTTGTGTTTTATTTATTCATTTATTTTTGGCCGTGCTGGGTCTGAGCTGCTGAGAGGAAGAGCTGTTCCCTCGTTGTGATGCGCAGGCTTCTCGTTTTGGTGGCTCCTCTGGTTGGCCAGCATGGCCTCCAGGGCACGCAGGCCTCAGGAGTTGTGGCCCATAGGCTTGGTTGGCCCATAGCACGTGGAACCTTCCCAGACTAGGGATCCAACCCATGTCCCCTGCATTGACAGGTGGATCCTCAACCACCTGGACCACCAGGGAAGTAGTCCTAGCTTGTGTTTTTGATGCATTTCAAAGTAGGTTGCAGACATCAGCATGCATATCCTTAATATGAGTTCAACATTTATTTACAACTTTTTTCCTTGTAAAATTTACATATAACAGAATGTACAGTTTTTAAGTGTAGAATTAAATGGGTTTTGATAAATGACTACTCCTGTGAACCCAAGAACCTATCAAGACATAACACATTACTGTCATTCCAGAAAGTTCCTGGAATCTCTGCAATCAATCTCGCTTCCTTCTGCAGAGATAATACCTGTTCTGATTTTTTTCCCACCGTAGCTTAGTTTTGCCTATTGTAGCTTCATATAATGGAGAAGGCAATGGCAACCCACTCCAGTCTTCTTGCCTGGAGAATCCCAGGGACGGGGGAGCCTGCTGGGCTGCCGTCTACGGGGTCGCAGAGAGTCGGACACGACTGAAGCGACTTGGCAGCAGCAACAGCAGCAGCTTGAGATAAATGGAAGCAGACGGTATCCATTCTTCTGTGTGTCGCTTGTTTAACTTAACACAGTGTCTGTGATATTCATCTACAGTCTTGCATGGGTCAGTAGCTCGTTTTCTTTGCTTACTGAGCAGCACTCCATTGAATGAAGACACTACAGTTTGTTCATTGATTCTCGTTTTGACAAACAACAGTGACAGCTTTAGACTATTATGAATAGAGCTGTAGAGCTGCTACTGATATTCCTCTCAGGTAACTACATAGGAGTAGAACTTCCGGGTCATAGTGCAGTTGTGTTTCTAGTTTTATAAGAAACTGTCAGAACTTTTTACAAAGTGATGGACCAGTTTTGTTTTCCCAGCACTGATAAATGAAAGTTAAGTTGCTCTACATAATTGCCAACATGTGGTATTGGCAGTCTTATTTTTAACTTTAGCCATTCTGTTGGGTTTATAGTGGCATCCTGTTGTGGTTCAAAGATATACTTTAATTTTTCCACATCTACTATTATTAGGAATGCATCTTACAGTCTATGTAAGTATTTAAGTTGGCTTACATTTTGCTGAAAGTTTTCACTTTCGTCTCAGGTTCAAAGGATTTATTAATAAAATAAGCCACTTGTACACAAATAAATGATACAAGTATTTATTAGAAAATTATCTAGCTTACTTCAATATATTAACATTAAAAGAAAAGGGAAATAGAGCAGAGTGTACATTACCAAATTGGGTTTTGACCAACATCCACACTTAAACAGCACTGGGAAGTCCCGTGACACAGCACATCTGGAGTCCCAGTTGGGAAAAGGTCCCAGGCAGCAAGACCGCTTTGTAGGTGAGACTTCAAAGATTGCAGTTCAGGGTTCCTGTTTATAATCCCAGGGCACAAAATGATACCATCATTAATCTGTGACCAAATTGCAAGCCTGGTTTCATGTTAATGCTGTTTGTTTTGTCTTGTAAAACTTGGAATGTTGCTAAGCCTGGGGCTTGGTTGGGCCCCTCCAGGATCCCAACAATCTCAAAATTCCTCCCCCTTCTTATCTAAGGAGTCTTGCTCTCCCAGCAGGCAGTCACTCCCAGTCACTCCCAGTCAGGGCAATGTCCAGACAGGTTAGAAGCAAGGTCAGAGGCCTGCTCTGCTTTATCTCTGAAGCCTAAACAAGACTATTTATTTAATTTCCCTAATATGTTATTCTTTTCATTCTTTTTCCTACCCACCCTCTGAAACAAAAGGTCCCATTAAATCCATCATGTTTGTTACAACCCAGAGCATCTTTTTTTGAGGAATTCCCATCCTCAAAAAATTGCTGTCATATGCTCCTCCACAGGGAACCACCTTTGTTGGTGTTGAGTACAGTAGACCAAGGGCCTAGAACAGAGCCTGGCACGCAGTATCTGATGAACGAATGAACGTCCTAGCATTAGGCCACTTTGAATCTTTGGGGCTTTTATCTAAGCCTGAAGAATTGAGAATGGATGGAGTCTGTATTATATTCTCCAGGAGGCCTCTTTCCTTATTATTTGTTGCAACCCAGATACCCAAAGGAACATGTATAATGAATCCCAAGTCAAATCTGTTGAAGGTCAAAAGGCCTTGACTTGATGGGAAGTCAAGCAAACTTCATGTAGATGTTGAAAACTCATGTCCGTGTTTCTGGGACCACTCAGTCAGTACTTGGAAATGCTCAAAAGAGTAGGAAACTAATCACTTGGTTTTGATCCATTAGCTCAGCTGTAATGTAGCAGAGCTAATGGAGTCATAGGCAGCAGACAGCTTCTCTGGCAGGAAAAAAAAAAAAATAGAGTGCCTTTCACTTTTGCAGTGAAAATTAAATTTGAAAATAATTCCCTGCTCTTTTTGGAATATTACTGTGCTATTAACTAGGCTAAGATCATTAAAAGCTAATGGCATGAAGTCACATGCTTCATTATTTTAAGAGAGATTGAATGAAAATGTACTGTCGATCTTTTCTGCTTCTTGCCTCATCCCTGGCTTAATAGGCATCGGTAGGGACCACTGTGAACATATATTTTCATATTAAAGTTATGGCTTTGACCTTGAAGAAGGGAACCTGGGTCATTAGAAAATGGACTGACAGCCCTCAAGACTTAACTTTCTAATTTTTTAAAATCAAGTTTTCATTAATACAAAATTAAGAGTACCTCTCAAAACTGAGTTGCTTAGAAAATGGGTATAAAGTTCATTATTGGCTTGAAAGAAGCACTTTATTCATTGCTATTTTCAGGAAAAAAAAGTCAGTGGAAAAGTACCTGGACCTTGTTACAACCACTGGGACCTATTTATGTTTCACTGAAGTTATGGCTTCTGTTGCTTTTCAGCCTTTTGGCTAGGATCAAGTGAAATTACGTCTTCTAAAAAGTGTTGTGCTAGTCGCTCAGTCGTTTCCAACTCTTTGTGACCCAAGGACTGTAGCCCACCACGCTCTTCTATCCATGGGATTCCCCAGGCAAGAATACTGGAGTGGTTTGCCATTTCCTTCTCCAGGGGATCTTCCCAACCCAGGGATCGAACTTAGGTCTCCCTCATTGCAGGTGGATTCCTTACCAGCTGAGCCACAGGGGAAGCCCATTCTCCTTTCAAGTTCACTATCAAATCTTGATTTGATATCAAGACTGTATCAAATCTATATGAGACCTCCATGTAAAATTTACTATTATAATCTAACAGGTTGTAGTTACTTGTATGTTTATTTCCTCCTATGACCAAAGCAAATATTTTCATTGAGAAGAATTTGGAGACTTCAACAAAGTGTTTAAAAAGAAAACTAAAAGTCTCTATAATGTCACCTATCAGCAACCATGTTAACATTTTGGTGTATTTATACTCAAGGCAATGGCACCCCACTCCAGTACTCTTGCCTGGAAAATCCCATGGATGGAGGAGCCTGGTAGGCTATAGTCCACGGGGTCGCTAAGAGTCAGACATGACTGAGCGACTTCTCTTTCACTTTTCACTTTCATGCATTGGAGAAGGAAATGGCAACCCACTCCACTGTTCTTGCTTGGAGAATCCCAGGGACAGGGAAGCCTGGTGGGCTGCCGTCTATGGGGTCGCACAGAGTCGGACATGACTGAAGCGACTTAGCAGCAACAGCAGCATACACCTTTTAGGTAATTTACATAATTGTGATCATACACTATGTATGTTTTCATATGTACTCTTCTTTCCCTCTTTCCCCCCCCTTCATGTGCTTACATGATGAAGTTCCCAGGTCATGAAATCTAAATGATCTTTCGAGCTCCATGCTTTATTTGTTAATGTTTATTTCTTTATTTGGCTGTGTTGGGTCTTAGTTGCGGCACGCGGGATCTTGCTTGTGTCATGCAGGAACTTTCATTGTGGTGCGTGGACTCTGCTTGTGACGCATGGGCTCAGTAATTGAGGTGCACGGGCTTAGCTGCTCCAAGGCATGTGGGATTTTTAGTTCTCCAACCAGGGATGGAGGAACCTGGGTACCCTGCATTGCAAGGTGGATTCTTAACCAAGAGACCACCAGGGAAGTCCCTTGACCTGTGTACTTTAATTAGGGAGTTTTGCATAATTTTATCTGCACACACAAATAAACATCATGTCATTTCTTTAGGGTTTCAGTCATACACGAATGGGAAATTCTCAGCACTTAAAAGCCACGCTAGTGATCTTTATTCATTAAAGAGCTTGTCTCTTATATACCTTTCTCCAGTAGAGTTCTTTCTCCAGACAAAGCTGGATTTCCAAATCAGAGAAGTTTTGGACTGGAGAAGTAGTGCCTTATCTGGAAGGCCTAGAGGGACCCTGAGGCAGAGAGCTGGGGTCCAGGACTGGGCCTTTTGGGTCTGCAGCCTGGCGCAAACAGGAATGAGATAGTTTTGGATGTGCAAGGTACGATTATTAGCTGCTTCTGGGCAAAAGGTAAGAAATCAACAAATATAAATCTTTGAGATTGTGTTGATTGATTGAGTGAGGTAACATTGTTTTATAACATTATATAAATTTCATGGGAGCAAAATTATATTTCTACTTCTGTATGCACTATAGTGTGCTCACCACCAGAAACTTAGTTTCCATTCGTCACATACAGTGGACTCCCCGCCTTTACCAGTTCACACTCCCCACCTTTCCCTCTAGTAAACACTACTCTGTTCTCTGTATCCATGTGTTTATTTTTGTTTTTTTGTTCATTTATTTTGCTTTTTTTTTATATTCCATAGATGAGAGAAATCATCAGGTGTTTCTTTCTCTGTCTGACTTATTTCACCAAGCACAGTACCCTCTAGATCCATCCATGTTGTTGCGAATGGTAGGATTGCATCCATTTTTATGGCTGAGGGGAATACCATTGTATACGTTTATCACATCTTTATCCATTCACCTGTCGATGGGCAGTTAGGTTATCTCCAGGTCTTGGCTACTGTAAATAATGCTGCAGCAAACACAGAGGTGTATATATGTTTTCAAATTAGTGTTTCCCTCTAAGAGTCGGACACGACTGAGCAACTTCACTTTCACTTTTCACTTTCATGCATTGGAGAAGGAAATGGCAACCCACTCCAATGTTCTTGCCTGGAGAATCCCAGGGACGGGGTAGCCTGGTGGGCTGCTGTCTATGGGGTCACACAGAGTCGGACATGACGGGAGCGACTTAGCAGCAGCAGCAGCAGCAGCACGCCTGTTTGACAGTTATAGTATCAAAAAGGCAAGGAATAACACGTGTTATAAAAGCCACGTGTGCTTGTGTGGCAAGTTGCTTGATCTCACTTTTCTCATCAAAAAACAAAACAAAATAAAACCAAGAAAGACAGTGACACCTACTTTATGTGTTTGTCAGGAGAGCTAAATGAGCTAATGTATGCTAAGCTCTTCCTGTGCCATCAATAAATGATCCTTGTTGCAGTTGTTTAGGATTAAGATTAGTATGATCCTTCCCAAGTTTACCCCGGATGGAGACATTTGAGCCGTGTTATACACAGTGATTAAATACATAAGCTTTGGGATCAGCCTTTAGTTCAAAGCCAGTTCTAGCATGCACCAGCATGTGCCCTGGAGAGCTTGTTTCTTAGCCTCTCTGAAGGTCACTTTACTTCTATTAAGACTGTATGTAATGAAGAGTTTCTTGCTGTGAGGTTGTGAGGGTGGAATAATATTATATTCTGTAAGCAGAAGGAAGAGTGATATTTCCTTTAATAGGGTACACTGAAGTAGAAGGGGTAGACTTGTGTGTGTGCTAGGGACACAGCTTAAAAAGGCAAGCACGTCTGATCTGAGGAAGTTTATTGTATTTGCAGGGGTATTATTTGCATGTTTGCATTGCTGCATGTTCAAATGTTCAGTTCTGACAAGCTGCACAACTTCTCAAAAATCTGTGGTTGGCCTTCCATTTGAAAGATAGGCACATTGAGGGGACTGTGTGTCTTATTGAGAGGCAATTAGGTCATCCTAGTGGGGACTCTTGGAGAAGGCAATGGCACCCCACTCCAGGACTCTTGCCTGGCAAATCCTGTGGGCAGAGGAACCTGGTAGGCTGCAGTCCATGGGGTCGCTAGGAGTCAGACACGACTGAGCGACTTCCCTGTCACTTTTCACTTTCATGCATTGGAGAGGGAAATGGCAACCCACTCCAGTGTTCTTCCCTGGAGAATCCCCGGACAGGGGAGCCTGGTGGGCTGCCGTCTCTGGGGTCGCACAGAGTCGGACACGACTGAAGCGACTTAGCAGCAGCAGCAGCAGTGGGGACTCTGATGGGGGCAGGATGGGGCACCATGGGAGAACATAGGGCCCAGGAATTAGATGATCGGAAGACTTCAGTGATAAGTGGCAGCAACACTGAAAACACCTCAGATCCTTTCCTGCAGAGCTGTTCACAGTCTCAAGAAGCTGTGGAGCCTCCATCGCTGATACAGATTCCCTGGTGGCTCAGAGGGTAAAGAATCCACCTGTAAGGCAGGAGATACAGCAGATGTAGGTTCGACCCCTGGGTTGGGAAGATCTCCCGAAGGAGGGCATGGCAACCCACTCCAGTGTTCTTGCCTGAAAATTCCTATGGACAGAGGAGGCTGGCAGGCGACAGTCCAAAGGCTCACAAAGAGTCGGATACAACTAAACACACACACACAAGTAAATTTTAATTTTGTTTTCAGGATACTCTTTTCCAGAAATACACATTGTTTCTGGATAAGTGTCTTTCTCTCAAGAACAAGATCAGTAAAGAGAAAAGACTTATCTAAAACTGTGACTTGGCTGAGAAGCAATGGCTGCATAAGAGGATGGAGTAAATATTCCAAATGAAATATTCATGGGTGCAGGAAATAGGATCCATGCTTAATAAAATGATCCTGTTAATTTCCAGGGTCCCCGCAAACTGCTGTTCCTCTCTGCAAATTATGCCCCATCACCTCTCCCATATGAGCACTAAAATATATAATTAATGTTCATTGTTAATAATACATTTCTAATTTCCAGCTGCAAAAATATAGCTTTTCCTTCTCTTGGAGGATCACCTATATTTTGTCATTAACGTTTTGTCATAAGAGGGAAGAATGATTTAAACAGACAATAAATCGACAGGCAAGCTGCTGCTTGGGTTTGGGCCAAACTCTTTGGGGAAGGGTTTCATTTATCACCCGGGACTTGGCACAGTTCTTCTGCTGATTTATGTGGAAGGAATGAGAGAGGATACTGTGGAGGGGTCTTGGGGCCCTGGGGGATTAATAATAATAAGTAGAGAACCTGGAGGACCGGCTGTCAGAGTGATTCCAGCTGAGAGGGGAGGGCAGATGAAATGTCTGATTTTTGTTCCAGTTCTTGAGAATGTCTGGTTCAGTATTTCCGTGTGTTCAATGGCTACTGCACATCTCCACTTGGATGTCTCATTAGCATAGGACACTCAGTGCAAGCCACACCAAATGCTTCCTCCTCAAAGTGTTTTTCTTCCTTTATATCCTGGTTTCTTAAGCCAGAGACCTGGAGGTTATCCAGTGACCCCCTGCTCCCTTCACCCTCCATCCAAACCATCACAACTTCTTTCAAAACACTCCCTCTTCCATTAGCTCCATGGCCTCCCTTGTGGCTCAGCTGGTAAAGAATCCTCCTGCAATGCGGGAGGCCTGGGTTCGATCCCTGGGTTGGGAAGATCCCCTGGAGAGGGAAAGGCTACCCACTGCAGTATTCTGGCCTGGAGAATTCCATGGACTGTGTAGTCCGTGGGGTGGCCAAGAGTTGGACACAACTGAGCGACTTCACTTTCTGTTAGCTCACTTGGTTCCTACAAAAGCCTTCGGATGCAGGTGGGGCACGATCTTTATCTCCTTTTTTTATAAGAAACCGAGAAGCCCACCCATAACCATACTGATAGCTAATGACTGTCAGGAGTTTCGAGTCAAATGCATCTAATCAATGGTCCAGTGTTCTTCCCAGTACCCCTCTGTGGATCAGGAACCTGCTTCCTTCTTTCTTCCCCACTTCCCTACTTTCATGCTCTGTATGTCCTTCTGGGTCCTCATAGGTGCTCATGAGGACCTGCTGTGTGCAATTCTATTCTCCCTTAGTAAGAAAAACACTAAGACTTGTCACCATCAGCGCTTATCTACCCTGTTAGGGGTCTTTTTTGAATTGATTGATGTGATTTCAGGAAGGTAGGCTGACAGTCATTCAGTGAATTAATTTCCTTCCCTAGGTAACATATTTTCATTGACATCTGCCCATACCTCAAACCTGTTGACTCCAAATGTTGATGTTTCAGTCCTACCCAGGGAGAAAGATGATTCTGGAAGCCTGGCCAAGGCAGACCTGGGATGGAGAGTTAGATTAAGACTTATCTCAGGCACATCAGGAAAATGAGCATCTTTAAGCATCTTGACCTTTTGAAGGAAAACACAAAACATTGGCATTTCAGGAGTGATTGTGTCTCTTTATGAAAACATATTCCACTTGGCCCAGTCTCAGGATGGTCATGGATGAATGACTTCAGGTCTCCCATTTGTGGGTCAATTTGTTGCAGAGTACACATTCTTGCATATAATTTCATTCAGGCTGCACAAAAATCTCTTTTGTGGGACTTCTTCATGAATATAGAATCTGATTCAGAGCAGTTATGTAACTTACTCAAGATCACATGACATGTCCAGGGGCCAGAATCCAATTGTTTGGATTCTAGATACACTGTGTTGAGGGGAAATCAGAGTCTGGGGGTAACAAAATAAGAGACTGGAATGGTTAGGACTCTAGCATGCGAAGAGTTGACTCATTGGAAAAGACTCTGATGCTGGGAGGGATTGGGGGCAGGAGGAGAAGGGGACAACAGAGGATGAGATGGCTGGATGGCATCACCGACTCGATGGATGTGAGTTTGAGTGAACTCCGGGAGTTCGTGATGGACAGGGAGGCCTAGCGTGCTGGAATTCATGGGGTTGCAAAGAGTCAGACTGAGCGACTGAACTGAACTGAACTAGCAGTAAACTCAGTATACCCGGTTGCACCACATATGAGCCATGAGATCTTCGGAAGAACTAATTAATCTCTCAAGCCTTCTGTTTCTTATCTATAGAACTGTGATAACATCAACAACCCTCCTTAATTTTAACCTTGCAAATGTATAAGAATCCCCAATTAGTGGAGCTATAAGAATGCTTGTGGACTGTGAAATGCCATGCAGATGTCTGAGAGCAAAAACATAATTGGAGGAATTTTGTTTCTTCGAATGGAGCAGCATTCGGTGTAGGCATTTTCCAGCAGCAAGGAGGATGAGATCATGAAGACCAGCTTTTCTAGGACCTTGACATTATGTCTGTTAAACTATTGTGGCTGCAAGTAACAGAAAGCAAGTCTAAGCAAAATGGCAGCTTGTAGGAAAATGTGGGGGCATCTCGGGATACGCGTGCAGATGATTTGAGAATTAAATGGGCAGAAGCTCGGGTACAGTTGGAAGTAATGGTGGCATTGGGGCGACAGAGCTGGTGGCGCAATGACTCCCTTCTGTACGTCAGGCTCCAGGACACCCACATTTCCACTCCTCCTCTCCATATTACTCAAGGATGCTCTTTTGTTTTCATCTCCTGCCTAGGTCGGGAATGGTTTTCACATTTAGGAATAAGCATGAGATGGATTGTTTAATGACTGCTTTCAGCCTTAATATCCCTTTATAGATTAAGGTACTGAGATGAGAATTCTGCAGAAAATGTTTATTTTTGTAACATGATTGAACTTCTCCAGGGGCTCTGAGGCCCCTATTTGTTGAAAACACCAAGTGGCCCTCAGAATATCTGACTCCTTAAAGATGCTTCCTACTCCTTTCTCCATTGAATGGCCCCATCCTGTAAATACACCTGTCTGGATCTCCAGCTCTGGAGATCCCCTGGATGGACTTGTATGGATTTGGAGTCCTCCTTCTCTGAATGAACCAGTTAGCCTTCAGAGGGTCTCCACCCCAACTGTCTGATTGGACTGGTTTAGTAATAAGAGTGTCTAAGACCTTCCCATCCTTTGATGGACTGACTGTTCCAGTCAAAATTATGCCTGAGAATGAACCTGTCAAGCACTCTTAAAGTCTGAGCCTCCAGTCTCCTGAATAGAATGGCCTTGCGCTCAACTTGTGTGATTTAAGTTTCCCAGAGTCCTTACGCTCCAAAGTGAAGCATCTATCTCTAGAGGCAAAAATGCCCTAAATTTGGTAAAGGGGGCTTGTTGTTTGATGACAGTGACTTGCTTCTAATGAGCTGTCCTGCAGAGGCTGTTGTAGGAGGGAAAAATCTTATATTAAGACATAGCTGATTCAAGTGCATTTCTTTCCTCCCTTGAAACTTCCATGAAGCATCTTCTGTTTGGGGCTGTGTAGGAAAGCTTTCTAGGGGTTCCCTTGTGTGGGCCTCATTGGTTACGTCTGTGCTGATGTCTGCTTTTCAGCAGTTTACGTGGAAATTAATGCTTTTGGGCTCAATTGTGGCTCTTATTTCCTACTTTATACACAGATATTCTTGATCTTTTGGGGATGTTCTCTGGGATGATACAATATAAGAGTTTATACATAAAACTCTCAGAGAAGCAGGCAATATTTTGTTGTAGTTGTTCAGTCTTTGTGACCCCGTGGACTTTCCTATCTCTCACTATCTCCTGGAGTTTGTTCAAATTCATGTCCTTTGAGTTGGTGATGCCATCTAACCATCTCATCCTCTATCACCCCCTTCTCCTCCTGCCCTCAGTCTTTCCCAGCATCAGGGTCTTTTCCAATGAGTAAGCTCTTTGTATCAGGTGGCCAAAGTATTGGAGCTTCAGCTTCAGTATCAGTCCTTCCAATAAATATTCAGGATTGATTTCCTTTAGAATTGACTGTTTTGATCTCCTGGTAGCCCAAGGCACTTTCAAGAATCTTCTCCAGCAGCACAATTCAAAAGCATCATTTCTTTGGTGCTCAGCCTTTGTTATGGTCCAACTCCAATATAGGAGTTTATACTTAAAACTCTTAGAGAAACAGACAATATTTTTATCCATCAACTTTTTAAATGATCAGATAAATCCAAACCCTCATCTTTCACTGGTCGCCAAAGTGAGCCAAAACCCAAGCAGGTATTATAGGCAAGGTTTCTACTTGTGCTCTAGTCTAAAGTTCTTCAGAAATTCTTTGGGAATATTCCTGTCAGCATGTATTATGGAAACCAAGTGACCTGGATTTTGGACCCAACTCCTCTCTTTTTCCAGAGATGTTCTGTTGTTGCTTTATTTTTTAATCTGCATTAAACATAGACTTCCAGATATCTTATTTTGGAAGAATCTTATGTCAGACAGCTTACTTGGGCAAAAAAGAATTTTGGTAAAGAGAAATGAGGGGACACCAAGAAACAAAAGGGAAGCTGGACAAGCAGGCTCAGGGAGCTGGGACAGTTCTAGGACCTAGGTCACAGCAATGAATGGACCCACTTCTCAGGGCTCCAGTGTTGGAAGATGGTTTTGGTATTTGTGTTTAATTGCCAGGAGCAAGAATTTGATTGGCTTAGATTAGAAATGTGACAGGTGCTTTGAAAAAATGAAGGTAGTATACTGACACCAGTGATGAGACTATAGTCAAAGCTGCTAAAATAGCCAGGATCTCAAGATGCATGAAAAATGATCCAGGTATGGCACCATATTTTTGTGCTTATCTCTCAGCAAGAATCAATTTAATCTTTGCCCTACTCCTCATCCTACCCCGCCCCCCTCCGCCCAGGTTTACCTGCCACTCCCCTTTGCTGGTCTAAGAGTATAGCAAGGCCGCTCCGTGGCTTGGACTAGGCATCCTCTCTATGCCCAAGGGTGAGTGGAAATACCTGATGGGCATTCCCACCAAGATGGTGTGGGGGAAGTGGTTCATTACAGGAAGGCTGAGATGATGTGACCACGGATGCTGGTGGGAACGAACAACCATCAGGACATGAGAGGTTATATACAAAAGGATTTTCTGCTGAAAAGCTTCCAGACCACTGATCTGAGCATTCACGCCAGATATCCCAAACCATTGGTCTGGGCCAGTGGTTCTTCAAGTGTGGACCCTGAATCAGCAGCATCAGCACCACCTGGGTACTTGCTAGAAATGCAACTTCTCAGCCTTGACTCAGGCTTCTGAATCAGAGACTGTGAGATTCTGATGCACGTTGATGTTTGAGACCTAGTCAGTCACTCAGGATGGTAAGCAAAGTTCAGAAACTCCTTTACTCCTCCACTTCCTTCGTATTTGCTTTCTCTTCATTTTCCCTCACTGGTTCTGTACTCTTAGCAGAAGTACAAGTTGAAACTTTTTAGAATGCAACACTCTCCCTAACCTCATAAGCATTAACAGGATCAGTTCTCCTACAAGACTTCTATATAAGGCTTACCCCATTGGCCCCAGAAATATTCTGTTATCAAGGATGAAGAGAATAATGTCATATCCCAGTTTCCAATGGATTCTATTGTTCTCAGAAAAGAGAGAAAAATTAGACATAGGCTTAGGGATTCAGGGGCTTCCCTGGTGTCTCAGACAGTAAAGAATCTTCCTGCAATGCAGGAGACCCAGGTTGGATCCTTGGGTCAGGAATAGTCCCTGGAAAAGGGAATGGCAACCCACTTCAATATTCTTGCCTGGAGAATTCCATGGACAGAGGAGCCTGGTGGGCTATGGCCCATGGGGTTGCAAAGAGTCAGACACGATTTTCAGGAGTCATGTTGACAGATATGGATTGCAAAGTGCTACCAGATTGCTAGGCAGAATGAGTAAGTGTGTTCTTTATTGCTAAATTTCTAAGAACTTTTATTAAGCTCAAGAGAATTCAGAATCTCCAAGAAAGCAACATAATATCTAATGTTACTCAAATGTATCCAGCCAGGGAACATATTCTACCTGAAATATTGTCTTAGAAAAATATCCCAAGACACCTGGTGTGACCATACCTCCCCCTTCTTTCCTCAGTGGAGGGTCCTGGGGAATTTTCTGATGAGTGTGGTATCAGTGAAACTTGACATAAGGATGGAAATTAAATCATCCATCATGAATATTTAGTGCTTACATTCCAAATTAGTGAGTGAATTCACTGACTTGAGAGTCAAGAAATTGGGGTTCAAGTTCTGGCTTGTGCTCAGTTTCATCAGTTCTGGGGATTTGAAGATGAGGGAGATGGCCAGCATTTTGAGGTCTTCATGCAGTTCTGACCCTCGATGAATGTTAAAATTCTGAAAGATACTATCATATTTTATGGCATTTCAATTGCAGCAATTTATCTTTAACATTCGACTTTCCTTTTTATGACCATTACCATCTGACATTTGGAGCACTTTAGAACATTCCAATACAGTCTTAGCACCCTTTTACCTCAAAAGCAAATTTCACCAGACATCTTTAATCGCCTATTTCTACTTGAGAGCAAAATAAAGTAAAAGTTTAGACTGAAAATCTCTGACCCGAAGCCCAGAAGAGATGAATTACTTGATACTTTTATCCACAATAAATGTCAGTAGATCAGATCATGCCTCCTGGTTACCAACTGAGTATCTGAGGGATTATTTGACCCCACTGCTGGTTTGGATTGGGTCCATATCTGATACGGAGAAGGGAATGGCACCCCACTCCAGTACTCTTGCCTGGAAAATCCCATGGATGGAGGAGGCTGGAAGGCTCCAGTCCATGGGGTCACTGAGGGTTGGACATGACTAAGTGACTTCACTTTCACTTTGCACTTTCATGCATTGGAGAAAGAAATGGCAACCCACTCCAGTGTTCTTGCCTGGAGAATCCCAGGGATGAGGGAGCCTGGTGGGCTGCCGTCTATGGGGTTGCACAGAGTCAGACACGACTGAAGTGACTTAGCAGTAGCAGCATATCTGAGAGGGCCTGACCAGTGGAGACTGGTCTTGCTGGTGGCCCAGCTGATCCTCATCGAGTCCTCAGAGGAGATCTCTGGCTGTTTGATTGATGGGGTGTCTTCTCAGAGTGGAGCTGGCTTGTGGAATTGTCTCTGCTTAGGAGTCACACTTGGAGAAGGCAATGGCACCCCACTCCAGTACTCTTGCCTGGAAAATCCCATGGACAGAGGAGCCTGGTAGGCTGCAGTCCATTGGGTCGCGAAGAGTTGGGCACGACTGAGCGACTTCACTTTGACATTTCACTTTCATGCATTAGAGAAGGAAATGGCAACCCACTCCAGTGTTCTTGCCTAGAGAATCCCAGGGATGGGGGAGCCTGGTGGGCTGCCATCCATGGGGTCGTACAGAGTCGGACATGACTGACGCGACTTAGCAGCAGCAGCAGCAGGAGTCTCACTGGCCTAATATGGTACCTACTTATTGATCCTGGCTATTCCCAGGTGGCTCAGTGGTAAAGAATCTGCCTGCCAATGCAGGAGATGCAGGTTCAATCCCTGGGTCGTGAAGATCCCCTGGAGCAGGAGATAACCCACTCCAGTGGGAGTAACTCTTGCCTGGGAAATCCCATGGACAGAGGAGCCTGGTGGGGTACAGTTCAAGGGGTCACAAAAAGTTGGACATGACTGAATGACTGAGCACGCACACACTTGCAGAAATGAGCATATAGGAACATGAGCTTTAGGGTCAGGTACACCTGGATCCAAATCCTGTCTCTACAATTTATAAATTGAGTTATCTTGATGTTAATATATCTTTTCAAACTTTGGTGGCAGAGAAATGAGTGTTCTGGAATTCTGGAATGCTAAAGGCAGCAGATTTTTTTCAGGGAAATCCAAGAACTGACTCTGCTTTTTTCCCCCATTGCCTCCTCATGAGGGCCTGGCCTGACCAATAATGATCTGGGTTTGAGAACCAAGAGGAAATAGTTTTATTTTAAAGAATGCCTTTAAATGGAGAACCATAGTTTGTCAGTGAAAATTATTTTGTGGTTCTGATATGCACCTGAGTATATAAAAATCAAGAATTTTTAACTCTTATAAGAATGAAACTTTTCAAACCTTGTGCATGTAAATGTGTACTTTCAGAGAATTTAGGGACCAAAGGAAGCTAAAGTGAGACAAGTTATAATGGCCCCTGTTCTGTGTGGCCACCTTGATACATTTCTGCATCTTTACCTAAATAAGTTAGTTACATTGAGTAGGACAGAGGCAATAAAGGAGGGAAAGAAGGAAAAAGGAAATTATATATATATATATTTTTCCCTCTCATATATATATATATGTATATATATTTATAAAGGGAGAGATTCTCACAAATCATAATTCACCTTAAATGCTAACTTATACATGGGAATATGAATACACATTGTAGCCTACATATAGGTACAGCCCTATGTGGCCCTGTCTTTTACAATGTACCTATGGCCAATTCATGTTGATATACAGCAAAAGCCATCACAATATTGTAATTATCCTCCAATTAAAATAGGTTAATTTTAAAAAGAAAATGTAATTGAAAACAAACCAAAGCTTGATTCAAACTCTTGAAAAATGACAAAGAAGGGAATAAATTCTGATTTCCTACCTGTATCTTAAAACTTTTCTTTTATTCTGTTTCAGCCTCTCTCATACTTAGGAATGACTCCTTACCAAACTGTCTTTCTTATTCCTCTTCACTGCCCCAAATAGTTGACCTAGGAGGCCTTTCTGTTTTTCTTCCTTCTCTTCCTGCTCTTGTATTTTAAGGTTATTTTAATGTATATCACACAAACCTCTGTTATTTCTTTAGTTTTCTTCCTTCTTTTAGCATGATTTGTATGCTGCCTGTGTTGGCCAGGTGTCTCCAGAGATACAGAACCAGTGATTCTGTTTATTTGGCAAAATCCAAACGATGCATATATTAATATATATGTGAGAGAGAGGCTGGAAGGAATCAGTTCACATGATTGTGGGGGCTAAGATGTCCCAAGAACTGCAGTAGGCAACCCGGAGACCCAGGAGAGCCGATGGCATAGTTCCAGTCAGAGTCTGAAGGCCTGAGACCCAGGAAATCCCACTGTGGAAGTTCCAGTCCAAACACTGGCAGGCTCGAGACCCAAGAAGAACCACTGTTTCACAAGTTCAAAGGCCAGAAAAAAACATTCTCTCAGCTCAGAGCAGTCAGCCAGGAGGAGTTTCCTCTTATTTAATAGAGAACCTACCATATAGCCCAGGGAACTCTCCTCAGTGTTCTGTGGGGACCTAAATGGGTTGATGTTCAGTCGCCTTGCCGTGCCCTATCCTTCATGACTCCGTGGTTTTCATGGGGTTCTCACAGCAAGTATACTGGGGTGGTTTGCCACTCCCTCCACCAGAGTTTTGTCAGAACTCTCCACTATGACCTGTCCATCTTGGGTGGCCCTGCATGGCACAGCTCATAGCTTCACTGAGTTACACAAGCCCCTTGCCATGACAAGGCAGTGACCCATGAAGGGGTAGACCTAAATGGGAAGGAAATCCAAAAAGGGGAGTATATGTCAACATAAAGCTGATGCACTTTGCTGTACAGCAGAAACTAACACAGCGTTATGAAACAACTATACTCCAATAAAAACAGCAACACAAAGAGAGAGGATCTGCCTTTCTGTCCTATTCAGGCCTTTAGCTGATTGGATGAAGGGTACCACATTGGGGAGGGCAATCTACCTTACTCAGTTTGTGGATTTAAATATTAATCTCACTGGAAAACACCCTCATAGCCATCTCCAGAGTGTTTGACCAAATGTCCGGGCAACTCATGGCCCAGCCAAGTTAAATTAACCCTCATGCTGCCGGGTAGACCAAAGCCCATGTACTGGAGAAAACCTTTCCCCCCTTAAGAGGCAGAGAGTCAGAGGGAGGCAGATTGCAAGCATAGCTGAACATCTCTTTCTCTCATTCCAGTTCAAAGTGTAAGTGTTAGTTTCTCAGTCGTGTCTGACTCTTTGCAACCCCATGGACTGTAGCCCGTCAGGCTTCTCTGTCCATAGAATTCTCCAGGCCAGAAAACTGGAGTGGGTAGTCATTCCCTTCTTCAGGGGATCTTTCTGACCTAGGGATCGAACCCAGGTCTCCTGCATTGCAGGCGGATTATTTACCATCTGAGCCACCAGGGAAGCCCCTGTTCAAACGACCTTGTAAAGAGCACCGTGAGAATTAGGGATGATGTATGTAAAACAGCCAGTGCAAGGCATACGACAGGTGCTCAGAAGGAAGCTGTATTGTTTGATTATGCTTGGTTTCTCTTAGGTGTGTACAGATGCTCTTATGCTGTGTGTGACACAATCTGTAAAACTAAAGAAAAAAAAATCCAGTGAGTCTACTCTCCAAGATGTGCCCACCCCCTCCAGGTGGTTGTGCAGATAAGTGAGTGTTAATACAACTTAATGCATTCACTTGGCAAACAGTGAATCGTCCTTTCCCATGGTGGGACAGCGTTAGGCCCTGTGGGTACACACAGAAATAAGAGAAGGCCGTTTCCCTGGAGGAACTCATTTTCTGATAGAAAAGATTGTCTGGTAAACAGATTTTTTTAAAATGTGAGAAGTGCTAATTAGAAAGAGATACAAAAAGTTCCCAGAACACAGAAATGAAATGACAAAATCTACCTGTATACAAAACGAAGAGGCTTCAATTTGGGTTTTAAAGGATTTGGGTTCCTCATAAGAAGTAAAGGGAAAAGAATAACAATTATTTTGCTTCTTATTTGTTAGGCACTTCTGTGTCTTTCCAATTTTCATCAGTTCAGTTCAGGCACTCAGTTTTGTCCAATTCTTTGTGACGCCATGGACTGAGGCACACCAGGCTTCCCTGTCCATCACCAACTCCCAGAGCTTGCTCAGACTCATGTCCACTGAGGCAGTGATACCATCCAACCATCTCATCCTCTGGTTCCTTGCCTAACATTTTCATTTAATTTATGCCTAATGAAGACCCCAGGAAATAGATATTAATGTCTTCATTTTATAGATGAAGACAAGGAGACTCAGAGAGGTTGAATGATTGCCCTAGTGTACACAGCAGGAGGGAATGAAGCCTAGATGTGAGCCAAGGATTTTCTGATTTGATTCCTCTGGAGGGGAAGCATTGCAAAGACATAAAGATGTGAAAAAACCTGGGTACACTTCCAACACATTTGGGGAGCACATGACCAGGGCGCACACCGCGGGAAAGTCACTCTCTTTGGGGATGTGGCATTGGTGACGGGAACAGAGAATGAGCTGGGAAGAAGGCGCACGTGAGTGAATGGGGTGGGACATGGATCGGGGCAAAGGCGGTGATCGGCGTGGGGAGAAATGAGGCTCTCCGGTGTCTCCATACGTGAAAATATGGGTTGGGTCATGTTTATAAAGATGTGACATTTAGAGTGTGGGGTTCACAAGGGCCTTATTTTGAACCCCAGCTCTGCCAGCCACTAAGTGGACAATTTAGGCAAGTGACTCAACCTGTCTAAACCCCAGCTCCCCCAACTGTTAAGGTTTGGATGGTCGTGGTATCTAACTCAAATGACTGTTGACAAGGAAAATAAGACAATGTGTATAAACTGCTCAGTAATGTGCCTGATATCTACTAATTGCTCAATACATGGAATTGTTATCATTACCATTATTCATTTACTTCGCAGCATTTAGACCCATTTTTCTATTGTACCTAACTTAGGGAACTTTGAGGACAGTCATCATGCAATCTTGATGGGTTCTGTGTGTGTATCTGTGCAACCATATGCTTTAGATACAGCTGTGCTTTCCCAGGACCCCTAGTAATTTATGCCAGGCTGCTATCATAGAAGGCCTGCCCCTGCTACTTGGTCATTTTTGCAACTCGTATACAAGGCTGATTAAAGCAAACCCGTGTGCGTCTGCGTCTATAAGGTAGGTGGAGATCAAAGCAGTCGCCATGATTGTGTGCAGCTCTTCACCTAGGCAGGAGGCTGAAGCTGCTCACAGGGCCCCAGTGAAAATGCAGCCTCAGTTCCCTGGAGTGCAGTGAGATAGATTGCATATGCCGCAAGCTCAGCTTCCAGGGCCCAGGGCCACGGACCTGTGTGCAGATCTTCATACGGTCATTTACTGCGCACTCTTGGGTGGTTTCCTTACATTCTCTGAACTCAGTTTCACTGCTTGTAAAGTGGGGATGACAGTCTACATCTCGTCGGGAAGTTTTGTGAATTCAAATGAGATTATGTAATTAAAGCATCAAGCGTCTATTACATTTTCAATAAGTGAAAACACTGCACATTCACCCACTTTACAATCCAAGGGAAAGGAACTACTTTTTAATATTTATATTCCTAGTGTCTGTCACATAGTAAGAACTTACTTGTGTTTGTTGAATGAATAATCAACCAAGTAACGTGGGCATTCTTTTCTCCTATTATACAGATAAGAAAACTGAAACTCAAGAAGGTGAAATAGATTATCCAAGTTTATCCAGTTACTGAGAAGAGATCTGAACTTGATTTCTAGAGGACTCCGAAGACCACATTCTTTTCTCTGAAATCTGAGTCTTGGTTTGGCCAGATTTTGATGAAAATTAGAGTTTAATGTCTTAATCTCTCTCAATTCTGCTTTCTTAGAGAGATGCTAGTAAGAGTAACATTTCATTAACATCTGCCATGCTAGACATTTTGTGAACATTACCTTATATAACTTGCAAAAATCACTCTTTGAAGTAAGTATCAGTGTTCCCAGTGGCCATTTGAGGAAAGTGAGGCCCAATAAGTTGCCTAGTGTCACAAAGCAAGGAAGCAAACAAAGCCAGGATTCCACCCCCAGCTTGTTAAATACCAAGCTGATTTTAAAATTCTCGTCCACATCCTTGTTTGTTTTAGCCAGGGTTCTGGGTGGAACATGGGTAGAATCTTTGAGATGAAGGATTCTAGCAGACTTGTTACAAGAGCTCAGGCAGACAGACCCAGAAAGGCAGATGCTGAATCAGAATCCACATGTATGTGAGGGCAGTTTCTCCCATTCTAATCTCACCAAGACAAAGCTGAACTCCATTTGCCTGCTAGGTAACGGATATGTCCTAAGGCAGAATTATTTATTTAAACCATCAGGTACACAAATTGGATCTCAGTTGCCAAGAAAAGTATGTTGTTTATCTATCTCTAGAGAAAAGTCAGAGAGTATAAACCCTGATTAACAATTCATACAAGAACTTCCCTGGCACTGCAGTGGTTAAAACTTCAACCTCTAATTCAGGGTCTGTGAGTTCAATTCCCGATTGGGGAGCCAGGATCCCACATGCCTCACACCCCAAAACCTTAAAACAGAAGCATTATTTGTAGCAAATTCAATAAAAACTTAAAAAATGGTACACATCAAGAAAATCTTTAAAGGACAAAAACAAAAATTCATACATATCTCACTATCATCCACCATTGCTGCTGCTTGGAAGTTCCCCAAGGAACTTGGGGGTTTTCCTTGATAGGAAGAAGTCTTTGCAGAATGCTCTAATGCCTGGAGAGTACTATAATTCAGGATACCCAAGATGTTTTGCTCTGAGAATTCAGAAAGATAACAGCCTCACATTGATTTACGCTTCCTCCTTATTAAAAGAACTTCAGTTTTGTTCAAGGTAGAAATGTAGTGAACTAAAACTACTGATTTCCTAGATTCTTCTGAAGCTAGGAGTAGGCGAATGAAATAGGTTTGGTTGAGGAGATGAAAACAGTTTGCTGGATGGAGCCTTCAGGAAAGTTTCTGCTTTCTTGATAACAGGGGAGCGATGGCTCTTAACTTGTCACTCTTTTTCTCTTCTAGTTTTATTGAGATATAATTGACACACAGCACTATATATGTTTACAGTGTACATAATGGTTTGACTTCCATACATTATGAAATGATTACTACATTAAGTTTAGTGAACATCCATCATCTTCTATAGAGATGACACTAAAGAAATGGAATATATATATATATATATTTCTTTCTGATGAGAACTCAGGATTTGCCCTCAACAGCTTTCATATACATCATACAGCAGTGTTAATTATGTTTATCATGTTGCACATTATATCCCTAGTATTTATCTTATAAATGAAAATTTGTACTTTTTGACCACCTTCATCCAATTTCCTTACCCCTTACCCTCCTCATCTGATAACTACAAATCTGATATCTTTTTCTGTGAGGACTTTTTAATTTTTTTTTGAAGTATAATTGACCTAAAACACTCTACTAGTCCCTGATACCAACATAGTGATTTGATATTTCTATACATTTCAAAGTGGCCACCATCATAAGTCTAGTGGTTATCTGCCACCATATGTAGATGTTACTTATTGGCTATGTTCCCCACAGTGTGCATTTCACAAGTGTAGCTCGTTTATTTTGTAACTGGAAGTTAAGCCATCACTCTTACTACTGCTATTACTAAACACACACACACACACACACACACACACAGAGTCATGCGCATGCATACACATTTCCTGCTTGGTGCTACCTACATTTGGTTATGATGCCTGAAACAGAGCAGTCCATGAGGGAAAAGCTTAGAGACCTGCAGAGATGCTGGTCTGAGACCCTTGACCACAGAACCAATGTCAATATCTTCTTGTTATATGAAGGAGGCACCGATCTGTTATTCGGCCATTCTATTACGTGTAGCTGAGAGCATCCTCAAATGAATTATATGGATTTGCCAAGGCATGTCCTGTTAGACCTGCCACTTATAAGAGAATATTGCCTGATTTTAAAAGTAAATCACTAGGGAGTGTCTATAGTGGGGGGTGGGGGAGAAACAAAATAGCCTGGTCTTCCTCTCCTGAACTGGTCTCAAAGTGTTATTTTTGAGTCTTTTAATGAATCTAATTTTAAGGAGAGAGCAGGTCTCCCTTCCTCCCTGCATTATACATCAGGGAACTACAAGGTCAGTGGGGCATAGAATGGGCCCATGAAGGAGAACTCTGACAGTGTCTCATATGGATGGGAAATGTAGGGACATTTATCACCCTTTTAAAAGATGTGAATTTCCCAGAGGGAAGGCAATAGGCTTTTTATTTGAGGATGATGGATTCAGAAACCAAACAGCATGGTGGAAGGCAGGCATAAATAAAGATGATCATCTCTGAGGTGGATTCATCAACTTAATCCATGAAGACAGCCTGGTTTCTGTGGAATTTACCCCTTGCTTACTGTTGCAAGTGAGGGTTGTAGAGCTGTCTAAACCAGTGAGAACCAGTACGGTAGGTAGATGAGGAGGAATTGCTTTAAAGGGGTAGCAAAAGATGAAATGTACCTCTTATGGCACTGACTTTTAAATGGATTTGGCATCTCTGCATCATTTGGAAACACTGACAAGGCCACCAATTACAGTCGTTGGGGTCGTGCACTGTACCAAGCCAGGGGGTACCAATTGCATTAGATGACCATATGTGATAGCCCCATGGGAAGTGCCTGGTCACTTTAGTTGTCTCTGATGCTTGTTCCAGCTTCTCTGGCACCCACCCTTTCTCCCCATTTCTATTAATTCATCTTCCAATTCAGATACATATTTTTGATCCCTTACTCTGCTCCAGACACTTTCTTAGGGACCAAGAAAACATTGGTGAAAAACTGATAGACTGGCCTGTTCTTGTAAAGCTAATTCTTAATGTGGAAGATAAATATTAGGTCAGGTGGCTCAGTGGTAAAGAATTGGTCTGCAATGCAGGAGACCTGAGTTCAATCCCTGGGTTGGGAAGATCTCCTGGGGAAGGAAACTGCAACCCACTCCAGAATTCTTGCCTGGGAAATCCCATGGACAGAGAAACCTGGAGGGCTATAGTCCAAAGGGTCGCAAAAGAGTCAGACAGGACTTGGTGACCAAACAACAAACTCAGAAATAAATATAAATTTGTAAATATGATTATCACAGAAAGGAGAGGTGTATAGTGGTAGGGAAATGTAAAATGTAGAGCTTTCAGCTGGTCTGGAAAGTCAGGGAACACTTGAGCTGAAGTCTGAGAGGACAGATGGAAGTTACTAAGGCAAAGGGAAGGAAAGGCATTCCCTATTGAGGGAACAGTGTGTTCAGAGTCCTGTGGTGGGAGGGAGTGTGCTGAGTAAGAGGAACTGAGACCCAGTGTGCTGAATGAGGGTGGGGGAGCTCAAGCTCTAACCTACTCCATCTGTCTGATTTTGCAAACCTGTTTGGACCTACTTCTGTGGTAGCTCAGGGTTTCCCTGGTAGCTCAGCTGGTAAAGAATCTGCCTGCAATGAGGGAGACCTGGGTTCGATCCCTGGGTTGGGAAGATCCCCTGAAGAAGGGAAAGGCTACCCACTCCAATATTCTGCCCTGAAGAATCCCATGGACTACACAGTGTGGGATTGGACTACACAGTCCATGGGATTGCAAAGAATTCGACAGGACTGAGTGACTTTCAGTTTCACTTAGGCGTACTTACTTGCCCTCTGCTCTGTTTAAGTCTCAGTTTGACCTCGTTACCTCACCCTGGGGATTCCCATGTGGCTCAGTGTTAAAGAAGCAGAAGACATGTGTTTGATCCCTGGGTCAGGAAGATCCCTTGGAGAAGGAAATGGCAACCCACTCCAGTATTCCTGCCTGGGAAATCCCATGGACAGAGGAGCCTGGTGGGCTATAGTCTATGGGGTTGCAAAAGAATTGGACACAACTTAGCAACAAACAACACCCTCACCTTCATCCACGCCCCCATCCCCTGGCCCTGCCAAGCTACACTAGAGGGTGGAGCTTCACTTCTCACCTGCCCTTGAGATTCACAGGATGAGAACCTAGATGTAGCCACAGCATTGTTCTCCTCCCATCCAAAGAACCCAGGGCTCTCAAAGCAAAATGTTCTTCCTCCAGATGGGACCAGATGGGTGACATTCTCCATTTGCCATCTCAAGTAAAACACTAAGATGCTATAAAAATAAGCCTGGGTTTTCCATTCTCATGCCTCATTTTAGCATGTGGAACTCAAATTATTTCCATTGCCAATCCTTTCAGAAAATGAAGAGTTGAAAGAGCCAAGAGGGAGGGGAGGAGGGGGGAAAAATGCATGAGCTCTTTCTTAAGAAATCCAAAGGGCAGTAGGTGGAGGAAAGGACTGTGCTTGCTCCATGCTTTTGGCCTGAGCTTCGTAGATCCAGACTTCATCCCAGCTGTGCCACTTTTTATCCATGTGATTCTGGAGAGCATTCCATTGCACTCAGTCTGTCTCCTCAACTTCTGAAAAAAAAAAGGATATTTACATTCAAGAACTGTTTTGAAGATTAAGTCAAATAATTCAGAAAGTACTTAAGACACGTGAAAAATTATAAATAAATCTCAGCTGGTATTATTTTATTGTTAAGAAGTATAAGGAAGAGAAAGGCAGACTTTTGCCTATCAGATTAGAAAACATTTTAAAAAAATTATTAGAACTTATAAAGACAATCTTTTCAGATTGTCAATCTTCTAGAATAGACTTCAGAGGTTGAATTATCACAAGGATGACCATCTGCTAGAGATGTCGTAGAGGAAATTCCTTCTTGAGGGTCATTCTGAATCATCAGGAAAAATCATTATCTCTTTGGTGATAGCTTGGTGTCATTGCTTCCTTCTATCTATTTATCTATCTTATTTACAAGATAAATCTGGAGTTTTCAGATGATAGCATCCTTATCTGATGGGATTTTGAACCTCTATTGATGCTCTGCTTAGTCACTCAGTCCTGTCTGACTCTTTGTGACCCCATGGACTGTAGCCCACCAGGCTCCTCTGTCCATGGAATTCTCCAGGCAAGAATATTGGAGTGGGTTGCCATGCCCTCCTCCAGGGAATCTTCCCAACCCAGGGATCAAACCCAGGTCTCCCACAATCTTTACTGTCTGAACCACAAAGGAAGCCCTCCTTGATATTTCTGAAGCTGAATTAAGAAACCAGCTCTCAGGCCTTCTCTCAAGGCTCCCTGGTAAAGAATCCACCTGCCAGTGCAGGAGATGTGGGTTCAATCTCTGGTCCAGGAAGATACCACATGCATGAGGCAACTAAGTCTGTGTGCCATGACTATCGAGTCTGCACTTTAGAGCCCAGGAACCACAATTACTGAAGCCCACACACCCCAGAGCCTGTGCACAGCAACAAGAGAAGCCACTGCAATGAGAAGCCCACACACTCCAACTACGGAGTGGCCCCACTTGCCGCAACCAGAGAAAAAGCCTGCGCAGCAGTGAAGACCCAGCACAGCCCATAACTAAATAAAACTATTTTTAAAAAAACTTAAAAAGAGAAGATGGCGGAGGAATAGGACAGGGAGACCACTTTCTCCCCCACAAATTCATCAAAAGAACATTTGAACACTGAGTAAATTCCACAAAACAACTTCTGAATGCCGGCAGAGGTCATCAGGAACCCAGAAAAGCAGCCCATTGTCTTCGAAAGGAGGTAGGAAAAAATATAAAAGATAAAAAGAGAGACAAAAGAGGTAGGGACGGAGTTCTGTCCCGGGAAGGGAGTCTTTAAAAAGAGAGAAGTTTCCAAACACCAGGAAGCACTCTCACTGCCAAGTCTGTGGTGAGCCTTGGAACCGCAGAGGGCAACATAACCAGGAGGAAAAATTAATAAATAATTAAACCCCACAGATTACGTGTGGTAACTCCCCCAGCGGAGAAGCAGCGCAGACGCCTGCATCTGCCACTAGCAAGCGGGGGCTGGGCAGGGAGGCGCGGGCTGCATTGCTTAGAGTAAGGACCGGGCCTGAATGCCCCAAGGGCAATCTGAGGGAACTAACTTGGGCTAGCAAACCAGACTGTGGGATAGCTACCACGTGAAAAGCCCTAACCTAAGATGCCACCAGGCCTGCTCACAGAACAAAGGACTGAGCAGAGCTAGGTGGCTGCAGGCCAGCCCACCTCCCTCTGGAGACAGGCAGGCAAGGGCAGCCAGAGCCTGAAGGGGGCAATCGCAGCCCCAGGGAGGCATCATCTACCAAACTGCAAGCAGGCTTCGTTGCTAAGTCTGCTTGGGATTCTGGACAGTCAACATCAGCCTGAGAAGGTGTGCCAACTGTACACCCAGAAAACCAAGTAGCAGGGACAGGGGAGGTGATATGTCGCAGCGACCGCACTCACCAAACACCTCATTACCTGAGCTGCTCAGACCTGGGAAGGGCACAAAATGCAGGCCCAACTGAGTCTGTGCCTCTGAGGACCACCCAAGTGCCTGAACCCGAGCGGCTTAGACTGGGAGGTGCATGCAACCCGGGGCTGGCCTCGGACGGTTCCTGGGGGAGCAACTCAGAGCCTGAGCAGTGTAGACAGGGAAAGCACACACACCGTGAGCGGGGACAGGCCCAGTGTGGCTGAGACACCGCGAGTACACGCCAGTGCTATTTGTTTGCAGCGTCCCTCCCTCCCACAGCGCGACTGAACAAGTGAGCCTAAAACAGTGTCCACCACCGCCACCTTGTGTCAGGGCAGAAATTAGACACTGGAGACCAGCAAACAGAAGAAGCTAAACCAGAGGGAACCTCCTTGGAAGTGACAGGAGCAATACATTAAAACCCTGTAGTTAGTGCCGACTACATAGGAAGGGGCCTATAGATCTTGAGAAATATAAGCCGGATTAAGGAACTATCTGAAAATGAACTGACCCCACACTGCCCACAACAATACCAGAGAAAGTCTTAGATATATTTTTACTATTTTAACTATCATTCTTTAATTAAAAAAACTTTTTTTCTTCTATTGTTGAGTCCTGTATAACTCCTTTAATTTTCGTGTTTATAACCTACTATTACTTCATAAAAAAAAAACAAACCCTATTTTTTAAAGCAAACTTCATCAGTTCAGTTCAGCTAGTCACTCAGTCATGTCTGACTCTTTGCAACCCCATGAATCGCAGCAAGCCAGGCCTCCCTGTTCATCACCATCTTCCAGAGTTCACCCAGACTCATCTCCATCGAGTCCATGATGCCATCCAGCCATCTCATCCTTGGTCATCCCCTTCTCCTCCTGCCCTCAGTCCCTCCCAGCATCAGACTCTTTTCCAAAGAGTCAACACTTCGCATGAGGTGGCCAAAGTACTGGAATTTCAGCTTTAGCATCATTCCTTCCAAAGAAATCCAGGGGTTGATCTCCTTCAGAATGGACTGGTTGGATCTCCTTGCAGTCCAAGGGACTCTCAGGAGTCTTCTCCAACACCACACTTCAAAAGCATCAATTCTTCGGTGCTCAGCCTTCTTCACAGTCCAACTCTCACAACCGTACATGACCACAGGAAAAACCATAGCCTTGACTAGACGGACCTTAGTCGGCAAAGTAATGTCTCTGCTTTTGAATATATTATCTAGGTTGGTCATAACTTTTCTTCCAAGGAGTAAGCGTCTTTTAATTTCATGGCTGCAGTCACCATCTGCAGTCATTGTGGAGCCCCCCAAAATAAAGTCTGACACTGTTTCCACTGTTGTCCCATCTATTTCCCATGAAGTGATGGGACCGGGTGCCATGATCTTCGTTTTCTGAATGTTGAGCTTTAAGCCAACTTTTTCACTCTTCTCTTTCACTTTCATCAAGAGGCTTTTTATCTCCTCTTCACTTTCTGCCATAAGGGTGGTGTCATCTGCATATCTGTGGTTATTGACATTTCTCCTGGCAATCTTGATTCCAGCTTGTGTTTCTTCCAGTCCAGCATTTCTCATGATGTACTCTGCATATAAGTTAAAAGGGTGACAATATACAGCCTTGACGTACTCCTTTTCCTATTTGGAACCAGTCTGTTGTTCCATGTCCAGTTCTAACTGTTGCTTCCTGACCTGCATACAGATTTCTCAAGAGGCAGTTCAGATGGTCTGGTATTCCCATCTCTCTCAGAATTTTCCACAGTGTATTGTGATCCACACAGTCAAAAGCTTTGGCATAATCAATAAAGCAGAAATAGATGTTTTTCTGGAATTCTCTTGCCTTTTCGATGATCCACCGGATGTTGGCAATTTGATCTCTGGTTCCTCTGCCTTTCCTAAAACTAGCGTGAACATCTGGAAGTTCACAGTTCATGTATTTCTGAAGCCTGGCTTGGAGAATTTTGAGCATTACTTTCCTAGCATGTGAGATGAGTGCAATTGTGTGGTAGTTTGAGCATTCTTTGGCATTGCCTTTCTTTGGGATTGGAATGAAAATTGACCTTTTCCAGTCCTGTGGCCACTGCTGAGTTTTCCAAATTTGCTGGCATATTGAGTGCAGCACTTTCACAGCATCATCTTTCAGGATTTGAAATAGCTCAACTGGAATTCCATCACCTCCATTAGCTTTGTTCATAGTGATGCTTCCTAAGGCCCGCTTGACTTCACATTCCAGGATGTCTGGCTCTAGATTAGTGATCACACCATCATGATTATCTGGGTCATGAGGATCTTTTTTGTACAGTTCTTCTGTGTATTCTTGCCACCTCTTCTTAATATCTTCTGTTTTTGTTAGGTCCATACCATTTCTGTCCTTTATCGAGCCCATCTTTGCATGAAATGTTCCCTTGGCATCTCTAATTTTCTTGAAGAGATCTCTAGTCTTTCCCATTCTGTTCTTTTCCTCTATTTCTTTGCATTGATCACCGGGGAAGACTTTCTTATTTCTTCTTGCTATTCTCTGGAACTCTGCATTCAGATGCTTATATCTTTCCTTTTCTCCTTTGCTTTTCATCTCTCTTCTTTTCACAGCTATTTGTAAGGCCTCCCCAGACAGCCATTTTGCTTTTTTGCATTTCTTTTCCATGGGGATTGTCTTGATCCCTGTCTCCTGTATGATGTCATGAACCTCATTCCATAGTTCATCAGGCACTCTATCTATCAGGTCTAGGCCCTTAAATCTATTTCTCACTTCCACTGTATAATCATAAGGGATTTAATTTAGGTCATACTTCAATGGTCTAGCCATTTTCCCTACTTTCTTCAATTTGAGTCTGAATTTGGTAATAAGGAGTTCATGATCTTGGCCACAGTCAGCTCCTGGTCTTGTTTTTGTGGACTGTATAGAGCTTCTGCATCTTTGGCTGCAAAGAATATAATCAGTCTGATTTCGGTGTTGACCATCTGGTGATGTCCATGTGTAGAGTCTTCTCTTGTGTTGTTGGAAGAGGGTGTTTGCTATGACCAGTGCATTTTCTTGGCAAAACTCTATTAGTCTTTTCCCTGCTTCATTCCGCATTCCAAGGCCAAATTTGCCTGTTACTCCAGGTGTTTCTTGACTTCCT
The DNA here is from genome assembly GCF_032405125.1 of Capricornis sumatraensis. Taxonomy (NCBI): domain Eukaryota; kingdom Metazoa; phylum Chordata; class Mammalia; order Artiodactyla; family Bovidae; genus Capricornis; species Capricornis sumatraensis. Next base: position 26,984,224 of record NC_091071.1, on the reverse strand, counting down.
ACTTTTGCATTCCAGTCCCCTATCATGGAAAGGACATCTTTTTTGGGTGTTAGTTCCAAAAAGTCTTGTAGGTCTTCAAAAAACCGTTCTACTTCAGCTTCTTCAGCGTTACTGGTTGGGGCATAGACTTGGATTACTGTGATATTGAATGGTTTGCCTTGGAGACAAACAGAGATCATTCTGTCATTTTTGAGATTGCATCCAAGTACTGCATTTTGGACTATTTGTTGGCCATGATGGCTACTCCATTTCTTCTGAGGGATTCCTGCCCACACTAGTAGATATAATGGTCATCTGAGTTAAATTCACCCATTCCAGTCCACTTTAGTTCACTGATTCCTAGAATATTGACGTTCACCCTTGCCATCTCTTGTTTGACCACTTCCAATTTGCCTTGATTCATGGACCTGACATTCCAGGTTCCTATGCAATATTGCTCTTTATAGCATTGGACCTTGCTTCTATCACCAGCCACATCCACAGCTGGGTATTGTTTTTGCTTTGACTCCATCCCTTCATTCTTTCTGGAGTTATTTCTCCACTGATCTCCAGTAGCATATTGGGCACCTACTGACCTGGGGAGTTCCTCTTTTGGTATCCTATCATTTTGCCTTTTCATACTGTTTCTGGGGTTCTCAAGGCAAGAATACTGAAGTGGCTTGCCATTCCCTTCTCCAGTGGCCCACATTTTGTCAGACCTCTCCACCCTGACCTGCCCGTCTTGGGCTGCCCCGCAGGCATGGCTTGGTTTCATTGAGTTAGACGAGGCTGTTGTCCTAGTGTGATTAGATTGAGTAGTTTTCTGTGAGTATGGTCAGTGTGTCTGCCCTCTGATGCCCTCTTGCCACACCTACCATCTTCATTGGGTTTCTCCTACCTTGGGCCTGGCATATCTCTTCACGGCTGCTTCAGCAACGCACAGCTGATGCTCCTTACCTTGGACGAGGGATATCTCCTTACTGCCTCCGTTCCTGACTTTCAACGTGGGATAGCTCCTCTAGACCCTCCTACACACTCGCAGCCACAGTTCCTCGGTTTGCTCCTCCGGCCACCACCCCTGGCCTCGGGCCCTGCCCCTGGCCTCCAGCACATGGTGGCTCCTCCCTGCTGCCGCCCCTGGCCTCGGACGCGGGGTGTCTCCTCCTGGCCACCACTGACCTCAGAGGTGGGGTAGCTCCTCTCGGCCACCACCCCTGACCTCGGACACAGGGTGTCTCCTCCCGGCTTGGGTAGCTCCTCTTGGCCATTCCTGCACTGTCTCAGCTTGGCACTCTCGGCCACTGCCCCTGACCTCGGACATGGGGTAACTCCTCTTGGCTGCACTTAGTGCACCGGGTCGCAGCCACAGGAAGAAATGAAGAGCCCCAGGGGTAGTAGAAGAAAAGAAATCTTTAAAATTAGGGCAGAAATAAATGCAAAATAAACAAAAGAGACCATAGCAAAAATCAACAAAGCCAAAAGCTGGTTCTTTGAAAGTATAAATAAAATTGACAAACCATTAGCCAGACTCATCAAGAAACAAAGGGAGGAAAAATCAAATCAATAAAATTAGAAATGAAAATGGAGAGATCACAACAGACAAAACAGAAATACAAAGGATCATAAGAGACTACTATCAGCAATTATATGCTAATAAAATGGACAACGTGGAAGAAATGGACAAATTCTTAGAAAAGTACAACTTTCCAAAACTGAACCTGGAAGAAATAGAAAATCTTAACAGACCCATCACAAGCATGGAAATTGAAACTGTGATCAGAAATCTTCCAGCAAACAAAAGCCCAGGACCAGATGGCTTCACAGCTGAATTCTACCAAAAATTTAGAGAAGAGCTAGCACCTATCCTACTCAAACTCTTCCAGAAAATTGCAGAGGAAGGTAAACTTCCAAACTCATTCTATGAGGCCACCATCACCCTAATACCAAAACCTGACAAAGATGCCACAAAAAAAGAAAACTACAAGCCGATATCACTGATGAACATAGATGCAAAAATCCTTAACAAAATTCTAGCAATCAGAATTCAACAACACATTAAAAAGATCATACATCATGACCAAGTGGGCTTTATCCCAGAGATGCAAGGATTCATCAATATCTGTGAATCAATGAATGTAATTCACCACATTAACAAATTGAAAAATAAAAGCCATATGATTATCTCAATAGATGCAGAGAAAGACTTTGACAAAATTCAACATCCATTTATGATAAAAACTCTCCAGAAAGCAGGAATAGAAGGAACATACCTCAACATAATAAAAGCTATATATGATTAATCCACAGCAAACATTATCCTCAATGGTGAAAAATTGAAAGCATTTCCCCTAAAGTCAGGAACAAGACAAGGGTGCCCACTTTCACCACTACTGTTTAACACAGTTTTGGAAGTTTTGGCCACAGCAATCGGAGCAGAAAAAGAAATAAAAGGAATCCAAATTGAAATAGAAGAAGTAAAACTCTCACTGTTTTCAGATGACATTATCCTCTGAATAGAAAACCCTAAAGACTCCACCAGAAAATTACTAGAGCTAATCAATGAATATAATAAAGTTTCAGGATATAAAATCAACACACAGAAATCCCTTGCATTCCTATACACTAATAATGAGAAAATAGAGAAATTAAGGAAACAATTCCATTCACCGTTGCAACGAAAAGAATAAAATACTTAGGAATATATCTACCTAAAGAAACAAAAGACCTATATATAGAAAACTATAAAACACTGGTGAAAGAAATCAAAGAGGACACTAATAGATGGAGAAATATACCATGTTCATGGATCAGAAGAATCAGTATAGTGAAAATGAGTATACTACCCAAAGCAATCTATAGATTCAATGCAATCCCTATCAAGCTACCAATGGCATTTTTCACAGAGCTAGAACAAATAATTTCACACTTTGTATGGAAATATGAAAAACCTTGAAGAGCCAAAGCAATCTTGAGAAAGAAGAATGAAACTGGATGGAGGAATCAACCTGTCTGACTTCAGGCTCTACTACAAAGCCACAATCATCAAGACAGTATGGTACTGGCACAAAGACAGAAATATAGATCAGTGGAACAAAATAGAAAGCCCAGAGATAAATCCACACACCTATGGACACCTTATCCTTGACAAAGGAGGCAAGAATATACAATGGAGTAAAGACAATCTCTTTAACAAGTGGTGCTGGGAAAACTGGCCAACCACTTGTAAAAGAATTAAACTAGAAATCTTTCTAACACCATACACAAAAATAAACTCAAAGTGGATTAAAGATCTAAATGTAATACCAGAAACTATAAAACTCCTAGAGGAGAATTTAGTCAAAACACTCTCCGACATAAATCACAGCAGGATCTTCTATGACCCACCTCCCAGAATTCTGGAAATAAAAGCAAAAATAAACAAATGGGACCTAATTAAAATGAAAAGCTTCTGCATAACAAACAAAACTATAAACAAGGTGAAAAGACAGCCTTCAGAATGGGAGAAAATAATAGCAAATGAAGCAACTGACAAACAACTAATCTCAAAAATATACAAGCAATTTATGCAGCTCAATTCCAGAAAAATAAATGACCCAATCAAAAAGTGGGCCAGAGAACTAAGAAACATTTCTCCAAAGAAGACATACAGATGGCTAACAAACACATGAAAAGATGCTCAACATCAGTAATTATCAGAGAAATGCAAATCAAAAACACAATGAGGTACCATTTCATGCCAGTCAGAATGGCTGCTATCCAAAAGTCTACAAGTGATAAATGCTGGAGAGGGTGTGGAGAAAAGGATACCCTCTTACCCTGTTGGCGAGAATGAAACTAGTACAGCCATTATGGAGAACAGTGTGGAGATTCCTTAAAAAACTGGAAATAGAACTGCCATATGACCCAGCAATCCCACTGCTGGGCATACACACCGAGGAAATCAGAAATGAAAGAGACATGTGTACCCCAATGTTCACCACAGCACTGTTTATAATAGCCAGGACATGGAAGCAACCTAGATGTCCATCAGCAGATGAATGGATAAGAAAGCTGTGGTACATATACACAATGGAGTACATAAACTCAGTCATTAAAAAGAATACATTTGAATCAGTTCTAATGAGGTGGATGAGACTGGAGCCTATCATGCAGAGTGAAGTAAGCCAGAAAGAAGAACACCAATACAGTATACTAACACGTATATATGGAGTATATATGGAATTTAGAAAGATGGTAATTATAACCCTGTATGCGAGACAGCAAAAGAGACATAGATGTATAGAACAGTCTTATGGACTCTGTGGGAGAGGGTGAGGATGGGATGATTTGGGAGAATGGCCCTGAAACATGTATAATGGCATATGTGAAATGAATCGCCAGTCCAATTTCGATACATGAGATAGGGTGCTCGGGGCTGGTGCACTGGGATGACCCAGAGGGATGGGATGGGGAGGGAGTTGGGAGGGGGGCTCAGGATGGGGAACACGTGTACACCCATGGCAGATTCATGTTGATGTATGGTGAAATCAATACAATATTGTAAAGTAAAAAAAAAAAAAAAAAGACTTAAAAAGAAACCAGCTCTTCCTATCCATTCAGTCTATTCCTATCAGCATCTTATTGTCATGGTAGAACCTGAGGTCTTTGGATAGAGAGACCTAGATTTCAGTCCCTCTTATCTGTCTGTGTGACCTTGAGTAATTTCCCTTCTCTGAGGCCTATTTCCTTATATATCAGAAAACGATATCCATGCATGAGCAGCATGGTTTCGGGGGTTGGGGGTTACAGATAATGACTACATAGTGCTTAGCACAGTATCTGACAGAGTTGGGACATAGGAACTGGAAATTACAGCAATCAACACAGAAATAATAATGATTATTTTCACTGTTGTTACTGTTTATTCAATATATTTTCAAACTATAAAAAGCTCTTCCATTTGAAACAGCCACAGAGAAAGAATATTCTGCTTTAGTGAGAAAGAGGCCAACATAGTGAACTGAGTGGGAAAGGTTTGACCTGCAGACTTTATGCTGTGTGCTCTGTGTGTGTGGGTTTTGTAAGATTGGAAGCCCTGAAAAGAAGTTACAAGAGTATCTACCAGGGGAGAAACTGATCACAAAGCCGAGTGTGAGCAAGAATTATGCTTTCCTTCTGTGCTACAGCAACGGCACACCCTCTGGGGACTGGTTTTCATTTGTAATCTTAGTAACTCAGCTGGCTGCAGACAGCCAACCTTATATAGACTGGGGGCCCTGCAGGAGAGCTCAGCCATGAGGACACCCAGGGACCACATTTTTGCTTCTTAGTTACCACTCTCTATGGTGTGTGTGTATGCGTGTGCATGCGTGCACAAGTTCTCATGCCAGGACAATTCTGAACCTTCATTGGACCTGGTAATGAGAAATGCAGTTCTCTGGGCACAAAATAACATAACAGCTCGATCCAAATATGGCTTCTTGCAGCCACAAGCCACATCCCTAGGGTGACCCCAGCCCTGCAATTAAAATGCCTGCCTGAGAACTCTCAGTGCTACTAGGAAAGTGCTGTTTGTTCCAGCCAATACCTGATAATAAACTCCTGACTGTTGACTGAAAAGGTCTGACCACTGTGAATATGTATCGCTTACATCTCAAGTGTTTTTCTGAAGGACCTGAAAGCCTTTCATTTGAAATGTACTCATCAGAGAGGCGAGGGCCTCTGGCTCCCAGTCTCTGTGGGAGGATGGAATCCTAGCTTCCACGGCTGCCAGCTAGCAGACACAGCTGCCTAATCACATTTACCCTGATCAACACTTTGTAGGTTGTCTCTCTTCTGACTCTACTGAACCCCTGCCCCTCATCCTTCCTTTAAAGCACTTGAATCACTTCTGCACGAATTGGAATAAAGTTCAGCTTTTCCCCTGCTGTCAGTAGTTACTGAATAATACCTGTTTTCACTGCTTTAACTAATGTCTGGCTGTGTTTGTCTTTGATGGCAGAAGGGTTTTCACAGGGCATGGTGGATGTATTTCGTCAATGTCTGGTCACTGACAGAGGGTCAAGGGATGTTTCTCTTCTTTCTTTTCTTTCTCCAGAACAAGAGGCTGCTCGAGGCCATTGCTATAGTGCCTACATCTTAAAACCATGGGCATAAATGGGAATAATAATAGTAATAGCTGCCTAATGGTGTTGCCTCGAGGATTAATTAAGTTAACAGAGTTGATTGATCTGAAGAAACAGAGCATTTCAGGTTCCCCCTCATCTCCTGGGATGCACCATGAATTCTAGGAATTTCCTAAAACAGGGTCCCCAACCTCTAGGGTTTAATGACTGATGATCTGAGGTGGAGCTGATGTAATAATAATAGAAATAGAGTGCCCAATACATGTAATGTCTTTGAATCATCCCCAAACTGTCCCTCCACCCCAGTCCATGGAAAAATTGTCTTCCATGAAACTGATCCCTGATGCCAAAAAGTTTGGGGATCACTGGCCTAAAATCTTGCAACTGTCCCGCCACAGACCCTTTTTGAGGGGATGTCAGAGGCTGTCCAAGGAAAATCTGGAAGGCATGGTGCAGCTATGGAGCCTTCAAATATGCCAGATATTGAACAAGAGACTTCACATTCTTTATCTCAGGTAGGTCTTCCAACAGAACTTCTGTCTGTAAAGTTAGGGGATGAAAGCAGATTGGCCACAAGAGTTTATCTTTTTTCTCTCCTGAAACCCTCCTAGAGAGGGAGCAAAGAGAAAAGAAAGAAAGGAAAAAGGAGGGGTAAAGAGGGAAACAAGGAGAAAAGGAGGTGCTAACTTACAGTGGCAGAGTGCAGGAGAGGAGAGAGCAGACAAAGAGAGAGACTTCTATGATTCTGGAAGGTGGAGAGCAGAGGAAGGGTTGACAGGTGGGATCACGAGGTGTAGATGGTTGTAATCCAGGCATCCTAGTCACAGGATGCTAGAGAAGATGCAGCTGAGTGGGATTAACCACTTAGATGGAGCTGTTGACTCTCCGATTCCCCCCCACATGCACCCACCTGACACAGTCAGACAACTACTTCTCTTCCCTTCTTTCACCCCTGCCACACAGAAGTGGGATTTCCGTGGTAGTAAATAAGAAAGCCTCAGGACTTTGGGTGTCAACAGGGACAGCAAACCATTGACAAGAGAGATGGGCAAACACTGGGACTGCTCCCTTCTCCCCTCACCCACAGGCTTGGGGGATTTTTATCTGGAGGAACTGACAGATCCATGAGAAAAGACATCAAGATACTGAAATATTTATGGTTCCCAAATGAATAGGCTGACTCACCGCCTCATTACCCAGCAAAGAATTCCATCAGTCAACACCCTGCTCCCCCCCCCCCCCACCTCCCTCCCTCCACCACACAGAAGTCACAAAGGGCTCCTTAGCGTTCTCCTTTTCCAAAATCTGACCACCACACAGGGTGGGGAATCTCCAATATGAAAAAGAAAGACCCAAACCAGGGGAGGACAGAAGAAATCTGCAGTGTTTAAATACGTGGAAGTAAATACCAGAGGAATCAGATTAAGTGGTAGAGAGTAGCTGCCCCCAGAGACCAGAATTCAGGACTAGGGAGGCTTGAAAATGTTGATTTTCATTATAAGACATTCAGCACTCTTTGATTAAAACAAATAATCTGTGTGCATTATTATGGCAGATATAAAATTTAATTTTAAAACAATATTCTTACAAGGTAGGAACAGTTTCTCTTGAGCAGATGGGTAAAACTGAGACTCAGAAAGGTTAGATGACTTGCCAATATCACATAGCAAGTAAATCACAGAGTCAGACTTGAATCCACAAGTGTCTGTCTTAGGGCTTTCCTGATGGCTCAGACGGTAAAGAACCCATCTGCAATGCAAGAGACATGGTTTCGATCCCTGGGTTGGGAAGATCCCCTGGGAGAAGGAAATGGCAACCCATTCCAATATTGTCACTTGGAGAATTCCATGGACAGAGAAGCCTGGCAGGCTACAGTCCATGGGGTTGCAAGGAGTCAGACACAACTGATCAACTAAGCAGAGCACAGTGTCTATCTTAAAACTTAAGGGCATTCCTATTCCTCGTGAGTGATTCTTTGCTTGCAAGGTAAATTTGGTTAAAGAAAATCAGCAGGCAATATTCCTCTTACGAACCTCCTATGAGGTCAGGTAGAGTGAGTTGGTGGTGCAGTAAACTCTTCCAGGTTCCTCATTAAGGGTATGAGACTGAGGGCCCCAGATGTGACCAGCTGCAGGATTCTAGGCATGATCTCCACAGTGGCTAAGATTGTTACCACTGGAACTCAGAATGACGGCTCCCGAGGAGCCAGAAGACAGCAAGAAATGGAAAAAACAAAGTCTTAAAATACATTATTGATGTCTGACTGCGTTGGGAACTGGAGAGTTTTGAGGCAGTCTTCTAGAGATTTTACAAAATCTCCTTCCTTTTAAAAAATAAATAAATAAAATGGGCTTAATGCCAGAAATCCAAGTCTTTGCAAGAGTTGTTTTTTCAAAAGTTAGCAGGATTTTTCACAGTTTAGGCCACCCCAAAGAATGCCAGCCTCTTGTTTTGTGTGCTGCCATTAAAGGCGGCAGTGCAGGGCTGCTAGAAGTTTAACCTAGATGTTTTTAGATAGAGGCTAATCAATCAGGAGGGTGAAAAAGGTTGAGGAGGACGCACTGTGTCCCACTTCTTTGGGTCTGACAACTCAAATGCAGGTGGAGCTGAGATTGGGGAATCCAAAGGTGAGAGGTTTTTGTTGTCTCCTTTTGTAGGAAAGCACCCCATCCAGGTGAACTTGAAATGCTGCTCCTGTTTATCAAAGGCTATTTCCTCTCTGGGGCTTCCCTGGGGGCTCAGTCCATAAAGAATCTACCTGCAATGCTGGAGACCTGGGTTGGAGACCTGGGTTTGATCCCTGGGTTGGGAAGATCCCTGGGAGGAGGACATGGCAACCCAGTCCAGTGTTCTTGCCTGGAAAAATCCCCATGAACAGAGAAGCCTGGCAGGCTGCAGTCCACAGTGTCACAAAGAGTCAGACATGACTCGGTGACTAAGCACACATGTGCTCTCCAAGGCCTCCTCTGGCTGCCCACGATTAACACCATGGGATAGGTTGGGTGTCCAGCTTTTCGCTTCTTTGGAAGCCCCCTCTAGCAGCAGTAATGGTAAAGAACCCACCTGCCAATGCAGGAGGCATTAAGAGACTCAGTTTGGATCCCTGGGTCAGAAAGATCCCCTGGAGGAGGAAATGGCAACCCACTCCAGTGTTCTTGCCTGGAGAATCCCATGGATAGAGGAGCCTGGTGAGCCACAGTCCATAGGGTGCAAAGAGTTGGACACGGCTGAAGCAATTTAGCATGCATGCACACACCCTCTATGTTAGCACTTAAGTTGGGATTATTTTTTCACCTTGCCTAGCTGACTGTAAGCTTATTTGTGCAGTACAGTCTTTCATCACTTGGCAGATTACCTGGCACACAGCAGCCTTAATAAATATTTCCTGATAGGCCAAGAGAATGGAATGTCATAACTCAACAATACATTCTCCCAAGAAGATGTTTCCTTGTTTTCCTGAGAGGTAGGGTTCACCTTCCCATCCTTACTTAGAATAGCTCAAATGTGACATTCATGTTTACCACAAACTTAAAAATATATATTTTATTGAAGTATAGTTGATTTACAATGTTGTGTTACTTTCTGGTGTACAGCAAAATGACTTAGTTGTGTAGGTTTCCCTGGTAGCTCAGCTGGGAAAGAATCTGTCTGCAATTTTAGAGACCTGAGTTTGATCCCTGGGTTGGGAAGATCTCCTGGAGGGAGGGCATGGCAACCCACTCCAGTATTCTGGAGAATCCCCATGGATAGAGGAGCCTGGTGGGCTACAGTCTATGGGGTCACAATGAGTCAGACACAACTGAGCGACTAAGCACCTATACCCTTTTTCATATCCTTTTCCAATGTGGCTTGTCACAAGATATTAAATATATCACTCGGGCCTTATTGGTTATCCATTCTATATAATAGTTTACATCTGTTAATCTCAAACTTTCAATCCCTCTTCCAACCCCTTCTCCTTTGGCAATCACAAATCTGTGATTTCTCTATGCCTGTGAATCTGTTTCTGTCTCATAAGTATGTTCATTTCTGTCATAGTATCAAAAACTTTTGTTATTAAAACAATCTTAGACAACGTATATGAATTGTGCATAAAGTGGGGATAACACATATATGTTAGAATAATTAAGACAATCTCAACCTGGAGAACAACCATCATTCCCTCAACCATGGCCATTGAACCATTTTTCTGAATAGATTTTGTGTTTATTTCACTGTATTCAGTCTTTCAGCTTTCCAAATATTACAATTTATTAGGGAATTTTTCTGCCCTTGTTACAACAGGGTATACCAGGAACTCTGTGTGTTGGCATATCTTCAATCCTTTCCCTTTTCTTCTTTTGAAAAGCCATCAGCCTTAGGCTTCAGACAGTGAGAAGGGAAGTTAACTTCTCTTGTTGGATTCATCTTGTTTCTTCTTCTATATTTTTCATAAAATAACAGTAAGTGTAAGGTGCTAATGCATAAGACACATGGTAGAGTTTAGATAGGCAAAAGGTTGATGAGCTAACGCTTTCATAGCTGAAATGCCCAAGAAATTAAATAGTACCCTAACAGTTTTTAAATAGGAAGGCTGACTTTCCAGACCATTGTGAGCTCGAGTCACGGCTGCAGTGAAACTAGGACACAAGATCTGGGAGGGGTTTTAATGGATAAAGTCTAACCAGCTCATTTGATAATGGGAAAGTTCACAGAGGGTAAGTAAATCACTTCCAAGTCAAGGAAATTTCTTTCAGCACTGGGAGAAGTAATTTGGTAATGGAAATGATATTTTAAAATATTGCTTATTTGTTTTCACCATCTACCACAAAAATCAAGACAGCCCTTGTATCATTAGAGCCCGAGGGAAGACAAAAGAAAAAAAATTACCCCAGATAGAGCAGGATAAAATATGGGAGAAATCCTCACATGACAGGAAAAAGTGGAATCCCTGCCTCTCTTTTTCTGACTCAGTACATTTTGAGCTAAGGACAAAAAAGATATTAGGAAACACATAGGTTCTTATCTCTTTTCAGGATTAAGCCAGGAGGCAGTTTGGGATTTGGGAACTTAGATACCTCCCAAGATGCCCCTACACCAATAGGTAGACTTCCACATCAATGTGGGGCAACAAGATTGGAGGACAAGGGGGAGGCCACATCAGCATCCTCAAGTCACCCTAGAGGGCCATGATGAAGAATGGACAAAGACATTTTTCCATCCATCAAGATGGGAGAGGAAGAGTGTGGCTAATAGTATTATCTGGGGTTTATCAGGATGAGACACATTACCCTGTTACTGGGAGCTATGGCATTCCTAGACCTGAGGTCACATTAAAATCAAGTATAGCCAGCCCTTCCAACAGCTAACATGAGGTTGAGTCAGAATTTGGGTCCTGACAACATGGGAAAACAGGTCATGAATTTAGCTGTCCCAGGCTTCTCCAGATCTTGATGCTGATCAGTGAGCAGTTGGGCATAGTGCCTTGCCATAGAGAAAGAGGGATCAGAAGTATGTAAGCCACCCAGAATCCTCCTCTTCCTTCCTCTCTTCCCAATACCTGAATATCTCTTGGGAATGATCAGGAAGAGAGGGAGGAAGTTGGAAAACTCACATTACTAAAAAGAGAAATGCAGAAGTTTCCTATAGAAATTGTTTACAACATTAAACAGCACTGTGCTGTGCTTAGTTGCTCAGTCGTGTCTGACTCTTTGTGACCCCATGGACTGTAACCCACCAGGCTCCTCTGTCCATTGGGCTTCTCCAGGCAAGAATACTAGAGTGAGTTGCCATGTCCTCTTCCAGGGGATCTTCCCAACCCAAGGATCGAACCTAGGTCTCCCGCAATGCAGGTGGATTCTTTACCAGCCGAGCTACCAGGGAGGCCCTAAACAGGACTAAACTTAGTGTATTTGGATTAACCTTAGCAACCCCTGCCCCCAACTCTTGTTTACCCACCAACGCAAAAGAGAATTCTTAAAGAAGTTTAGACAAGTCGTAGAAGATAACTAAGGTGCACGTATATTTGCGCACCTCCTTTGCACAAATGTAGGAAGAACACATTTGCAACCTGGTTATATGTTTTAAGTGCTATTGTTGCACTGTCCATCTGTCTTTTTTTTTAATTTTTATTTTTACTTTATTTTACTTTACAATACTGTATTGGTTTTGGCATACATTGACATGAATCTGCCACGGGTGTACATGAGCTCCCAAACATGAACCCCCCTCCCACCTCCTACCCCACATCATCCCTCCGGATCATCCCCGTGCACCAGCCCCAAGCATCCTGCATTCTGCATCAAACATAGACTGGCGATTCGTTTCTTACATGATAGTATACATGTTTCAATGCCATTCTCCCAAATCCTCCCACCCTCTCCCTCTCCTTCAGAGTCCAAAAGTCCACTCTACACATCTGTGTCTCTTTTGCTGTCTTGCATACAAGGTCATCATTATCATCTGTCTAAATTCCATATATATGTGTTAGTATACTGTATTGGTGTTTTTCTTTCTGGCTTACTTCACTCTGTATAATCGGCTCCAGTTTCATTCACCTCATTAGAAGTGATTTAAATGTATTCTTTTCAATAGCTGAGTAATACTCCATTGTGTATATGTACCACAGCTTTCTTATTCATTCATCTGCTGATGGATATCTAGGTTGTTTCCATGTCCTGGCTATTATAAACAGTGCTGTGATGAACATTGGGGTACATGTGTCTCTTTCGATTCTGGTTTCCTCGGTGTGTATGCCCAGCAGTGGGATTGCTGGGTCATAAGGCAGCTCTATTTGCAATTTTTAAAGGAATCTCCACACTGTTCTCCATAGTGGCTGTACTAGTTTGCATTCCCACCAACAGTGTAAGAGGGTTCCCTTTTCTCCACACCCTCTCCAGCATTTATTGCTTGTAGATTTTTGGATCGCAGACATTCTGACTGGTGTGAAGTGGCACCTCATTGTGGTCTTGATTTGCATTTCTCTAATAATGAGTGACGTTGAGCATCTTTTCATGTGTTTGTTAGCCATCCGTATGTCTTCTTTGGAGAAATGTCTATTTAGTTCTTTGGCCCATTTTTTGATTGGGTCGTTTATTTTTCTGGAATTGAGCTGCATAAGTTGCTTGTATATTTTTGAGATTATTTGTTTGTCAGTTGCTTCATTTGCTATTATTTTCTCCCATTCAGAAGGCTGTCTTTTCACCTTGCTTATATTTTCCTTTGTTGTGTAGAAGCTTTTAATTTTAATTAGATCCCATTTGTTTATTTTTGCTTTTATTTCCAGTATTCTGGGAGGTGGATCATAAAGGATCCTACTGTGATTTATGTCAGAGAGTGTTTTGCCTATGTTCTCCTCTAGGAGTTTTATAGTTTCTGGTATTACATTTAGATCTTTAATCCACTTTGAGTTTATTTTTGTGTGTGGTGTTAGAAAGTGATCTAGTTTCATTCTTTTACAGGTGGTTGACCAGTTTTCCCAGCACCACTTGTTAAAGAGATTGTCTTTACTCCATTGTATATTCTTGCCTCCTTTGTCAAAGATAAGGTGTCCATAGGTGTGTGGATTTATCTCTGGGCTTTCTATTTTGTTTCATTGATCTATATTTCTGTCTTTGTGCCAGTACCATACTGCCTTGATGACTGTGGCTTTGTAGTAGAGCCTGAAGTCAGGCAAGTTGATTCCTCCAGTTCCATTCTTCTTTCTCAAGATTGCTTTGCCTATTCGAGGTTTTATGTATTTCCATACAAATCTTGAAATTATTTGTTCTAGTTCTGTGAAAAATACCGCTGGTAGCTTGATAGGGATTGCATTGAATCTGTAGATTGCTTTGGGTAGTATACTCATTTTCACTATATCGATTCTTCTGGTCCATGAACATGGTATATTTCTCCATCTATTAGTGTCCTCTTTGATTTCTTTCATCAGTGTTTTATAGTTTTCTATATATAGGTCTTTAGCTTCTTTAGGTAGATATATTCCTAAGTATTTTATTCTTTTCTTTGCAATGGTGATGTCCATCTGTCTTAATTCAGTTTAGTGCCACAGGCAGGTGCTTACACACAGGTGTTACTTATTAGTGAAGCTCGTTGGTGAGCCTTGGAGATGTCATACATGCCAGAAAGTGGATAAGTGAAATAAGGTCATTGATTCAGTTTTTTTTTTTTTTTTTTTGTGAATGAGCCTCTTAATCCCTGCCATGAAAAGTGGGCATGATGGACACTTTAATGCCATCTTCCCTTTCTACACTTCGGAGCTTACATTGAAGCACAACTCCATGTTCCCTTAGAGCAATGCCACTTTTGTTCTTTAAGATAATCTTAAAGATTATCTACTCCAGTCCCTTCATCTCACTTGGGGAAACCAAGGCTTTGTGAGGCAAGATGGTGTTTTTGTCCCTGGCTATGAAGAAAGTTGCAAATGCAAGGCCCCGGTGCATCTGCTAATCTATGTTTTCAACCTTCCCTATACATAAAAAGATCAGACTCAACCATCTGGCCTACCTGATTGAAGCATTTGCCAGTAGGAGATGGGAGGCTGAACCCGGATGTTTCCTGGGAACTCTGGCAACTCTCTGACCCCTGAGACTCAGTTCCATGCACTTTTCCCTTGAGTTTTGGCACATCCCCAAACTTTGTGCTCCTAAGAAGACTATGCCACACTGTCACTGGGACTTGCAAAATCCCAAGAAAACACTGACATGTGGACAGCAGGATTCGCAGTGTTCTCTGTCTTCTTAAGCGGAATCCACAGGATGCCAAAAAGACAAATGCATTTTTCTCCTCCAAATTATTCCTCCTACAAATGCTAAGTGTCTCCATCTGGGAGGCATTTAACATTTCAGGCAGCTATCGCTGATCTGTAGGAGGACTCGCCAAGTATCAACTGTCTCCCTAAAATAACTCCCCTTGTTGCTGCAGGAGCCGCTGAGTTCCAACCCAGGCAGGAGGAGAGACACAGTGTTTCCGGGGAGCCCCAAAGTTAAAGGAAGGCACAGACCCTACCCTCACCTGGGTCCACCCACTGGTATCTCTTCAGAGGTGTGTTTTGAGATGGTGTACAGGTGGCATTTCATCCCTCTCCTGGGAGGATAGGTTTCCAGAAAAAATTTCATCAGTGACATTCCCCCAGATGACAGTCTCACGTTTCTTCTGACACCTTAAGTTCATTCAGATACTTACAGGAAACCATACATAGTTCCTGCGAGGCCGAGTTAAAACTCATCCCAGAAAGGGTGGCAGTGATGAGAATAGCTGAGCTCTGAATAAGATCCAAGAACTTGTCTTTACCACTTCCTCTTCTGCTCAAAGTTGTGAAATCTGACCACAGGAGACTAGACACTGGACTAACAATTTCAAACAACTAATTCTGCATCTATCCACTTATCCTTCCTCAGTTTCTTTATTATCTAACCTGTGGTTGTCGTTGAAGAGTCCCCAAGACAGAGGAGACACACAGTCTCTGTCATCAAGAGTGCATCAATTAATGAGGGGGGGTGTATAAAATATGTTCACAAACATCACTCAATCTGGGTAGGACGGTTTGGGAAATCCTGCTAAAGAACTATAGAAATTGGAAGGAAGAGAGGTCATTGCTTGCTGAGTGACCAAGGGGAGACTTCGTGGTGTTAGATGGTGTTTGTCGTAAACCTTCAAGGAGGGGGATTACAGCATGTGGGAATTAGTAAGGGAAAGACATCTCAGGTGTGTGGCAAAGGCAGTTCAATGTTATAAAAGCAACCTGAGCCGAATTTCATTTATTCATTCTTCCCTTCATTCATTCATTGAAAGTGATAGATATTTACTGAGCACAGAGTGTGTTCTGGGTCACATAACTAGGACTTGGGCATATCAAGATATTGTAAACATGACCTCAAATAATTTTATCAAGTGGCTAATCAGAAAAGTTGAGGAGAAAGTACACATAGGGTGATCAGGACAGTAACCAAAGAACCACTGGAGACTGTGGGAGAATAGAGGATGGGCTCTTGACTCAGACTTGGGAGTCAGAAGACGTCCTGCAGGGGGAGAAAGCAGCCAAATGCCAGCTATGGAAAGAGAAATCCATTTCAAGACATGCTTGGTGTGGACACAAGCTCCGTGGTCAGAGACTAGAGGGCAGTGTGCCAGGTGGGAGGGTGGCAAGAGAGTGGGACTGGATTCAGGAGTTTGAATGCATTTCTTAGCACAGGGAGATCCTCTTGCCCTCCTTCTATTTATGCTGCTGTAGTAGAAAGAGTGAGGGAGTTGATTCACAGCAATGCTGGGAGTTCTGCTGGCAGCCCGTGATGGGTGGGAAGGTCTAGCTCTGAAAATGTGCAAAGCTACTGTCTACCACTTGTTTGTTAGTATGCATATCCCATTTTGTGCTATTGGTTCCCTCTTCCTGATGTGTTGGTCTCAGTTGCCAGTGACTTTATTGAGGACAGGAAATAAGCCCTGGGAGCAGCTAGCACAGGACTAAGCTACCTGGTAGATGCTCAGTGTGAATTCAATGACTTATTGGCAGTTTGTGTGCATGTGTGCGTGTGTAACTGAAGGAGAGCTGGGTATGTGATTCTGTAGGAGCTGAAATATGGGCTCATTCTTATATTTGAGAGACTGAAATATTTCTTCAGCTATTATCGTCATTGTTGATTCTTCCTTTATGTACTCAATCCTTTGTTCTCTTCCTTATGAATGTTAATTGATTGGCTAGGAAGATAAACTTTCAAAGAAGACATTTTTAGATAATATGTATTTGTGTGCATGTGCTCACTCACTCAGTTGTGTCCAACTCTTTGTGACCCTGTGGACTGTCACCCTCCAGGCTCCTCTGTCCATGGAATTTTCCAGGCAAGAATACTGAATCAGGTTGCCATGTCCTCCTCCAGGGGATCTTCCCAACCCAGAGACTGAACCTGTGTCTCTTGTGTCTCCTGCACTGGCAGGTGGATTCTTTACCTCTGTGCCACCTCAGAAGCCCAACACATGTGTTTAAACATGGTCATATGTTGATGAATGATCATCTCCATGTCTGTCACCAGATTGTTTAAAAATAGAAAAGTATCTCTTGCAATTTCTTTGAAAATTGAGAAATTTGTTAAATTCTATGTGTCATCTAAAGGAGAAAAAAGTATTACTTTATACTAAACATTCAAAAGTATTGTTGAATATTCCAAAAAGATTTTAAAAATTTTAGAAAAGTAATATCTCTGTGGGGCTTTCCTGGTAACTCAGCTGGTAAAGAACCCACCTGCAATGCAGGAGACCCCAGTTTGAATCTTGAGTTGGAGAGATTCCCTGGAGAAGGGATAGGCTACCTACCCACTCCAGTATTCTTGGGCTTCCCTGGTGGCTCAGAAGGTAAAGAATCTGCCTGCAATATGAGAGACCTAGATTCAATTCCTGTGTTGTGTAGATCCCCTGGAGGAGGGCATGGCAACCTACTCCAGTATTCTTGCCTGGAGAATCCCCATGGACAGAGGAGCCTGGCAGGCTACAGTCCATGGGGTCGCGAAGAGTCAGACACGACTGAGTGGCTAAGCACAA
This sequence comes from Capricornis sumatraensis, assembly GCF_032405125.1. Lineage (NCBI taxonomy): Eukaryota > Metazoa > Chordata > Mammalia > Artiodactyla > Bovidae > Capricornis > Capricornis sumatraensis. Next base: position 26,966,633 of record NC_091071.1, on the reverse strand, counting down.
CGCAACAGTATCTCTGTAATATGTTAATATGTTGTTGCATATCTTTTTATTCTTTTATGTATACATATATCATGTTATATACTGATTTACAGGATACATTTTAAAATGATATATAGTGATATACAGTGTATAAAAACTAAATTATTTTATGTAAACATAATTTTCAACATGTAGCTGCATAGTCTGAGAACTTAGGCCTCAAGGGCAGAATAGGCATTAATCCAATAATACTCCAAATAAATATGGAATTCCTGCCGTGAGAAATGCGGCAAAGGAAATGCTCCAGTTAAGAGTACATGGCAGGGGATCTGACCTGGAGGTCAGGAAAAGCTTCTACAAGAAGGTGATGACTGATTTGAAATCTCAGTGGTAATTACATATTGTTGCCCGCCAGGGATGGGCAAAGAGGGAATGAGCAGGTGCTCCAGCGGAGATGACAGTGTATGCAAAGTACCTGCAACAGGTCGCAGGAGGACTTTCGGGCACTTCTATCTTCGAACTGATTCTCACAGCTCCGTGTACGTCTTCACTTGCCTCTGGCCATCTTATTGAACTCTCTGTGATTCTAATTATTTTTCAGTTGAACTCCCTGGGTTTTCTAGATTACACTCATGCTGTTTGCAGCTAATCATAAGAGCTGTCATGACTTCCGCCTTTGCTGTGTGTCAGGCACCATGCCAAGGGCTCTGCCTGTGTTTGCTTGTGTAATCCTCTCTGTCCTTTATGCAGTGGGCTGACTGTACACAAGAAGCTGACCTCGACCAGCTCAGTAATGTGCCAAAATGGTGAGTGAAGCAGCAGGAATCCAAACCCAGGTCTGAGGCCAATGTGTGTGTGTGTGTCCAGCCTGGCATTAAACTAACTTTTTTTTTTTTAACATTTAAATAATTTATATTTGATTCTGAACCTTTGTACTGAAAGTTAAAGCATCAAAGAATTTCTACTTTCTTTTATCAAATAGGAGATTATCTTTTCATTGTGGAAAGAACACTTAACATGACATCTACCCTCTTAACAGATTTTTAAGTGTGCAGTATCATACTGTTATCTATAGGGAACAATGTTGTACAACAGATTGCTAGAACTTACTCATCTTGCAACACTGAAACTTTATACCCATTGAACTGATGCCTCTTTACTCCTCCTCCCGTCCCTGGAAACCAAGTTTCTACTCTCTGTTTCCATAGTTTGACTACTTTAGATGCCTCATGTAAGTGGGACCATGAAGGGTTTGTCCTTCTCTGACTGGCTTATTTTCACTTAGCATGATGTCCTCAGCTTCATCCATGTTGTTGCATGTAGCAGGATTTCATTCTTTTTTAAGGCGGTGTAAGATTCTGCCACACATGTACCACATTTCCTTTATCCGTTCATCCGTTGATAGACACTTAGGTGTTTCCATATCGTGGCTTTTGTAAATAGTGCTGCAGTGAGCATGAGAGTGCAAATACCTCTCTGAAATCCTGACTTTAGTTCTTGTGGATGTAAGTCCAGAAATAGGATTGCTGGATCCTACGGTAGTTTTGTTTTTAGTTTTCGGTATACTGCTTTTCATAGTGGCTGCACCATTTTGCCTTCCTACCAACAGTGTACAAGGGTTCCAGTTTCTCCCCATTCTCTCTGACATTTCCTATCTTTTGCCTTTCTGATAACAGCCATTTAAAAGGTGAGAAGTGATAGCTCCTTGTAGTTTTGGTTTTTAAACTAATATTTTCTTTTCTACTTGAATATCTGAATTTTTCAAAAGCAAGGGCCCTGTTTCCCCCCAGCATTTCAATGGGACTGTTTCTGATGTTTCATAGCTGGATAAAGTGTGTGCTTGTGCATGTGTGTACTGTTGTGTCTGACTCTGCAACTTTTTGCAACTGTACCTCTGTCCATGGAATTTTCCAGGCAAGAATACTGGAATGGGTCACCATTTCCTACTCCAGAGGCTCAGACCCACACCTCTTGTGTCTCCTGCATTGGCAGGTAGATTCTTTACCCCTGAGCCACTTGGATAAAATGTGGTGTAGCTGTTGATATGTGAGAGCTCCTCTTTACAAGGTTAGGTAAGTGTTCCTCTATTCCAAGATTTTTGCCTTTGTTAATGTCAGAGATGAATATTGAATTTTGTTGAAAACCTTTTTGGTATTTGATTATTATCTTTCCCCTTTGACCCACTGACATGATAAATTATGTTAATAGATTTCTAAACATTAAATGATTCCTTATATTAAATCATCCTTGGTTTCCTGGAATAAAATCTCTTTGGTCATGGTGAATTACTCTTTGAGTAAACTGAATTAGGTTTGCTGGTATTTTATTTGGCATGTTTATATCAGTATCAATAAATAATATTTTTCTCCTTCTTTGGCTATTGCTATTAGATCTTACCAACAGGCTCCTGTCAACCCCACTAAAGAAATCAGGACACATTTTATATTTTAATTTTCTCCTAAATATTTACATGTCATGGGAATTACTTATTTTTCAATTTTTTGAAATAACTAACATTTAAAATAATTTAGGCCTACTATCTTCTTCAGTGATGACTTTTATATGACTTATTAAATCCACCAAAGTTAGTGTTATACTCAGATCCCCACTGCTTCAATTTTCATAATTTATATTTTTCTAGAAAACCATCAGTATCATGAAGAATTCCAAATTTATTTGCATATGATTATATTGATATATTTATTCTACATTGCCTTATCTTATAAATAGGTCTTCCCAGGTGGTGCAGTGATAAAGAATCCGCCTGCTTATCCAGGGGATGCAGAAGCTCTCTGGGTTGGAAAGATCCCCTTGAGGAAGAAATGGCCACCCACTCCAGTATTCTTGTCTGGAAAACCCCGTGGACAGAGAAGCCTGGTGGGCTACAGTCCGTAGGGTCACAATGAGTCAGACATGACTGAGCAACTGAGCATGCACACATCTTTTAACTGATGAGTGTGTGAGTTTTTATTCTATTATTACTTCTTAGTATTGAGAGGCTATATAAAGCACTGATTAGAATTCAGTTAAGGAGCAGAATGGCAAGATTTAAGCCCACCTCTGCCACTTGACACTTGGGTGATCTTGGATGATCACTAGTTCGCCCCTGTCTTCCTCAGCTTCTTCATTTGTAAAATGGGAATAATAACAGTACCCTCCTGGTGGAACATTGTTAACACCTTAGCCACTGTCAGGCACATACCAACCATATTAGCCAATTTTCTATTTTTTGAAATAATTGTTTTTACAAAGACAAATAGCATTCAGATTATGTGTTAACTATACAGGGTGTTCATTTTCTTCCTTACATCGTTGGGATTTTAAAAATATATCCTTCATTTCTTTCTTACACTTTTCTTAGTTTTCATTTGCTGCTTCTGAAAATAAAATCTCCTTAATGTACCTTTCTTAGTTAACTTCTTTTCATCATTTCTTGTTTAATAATAAAATTTCAGGCTGAAATCTTAGACCATCACATTTTAATATTCTGTGTTTTCTCAGATCATTAATTTCTAAATACTCTATAACAAGTGTTTTAATTTTCTCTTTGACAAATGCATTATTTAGGAGAGAGATTTTCAATTTGGAAAGGCTTGGGTTTCTCTAGGTATAGTTTGCTTATTTGTTTATTTATGTTTTGAAGAGTATTTCCTATTATATATTCCCACAAAAGAGTATTTTATATACATTTCTGTACACTCTTCTAAATTAGTGTTTTCTGTATATGCTCAGAGAATGTGACCTGAACTAACCCTTCATATTTTGAGCATGTAGGACCTAATATTATATAAATCTTGAAAATTGTGTTAATTGATCTCTTGAAAGAAGTTCCATTATCTTCTTGACATGATGTTTGAGACTCCATTCAATCAGTATTGATTATATTATGCAGATCTCTTATATCTGTATTTATTTTTATCTACTCAATCTGTCAAGCACTCTGTATTAAAATTTTTGCCATTTGTCTCTTGTATTGCTGGTAATTTTAGCTCTAGGTATTTAATGATTTCATCAAATAAACATTTATGACTTGTGAATTGCATATTTACCAGTGCAAAATAATTTTTGTTCTATTTTAGGATATTTTACTTGAATTCAGAAGTGTCTAATATTCATTTTTGCAACTCTGGGATTAGCTTTTGTTTGTATTATATTGGCACCTCTTTGCTAATTCTTTTGCAAGTAACCTAGACATAATTTTGTTTTAGAACTGGCCAGTGTAAACAGCATAAAGTGAAAGTGAAAGTGATTCAGTCATGTCTAACTCTGTAATCCCATGGACAGTAGCCTGCCAGGCTCCTTTGTCCATGGGATTCTCCAGGCAAGAATACTGGAGTGGGTTGCCATTTCCTTTTCCAGGGGATCTTCCCAACCCAGGAATAGCACCTGGGTCTCCCACATTACAGGCAGATTCTTTATTGTCTGAGTCATAAGTTTGCAATTAAATTTGGACCCAGTCTCAGAGTGTCTGACTTTACTTGAGAAGTTTAAAAGATGTACATTTATTGCTGTAAAACCTTTGTTTACATTTGCTTCTATCACTTTGTTTTCTAATTTTCCTAGTTTCATCAGCTGCACCTTCACTCATTTTTTTTTTTTGGGGGGGGGGCGGGGTGGATAGGTAGAATAATAATGAAGTAGTGAAAAATAAGCCTGGATCAACCTCCAGCTCTCTAACAAGCTGTGGGCATTGTGTCCAAGAGTCATATAAATTACTGACAGTGCATCCAGAGAACTGTGGCCCCTGTAAAAATTGCAGCATATACTTACATGAGGATTAGATGAGGAAACTGGCCTGAGGGAAAAGTTAAGGAGCAGCTTGTCATGTAAAAAAAGAGGGGCAGGGAGAGAATGGGGGGAGAGAGGGGGAGAGAGCATAGTTTGGGAGTGATTTTGTAGAGTTTCTGAATCAGAATTCTAAATGATATGTTAGTTCCAGGAAGTCAAGACTATGAAAAAATTCTGAATTTGGACCCTGTTTCTCCATAAATTTGTGAGTTCACAATCATTGAAAGTGAAGTGAAAGTGTTAGTCATTCAGTTGTGTCTGACTCTTTGCGACTCCATGGACTGTAGCCTGCCAGACACCTCTGTACGTGGAATTCTCCAGGTGAGAATACTGGAGTGGGTAGCCATTTCCTTGTCCAGGGGATCTTCCTGACCCAGGGATGTAACCCAGGTCTCCTGCATTGCAGGCAGATTCTTTACCATCTGAGCCACCAGGGAAGCACTCGCAATCATTAGAGCTATGTAAGAAAAAACTGGACAACATCAGAATAGATTTTAGCTAGTTCATAATTTGAGCAGAGACTGCAACTCATTAATAACCAAATCGTTCAAAACTCTGAAGGCCTGTAATTACTTGAGAAATAGTGACATTGATAAGACCTTCTAAATTTGTGCTCTTTCAATTTTCATAGATGGGAATTCTGACTAGTCCTATAGAATTGCTTTCAAAAGAAAGTCTCATGCCCGAGCATCCCATCTGGACATGTAGTTTGTATGAAGGTCAATATCTATACATGTCTACATAGACAGGGTTCTTTACCTTGGAGTTTAGAAGATTAGAACTGGTTGGGGTGCTTTAAAAAAATACCACTGTCTTATCCCCACTCAGGGTATTTGATTTAACTTCTCTGGGGTTGGAGTCTAGACATTCTTTTTTAAAAAAATAATCTCCCTAGATGATTCTAATCTGCAACCAATGTTATGAATCACTGGCACAGAGGGTATTATCATTCATCTTCAGCTGAGCAAACATAGTAAGCATTTGTGCTTTGCGGCTAACACATCCATAGCTCCATCTTCTGACCACAGCCCCCTATTTTACTTGAGAATCTGTCACTTCCATCTTCCCATTCATGCAGTTTTGGAGGTGTTGACTCCATGATTGATTCTGGATGAAACAGAACTCTCAGATTTCAATCAGCACCTAGGTTCTCCAGGGCAATCAATAAGCATCATAACTTTTCAGGATACTTCTTCCTTTCACCCAGATTTAAGTGCAGTAAGAGACTGGAGAAACTGGAGCTAGCCCAGATCCCAAGAACGAAACGTGCACAGAAAAAGGTAGGGTTGAAAGATGGAGAGAAATAGAATTCTGATGACATCATTTGATCTATTAATTTAGTCATGATCATGGTCATTGTAAGGGCTTCCCTGGTGGCCCAGATGGTAAAGAGTCTGCCTGCAATACAGAAGACTCGGGTTTGACCCCTGGGTTGGGAAGATCCCCTGGAGAAGGGAATGGCAACCCACTCCAGTATTCTCACCTGGAGAATTCCATGGACAGAGGAGCCTGGCAGGCTTTCAGCCCATGGGGTTACAAAGAGACAGACATGACTAAGTGACAAACACACTTCACAGAAAGAAAGAAAGTGAAGTCGCTCAGTTGTGTCCCGACTCTTTGCAGCCTCATGGACTACCAGGCTCCTCCATCCATGGGATTTTCTAAGCAAGAATACTGGAGTGGGTTGCCATTTCTGTCTCCAGGAGATCTTCCCAACCCAGGGATTGAACCCAGGTCTCCCGCATTGTAGGCAGACACTCTACCATCTGAGCCACCAGGGAACACACTTCATGGTCGTTGTTATCTCTGTTTCACAATGAGAAAACCGTGGCTGGGTGAGGTTAGATTCATTGTCCCAGATTCCACAGCCCATCAGTACAAGAGATTGAATTTGACTTCTTAAGGTCAGATTTCAAAAGTTAAGGAATTTCTGCTCTCCACACTGCCACAACTAGTAAACACATCAGTCTCCTCTACTTCTGTTAAACTGAATAACTGTGAATCTAAGAAAGCAGAAGGTCTGTGCTGAGACTAAGGAAGCTGTATGCTCTTTGGGCAATGCTTGGGTTCTATGTGCCCAATACTTACTTTCTTTTCTTAGGATAATTCAAGCTTTTTATTTGCTTGCTTTTTTGCTCACTTTCAACAGAAGGAATCCTAACCATTATAGAAATGTTTCTAAAATCATCCTCTCGGAATTTTCCCTTGGGTATAATCTTGCTGGCTCCCCAAACGTAAGTGCGTAGTGGAGTGTGTGTGTGTGTGTGTGTGTGTGTGTGCATTCTGAGTCACTTCAGTCGTGTCCAACTCTTTGCGACCCTATGGACTGCAGCCCATCAGGCTCCTCTGTCCATGGGATTCTCCAGGCAAGCATACTGGAGTGGGTTGCCATGCCCTCCTCCACAGGATCTTCTGCACCCAGGGATCAAACTCATGTCTCCTGTGGTTGCTGCATGGCTGGTGGACTCTTTATTGCTGAGCCACCTGGGGAAACCCAGTGGAAAGTAGGAAATGCTATCGAAAGATTGGGAAGAGAGATCCAGGAAACAGTAAAATGTAGACTGCTGCTGCTGCTAAGTCGCTTCAGTCATATCCGACTCTGTGCGACCCCACAGATGGCAGCCCACCAGGCTCCCTCATCCCTGGGATTCTCCAGGCAAGAACACTGGAGTGGGTTGCCATTTCCTTCTCCAATGCATGCAACTGAAAAGTGAAAGTGAAGTCGCTCAGCTGTGTCCAACTCTTAGCGACCCCATGGACTGCAGCCTACCAGGCTCCTCCGTCCATGGGATTTTCCAGGCAAGAGTACTGGAGTGGGGTACCATTGCCTTCTCTCTGTTACACTCCACGGCTGCAAAAAGCACTTCTTGCTCCATCACTATTCTGCTTTGCTGATAAGCAGAGTTGTTATGAATTTTAAGATGATCAGAGTTATCTTGAAGGTTATCAAGTAGATTTTCTGTTCTTTTTGGTGATGTTTATCAGGTTAACCTTGAAACTACTCAATAATAGCAGACAGAGTTGTTCTCGAGATCTTGAGATCTGGAGAGTCAGGCCTGAGGATTTCTTTAAAAAGAAAGAGAAACAAATCAGGTTCAGCCAGTTCCCCAGCTTTCAGATTCATGGTGTTTAATTCTCATAGGGAATCAGATGAGAAGGGTTATATCCATAGCCTGTCCCAGCAACCCATTTGGTGGGGTCTTCTGGTATTTCACAGTGATGGCTTCTAGTTGTGACAACTCTAAGCAAGGCCTCCCTTGAAGCATTTGTGACTAAAAGTCCAAGAGGCGATTCATTGTAATTAACCTCCAATTAAAATAAATAAATTTATATTAAAAATAATAATAAAATAAAAGTCCAAGAGGCAAGTCCAAGTGATAACACACTCTACAAACCAGTTTAATTAACCTGAGTAGTCATGGGAAGTTCTACTCAACTAGCTGGTCACCAGGATAACATGGTTAACCAAGGACAAGGTCAAATTAGACCTGGACTCCAGAGGCTAAGTCTCAATTCCCAGCTGTGAGACTGTTCGTATTTTCACATCTAATTGAAGTTTAATCCTTAAAGAATTATGTCCAATTGGTTTCTGTCTGTCTGCATTTGTAAATGTCATTCTGCCCAGCATGTGTTGTACAAATTAGCTGTGTTTCATCGTTTTGTTAGCATGAATCAATAATGTGGGATTCTTGGCTCACTGAATTTTTAAAGTCACCTGTGAATCAATGTAAGCGATTTGTGCAGCACCCCTTATAACATGCTAATTTGATATTATTGGATAAGATGCCTACTTTTGGAAGACAGTTATTGAAAATTTGAAGATTAGCTTCAAGGTTAGCTTAAGTAAAGAAAAGAGATGCTGTGTTATGTTACTTTGCTGATACAGTTGCATGGGTTCCATCCCTGGGAAAGGGATAAAATTAAATTATCAAAATTGATAGTGGATTATGAACAAAAGCATGGTCTGAGAAAATGCAAAACAAAGGGCCCTACAATGTAACCCTCATGATGGACTCTTCAGAATATCCATCAGTGATTCAAAACTGCCTGGCTCTTGTGAAATGTAGCAATGATGCTGGAAATTACAACCTATGTGGAAAACAACAGGAGTGTAATGCATTTCCTGGAAATTGCACTATAAAGGAGGTTCACCTTTCCCCAAAGTAGATGAAAAGCAAGTAGTACTTACATGGTAATGCTGCAAGTTTGTTAATTTTTTTTTTTTTCCATTGCAGAAAATACACAGTCAGATTACATTATGAGCTGAGCTTCAGTATAGTCAAACTCTTCCTCAGCCTGTAGAAACAGGCATTGTTGTAATGCTATTATAATCAGTAAAATATATCCTCTGAGAATATTCCATGTCCTTAATTGTAAAAGAAAACAATGAAATTTCTCAAACTAGTAAATACTGAAAAATAACATTAAAAATGTTGAGAGTGGGTGATTTACTGCTGGGAAGGGTTTAAATTTTTGCCATCTTTCTGACAAGCTGTTTCATAAAAGTATCTGATTACTTAAAATGATCTTACCCTTTTAACCTAATAAATCCAGTTTTAGGGAACATTCAAAATTACAGACAAATGTTTATGCTTAAATATGTTTGTTTACCATTGTGTTAATTCAAATAACAAAAAAACTGCAGAAACAACCAAAACATCTAACAAAATGAATGATTGAAATAATTATCATCTCTCCCTAAGATAAACTGCCCAGAATTCATTAAAAAAAAAAAAAAAAGGTTTGCAAAGAACTTCTAATTTCCTGGGAAAATATGTCAATGTAATGTTAGATGAGAAAGTAATGATATAAAGCTATATGTATCATAAGACCTTACCTATGTGAAAATGCATTTTGGGAAAGGTGCTGGAAGTTAATGTATGCGGATGTTAATAGTCATTCAGTAAACATTTGTTGTCAGGCATTACTTTTTTGGCCACTGCTCTAGAACCAGAGATTACAGTGATAAAGCAGATAAATCCTTGCCCTGAAAGAAGCTTATATTTTAGTAGGAGGAAGGCAACAATATTAAGGGATTATCTAGTAGTGGTAAGAGTTATAAAGAAATAAAATATAGCAGTATCTGAATGGGGCTCTCCCAGTGGCTCAAATGGTAAAGAATCCTCTTGTAATGCAGAAGACCTAGGTTTGATCCCTGAGTCTGGAGGATTCCCTGGAGAAGGGAATGCTACCCATTCCAGAATTCTTGCCAGGAGAATTCCATGGAAAGAAAAACCTGGAGGGCTACACTCCATGGGGCCTCAAAGAGTCGGCCACTTTCACTTTTCAATGTCTTAATTGAAGTTATCACTGAGGCGCATGGTGGAGGGCTTCATATGGAGTGTCACTGAAGCTTCTTTGAGGCCAGAAGAAGATATTTATTTCTTTCTTCCAGTTTTATTGAGATATAATTTTATGCAGTGCTGTAGAAGTTTGTCTAAAGCATCATGATTTGATTCACCTACAATATGAAATGATTAACACAAGTTTAGTGAACATCCATCATCTCATCTATATACAACATTAAAGAAGTAGAAAAAAATTTTAATTTGCAATGAGAACTCTCAGAATTTACTCACTTAAGAGCTTTCATATATACCATGTAGCAGCATTAACTGTATTTATCATGTTGTACATGACACCCTCAATTCTTATTTATCTTGAATCCAGAAGTTTGTACCTTTCAACTGCCTACATTAAATTCTCCCTCTTCCTCTGGTTACCACAAATCTGATCTCTTTTTGTGTGTGTGTGACTTTGTTTTTGAAGTATAACTGACCCACAGCACTGTGTTAGTTCCTATTACACAACATAATTGTATATCAACATAATTATAATTCTGTATTAATATAAATATAATTCTTTATTTCTATACATTTCAAAATGATCACCAAGATAAGTCTACTTATGATCCATCACGTAATTATTTCATAATTATGATATTATGTAATTGTTGACTGTATTCCCTGCACTGTATATTTCACACCCCTGACTCATTTATTTTGCAACTGCACTCTCTTGATCCCCCTCAACTATTTGTCTCATAGCCCAGCCCCCTCCTCTGAAAACTGCCTATTTGTATCTATGACCCAATTTCCGTTTTGTGTTGTTTGTTCTTTTGTCTTGTTATCTAGATTCCACACATAAGTAAAATCTTGTAAGATTTGTCTTTATCTCTCTTATTTCCCTTAATATAATACCTTCTAGGGAAGGAGTTGCCAGCCCCCGGGCAGCAAACTGGTACCTGTTAGCAAGGCCTGTTAGCAAACAGGCTGCACAGTAGGCGGGGAGGGGCAGGTGAGTGAGTGACGCTTCAAGAATGCTGTTCCCCATCGCTCCCCATCACTCACATTACTGCCATAACCACTCCAGCTTCCATGGAAAAATCATCTTCCCCTGGTCCCTGGTGCTAAACATGGCTGGGGACCACTGCTGTAGCGCCATTCATGTTGCAAAGGACCAGACTTCATTCTTTTTATGGCTGGGGAATATTCTATTTTATATATACCATATCTTCCTTGCCCATTCATCTATTGATAATCATTCAGTTTGCTTCCATGTTTTTGCTATTATAAATAATACTACAATGAACATAGATGGGCAAATATCTTTTCATATGAGTGTTTTCAAAATCTTCAGGTAAATATCCATGAGTGGAATTACTGGATCATATGGTAGTACTACGTTTTTCATAGTAACTACACCAATTGATATTTCCACCAACAGAGAATGTCGACAGGGTTCTCTTTTCTCCACATTCTTTTTTAAAAAAATATTCTTAATTGGAGAGTAATTGCTTTACAGTGTTGTATTGGCTTCTGCCATAAAACAACGGGCATCAGCCACAAGTATGCTTATGTCCCCTCCCTCTTGAACCTCCCTCCCACGCCCTCCCACCCTGTCCCACCTCTCTAGGTTGTCACAGAGCACCAGGTTGAGCTCCCTCTGTTGTACAGCAACTTCTCATTAGCTCTTTATTTTAAATATAGTAATGTATATGTTTCAATGCCACTCTGTCAATTTGTCCCATCCTCTCTTTGCCCTACTATGTACAAAGTTTCTTCTCTATGTTTGCATCTCTATTTCTGCCCTGCAAATAGATTCATCACTACGGTTCTTCTAGATTTCATGTATTTACATTGACATACGAAATTTGTTTTTTTCTCTCTGATGTACTTCACTCTGTACAATAGATCCTCAGCTCAGTTCAGTCGCTCAGTCGTGTATGACTCTTTGCGACCCCATGAATCGCAGCACGCCAGGCCTCCCTGTCCATCACCAGATCCCGGAGTTCACTCAGACTCACGTCCATTGAGTCAATGATGCCATCCAGCCATCTCATCCTCTGTCGTCGCCTTCTCCTCCTGCCCCCAATCCCTCCCAGCATCAGAGTCTTTTCCAATGAGTCAACTCTTTGCATGAGGTGGCCAAAGTACTGGAGTTTCAGCTTTAGCATCATTCCTTCCAAAGAAATCCCAGGGCTGATCTCCTGCAGAATGGACTGGTTGGATCTCCTTGTAGTCCAAGGGACTCTCAAGAGTCTTCTCCAACACCACAGTTCAAAAGCATCAATTCTTCGGTGCTCAGCCTTCTTCACAGTCCAACTCTCACATCCATACATGACTACTGGAAAAATCATAGCCTTAACTAGACGGACCTTAGTTGGCAAAGTAATGTCTCTGCTTTTGAAATACTATCTACGTTGGTCATAACTTTTCTTCCAAGGAGTAAGCGTCTTTTAATTTCATGGCTGCAATCACCATCTGGAGTGATTTTGGAGCCCAAAAAAATAAAGTCTGACCCTGTTTCCCCTGTTTCCCCATCTATTTCCCATGAAGTGATGGGACCAGATGCCATGATCTTTGTTTTCTGAATGTTGAGCTTTAGGCCAACTTTTTCACTCTCCTCTTTCACTTTCATCAAGAGGCTTTTTAGTTCCTCTTCACTTTCTGCCATAAGGGTGGTGTCATCTGCATATCTGAGGTTATTGATATTTCTCCCGGCAATCTTGATTCCAGCTTATGCTTCTTCCAGTCCAGGGTTTCTCATGATGTACTCTGCATATAAGTTAAAAGGGTGACAATATACAGCCTTGACATACTCCTTTTCCTATTTGGAACCAGTCTGTTCCATGTCCGGTTCTAACTGCTGCCTCCTGACGGGCATACAGATTTCTCAAGAGGCAGGTATGGTGGTCTGGTATTCCCATCTCTTGAAGAATTTTCCACAGTTTATTGTGATCCACACAAAGGCTTTGGCATAGTCAATAAAGCAGAACTAGATGTTTTTCTGGAACTCTCTTGCTTTTTCCATGATCCAGTGGATGTTGGCAATTTGATCTCTGGTTCCTCTGCCTTTTCTAAAACCAGCTTGAACATCAGGAAGTTCACGGTTCACGTATTGTTGAAGCCTGGCTTGGAGAATTTTGACCATTACTTTCCTAGCATGTGAGATGAGTGCAATTGTGAGGTAGTTTGAGCATTCTTTGGCATTGCCTTTCTTTGGGATTGGAATGAAAACTGACCTTTTCCAGTCCTGTGGCCACTGCTGAGTTTTCCAAATTTGCTGGCATATTGAGTGCAGCACTTTCACAGCATCATGTTTCAGGATTTGAAACAGCTCAACTGGAATTCCATCACCTCCACTAGCTTTGTTCGTAGTGATGCTTTCCAAGGCCCACTTGACTTCACATTCCAGGATGTCTGGCTCTAGATTAGTGATCACACCATCGTGAGTATCTGGGTCATGAAGATCTTTTTTGTACAGTTCTTCTGTGTATTCTTGCCACCTCTTCTTAATATCTTCTGCTTCTGTTAGATCCATACAATTTCTGTCCTTTATTGAGCCCTTCTTTGCATGAAATGTTCCCTTGGTTTCTCTAATTTTCTTGAAGAGATCTCTAGTCTTTCTCATTCTGTTGTTTTCCTCTATTTCTTTGCATTGAGCGCTGAAGAAGGCTTTGTTATCTCTTCTTGCTATTCTCTGGAACTCTGCATTCAGATGCTTATATCTTTCCTTTTCTTCTTTGCTTTTCGCCTCTCTTCTTTTCACAGCTATTTGTAAGGCCTCCCAGACAGCCATTTTGCTTTTTTGCATTTCTTGTCCATGGGAATGGTCTTGATCTCTGTCTCCTGTACAATGTCACGAACCACACTCCAGAGTTCATCAGGCACTCTATCTATCAGATCTAGGCCTTTAAATCTATTTCTCACTTCCACTGTATAATCATAAGGGATTTGATTTAGGTCATACCTGAATGGTCTAGCAGTTTCCCCTACTTTCTTCAATTTGAGTCTGAATTTGGTAATAAGGAGTTCATGATCTGAGCCACAGTCAGCTCCTGGTCTTGTTTTTGTTGACTGTATAGAGCTTCTCCATCTTTGGCTGCAAAGAATATAATCAATCTGATTTCGGTGTTGACCATCTGGTGATGTCCATGTGTAGAGTCTTCTCTTGTGTTGTTGGAAGAGGGTGTTTGCTATGACCAGTGCATTTTCTTGGCAAAACTCTATTAGTCTTTTCCCTGCTTCATTCCGCATTCCAAGGCCAAATTTGCCTGTTACTCCAGGTGTTTCTTGACTCCTACTTTTGCTTTCCAGTTAGTTCTAAGAGGTCTTGTAGGTCTTCATAAAACCGATCAACTTCAGCTTCTTCAGTGTTACTGGTTGGGGCATAGACTTGGATAACTGTGATATTGAACGGTTTGCCTTGGAGACAAACAGAGATCATTCTGTCGTTTTTGAGACTGCATCCAAGGACTGCATTTCGGACTCTTTTGTTGACCATGATGGCTGCTCCATTTTCTGAGGGATTCTTGCCTGCAGTAGTAGATATAATGGTCATCTGAGTTAAATTCACCCATTCCAGTCCACTTTAGTTTGCTGATTCCTAGAATGTTGACGTTCACTCTTGCCATCTCTTGTTTGACCACTTCCAATTTGCCTTGATTTATGGACCTGACATTCCAGGTTCCTATGCAATATTGCTCTTTACAGCATCGAACCTTGTTTCTATCACCAGTCACATCCATAGCTGGGTATTTTTTTTGCTTTGGCTTCATCCCTTCATTCTTTCTGGAGTTATTTCTCCACTGATCTCCAGTAGCATATTGGGCACCTACTGACCTGGGGAGTTCCTCTTTCAGTATCCTATCGTTTTGCCTTTTCATACTGTTTCTGGGGTTCTCAAGGCAAGAATACTGAAGTGGTTTGCCATTCCCTTCTCCAGTGGCCCACATTCTGTCAGACCTCTCCACCATGACCCACCCATCTTGGGTGCCCTGCGGGCATGGCTTGGTTTCATTGAGTTAGATAAGGCTGTGGTCCTAGTGTGATTAGATTGACTAGTTTTCTATGAGTATGGTTTCAGTGTGTCTGCCCTCTGATGCCCTCTTGCAACACCTAGCATCTTCATTGGGTTTCTCTTACCTTGGGCGTGGGGTATCTCTTTATGGCTGCTCCAGCAAAGCACAGCCGCTGCTCCTTACCTTGACGAGGGGTACCTTCAACTTGGGATAGCTCCTCTAGGCCCTCCTACGGCCGCACAAGCACCGCTCCTTGGGTTGCTCCTCCCGGCCACTGCCCCTGTCCTTGGGCACGAAGTGGCTTCTCCCGGCCACCCCTGACCTCGGACGTGGGGTAGCTCCTAGACTCATCCATCTCACTAGAACTGACTCAAATGCATTCTTTTTTTTGGCTGAGTATTATACCATATGTACCACAACTTCTTTATCCATTCATCTGTTTGGTGGACAGTTGGGAGGCTTCCATGTCTTAGATATCGTAAATAATGCTGCAATGAACATTGGGGTACATGTGTCTTTTTCAGTTATGGTTTTCTCAGGATGTATGCACAGTAGTGGGATTGTGGGGTCATAGGGTATATTGTCACTCTGCTTATTTAACTTCTATGCAGAATACATCATGAGAAACGCTGGGCTGGAAGAAGCACAAGGTAGAATCAAGATTGTCGGGAGAAATATCAATAACCTCAGATATGCAGATGACCCCACCCTTATGGCAGAAAGTGAAGAGGAACTAAAAAGCCTCTTGATGAAAGTGAAAGAGGAGAGTGAAAAAGTTGGCTTAAAGCTCAACATTCAGAAAACGAAGATCATGGCATCTGGTCTCATCACTTCATGGGAAACAGATAGGGAAACAGTGTCAGTTTATTTTTTTGGGCTCCAAAATCACTGCAGATGGTGATTGCAGCCATGAAATTAAAAAACACTTACTCTTTGGAAGGAAAGTTATGACCAACTTAGATAGCATATTAAAAAGAAGAGACATTACTTTGCCTACAAAGGTCCGTCTAGTCAAGGCTATGGTTTTTCCAGTAGTCATGTATTGATGTTAGAGTTGGACTGTGAAGAAAGCTGAGCACTGAAGAATTGATGCTTTTGAACTGTGGTGCTGGAGAAGACTCTTGAGAGTCCCTTGGACTGCAAGGAGATCCATCCAGTCCATTCTAAAGGAGATCAGTCCTGGGATTTCTTTGGAAGGAATGATTCTAAAGCTGAAACTCTGGTACTTTGGCCACCTCATGCGAAGAGTTGACTCGTTGGAAAAGACTCTGATGCTGGGAGGGATTAGGGGCAGGAGGAGAAGGGGACGACAGAGGATGAGATGGCTGGATGGCATCACGACTTGATGGATGTGAATCTGAGTGAACTCCGGGATCTGGTGATGGACAGGGAGGCCTGGCGTGCTGCAATTCATGGGGGTCACAAAGAGTCGGACATGACTGAGCAACTGAACTGAACTGAACTGAACTGGTGGTAGTTCTGGGCTTTCCTGGTGGCTCCATCGTTAAAGAATCCGCCTGCAATGCAGGAGACCTGGGTTTGATCCCTTGGTTGGGAAGATCCCCTGGAGGAGGGCATGGCAACCCTCTTCAGTATTCTCGCATAGAGTATCCCCATGAACAGAGGAGCCTGGCAAGCTACAGTCCATGGGGTCGCAACGAGTCGGACACGACTGAGCAACTCAGCACAGCACACAGCACAGCATGGTAGTTTTATTCCCAGTTTTTTGAGAATTCTCCATATTATTCTCCGTAGTGCCTGTATCAGTTTAGATCTCACCAACAATGCAAGAGGGTTCTCTTTTCTTGATAACCTCTCCAGCATTTATTGTTTGTAGATTTTTTTTTCCTGATGGCCATTCTGACCAGTGTAAGGTGATAGAGCATAGTAGTTTTGATATGCATTTCTCTGAAATTGAGTGATGTTGAGCATTTTTTCATGTGCTTATTAGCCATCTGTATGTCTTCTTTTGAGAAATGTCTGTTTAGGTCTTCTGCCCACTTTTTTGATTAGGTTATCTGTTCTTTTGGTACAAGTTGGCATGAGCTGTTTGTGAATTTTGAAGATTAATCCTTTGTCACTTGTTTCATTAGCAATTATTTTCTCCTGAGGGTTATTTATTCTGAGGGTTGTCTTTTCACCTTGTTCCCTTTACTGCACAAAACCTTTTCAGTTTAATTCATTTCCATTTATTTATTTTTGTTTTTATTTCCATTATTCTAGAAGGTGGGTCATAGAGGATCTTGTGATTTATGTCAGAGTATTCTGCCTATATTTTCGTCTAAGAGTTTTATAGTTTCTTGTCTTATATTTAGGTCTTTAATATATTTTGAGTTTAATTTTTGTTTATGGTATTAGGAAGTGTTTTAATTTAATTCTTTTCCATGTAGTTGAACAGTTTTCCCAGCACCACTTATTGAGGAGACTGTCTTTTCTCCATTGCATATTTTTGCCTCCTTTGTCAAAGATAAGGTGCCAATAGGTGCTGATAGCTTTCTATCTTGTTCTATTGGTCTATATTTCTGTTTTTGTGCTGGTACCATGCCTTGATGACTGTAGTTTTGTAGTATAATCTGAAGTCAGGAAGCTGGATTTCTCCAGCTTTATTCTTTTTCTCAAGATTGCTTTGACTATTTGGGGTTTTATTTTGTGTTTCCATACAAATTGTGAAATTATTTGTTGTAGACCTTTGAAAAATACCATTGGTAGTTTGATAGGGATTGCATTGAATCTATAGGATGGTTTGGGTAGTATAGTCATTTTCACAATATTGATTTTTCTAGTCCAAGAACATGGTTTATCTCTCCATTTGTTTGTGTCATCTTTGATTTCTTTCATCAGTGTCATATAGTTTTCTGCATACAGATCTTTTGTCTCTTAAGTAAATTTATTCCTAAGTATTTTATTCTTTTGGTTGCAGTGGTGAATGAGATTGTTTTCATAACTTCTCTGTCTGATTTTTCATTGTTACTGTATAGGAATGCAAAGGATTTCTTGGTATTCATTTTATATCCTGTGAATTTACTATATTCATTGATTAGCTCTGACAATTTTCTGGTGGCATCTTTAGGGTTTTCTATGTAAAGAATCATGTCATATGCAAACAGAGTTTTACTCCTTCTTTTCGAATCTGGATTTCTTTTATTTATTTTTATTCTTTGATTGCTTTGGCTAGGACTTCCAAAACTATGTTGAATAATGGTGGTGAGAGTGGGAACCCTTTTCTTGTTCTTTCTTGGAGAGGAAATGCTTTCAGTTTCTCACCATTGAGAATAATGTTTGCTGTGGGTTTGTCATATATGGCCGTTATTATGTTGAGGTTTGTTCCTTCTATGCTAACTTTCTGGAGAGTTGTAGTCTTTTTCACTTAGAGAAGTCTCTTAAAAAAAATAAGAGAGAAGTCTCTTAAACATTTCTTGTAAATATAGTTTAGTGGTGCTGATCTCTTTTAGCTTTTGCCATTTCACAGAACTCTTTATTTCTCCTTCAAACTTGAATGGTGGCTTTGCTTGATAGAGTATTCTTGGTTGCAGGTTTTTTTTTTCTTTTCTTTTCTTTCCATCACTTTAAGTATGTTATACCACTCCCATTTTACCTGCGAAGTTTCAGTTGATAGACTTGTGGGAGTTCCCTTATATTTTCCTTGCTGTTTTAAGATTCTCTTTTTGTCAATTTTTGTCATTTTGATTACAACATGCCTTGGCATGAAGCTTTTTCTGCATCCTGGATCTGACCCCCTCCTCCCCCCCAGTTAGGGGAGTTTTCAGCTATTATGTCTTTAAATATGTTCTCTGCTCCTTATTCTTGCTCTTCTTCTTCTGGGACCCTTATAATGTGAATGTTAGTATTGAATGATGTTACTCCAAAGGCCTTTTAAACTATCCTCATAAAATAAAAAATTGGTTTCTTTTCTTTTTACTGTTCAGTTTGAGTGATTTCTTCTACCCTGTCTTTCAGTTCATTGATCTGTTTCTATCTTAAAATCTACTGTTGCTTCCTCCCAGTGTATTTTTTTAATTTTAGTTATTGTGTTCTTTAGCTCTGTTTGGTTCTTCTTTGTAAGTTTCAACTCTTTTGGAACTTCTCACTGTGTTTATTCTTCTCCTGGGTTTGATGAGCATCTTTATACTCATTACCTTGAACTCTTTACTAGGTAGATTGCTTATCATCACTTTGTTTCGTTCTTTTTCTGAGGTTATGCCTTATTTTGTCATTAGGAACACGTTCCTCTATCACCTCATTTTGTCTGATTTTCTGATTTTGTCTTTATTTCCAAGTATTAGGAAAGACATTACATTTCCCCACTTGGAGATGTGACCTTATGTGGGAGATATCATATGGGGCCCAATAGCACATTTCTCTCTGTTCACCAGAGCTGTATGCTCTGGGGGTGCCCACTATGTGGGCTGAATGAGCCTGTCTGTTTTGGTAGGGCTGACTACTTTGGGTGCACTGGTACGCATGGCTAGCTCCTAGCCCAGTTGGTTGACAGGCCCTGCCTACCGCAGAGGCTGATAGTTAGTGTGGATGATCTGGATCCTCATGCAGCCAGCATGATGCCTACCAGTCCTGATGCCAACCACTGGTGGGCAGCACTGGCTTCTGAGCCCTCCTGTGGGTAGGGCTGGTTTGCAGAGCAGCTGGGGTACTCAGGAGGGCCTATGGCTAATGCCAACCTACTGGTGAGTGGGTCTCTGTCCATGTATCGCTGACTTCTTGGCTTTGGTGGTCCCAAGGTTGCTGTTGACTGGCTGGTGGGTGGGCCTGGTTCCTGGTACCAAAAAAGTAGAGAGAAGACTCCACAATGGTGCTCGCCAGTATCTGTGTCCTCATGGTTGAATGAGCACCCCAAAATGACTGTAACCAGTGTCTATGTCACCAGGTTAAGTCTCAGTTGCCTCCTGCCCTTTTGGGAGCTTCTCCAGGATCAGCGAGTAGGTTTGACAAAGTGAAAGTGAAGTCGCTCAGTCATGTCCGACTCTTTGCGGCCCCATGGACTGTAGCCCACCATGCTCCTCCGTCCATGGGATTCTCCAGACAAGAACCCAAGTGGGTTCTACAGTCCTTTGGCCCTCTTAAAAAGTAAACCCAGCTGGCCTTCAAAGACAAGTGTTCTCTGGGCTCCTCTTCCCAGTGCAGAACCCTGATATGGGGCTCAGAACCCTCACTTTTGGAAGAGAACCTCTGTAATTGTAATAACCCTTCCATGTGTGAGTGGCCTACCCAGGGATGTGGTCTTATCTCTACTGTGTCTCCAACCCTCCTACACATCTTGCTGTGGTTCCTTCTTTGCATCTTCAGTTGTAGAAGATTCTTCCTGCTTATCTGTAGATCTTCCTTTTCAATAGTTGTTCTGTAACTAGTTGTAGTTTCTGTGATCCCACGGGAGGAGGTGATATCAAGGTCTTTCTGCTCTACTATCTTGGCCACTTTCAGAGTGAGGCATTTAAATCTCATACATACACAGTGAGAAGCCTTGGAGGTCTTTGAGGTGTAGATTGACCTAAAATGATTTATGTATTAAAATACCCATGTAAGTGCATTTATAAATATAGTGTAGAGATCAAGATAGAAAATAGAGAAACCAACTAAGTGTGATTCAGCAAACCTATATTTGATAATTTATCATAGGGCTATAATTGCAGATATGAAAATACTATATATAAGGTTGTTGAAGTATTGTTTGAGAAAGCAAAAGACTGGAAGCAACCCTGTTTTCAAAGGCTAGGTTACTGGTTAAATAAGTTCTGTTGTAGAATACTAAGTAACTTGATAAAGAAAGAAGACTCTCCCTTATATTTAGGTAAAGAGTCTGTAAGGACAACTCAAAAAAATCTAAAAATCTGTTACCTACAATACATAGGTATGTAAATGGGCCAGTGAAACATAGCAGTGTACATATTTTTATATGTTTTGATTTTTGAACAAATCTAAGGAGATCAGTCCTGGGTGTTCTTTGGAAGGAATGATGCTAAAGCTGAAACTCCAGTACTTTGGCCACCTCATGTGAAGAGTTGACTCATTGGAAAAGACTCTGATGCTGGGAGGGATTGGGGGCAGGAGGAGAAGGGGACGACAGAGGATGAGATGGCTGCATGGTATCACCGACTTGATGGACATGAGTTTGAGTGAACTCCGGAAGTTGGTGATGGACAGGGAGGCCTGGCATGCTGCAGTTCATGGGATTGCAAAGAGTCAGACATGACTGAGTGACTGAACTGAACTGATTATTTATTTAAACAAAATTAAAATAGAAGATGGGCTTTCTTGGGAATTTGGGAAAGAGAAAATGGAGATATTAGAACAGTGGCTTTGTAGGTGGAGGGAAGTTGATAGAATTAGGATATGTTTTATAGCCCAAGTCTACAGGATTTGACTGTGAGGATTAGTTGTGAGCTTTGAGGGCAAATCTAAGATGATTACTGGTATTTTAGCTTGAGAAACCGAGTGACTGTGATAATTCTTGGGTTGGAGAAGGATGGTGTAAGAGGTAGTTTGGGGGGAAAACAGAGAAGTCTTTTAAAATCCTGTTAAGTTTGAGATGATAAACATGCTCAAGTAGAGATCAGATAGACAATTGAATGTAGGAGTCTGGAGATCAAGGTAGACATTGGACCTAGAGATGTAAATTTGAAAGTCATCAACATATAGATGGTTTTTAAAGTCATGGGATTTGATGAGATTAGTCATTGACTGAGGGGTGTAGTGCAGAAATGAAGGCTTCCCAGGACAGAGCCCTGTAATGCTTAATATTTTAAGTTGGGAGGACAAGGGAGGTTCAGGAAAAGAGATGAAGAATCTAGGCTGTAGAATTAGGAGGGAGACTAGGATTTTTGATGACATGTAATCAAGAGGCAAAAATTATGTATTTTGAGAAGGAAATGGTTATCTATGCCAACTGTTGCTGGGAGAGAAAACAAGAACTCAGAGAAATGACTATAGGTTTTGTCAACCTGATGACAGTTGTATATTTAGAATAGGGCCACAGTCTGAGTAAGTGGTCTAAAGAAAGATGGGAAGTAAAGAGGTAGAAATAGTAACTCAAAATTGTTCCTTCATGAATTTCAAAAGGAAGAAAGGAATAAGGAAATATTCAGAGGTCAAGAGCTTTCCTTTTTTGTAAGATGGGAAATACTGGGACATGTTTGTGTGCCAATGGGAATGGTGAAATAAAAAGAGAAAACTGATGCTGAGAAGGGGGAGTACTGATTATTTCAGAACCCAAGATAGGACAAGTCTTTGAGAAGATGAGAGAAGATGGGAGCCAGAGGCAAGTGGAGGGGTTGCTCTTTGAAGGCGGCCACTCTTCCTCCATTGTCAATGTGTCTGTCACTGGAAGGTCAGGCTAATGGGGTTGTTATTGCCTCAGTTTTCCTCATCTGAAAAATAGTGAATATATGGTACATACTTCATGAGATAAAATAAAAAACAATGCCTGGAAAGTAGCCTGCTCTCAGCAAATATTAGCCATTTTTATTATCATATTTATTCTATGTGTTTCAGTGTATTCCATATTAGCCATCTGCTAAAACAATGTTAAAATATATATTAATGACCTGTCATGTCACATTCCCTAGTCAATGTGAGTAATGGAAAAGCAAGAGTGACTCAGAAACCCTTAGGAAGCTGAGACTTTTTCAGCACCAAGGACAGCAAACTGCATACTATTAATAATTAGCACACACAAGATTCCAGTGTAGGACTGCCTAGGGCCCAGTCACTCTCATAAATACATAAATGGAAGGGGGACAAATATAGCAAGCCTTAGATTGAGCCCTGTGGGAAATTCCACTTCACATTTGCAAAGTACAAGGCTGGGCTCTTTCTTGTGGTGTCTCTGCCACTTGCAGACAATTGTGGCTTTGTATGAGACACTGCTCCCTATCTCCTGGGAACCCAGAGTGTTTGTATGGGCTTAGAGAAAAGCAAGGGAGAGTGGAGGAAATCAGAGGCATGTTTCAGAGGCAGTCTTACAGGACACCTGCAATGCCAGGAGAATGGCAGATTACATTGGGATGCAACTTGGACCTGAGTTCTGAATGTGTTGACTTTATCTTTTAATAATGCATTTCATTAGGAGCAGGGACGATTGATGTGCCTGGCAAATGAAATGCATTCTTCACAGGCAGCCTCACTCTTCAGTCGTTTCTTTAGTAGAGGGAGAACAAGCAATGCTTGATGGCTGTTTCTCTTATTAAAAATCACCCATCTCTGCCTCTGGGGAAGGGGATCAGAAATGGTGAGTGAGGAAGGGAAGAGAAGCTAATCTCACCAGGCTCTTGTTTTGAGGCAGACACTTCACACAGCTTAGCTCATGTAATCCTCTTCACTACCCTTAATGTAGTATCAGCTCTGTTTGTACAAGGGAGAAACCTCTGAAAAATTTTACAACTTACCCATAGTCATAGAGCTGATGAGTAGTTGCCAGTTGATATTTGAGCTCAAGACGTTCTTCCTGTGTTTAGTACCTGTTCCCCTGCACCAGGATTTCACAACTTTGACACTATTGACATTTTGTGTTGGGTGATTGTGAGTGTGTATGTGTGTTGGGGAGACAGGACTGTTTTGTTCATTGTAGGATACATAGCATCATCTCAGGTGCAGTAGCACCCCACCCCTATTTTAGACAATCAAGCATATGGCCAGACATTGGCAAATGCTCCCTGGGGGCCAAAGTCTCTCCATACCGAGAACCACTGACCTACATCGTCTGCCTGAAGAATGCTCCTACAGATCACAGCTGAGCATCAGTTTTCTAGATTGTGGTCATAGATCATATTTGTGTGTTATGTACATTTGTTCTTTCATTCTCTCAGTCCTTAAACTGTCCATTGATAGTTAACTGAGTGTCTGCTCTAAGCCCGGCACTTAGCTAGGTACTGAGATAAGAAGATAAATGATACACAGTCCCTGGCCTTGTACTATGCAGTCTGATAGGGAGACAGATAAACACAGCATTAGTGTGGTGAGTTCAATGCCAGTGACAGCCCAAGGGAGAGATATTTATCCCAGCCTGGGGACTGGGTCTTTGAGAAAGAAGAGTATACTATGTATTCAGTTCAGTTCAGTTCAGTTCAGTCACTCAGTCTTGTCTGACTCTTTGCGATCCCATGAATCCCAGCATGCCAGGCCTCCCTGTCCATCATCAACTCCTGGAGTTCACTCAGACTCACGTCCATCGAGTCAGTGATGCCATCCAGCCATCTCATCCTCTGTTGTCCCCTTTTCCTCCTGCCCTCAATCCCTCCTAGCATCAGGGTCTTTTCCAATGAGTCAACTAACTCTTCACATGTGGTGGCCAAAGTACTGGAGTTTCAGCTTTAGCATCAGTCCCAGGGCTGATCTCCTTTAGAATGGACTGGTTGGATCTCCTTGCAGTCCAAGGGACTCTCAAGAGTCTTCTCCAACACCACAGTTCAAAAGCATCAATTCTTCGGTGCTCAGCTTTCTTCAAAGTCCAACTCTCACATCCATACATGACCACTGGAAAAACCATAGCCTTGACTAAATGGACTTTTGTTGGCAAAGTAATGTCTCTGCTTTTCAATATGCTATCTAGGTTGGTCATAACTTTTCTTCCAGCTCTTTATAAAACAGAAACAGACTCACAGACTTAGAGAACTAACTTATGGTTACCAGTGGGGAGGGATGGGGGAAAGAGATAGTCAGGGAGTTTGGGATGGGCATGTACACACTGTTATATTTAAAATGGATAACCAAAAAGGACCTGGATGGGATGGGAGGGGAGTTTGGGGGACAATGGATACATGTATATGTATGACTGAGTCACTCTACTGTGTACCTGAAACCATCACAACTTTGTTAATTGGCTATGCTCCAATATAAAATAAAAACTTTTTAAAAAATAATCTTATATTAAGGGATCCTGCTTAGGGGTTATTCTGAATTTCTGTTGAATGAATCCTTAGTGACTCTGGGGACAAGATTTGTTTTGTAAAATATTTTATTGAGTTATACATAGAGCAGAGTACATTTCTCAGGTGTAAAGCTTGATGAATTTTTACATATGTTCATACCCATGCATGTACCACTCATGGTCAAGATACAGAACATTTCTATCACCCCAGAAGTTTCCCTTATGCTATTTAATAAGTCAAACCTCCTGCAATGATAAACACTATATAATTTATATCAGATTAGTTTTGCCTGTCCTTGAACTTCACATAAATGGAATTGTTACAATGTATTTTCTTCATTGTCTGTCTTATTTACCTCACCTTTAGATTTGTGAGTTTTTTCACCCTGGTGGTGCAGAGGTTAAAGCGTCTGCCTGCAATGTGGGAGACCTGGGTTCGATCCCTGGGTCGGGAAGATCCCTTGGAGAAGGAAATGGCAACCCACTCCAGTATTCTTGCCTGGATAATCCCATGGATGGAGGAGCTTGGTGGGCTACAGTCCACGGGTCACAAAGAGTCGGACACGACTGAGTGACTTCACTTTCACTTTCTTTCACTTTCATACAGTAGTAGCATTTCATTTTTTATAGCTATACAAAATTCCATTGTGTGAATATTGCCAAAATATATTTATTGATTTTCCTATTGATATTTAGGTTATTTGCCGTTTTGCTTGTTATTAATAAAGCTGTCATAAACATTTTCACTGATGTCTTTTGATGGACATAAACGCTTCTTTCTTTTGAACCTAGGCATGGAATTAATGAATCATAGGATAGGTAAATGTTAAGCTTTAAGAGATGCTTCCAGGCCTTTTTTCCCAGCGATCCCGTGCCAATTTATACCCCTAGCAGCTCTTGGGCTTCCCAGGTGGCTCAGGGGTAAAGAATCTACCAACCAATGCAGGAGACACAAAAAACATGAATTTGATTCCTGGGTGGGGAAGATCCTCTGGAGGAGAAAATGGCAACCCACTCCAGTATTCTCGCCTAGGAAATCCCATGGACAGAGGAACCTGGTAGGCTATAGTCCATGGGGTTGCAAAGAGTTGGACACAACTGTGCAACTGAGCACGCGTGCACGCAGTAGCTCTTAAGAGTTCTAGTTGCTGTCAGGTTTTTTAAGGCATCAAAGGTTAATGTCATGCATAAGTAAGGCAGGTATTTTAACCCTAAGGCTGCAGGCAGCAGGGGATGGCTTGGGAAGAAGGGGGACATCTCTTTGTCCACTGGCTTAGTCTCTGTAACAATCCTCATGCCTGGCTGTGAGAGAGAGACTTGGGGGTCAGGCCCACTGATCAAGAGCTGGATGAAGCTGCCTCCCCAACCATGAGATGCTGCGGAATCATAGTGGCACTATAGGGCTCATGATAGAAATCAAGGTGAGCGTGCGGGCCAGCCCAGTTTCTTTTCTGCCTGGAGGAGACCCAGATCTGAGTTTGGTTCTGTGATGCAATGAAGACACAAAACTCTGAGGCAACAGAGTCTTTGCAAAGATCTCCAGGGGTTCTGTCTCAGCTCTTCTATGGGACGGGGGAAATCAGCCTAAACTGTCTGAGATCATTTCCTCACTTTCATACCTGCCCTGCTCACCTCTAAGGGTTTTTAAGAGAGCAACTGATAATAGGACACAAGGAGTAGTGTTTATGTGAATAGATGGCTGTTTTCTCCAGGTTGTACTCTGGCCACCTCTGCTGTTGGTTGCAGGGGTCAAGAGTCAGGGAAAAGCTGTGTACAACGATTGCAGGGCTATGGGACTAACGGTAGTACCTTTGATCACTTTCCCCTGGAGGGTCTGGGTCACCCTGTCTCTCTGTTCCCCAGTGTCCCCATCTGTGAAAACGTATCTTGGACCAGATAATCTCTGATGATATTCCACTGGGGGCACTGGGTATGTGACTCAGATGGTAAAGAATCTGCCAGTAATGCAGGAGACCTGGGTTTGATCCCTGGGTTGGGATGGTCCCCTGAAGAAGGGAATGGCTACCCACTTCAGTATTCTTGCCTGGAGAATCCCAAGGACAGAGGAGCCTAATGGGCTACAGTCCATGGGGTCGCAAAGAGTCAGACATGACTGAGCAACTAACACTTTGAAGAGTAAGTATGTAAATGACCTCAAACCACTCCGTATTATCTGCTCAGATCCCCTTAGAGAAAACAGCTAATTTTTACTGAGTGCTGGGAACTATGCTAAGCGCTTTAATACATCATCTTATTGATTTCTCACAACCAGACTTACGAAGACGCCATTAGTAGTCCCACTTGTCTGATGAGGAAACTGAGACAAAGAAGACTTAAATAAAACTTATTGAAGTCCCACAGTGAAGGTAGTATCTCAGCGCACACAGACCGATTCCTGAGGCAAGTTATTAAGGTTGTGATACAACAGGCAGTCTTAATGGGCACCTTCATCTTATGGGAAGGAAGGGAATTGAGCGGAACAACTAAGAAACCAGGTAAACGTCCTTGCTGTTTACTACCTGTGTGCTCTCAGGCAAGTGCCTTAAACTCGTTGGGCCTCAGTTTCTTCAAC
Organism: Capricornis sumatraensis; assembly: GCF_032405125.1. Lineage (NCBI taxonomy): Eukaryota > Metazoa > Chordata > Mammalia > Artiodactyla > Bovidae > Capricornis > Capricornis sumatraensis. Next base: position 26,939,114 of record NC_091071.1, on the reverse strand, counting down.
ATTAAAAATGGGGATAATATTTTCTATCTCACAGGAATAATATGTAGGAAAAAAATGGTGCCCAAGACAGTGCTCAATAACTATTAGTTCCCCTTTGTCAAGGTAGAAATGAAGAATGGTAATTGATAATGACCTTACCGCCTGTGTTCTTGCCACAAGAGAATGTTCATGGAACAAAGCCAGGCTAAAAGCCAAAGTGAGATGTAATATGATGAGAAGGAAAAAATCATGAGTCAAACTGGATTTTATTTTTTATTAATTTCCCCAGCTTTCTACCCTGTCATAAAAATAATAGCTGCTTATTTTAGGAAATTGTAAAACAGAAAAAAAAATGAAAAAAGCAAATATCCATAATCTTGGCATCCAGACATAACTGCTGTCAATGTTTTGTAGTATATCCTTCCAATCTTCTTGCATTTTTTTTTTCAGTAGCTGAAATCATGTTGGGTATAAAGTTTTGTAGTTCACTTTTCTAACTAAATAATATAACATAAGCATTTTCCTACGAGAATGGCAATCTCTTTACATAATCATCATTAAATGCATCATCTATCATGATTTACATACTCCCATACTGTTTCTAAACTTCTCACAACTACGAAAATGGTAAGATGACCACAATTTCACATATGGAACTTATCCAAATTTCTAGTCATTTATCTAAGGCGTTTTTAAAGGCTCATGCTACACATTGCCAAATAGCTTTTCAGAAATGTTTACCCAAGTTATACTCCCACCAAGAGAATGAAATTGTTTTACCACACTCATGTTAACAATGAGAATTGTAGGTTTAGAATCCTTGTTAATATGATTTTTTTAAATATTACTGAAAAAAATTACCTCATTATTTAAATGTACAGTTCTTTGACCCAAAATCTGGTTGAATATTTATTAAGATCATTTCATTTTTAAAATTTTTATTTATGTCTGCATGTCCAATTTTTAAATCTTATTGTGACATGTGCCAAAAGTGTGTGTATATATAATTTAAATCATCATCATCATAATACAATAAACACTAGTTTATCCACTATACAGCTTATGAAATAGAACATTTCTATACCTTAAAGTCTCCTGGAGTGTCCCTCCCAAGTGTGTTTTCCTCCTGCCTTCCTTCCAAATGTCCATAATTCTAACATTTCTGGTAATTATTTTCTTGATTTTTCTTACGATTTTACTACCCATTCATGAATTCCTAAAGCAAAGTTTATCTCTTTTCAAAAAATATTTATTTACTTACTTATTTGGCCATGCTGGGTCATAACTGCAACATGTGGGGTCTTTAGTTGTGGCACATGAAATCTAGTTCCCTGACCAGGGATCAAACCCAGGCCCCCTGCATTGAGAGCGTGGAGTCTTAGCTGGTGCACCCCTGGGGGAGTTCCAGAGCTTATCTGCTTTTGAACTTTATAAAAATGGAATAAATGATTTCAGTATTAACCTGTGGCTTATTTCACCCCAAACTGATAGTCAGCTGTGTTGATGTGCACCCAAATACCCATTATTTTCTGCTACTGAATAGTATTCCACCATATGCCCGTGTTTCTCTAGTGGAGTTGGTGAGTCATTGGTTATGTAGAAGCTTCACTTTTAGTTGGTAATAAGTTAGGTCTTAAGCTCATTTTCATTTATGTTTTAAATATAACTTCCAGATTATTTGTTTCTTAATTTTATGTAGCCTCCCTCTCTGACAATTAGAGATTGTTTTTATTCCAGTATATAAATCTTTTCCTTTTGTGATCCTTTCACTGACTCAATCTAGAAAGTTCTCTGTTACCCTTAAATAGAATTTTTCCTCATTATGTTCTGCTGTTTTGCTGTTCTTTTCCTTTTCTGTCTTTGAGTATTTTGATATTTGGTATATGTTTAACCTTTACACTTCTTGGAATATATTTTGCCGTACAGCATGGATCAGAAATGTTTGTTTTTGCTCAGCTGCTAACCAATTCCCTTTCAAAGCGTTAGCAAGTGACCCTTCTGTGCCAGGTATTTTCTGAGGACTCTCAGCCCCATATCTGCCTCTATTGTGCCATGACTGTGAACCTGAGAACTACATTTCCCAGAGTCCTTTGCCAGCTGGTGTTAGTGTCTGCCAATAGGAGACAGTCACAAAGAATTAGCAGGTAGGAGAAATGTAAGAGTTCTTTTTCTGCTGTGACAACAGTATCAGCAGGAATGCAGACTCCAAGGCTCTTGAATACGCCACCTTCCCAGTTCTCTAGCCCTAGTGGAGGTAGTGTTCCTCTCTGGGTGATATGACCTACTCTCCTATATTCTTCTGGGTTCTCTATCCATTTGTAATGAATTTCCTGTATTAAGTCCCTCTCTGCTTGAAATACCTAGAGTGCGCTCTGTTTTCCCATATGAGCACTGACTGATGCATCTTCCTCTCCTTACTGATTTGCAGTACCAGGTGTGTGTGTGTGTTATCAACAAGGAGAGAGAGAACAGGAAGGAACGCATGCTGTTTGTTTGGGGCTATATGTTTTGATTCAGTGATCCTGTACCTGCACATGCATATTTATCATGATAATTACCCTAGCTTTAGCATGCATTTCAGTATCTGACGGTGCACATCTTCCCTCATTCTTCTTTTCTCTTGAGGTCTGTCTTCACTATTCACATCTACTTATCAAACTGGGCTTTTAAGAAAAAAAAAAATCTTTAAAAGCACAATCGATTGTGCTCTGCCTACTATAATCTTTCCCCTGCATCTTGGTGATGCTAACATTGCTGCACTGTGGAGAATCACAAAAATAGTCGCACTTGCACCCACATACACAGTGCATCCCCTTCCCATGGGCAGAGCTGGCAGCTGTGTCTGGGTGCACAGGTGATCCATTTTCTTCCAGAGTGGTTCTTGCCCATCACCTTGGGGTCACCCTTACTTGGAGAAGAAGCTGCAGAAGTGTCATCTCTAACAATGAAAGGGGATCTTATTTTCTCTGAGTCAGCCTGACTAACAATGCCCAAGGTCAGAAAGATATTTCCTGCAAGACCTTGCAATTTCTCAATAATCCTATTTGGGCTCATTGGATGAAATGGCTGTGGGAAAATGATCTGATCATTATTTTAAATACTGGGGCAGGAGACACCTCTGAAACACACTATTTCTGCTTTGGTAACTATTGAAAAGAAGAGAATTGGGAAGGTACCCCATAGCGCTTCTTTATTTTTTGCAAGAAGAGACTCCCATAATATTTTGAAACAGCCCCAAGTTCTCCCCACCAGACCCTCCTCATGCTCTTCTGTTGAGCCTGGTTTGGCTGGAGATGAAGGCTTCCCCCGTTTGGACCCAGCTCGGGGGAAGCCGCTGCCACTTTCCCCACACAATTGATTCTTTGTGTAGGACCATTTTGGAACATGAAAGTGCTCTGCAAAACCCTCAGGGCTTGGCACCCCAGAGAGTCAGGGACATTGAGTGAGGAGCACTGAGACTATTTTAGAGGGAATGTGGGGACTGTGCCAAGGCTTGCCTGGCAGGGAATGCTGGGTGAAGGGTGGTGTGACTTTGCACAGACTGGGAGCAGAGCAGGAATCCACCCTCCATCCCATGAGCTTTAGAGTCAGACTTAGTTGAAGTGAAAGTTGCTCAGTCATGTCCGACTCTTTGTGACCCCTTGGATAATACAGTCCATGGAATTCTTCAGGGCAGAATATTGGGGTGGGTAGCCTTTCCCTTCTCCCGCAGATCTTCCCAATCCAGGGACTGAACCCAGCTCTCCCACATTGCAGGTGGATTCTTTACCAGCTGAGCCATAAGGGAAGCCCAAGAATACTGGAGTGGGTAGCCTATCCCTTCTCCAGTGGATCTTCCCGACCCAGGAATTGAACCAGGGTCTCTTGCATTGCAGGTGGATTCTTTACCAACTGAGCTATGAGGGAAGCCCAGACTGGGTTTGAATTGTGGTTGCTTTACCGTCAGTTAGCTGAGCACTTTCTGTGCCTCAGTTTCCTCCTCTGTACAGTGTTAAAAATAACAATGACCATTTCAAAGCCTAGATAAGATTAGATGAAGTAATCCATAGAAGGACTTAGAATAGTGCCTGGTTAGAATAAACAACATACATTAGCCCCATTTCCCCATCCACATACCTTCACCCTCTCCCTTCCATCCTCAACTCCTAGGTGGTTACCTGTCTGGGCTTGGGAGCCAGACTTCCCAGTTTGTATCCTGTTTCTGCTAATCCCTAGCTGTGTAACTTTCAGGGGGCTTCCTGACTTCTCTGAGCCTTACTTTGTTCATCTGTAAATATAGATTTAGTAATAATACCTCCTTACAGTGTTGCTGTGAGGTTTGAATTCATTAATTCACAGTAAACATTTAGACCAGTGGTTCGCAACCGAGGGCATGCTTGCCTCCCAGGGGACATGTGGTAATGTCTACAGACATGTTTGTCATAACTGGGGTGTGTGCTATTGACCTTATGGGTAAAGGCTGGAGATGCTGCTAAACATTCTACAACTCACAGGGTAACCCCCCTCATCCCCAACAAGGAATTACCCCACCCCAAATGTCAAGAGTGCTAAGGTTGAGAAACCGTGATAGGCTAGATAGATGGATTTGTGGCTCGGAGCAAGGACCCAGTAAAAACCTTGGCTGTGATCATTTCAGCAACAGTTTTGTGAACATACACTGTGCCAAGAATTACACTATGTTCTGGGAATAAAAAAGATGAATCACATGCAGGCCCTGTCCTCAAGGGGCTCAGTCTGAAGGGGAAGAGAGTGTGAGGCTCTGGGATTGGTGAGTGGAACAGGGGATTCGGACCCTGAAAGCCATGCAGAGAAACTGGTCAAAGGAGGCCCCCCTTTTCTTCATTGTTCTTCTAATTGTTGAAACAGACACCTTTCTGGTGGGACTCCAGGTAAGCAGATAATTGTGATATAGGAAGCAGTGCTAGAGTCTGTGTGCCTGCATGGAAAGGCCTCTGTTCTAGTTGGAGGAGGTGGAGAATGGTTTCCAAAAGGAGGTGATGCTGGTTGCTGTCTCATGAAAGATGAGTAGGATTTAGGAAGGAAAATGTAAGAAAGGGAAGGGTGGAGGAAACTTCCCATGTAAAGAGACAGAGGTATCATTTATTCTGTAAGTGTTGAGCACCTAATGTGGGCCAGACATAGTTCTAGGCTTTGGGAATACAGCAATGAACCAAAGACAAAACCCCACACCCCCATGAAGCTTCTTTCCATGTAGTGTTGGGGGCTGGGCACAGACAGCAAACAAAGAAACACGTCAGTAACATGTCAGGTAATGACAAGTCCTGTAAGCAGGGAAGAGGGACAGATAGTGCTTGAGGGAGGGCGTTTGCTGTATTACATACACAGATTAAGAAAGGCCTCAGTGAGGATGTGACCGTCTTCTTCAAACTATGACCTGAAGAAAGTGAAAGAGGGAACCATGTGGATATCTATGTTCCCAGCACAGGCAGTGGCTTGTGCAAAGGCCCTAAGGCAGCGGCCTTCCTGTAGTGACTGAGGATCAGCACGAAGATCAGTGGAGCAAGGGGAAGGATTGGATTAAAGTGGGAACAGTCGCCAAGGCAAGAAGTCTTGGATGCCATAGTAAGGAGCGTGGACTTTCTTCTGAAGTTTATTTTATTAGCCACCAAGGAAATACCAGCTATTTTCTCCAAGGCATTGACCCTGCCTGAAGCACATAATACTTGCTCAGGATGAATAGGCTGTCTTCTGGGGAGCTGTGTCTATTGAGTGCTCCTCCGATTACCCAACACAAACCCTGGTTCTTATTTGCCTGCAAGATGTTTTCAACACAAGAGGACTCTTTTTGTATCTCCTTCTAATAAAGTTTCCTGGTGGCAACTGAGCCCCTAGTTTCAGTCCCAGCGATGCTGCTTTAGACATGTCACTCTGACTCTTTGAGTCTCAGATTCCTTACTGAATGAGGACATTCAGTGATCACTAACTTCCATTCTAACTCCAGGACTATGAATGTCTCAGAGTTCTTCACGGAAGCCTGTAGAACAACTGCTAAATCTTGTGGGGCACTGACTGTACACCAAACATTTTACAGGTATTGGCTGAGGAAATGTTCAACAGGACTCTGGAGGTAGAAGCAATGTCGTTTCCACTTCAGCAGTGAGGAAATGGAGGCACAGAGGGGCTGAGCAAGGTGCCTAAAGTTGCACACAACTTAATTGTGACAGTCAGACCCAGCTCTGTCTGCCTGGAAAGCCCATACCCTGTGGGCTCCATGAACATGAATATCAAAGACAGCATCAGAGAGAAGCTCCCACAGCACGTCGCGCACCTAGGAAGAAGAATCTTAGCATTTTGCTTCTCCTGACTCTGCTGACACCTGCTCTGCTGATGTACCCGAAGAGGGCTTGGAAGGTCTGGCCAGGTTTGCTGGGGTCTTTTCAGCAAAGTCACAGCCAAGGTGCTAAGTCATTGAATAAGGGTTGAAATTTTATCCATCCGACAGTTTCGAGCGATGGGTCAGAGGCTAATTTGGGGGGCCACATTAGGCATCCCCAGCCCTGTTGAGGGGGAGGGGGAGCCAGACTTCAGCCCCAGCAGCCAGGAGACTTGGATCACAAGATGGAAAACACGGCTGACACGTCCACCCTACTGCACAGGGTTGCCTAGCAACCACAAGTGACAAGCTGCCAACTCGGTGATACAATCTCAGTGGGGAGATCAGAGTTAGCCAATTAAAACGTTTATTTATTTATTTTTTGCATTTTCCTTTTTTTTTTTTTTTTTTTTTTTGTTCCCATAATTTCATTTCATCCCAACTGCCCTTATACATGGATGAAGAAGCCTTCCGGACGAGGGCGGGACTCCTAGGTCTGACAGCCCTTCTCCCTCTTACATAGTCAGAAAACATTCTGATGACATGAATCATGGAGCGGAGGGCGACTTTAACAAACTGTAGGTTTGTGCACCTGTCTTAGGTACTTAGCTCCACTGTGAAATTTAAAATTTGCTTGAGACACAGATGTAGAGAACAAACCAAGGAGGAAAGCAGGGGATGAATTGGGAGATTCGGGTTGACATACATATGCTACTATGTATAAAAAAGATAACGAGGGACAACCTACTGTATAGTGCAGGGAACTCTATTCACGCTCTGTGGTGACCTAAATGGGAAGGAAATCCAAAAAAGAGGGGATTTATGTAAACTTAGAGCTGATTCATTTTGCTATACAGCAGAAACTAACATAATACTGTAAAGCAACTATCTGTTCAGTCCAGGCGCTCAGTCGTGTCTGACTCTTTGCGACCCCATGGACTGCAGCACGCCAGGCTTCCCTGTCCTTGTGTCAGAGTTTTGTTTTCCAACCCAGCACTCAGGGCCGGTCTCCTTTAGGATGGACTGGTTGGATCTCCTTGCAGTCCAAGGGACTCTCAAATCTTCTCCAGCACCACAGTTCAAAAGCATCAATTCTTCACCACTCAGCTTTCTTTATAGTCCAACTCTCACATCCATACATGACTACTGGAAAAACCATAGCCTTGACTAGATGGACCTTTGTTGGCAACTATACTCCAATAAGAAGATTAATAAAAATAGTTGCCTGGATTTGGGGCAGGATCTGGCTTTTATTGCTCCGTGTCAATGCTCCCCCACTGCTAACTCCAATGCCTTGGGAAATTCTTGCCACATAGTAGGTGCTCAACAAACCATTGACTGAGTGAGTGAATGAATGAAACCCACCCTGGGGAAAATTGTGAAGCTGACAGTCACACAGATGAATCTAAAGTCACCGAATTATCAGATGATAAATAAAACTGTAGTCACGTTCACTCGATTTTTTTTTTTTCCATTTTGTCTATCGTATCTTCTCAGCTTTCTGGGAGGACTTTAGTGATAGCGTCCAATTTTAGACACAAAGGATGGACAGGAGTCAGAAAGGATGCTGCTCCTTTCACTGTATTTCTTCTTCCCACCCCTCCCAGCCCTCCTCTCCTCTGGTTCTACACTTCCGCGCTGCCATCACGGGTTCTCTGGGTGTTCTCTGTCTCCCCTGCCTGTCCCTCCTCATACCACACAGACAAGATCCTCCTAAGGATACCATGTTTGCGTAGTTTTATCAGATAGGTCATTTATTTTACCCTCAAAGTGTCACCTCACTGGGGAATGTGGGTTAAGGAGATGTGGAGATTTGGGATCTTCTCACAGGTATATTTATTTTTTGCATGATAAACATGGAACATACATTTGTCTAGGATCCCCCCAAATCGTGGTCCATGTGAAGCTCTTTCATTAACCCCCTGTGTAAGCTTTGGGAAGTTCTGAACATCTGGGTCCCTCAGGTGCTGTCTTAAGATGTTAGATGAAGGAGGTGCATCTTTCCAACTATAGGTATCTGTGGTTTCAGTGTGGTGTTTCTCTGCTCCTCCACCCTCCCCCTCTCCTCCTCCCCTTCCTGCTTCCACTTCCTGCAAGGTTTTCTTAGACATTTTTTTCAGACATTTTCCCTCTAATTATCCCCCCAAGAAATTTTAACACCATTGATAAACTGTATATATGTTACCATATGTATAGTGCTTCTTCATACACAGAAAGCTTTAAAATTGTTTGGCACCCCCACCCCCAATTTGGAGGTGATACAGGCTTTTTTGAGAAAGCATGTTGTGGAGTAAAGGCCTCAATCTTTTCCTCTGACTTCTGGAGTTCAGTAAAGTAGAAAGCCAGTTGGTGCTTTTAAAAGACAACATTCATTGTGGCAGGGGAAAGAACCCCAAAAAACAAACAAACTCCTTTTTTGAATGAGTTAATTGTAGCCTTTCTATGGCACCGCTTTCAGAGCTCCGCATCTTACATCTCCTGGCCAGCATCACCCAAGAGGATTCTTGGGTCAGCATCCTCTAAACATTTATCTTGAGTATGGTGATCAGGGCAGCATGACGGTTAATCTTATGTGTCAACTTGACTGAGCTCAGATATTTGGCTAAACATTATTCTGGGTGTGTCTCTGAGCATGTTTCTGGGTGACATTAAAATTTGAAATGGTAGGCTGAGTGAAGCAGGTTGCCCTCCCTAATATGGGTGGACCTCATCCAATCTGTTGAAGCCTGAGTAGAACAAGGAGGAGCAAGGGAGAAATAAGGAAGTCAGGGAGGAGTAAAGATTGGAAGCTTCTCCTAAGAAAAGTGGGAGACCACTGAGTGTTTTAAATCCAAGAATGAAATTCTCGAATTTGAAAACTCTGCCTCTTAGTACTAGCATCACTGTTCTTCACTGAACTGGGCTTCTGTCCCCCTTCTCTGGATGAGTAGACAGACCCCTTGAATTTTCTCATTCCCAGAAGCCAACTGAGTCTTCACAAACTTAGGTTCATGTGTATTTCTGAACTTGAGTGCCCTACTCTCAGACCTCCATCTAATTTACCTTCTTCATTCAATAAATAGTTTTGACCACCTACCCTATCTCTATATATGTATATATGAAAGTGAAACTGTTAGTCACTGAGTCATGTCTGATTCTGTGACCCCATGGACTGTGGCCAACCAGGTTCCTCTGTCCATGGAGTTCTCCATGCAAGAATACTGGAGTGGGTAGCCATTCCCTTCTCCAGGGGAGAAGGGGGATCTCCAAAGGAGAAGGAGAAGATCCAGGGGGTTTTCCCGACCTAGGGATTGAACTCGGGTCTCTTGCATTGGCAGGCGGGTTCTTTACCACTGAACCACCAGGGAAGTCCATATATGTGTGGCTACAGTCCATGAGGTGGCGAAGAGTTGGACATGACTTAATAACTAAGCAAGAAAAACAACAGTATAGCCTATATGTATATGACATTGCTACCTATACATGTAGTCTTAATTTCTTGAACCACCAAACTACTTACTGTCAACCCTCCTGATCTCTGGACCCACACATGGTTCTTATGTCTCTTGTGTGACTAAGGTCTTCAGAAAGTTCTAAGCATACCTATATACCAATAACATGTAAAGCAGAGTTTTGACAACGTGCTTCCACAACAGCCATAGTAAACCCCCCAGGTGCCTGGAGTAGACCTCACCTCACTTTCATACCTTGCAACTACTTGTCTTACAGTCAGATGCCAAAGTCACATAAGCAATACTGGAAGGAAATTTTCTCTGGATATCATTGAAGGGCACCCTAAGAATAGGTTATGCAAATATGCCATCTACAAGCTCAATTTATACTTGTTCTGTGCTTTCAAATAAACAACACCTTTTAAAAATTGTTTCACAAGTTCACTGGTGCATTTTTGTTGTTGCTCTTGTTGATCTTTAAAGGCATTGTGTGAAATAAGGTAGTTTGTAACTGTCCCAAGACTAAAATTCTTTGGCTATCGTCCTGGCATGAGTTATAAGTATTTTTTGAAATTTCATTTGTGGCAAAGTGAATTTGCTTATCACCTTTCTTCACCGCCACATCAGGATCCTGAAATGATACAGCAGAGACCCACGATAAATATTTCCTCATCGAACAGTAGATCTTTTCCGTTCAACCCTGATTTATCCTGCCATACCTCCCTCTTCTGTAATGATTTAGGAATGTGCAGATTCTACCCAATCATTGCTTTTGTGCTGTAGAACTAGAAGCTTCTTGTTTTTTTTCAGAAAAGTGAGAAGCCTTAGAATGACAAGCCACTCTGATGAGTTGACAAATATCTATCAAGACTGCAGGGAGAGTGAAATCTTTTTGACAACTCTATTAATTTTCTTTATCTCTGAGTCTTTGGGGGGTAATCTTTCCTTCAGAGAGACAGACCCTCTCTCTCTCCTTCCCATGTTCTATGTGAGAGAATGGGGAGAAACTGGATCGTTTATAAAGATATTTCCAGATATAACTTCTTAAGAGTCTGTGAGAAGATTAGGTGATTTGTAGAGACCTTTTCAGGTGTAATTTCTTACAAGCCTCATGCTGAAGGGCACACCATTTAAGAAAGAAAGATTTTTAGTTATGAAAAATGGTATGTGAAGTCGCTCAGTCATGTCTGACTCTTTGTGACCCCATGGACTGTAGCCTACCAGGCTCTTCCCTCCATGGGATTCTCCAAGCAAGAGTACTAGAGTGGGTTGCCACTTCCTTCTCCAGGGGATCTTCCTGACCCAGGGATCGAACCCAGATCTCCCACATTCCAGGCAGATGCTTTAACCTCTGAGCCACCTGTAAAAAAACCCAATACATGGTTAGCCAATTTTCTCTCTGAGAAGATTTCTCAACTCTCCAAAAATGTTAGCCAATTTACATTTACAACTTATAGTTGTGCAAAATACATAAAAGTGTCTCATTTAATTATTGGGTTGGCCAAAAAGTTTGGGTTTTTCTGTTATGGAAAAAAAAAAAAACAAAAAAAACAACACCCAATGAATGTTTTGGCCAACCAAATAGAATACGGAGTTTATTGTTTAGTTACACATTTATTTTAAATTATATATAGAAGTATACTTTAGAAACAAGGCTTCCTTTTTCTTGCATTTGAGGAAAGAATTTCACTCAAACTTTTCATGTGCATTTCCTACATGATTCCCTCTGGCATGACTGGCATTACTGTTGAGTCATTTCACAGCTTCCCTGAGCAGGCCAGCTTCACCTCCATTCAAAGTATTGAGAGACATCAGTTTTTGAGTTCACATATGATGCCAAAGCAAAACACTCTATTCTAAGCCATCAGTCTTAATTTATACAAATTTAGGACACCTCTTCTTTTATTATGAAACAAAGAAAAATACAGAGATATTCATAAAACATAGGAATGGTTCACTGAATAATTACCAACTAAACACCTTTGTCAAAGCTACCCAGACAAAGAAAAAGAAAATGTCCAGATACTCAAAAGATCAAAACTCATTTCTCCTCACCGGAGGTGACACTGTTTTAGGCTTTGTGATAAGAAGAGCATGAGCAGTTTCTTGGTTTTGTTTTAATTTATTCTGTGTATGTCTGTTAACTGCACAATCCAAGCTCTTAGTCTGCTTAATTTTATGAGCTTTATTTATAGTGATAACCAACACTTGCAATGGTAAGGCCATCCTCCCAGGAATAATTGCGTTGTTGTTGTTCAGTTGCTCAGTCGTGTCTAACTCTTTATGACCCCATTTATTTCAGCAGGCAAGTCTTCCTTGTCCTTCACTATCTCCTGGAGTTTGCTCATGTCCAGTGAGTCAGTGATGCCATCCAACCATCTCATCCTCTGTAACCCTCTTTTCTTCTTGCCCTCAATCTTTCCCAGTATCAGGGTCTTTTTCCATTAAGTGGGCTCTTGATATCAGGTGGCCAAAATATTGGAGATTCAGCTTCAGCATCAGTCCTTCCAATGAATATTCAGGACTGATTTCCTTTAGGATTGACTGATTTGATCTCCTTGATGTCCAAGGGACTCTCAAGAATCTTCTCCAGCCCCACAGTTCAAAAGCATCAATTCTTCAGTGCTCAGCTGTCTTTATGGTCCAACTCTTATGTCCGTATATGACTACCAGTAAAAACTATAGCTTTGACTGCACAGACCTTTGTCAGTTATATCTCTGCTTATAATACACTGTCTAGGTTTGTCATAGCCTTTCTTCCAAGGAGCAAGCATCTTTTAATTTCGTCACTGCAGTGACCATCTGCAGTGATTTTGAAGTCCAAGAAAATAAAGTTTGTCACTGTTTTCATTTTTTCCACATCTATTTACCATTAAGTAATGGGACTGGATGCCACGATCTTCTTTTTTTTGAATGTTGAGTTTTAAGCTAGCCTTTTCATTCTCTTCTTTCACCTTTATCAAAAGGCTCTTTATTTCCTCTTTGCTTTCTGCCATAAGGATGGTGTCATCTGCATATCTGAGGTTACTGATATTTCTCCCAGTAATCTTGATTCCAGATTGTGATTCATCCAGCCCAGCATTCTGCTTGGTGTACTCTTCATATAGGGGCTTCCCAGATGGTGCTAGTGATAAAGAACCTGCCTGCCAATGCAAGAGATGTAAGAGACACTGGTTTGATCCCTGGGTTGGGAAGATCCCCTGGAGGAGGGCATGGCAACCCACTTCAGTATTCTTGCCTGAAGAATCCCATTGACAGAAGAACCTGGAGGGCTACAGTCCATAGTGTTGCAAAGAGAGTCAAACACAATTGAAACAGCTTAGCATGCGTGCACTCTGCATATAAGTTAAATAAGCAGGGTGACAATACCCTTGATCTACTCTGTTCCTAATTTGGAACTAGTCTGTTGTTCCATGTCTATTCTTACTGTTGCTTCTTGACCTGCATACAGGTTTCTCAGGAGACAGGTCAGGTGGTCTGGTATTCCCATCTCTTTAAGAATTTTCCACAGTTTGTTGTGATCCACATAGTCAAAGGCATTAGCATAGTCAATGAAGCAGAAATATATGTTTTTCTGGAATCCTCTTGTTTTTTTTATAACCCAGCAGATGTTAGCAATTTGATCTATGGTTCCTTTGTCTTTTCTAAATCCAGCTTGTACATCTGAAAGTTCTCAGTTCACAAACTGTGAAAGCCTAACTTAAAGGATTCTGATCATTACCTTGCTAGCATGTGAAATAATTGCTAAATGTTTGTTAAATTTACCTGGTTTCTTGTTTACTGATACTGCCATGGGGCCTCTATAAACATCCAAAGCTAGCAGTGATTGAGGTCACTTCAGGATAATGGGTTTTCTCCCAGAAGTACCCTGTTCTTTAAAGTAGTAATTGGCAACTATGTCCTACAGTTTGAGAAACTGAAACCGACACGTGTATAAGGTGACTCATGCTTCTCTGTGGCATAATTTTGAGCCAGTACCTTCCATTGTATGCAGGCCCCTGTGCCATTTTTTAAATTCAGATTTTCTTTAATAATAGGGTACTGTAAATATGTAAAATAAAAAGAATACAAGATGCACCCATATACTCCATGATATGTAGATGTCCATATAACCAATTACGAAAATAAATAGGAAAAAGCAGCTTCAAAATGGTGGTTATCCTTGTGATATTGTGTGAATATTTGCTCAAATTGCATCATATTCTTTACTCTGGAACTTACCTTTTTATTACTCAAATATTATTTTTGAGATTTATCCTTATTTTATCTATAAAAGCTCCTTCATTTTAAATGCTATAGAATAATCTATTGTAGAAATATACTAATTTACTTATCTTTCTCCTATTGGTGAAATTTAGATTAATTTTATTCCAACCTTGTATTTATGAAAAGGTTTAACCATACAGACGAATTTAGAGTTGTGCGGTAAGGAACCATATATCACCTCTCAGATTCTATAATTAATATTTTATTATACTTGCTTTATCACTCCATTCATTCATCTTATTTTTTTATGCTTTGCAAAAAAAAAAAAGGTTGTATTTCACTGTTCAAACTAGTGTTAAGGATGGAGAATAAAACAGTGGTTCCAGGAGTTAGGTATGGGTGGAAGGAGTAAGGTGACTGGTATTAGAAAGAGTATCATGAGGGAAACCTTTGTGTTGATGGAATAGCTTTCTATCTTGATTGTAGTGGTAGTCTTGTATATCTACATATATGATAAAACTACAGAATTATGCACAGACACATGGTACCAATGTGAATTTCCTGATTTTGATGTTATATTAAAGTTGCATAAAGTGTAACCTTTGGGAGAAACAACACCTCTTTGTATGATCTATGAAATCTCATGTGCATCTATAACTATTTCCAAATTAAAAATTGACAAGGACAGATGAATGAATGAAGAAGACATGGTACAGAATATGTTAGTTGCTCAGTCATGTCCGACTCTTTGAGACCCCATGGACTGTAGCCCTTTAGACTCCTTTGTTTACGGAATTCTTCAGGCAAGAATGCTGGAGTGGATATTCATTTCTTTCTCCAGGGGATCTTTCTGACCCTGGGATCAAACCTGGGTCTCCTGCATTGCAGGCAGATTCTTTACCATCTGAACCACCAGGGATGCCCCAATGGAATGTGACACAACCTTAAAAGGGAACAAGATTGGATCATTTGTAGTGATGTGAATGGACCTAGAGTCTGTCATACAGAGTGAATTAAGTCAGAAAGAGAAAAATAAATATTGTATATTAATGCATATATAAGGAATCTAAAAAATGGTAACAGATGAACCTACCTGCAGGGCAGGAACAGAGACATGGATGTAGAGAATGGACATGTAGACACAAGAGGGGAAGGGGAGGGTGGGCTGCACTGCGAGAGTAGCAGCGACATGTATCCACCACCATGCATGAAATAGACAGCCAGGAAGAAGCTGCTGTGCAGCCAGGGAGGTCGGCTTGGTGCTCTGTGATGACCTGGAGGGGTGAGATGGCCCAAGAGGAAGGGATATATGTATACATATAGCTTATTTATTTTGTTGTATAGCAGAAAGTAGCAAAACATTGTAAAGCAATTGTATTCCAATAATAATTTTTTAAATGAAAAATTAAAAATTGAAGTAAAAAGAAATAGCAGGAAGAATGAGTGAATGTGAAGCCCCTAGACATTATTGTTGGAGGAGGAAATGGCAGCCCACTCCAGTACTCTTGCCTGGAGAATTCCATGGATGGAGGAACTTCGTAGGCTACAGTCGATAGAGTCACATAGAGTTGGACACGACTGAGCAATTGAGTGAGCAAGCG
Source organism: Capricornis sumatraensis (assembly GCF_032405125.1). Lineage (NCBI taxonomy): Eukaryota > Metazoa > Chordata > Mammalia > Artiodactyla > Bovidae > Capricornis > Capricornis sumatraensis. The sequence goes on along the minus strand of NC_091071.1, from coordinate 26,923,563 downwards.
CGAGACATTATTGTTAAAGAAGAGATGTTGCGACCAAGAAATGAACAAGTATAAGAGCAGAGATAAGAAACCCAACCATGGCACAGAAGAGAAATGGAAAGAATCTGGGTTCTTGTGGTCATCATTGAGTCAAAAAATTAAGCAGCTCTCCTAGACTTCTTATGGGAAAAATACATTTTTCTCCATTTAAGCCAGTTTATTGATGGCTTAAACATCTTACAGATATAGGAATTAGGGAAACCAACTTCACTAGCTTCTTAGAATATGTGTCTCTGTGTGTGCACTCAGTTGTGTCTGACTTCTTGCCACCCCATGGACTGCAGCCGGCAGAACTCCTCTATCCACAGGATTTCCCAGGCAAGAATACGGGAGTGGGTTGCCTTGTCCTCCATGGGATCTTCCTGACTCAGGGATCAAGCCCACACCTCTTGTGTCTCTTGCATTAGCAGGCAAATTCTTTACCAACTGCACCACCTTGGAAGCCAAGCTTCTTAGAATAAAATTCTTAAAAGTTAAAATGCTGCAACAATATACCTTTGTGTACAGGTGTGAGTTTCTACAGAAACATGGCTGAGTCTAACTGCAGGATCAAACAGTGGAATCATCTTCACCTTTATTGCATATTTTATTAAAGCCATGAGGCCATTTAATGTAAATTGTACTCAAAATGCTATCATTGAAAATTGTAAGAGATCAACAATTATAAAATGGATTTGGATTTCAGAAACGTTAAAACATAGGGGTGGGAGTGAAGGTCAAGGAGAAGCATCTTAGAATCAACGCAATTCAGCAGATACCTCCAAACTCATTTGCAAAGTGGTTGTAAAACCTTCCCTCCCCACTAACAATATAAATATTCAAATATAACATATCCTTACAAAAGCTTTGTTAGTTTGATGACATGGCCTAAAAAACTCTGCAGTTCCCTCAGCACCTTTTCAAAATGTTTGTGTTAATTTGTGTTCCCTCTAGTGTAAATTGCTGTTGCCATTTTTCTACTCAATTTTGCCTCTTTTTCCATTGATTTTAGGAGTTTTTTATGTATTTTAGCTTTATTCATTGTGAATAGTATCTCTCAAATTCTGGATTGCTTTGTAAACATATTTTTACATTAAAAAAATTATCTCTCCACCAAACCCAGTCTTTATTAAGTTTTATGACCAGTCTTCACATCATACAGATGTTTCATCCCTGTTCTTATTCAAAATCGTCTTGCCTATTCTTGTCATCAGCATTTCTTTGTGAATTTTAAGGTCTGCTTGTCAAGTTTTATGAACAAAAATCTTTTAAGTTACATTGATTGTATAGATTAGTCTTAAACATTTCCATCTTTATTATAGTGCATTATCCTATCCATGAACCCGGTATACCTCTTCAACCAGTCTTTCATATCCTTCAATAACGTGTTATATTTGTCCTCATAAAGGATTTTCAGATCTTTTGCTAGATTTATTCTAAGGAATGTTATTTTTTGTTAGCTCCTTGGAGTAAGACATCAGAGTTACATTTCCTAACTTATTTTTGATAGTATTCACATACACTAATTTTATTTGACATTGTATCCATAATTTTAAAAAATGAAATAGTTTGTTTAGAGAGTGTCTTCATTTTCTTATGTAGATAATCATATCAAATACAAAATTTCTTCAAATGCTAAGAATTTTTCTCTTATTCCTAGTTTGCTAACATTTTAAAAAATATATGAATGGGTGTGAAATTTTATTGAATGTTATTTTACCTCCATGAAATGATCATCACTTTTCTCCTTTGATCTGGTATGTGGCAACTTCTATTAATAGATTTTCTAATGTTACACCATCATTAACATTCCTTGAACAAACTCTACTTGTTTATGGCTGTACATTTCTTTGTATGCCACTAAGTTTTGTTTACTAAATTTTTAAAGTTTGTTTGTTTTTTTCCTAAACCTATAAATGAGATGGACATAACCTTCCTTAACTGGTTTGGTTATCAAGTATTGTATTAGCTGTATAAAATCACACTGCCGTCTTCTTCTTCTGATCTTTTTTAAATGTTCTATATGAAAATAATTACATATCCTTTGGAAATTAGTAGATTTTACCTAAATTGAATTATAAGGGTCAGAAAATTATTTTATTCTCTGCTTTGCATTCCTTTTTTCTCTAGTTCCTTACATTCTGCTTACTGAAGTCACTGTTTTCCAATATCAAGTTAAGTATTTAGTTCACATTCTACTTTTCTTCTTTTGTGGCAAATATATTTAAAGCTATTCATTTATCTCAGATAACTTTGTGAATAGAATTCCTTAAGTGTTAATATTCATTCACTCATTCATTCACCATGCCCCTACTATGATTCAAACAACATTCTATGCCTGTGCTAGTGTGCTGAATGTAGCCCCCTGGAACTTGTATTCATTTAAAGAGAGAGAAATATATACACAGGAATAAATCATGTCAGGCAGCACTTGCGTTATTTAGAAGCATGTTTTTAAATTTGCAAATATATGGTGAGTTTTTCATGTGGCTGTCAAATTGTTTGGAGGTTTTACTTTTGTTTTCCTAAGTGGTTTTAGAAGGCGTTCTAAATGCTATCAATACTTACTTTATGACCAGTATGCAGTCACTATCTGTAAATACTCCATATGGGCTGGAAGAGAGAATATTCTCTAATTCTGGAGTATAGGGTTGTTAACGCTTTGCCAAATTCAACTTATTTCTGATTCTGCTCTAACAGATATGAGATTAACTTATGCCCTGACACTGTGGGATACTTTCAAAGACTTTACTGCTTAATTGCCATCCCAAGAAAGAGTAAATGGCATATTAAAACCAGGAAAGCAAAATATAGGGTACACTCCTTAATCCATGGCAGACATTACTAGTCAATCATTGAACTTAACCCAGCAGTCTTGGCAATCATTAATCAGAGTTAATCAGTTAATCATGTGTAATAAAACTTTTTGACAGAAGTAATAGTTTTTTTGGACTATTGCTTGATATTTTGCCCTACAATTTTTTTTTTTTTTACTTTTTCTTGAACTTTATAAATTTATCTGGTATGTATGTCAGGGGAAATATGGATTGTCATGTATCTGAGTTAATATTTTTAAAAGTAAGTAAATGTTCTGCTATATTTCTATATCAAGCCCATGGGAGACATTACTGATTCACTCCACTATATTTTCTCACCCAGTCTGAACTCAGCCTCAGAATCTTTCTCACCATGACAGGCCAGGAGACACCAGCAATTGATTTGACTTGACATGTAAGAAAGCTGAGCACCGAAGAAGTGATGCTTTTGAACTGTGGTGTTGGAGAAGATTCTTGAGAGTCCCTTGGACTGCAAGGAAATCCAACCAGTCCATCCTAAAGGAGATCAGTCCTGGGTGTTCATTGGAAGGACTGATGTTGAGGCTGAAACTCCAATACTTTGGCCACCTGATGTGAAGAGCTGACTCATTGGAAAAGACCCTGATGCTGGGAAAGATTGAGGGCAGGAGGAGAAGGGGATGACAGAGGATGAGATGGTTGGATGGCATCATCAACTCAATGGACATGGGTTTGAGTGGACTCCGGGAGTTGGTGATGGACAGGGAGGCCCGGCGTGCTGCGGTTCATGAGGTTGCAAAGAGTCGGACACGACTGAGCAACTGTAAGGTGAAATTTATGATTGTCCTTGGATTACTAGGCTTTGATTTGGATGTTTCCCTTCATTTGTGCATTTGTGCACCTTTCATCTTTAAAATCACTGGTGACTGATTTCCTCTAAAGTAACAGTGGGACATATTCTTACAGGTATATGTGAAGAATTTACTCCTTTCTCCTTAAGTAATATTCTGGAAAGGGATATTAAATAAATGTGCTGGAAAGAAAATCTTAGTCATGTACTAGAAACAACTGAAGATAGCAAAATCTAATTTCCAAGGATGGAATCCAAAAAAAGAACAAAATGCGATTCAGCAGAGAAAAAAAAATGCATGCTGTCACTTCTCAGTGGTGAGGGTGATAATCTGAAACAGATATTAAAAGGGCATAAGACATCTGGACATCAGAATTGCTGAAACTGAGCGAGGAGCATGCTGGCTCGCTAGGGCTGAGTAAAAATCCTTCTCCAGAGGGAGAAGATAAAGGACAAAGATGGGGTGAAGAGGCCTCACATCATAGTCCAAGAACTGGGATGCCTTCACAGGGCTAGATGAGCACTAGCTGGGCTAACCTTTCCATTTAGGTGATTTTAATATCAGAACTTCCTGGATTGGCTTTTGGAACTTTATTGGGCAATAAAGGATGGGGGAGGAGGAAGGGAATACTGGGCTGATTTGGGAAGAGGAAATGAAAGGACGCAACATCTGTTATCTCCTAGACTAAGTACTTAAGAAAGACCACATCAAAAGATGTGATACAGGGACTTCCCTGGTGGTCCAGTGGCTAAGACTGTGCTCCCAATGCAGGAAGCCCAAGTTCAATCACTGGTCAGGGAACTAGATCCCACAAACTGCAACTGAGAGTTCGCATACCCCAGCTAAAGAGCCTACATGTCACAACTAAGGCCCAGTGCAGCCAAATACATTTTAAAACCATTAATTTTTTTAAAAAATGATATGATACAAATGAAGTTCATCAAGCAAGCGTAAAAATGAAAGGCTGCTGGGGACAATCATCTAGGGAAAGGGACTCTAGTTGAAAAATAGGAGCTGAATTAGAGGACAAACATCCACGTCCGTGCCAACCTAGGCCCACCAAGGGAAGTGGGAGGCAATAAACACAGCCTCTTTCCTCAGGACCTTTGGAGCTTGCCCAGAGCAGATGTTACTCAAGAGTCCAGTCTCAGAATTAGATTGAAGTGTGGGCCCCCCCTTCTTCTGTTTCTAGTTTCTCCATATTTCAGAATGTATTTTTGGAAAAAAAAATACTTTTAATGATGCCAACTTGCCTCCTTTCAGCACATTAAGAAAGGGAGCGATTGGATGAGGCTGTCATGATGATGGGAATAATTTTGTCACTGTGCAATTTGGCTCTTGCTCTAAAGTGAAGTGTACATTTTCCTCCAGTGTATTTTAAGCTGGAGACTTCTAAGTAAATGGGAGGTGGCTGATTTTATTTCCGTATGCAGCCAGCCTTCACTGGCACGAGCTCTGATTTGGCCCAATCAATTTTGTATTCATGCTGAGAAGAGAGTTTGATCAAGTTCAAGGAACATCTGTATGCATTTATCTGGATTGGGTGCAAACATGGGTGCTGTCCCTCTGAAAGGCTCCAAGCCCTTCAGTGACTTCTGCGAGACACCCAGACAATGGCCTTCATAACTCCAGCATTTCCATTCTCTCCTTAAATAACTGCCGTGACTCTTCCACATGCCACCTTCTTTGTAATTTATAGGGTTCTTTTTAGAAGTCCAGCTCTGGCAAGTTTGGGAGTTTGTTAAGTAAATCTTTATTAGGTAGTTAAATGGTCTCCAAAAAGTTACTCAACTAACTGTGCCGGCGTCAGGACATCAACGGATACATTAACACGACATTTCCGTAGCTGCATCTGTCTTGGTCTTCCCCTTCTCTTCATTTCCCCTCTCTTAGCTGTTATAAATTTTGTGTGCTAGCAGCTCTATGGCTTGAAGAGGGTTGTAAACATCTTCTTGTTCAGTTACATCAGGATTTTTTTCCCTTTATGTCAGCAATTAAATTTATGAGGGAAAAAACTTCACTTTATCAACCTAAAGACATAGTCAAGCTCAAAGTAAGTAAAAACAGAATGCAATCAACTTATGGTTGTAAAGTATAAACGAAGCAGTGGAACCCCAAAGACCTGATTCCAAATGCCGTCAATTTGGGGGGAAGCAACTCTTATTCCTTAAACTATAGTTCCCTACTACCCAGCATGAGTGGATGACTGCAATTTCTTAGAAACTTTGGGAGAATTAAATGAGATGAAGGCTGTGAAGTGGGCTACTGAGAAATGGCCAGTAACCTCCTTTCCTTCTCTGTGTAAGGGGCAAACTCATTGAGTACAGGGCCTATGGTATATATATCATTGTTTTCCCAAGACATGGAATATCATAGGTAGCTATAGAATATTTAGTGGGAGGATGAGTGAATAAGCCAATTAAGAAGGGTACTGGGTTGTGTTCTTACTCTTGGTTTGGGTCTAAGGTCTTGGGATGATGGTGATCTCTGTGGATTGAGACTTTACTACTGTAGGATGCTCTAAGGTAGTCCTTGACACAGAAGTGTAGGCATCACCCATGGGGAGATGGTTAGAGATGAAGAATCTCAAGTCCACCATAGTCCTACTGAGAATCTGCCTTTTAAAATTTTAATTTTAATTATTACTATACTTTTATGCTGTTACTTTTGTTGTTTAGTCACTAAATCATATCTGACTATTTTGCAACTCCATGAACTGTATGTAACCCACAGGGCTCCTCTATTCATGAGATTTCCCAGGCAACAATACTGGAGTGGGTTGCCATTTCTTTCTCCAAGAGCAATCTTCCAACCCAGTCTGGACTCAGATTCAAATCCAAGTCCCCTGCGTTGGCAGGTGGATTCTTTACCACTGAGCCACCAGGGAAGTCCATTATATTTTTTATATTTTCACCTCCAAAATTCCAGTATAATTGACATGGAACATTATTAGTTTCAGGTGTACAACATAATGATTCTCTCTTTATACTGCAAAATGATAACCACCGTAAGTCTGTCCTTAAGTCAGTCTCCATTACCAAACATAGTTACTTTTTTTTTTTCCTTGTGATGCATTCTAACAAGATCTCAGGTTGATATGTAAAGTCTACAAGCAATAAATGCTGGAGAGGGTGTGGAGAAAAGGGAACCCTCTTACACTGTTGGTGGGAATGCAAACTAGTATAGCCACTATGGAGAACAGTGTAGAGATTCCTTAAAAAACTGGAAATAGAACTGCCTTATGACCCAGCAATCCCACTGCTGGGCATACACACCGAGGAAACCAGAATTGAAAGAGACACGTGTACCCCAATGTTTATCGCAGCACTGTTTATAATAGCCAGGACATGGAAGCAACCTAGATGTCCATCAGCAGATGAGTGGATAAGAAAGCTGTGGTACATATACTCAGCCATTAAAAAGAATACATTTGAATCAGTTCTAATGAGGTGGATGAAACTGGAGCCTATTATACAGAGTGAAGTAAGCCAGAAAGAAAAATATAGTATACTAACGCATATATATGGAATTTAGAAAGATGTTAGTGATAATCCTGTATGTGAGACAGCAAAAGAGACACAGATGTATAGAACAGTCTTTTGGACTCTGTGGGAGAGGGAGAGGGTGGGATGATTTGGGAGAATGGCATTGAAACATGTATAATATCATATAAGAAATGAATCGCCAGTCCAGGTTCGATGCAGGATACAGGATGCTTGGGGCTGGTGCACCGGGATGACCCAGAGGGGTGGTATGGGGAGGGAGGCGGGAGGGGGGTTCAGGATGGGGAACACATGTACACCCATGGCAGACTCATGTTGATGTATGGCAAAACCAATACAATATTGTAAAGTAATTAGCCTCCAATTAAAATAAATAAATTTAAATTAAAAAATAAATAAAATTTGAGTGGTGCTGGTTTACAGCTCTTGAATATGAAGTCAAGAGTGTGAGTTGGTTTCCCATGTCAGCTCTGCTGACAACAGACCAGCATAAGGAATCCTGGTGTGGGATGAATCATTGCAAACAAATCCTTCCCACCAAGGGGTGGGAGAAACAACCCAGATCATGACAGGTCAATAGTATATTTCGCCCTTCAGTTAGTGTGTGGTAATCCTCCTAGGTTGTATATTCACAACCAGACCCAATAAAAAGCATACCAGGAACAGAACATCCACTTTCTCTATGGTCTTTGCAGAAGCTTGTTTGGCAGCTGAAGCCGTGGGAGGTCCAATCAGCTGCCTAAGGTCACACAGGTAGAAACTGAGAGCTCAGAGTCAAGCTCAGAGCTGTCTGATTCTAAAGGCCTCTCTCTTAACAAATCTGCTACCCTCTTTCCCAGCCAACCCTTCATGCCAGGCACCTTTTTAAAATACAGCTGGGAAGGGATCTGTCAAGCAGCCTGTTGCTTTCTTTCCAGTGTGTATCAGTATTGCAGAAGGCAGACACCCTATTGCAGAAATGCCTTGGTTGGAATACTGAAGCTGCATTCATCTTGCTGGTCTACCCTCCTTACTTCATCTGCTCCCATGCTTCCCAATGCACGCTATGCCTGGCACTCCTGTGATCAGCCCAGCCAGCTCACGCCTCTGTGCATTTACCCGAATAAATGCCTCCACCTAGGGACCCCTTCCCTCTGCTCACCCGCCTGGCTTACGATTGCATGAAGGCACTGCAGAGTCTCTTTCCCAGTGGAGCTCTCCCTGATGTCCCCAAGTAGAATTCAATTCTTTCTCCCTGGATCTCTCCATCAAAAGAGGTTTCACACTATTAAAAAAGACTGTTTGGTTTCTAAGTTCCTTTTCTCTGCTGACCTGTGTGCTGGAGGAACAAGACCCCGTGAGCAACAATGTAGTAAAGTAGGCAGTGTTGGAGGCAGACTCACCAGGGTCCAGATCCCAAAGACTGCATGATTTTGACAAGAAGATTAAACCCTTCTGTGCCTCAGCTTTCCTTTCTGCAAAAGAGAAATAATAAGAGTACCTACCTCTTTGGGGTTTTGTGAGCATTAAATGAGTTGATACAAGCAAAGTGCTTAAAACAAGGCCTGGCACAGAGTAGTTTCTAGATAAGAAAACTACTATGTGTTCATTAAGGAAAAAAATTGTGTTTACCTTCATTCACATCCCAATCACCTACACAGTGAGCATTTGCAAAAGTAACTTTCAAATGGATGAACAAATGGATGTCTTGGGACTGCCTTTTTTGGTTCTCTCCATGGCCAGGAAAACCCTACAGAGCTTTAAAAATTTTTTAAATGGTAAAGTTTCTACCAAAAAAAAAAAAAAATCTCCAGCTCCTCAATATTTCTAATCTTTTCCCCTAAGACAAGAACCTGCCTTTTCATCCCTTCATTTTCTCTCCCTGGTAGTTGATTAATGATGGTACCAGTCTGTTCTGACTATAATCCTTCGCATTTTCCTAAGTCGGTATGAAAACATGCTGTTTGTGGAGATTCTTCTTATTTGGTTGGATCAGACGAAGCCCAAGCGGCTGCACCCTGCGTGGGTCAAGTCAAGCCCTGAGCAGAACCGCTGACTCCAGGGACTCCTGAATTAATAGGCTGGGCTCTGCTGGTGGCCACGCAGGTGTCTCGCTCTACTGAACATCTGGCCTTTCTTTCTGTCCAGGCTGCTTCTCTTTTCATTTTGAAGGGAAGACAACCTGTCAGAGCAAACCTGACAGCCCGGCTGGTTGCAAGGATCTGAAAGGGCAGGGTTTTTATTTTTCTTTGCTTCCTTGAAATTCTTTGAAGAAATGCAGAACTATCTCAGTGTTTGGAAAGAGGCAATATAATGTGGTGGTTAAGCAGTTGTGAGGCAGAGGCGCCTCAGTTTGAAACCCGAATCTGCTACTTATTAGCTATGTGATGTTGGGTAAGTGCCAGAACCTCTGTGCGCCTTGAATTTTCCCCCCTAAACTGTGAAATGGTCCTAATTTTAAAAGAAACACCTTCATAAGTTAATTAACATACTTAGCACTATGCCTTACCCATCATCAGAACTCAATTCTGTTATTTTGCAAGCCTCTGTATATGTGTAATCACATGCCTTATTTGATATAACTTCTTTCAATCAGTTCTATTTCTCTGTAACTTAAATATATTTTGCAAAATAAGTGAACAATATATGTTTGAACAGATGGATGGATAGATGAATCAGCTCATGAGAGAAATTGTTTTATATCACACAAATATACTATATATCAGTCAGGATGAGTTAAGTTACACTGTAGTAACAAACATCCCCACATCTCCATAGCTTAACCAGAAAGCAATCATGGGTCAGCTGGGGATTCTCCTTTTGTCTCCAGGACCCAGGAACCACCCTTCAGTAGTATTGCTAGCACCATGGAAGAGCGGAAAGGTGTAGAAAAATCACACTCTGGCTCTTAAAATTTCCACTCCAAAGTAACATGTTCTATTCTTGCTCACATCATTTGACAAAATAAGTCACAGGCCCACATTTAACCTCAAGAGGGTGAGGAAGTGCAATTCTCTGTATGCCCTAGGAGAGAGCTGGCAACATTTGGTGGAAAGCGCTATCTGATGAACCTGGTACACTCTTATATCCGTGAGACCTCAGACCCATTTCTCATTGTCATGACTAAATGGTATACAGATAGCTATCTATATATTAAGTCCCTCATTTATAAGCACAGGTGCCATAATAATGCAAAGGGAAAGATTAAACAATAATGCCCATTAACTGCTCTTTCCAGGGCTAGGGGAATGTAATGGCTTTGTATAGAAAGTATCATTATCCAGGAAGGCTACATTTCTTATGCCATGGGGAACCTATTTACAGTTCAGATTTGAAAGAGGAATAACTAACTCTTCTCATCCAAACACAGTAAGTAGCCCTCACTGAGTTCCACAGAAGGATTATTAATTCTGCAGCAAAGACCATATGTTAACAAGGACAGAATTCCAGCAGCAGGACACTTGGGTGAAGGAGAAAGAGAGAGAATGGAGAGAAGGGAAGGGAGAGAGATAATGGAGAAGGGCAGAGAGAGGAAAGGAGGGAGAGAGAGAGGGGGGTGTTGAATGAATGAGGTGAAATGTTGCAGCAGACTGTATTGGGAGGAAAAACAGCATTTGCCATAGAAATACACTACTATGAGTAAATTCAAAAGTGAAGTTACGGGCTTTAGAATAAAAACAGGGCTTTAGACTAAAAGTGAGACATGAGTATTCCGACTAAAAGTGAGACTTGACTATTCCAACATAGAATAAAATGATGTGAGATCCCTAAAGAGCATTTAAACATGCCAGGGTCATTCTCTTAACCACACTGATGAGGTATCTTTGTCACTTCCTTAGCTTCCCTGGTGGCTCAGAGGTTAAAGCGTCTGCCTGCAATGCAGGAGACCTGGGTTCGATCCCTGGGTCAGGAAGATGCCCTGGAGAAGGAAATGGCAACCCACTCCAGTATTCTTGCCTGGTATTCTTGCCTGGAGAATCCCATGGACAGAAGAGCCTGGTGGGCTACAGTCTACGGGGTCGCAAAGAGTTGGACAAGACTGAGTGACTTCACTTTCACTTTCACTTTTCACTAGCAAAGAAGGACTGAGGGCCGAAGTCAAGTTAGGGTGCTTGCTTAATCCAGATGGCCTTTGGTGGTTTCTGCCTGCCACAGGCCTTATCTCATAGTGTTGTTTGTACTATGCTTTTTGCACAGCATGTCCACCCTGGGGACCACAGCTGATTGAACCAGGGCAAGTCCATTTGATTTCAGATGAATCAGTTCATTATATATATATACTGTCTGGGTTGAGCCAATCAGATTTGTTTTTCAAGATTCTAAAGTAGAATACATAGAGAAAATATAGAGATCACAATCTATAATTTATGTATAGAGTTCATTCATTCATTCAACTGATTTTTACTGAATGCTCACTTGGAGATACAGGGCCCCCAGATCCTGATGTCAGTTTTCATTCCCGGTGGGTCTGGATGCCCTTAAGTTGTCCCTGGTTGTTCATGAGGCTGATAGGAGTGTGTTATTGTTCAGTGACTCAGTCGTGTCCAGCTCTTTGCCACCCATGGACTGCAGCATGCCAGGCTTCCCTGTCCTTCACTATCTCTCAGAGTTTGCTCAGATTCGTGTCCATGGAGTCAGTGATGCCATCCAAGCAACTTGTCCTCTGTCATCCTCTTCTTCTCCTACCTCCAATCTTTCCCAACATCAGGTCTTTTCCAATAAGTCAGCTCTTCATATCAGGGGGCCAAAGTATTAGAGCTTCAGCTTCAGCCTCAATCCTTCCAATGAATACTTAGGGTTGATTTCCTCTTATGATGGACTGGGTGGATCTCCTTGCTGTCCAAGGGACTCTCAAGAGTGTTCTCCAGCACCACAATTTGAAAGCATCAATTCTTTGATGAACTCTCACATCCATACATAACTATTGGAAAAACCATAACTTTGACTATACAGACCTATCTCAGCAAAGTGAAGTCTCTGCTTTGTAATATGCTGTCTAGGTTTGTCACAGCTTTCCTTTCAAGGAGCCAGTGACTTTTAATATAGGAGTATACTTCACCCAATTTGATGGTTCTCATTCCATAGTCATACTGTATCTTTCCTAATAATTTTTTTGCCAATTTAAGAAAATTTAAAATTTTTAAGTTAAAAAATTTCTTCAGGCAGGTACCATTCTATAAAGGCTTCTGGCTTGAAAGGTTATCTTCGTATTATTTCAGTAGAGGGGTGAGAGGAGGGAATACCAGGACATCTCACGCAATCCCCCACTTCTTTCCAGAGTTCTGCCTTCCTTGTTTATGCCCAGAAGTTCTATATTCCATGCATACCAAGGAGTTCCTGGGTTCATATCCCCGTCCTCGTCTGTCACAAAGCACGTGCAAACACGACTGCTGGCGGGTGCTGTGAACCCGTGAGAAATGCACAGACGTTAAAATCACTGTGCAGAATACACTAGCGTGAACCCCCGCAGCTGTTGTCACAAGCTTGCACCCCAGATTCTCTAGGGGAGTTCCAGCTGAAAATAGGCTATCTTAATGTCCCCACAGGCACTTATTTTTGGCAGATAGTGCATCCCAGTTTTTGGTTTAGGAAACACTGTCTCTTTAGGTGTACTGTGCAATGAAATGGGCTTCCCAGTTGGTGCTAGTGCTAAAAATAACCCAACTGCCAATGCAGGAGGCATAAGAGACATGTGTTCAATCCCTGGGTCTGGAAAATCCCCTGGAGGAGGAAATGGCCACCCACTCCAGTATTCTTGCCTGGATAGTATACTCCAGGGAGGGTCCCAGCCCAGCTGGATTAGATCACGTTTCCAGTGAGAGACCTTCCACCTTCTGAAATGGCAGGCAAATAGGTTAAGGAACTGAGAGAAAGGAAGAATAAAGGAAGAGGGTGAAAGATGAAGTAAGAGGAGCCCTCCAATTTTGATGATCTCCGAATTTCAAATTCCTGCCCTATGGGATGTTTTCCTAAAGATCTTGAAATGGCCACCTGTTTAAAACTTGGTATTTCTAACCAAAGCGATCTGTCAGAAGCCCTGCAGTTAATGGTGTTCCCAACAGCTGGAATCACCAGGTTCATGAGGAGGCTTGTGTTGTTAGATCTCAGTGCTTGGCACAGAGTCAGGGCTCATCAAAGGACTGATGAGCTGAATGTCAAAGCATTAAACTGAATCTTTGAGTTGAAGAGGCAAACCTCACATACAGACTCTACTCTATTTCTTTTACTTTTCTCTGTTTGAGCGTGGGCACCCTTAGTTCCTGCTCCTTTCTATCCTGGGCTCTTGCCTGAGTTCGTTTTTAGATCTCTGTGAGCTTACTGGTCAATGAACCCCATTTTGGTAGTCATGGCTTTTGGGAGTCCTTGTTCAGTCGTTAAGTTGTGTCTGGCTCTGTGACTCCATGGATTGCAGCACACCAGGCTTCCCTGTCCTTCGCTATTTCTGCCAGTTTGCTCAAACTCATGTCAGTGATGCCATCCAACCATCTTATCCTCAGTTGCCCCCTTCTTCTCTTGCCCTCAATCTTTCCCAGCATCAGGGTCTTTTCCAATGAGTTGGCTCTTCGAATCAGGTGGAGTATTGGAGCTTCAGCTTCAACCTCAGTCCTTCCAATGAATATTCAGGACTGATTTCCTTTTATGATGGACTGGGTGGATCTCCTTGCAGTCCAAGGGACTCTCAAGAGTCTTCTCCACACCATAGTTCGAAAGCATCATATCTTCAGGGCTCAGAGGAAGTGCTGGAGTCCTGGGAGCAATAAAAAGAAGTCAATGACCATGTGGCTGGAAAGGGAGATTCCATTCCATGCACAGAGAACTCAGCAGCAGACAACCTATGGCCTCCACTGCTGTGTTTAAGAAGAGCATTTATGGACCATAAGAAGCCCTAGCACAGTATATATGGTCCTCTGCTAGGGGCAACCCTCCTCAAAACTGAAGCCCTCCTTCCATTCACACCACTCCCCTGGTAGCTCAGTGGATAAAGAATCTGCCTGCAATGAAGGAAAGCCTGGTTCGATTCCTGGGTCAGGAAGATCTGCTGGAGAAAGGACAGGCTACCCATTTCAGTATTCTTGGGCTTCCCTGGTGGCTCAGCTGGTAAAGAATCTGCCTGCAATGCTGGAGACGTGGGTTCAATCCCTGGATAGGGAAGATCCCCTGAAGAAGGGAATAGCTACCCACACCAGTATTCTTGCCTGGAGAATTCCATGGACAGAGGAGCCTGGCAGGCTATAGTCCATGCAGTTGCAAGAGTCAGACACAACTGAGCAGCTACCACTTTCACTCATTTTTCATTTGTGCCACATGAGTATTTGTGCAAGGATTTGAGTGTCTGTTTATACTTCCCTGGTAGGTTAGCTGGTAAAGAATCCACCTGCCCTTCAGGAGACCCTGGTTCGATTCCTGGGTCAGGAAGATCCCCTGGAGATGGGATCGGCTACCCACTCCAGTATTCTTGGGCTTCCCTGGTGGCTCAGCTGGTAAAGAATCTGCCTGCAATGCAGGCGACCTGGGTTCAATCCCTGGGTTGAGAAAATCCTCTGGAGAAGGGAATGGCTACTCATTCTAGTATTCTGGGCTAGAGAATTCTATACAGTCCATGGGGTTGCAAAGAGTCAGACATGACTGAATGACTTTCACTTTCATGCACTCACACTTTATCACAGAAAAGTGGGTAGAGCGAATGTGATGAAGGTGGATAAGCAGAGTCAGGAATTTTTAACTGTGAAGCTCTGTTTCTGTCTTCATATGGAGATCACTTACACTCTTCAGTTGATCCACTAGCCCTGAGGGGCCTGAATGTTAGGGGACATCATAGTTCAAGCATCCATAGAATATTAAAATTACTTCAATTTAAAATTTAAAAGCATTCTAATCAGTGGGAGTATAGATTCTCCCCAGGCAACTTCATTACAATGTTGCCCAAACCGTGGCCACTTTCATGCCATCATCATTAATTTTTGACATAGCTGCATTTTGTGGTGATTAGAAATTAGTCATTTAAGAATTGGCTTATTTGATTTTTTTAAAGCACATCAATTTTAAAAGGAATTTTTGTATTACATTTGTGTTTTATTTCAATAAAATTTTCCTACTTTTTAAAAAACAAAACTTCATTTCAAGACTTCAAATGTCAAATCAGTATCAGCTATCAGCTGTCATTAACAGAAGGCAAAAGTATAAGTACAATGTTATTTTTACTTATGCTTGTTCTAACTGAATAGGGATTCCCAGGTGGCTCAGTGGTAAAGAATCCACCTGCCAATGCCAGAGACGTGGGTTGAATCCCTGGGTCAGGAAGATTCCCTGGAGGAGGAAATGGAAACCCACTCCAGTAGTCTTGCCTGCAAAATCCTACAGACAGAGGAGCCTGACAGGTCACAGTCCATGGGGTCGCAAAGAGTCAGACACACTGAGCATGCATGAACATTCTAATTCAATAGAATAATTCTTTCAAGAACAATTTTCTCTTCCTGTATCTGGATGCGCAGGAGTCTTTTCCACTCTCTGCCTCCATTTGCATAAATTGTCAGGCATCATATAGTTAGCAAACATCTACATAGCACTCGTGGTGTGTCAGGTACTATTTAAACAGCTCTACAAATATGGACATTGTTAATTCTGTTAATGACATTCAAGGTAGGACACATAGTTATTATCTCCATTCTACAGATGGGAAAACTGAGACACAGAAAGATGAGATGACTGGCCAGAGGCCACACAGCTAGTAGGTGGAAGAGCTAGGATTCAAGCCCTGATCTTGGTTTAAAAATTCAACTCCCAGCTGAGAGATGCCACCTTCCTTGGAGAAATGGCTGATTCCAGGTCTGGGGCATGGAATTATGAGATAAGCCTGGGTCATCTACTTGTCCCAGGAAGCAGGGAGCTGTCAAAAATGATGGAGGTGTGTCAAAAGAGCCTGACCTGTGATGGCCAAATTTGGGACAATTTTAGCATTAGAAATGACAGAAGTTGATTGTTATACAATGAATGACTAAAATTCCATGAGTTCATATGAACTCTTGAAGGAGAGGGAGAAAGGGAGAAAGCAAGAGAGAGGAGAAGGAGACATAGAAAGAAACAGAAAGAGTTTCTTTAAGAAGACCAGCCAATATAGATAGAATAACAGAATGACTTAGACAAAGCACCGTTCTTAAACTTCCCATTTAATAATCATTGCAGGCAGGGATTAGCAAAGGATGCTACCACCTCCAAGAGAAAGGTTATTGGGGAACAGAAATTTTGCCCGGTGCCAATGCTTCAGCCATGGGCACCTTTTAAGTGGGTGCTTTCACAATGGGTTATCTGGTGTTACCACCTTAACTGAAGGGCAGCTTCTTTTCCTTGATGGTGGGACCCCTTAAAGTTGTACGCCACTGACGTGGTAAGTTGTGAAGGACAGGGCATCAACTGTAAACGGTTGTCCCCAAAAAGGTAAAACTTGAACTTAATTCAAATGAACCAGAATCTAATTTAACTGAATCTAATTTAGGCCCAAATTCCAATTTACTAAAAATATAGGGGACAAAGACACAAAACAGATAACAACTTGAGAAAGCAATCAGACATATCCAGGATGTGGAACATTCTGCAAGACAACTCTCCCCTAGACTACCAAGAGTCGATGTCATACAAATACATGTGTATATGTTTCTGGGAGGAGTGTGTAGAGGTTAAAAGACAGTAAAAAATACAGTACATGGATCTTGATTGGATAGTGGTTTAAAACAGTTTTAAAATGCTCTCTTGAGGCAAACAAGGAAATTGGAGTGTAGATATTATATGTTCTGGACTCCATTCTTTTTCTTAGGTTAATCACGATGTTTTCATTGTGTCAGGAATGCCTTGCTCTTGGGAGGCTGAACTATTTAATGGCAAAGAGCTGTGATGTCTGCAATTTTAAATAGTTCAGAAAAAAACAGAAATGCATACAAATAGATGGTAGATAGACAGCTGGACAGATCAATGATAGAACAATGATAACAAAGTATTAGGTGTTGGATCTAGGCAGTCTTTATTACACTGATTTTGCAAATTTTCTGGACATTTGAAAATGTTTGTAGAATCAAGTTGAGGAAAATAAAACAAAGATCCGTGTTCCTTACAGCCCAGCCTGCTGCCTGCAGTCAGATGGAAAGGCGGGAGTGCTCCCAGCCTGTCTCCTAATGTCGCCTCATCTACCACTGCAGGGCCTTCAGGTAGCAGACCATGGACTACAGTGGTCCTCATACCTAAGGACATGGGTGCAGCCTCGGGGTTGTAGCATCAGCCCTTTCTGAAGCAGTGACAATTCCTGTCTCTCTCAGCTTATGCAGGGGCCTCTGCTTTGTTGAAACACCCTGGCTTGCTGCATCATACTTCCCCACCCCGGCAGGTGTCACCACCCCTCTGTAGACAAAGCTGCAGGGTCATCCTTGCCCCCTCCCTGTATCTCCAGTCTGCCCATCAGGTTAGAAAGAGGCTGAAAATCACCTGGATCCTGCAGCTTCCTTTTCTGAACTGCCCCTCTTTCCCTCTGAAGCACCAAAGTCCGCTGCAACATTCATTTGCAGATAATTTGCTGTAAATCTGCCCCATCTAAGACCTAGTGCAAAGCCATTCAGCAGGTAGAGGCATATGCCGCAGGGCTCTCGGAATTGGAAGTTAAGACCTTGTGTCTGCAGCCCGGATGGCTATCATGAATCTTTCTATCAGAACACGTTCTCTGAGATTAGGCTGCGGGCCACCAAGCATATGCCATCCCCTCAGCTGCTCAGTCGGAATCGGGCTGAGCATCCTCCATAAGCCGCTGATGTCTGGGATCCGGAAATGTGCAGCTGCCTCTGTCTGGGATGATGGTCACAGGCGGGCGGAGACTGAGCTGAATCCCTCACAGGGAGCAACCAGCAGCCGACACAGATGTTTCATCCAGAGAGAGATGCTCTCGCCTTTCTCCTGGCTCCCGCCGGGGCTCTGAGCTTCCTCCTGGGTTCCAGCCTTGCCTTTTGTTCAGCAACCAAGAAGTCCTGCATGAGATCTCACTTCAGTTAGTCCTGCTGCAGCTTGAATCTATTTCCTTGTTTTCTTTTTGACTGATTCATCTTAAGAATGAAATTTTACTCCTTTAGGCCTTCCTTTTTGGGGTTTTCCCAGTGGCTCAGATGGTAAAGAATCTGCCTGCAATGCGGGAGACCTGGGTTCAATCCCTGGGTCAGGAAGATCCCCTGGAGAAGGGAATGGCTACCCACTCCAGAATCCTTGCCTAGAGAATTTCACAGACAGAGGAGCCTGGTGGGCTACAGTCCATGGGATTGCAAAGCGTCAGACACAACTGAGCAACTAACCCACACACGGAACCTTCTTTTAGGTTGAATAACTCTTCCAATTTGCCTGAACTTTCCTGTTTTGCCACCAAAAGTCACATAGGTTAGGAGACTCCTCAGTCTGGGGGAATCCAGGATCTCTGGTCGTTTTTCCTTCGCTCGTTCCCTCCCTCTTCATCCCAGGAGGAATTATTCCTACCGGTTCTCTTCCTTCTCTATACTACCACCACCCAGGAGGTAATTGTCAGTGTCAACAACAATAGCAAGTATTTATTTCATAGAGGCGGTGAAAAGTGAAAGTGAAGGTCATTCAGTCTCACTCAGTCGTGTCCGACTCTTTGCAACCCCATGGACCATACAGTCCGTGGAATTCTCCAGGCCAGAATGCTGGAGTGGGTAGCCTTTCTCTCCTCTAGGGTATCTTCCCAACCCAGGGATGGAACCCAGGTCTCCTGCATTGCAGGTGGATTCTTTACCGGCTGAGCCACAGGGAAGCCATCATGGAGGCAGGGGGATTCTTGACTTTTTTGTGTGTGCTTATTTCAGTCACCTCACTGGCCCTTTGGGGAGGTTCTCTTACCTCTGTTTACATTTGAGAAAACCAAGGCAGACCCAGACTGGGAGCTTGCCGCAGGACTAGGGGGAGGAATTGGGCTTTTAACCCAGATCAGAAGGCTTGACTCCTGGATCCCTCTTGCCTAACTACCTCCAGACACAAGGTCACAATTGCCCATGGTTTCAAAGAACAGGGCCCAAAGATCTGAATAATAGGAACTTCCAAAGAATTCTTTTTCAGAATGATTTTTAGCAACATCACATGATTTTAATATTTTTATGGTTAGACGGTGACCCCCTTGCCCACTTGACTATTACCCAGTCTCCTCATTATGTGTATATTGGAGTCAGTATAGTGCTAGTCACTCATTCTGGAGAGAGAAGAGTGAAAGATAAGCCCACTTTTAAAAAGGTTTAGTCATTGAAAAAGACCTGGTTCTAAAAGTCTGCAAGCTGGGCGTCAGGACCAAGGACTGAATGTCAGGAGAGCTGAGTTCTAGTCACTCCCCATCTCCATGTGGACAGAGAATAAAATTCTGAGTGAAGCTTCAGCCTTTCACATTCCCTCCAGAACTCTTGTGTCCTGGCCTTGCTACCCTTCCTCCTCACCTCTCCCCACCCCTTCATGGGCCGCCCACACCACCCTGAACCTCCTACCCTTTCTGGAAGCCCTGCCTCCTTCCTGCCCTTCTCCCCTCCAAGTTGAATGCCCTCCCCTTGGCTGACATCTCCTGGAGCTACTGCACGGCTTTCAACAGAAGTATTGCTTTGCCCCTGTCTAGCTTCTTGCACAGATTACTGACCCTCTCCAGCTCCCGGTCATGAGGTTTAACTGTCCCAGATGAACCTAGTTCCCTGGTTAAGTCTCATGCTCTTTCTGTGCCTCAGTCTCCATGCCTGTAAAATGGGGATGATGATGATAATCTGTAAAACTGTGGCTGGGTCTGTAACAGAGCTTACACTCAGGAGGGAGATGAATGAAAACAAGGTAATGATAAAACTAAGAGATCTGAACCCACATGTTCTGGCTTTAGAGTCCAGGCTCTTCAATACTATGTCAGATGGCAACAATGTTTTCTAGAAAGCAAATGGTGTATTTGGAGAGTTGTTCAGTGGGGAGGTTATCAGGGAAGACTTCTCGAAGGTGGTGTCTCTGGTCTAAGACTTCAAAGTTGATAAGAAGACAGACAAGGGACCATCTAACTCAGCGGTTCTCAGTCCTAGCTACTCATTAGCATCACCTAAGAGTTGACTCATTGGAAAAGACTCTGATGCTGGGAGGGATTGGGGGCAGGAGGAGAAGGGGATGACAGAGGATGAGATGGCTGGATGGCATCAGTGACTCAATGGACGTGAGTCTGAGTGAACTCTGAAAGTTGGTGATGGACAGGGAGGCCTGGCGTGCTGCAATTCATGGGGTCGCAAAGAGTCGGAAACAACTGAGCAACTGAACTGAACTGAACTGAACTGAAGGACAGTCTGGGTGGCTTCCCAGGTGGCTCAAGAATCCGCCTGCCAATGCAGAAGACAAGGACTCGATCCCTGAGTCGGGAAGATCCCCTCGAGAAGGAAATAGCAACCCACCCCAGTATTCTTGCCTGGGAAATCCCATGGACAGAGGAGCCTGGTGGGGCTACAGTCCATGGGGTTACAAAGAGTCGAACACAACTTAGCGACTGGACATCAACAGCAAAGGATGGTGTTAGGAAATGGATGCCTGAGCCCTACCCTACCCTGGGGCAAGTCAGGGAGCACTTCTGTGGGTGAGCCTAGACCCCTGCATTTTTAACAGCCTCCCAGGAGAGTGCAGCCTACAGCCAAGGTTGAGAACCACGAGTCCAAAGAAGGGAAAGGCAGGGAGTAGGAACACACACCTCCAGCCTTCCTAGGAGCAACACGTCATCCTTGCCCCCCCATCCTTGCCTGTGGCTTCTATTCTCCCCTCTGCCCTGCCCTGATGCGTAAACAAAGAGAAGGAGGGAGGAATTAAAGCTCCATTTAGGGAAAAGGTTAAGAGCAGCTTTGCCTCCTAAGTGAACAGGAGGCCAGGAGGGGGGCCGAATCAATGCGGCTCCCATCAGGCCCCCGATGACAAATGACATTCTGAACCAGTATCTCCACAGATACTTCTAAGCTGACCCTTGGAGATAGCTAATAAAAGACCAACTTGTCCTCCAAGATTAACGACTCTGGAGAAAGACGGAGGGAGGAGGGAGCGGGCGAGCAGGGGCTCTGGAAACCTTTGCTGCCCCAGCTTCCTGCGGATGGCAAGCAGGCCAGAACAAAGGAAGCTGCTGGACAGCAAACATCCCTGGTTCGGGCGGGGTTGTTTGCAACCTGCCCTTCTGCTGGGATCCCCGTCTGAACTTCCTTCCCTGCCCTGTGCCCCTGCCCCAGGCTCCCTTTTCCTTGGTTTTCTCTTTGCAATTGTGCCTACACCTTGCTGTCCACTCTTTTCTGGGCTGTGGTCCTCAGCTATGCCTGTCTGGTTTTGCCTTTCCTGGCTTCTCCTCGTCCACTCTCTCTCTCTTCACTCTCTTCATTTCTCTCTTTCTCTGTTTTGCTTCATCTCTACCAGGCTGCCTTTCCATCTCTCCCTTAGAGGTTGTGTGTTACTTGTGTTTTTCCCCATCTCTGTCTCGCTTCACCCCTGTCTCTCTGTCTCCCAGTCTCTTCCATCTCTCCGTCTCTGTGCCTCTCTCTGTCCCTGCTCTGACTCTCTAACACCTGTCGGCGAGTATGTCATCCTTTTCATTTTGCAGCCTCTTTGACGACCCTGCTTCTCTCCATTTCCGTCTCATACTCATCTCTCTTTCCCCTCTGGCTCTCTGCCCTTGTTTGTGTTTCTCTTTCTCTCCTCTCCTTTCCCCAGCTCTCAGAGTCTCAGCAAGCTCCTCCTCATCCTTGCCTTTTCCAGGAGTGTGGACAGGGTCTAGAAGTAGGCTCTCTTCTCACCTTGGACACAGTCAGTGGTGGGCAGGGCTGGGCTGGAGAATGGCAGCCTACCCCACTCACACTTACCCGCCAGCACCCTGGATCCACTTGCTCCCTATGGTGTGGGTCCCAGAATCTGACCTTGTCCTGCTGTCTAGCCCCCTGTGGTATTCTCATCACTTCCTACTCGCCAATGCCTTTTCCATAAAACAATACAGATAAGACCTCTCACTCCTCAACTTCATTCTGTCGCATCATTGTCAGCAAGTGCTTGGGTTCACAACTGAGAAATTCCAGGCCAGTCATGAATCATGCTTATTGCTTAATAGCTGCAGCTGTGACTTACTAAACACGTGTGGCCTGCCATATAGTCTGTATATGTAACTCATTTCCACAACAATCCCGCAATGTAGATATCATCATCCCCATTTTTTGGAGGAGACCAGAGATCAGAGAGGTTAAGATACCTATTCAAGGTCACACCGCTAGTAAATGGTAGAGGCAGAATTCAAGTCTGTCCTGGGTAGTCCCAAGGGTCATGCTCTTTCTGCTGAATCTTTCAGCACTGTGCTACCCAATGAGGTGATCGCTACCATGTGTGGCTATTTAAATTCATCAAATGAAAGAAAGTTTAAAACTGGGCTTCTCCACCACACTCCCCGCTTTTCAAGCACTCAGTGGCCACCATATTGGACAGCACAGATTTAGAACATTTTCATCCATACAGAAAGTTCTGCTGCAAAGTGTTGTTTTAGATAAACATGGAGGAGTTTTCTGTGTCGATTTTCTGGGAGAACAAAAGAGAAGAAGTTATTGAAGTGACCCTGGGTCATATGAGAGTTTCCATGGAAGAGCTTGGATTGAAACAGCAGTCCTGTTTCCAGATACCTGCAGGCAGCATCACCTGTGCCTCCCAAACCTGCCTTTATAGCCCTATCAATGTCAGAACCACCACCGAGGAACACTGCTTTCATGAAGGGGATGGGAAGGGTGGATGTGTATATTCTTCTATAAGGCAGAAAAAGCACAATCTTATGTCAGAAATTGAATTTTCTTATTTCGGTTGGTGTCCAGGGCTTTGAACCCTGACACGAACAGCCTATCTTGTTCCAGTCGATCAAAAACACTTCATAATGCCGACTCCTTCCACGAGGTCACCTTGAAATTTCTTCCCTGCTCGAAGCATCTCAACTCTTCCTTTCCCTAACAGAAACATTCTTGAAATCTGAGTAAAATGGATGTGCTCAGCCTTGTTCCTTTTTCAAGAAAACTGTATCTCACCCCTCTGGAACAAGTCACTAAAAAGAGGAAAATATTTATAGTTTCCTGTAAGCTCACCAGTCTGGACAATTTGAAGACCCCAGCATCCTCCAGCCCCATTTGCTTACATTAGAAGGCATATGTGTGTGTGTGTGTGTGTGTGTGTGTGTGTGCGTGTGTGTGTGTTAATGAGCCCCCGTGGACTGTAGCCTGCCAGACTTCTCTGTCCATGGGATTCTCCAGGCAAAATTACTGGAGTAGGTTGCCATTCCCTTCTCCAGGGGATCTTCCTGACCCAGGAATCTTACCACGGTCTTCTGCATTCCAGGCAGACTCGTTACCATCTGAGCCACAAGAGAAGCCCGCTTGGCCTCATGCAAATTTCTCCCCAGGCAGCTCCGACCCTGCAGTGGTCTCTCTTGGTTGCTCTAGAAGGTGTTCCCTCCCACAGCTCCCACGTGTCCCTGTGCTGATCTTGTGGGCATTAGTCCCTCCTGCTCTAGGGTTCTCCTCCCTGGTGCATCTGCCTCTCGATTAGGCACCAGAGGATCTCCGGCTCTGATGGTTGTCATCCTAAGCCTTTAGATACTAGCATGTGATCTAGCATCAAACCAAAGCTAGCTTGTGGTCTATGAGAGAATTAGCCCCTCCTCTTGACCTTATTTTGATACAGTAAGTCCCCTACATACAAACTTTCAAGTTGCAAACTTTCAAAGGTGGGAACGGTTGATTCACATGTCTGGTGTACATAGCCACGTGCATGCATCCTCTACAAGCGGCTGTGCTTTTGTGTACTTTACCACGCAGTACTGTATAGAATACAGAGTACGGAATCTTTATTTCAAGCCCAGAGTGTCTGGAAGCAAGTGTGAAAGCAGCAGTGGTACAGCTGGTATCACTGTCTTTCTAAGGTACTGTACTGTAAGACTAAAAATGTTTTCCTTATTGTTGTGTTTGTTTTTTACGTATTATTTGTGTGAAAAGCATTATAAACCTATTGTAGCGCAATACTATATAGCCGATTGTGTTAGTTGGGTACCTCGGCTAACTTTGTTGGACTTACGAACAAATTGGACTTATGAACATGCTCTTGGAATGGAACTCGTTCGTATGTAGGGACTTACTTTACTCAGTTAGAAGTGGCTTCAGGCAATATTGTTTGGCTCCAAATGTTACTGTGTCCTGGAGCCCTTCTTATAAACAGATTTTATTTCTGTCTAATGGTGGAGACTTAGGCGTAATGGTTACAAGCATGTGTGATGGAGCCAGGTGGACTGGTCTGGATCCCAGCTCTGCCATTTACTGGGTGGGTAACCAGACATAAGTTACTTAGCCTCCTTGTGCCTCAGATTCCTCATCTGTAAAATGGGGATAATTCTAACCTCCCAAGTGTAAAGGCTGAATTCGCTGTTGTTGTGGATATGATCTCACTCTGCTCTTTGGATTCAGGAGTGCTTCTGGATGTGGTTCCAGCCTCACTGTGCTCAGGTTCTACTCCCCAACCCATAGAAGATGTTGGCTGCAGCTGCCCCTTTTTTCTTTGTCTTCTGGGAGGCTTTTCTACACCATTCCTGCTCTTCATTAATCAGTCTTCCATCCAACCCTCCCCACACATGTCTGAAGTCCAGTGAAGGTGACAGAAGGCTCAACTCAAGTGGACACACCATCTCTTCTCAGTCCCCTGTCTGCTCTACCTTTAGAAATGAAGGGACTGAGGCTCAGCGTGCAAAGATAGTGCACTCAAGCCAACACAGATCTTTGATGGAAAGTCTACAACCCAGACCTGGTGTGTTTTGCACCAGAGTCCTCTTCCCCTCAAGACCTCAGGTAATCTCCACTTGAGACGTAGAGCTTCGTGAGTCTAAGAATGAAGTATGGAAATTTGAACTGCTGTCTCAGCAGCCTGCCCTCTTTCTGTCACCTGTCCTGTTTAGCTGTGACCTTCTGACATGAGCATCCAGTTCACCCCAACAATCTGCAGTTCACACCCTCTCACCTTCCTCTGTCATTTCTCCAGCTGCATGAGACTCCTCACTCTGAGGATCTCTTCTCTGACGCCACCTCCCTCCCGCTGGGCTATGCCCAGGTACACACTCCTGTCATTCCAACTCAAGATCTCACTTTGGACATGGCATCAGCATTTCCCCACAGCTCAGAAGGGGCCCCCTTGACCCTGGCATGGCCCCAGGAAGGAAGGACTGGAGCTACTCTCTCCTGGCTTCTCTCCATGAGGGAGAGCAGAGGAAAGGACACAGGGCCGCCTGGTTCCCAAGTTGACTCCAGCAATACAAGCTGCTGGCAACTTCAAGACTTTTTTTTTTTTTATAGTAACCTCTAAATCCCTTTCCAGGCTGGAAGGACTCATGACTTTTTATTTAATATGTGCTCTCCCTCTCGTTCGGTTCATTGGCTCCAGACTTATTATCTCCCATTTGTCTGCATTACGCTGCCTTTTCCTCTGACCGTCTGAATCACCCACAGTAACCCCAGCCAACCCCAGCCCCATCCATTTCTGGGTACGTGTGCCTGCTTGTGCATGTGCGGGCCTGTGCACTTGTTTCCACTGTTCCCATTAGAGCAGGTCCTGGGAAAGAGGGTGAGGAAAACTGCCCTGAGTCCCAGGCTGGGTTGAGGACATAGAAGGAGGAGCCCAGTTTTATAGGGACCATATTTCTGAGACTCAGTTTGCTAACATGTAAAATGGGAATAATAGCTACATCATAGTTATCATAGTTACCATAAGGACAAAGAAAGATGAGTATCAGGAAAATGCCTGTGCTGTTATAGTACATGGCATATATGTGCTGTGCTTAGTTGCTCGGTTGTGTCCAATCTTTTCAGCCTCATGGACTGTAGCCTGGAGGACAGGCCCCTCTCTCCATGGGATTCTCCAGGTAAGAATACTGGAGTGGGTTGCCATGCCCTCCTCCAGGGGATCTTCCCAACCCAGGGATCAAACCCACGTCTCCTGCACTGCAGGCAGGGCCACAGGGAAGGCCATTTGGCATATATAGTGTATGTATATTTTACTGTAGATAATAATCAATACTGTGTAAAACTTCCTGTCATTATTGTTGTTGTCATGACAATTGCTCAAGAAGTTGTGGTAGATAAGACCCAAGATTCCATATTAATAAAATGATGGCCACCATGACCAAGCACCCACTAGGTTCTAAGTCCTATGTGCAAAGTACCTTATTTTTCAAAGCTCCCTATTTCCTTGCTCTGGATACAATAATAATGCTAGTGGTAGGGGAAGATATACGTACACATATGCCGTGTAGAGCCCACTCACTGGAAAAGACCCTGATGCTGGGAAAGATGGAAGGTGAAAGGAGAAGGGAGCGGTAGAGGATGAGAGGGTGAGATAGCATCACCGACTCAATGGACATGAACCTGAGCAAATTCTAGCAGACAGTGGAGGACTGGGACACTTGGTATGCTGCAATTCATGGGGTCGCAAAAAGTCGGACACGACTTAGCGACTGAAAGTTAACAAAAAACGCACATATGCAGATTACTAGATAAAACTGAAGAGTATGAGTGCCTAGTAGAGTGTCTCTGATTCATGTTCAGAACTTCATAAACATTAGCAAAATAGTAGCAAGGCTGAGGGGTGATTAAATGAATCTCTATGCACTACCCAACACAATCACCCATTTTATATGTGCATTTCAAGACGTTTATCTATACATATGGTTAGAGACTTTTCAGATTATTTTATGAAAGCGTGATTATATTGTCCATAATGATTTGTGAATCACATTTTCTTCCCATTGACCAATTTATTGTGGCCCTATTTACGTGCTGGTCACTATAGTAGGAAGAATATCCTGGGGTTTCTTCAGCGCTGGGCACATCAGAGTAGACTAGTGGGGAAGAGGTTTTCTCAAACTTACAGGGTTATTGACTGTCTATTTAAAATGCGAACATAGAATTGAAGTTTTAAAGACCCCCCCCCCCAAAAGAAGCACATACTGGTGATTATTGTATGTCATTTGAATTACGTTAATAATAGCCTGCATGTGTGCCCACGTGTGCGTCCACACGCGCGCGCGTGCACACACACACACACACACACACACACACACGGTGGGATAAAGACTTTTGAATATGCTGTTCCATTAAACAGATGTACCACATTGTACTTCATTTCTCTTTGATGGATACTTAGGTTATCTCTAAAGTGTGATCCGTTTGATTCATAAGTCCCAAGTCATTGATGGAAAAACAGAAGACTTTTATTTTTTCAGTAGCTGCCACTAACTCTGCCCTTCATTTCCCCTTTCCTGTTACACAAAGGGCTTCCTCCAGGAGATCCCTGACCTAGATCAGACAGACACATTCTGGTATTAAAGTCTTGCCTTGACTTTTAAGTTTATGTCTTGGTCATCTCACAATCTCAATCTTATATGCTATTTAAAGCCCCTCCCCTTCTTCCATCTTAGGACTCTGGGACTTGAGAGAGCAGGATGGTTCTTGCCTCTTCCCCCGATGGTCAGTCTGCATTACAGTATCTGACACTTCCTTGTTCAGCTCAGGGTACTCTAGATTTGGTCCCCAAGCAGGGTGGGAACCTTCTTCAGATAGCTCCAGACTTAAGGAAGACTTTCCCCGTGCCTGTTTCATTTGCTTACAGGGAGTAGACCCTCTGGGGAAGTAGGAGGAGGTGGGGAGACATCTCCAAAAGGTGGCCTGGCTCTTCCCTCCTTGTCTTCTTGTATTTTCTGCGGGGCGGTAGAAGGATGTTGCTGGGCTGCTATGGCAGACCCTCCAGCCCAGGGTCTCCTGAAGTCTGCTCACCTGGGCTTGTGAGAGTGAGCTATTCATATCTCCTCCAAACTCCATGTCAGGGAGGGCACACTGGTAGCTGGAAATCAGCCCTGCTGGGGATATTTACACCACGGAAATTGGTGTTATATGAGAAACTGCCCCCAACCCCCACCCCAGAGCTGATTGTTTAACATTTATCAGCTTACCATCACCTCTCACCCACCTGACACTTGGTCACCATAGTTAAAGTATGGGATGCTTACTACTGTTTCCATCTTAGCCACTTGAGGTCAAAGGTAAGAACTCAGCAAAGATCACACCATCATAACAAGCTTTTCATATTACAAATGATGCTGCAATGACCAACTTTTTTGTGTTTAACCTGCCCGTTTGAATGATTGTTTTCTTTGGCTGCTAAGTCGTTTCAGTCATGTTCGACTCTGTGTGACCCCACAGACGGCAGCCCACCAGGCTCCCCCATCCCTGGGATTCTCCAGGCAAGAACACTGGAGTGGGTTGCCATTTCCTTCTCCAATGCATGAAAATGAAAAGTCAAAGTGAAGTCGCTCAGTCATGTCTGACTCTTAGCAACCCCATGGACTGCAGCCCACCAGGCTCCTCCGTCCATGCCAGGCTCCTCCGTCCATGGGATTTTCCAAGCAAGAGTACTGGAGTGGGGTGCCATCACCTTCTCTGTTTCTTTGGCTAAGTTTCTGGAAATGCTGAATCTAAAAGTATGTATAAGCTTAAGGTTTTGGATATATATGGTTCAAATTGCCCTTCAGAAAAGATGGAACTATTTCTGCTTATATTACCAACACGCCCAACCTACTTTACCTTTGCCATAACTAACGTGTTAGTCGTTCAGTTGTGTCTGACTTTTTGCCACCCCCATGGACTGTAGCCCACCAGATTCTTCTGTCTATGTAATTCTCCAGGCAAAGATAGTGGAGTGGGCTGCCATGCCCTTCTCCAGGGGATCTTCCCAATCCAGGGATCAAACCCACATCTTCTTCATTGGCAGACAGATTCTTTACCATCTGAGCCACCAGGGAAGCCCTTGCCAGAACTAAGAATGATTTTTAAATATACTTTTAGTCTTTTAAACAAAAATGTATTTTTTTTTTTTTGTCTGTGTGTGTGTGTGTGTCTTTGACTGCCCAGTATGTTTGGATGGTTTGATGGAATGTTCATTTATTGATTAACAGCATTTCCTACATACCTTCTTCTTTTGTGAATTTCCAAAAAGGCAGAGGAGAGCGGCCCCCAAGAGGAAAGGACAGGGAGCAGGAGGGCTGCTCTGTCAAGTGGCCCTGGTTTGTCCCCCACCTGCCCTGACTGTGCCTGAGTGAGGCCCCAAGGTCTGCAAGCCCAAGGCACATTTTTAGAGGCCACACTTTAATTAAAACCTTTCTTACATGATGCATTATCTATAAAAGCAATTCAGTTAGGTTATTGATTTTGCTGTGTGGTTACAGAGTTCCTATGGGAAGTCTTATTCCACTCTTTGTGGCTTTCTGACCATGGTATCTACGTTTTTTTGTGAGGATTACATACTTATCCAGTCATATGCCTGGACACACATGCACACACATGCACACACACACACATTCAGAGGAACACATTCACACTCATACCCTTATTCATATATAGACACACATACAGACTCATACTACCACACGATTGCACTCATCTCACACACTAGCAAAGTAATACTCAAAATTCCCCAAGCCAGGCTTCAACAGTATGTGAACTGTGAACTTCCAGATGTTCAAGCTGGATTTAGTAAAGGCAGAGGACCAGAGATCAAATTGCAAACATCCATTAAATCATCGAAAAAGCAAGAGAGTTCCAGAAAAAGATCTACTTCTGCTTTATTGACTATGCCAAAGCCTTTGACTGTGTGGACCACAACGAACTGTGGAAAATTCTACAACAGATGGAAATACCAGACCACCGTACCTGACTCCTGAGAAATCCGTATGCGGGTCAAGAAGCAACAATTAGAACCAGACATGAAACAACAGACTGGTTCCAAATCAGCAAAGGAGTATGTCAAGGCTGTATATTGTCACCCTGCTCATTTGTTTGTTTAACTTATATGCAGAGTACATCATGAAAAACGCTGGACTGAAAGAAGCACAAGCTGGAATCAAGATTGTGGAAGAAATATCAACAACCTCAGATATGCAGATGACACCACCCTTATGGCAGAAAGTGAAGAAGAACTAAAGAGCCTCTTGATGAAAGTGAAAGAGGAGAGTGAAAAAGCTGGCTTAAAACTCAACATTCTGGAAACTTTCACTACCATATGTAAAATAGATAGCCAACAGGGATTTGCTGTATGGCTCGGGAAAATCAAACAGGGGCTCTGTATCAACCTAGAGGGGTGGGTTGGGGAGGGAGCCAGGAAGGAGATTCAAAGGGAAAGGATATATGTATACCTATGGCTGATTCATGTTGAGGTTTGACAGAAAACAATATTCTGTAAAGCAATTATCCTTCAATAAAAAAATTTTTTTTAAAAAAACCTCAACATTCAAAAAACTAAGATTATGTCTTCTGGTCCCATCACTTCATGACAAATAGATGGGGAAACAATGAGAAACTTTGTTTTCTTGGGCTCTGAAATCACTGCAGACGGTGAGTACAGCCATGAAATTAAAAGACGCTTGTTTCTTGGAAGAAAAGCTATGACCAACCTAGACAGAATATTAAAAAGCAGAGACATCATTTTGCTGACAAAGGTCCATCTAGTCAAAGCTATGGTTTTTCCAATAGTCATGTATGGTTGTGAGTGTTGGACTATAAAGAAAGCTGAGTGCTGAGGAATTGATGCTTTTGAACTGTGATGTTGGAGTAGACTCTGGAGAGCTTCTTGGACTGCAAGGAGATCCAACCAGTCCATCCTAAAGGAAATCAGTCCTGAATATTCATTGGAAGGACTGATGCTGAAGCTGAAACTCCAATACTTTGGCCACCTGATGTGAAGAATAGACTCATCTGAAAAGACCCTGATGCTGGAAAAGATTCAAGGCAGGAGGAGAAGGGGATGATAGAGGATGAGATGGTTGGATGGTGTCACTAACTCGATGGACATGAGTTTGAATAAGATCCGGGAGTTGGTGATGGACAGGGGAAGCCTGGCGTGGCATAGTCCATAAGGTCACAAAGAGTTGGACACAACCGAGCAACTGAACTGGCTGACAGACTCATACACATACACAAACATGGACACACAAGCACATACAGGCACACACCCATTCAGACACACTCACCCATTCTCATATGCCCGGACACACACAGACACACTCATATAGACATGCAGGTACAAGGACACACAGGTACACTCAACAGGTACAGTCTTTTCTCCCATTCACACTCAATGCTGCCGCCATATTTAATTTCTTCCACCACTTTGCACAGGCTACACCTGCTCTCTGCTTGAGAACTCCGTGCACATTATTTTTTCTGCCCAGGACCCTCTTCCTTCCACTTGTCATCTGCATGTCCTGGACTCTGGTCACTGCTTTCAGACACCTTCCCTGGTTCTCTGGGCTGCTTTGGGGCCTCTTGCCGTCACTCCTGTTGTATGTGATTCCACCTCTTTCATGACACTTACTGTGCTTCAGTACAATTATTCCACAAGGCAGGGATTTCTGTCTGCTCTGCTCCATCCTGTGTCCCTACAGCCTAGGAAGTACATCTGGTAGGTGTGCAAATATAGTATTCAAGAAAGGAATAGTCTGGGGAAATGGATGTTTTGGTTGACTCTGGGCAGGTAACTGGTCAGCAACAGAAGCAGGAATTAAATGCCCAGATTCTGACTCCAAAACCCATGTTCTGTGTCTTCTATCCTGGTACTCTTCCCCTCATTGACACTGATTTTTCAAAGGATTCTTTTGACTGCTATTAAGCATATGTGCACATATACACATGCATGTCAACCAAAGGAAAACATTGTATGACCTTCCACTTGGGATCTTCTACACCCGTCATCCCATTCATCACCTCCCTGACCCTAGCTCCCAAAAGAGACGGATTCTTCACCCTGTTTACTGTGGTAATCACCTGTACATAACACAGTGCCTGGCTGAAAGCAGATACTCAAAAGTATGTGTTAAACTCGCAGGTGAGACTGTTCAATAAGACACTGATGTCAACAAGGCACTGGACTCAATGCTCATGACAGTCAGAGTTGAATGGACCCAGTCCTTGACCCCAATATCTTGCTGTGTGGTTTTTAGATAAATCTTTGCCCTTATGGATATGCAGACAGTCTGGTGCTTTGCTGACCCCCCTCACAACTGTGCACAGATAAAACAAAAGCACACACCCAATGGCATGTGTGTGACTGCTGCTCCAAGGACCCTGCACACATACACTTGCACACCTGGGCCTCTTGTCCACCTAAGGAATAAACAGGCTGCAGTATTTTCAGCCCAACCTGATTTGTTTCCTCTGAGTTCAAAGGAGCTTATTAATTTCAGGCCCTTCATGTGGAATTAACAAAGCCTCCTGTAGGAGATACCATAGCAACTGTGGGAATCATCTGAAAGGAAGATGTTAACCTTTCGGAGCCTACCCCCCACTTTGTATGACCTCCTTAGCGTATTTTCAGTGTTTCTTAGAATCTCTAAAATAATGAGGCTCTCTGACCCAGAGATGCCAATGCACCGGGAGTGGTGAAGTCTGGGGCGAGGAGGTGCCCCCTTCCTGAGCCCAGGACTTGTGGCCCATGCAGGCTGGTGTTGATGAGGTAAGTCTGGAGCCAGCTGCTGTCTCGAGCTGGAGGTGGAGCGAGAGGCTAGGGCCACGTGGGCATTAGCCTCGGCTCTGCCCCCAAGCTGCAGGCTGAACTTTCTGAAATTGCCAAAAGGTCTCTCTCTGGGTCCTGCTGCCTCCAGTCTGACCTTTTCAGTAAGAGTGAAAAATGTTCAGTGCCTCATCTTTGGGTCCAGAATGGATTGTTTCTTCAAGCAGGTCAGCCATTTCTACTCATTTCGTGACCTTTGGCACACCACCCCAATTTTCTGATCTCATCTGTAGGCAAGGGATTCATTGGAGAGTAGAAAGAATGCCTTTCTGTCCAGGGTGGTGAGGGTACTAGGGTGCAGCACAGCTTGGGAAGAAAGTACCTCAGTTTCTGTTTGGTGAAGAAGGGGAGAAGTTTGGGGGACATTCAGACTGGATTCAAACCCACAAGTCTATTTACACATTTGCTGTGTATCTTTAAATGGGTTCCTTCTTTCTAAGGCTCAGTTTCTTCACTGGAAAAATAGACACAGTGATACATACTTTACAAATCTACTGAGAAGATGTAAGGAAATTATATATGCAAGCAGTTTAGATTTGTGCTTGGTATATGCATGCATGCTAAGTCACTTCAGTCGTGTCCAGTTCTTTGTGATCCTTTGGACTATAGCCTCCTAGGCTCCTCTGTCCATGGGATTCTCCAGGCAAGAAAACTGGAGTGGGTTGCCATGCCCTCCTCCAGGGGATCTTCCCAACCCAGGGATCGAACCAGCATCTCTTACATCTCCTGCACTGGCAGACAGGTTCTTGACCACTAGCGCCATCTAGTAGATAGTAAGCACTCAATAAATAGTAGTTTGCTTTCTTCCCGACCTGCTCTGTGTGCTGGTCTCCACTCTGTGCCAACTATAGATACAGTTACAAATGAAGCCAGCCCTTAAGGGGTTCCCCGCCTAGCAGACCAGACAGATGAGCAGAGTTATGAGACAATGAAGGCAGTGGCTCATTTGACAGAAGGGAGACTGGGTATCTTCCCAGAAGAGGCGGTGTTAACTCAAGGCAGAGTGGCCAAGTAGCCTGGGTAGGGATCCATTTCCTGTTGGACAGTAGCTCTCAACTGGGGCAACTTTGCCCCCAGGGGACACTTGGCAATGCCTGGAGACAATTTTGGGTTGTTAAAACTGGTGACCCGTGCTACTAGCATCTAACAGTCAGAAATGGTTCTAACATTCTACAAAGCACCAGGAAGGCCTCCGCAACACAGTGTTAATCCAGCCCCACGTGTCAGTAGCTCCAAGGTTAAGAAACCCTGCTCTGGATATTCTTCATCACAAAAGTTCTAATCACCGATGACTGTTGAGTACCCGCTGTGTGCCAAACATGGCACGGGGGGCTGTCTGCATGCATTATGGCATTTAATTCTCAAAACCAGCCTATAGGATAGTTCTCAGGATTCTCTTTTAAAGCCAAGGAATCTGAGCCTCACAGAGATTAAGAAACTTGCTTGAGATCTTGAATCAGAAGTCAAGTTTGGAATTCAGGTCTGCCTAACTCCAGATCCTACTTTTTTTCAAATCTTACCGTGTCTACTGTGAAAAGATCTGGGGCTTTCTTTGACCACCCTTTGGACAAGTGGTATGTAGAGTAAGTCTGACTAGCTTAGGGATTCAAAAAAGAGGGACCATTGCTGACTTCAGTGGTACCACCTGGGGTCTTCCTTCAGGCAGGGAGGGTAACTCTGGCCCAGACCAATAACACGGTGTTTCCATGGGTGGAAAGTAAGTAGAAAACCATCGCTCAGGTCTTGCTGGTTCTGCTACTGTTGCTGATGCTCCTACTATGATTACTACTGCTACTTCAGCTAATAATTAATGAACACTCATCCAGCTTTGCCTTCTATTCACTTAATACTGTGTAGTCTCCCAGCAACCCAATGAAATAAGTATGATTGCTTCTATTTCATGTATACAAAACTAAGGGCCAGAGAAAGGTCAAACATAAGAGGGATGGCTGGTAATCGAAACTATTTTGTTCCATCAGTGGTTCCCAACTGGGAGAAGATTCTCTTCGTGGGGGGAAATATTATCTGGAGACATTTTTGAGGATTACAGCTGGTGGTGTGTGTGTTGCGGGGGGTAGTGATATTACTGGCATTCAGTGGGTCTGCCACTAAACACTGTACCGTGACAGGACAACTGCCCACAACACAGCATTTTCTGACTCTAAATGTCAGCTGTGCCATGGTTGTGAACTTTGGACTCTATCTCAAAAGTTCCTACTTGCTCTAAGTGCATGGATTGATGGCTTCTGGTTTGTGTTGAATAAATGTTCATTTAGAGTTTCCTGAGGACACAAGACTCCTTGCATCATGTCTGGAAGCACAGAAGAGCAGCCAAAAAGCTACAAATTCTTTTTTGATTTATTTTTGACAATAGGCTGACTTTAATGGCAAAAGTATGAGAAGGGCCAGGAACACAAACATTGCAAATCCACCTGTTTATGGTTATGTGAGGGTTCTTTTTTGAAAGATGGAAATTGGGATGGCTAGCAGTGAGCCCTAGTGAAATATTCATGACCCCCATCTAATTTCTAATTCAATTAAATGGTTCTAATGTAGTTAACTGTGACAACAATTATTTTTGTTAATGAATATATTTAAATGCTTATCAGCAAAGGTAATAAGGAGTGCCCACAAGACCCAGTCACAAACTTGAATTTCAAATTGGTTTCAAAGTTTAAAGGTTGTTTTCAGAAAGCTGTGAACCAATTTCTGAATTTACAAAATGGATAATTTCAGAATTAGCTATTCATTTCTAAAGGCAGCCTTCCATGTTCTTGAGGATTCAAGACAGAATTCTTTTAAAGGGCAAGTTCCTCAAATGCATGTTAAATGGGATTTGATTTATAAAAATTCAAATTATAGTGACTTTGCAAAAACTCAAAGACAAGAAACTGGGAAAATCCCAGTATTTGATGCTGAGGAGAAAACAGAGTTTCTCTACCTGAGATGTCACAAGATTGTTCCAGGAATGGGAGGTTATGCTCTGGGAGCCCCTTTCAAATAGAACTGAACAGTATCTCTTCCTAAAATTTCAACTTGTCCTGTTGGGTGGAGGGGTTAACTGCAGGCAGATGTACTGGAGCTGGTATACCAGATGTCTAGACATAGTCTCTCATCCTTCCACTGGCATTTAAACCATGTACTTGAAATTGCCTAGTTTTAAACACAGTCATGAAAATGTGAAATTGCCTGTTTTAAATTTTACAGTGTTTGCGTGACTTTAAGGATAGGTTTCTAGCTTCTGGATGAAAAATATCTCTTTTCACGTCCTTGATTCTTACTTTCACTATTCTGTTAGCCACAACAGCCACAATGATGGGTACAATGTCGTCTCTGTGACCAACAAATCTGGTTTTGACAACTCTACCACTCATTAGCCTCATGATTTGGGGGAAATTAATAAACATGTCTGAACCAGTTTCTTTTTTTTTTTTTTTTTCCCATCTGTGAAGCAAAGATTATAATATATTATATACCTAGCCAGGTTGTTGAAAGGGTTAGAAAAATAACACCTTAAGGAAAGTGCCCCAAAGCTTAAGCGCCTAACACTGTCTTGACATATTTTGCTATATTTTGTTTTGACATGTTGCTTTTCAGTTGCTAAGTCATGTCAGACTCTTTGTAATCCCATGGACTACAACATGTCTGGCTTCCCTGTCCTTCACTATCTCCTGGAGTTTGCTCAGACTCATGTCCATCTCATCCTCTGTCACCCCCTTCTCTTCCTGCCCTCAATCTTTCCCAGCATCAGGGTCTTTTCCAATGAGTTGAGTCTTCACATTAGGTGGCCAAAGGATTGGCACTTCAGCTTCTGCATCAGTCCTTCCAATGAATATCCAGGCTTGATTTCCTTTAGGATTGACTGGTTTGATCTCTTTGCTGTCCAAGAGACTCTTACAAGTCTTCTCCAGCACCACAGTTTGAAAGCATCAACACTCAATAAATGGTAGTGATGGTGGTCATGGTACTAGCAGTAGTTTTTGTGTTTATTGTTTAATCTCAAAACATCCTAGGGAGTAGATAACATTATTTCTATTTTATTGAAAAGGAGACTGAGGCTTAGAGAATCTTACTTGCTTGTTCAATGTCACACAATTGGTAAGTGGTAATACTAAGATTTGAACCAGATTGGTTTGATTTTAAAGAACATGTTCTGTTCACATAATTTTCCTTCCCCTTACAACACATATTCCATCTCCACTAGACTGAAATTTCTGCGTACTTTACAAGGCCTAGTGCTTCCAATTTGCTGATAGGTTTTCCCTGGTGGCTCAGTGATAAAGAATCTACCTGCCAATGCAGGAGACACGGGTTTGATACCTGGGTCAGGAAGATCACCTGGAGAAGGAGAAGCAACCCACTCCAGTATTCTTGCCTGGGCAATCCCATGCATAGAGGAGCCTAGTGGGGCTATAGTCTATGAGAGTCAGACACAACTTAATGACTAAAATAACAACAACCTTAAGAGACATCATTTGAGAATAACAATAACCAGTCTCACTATTGTTTTGAACAACAATCACTCATTTCCTGTATTTTTATCTCTTCAAGATAATGCATAAAATAGGACAAAAAGCTGTGAAGCATATAAAGCAGTAGTGATTTGATGCTGTTTGGAGGAAGATCCAGGGCATTAGTTTTTACACGTAGACTTTGCTTTAACCATTGAGACCTCTTGGGTAATGTCTGAGGAAACTGTTTATAAACCTAACTCTTTCCCAAAATCTAGCCAGGCACTGGACATGCTAAGTTCTTACAAATGTTAAGAGTAGAGGAAGGGGCAGAGACTTGAGTATTTGAGTCTTGCTATTGATTCTATGCAATGAGTCAGCAGCAGAGGACTTTTGGAGTCCTGTCACTTCAAGGCAAATAGAAGGGGAAAAGTGGAATCAGTGACAGATTTTATATTCTTGGGCTCCAAAATCACTGTGGATGGTGACTGCAGCCATGAAATTAAAAGACACTTGCTCCTTGAAAGGAAAGCTATGATAAACCTAGACAGCATATTAAAAAGCAGAGACTATCACTTTTCTGACAAAGGTCCATCCAGTCAAAGCTATGGTTTTCCAGTAGTCATGTATGAATGTGAGAGTTGGACCACCAAGAAGGCTGAATGCCAAAGAATTGATGCTTTTGAGTTGTGCTGCTGGAGAAGACTATTGAGACAGCAGGGACAGCAAGGAGATCAAGAGTCCATCCTAAAGGAAATCAAGTCTAAATATTCATTGGAAGGACTGATGCTGAAGCTCCAATACATTGGCCACTTAATGTGAAGAGATGATTTGTTGGAAAAGACCCTGATGCTGGAAAAAGATGGAAGGCAAAAGAAGGAGGGGACAACAGAGGAGGAGATAGATAGCATCACAGACTCAATGGACATGACTTTGAGCAAACTCTGGGACATAGTAAAGGACAGGGGAGCCTGCTGTGCTGCAGTCAATGGGGTCACAAAGAGTCAGACACGACTTAGTGACTGAACAACAAGCTGGAAACTCAGTCCAGAGTTTCCCTGGAGATCTCAAGGAAGGAAAAGCATGTAATATTCAACTATTTCTCATAAGGTCTCCAGACAGGAACACTGCTGGTGTGGTTCACAATGCTAGTAGGCTCAAAGACTTGTTTGGAAGAAGGAATCCACCAAAGTAACCCATTGAGGGAACGACAACAGTTTTCAAAGCCATTCAAATCTCAACCTCACTATGCTAAATGAAAGAAGCCACTCACAAGAGACCACATATTATAGGATTCCATTCATATGAAAGTTCAGAACAGGAAAATTTATGGAGAAAGATAGTGGATTCGTGTTTGCTCTGGGGCTGAAGAGACTCTTGCCTGGAAAACCCCATGGATGGAGGAGCCTGGTAGGCTGCAGTCCATGGGATCACTAAGAGACACGACTGAGCGAGTTCACTTTCACTTTTCACTTTCCTGCATTGGAGAAGGAAATGGCAACCCACTCCAGTGTTCTTGCCTGGAGAATCCCAGGGACGGGGGAGCCTGGTGGGCTGCCGTCTATGTGGTCGCACAGAGTCGGACACGACTGAAGTGACTTAGCAGCAGCAGCTGCTGCTTTCAGAGGTGATGAAAATGTTTTAAAATTGATTGTGCTGATGGTTGCACATACCTGTGAAAATACTAAAAACCAGAGAAGAAAATGGCAACCCACTCCAGTATTCTTGTCTGGAGAATTCCATGGACAGAGGAGCCTGGTGGACTATAGTCCATGGGGTTGCAAAAGAGTCGAACACAACTTAGCGACTAACACTTTCCCTTTCACTACTGAATTATACACTTAAAATGTGTAAATTGTATGGTATGTGAATTATCCTCAAAGCCTTTGTGGTCCTGCCTTCCTTATCCTACGAGGCTTAACAAATTGATATTATTTGTATGGTCTCAGAGTTCCCATAATAATATGAATCGTGGAAGCTAGTGAACCATCTCTTTCCTTTCTTAGAGCATGCTCATTTTCCCGATTATCCAAATTTGCTTTTGTGTATTTCAGATATACCTTTGAAGGCTTTAAGGAAATTGACATAGCACCACCCAACAACCATCTGTTCTCATACTTTTAAGCCTACTCTTGGAATCACTGCAAGTTGAGAGGGGAAATCTCAACATTACGTTGGATTTCTACTTGGTATCCTCAAGGGAGGCAAAAGACATAGACCTTGGGAGCTCATTTTCTGACAGAATTTGGAACTTACCACTGTGAGATCCAGGGAAAATAACTTAACCTCTCTGAGTCTGCTTTCTCAGATTATTTATTGACTGTTTCTCTGTTGAAAGGAGATCATCGCAGTACTTATTGGGTTTTCTGTGTAAATGAAATAAGATGGTGTCTGTAAATCACTTATCTTGACATGCACTCTGTAGATCAGAGCTATTTATTATAATCGCTATAGTTACATTACAATTGATTGGAGTGTGTATACTTCTGAAGTGCAATCGTTTTGTCTCCCTTAGGACCTGTATCCTAGGGAATACCCCAGAAACACCCACATTCTTGTAGACTCTCCCTTTCTTGAAATGACTACCATCCTAGCCTGACACAGAATTCAGAAGCAGGAGTGAGTCTGCATGTCTGTCACGAAGGAATCCCTGGTAGCCACAATGGGATGGATGGGTTGGGGGATCTTCAGACTAGCTGCACATGTTTAGATTTTGCAGAACCGCAGACCCTCTGGTAGCCAGAGGTGGTCGCTCCTTTAATCCTTTCATCTTTACATTTTGCTAGTGATTTCTGAGATTACCAAACCAGAGAGCTCAAACCAGGGGTCCATAAGGCAAATTGTCCACAGGTGTGTGTGTGTGTGATTTGCACCCGGAAGTGGCCCTGCTTTTTAATTAGTTATCAGCGCCAAGTAAAACTCAGACTTTATTTATTCTGTGGATTTCTGATTTCTCGGCAGAAACTCCTGTGCGCACGTTTCTGCATGGCAACTCCCAGCTGGAACTGAAAAGTAGCTGCCCACCTCACCCCCTTTAGAAGGGATGTGCTTCCTCTTGTTCCCCTAGCCTCTGCCCTCCTTCCTGACTTATTTATGTTACTTGTCTGGTGTCTGGATGCACTCGAGTTTGTGATCCCCACACTAAGCCTCTGTGAGCCACAGGAATGAATTGCTCATAGCAGAAGAGATATTGATAGGTTTTCTTGGTGTCCCTAGAAAAATCACAGTCTGTGAAGCCAAGTACAGGGATTAAGGTATTTTGTCTGGAAATACACAGGAGCAGGATCCCAGCTAGGACTGGAAACTCTGGCTCAGAACCCCATTATGATGTGTACAAGGGTAGGAAATGAAGCTTCCAGGACAGACAAAGTGTACTGTCTCTCTCCAAGTTTGACACGGCATCGTCAGTAAATCACACCCTCTAAAGGACAATGTCTTGGCATCTGCATTGCTCTCTCTC
Source organism: Capricornis sumatraensis (assembly GCF_032405125.1). Classification (NCBI taxonomy): domain Eukaryota; kingdom Metazoa; phylum Chordata; class Mammalia; order Artiodactyla; family Bovidae; genus Capricornis; species Capricornis sumatraensis. The sequence goes on along the minus strand of NC_091071.1, from coordinate 26,882,865 downwards.
TCTTCCTTAAATAAGTCAGAAGAGGAATAACTCCACAGCTGCTTCCATTGCTACAAGTCTCACGCAGGTCTCTGAGGCCCTCTCCTCCTCTCTAGTCCAGAAGCAGATCAGCTCACATTTTAAATTCTCTATTAGAAGCACAAATGAGGTTTATGAACCATTAACCTTAGGTCAGTTTTCCAAAGTCTCGAAAAGCATTTTAAAACAATTAATTACTTTGCTTCACTGGAAGCAGATTGTAGATCAGTACAATTAGGCAGATGCTTGAGGTGAAACATTTCACTGAGATGGACCGTAAGCTCCCACCCCAGAACTTTCTCGGGGGGAGGGAGAAGCTTATTTCTCACATATGCCCCCTCTCCATCCCTGGCAATGTCATGCTCATTTCTAAGCAAGATCTGTTTGCATTTTCTAAGCTCTTTTCTTCTTACAAGTTCAAGTATAACCTTGATTTTTCACTGTGCTTGGGGAAAGGACAGTTCTGAGAAAATGAATTTATAGCTTAAGAGGAAGAGCCTCTTAAATTCATTCAGTTCTGTCAAAAGTTTCTTCTAGAAACTCCTCCATTATTTTGTATTAAGAGGAGCCTAAATAAAACAATTATTTTGTATTAAAAGGTGATCAGCAAGGCAAATACCGTGCTAAGCCTAGGGTACGGGTGGGTGGAGATACAGACCTCTCTTATAATTTCTCAGGGTTCTTGGATCAGAAGACAATGAATGACCAGTGGCCAGTGTAGAAGGTTGAGTGAGATCCTTTTTTGTCCCAGCTTGCTACCACCATGCTGTAGAGGCTTGGGCAAGCAAGTTCTTTTATGTAACTCTCACCCTGTCCATCCATGAAATGATGGACTGGACTGGATCTCAGATTTCCTCTCTATCCCTGACATCTTATGATTACTTATAACACTTATTCTGTAGACACAAAAGGCATAAGAAATCAGGCTACGACTTTCAGTTCAAGATGGCTGACTGAGCACATCTTGAGAGAAGAAATATAACAGCAAGAATAAATCAATGGTCATGCTGGACAATGGGGAATGTTGCCATCAGCAGGCCCAAAATGTTGAGAAATGTGTGGAAGAGATCAAATATATGGCATCAGATTAATGGCCATTCCTTAACAGCCTTTAGGAAACTATAACCCCAAAGTAGATAAAAGAGGAGACAATTGTAAAACTGAGTTCTCCCAAGAACTCTGGAGGGAAAAAAAAATCTAAATCAGAGAGAGAGAGCAGTGTGGGAGAAACAATGGTCTGTGAGTGATAAGTCGGAGAACAACAGAACAGTTCCACAAATTCTTCATTCAAAAGAGACTGGCTGCTACACTTCCTCCCAGGTTGACTGTGGAGTCAGTTTTTGGTATAAAGTTGTGACTGGAGTTTAGGTGGCTAGAGAGAGACGTGGGTAATCTGCTGAGCAAAGCAAGACGGAGCCCCCACAACTGGAAGTCATGCTTCTCTCCTTCACGCCATGCAGGGATGCCCACTGGCTATGCCTCTTCTCCACTTCCAGCAGGGGGCAGTGCTTGTCACTTGCTCAGAGGAAAGCCATCTTAGCCACTGACACTAAACAGGCTAGACCAGCACTGTACAGTGGAACAGTTTGGGTGATAGAAATGCTTTAAGAGGGAGGCATAAACTGGGAGATTAAGATGGACGCATCCACACTGCATGCATCCTAAGTTGCTTCAGTCATATCTTACTCTTTGCAGCCCTATGGACTGTAGCCCGCCAGGCTCCTCTGTCCATGGGATTCTCCAGGCAAGAATACTGGAGTGGGTTGTCATGTCTCCTCCAGGGGATCTTCCCATCCCAGTTCAAACCCAAGTCTCTCACGTCTCCTGCATTGGCAGGTTGGTTCTGTACCTCCAGTGCCACCTGGGAAGCCCCATGTACACACTACTATGTATAAAATAGATAACTTAAAAAATAAATAAACAGAATAGATAACTAATAAGGACCTACTCTAATAGGCAGGGAATCTACTCAATACTCTGCAGTGACATATGTGGGAAAAGAGTCTAAAAAAGGCTGGATATATGTATATATGTAACTGATTCACTTTGTTGTACATCTGAAACTAACACTGTGCTTAGTTGCTGTCCTGTTCGACTTTTGCGACCCCAGGGACTGTAGCCCACCAGGCTTCTCTGTCCATGGGGATTCTTCAGGCAAGAATATTGGAGTGGAACTAGAGAAACTAACACAGCGTTATACAATAAATCAACTACACTCCAATAAAATTTTAAAAAATAAGTAAAAATAATATAAATAAATTAAATAAGCTATAAGAATATATTGTACACATGGGAACTATAGCGAGTATTTTAGATTAACTGTAAGGGGAGTATAGCCTTTACAAATTGTGAATCACTATATCATACTATATCATATGCCTATAACATGCAACAGTCGTGTCCAACTCTTTGTGACCCTATGGATTGTAGCCCACCAGGCTGTCCAGGGAATTCTGTAGCCCACCATCCTCTGTCCATGGAATTCTCCAGGCAAAAATAATGAAGTAGTTTGCTATTTCCTTCTCCTGGGGATCTTCCCAACCCTGGGATCAAACCCAGGTCTCCTGCATTGCGGGCAGATGCTTTATGGACTGACCCACCAGGGAAGCATAACATATGACACTGTACAGCAACTATACGTCAGTAAAATTTTCTTAGTATTCTAAAAAAATAAGAAATACTTTATGAATTTTAGAAAGAAGAATGGTGGTTTCCAGGATGTGGTGGGGGGTGGAATGGGGTGGGGAGTTGTTTAATGGGTGTAGAGTTTCAGTTTGGCAAGATGAAAACTGGTGACTCATTGTACAACAGTATTACACGACTGAACTGCACACTTAAATGTGGTTAAGGTGGTATATTTTCTGTTACATGGTTTTTTTTTTACTGCAATTAAAAGTAAAAACTAAAATAATTTTTAAAAAAAGAAATAACTTTATGAAACTGTGCTGCCCACTCCCACAGCTGCTAGCCACACGAGGCTACTGAGCACCTGAACTGTGGTTTGTACAACCAAAGAAATGCATTTTCATTTCATTTTAACTCATTTAAATTGAAGTTGAAATAACCACAAGTCATTAGTGGCACCCCATATGGCTATTGAAGTTGTTGCCATATTGGACTGCATGTTCTCTGACGTTCTCCTCTTATAGCTGCAAAGAGTTCCATTATCCAACGTTTCCAACAACACAAGAGAAGACTCTACACATGGACATCACCAGAGGGTCAACACCGAAATCAGACTGATGATATTCTTTGCAGCCAAAGATGCAGAAGCTCTATGCAGTCAACAAAAACAAGACCAGGAGGTGACTGTGGCTCAGGTCATGAACTCCTTATTACCAAATTCAGACTCAAATTGAAGAAAGTAGGGAAGACTGCTAGACCATTGAGGTATGACCTAAATCAAATCCCTTATGATTATACAGTAGAAGTGAGAAATAGATTTAAAGGCCTAGATCTGATAGATAGAGTGCCTGATGAACTATGGAATGAGGTTCGTGACACTGTATAGGAGACAGGAATCAAGACCATCCCCATGGAAAAGAAATGCAAAAAGCAAAATGGCTGTCTGGGGAGGCCTTACAAATAGCTGTGAAAAGAAGAGAAGCGAAAAGCAAAGGAGAAAAGGAAAGATATAAGCATCTGAATGCAGAATTCCAAAGAATAGCAAGAAGAGATAAGAAAGCCTTCTTCAGCAATCAACGCAAAGAAATAGAGGAAAACAAAAGAATGGGAAAGACTAGAGATCTCTTCAAGAAAATTAGAGATACCAAGGGAACATTTCATGCAAAGATGGGCTCAATAAAGGACAGAAATGGTATGGACCTAACAAAAGCAGAAGATATTAAGAAGAGGTGGCAAGAATACACAGAAGAACTGTACAAAAAACAATTTCACGACCCGGATAATCATGATGGTGTGATCACTCACCTAGAGCCAGACATCTTGGAATGTGAAGTCAAGTGGGCCTTAGAAAGCATCACTACGAACAAAGCTAGTGGAGGTGATGGAATTCCAGTTGAGCGATGTCAAATCCTGAAAGATGATGCTGTGAAAGTGCTGCACTCAATATGCTAGCAAATTTGGAAAACTCAGCAGTGGCCACAGGACTGAAAACGGTCAGTTTTCATTCCAATCCCAAAGAAAGGCAATGCCAAAGAATGCTCAAACTACCGCACAATTGCACTCATCTCACATGCTAGGAAAGTAATGCTCAAAATTCTCCAAGCCAGGCTTCAGCAATATGTGAACTGTGAACTTCCTGATGTTCAAACTGGTTTTAGAAAAGGCAGAAGAACAAGAGATCAAATTGCTAACATCTGCTGGATCATGAAAAAAGCAAGAGAGTTCCAGAAAAACATCTACTTCTGCTTTATTGACTATGCTAAAGCCTTTGACTGTGTGGATCACAAGAAACTGTGGAAAATTCTGAAAGAGATGGGAATACAAAACCACCTGACCTGCCTCTTGAGAAATCTGTATGTAGGTCAGGAAGCAACAGTTAGAAATGGACATGGAACAACAGACTGGTTCCAAATAGGAAAAAGTATATGTCAAGGCTGTATATTGTCACCCTGCTTATTTAACTTATATGCAGAGTACATCATGAGAAACGCTGGGCTGGAAGAAACACAAGCTGGAATCAAGATTGCTGGGAGAAATATCAATAACCTCAGATATGCAGATGACACCACCCTTATGGCAGAAAGTGAAGAAGAACTAAAAAGCCTCTTGATGAAAGTGAAACAGGAGAGTGAAAAAGTTGGCTTAAAGCTCAACATTCAGAAAATGAAGATCATGGCATCCAGTCCCATCACTTCATGGGAAATATATGGGGAAACAGTCAAAACAGTGTCAGACTTTATTTTTGGGGGGGCTCCAAAATCACTGCAGATGGTGACTGCAGCCATGAAATTCAAAGACACTTACTCCTTGGAAGAAAAGTTATGACCAACCTAGATAGCATATTGAAAAGCAGAGACATTACTTTGCTGACTAAGGTCCATCTAGTCAAGGCTATGGTTTTTCCAGTAGTCATGTATGGATGTGAGAGTTGGACTGTGAAGAAGGCTGAGCACCAAAGAATTGATGCTTTTGAACTGTGGTGTTGGAGAGGACTCTTGAGAGTCCCTTGGACTGCAAGGAGATCCAATCGGTCCATTTTGAAGGAGATCAGCCCTGGCATTTCTTTGGAAGGAATGATGCTGAGGCTGAAACTGCAGTACTTTGGCCACCTCATGCGAAGAGTTGACTCATTGGAAAAGACTCTGAGGCTGGGAGGGATTGGGGGCAGGAGGAGAAGGGGACAAGAGGATGAGATAACTGGATGGCATCAGTGACTCAATGGATGTGGGTCTGAGTGAACTCCAGGTAATGGTGATGGACAGGGAGGCCTGGTGTGCTGCGATTCATGGGGTCTCAAAGAGTTGGACATGACTGAGCAACTGAAATGAACTGAACTGAACTAAAATGATATCAAAGAGAGACATAAAACTGAGCATATGAGGTTTCTAAATCTTGACCAAAGCTAATATAGGAAAGAGAAGATGACTTAAAGAGTGTTGACTAGTACCCTCAGATCTGAGAAGTACCATCGATACAACCCATCTGAGGCTGGTCATAAAAATACTTTAATAATACAAACTAAACTTCAGAAAATAAAATATGATTAAAAGATAAATAGAAGGGCTAAATATTAAAGCTAAATAGAAGGGCTGAATGGCAGAATTAAAAATTAAATAAAAGGATTGACTTAGGGTTTTGGGATATTATGCCAACTCACAGAGTAATAACAAAAAGACAGCAGAAAAGTTAGCATATAAGGGATAGATCCGACAGTGCTGATACTCATCAAGGGATGGTTCTAGAAAGAGAGTAAAGGTATAATGGAGCTAATGAAGGAGCTGAAGAAATACTGAGGACAAAGTGTAAATAATTGCTGAAAATAGAGGTGTAACATTTCAGAGGAACTTTAAAATAGGAGTTAGTAAAATAAAAGAGACATGAAACAAAGGTAAATAGATAAAAATCCATGCATATCTTCATCAAAATATTATACCTAGACTGAAAAACTATGTAATAAGACCTGGGATGTCACAGGTAGGAGAGTGGAAGGAATGAAGGGAGACTGCAAGGACTGTCTTTTCAGAGAGGAGGTTTTAGACCACTGATTATTTTTTGACATTGCTAAGAAAAGCAAGAGAGTTCCAGAAAAACATCTACTTCTACTTTATTGACTAAGCCAAAGCCTTTGACTGTGTGGATCACAACAAACTGTGGAAAATTCTGAAAGAGATGGGAATACCAGACCACCTGACCTGCCTCTTGAGAAATCTGTATGCAGGTCAGGAAGCAACAGTTAGAACTGGACATGGAACAACAGACTGGTTCCAAATCGGGTAAGGAGTACATCAAAGCTGATACTGTCACCCTGCTTATTTAACTTATATGCAGAGTACATCGTGAGAAATGCTGGACTGAAGGAAGCACAAGCTGGAATCAAGATTGCTGGGAGAAATGTCAATAACCTCAGATATGCAGATGACACCACCCTTATGGTAGAAAGCGAAGAACTAAAGATCCTCTTGATGAAAGTAAATGAAGAGAGTAGTAAAACCAAACATTCAGAAAACTAAGATCATGGCATCTGGTCCCATCATTTCATGGCAAATAGATGGAGAAACAATGGAAACAGTAAGAAACTTTATTTTGGGGGGCTCCAAAATCACTGCAGATAGTGACTAAAGCCATGAAATTAAAAGACGCTTGCTCCTTGGAATAAAAACTATGACCAACATAGACAGCATACATTACTTTGCCTGTGTAGGTCCGTCTAGTCAAAGCTGTGTTTTTTCCAGTAGTCATGTATGGATGTGAGAGTTGTACTATTAAGTAAGCTGAGTGCGAAAGAATTCATGCTTTTGAACTGTGATGTTGGAGAAGACTCTTGAGAGTCCCTTAGACTGTAAGGAGATCCAACCAGTCCATCTTAAAGGAAATCAGTCCTGAATATTCATTGGAAGGACTGATGCTGAAGCTGAAACTCCAATAATTTGGCCACCTGATGCAAAGAACTGACTCATTGGAAAAGACCCTGATGCTGGGAAAGATTGAAGGCAGGAGGAAAAGGGGATGACTGAGGATGAGATGGTTGGATGACATCACCAACTCGATGGACATGAGCTTGAGTAAGCTCTGGGAGTTGGTGATGAACAGGGAAGCCTGGTGCGCTGCAGTCCATGGGGTCACAAAGATTCGGACATGACTGAGGGACTGAACTGAACTGAACTGAAGGAAACAGGATTTGAAAGATATTTATTTTTGTAAAAAAATAGATATAAATTAAAATGCAGTATTTTAAAAAGGAAGGTAGGCCTTTATTTCACTGGACAAATAAAAGCAAGACCATTTTTCAGTTAAGAAAAACTCAAGAAAAGAGGAAAAATAGATGACATGAATTAAGATGGCAGAAATAAAATCAAACATACAGTGATTGCAGTAAAGATAAATAACAATTCCTCCTATTAAAAGACAAACATTATTCGGATTTTTCAAAGAGAAATCTAACTACAGGTTACTTGCTGTTTTGTGTTGTTTAGTTGCTAAGTCGTGTCTGACTCTTTAGCAACCCCACAGACTATAGCCCACCAGGTTCCTCCATCCATGGGATTTTCCAGACATGAATACTGGAGTGGGTTGCCATTTCTTCTCCAGGGCATCTTCCTGACCCAGAGATCAAACCTCCATCTCCTTCATTAAAGGCAAGGAAAACTTAAATAAACCATAAAAATAGCAATGAAGTGCTGGCTGCTGCTAAGCTGATTCAGTCATGTCCGACTCTGTGTGACCCCATAGTTGGCAGCCCACCAGCCTCCCCCGTCCCTGGGATTCTCCAGGCAAGAACACTGGAGTGGGTTGCCATTTCCTTCTCCAATGCATGAAAGTGAAAAGCGAAAGTGAAGTCACTCAGTCGTGTCCGACTCTCAGCGACCCCATGGACTGCAGCCCACTAGGCTCCTCCGTCCATGGGATTTTCCAGGCAAGAGTACTGGAGTGGGGTGCCATTGCCTTCTCCTAAAGTGCTGGAGAAAGCTATATATACTGAATTAGCTTCAACTATCTTTTCTAAGAGAAGATTTTCTTTGTTTAAAGATTATGTCCCACTATTTTTCATTCTTGTTATATTCAAATACTCTTGCTTTATGATATGTCAACCTTAGGTTAGCTACTAAATCATTTTGAAAATTTCACTCATAGAAAACAAATCTCAGATTCTAGTGTTATCTGAGTTAAAATGATAAGAAATCACGCTCATGTCAGGCATTTAAAAACTAATAAAACCTATTAGCTTCAGGTTATGTCCCAGGCCAGGACCACAGTTACTTTAAACCCTTCTTCTCATATTATTAGTATCAATTTTGGATTAAGAAGTCAAACTTGGTAGTTGAAAGAAACTCAAATCATTGAAGGGTATGTGTTAACACTATTAGGATTGTGTTCTTGCCTGGAGAATCCCAGAGACGGGGGAGCCTGGTGTGCTGCTATCTATGGGGTCGCACAGAGTTGGACACGACTGAAGCGACTTAGCAGCAGCAGCAAGGGACATCTAATTATACGTTACTTGTTGCTTTGTTTGTCGTTTGGTTGCTAAGTGTCGGAGCCTGCAAGCCCATGAACGGTAGCCCGACAAGCCTCTCTCCCCATGAGACTTTCCAAACACATGAACTCCTAACATAGGTAAGACACACACACACGCACACACCTACACAACTCTTTAATTACTGAAACAGGTGTGGAGAACCTGTTCCTCTTAACACTTCAGATACTTTACTCCCTTTCTAGAGAACGTTCCCAGGGCATCTGTGCTAATCCAGCTACTTGTCCTAAGTGTCTGAATGCAGAAGGTTCTGTCTGTCTTCTGTGAAAATCCAAGTTTAACACAATAATTCAGTCAAATGCCCTAGAATGACCAAGCAAAAATATCTGTTTCAAACAATGACCTCATTTCATAGCTTAGAAAAATCTAGACTCAGAAGGATAAAGAAGCTTCCCCAAGGTCACACTACTACTTTGTGGCAGAGTTGGGACTAGACCCTAACTATAGAACTCTTCTTTTTGTTTGTTTATGGTGGTAGGAAACCCAACCCAAACTGTCTTTGATTCCTATAAATGACAAGTTGAGGATCAGAATTAGGTTCAAGTGGGTGGGACCTGACTCAGCTGTTCAAATCATGTCATCATAATGAAGTCTCCCTCCATCAGAATGCTTCCTTCCATTCTGGCCTCATAGTCAGGTTCCATGGGGTGGCAAAACGGCTTCTGGCATTCCCAAGCTTAACTCCAAATTCAAGTCTAGCTATAAAGAGACAGGACCTTAATTTTTACCTTCAACTGTATCTTTATGTCTCATTGGCTCAACTTGAATCATGTAACTGTCCCTGAATCAGTATAACCACGGTAATGTGTGCTCTGATGGGTCTGGTCTGAGCCACAGGCCCATCCCTAGAACAGAAAGTAGATTCAACTCAACCTGAAGGACATGGGCTAAAGATCAGAGAGGAGTGTTCCCTGGAGGAAAAGTTGGTTACTCTAAATAGAAAAAGGATGAATGTAGGCTGAGTGGCCAAGTCAAATCTCCTTCCTCCTGGTCCAGCAATTTCACACTGCACAAGCGTTGAAACACATTCATTCTTCCACTAAGAAAGCAACTACTATAAAACCTAGCTTCTAGGTTCTATGCTACTTCAGGATCAGGAACAGCCAGGCAGGAGAACTTGGACTCTTTTTTTTTATTTTTGAGTGCTGCTCGAAGGGCAGTAGTGAAGGATGACAATAGCAAAGCCATTGTTCATTGTTCTGTCATCATCTATTGCAAATTCCAAATCAGCAGAAGCAGCAGCTGTCTGAAGTGACAAATCCTGTGATAAATTGAAGCCCTCCTGGTTGCCAGGCACTGACCCTGTTCCCATCATCGATTGGGAAAAAAATCAATGGAGAATATAGAGCCAGAGATAGTAATATGTTCAACTCTGTATGCTTTCAAAATTGGCTAGCCAGAAGATCAGGTTGAGGCACCAGCTCTACAGTTGCTTCTTACAGACTATAACCAGTCTTGGTGGTGCATTTTATGAAGATACATAGAAAAGAGTGGTTCCTGGTAGCCTGGCTTCTCTTGGGCTTGGGATTATACTGGAGGACTTCTGGAATCTGTGACTGCTCAAAACCAGTGATCTCCTTTTGGGAAAAAACACCTTCCCTAAACACAGTCTTTAGAGAGTATATTCCTTCCTCATTACACCCCTATGTTTGTATATTATAAGTATTTAAATAAGGAAGCATATCAAATGCAGGGGGTCCAGGTTTGAGATCCCACATGCCTCAACTAGGAGATTTCATGCTGCAACTAAGACCTGGTGCAACTAAATGAATAAATGAAATAAATTTTGAAAAATAAAGAAGGAAGCATAGCTTCTTGCCTAGAGGACATGTGATGATCTAAGACTGGACAGTCAATATTTCCATTCTTCCTGGTCACAGTGGTTGGATCCTAGTTGAACCAATCAGAAACCTAACTAAAATTTTATATGGAAAGGTAGTAGGAAAAGTCTCCTTTCTTCTTTAGAGTTGAAATTGTGTATATCTGGTCCCATAGCTGCTGGTGATTATGGGGACTGGGATTTAGAAAAGATGTGTGCAGGAAGAACCAGGAGATATGGGAAGAAAGAATGTCCTACAATATCTACTAAGACATTTGCATGCTTATTTTCAGTTTTCACCCATAAGCCTTATTAGTAGAAGCTTCTTTCTGATTCCAGCTATAGGTTTATGCTGTGTCCTTGTGGAGTGGGATAGCCAAACCAGATTATTTTCCTTCCTTACCTAAAGAAGCTGCCAGGGAGGTGGGAGGGGTTTCAGGATGGGGGACACATGTACGCCAGTGGCTGATTTGTGTCAATGTATGGCAAAAGCTACTACAATATGGTAAAGTAATTAGCTTCCAATTAAAATAAATTAATTAGTTTTAAGAAAAGAAGCTGCTCCTCATTCTGGTGGGTATAGGAAGTCAATTTAGAGCAGACGTTTATGATTTCTCTTCAATATGCAGATATATTCCAAACAGACTCAGATAAAACTATTATGATGGGGCCTTTGGTTTGACTTAGAGAAGCTACCTATATACTCTTCTTTGCAAACAGAAGGCTGCTTTGCATATGGAAACCAGGAGGTTTCTGGGAGGAAAGATACTAGCATTCTCCAAATACTTGCCCCTGATTATTTTACTTATGAAGCTTTACTGGAAAGTACTGGAGTGGACCTAGGCAAGATTCAGTGAAGGAGAAGAGTAATGGAGCCAATAATTGAAGTCATCAAAAGCATAGAGAGGTGCAAGACCAGTGATCTCTTTCTGGCACTGACTCAGAAAAGAATAGCAAAGGTGGTTCTGGAGATCCAAGATGAAAAAATCTTAGAAAGGCTCCTGATCTAGCATTTCTGGCATTCTGTGTTCACTGGTGCTGAGAGCTGAAACATCTATGAATGCTTCTCCCTTTGATGAGATGGTATGGATAGAGGCATCTGCCTGTATCCTGTTTTCACCAGTGCTACAGCCAGTAAGCAACTGTGTACTCTGAACAAGGCAGCTCTTGGGTGCCCATTGATGGTCTCTACATTTCTAATTTTTGGTGCTGATAGACCAAGAGGCTACCTAAGTAGAACTAGTCCCAATCTAAGGAATCATATTCCTGCATCAAGTGGGACTTTGCACAGTGATTATCACTCCTCTCTGTCCCACTTCCCAAGATAAGGAAGGGAAGGAAAGCTGTATGTGCATGGACGTGTTTGCATGTTTTCCCTGTTGTATGCATGTGTGCTTAGTCACTCAGTCATGCCCAACTTTTTGAAACCATATGGACTATAGCCCACCAGGCTCCTCTGTACATAGGATTTCCCACGCATGAATATTAGATAGGTTATCATTCCCTGGTTGCAGAATATGCTGACTCTAAGTTGCAGGACTTAAGAGTGCTTGCATCTAGAGGCCATGGTTCCATATGGGTTCGGTTCAGTTCAGTTCAGTTCAGTCGCTCAGTCGTGTCTGACTCTTTACGACCCCATGAACTGCAGCACACCAGGCCTCCCTGTCCATCACCAACTCCCAGATTTCACTCAAACTCATGTCCATCGAATCGGTGATGCCATCCAGCCATCTCATCCTCTGTCGTCCCCTTCTCCTCCTGCCCCCAATCCCTCCCAGCATCAGGGACTTTTCCAATGAGTCAACTCTTTGCATGAGGTGGCCGAAGTATTGGAGTTTCAGCTTTAGTATCAGTCCTTCCAGTGAACACCCAGGACTAATCCCTTTAGAATGGACTGGTTGGATCTCCTTGCAGTCCAAGGGACTCTCAAGAGTCTTCTCCAACACCACAGTTCAAAAGCATCAATTCTTCTGCACTCAGCTTTCTTCACAGTGCAACTCTCTCATCCATACATGATCACTGGAAAAACCATAGCCTTGACTAGATGGACCTTTGTTGGCAAAGTAACATCTCTGCTTTTCAATATGCTATCTAGGTTGGTCATAACTTTCCTTCCAAGGAGTAAGCGTCTTTTAATTTCATGGCTGCAATCCCCATCTGCAGTGATTTTGGAGCCCCCCAAAATAAAGTCTGACATTGTTTCCACTGTTTCCCCAGCTATTTGCCATGAAGTGATGGGACCAGATGCCATGATCTTAGTTTTCTTTACTGATCTTCTATTTGAATACATACGATAGTGCTGATACCTAGGATGCTTATTGTTACTGAGTTGATTGTTGTTTTTAGAAGTCTTCAGAGAATTAATATAATCTCATGGATTCATGTTAATATTTCCAGTTTTAAGTGAAGACTTCTTTCATATAAACTCTTCCCATTACATCAACATGTCCTCTTCCAGTTCAGGAATACTCGCTTTCAAGTGCACCAGAGGTGATAGCATTAGAAGATGTCATAATTTCTCATCTGTATCTGTTTTATACAATTTCTCATCCATTTTATACAATTTTAAATATATGACAATCTTGGAATAACATTACTCATATCACCTCATTATGATTGTTGAAAATATTAAAAAATTTTGGTCTATAGTCTTTTCACCCCCTTCCTTTTCTCAAGTTTATTGAGATAAAACCTACATATAGCAAAGGTTACTTGTTTTAAGTGCACAGCTCTCTAAGTTTTGACGAACGTATGAACATGTTCCCCCCCACCACCAGTCTTAATAACTGTGTTGTATCTACATGGCTACAGTGTGTAGCCATTTCATAGTTATGGGTCCTCATTTGTCTTGGTTTTCTCTGCCTCAGTTGCTAATTGTTTAATGCTCATTAGCAGTCATTATGTCACTGGCTCCTGAGTTATTTTTGGTTTTCTAAAACTCATTCCATGGTAGATTACTCAGAAGGGGCTTGTGGGAACAATATTTCTTGAGTTCTTATGTTTTGATAAGTTTGTCTATGACCTTTGTACTTAAAAAAATCAATTTTGCTGCATATAAAATCCCTGGTGCTCTGTTTCTTGAGTATCTTAAATATATTACTCAATTTTGTCCTGACATAAAGCATGGCTTTCAATGCCTAATAACAATCTAATTTTCTTTCCCTTAAAAGTCACATGCTTTTCTTGCTAGATGCCAAAAGGATTTTTTAAATCCCAGATCAGACTAGAATAGTGGGCTTCCCTGATAGCTCAGTTGGTAAAGAATCTGCCTCCAATGAAGGAGACCCTGGTTCAACTCTTGGGTCAGGAAGATCTGCTGGAGAAGGGATAGGCTACCCACCCACTCCAGTATTCTTGGGCTTCCCTTGTGGCTCAGCCTGCAATGGGAGAGACCTGGGTTCAATCCCTGGGTTGGGAAGATCCCCTGGAGAAGGGAAAGGCCATCCACTCCAGTAATGTGGCCTGGATAATTCCAGAATTGTATAGTCCATGGGCTCACAAAGAGTCGGACATGACTGAGCGACTTTCACTTTCACTTTCTGACTAGAATATGTCTTGACTGTGATCATTTTAGGTCAGATGTTCTTGTATGTGTGTGGTGCTCTTTTAAAATTAATGCAAATTATTATTTTCCAACCTCAGGAGTGTCTTCTTTAAATTAAGGTTTTTAGTATTTCTTCTGTTCCCTTGCTTGGGTTTTCATCTTCAGAAATTCCTATCATCCATGTGTTCAATCTTTTTTGCCTACTTTCAATACTTCGATGCTTTCTCTCTTCATATTCTCTTCTAAAATTTCTTTGCATTTATGTATTTTATTTTTTAATCATGGTAAAATACATATGGCATAAATTTTCATATTTTAACCATTTTAAAGTGTATAGTTCAGTATTATTAAGTACATTCACATCACCATCTTCCATCTCTAAAATGTTTTTCATCTTGCAAAACTGAAACTTGGCATTTATTGAAGAATAACTCCTATTTTCTACTTTCCCCAGCCCCTGGCAACCACCATTTATTTTCTGTCCCTATGAATTTAACTACTCCTAAGTACTTCATATGAGTGGCATCATACAATATTTGTCCTTTTTTCGTTGACTTATTTCGCTGTCTTCAAGTTTCATTCACGTTACAGCATGTGGCGGGATGTTTCCCATACTACTCCATGGTAAGGACTGATCACATTGTATTTGTTCACCTGTGGATAAGCTTATGGATGGCTTCCACCTTTTGACTATTGTGAATAATGTTGCTATGATCATGGGTGTACAGTACTGGTTTGTGCTCTTTGTTTCTTATTAACTGTGGAATTTTTCTTCCTTTTCATCATCTGCGTCTTCAACGTATTGTTTCTTTTGTTCTTTCTAATGCCTACAATGGGATTCTATTTTCTCAGCCAATCAGATCCTGCTTCCGTTCCTTCCCTCTTAGTCGTCCCACAGACTTCAGTACCAAGCGTTCCTGTCATCTGTTAGCCGTCTGTCTGCACCCTCCTGTCTTTGTTTACCGGGTTTGTTTTGAAATGTTGTTCATGTGTTTCTAGCTTTGCTAGCTAGTTGCTCCGTTTCTGTGTGGGGATTGGAAGAGACTGAACTAACCTGCCACTGCTTCCATCTGCTGAGAACCCCACAGTTGTTTCTTTCTCTTACTTTCTCCTAATTATGTCTTACTTCCTACATGCTTCAGTTCAGCTTAGTTCAGTCACTCAGCCATGTCTGACTCTTTGCGACCCCATGGACTGCAGCAGGCCAGGCTTCTTTGTCCATCACCAAATCCCGGAGCTTACTCAAACTCATGTCCATCGTGCCAGTGATGCCATTCAACCATCTCATCCTCTTTGATCCCCTTCTCCTCCTGCCTTTAATCTTGCCCAGCATCAGGGTCTTTTCCAGTGAGTCAGTTCTTTGCATCAGGTGGCCAAAGTACTGGAGTTTCAGCTTCAGCATCAGTCCTTCCAATGAACACTCAGGACTGATCTCCTTTAGGGTGGATTGGTTGGATCTCTTTGCAGTTCAAGGGACTCTCAAGAGTCTCCTCCAACATTGCAGTTCAAAAGCATCAATTCCTCGGCACTCGGCATTCTTTATAGTCCAAATCTCACATCCATACATGACTACTGGAAAAACCATAGCCTTGACTAGGCGGACCCTTGTTGGCAAAGTAATGTCTCTGCTTTCTAATACACTCTCTAGATTTGTCAGAGCTTTTCTTCCAAGGAGAAAGCATCTTTTAATTTTGTGGCTGCAGTCACTGTCCACAGTGATTCTGGAGCCAAGAAAATAAAATTGGTAACTGTTTCCACCTTTTCTGCTTCTATTTGCCATGAAGTGATTGGACCAGATGCCGTGATCTTCCATTTTTGAATGTTGAGTTTTAAGTCAGCTTTTTCACTCTCCTCTTTTACCCTCATCAAGAGGCTCTTTAGTTCCTCTTCACTTTCTGCATAAGGGTGGTATCATCTGCGTATCTGAGGTTGTTGGTATTTCTCCCAGCAGTCTTGAGTCCAGCTTGTGATGTATGCAGCCCAGCATTTCACATGACATACTCTGCGTAGAAGTTAAATAACCAGGGTAATAATATACAGCCTTGACGTATTCCTTTCCCAATTTTGAACCAGTGTGTTGTTCCATGTCCAGTTCTAACTGTTACTTGTTGTCCTGCATACAGGTTTCACAGGAGACAGGTTAGGTGGTCTGGTATTCCCTTCTTTTAAGAATTTTCCAGTTTGTTGTGATCCACACCAAGGATTTAGCATAGTCAATGAAGCAGAAATAGATGTTTTTCTGGAATTCCCCTGCTTTTTCTGTGATCCAGTGAATGTTGGCAATTTGTTCTCTGGTTCTTCTGCCTTTCCTAAATCCAGCTTGTACATCTGAAAGTTCTTGGTTCATGTACTGTTGAAGCCTAGCTTGAAGGATTTTGGACGTTACTTTGCTAGCATGTGAAATAAGTGCAATTGTATGGTAGTTTGAACATTTTGTTGGCATTGCCTTTCTTTGGAATTGGAATGAAAACTGACCTTTTCCAGTCCTATAGTGATTGCTGAGTTTTCCGAATTTGGTGGCATATTGAGTGCAGCACTTTAACAACATCATCTTTTAAGATTTGAAATAGCTTAGCTAGAATTCCTTCACCTCCACTAGCTTTCTAGTAATGCTTCCTAAGACCCACTTAACTTCACACTCCAGGATGTCTGGCTCTAGGTGAGTGACCATACTGTTGTGGTTATCTGGGTCATTAAGACCTTTTTGTATAATTCTTCTGTGTATTCTTGGATGGCCCTAGGCTTGGTATTTAGTTTCTTGTGGCCCATGAGATCATGAAAACTGAAGCCTACGTTAATCAGTTTGGGGAAATGCTTTCAGCAAAAAAAAAATGATTCAATACTGTGCTTACCATTCTGAATTTCTGCCATCCCTTAGACTTTGATTTGATAATTCTTCACCATCAGCATTTTTAGATTTTTTTCAGTGGTAATATTGGCCTTCCTTCTGGTCAGAAATGAAAGTTCAACATGATCTTATTCTATGCAGGCTTTTGTGGAAATACTGTCACTCTTTGCAGTCATAAGAACTGCTCATCCTTCCTTCAGTTGGGTATCAGGAGCCATGCCTAGTGAAGTCTCATTGTCCAGACCAAGTAGTGGCATCCAAGAGCATCTAACAAGATCGAGGAGGCCAGATCCAATCTCAGAGCCTAGATTAGCTCTACACACAGGCAAGTCATACTGGAACAGCCCTGTCTTGCCCTTTTCTCTTATAACAGAGTCTCCAGCTTCACAAGACTCATCTTAATTTCTGAGCTGGCATACTTGCTTTTCTTCTTAGTCGATCTATCGTGGGCTGGAGATGGGTTCTGGAATAAGACTGCCTGAGTTTGAATCCTGGCTCCATTACTGTCAGTACTGTGACCTTGAGCTTGTCATTTAATCTCTCAAATCTACTTTCTTCACTTCAAAGGTGGTGAGAAAAGAACATGCTTTATTGGGATGTTCTGAGAATTGCATGTGATAAAGTATTTAACACAATGCCTGGCACATTTATGAGCCCTCAGTAAAAATTAATTGTAACCTTAATATCCCCAGAGTGAAAAGTCTTATGGCATTTTCCCCTTCACTTTTTAAAAGAAAAATCTCCTTGTTTAACCATACTCTATCCATCCTTTCATAATTTCATCCAGATCTCAACTGTTTACCACGCTACTCTTTGTCATAATAGAAATGCTAAAACTAAAGTTTTAGAGGATGATATGGAGGAACAATTTGGAAGCGCAAGAGCAAAGAATTTTCTGAGTGAATGGGGAAGGTGACTGATGGAGGAAAAATGCCATGAAACAGAGACCACTAGGTCCTGCTGTCTCCATGAGAATGACAGTACTCAAGAGAGAGGAGCCAGGTATCACTGAGGTGAGGAGAGGAAGAGCAAGACAGGTGTGGGAAAGTCCTGTGCAGTGGAGAGACTGGGTCACTAGTTGATTAACAGTGGAGTGTGTGGGTAATGAAGTCTCATATTTACTACGCTATCGATTGTAAGAATTCTGCAAACAGTAGGATTGAGTGGACTGTGGGGAACTGACCCCTGAGTTTGATCTGGGTTTTCAGAGTTCCTGAAGTTTGCTTTTGGCTGCTTTCTTTCTTATTTTTTTCTTCACACCTTAGTTCTTCCCATCAAGAGGCCCAGAGCTCTTCTGGTAATTGTGCTGTGACAGCCCGAGGCAACCCAGGAGCCCTTCTCTTTGCCCTGTATTCCCATCAAGACTCACCGCTCCTGTGATCTGTTCTTTCCGAATTTCCTCTGCCTTGCTAACCTGACAAACACATCTATGGACTAACTTGTTCTCCATTCTAGGAACATTCTAATGAGGGCTTTCTGGAAAGCTGGTTGCTTCAGTCCAAGGATGGCATATTGATTCTGTCATGCATGCCAAGTTCAATCTAGAGTTGGCGAGAATGCCAAGACACAGGAGCACCCCTTCACTGCCGGTGGGAATATAAAATGGTACAGCCAGCCTAGAAAATAGTTAGACAATTTCCAAAAACACTAAACATGCAGCTACATTATGACCCAGCAGTTACACTCCTGGGCATGGATCCCAGAGAAATGTATGTTTACACATAAGTCCACAAATGCATATAATACTTTTATTCCTAAAAGCCTTGAATTGGAAACAACTCAGATGTCCTTCAGGGACAAATGGTTAAATAGTCCATACCATGGAATATATCCATACCATGGAATATAACTCAGCAATGAAAAGGATCAAAAAAATTGATTCATAAAACCACCAGAATGAATCTCCAGAGAAATATGCTGATGGAAAAAATTCAGTCTCAAGAGGTTACATCCTATATGATTCCCTTTATATAACATTCTTGAAATGGAAAAATTATAAAAACAGGAAACAAATTAGTAATGACAGAAGATAAAGAGGGGGAGGGGCAGGTGGGAAGCGGGCATGACTATTAAAGGACAATTTGAGGGATCCTGTTTTTGATGGAAATGTTCTGTATGAATGTCAGTTTCCTGGTTGTGATATCATGCAATAGTTTTGTGAAGAGTTGCCACTGGGGTCAACTGAGTAAAAGGCACATGAATTTCTCTATTATTTATTACAACTGCATGTGAATCTACAATTATCTAAAAAAGTTTAATTTTGTAAAAATGCCAATATACTTTAAGTACTCAGAACAGTGATTGGCACAAAGCCAGAGCTATTTAAGCATTTGCTATTATTAGCAGTGATAGTATGTTAATTTTTCAGATACATTGTGTTCAAATCCCACAGATGATAGTGAAATAATCTCTACCCTTGTAGGATGAAGACGAGGAGGGGGTTAAGTAGGTCAGTCCCTGTGGCGGTACCTAGAGAAAGACTCTCTAATATCCATGAGCTTCCCTGTCATGGGATCAAGAGAGCCCATGCCTTCTGCTCATCTCTTTCTTGGCCTCCAGGGGGCTTTGCATATCACTATAGACTAATGGTGGCCTCCCAGAAAGTCATAACTCTTTAGGACTCTCAGTTCTGCAGCTTTAGGCCTCACCCCTCCTTTGGAGAAGAAATCTTTTTCCTGGTTCTGTCTAGAAGGATTGAAGATCTCAAGGCTCCATTTGCTTCTACCTACACCTGGATGTCTATTGGACTTTCCCAGTGGCTCAGTTGATAAAGCGTCTGCCTACAATGCAGGAGATCCAGGTTCATACCCTGGGTTGGGAAGATCTCCTGGAGAAGGAAATGACAACCCACTCGAGTACTCTTGCCTGGAAAATCCCATGGACAGAGGAGCCTGGTAGGCTACAGTCCATGGGGTTGCAAAGAGTCGGACACGACTGAGCAACTTCACTTTCACTTTCAGATGTCTATTCCTTAGACTCATGGGTAGACCAGAAAGATGTCTCATTCAGCTTGCTGTGCTCCCAGAATCTAATTTGATGCTCTCTTTCTTAGGAATGTCACATTATCAGAACCTCCCTCTACTTTCTCTCTCTGAAATGTCATTATGACCCACATTCCCAGCATCTTCTTGGCCTGCTCTTTGCAATGTATTGGGGTGTGCCCAAATTCCCTTTGGCCCTCTCCCTGAAGGCCCTCATGCAATACATACAGTAATACTCATAGGGAGGGGGAATAGCATCTTCTAGAGAGTGGGGTGGTTAAAACTGTTGCCATATTTTTGGCAACCCAAATGAAAAGCCACAGGTTTTTTGTTTTATGTTTTCTCTATCACAGGGTGCTGGGCACACAGAAAACAGTATTTTCCTTCTCCCATTCCTTGTCATAGCTGTGTAGCATATTTACCACCAGCTTTTATTTTAATTGCAACCACGCTACAACGTAATTTAAAATCATGACCTCTGAGCACACATGAATGGAACTTAATGTTGACATCAACTTCTAACCAAGGTGATCCCACACCTCTGTAAGAGTATCACTGTTGCCATGTTGCAGGACAGTTAGGCATAAAACACATGCTCTTCTCATAAATAAAAGTGATTCCAATTCCTCTCTTCAAAACACTGAATCATGTGCTCCTAGAGTTTAGGGAATGCAGGTTCTGGGAAAGGATCTTGACTCAGCAAGCCCTCCGCTGTCACTAGAGGAAGAATTTCCCTTCCCAGTCCTTACCTGGATCTGATTATCATGTTCCTTGATCTCTAAAGTGAAGTGAGTAAAGTCACTCAGTCGTGTCCGACTCTGCAACCCCATGGACTGTAGCCTGCCAGGCTCCTTCATCCATAGGATTCTTCAGGCAAGAATACTGGAGTGGGTTGCCATTTCCTCCTCCAGGAGATCTTTCTGACCCAGGGACTGAACCTGCATCTCCCACACTGCAGGTAAATTCTTTACTGTCTGAGCCATCAGGGAAGTCCTTGATCTCTAAAAGGTGGACCTAAATACTTACTTGGCTAAGTTTGAAATCATGCACATTCAGCCCCTGGTACCTATTAGACACAGTAACCATGAACTCTAATTATTCATCATGATTCAAACAGAGAGGGGAAACGGAGCCAAAAGTCTATGATCATCACCCACAGGTGTGCCTGTGATGTCTACTGGGGTTGTTTTGTCTTTTGAAATTCCAAAGACACTGGCTTCTCCTTCATCCCACACAGGGTGGAAGGGCCACTGACCCTTTCCGTCTCTCTCGAGGACTCTCACAGGCCTGATTTGGATCAGCTCTATGCTTCTCTGATCACTCTCCTGTGTGTCTTTCTTCATGGAATTAGATTAGCTTAGGGAGTACCTCTGGTGGCTCAAGTGTAAAGAATCTGCCTTCAGTACAGGAGATGTGCAAGAGACCTAAGGTTCAATCCCTGGGTCAGGAAGATCCCCTGAAGAAGGGCCTGGCAACCCGCTCCAGTATTCTTGCCTCGAGAATTCCATGGACAGAGGAACCTAGTGGGCTATGTTCCATAGAATCACAAAGAGCTTGACATGACTAAAGTGACTGAACACACAGGGAGTACCTCATTGTCTGGCAAGCTCTGTCCACAAAAAGTAAAACCTCAGTTTTTTTCACTTCCTCCAATCCACGAGACAAAGTTGTGTTCATCAGATTGTTGGTGAATCTTTAAGGCAGCCGAGGATGTTCATGTGGCAATTTTTCCAAATCCATGCTGGAAAATTACACATTCCTGCTCCTAAATAATGCCCTCTGACCCCTTGCCATTGGGAACGTATCACTGACATATTTCTCAGCTTCCCTGAGAGCTCAGTTGGTAAAGAATCTGCCTGCAATGCAGGAGACCCCAGTTCAATTCCTGGGTTGGGAAGATCCACTGGAAAAGGGATAGGCTACCCACTCCAGTATTCTTGGTCTTCCCCTGTGGCTCAGCTGATAAAGAATCTGCCTGCAATGCAGGAAACCTGGGTTCGATCCCTGGTTTGGGTAGATCCCCTGGAGAAGGGAAAGGCTACCCACTCTAGTATTCTGGCCTGGAGAATTCCATGAACTGTATATTCCATGAACTGTATAGTCCATGGAGTCACAAAGAGTCAGACACGACTGAAGGACTTTCGCATGTTTCTCAGCAGGCTCCATTTTCCCACCTGTTACTCAGTACCCTTTGCTTCTTTCTCCCTCTTTTTCTCTACATATTCATCTCGCTCATCCCACATGGAGGACTTCCCACACAAAAGCAGCCCATTAAGTATTTTCCTAATCAAACATGGTTCCAACATATGAGGGTCTCTGGTGCCCACTGTTAAAAACAGTTCTTATTCCACAAAGTGGAGGAAACTCAGAAGTACAAAGGTCTTTCAGACTCCAGGTCAAGCCCACCATATAAGGTTTATGAGTTGTGCAGTGCACAAAGGTGTCTGGCTGAGAAAGTAAGTAGGGGCCAAAAGGTAGCCAGTTCTCCACTCTCCAAGCTGTGTGTCCCATGATGTTGGGGTACTTCTCCCTAAGTCAACCACTGAGGTAGAAATAGCTGTTTCTAATTTTCTCCCTGGGTGGGGACGATGGGTAGGTGGAAATTGTTGTGGTGTATTCTTTTAAGTTATCAGTCTCGAGGGGCTCCATTTTCTCATTCTCACAAAGGTCCATGTTAGCAGTGGCCTTGCTTGAAGTCAGGACATTGGTGATCAAGTTGGGTAAGTCAGAGTCCAGGATTGAAGTAGAGCAGTGTCAGTAACTGAGTGAAACGGCGGCGGGGCTGTGTCATTTTGAGGGAAAGACATCTGCAGTTCTCCCCAAGCTGTCACTGGGAGGTATCATTTGCATATTAAACAAATATTTAAAATTAGTGATGCAGCAAACAATCAGAAGCTGCCTTTACAGACATCACTCCTTCAAAGCAACAGCAGGCAAAGAAATATACCTCTAGGTGTGCTCATCTGGATGGTGGTGGTGTGACTTAAGCCTGGATAAAGTTCTATGACAGGTGACATTTTCAAGTATGAAAGGGAAAATAAAATGAAATAAAATGACATAAAAACCATAAAATAAATAAAACATCAACTCCTTTATACTCCAATGGCTATGTTGTTGATCAGCCATTAAATCATGTCCAACTCTTTGCAACCCCTGAATGGCAACATGCCAGGCTCCTCTGTCTTCCACTGTCTCCCAAAGTTTGCTCAAATTCACGTCCATTGAGTCAGAGATGCTAGCTGACCATCTCATACACATCCACAACTGAATGTCATTTCCACTTTGGCCCAGGTGCTTCATTCTTTTCTGGAACTATTAGGAATTGCCCTCCACTCTTCCCCAGTAGCATACTGGACACCTTCAGAACTGGGGGAGCTCATCTTCCAGTGTCATATCTTTTTGCTTTTTCATACTATTCATGGGGTTCTTGTGGCAAGAATACTGGAGCAGGTTGCTATTCACTCCTCCTGTGGACCACAGTTTGTCAGAGCTCTTCACTATGACCTGCCTGTCTTGGTGGCCCTGCACAGCATGACTCATAGCTTCCCTGAGTTACAAAAGCCCCTTGGCCACAAGGCTATGATCCATGAAGGGGATCTTGGTTGAGAGTTAAATGTGGTGATGAATTTAGAATAGTGGCTAACCATGGTAAATACTCAATAATGTGAGTCAACACTCATTATTCCAGAGGTGACAGCCAACATACTTGTAAATGGACCAATCAGAATGGATGACACCTGTGGAAAATCAAATTTGGCCTTGAAGTACAAAATGAAGCAGGTAAAGGCTAACAGAGTTTTGCCAAGAGAATGCACTGGTCATAGCAAACACCCTCTTCCAACAACACAAGAGAAGACTCTACAAATGGACATCACCAGATGGTCAACACTGAAATCAGATTAATTATATTCTTTGCAATCAAAGATGGAGAAGCTCTATACAGGCAGCAAAAACAAGACCAGGAGCTGACTGTGGCTCAGATTATGAACTCCTTATTGCCAAATTCAGACTTAAATTGAAGAAAGTAGGGAAAACCACTAGACCATTCAGGTATGACCTAAACCAAATCCCTTATGATTATACCATGGAAGTGAGAAATAGATTTAAGGGATTAGATCTGATAGACAGAGTGCCTGATGAACTGTGGACATAGGTTTGTGACATTGTACAGGAGACAGGGATCAAGACCATCCCCATGGAAAAGAAATGCAAAAAGGCAAAATGGTTGTCTGAGGAGGCCTTACAAATAGCTGAGAAAAGAAGAGAAGCAAAAAGCAAAGGAGAAAAGGAAAGATATAAGTATCTGAATGCAGAGTTCCAAAGAATAGCAAGGAAAGATAAGAAAGCCTTCCTTAGCGATCAATGCAAAGAAACAGAGGAAAACAACAGAATGGGAAAGACTAGAGATCTCTTCAAGAAAATTAGAGATACCAAAGGAAGATTTCATGCAAAGATGGGCTCGATAAAGGATAAAAATGGTATGGACCTAACAGAAGCAGAAGATATTAAGAAGAGGTGGCAAGAATACACAGAAGAACTATACAAAAAAGATCTTAATGATCCAGATAATCACAATGGTGTGATCATTCACCTAGAGACAGACATCCTGGAATGCGAAGTCAGTTGGGCCTAGAAAGCATCACTACGAACAAAGTTAGAGGAGGTGATGGAATTCCAGTTGAGCTATTTCAAATCCTAAAAGATGATGCTGTGAAAGTGCTGCACTCAATATGCCAGCAAAGTTGGAAAACTCAGCAGTGGCCACAAGACTGGAAAACCTTAGTTTTCATTCCAATTCAAAAGAAAGGCAATGCAAAGAATGTTCAAATTACCACACTATTGCACTCATCTTACATGCTAGTAAAGTAATGCTCAAAATTCTTCAAGCCAGGCTTCAGCAATACGTGAACTGTGAACTTCCAGATGTTCAAGCTGGTTTTAGAAAAGGCAGAGGAACCAGAGATCAAATTGCCAACATCCGATGGATCATGGAAAAAGCAAGAGAGTTCCAGAAAAACATCTATTTCTGCTTTATTGACTATGCCAAAGTCTTTGACTGTGTGGATCACAATAAACTGTGGAAAATTCTTAAAGATATAGGAATACCAGACCTCCTTACCTGCCTCCTGAGAAACCTGTATGCAGGTCAAGAAACAACTGTCAGAACAGGACATGGTATAACAGACTGGTTCCAAATTGGGAAAGGAGTACGTCAAGGCTGACGTACTTATATAAGTACGCACCCTGCTTATTTAACTTATATGCAGAGTACATCATGAGAAACGCTGGACTGAATGAAGCACAAGCTGGAATCAAGATTGCCAGGAGAAATATCAATAACCTCAGATATGCAGATGATACCACCTTTTTGGCAGAAAGTGAAGAACTAAACAGCCTCTTGATGAAAGTGAAAGAGGAGAGTGAAAAAGTTGGGTTAAACCTCAACATTCAGAAAACTAAGATCATGGCATCCCATCCCATCACTTCATGGGAAATAGATGGGGAAACAATGGAAACAGTGACAGACTTTATTTTGGGGGGCTCCAAAATCACTGCAGATAGTGACTACAGCCATGAAATTAAAAGATGCTTGCTCCTTGGAAGAAAAGCTATGACCAACCTAGACAGCATATTAAGAAACAGAGGCATTACTTTGCTGACAAACGTCCATCTAGTCAAAGCTATGAGCTTTCCAGTAGTCATGTATGGATGTGAGAGTTGGACTATAAAGAAAGCTCAGTGCCAAAGAATTCATGCTTTTGAACTGTGGTGTTGGAGAAGACTCTTGAGAGTCCCTTGGACTGCAAGGAGATCCAACCCGTCCATCCTAAAGGAGATCAGTCCTAGGTGTTCATTGGAAGGACTGATGCTGCAGCTGAAACTCCAATACTTTGTTCACCTGACGTGAAGAACTGACTCTTTGGGAAAGACCCTGATGCTGAGAAAGATTGAAGGCAGGAGGAAAAGGCGATGACAGAGGATGAAATGGTTGGATGGCATAATCTACTCGATGGATATATTTGAGTAAGCTCTGGGAGTTGGTGATGGACAGGGAAGCCTGGCATGCTGCAGTCCACGGGGTTGCAGAGTCGACACGACTGAGTGACTGGACTGGACTGAACTGAATGGAAAATCAGATTTAGTCACTATTTGACCTGATTTTTCCCACTTGATCAAAATGTATAATTCAAATAATAGTTCAGTGATTTTTGAGTAGGCTAAAAGTGTTACACATTTCATTTTATTTAATACTTGTGATAACCTCATGTAGCAGGGAATAGCATTATCCCCACATTACAGGTGAGGAAACCAAGGCAAGGCGAAATTAAACAAGTTGGCCAAAGTCACACCTCCAGCATTGAACCTCACACCACAGCTTGTTCCCATGACCATCTGCCATACTGTTCCTGTCATTCCATTCCATTCTGCTCAAGGCACTGTATAGGAACACGTCCATCTTCTTTGATTTAGCAGGTAAGGCTTTTTGGTGATGTAGTCACTGTGCACAAATAAGGTTTTTAACCACTCTATGCTTTTCTCTATTTTCCAGTTTCCCACAGTTGTTCTAGTATGTTTATAATAGGACAAAGAGTGGTAAATAAAAGCAAATGGTAGTTAAATTTAAAGGAGAAGATAAATTTATGCTTCCCACTCAACCAAAGGGACTATGGATTTGTGTCATTAATTAAAATGCTTTCTTCAACACAGATACTGCATCCCCATTAGCTCATCTTGTCTTCACACTCTGTGGGAGGGGGAGCTTATATCCATCTTGGAGTGAGATCAAACATCCCAGAGGGAAGTGGATGCAGAGAATGTAGTGACAGGCAGCCTGGATACTGGAGCCCCAATCCTCTAGGGCCTAAATCATTCATGTTGGCCGTGTTCAGATGCCCCTCATATATAGGCAGAGCAGGTACAAGCCACTTCTGTGATCTGAGACTACTGTTTATGCTTTCTCCAACTAGAACAACATTTGGTTTTAATTTACTGAGCATGAGAATTATGCAAGGGTACTTGTTAAAAGTGTAGACTCTCCCACTAAGAAATATTACTTTATTCCAGCAAGAGCAATTCCAGGACCCTTCATCCCCAAGAAATACTTTAGAAGGTTCAGCTGAGAGCATTCCTTCCACTTTGCTTTGGGTGGGAAGTGGTTATGGCCATGGGACACTTTCTCTGGGTCATGTCTGGACTAAGCATTTCAAAAACACGTTCTCATTTCATCCTCATAACCACCGTCTTTAGCACCATTTTACAAATGAGTAAACTGAGACTTAGAGAGTTTAACCCAGACTTATCAGTCCCCAATACTTTGGCCCCTTGAGCTGACTCACTGGAAAAAACCTTGATGCTGGGAAAGACTGAGGGCAGGCAAAGAATGGGGTGACAGAGGATGAGATAGTTGGATGGCATCACTGACTCAATGGACATGAGTTTGAGTAAGCTCCAGGAGATAGTGAAGGACAGAGAAGCCTGGAATGCTGCAGTCCAGGGGTCACAAAGAGTCAGACACAACAATAAATCAGCCCCCAGGGCCCTCCCTCTTGTCCAGCATACTAACAACCATTTCCAGATCCAGGTCTACCAGCTGGTCCCATCATGGTCACTAAGATTTTTGTTAAAATACATATTCCCAGGTTCACCCTAGAATCACTGAAGCAGAACCCGAATTAAGGGCCCAGATTCTGAATTTTTAGTAAGTATTCCAGGAGGTGTGTGATGTGCAGACAGGCTTACACTCTCTATTTCTGTCCACGCAGGGCTGCTGGTGTACCCTGGCACACTAACCTAAGTCGGTGAAACATCAGTGCCTCTCCATCCTGATTGGTAGAAGTGTGCTCACCCCAATCTCTGGTGCCCCAGCCTCCTCCTGCACCATTCCAGCCACTCAACCAGAACTCCAGCTAGTAGAGGGCTGTTCCCAGCTCACTCAGGGTCTTCAAGGGTCTGCTCCAACGCTGAAGCCATTGCATGTCCTAATTTGTGGTGATTGAACATACAACAAATTAGGTGTTATCAAGGATTTTGAATATCACCATGTACATGAATACATCTCCCTCTTGAGATCATCTGCCCTGGAAGTCAGGAAAGATGACTGACATGTCTTTCCATTTTAAACGGGACCCTATGCATAGTCAAATATTCATTGAATTGAGTTTCGTGTTTTTTTTTAATCCCAACTGTATGAGTTTTATTCTCATATGTGTTGGAAGAAGGAGCCTACACAGACAGGAAACAGAGTAGATATGACCCAGAACCAATTCCTGGAGGTGGTGCAGCAGGGTGGACTTTGGGAAGTCTGGGACCAACTTCCAGGGACTCAGGAAGACAAGAAATCACTGCCATTGCAGAAAGAAAAAACGGGGTGCTCAGCAGACTGGGTCCTCTAAGAGACATTTGTTCAATGTTAGGTGAGTGAACATAACAAGAGAATTGCAACTAGGCTCATTTTTCACATAATCTAAAGAGAAGAAAGGACCCGCGGGTAGAAGTATGTCATTTTCAATTCCATTGTAGCCACCACATGTGGAAAAGGCATTAAATTCTCAGGAAGGAACCCATTAAGTGAAATAAACGTCACAGTAGCCAAATATTATTGGCTCCCTGACTTCCACAGATAACTTTAGAGATGGGTTATTTCCTTACTTGAGAAATCATGGCCAGGTATTTCCAATGGAAATGAGTTTCGAAACCTCTAACATGTTCGAGGAAAAGAAATATTTTTGACACTCCATTCCAATAATAGATAATGCAGAATAATCTCTCGGGTAAATCAGCAAGGTGGAACAATTTGCTTCATCACGGGAAGGCTGGCTATCCCCCCACCCCCACCTTTCCTTTCTGGAATGTCTGTATCATCTCCCATGCTGCTCTCAGGCTTCAGGAAAGCAATAAGAAACTCAGGGTAATACACTAAATGTGTTTGTAGCAGAGAGCTGCATTTCTGTACCACTGGCACACCCACTAGCTCCCTTGGCACCCGGTCAAGTCCACTGACCAGGGTGTTGCAGCACAATCTAAGAATGTCTAACTAATTGACCCCTGATTATGGAAAAACGAGGTTTTTAATAGAGGAGAGTGTGCCAAGGCTTCATCTGGGAGACGGAGAGGAAAAATAAAAAGTCAAACTGTAACCAAGCCAGCTCAGAGCATGAGAATGAGAGATCAGCAAAGAATGCAGATGCAAGCAACCAGACTATTCCCAGAGTCTCGGCTGCAAGATTTCGAAGTTGAGGTCAGCTTTGAAAATAAATTCTTCTACTTGGCTATTCAGGGCAAATTTTAAACCATCCAGGAGCCTCCTGGTTGGAAAATGGATGCAATGGCTATTCTTTGTTGTAGGGGAAAAAAAAGTGAAAGTGAAAAAGTGTTAGTCTATCAGTCCAGTCTGACTCTTTTTGACCCTATGAACTCTAACTCACCAGGCTCTTCTGTCCATGGGATTCTCCAAGTATGAATACTGGAGTGGGTTGCCATGCCCTTCTCCAGGGGATCTTCCCAACCCAGGGATCAAACCCAGGTCTCCTACATTGCAGGCAGATTCTTTACCATTTCAGCTACCCAGGAAGCCCTCATACACTGTAGCCATCTTTATTGTGGAGCTGGACCCCAAGGCAGCCTCTAGACCCTAAGGAACAGCAGTCTTGGTAGAGAAAAGTCATTGATCCCCTAGGTCTCTGCTTCCTGTGTTTCCACTTTCACTTCTTGGTGGAGAAAACTAAAAGACAAAAATATTTTACAATAAGGAAGCCTTTCCATTCCTTGTGAACCCAATATTTTCACACAATAGTGAACCCAATATTTTCATTCTTTCCACAGCAGTGAGTTTTCGGTAGAAAATGAAGTCATAAGGTTTGCTGATGTTTTAGAAATCACTCAAAGGGATTTCTCAACAAGAAGTCACCGTAAGTGTCCAGAGCAACTGATGTCAGGGAGCTATTAACTAAAGATAAAATATATTATATATTTATTAGAGATGAGTTTGATCCCTGGGTCTGAAAGATGCCCTGGAGGAGAAAATGGCATGCCTCCAGTATTCTTACCTAAAGAATTTCATGGGCTGAGGAGCCTGGCGGGCTACAGTCTATGGGGTCAAAAAGAGCCAGACATGACTGAGCATGAAGTGAAGTCGCTCAGTCGCGTCCAACTCTTTGCAACCCCATGGACTGAAGCCTACCAGGGTCCTCCCATGGGATTTTCCAGGCAAGAGTACTGGAGTGGGTTGCCATTTCCTTCTTCAGAGGATCTTCCCCACCCAGGGATCGAACCCAGGTCTCCCACATTGTAAGCAGACGCTTTACCATCTGAGCTACCAGACTGAGCATAGCACAGTATATATATATATAGATAAATAAATATATATGCAGAAGCATACATATATTTATATATGCCAAAGAGATCAAGAACAGAGGGAAAGAATGCACAAAAGAACTGTATTAAGCATCTTAATGAACTGGATAATTACTATGGTGTGGTCAGTTACCCAGAGCTAGACATTCTGGAGTTTGAAGTCAAGTGGGCCTTAGGAAGCACTGCTGTCAATAAAGCTAGTGGATGTAATGGAATTCCAGGAGAGCTGTTCAAAAGTCTAAAAGATGATGCTATGAAAGTGTTGCACTCTAAAAGATGATGCTATGAAGGTGTTGCACTCAGTATGTCAGCAAATCTGGAAGACCCAACAGTGGCCACATGACTGGAAAAGGTCAATACTCATCCCAATCCCCAAGAAGGGCAGTACTAAAGACTGTTCAAACCATCCGACTATTGCACTCATCTCCCATGCTAGTAAGGTCATGCTTAAACTCTGGCATTCAGCATTGTTCGAACCAAGAACTTCCAGATGTCCAAGCTGGGTTTAGAAAAGGCAGAAGAACCAGAGATCAAATTGTCAACATTTGTTGGATCATAGGAAAAGCAAGGGAATTCCAGAAAAACATCTACCTCTGTTTCATTGACTACACTGAAGCCTTTGGCTGTGTGGATCATAACAAACTGTGGAAAGCTCTTAAAGAAATGGGAATTCCAGACCATCTTAACTGTCTCCTGAGAAACCTATGTGTGGATCAAGAAGCAACAGTTAGAACACTGTATGGAACAAAGGACTCGTTCAGGATTGAGAAAGGAGTACGGCAGGGCTGTCTGTGTCACCTGTTTATTTAACCTATATGCTGAGCACGTCATGAGAAATGCTAGGGTGGATGAGTTACAAGCTGGAATCAAGATAGGCGGGAGAAAGATAAAAAACCTCAGATATGTGAACAATACCACTCTAATGGCAGAAAGTGAAGAGGAACTAAAGAACCTCTTGATGAGGGTGAAGGAGAGTGAAAAAGCCAGCTTAAAATTAAATATTAAAAAAAAAACTAAGATCACGGCATCCAGCCCTATTACTTCATGGCAAATAGAAGGGGAAAAGGTGGAAGCAGGGGCAAATTTCCTCTTCTTGGGCTCTAAATTCATTGTGGACAGTGACTGCAGTCAGGAAATCAGAAGACAATTGCTTCTTGTCAGGAAAACAATGACAAATCTAGACAGTGTGTTGAAAAGCAGAGACATTACCCTGTTGACAAAGGTCTGTGTAGTCAAGGCTATGGTCTTCCCAGTGGTCACGTATGGTTTTGAGAGCTGGAGCATAAAGAAGGCTGAGCACCAGAGAACTGATGGTTTTGAACTGTTAGAGAAGATTCTTGAGAGTCCCTTGGACAGCAAGGAGATCAAACCAGTCAATCTTAAGGGAAATCAACTCTGAATACTCATTGGAAGGACTGATGCTGAAGACGAAGCGCCAGTATTTTCATCACCTGATGCCAACAGCAGACTCATTGGAAAAGCCCTGATGCTGGGAAAGATTGAGGGAAGAAGGTGTCAGAGGAAGAGATGGCTGGATGGCATCACCGATGCAATGGACATGAACTTGAGCAAGTTCCAGGAGATGGTGAGGGACAGGGAAGCCTGGTGTGCTACAGTCCATGGGGTCGCAAAGAGTCAGACCCAACTGGGTGACTGAACAACATCATATATCTATTTCTTTCTTCTGTATCCAGCTCCCTCAAGTGCTATGGTTTTCTATCTTAGAATCAGCAAACAGTTTGGAGTTTGGACCATCTGAGTTCAGATCTCAGCTCCTCTCTCTTGAATGAAGCTGAGCAAACTTCTTACTCTTTTCTGTGCCTCCACAGTCTCAACTGTAAAATGGGACTGATCACTGCTGACTGAGGATGCTCTAGAGAGCTCAGTTCAGAGGAAGGGAGGATGGTCCTCCTCCAGCTCTACTTTACACTTTGTCATCTGCTCCCAAAGGACTCAGAACCCATGAAGTCTAAAGACAAGGCAGTTTGTAAACTTCGAGCTCAGAGCAGAGAAGAGCAGTCCCAGAGCCAGGGGAAGGGAGATACCACGCAGGCCCTTTCATGGTTGTTCCCTTTCTCCCTTTGATGGAACAAAGTCCTGGCCCCCAGTTCTTCCCTGATGATAAAACAAAAACCTCCATGTATACCAATGCGTGCACGTGTGCTAAGTCACTTCAGTCTTGTTCAACTATTTGCAACCCTACGGGCTGTAGCCTGCCAGGCTCCTCTGTCCATGGGATTCTCCAGGTAAGAACACTGGAGTAGGTTGCTGTGTCCCCGTCCAGGAGATCTTCCCAACCCAGGGATCTAACCCACGTCTCTTGCATCTCCTACATTGGTAGGCGGGTTCTTTACCACTAGCCCCACATGGGAAGCCCATGTAAATCAACACGTGAACATAAATTTCTAAGGAGAAAGAAAAACAACATTCTGTCTGAGCATGGTTGGCCAAAACACCCCAACCCTTTATAAAACCCACTTGCGAACACTGTGATGCCTGATTATTGACATTATGGTTAAAAAGACATTCCTCCCCCTTGCTTTTGGCTGAAGACTGGAGCAGAACTTTCAGAACAAAGAAAATGACCTTCTTCAGAAAAAGTTAGCTTTTTTTCCCCCAAGACTGAACACAGAATGAATATGAACATATTTTCACAGTGAATTTTATAACAGGAATTACCAGACCAACACAACACTATGCTGATTGGACTGGAGACTTAAAGAGTGATCTTTCACACCTGGCTACACATTAGAAACATCTGGAGAGCTTCAAAATGAATAGCCACCCCCCCCACACACACACACACACACAGTGTCCAGGCACTCTCCCTACCCTGAGATTTTGACTTCTTTGGTCTGAGAAGTGTGAAAGTGAAAGTGCTCAGTTGTGTCTGACTCTTTGTGATCCCACGGACTGTAGGCCACCAAACTCACCAGGCTCCTCTGTCCATGGAATTCTCTAGACAAGAATACTGGAACGGGTTGCCATTTCCTTCTCCAGAAGATCTTCCCGACCCAGGGATCAAAGCCATTACAGGAAGATTCTTTATCATCTGAGCCACTTGGGAAGCCCAAGCATCTATTGGCTTCACGGCTCCCATGGAGACTTAAACATGAACTTCAGATTTGGGCACCACTGTTCTAAAATTGTTTCCTTTGGGGCTTTTTGTGGCTGCCAATGCAAAATAAACACCAGAGATTGATGTTTATGTGAACGTAGACACCTTACCCTTTCTGACTCTGAGTTCCAGCAAAAGCTAGCTAAGGTGTCCTGATCCCCAAGGAGTACTGGGTGTGGTCTCAGATTCAAAGAGAAGAAAAAAAAAATCATCATAAACTCATTTAACAAATGCAGATTCACTGGGAGAAGGTTTCTAATGGGGTACCTGCCACTGGCCACAGCTGCATTCTCTGGTGGGATAAAAAGACTGAAAGAGACTTGTTCAACAAAGAAGAGGTGAAACTGGCAAGGAAATGCAACCACTCTGTCTCACTGCATGCTCACTTTAAGAAACAGACCTAAGGCAGCCAGCGTGGCGGAGAGAAACCTTCTGAGCTCAGACTTAACCACCTGTTCTGCTGGCTGTGCTTGGGCCATAGTAAGGTGACCGGCGAATCCTCAGAATCAAAAACCATCTATCAATCAAGACTAACATTACACCTTAAACTAGGAATTTTTTAAGTGGCCTGAGCACAGTTTTGATTGATAAGGAGTGGGTCTTTACACTGGGAAACTTTCCAAGTAGCCATGGCTCATCTGCCTATGTTCATCAGGGTCTGAGAAAAGCAACCTCTGCCCCTCAGCCCCTCTTCTAGTCTCTCATACACAAGGCCACTCTATGGGCCCCTCCGCATTGTCCTTATCCAGTGACAAGGACACTGTATCACAACTTGTTTCTCTCATGGGCGGCAGATCCTTACATCACTATAAGGCAAGTTTTATCTTTGGGGCTTGTAGTAGATTTCATTATTGGTCTTAATTATGTCCTCCTTCGGAACAGTATTTAGACACCCACCTCCTTGCCACGATTTCCTGGTGGACAGTGTTTCCCTACCATCTGTCTTCAGGTTTGGTCATGTGACTTGCCTTGGCCAGCGGGGTGAGAAAAAGTGCCGGCAGAGACTTGAAACGTGCTTTTCTGATTGATTACACTTGCTGTCTTGTGCTTTTGTCATCGTCATGACATACACCTGCCCTGGCTCACCTGCTGGTCCACAGAGAATGAGAGATGTGTGGAGCTGACCTGAGCCCAGCTTCCAGCTTGCAGCAGAGTGCAACCTAGAACAGAGGTCCCCAGCCTTTTATGCATCAGGGACTGGTTTTGCGGAAGACAGTTTTTCCACAGACAGGGGATGGGGAGATGGTTTGGGGATGATTCAAGCACTTTATGTTTAATTGAGCACTTTATTTCTATTACTATTATATCAGATCATCAGGAATTCGATCCCAGAGGTTGGGGACCCCTGGCCTAGTTCGTCTATCAATCACCACTAACATTGCACCTTTACTAGTTTGTAACTGGTATAGCTAGCTGGCCCACAAATCTCTGCATCAGAAGTAAATACTTGTTACTGAGTTTTAGCGTTGTTTGGGATGTATTGCTATTTTGACATTAACTATATATTAAGCACATGGCCTTCAACTTTGGGCCTTTTCCGTTGTTGTTGTTCAGTTTCTAAGTCGTGTCTGACTCTTTGCAACCCTATGGACTGCAGCACACCAGGTTCCCCTATCCTCTACTATCTCCCAGAGTCTGCTCAAATTCATGTCCATCGAGTTGGTGATGCTATCCAGCCATCTCGTCCTCTGCTGCCTCCTTCTCCTTTTACCTTCCGTCCTTCCCAGCACCAGGGTCTTTCCCAGTGAGTCAGCTCTTCACATCAGGTGGCCAAAGTATTGGAGCTTCAGCTTCAGCATCAGTCCTTCCAAGGAATATTCAGGGTTGATTTTCTTTTGGATTGACTGGCTGGATCTCCTTGCAGTCCAAGGCACTCTCAAGAGTCTTCTGCAGCACCACAGTTCTACAGAATCCATTCTTAGGCACTCAACCTTCTTTATGGTCCAACTGTCACATCTGTACATGACTATTGGAAAAACCATGTGTGAAAGTCACTCAGCTGTGTCTGACTTTTTGCGACCCCATGGTCCGTTCATGGAATTCTCCAGGTAAGAATACTGAAGTGGATTGTCATTCCCCTCTCCAGGGATCAAACCCAGGTCTCTTGCATTGCAGGCAGATTCTTTACCATCTGAGCTATCAAGGAATCTATAGCTTTGACTATAAGAACCTTTGTCAGCAAAGTGATGTCTCTGCTTTTAATACACTGTCTAGGTTTGTCATAGCTTTTCTTCCAAGGAGCAAGTGTCTTTTAATCTCGTGGCTGTGGTCACCATCCACAGTGATTTTGGAGCCCAAGAAAATAAAACCTGTCACTGCTTCCACTTTTTCCCCTTCTGTTTGCCACGAAGTAATGGAACCAGGTGCCATGATCTTGGCTTTTGGAATGTTGAGTTTCAAGCCAGCTCTTTCACTCTTCTCTCTCACCTTCATTAAGAGGCTCCTTACTGCCTCTTCGCTTTCTGCTTTGATACAGAAAAATCATCCTTTGCTGCCATTTCATCGTTTATGGTCTCCATTCTGAATCAGTGTCTTCAACCTGCTTGCTCTCCTTGCTGACATGTTCTTCATCTTCCCCACCTTTGTTCCTTGACTGTTGATGGCCTTATCGGCTCCATGGAAATTGTGCTCTCGGCTGCCTCTCTGATTTGCCTTCTGCTCCCTTCTGGCATGAATTTTTTGGTCTCAGTGCTGGCTTTGGTTATGCATCATTTGTGAGTGCTGGGATTTCACAAAGACACTCCGAGCCTCAAAGGCAGATCCCTACTGGGCTCACCTATTCCTGTGAGTGTGGTCTAGACACGTTTTCATTTTCTTCCAAGTGCACAGTGGAGAAACAGTGCAACCTACTGGTTAAGGTACAGGCCCAGGAGCCAAAGTGTGTGAACTTGGGCGACCATTTTCATGTCTTTACCTACAAACTGAGGAGGGAAATGCCTGCCTCCTAGGATGGCAGTGAGGATTCATTCCTGGAAAGAACTTAACTCAGAACCTGGCACAAAGCAAGAGCTCTGTAAGTTTTTGTTCTGATTATCATAATCATTATCCTTCATCTTCCTCAAATTACTGCATTTTACATCCAACTCTCAACATTCTACTCTGTGACTGACATGATACACATGAACAGTCAACCACGCATTGACTTTCTGAGATGTAAGTGGTGTCTTAATACTTTAGCACCAGGCTTCTCAAATTGAAGTGTACATGTCCCTTAGTATACAGTTCTGCTAACAAGCACTCAGAAGCCATGGAATAAATGTGGTGCAACTTTCTCAAATGTGAATTTTGCTTGACAGTGTTATTAGAAACACTACTTTTATGTACTGAAGTTACTTTTTTTTAATCTTATTAGCTTGAATAGAATTTCTCTTAGAGAAGAAATTCCTGGGGTAGAAAGTGAGGACCCTGAAGTAAAGAGTCAAAACAAATATAAAAATGAAGGATATTTTTGCTTTCAAGTGACAGAAAAATGAACTCAAATTGGCATTAAAAACAGAAGGAATTTATTACTTCTTATACCTAAAAGTCAGGAAAATTTGGTTTCAGATAAGGCTCTATCTTCAAATAATTTTACCAAGGACCCAGATTTTGTGAATATTCTTTGCTTTCTTGCCTTTTGACTAAGATCAAGTGTAGCGTGGGGGCTTCCCAGGTGGCACAGTGGTAAAGAATCTGCTTGTCAATGCAAGAGACACAAGAGACTCATGTTCCATCCCTGGATTTGGAAAATCCCCCTGGAGGAGGAAATGGTGGCCCACTCCAGTATTCTTGCATGGAAAATTCCATGGATAGAGGAGCCGCTACAGCGCATAGGGTTGCACAAAGTCCGACATGACTGAGGGACTGAGTTTGTATTCGCGCGGGTGCACACACACACACACTTTACTTTCCATGGTGTCTGGCTTCATCCTCAAGTTCTGGTAGTTTCTCATCCCCTAGTTCTGAGTTCTCTCCTTAGGATAATAAAGAGGCTGAAGTAGTTCCTATCTCAAAATACATTGTCCAGAGAAAAGGAATTTATCTCTTCTAATATCACCTCCTTAAGACCTGGGTTTCCTTCTCTTTCATTGGCCTGCATTAGGTTGTGTTCAACTCTGAACCAGTCACTGTAGCCAGGAAGCTGGGACACGCTGATAGGCTAAGTCTCTCAGAGCCAATCCCTGTAGCTGGGGAAGGGTTCATTCTCTCATATAAAACCGAGACTGGAGGAGGGGCGCATTTCACATTGAAAATGTAATAGGCTGTTGATGGGGAAAGGGACATGCATGTTTGGGTGGTAACCCACAAACACCCAATATCTAATAAAGTATTAGTTGCTCAGTCATGTGGGACTCTTTGCGACCCCATGGATTTTAGCCCGCCAGGCTTCTCTGTCCATAGGATTCTCCAGGCAAGAATACTGGAGTGGGTTGCCATTCTATTCTCCAGGGGATCCTCACAACCCAGGGATCAAACCTGCATTTCCTGCATTGCAAGCAGGAAATGCCATCTTTACCATCTGGAAACCCCAATAAAAGAGATGTTTAAATAGCTCTGCAGAAGATAAAGAAAGCAATTAGTTTTTGTACCTGATAGGGAGGGAGAAGAAAAATTAACTATTTTTGAGGTGAGAGAGTATATACACACACACACACACACACACACACACACACACTCACTATTCAATGTGTTTATATTATTATGGTGGGCTGCTAAATGTTTAACAACTAGCTCTCTGGGGAAACATGTAAGCTTATTCAAATCTTTACTGATATGAAGGATGTATAACACACAATTTACAAATGAGAACAAAATATAGGCTATTCTTTCCCATCTAACCACTTGATTCTCACAAAATGCGTTCACGAATTTTGTAGAATTCTTGAATCTCTAGCTGATCAATGGTTGCAATTCAACCATGATTTGACAAAACCAGGCTAAAAATAAATACTTGATTACAAGTGTAGTTCTGACATGAATATTGGTTGATATTTTCATTTATGTTGATGAATAAGATGGAAGTGAAACAAAGGTAACAGCCCTGTCAGAACTTCACTCATTTGTCAATGACATGAGTGACTACTTTGTTGACACAGGTAATAGTTTTCAAATATTGACAAAAAACTTCTTCAGCCTTTTATGTGACTCACACATACAACACATTTTAAGTTTAATTGACCTTATTAATATCATCTTCATGAATTTTTAAATCTAGATAATGAACAAGATTTGATTTATTGAATTCACCAATTTATGTGGTATAAAGACTCTCACCATGGCCAATTTCTTTCTACCAATGTAACTACTAAACATAGGATTGGGAAAGGATGTGATAGCAGCTCATTTTATAATATTTCTGCCACCCAAGTATAGTAGACAACTTCAGTGGTATAGATAATAATAAAATGTAGTGAAATGAATAATAAGTAATGTGTTTGGGATAGTTTATTTAATTATAAGTTTATATAATTTAATTTTAACTAATGACTTTGTTTACCAACCAGATTGCAAAAAATCCTGAACATTTAATAGCTGACTCTTGTGAGCCTATATGAGACTGCTCCTGCACATCACTCTCCCTCCTCCCTTCTATTTTGCCCCTGTTCTTTCCCAAATAATCATTATTAGAGTATACTGTACAGACCAAAATCTTCTGAGAATTAATTTTAGTGGAAATCAAATACTTTCCATGCATCAAAATGTAGAGATGATGCCCACGGAATGGTGAGAGGGTCCAGAAATGAATTTAGTGGAAGAAGGAATTTAGAGCCTGGAGATGAACCTGAGGCTATAAGTACCCACCCTTACGCCACCAGGGATTTTTAGAAATCTGAGGAAAGTCTGTATATGTGCCTTGGCTAGAGCATGGGCTATTCTAGGAAAGGTAGCATATTCTGGAGCCAGCTAATATCTGGGATATGAATATACATGCATATATACATATATATGTATATATGCACATGAATATATGCATATATGTATATAATTCTTATTATTAAAGTAGAATCCTAAATTATATCATTTGTAGGATAAATGAGAACGTTTCAAAGAAATTCCCCTGTGGGAATGTCTAGGCTCAAAGTTCCAACCTCTTGGGAGTATGTTTCATTCTTCTCTGCTATTTGAGACACGTAGTGTGTTTCTCTTCCCTAAAAGCTTGTGTTTTTCATCTACCCTAGGCATTTTAGAGGGCTTCCCTGGTGGCTCAGACAGTAAAGAATCTGCATGCAATGTGGGAGGCCTGGGTTCAATCCCTGGGACCGGAAGACCCCCTGAAGAAGGAAATGGCTACCCACTCCAGTATTCTTGCTTGGAGAATTCCATGGACAGAGGCCGCTGGTGGGCTACAGTCCATGGAGTCACAAACAGCTGGACACAACTGAGTGATTAACGCTTGACATTTTAATCAGATGACTCCCTTGTCTGACTAGTATCAGAATCTGCCTGGAAGCATTTGAAAAAATACTGATTCCAAGACCCTATTCCTAGATGCTGTGATTCAGCAGATGGAGACTTGGGATTGACAGTCTGAATTCTGAACACCTTATCCCAGTGACCCAGCCACATGGGATAGGGAAATCACAGGACGGGTCCAGGTCTAGGGTTGAGTCACAGTTCTACCCTTCGTTGGGTCAGTTGGTGGGTCACATCTCCTTCTGGGATGGTTTATGTTTCAAGCTCTGACGTTCAGGAAAGTGCTGTGAAGCATGGTAGGGCAAGGGGGCCTCTCCCATCCCTGCTGGTGGGAAGGTCCTTCCCACCTTCACAGCAGCCCAGCCCTGTCTGCATGGCTGGCTACCCTTTGATGGGGAGAAAGGATTGTGTTCCTCCCTTAAAGTGGCATGTCCGGATTACAATCCACTTCTAAAGTTTCTCTCTGACAAGGAAAACGTTCACTCCCATTTAATTTGCCTGGACCAGAGGGGCTCTGCATGTCAGACTTCCTTCCAGATGGAAAACAAAAAATTGGTGTGAACTCTTAAATCAGTTTTAAAAAAATTATTATTAATCTGCCTCATGGAATACAGCATGCTCTGACCAAAGGCAGGAGGAGTCAGGGAGCCCCCAAGTATCTAATTTAACACCTGAAAATTCCCAAGGATGATTATACCATGGAAGACATATTGAAGATTGTAAGAAAAGGTTTAATAAAAAAAAAGTAAATGGAAAGGCCATAAAATTCAAATGAGGCTCATTCCCTGGGTTATAACAAGCTCTGTGCACAGACCTTGTTAATAGCTCTTTTTAAAAAAAAATAATTTTATTGTAGCTTCTATTTTTTTCTGTCGGTGTAATTAGAGCTCAATTAATTCCCCCCTAAAGGGGAAAAAGAGGACAAAATGGTATTTGATCTGAGACATGTAGAGCGGGCAAAGCAATTAGGATCAGCAAGTTACTTTCTGTTACCCTTTTTTCCTAGTTAGGTCTTCTGAGAGGCAGAAGGCTTTGGACAGAGACTCCAAGGGTCTGTCCCTGGATCAGACACTCAGCAGTGCCAGGACATGCAGTAGGCCAAAAGGTTTTATTTAGACACAGATCATTCAATTAAATATATATACACACACAACTGCAAGAGCCTGCTGCATCAATTCTCTGGTAATAGGAAGGGTTAGTTAAGTTCTGAATGTAAAACATAGTTCAAAGTATCAAAACCATAGCTTGTGGAGGATATTAGAAAGAACAGGAGTTTGGTAATAACTTAGCACTGAGATGAAATCCCAACTCCAGCACTGAAGCTGTGTGACTTTAGAGACCTCTCTGGGCCTTAGTTTCTTAGAATCTGTAAAACAAGAAGAGCCATGAATACCATTGTACCTAATGGATGGGCTGATTATGGGAAGAAAAGGAAGCCATGTAACGAAAAGCATCAGAAGTAAGAAATTGCTAAGTGACAGTATGATTTGTGTGTGAGTGTGTGTGCCCTGATTTCACAATACAGTTTAGTGGAATTAGTCTTGAGCCCTTCCCAGTGTTAGAATTAATTACCCTGAGCTTTCATGGCAAAGGCTTATTATAGCGAGCTTGTTAATGCGACCTCTGGTGGCCTCATGGGCTCAGGAGAAGTCTCCGGGAGCTCAGGGGCACTAGCTAATTAGAGAAGAAATAACATGCAGGACCCTCCGTCAGTTCACACAGTGTGTTGGAAGCCAGGTGCTTGTGGGACTCTGTGAGCAGCAGAAAGTGATTTAGGGTAGGGGGTGTCACAAGAGGAAAGGGAAAGAGACATTTGTCTTCCAAAAGCAAGCAAGCCAGCCCCTAGCTCACTCCCGCATTGCTGGAGCCTCCAAGGTGATGACGCAAAACAAAGCCAAGGAGTAGCTCCTGCTGCACACATTCTGAGATGAAAGCCTGGAGGCAGAGCTGAAGTGTGCTTTTTGCTTCCTGGCCTCTTTGCGTGTTTAGTTTCTTCTGCCTGGAGTGCTCCCCTCACCTGCTTCATCAGTGAGCCCCTCCTCTTTCTTTCATATTTCCTCTGGGCAACTACTTCTGATGCCAACCGCCTTCTCCCAACATATTAAATCCAAGACAGTTGTTATAAACTCTTATCTCCCCCTGCAAGCACTTTGTAAATAGATAAGTTTATTTGATTAAGCTCCACTAGGGTGCAGATTGTTTTGTTGTTTATTTTTGTTCACCTCCATATCCTCCATTTCCAGCCCAGTTTAAGACTTTTTAGGCAACTTCTGGTGGTTTCCCACAGACCTTGGCTTGTGACTCCATTGCTCCAACAATACATCTTGTCTGACTCTGACCCTCCTTCCTGCCCAAGGACACTAGATCCACCAGGATAATCCAATATCACTCATCTTAGGATCCTTAACTTAATCACATCTACAATGTCCCTTTTGCTGTGTAAGGTAACATATTCACAGGTTAAGATTAGAACATGGCTGACTTCTTGGAGGGTCATTATTATACCTACCACACTCTCTAAAATGATCTACAGTGGTTTTTTTAATATAAATATATTTATTTTAATTTGAGGTTAATTACTTTACAATATTGTATTGGTTTTGCCATACATCAACATGAATCCACCACAGGTATACACGTGTTCCCCATCCTGAACCCCTGTCCCTCCTCCCTCCTGTACCATCCCTCTGGGTCGTCCCAGTGCACCAGCTCCCAGCATCTAGTATCATGCATCGAACGTGGATTGGCAATTCATTTCATATATGATATTATACATGTTTCAATGCCATTCTCCCAAATCATGCCACCCTCTCCCTCTCCCACAGAGTCCAAAAGACTGTTCTATACATCTGTGTCTCTTTTGCTGTCTCGTATACAGGGTTATCATTACCATCTTTCTAAATTCCATATATATGTGTTAGTATACTGTATTGGTGTTTTTCTTTCTGGCTTACTTTACTCTGTATAATAGGCTCCAGTTTCATCCACCTCATCAGAACTGATTCAAATGTATTTTTTTAATGGCTGAGTAATACTCCATTGTGTATATGTATCACAGCTTTCTTATCCATTCATCTGCTGATGGATATCTAGGTTGTTTCCATGTCCTGGCTATTACAAACAGTGCTGTGATGAACATTGGGGTACACGTGTCTCTTTCGATTCTGGTTTCCTCGGTGTGTATGCCCAGCAGTGAGATTGCTGGGTCATAAGGAAATTCTATTTCCAGTGTTTTAAAGGAATCTCCACACTCTTCTCCATAGTGGCTGTACTAGTTTGCATTCCCACCAACAGTGTAAGAGGGTTCCCTTTTCTCCACACCCTCTCCAGCATTTATTGCTTGTAAACTTTTGGATTGCAGCCATTCTGACTGGCGTGAAGTGGTACCTCATTGTGGTTTTGATTTGCATTTCTCTGATAATGAGTGATGTTGAGCATCTTTTCATGTGTTTGTTAGCCATCTGTATGCCTTTTTTGGAGAAATGTCTATTTAGTTCTTTGGCCCATTTTTTGATTGGGTCATTTATTTTTCTGGAATTGAGCTGCAGGAATTGCTTGAATATTTTTGAGATTAGTTGTTTGTCAGTTGCTTCATTTGCTATTATTTTCTCCCATTCTGAAGGCTGTTTTTCACCTTGCTTATAGTTTCCTTTGTTGTGCAGAAGCTTTTAATTTTAATTAGGTCCTGTTTGTTTATTTTTGCTTTTATTTCCAATATTCTGGGAGTTGGGTCATAGAGGATCCTGCTGTGATTTATGTCGGAGAGTGTTTTGCCTATGTTCTCCTCTAGGAGTTTTATATGGTCTTACGTTTAGATCTAAAATGATCTACAGTGTTAATTCATTACTTATCACTATCAAAGCTGGACTTTTTTCAGGAACTTTCAAACTAATATGAAAATTTGTGTATCCTAGAATAGCCAAAACAATTTTGAAAAGAAGAACTAAGTTGGACTTACTGTTGTTGATTTCAAAACATACTTCAAAGCTACAGAATCAAGATAGTGTGGTATTACATAAGGTTAGACATATAGATCAAGAGAATAGAATTGAGAGTCCAAAAATAAGCCTTCACATTTGTGGTCCATTGATTTTTGACAAAAGTACCAAGACAATTCAATGTGG
Source organism: Capricornis sumatraensis (assembly GCF_032405125.1). Classification (NCBI taxonomy): domain Eukaryota; kingdom Metazoa; phylum Chordata; class Mammalia; order Artiodactyla; family Bovidae; genus Capricornis; species Capricornis sumatraensis. The sequence goes on along the minus strand of NC_091071.1, from coordinate 26,839,011 downwards.
GAGAGAACAGTCTTTTCATCAGATGATACTGAATACCTGGATATTCACAAGTAAAAGAATGACGCTCTGTCCCTACCTCACACCAAAAATTAACTCAAAACATTTCAAATTACTTGTAAGAGTTGTAAGTATAAAACCACTAGAAAAAATAGGGGTATATCTTTGTGATCTTATGTTGGCAAAGCCTTTTAGATATGACATTAAACAAAAGTGACCAAAAAATAATTAGAGAAATCAAACTTCATTGAAATAAAAAAAAAAAATTCTGCTTTGTAAGACAGCATGAAAAAAGGTTAAAAGGCAGTACTCAGATTAAGAAATATTTGCAAATCTTATATCACATAGGGACCTTGTGTCCAAAATAATTAAAGAAGTCTTACAACTCAATATTAAAAAAAATTTTTTTTAACGAGGAAAGGATTTCAACAGACATTTGTCCAGCAAAGATAAGCAAACGGCCACTAGGTACATGGATGGGTAGATGCTAAATACCATTAATCATTAGGGAATACAAATCAAAATCATAATGAGATACCTCTTCATACCTACATCAATGGTTATAATCAAAGGGACAGACAATAATGAGTAGGTGAGGATCTGGAGTAATGAACCTTAACATATTGTTGGTGAGACTGTAGAATGATCCAGCCACTTTGGAAGACAGTTTGCTAATTTCACAAAATGTTAAACATATTTACTATATGATAGCACTTCTACTCTTAGGTATATCTCCAAGAGATTTGAAAACATACAGCCATGCAAAAATGTGTATATAAACAATGATAGCAGCATTATTCACATTAGCCAAAAAATTGAAATAATCTGAGTGTCTATTAATTTATGAAAGCAGAAGTAAGACGTGGCATATCTACACAATGTAATGTTTTCCTGTTATAGAAAGGGCTGAAGTATAGATATATCCTATCCCATGAGTGAACCTTGAAAACATTATGCAAAGTGAAAGAACCCATCACAAAAGGATGCATATTTTGTGATTTCATTTATGTGAAATGTTCAGAACAAATGAATGCATAGGGACAGAAGGTAGAGTAGGGGTTGCCTCACGCTGGGGGTAGTAAGCAGCGTGCAGTGACTACATCATGGGTTTTGGCTTTCTTTTGGGGATGATGACAATGTTCTGGAATTAGACAGTCATGATGGTTGAACAATTCTAAATTTACTAAGACCTACTGAGTTGCACACTTTAAAAGACTGAGTTTTATGGTATGTGAATTACATCTCAATAAAGCTGTGATTTAGAAAATGAAATCATAAAAAATGTTCAATTAACCCAACAAAGGGAAGAAGCAGAAAGGAAATAGATACAAATGGATCAAATAAAAAATGGCAAGATGCTAGACATGAACTTAACTATATTAATAATTATATTAAATTTAAGTGGCTTAAGAATCCTTATTAAAAGGCAAGAAGATCAGTTTGGATTTTTTTAAAAAGACCTAATTATATGCTGTAAGTACAAGAAATGTTCTTTAAATGTAGATACATAAATTGGTTAAAAGTAAAAATATAGAAAAAGATATAAAATGCTAACCCTGTCTTTATAAAAAGCCAGAGCAATTTTATTATTATCAGACAAAAATAGAGCAAAGAATACAGAAGTTTACTTTGTAGTACCAAGGGGGTCGATTACTCCAGAGGACATACATGTTTATGCACCCAATAAACAGACCTAGAAAAGACTCAAAGCAAAAATAGGAAAGTGCAAAGAGAAATAAAGAATTCCACAATTATAGCTCGAAAAATAAAACTCTCTCTCAATAATTGATAGAGCGAATAAAGGGGAAATCAGCAAGGAAATAGAAGATTTGAACAGCACGGAACTAGCATTACTGAATTAACATTTCCAGAACATTCAATAGTAGCAGAGCTCATGTTCTTTTCATTGTTTTCAATGTCCACACAGAACCTTTAGCAATATAGACTCTACCCTAAACCAAACACAAGTCCCAGTATGGTTAAAAGGATTCAAGTTATTCAAAATATGTTTTCTGACTCTCTTGGAATTAAATTAGATATTGACAGAATAACAGAAAGATCTCTGGAAAACTCTAAGCACTTGGAAATTTAGTAGCATACATCTAAATAACCCATGGGTCAAAGAAGAAATGACAACAAGGAATTAGAAGGTATTGGAACTGAATGAAAGTGAAAACAACATATGGTAAGATATTTAATATTGTTAAGGCAGTAGTTAGGGAGAAATCTGAAGTATTTAAATGCCTTCATTAGAAAGCTATGACAGTCTTAATCAATGAACTCAGTTTCCATCTTAAAATAAAAATGCAGAGCAAGTTAGACACAAAGTAAGCAGAAGAAAGGAAGTAATAATATGAGAGCAGAGACAAATTAAATAGAAAACAGGAAAAAAAAAAAGGCGGGGGGGGGGTGGGAAACCAATACAACAAAAGCTGATTCTTTGAGGCCATCAAATATTTGATAAACATCTAGCCAGACTGATCAAGAAAAAGAAAGAAGACACAAATACCACTATCAGGAATGAGAAAAGTGATCTCATTACAGATTCTATAAGAAGGTGAAGATTATGAACAGTTTTATGTCCATATGGTCAACAAGTTGGTTGAAATGGACATATTTCCTGAAAGATACCGACTAGAAAAGCTCATTCAAGATGACGTTGATAACATAAATAGTGATATCTATTGAAATGAAATCATAGCTTACAACTTTTTCATCTGACTTCCCTGGTTGTACAGGAGATAGGAGTCTGCCTGCCAAGGCAAGGGACATGAGTTCGATCCTTGGTCCAGGAAGATTCCACATGCTGTGCAGCAACTGAGCCAGCTGTGGGCCGCAATTACAGAGCCCACTCTCTAGAGCCCTCATGCTGCGACTGAAGCCCCAACTCCCTAGAACCTGTGCTTTGCAATGAGAGAAGCCACCACAACGAGAAGGCCACTCACCACAACTAGAGAAATCCCATGCGCAGCAACAAAGACCTAGTGCAACCAAAAATAAAACTAATTAATTAATTTTAAAAACTTTTTCACAAAGAAAACTCTAGACTCAGATGTCCTCACTGGTGAACTCTCCTACACATTTTGGAAGGAAGCAATATCAACTCTGCACAAAGTCTTCTGAAAAGTTTAAGAACACTTCTTAATTCATTGTATGAGTCCAATATTACCCTGACATCAAAACTTTATCCAAGACATTACAAGAAAACAAAATCACAGAGTGAGGTTCTAGTCACTCTCAAGACAGAGTCTGAATGTGAAAATATGGGGGACCAACCTGGATAACTAGTGACTGCAGCCGTGAAATTAGAAAACGATTGCTTCTTGGCAGGAAAGCTATGACAAACCTAGACAGTGCATTAAAAAGCAAAGACATCAATCACTTCACCGACAAAGGTCTGTATAGTCAAGGCTATGATCTTTCCAGTAGTCATGTACAGATGTGAGAGCTGGACCGTAAAGCAGGCAGAGCACCCAAGAATTGATGCTTTTGAACTGTGAGAGTCCCTTGGACAGCAAGGAGATCAAACCTGTCAATCTTAAAGTAAATCAACCCTGAATACTCATTGGAAGGACTGATGCTGAAGCTGAAGCTCCAATATTTTGGCCACTTGATATGAAGAGCTGACTCACTAGAAAAGATGGTGATGCTGGGAAAGATAGAAGTTAGGAGGAGAAGGGGGATCACAGAGGCTGAGATGGTTGGATGGCATCACCGATACAATGGACATAAACTTGGGCCAACTCTGGGAGATGATAAGGGACAGGGGAGCCTGGCATGCTGCAGTCAATGGGGTCACAGAGTCACATATGACTTAGTGACTGAAAAACAACAGCAATCTGGATAAAAATTCTATGAGACAATGATTAAGAGGGATCATGCTGTCAGCCCAGTCTAAGTTCAAAAGTCCTTCTCTGACACTTCCATCTATGTGACCTTGGACAAGTGCTTCACCTCTCTGATCCTCAGTTCCCTTATCTACAAAATCAAGGTAATAACAGCACCTATGGCTAAGGATTAGAATGAAACTTCAATTAGATATTATTTTCCCAGCACCCTCAAACAGTGCCTGGGACATAGCCGGCAGTTCAATAACTATTAACTGTAACAAGATAATATTCTTGTTAAGATAAAGGAGGCTTGTGCCTTTTGTAGTGGGAATAAATGTTTGCAGCCGGTAGTTATTTTCTGATCAATGAAGCCATTTCAAAATTATTGTTTTCCTTTGCATTTAAAGGAAGAATTCGAATCCTCTATAGCTATATAGCTTATATGACAACATAACTTATCTCTTAAATAGCAATGGCCCATCTTTTTTTTCTCCCTTTTTTTCCTTTCTCTCATTAGTAGAAGGAAGGATTTTCTGCTCCAATCTAATGTAAAAATTCCTCTTGACCATTTATATTTCTGCTAGCTGAGGAAGGACTTGACTTCTCCGGATAGCAGTCACAGTTCAAGCCGAGACAAAGACCAAGGAAGTCTGCCTGGCTGGAATCTGCTGGTTTCCCCTAGCCCATGAAGATTATAGCCTTGCTTGAGAAAAAGCTTGTTTGGAGGAGAACTTTAACTGGCTCTGCTCAGAGCCTTGCCTTCCCTGGGGCCTGGGGAATAAAAACAAATAAATAACCCCGAGTATTTATCTTTCTTTATGCCTCACCCCAAAGTCACCAAGACACCCAAATGCAAGGGATTCAAATGCTTTCCTCCCTCTGCTCCAGGTTAATGAAAACTGACATGAAGAGGTGGGACCATGAGCTTTATCCACAGTATAGTTTCCATGAGCTTCATTGATGGTTTGCACTCTTCCACTCCCATCGTCACCCAATCCTCATCATTTGATAAAACTGTATTATAGAAAGTGGCTTAGATAGGGGCTCATGGACCCCCCCTCCCCAAATCTAAACCCTGGAAGGGACACGACTTCTGTGTATGGAAGCAAAACATACCGAACAGACTTGGAGTCCACACTCACAGACACCAGGCTCCTCCCTCATCCGCCGTCTTCCGCAGTGATGCCCTGCTTCTTGTTTTCACTGCAGGGGTCAGCAACGGGACTGGAGAAAGAAGACTTACTGCGTCTGGGGGCAGATGAGACCAGAGGACCTAGACAGTCTGGCTCTTGGTTTTGAAACTTCTCGAGCCCAAAGACCCTGCCTGCTTATTAATGTGCCTCGATAATTGTCCCATAATCTGACAAACAGGGTTACTCGCTCCCTCCCATGGAAAGGACAAGTAAATCCACACAGAGACTGAAATTATCAGGGTATGTTTTTCCCTCCTGCAGCATTGCTGGCATTTTGGACCAGATAATTCATTTATTGTGGGGTCTGTTCTGCCACTGTCAGATTGACCTCTACCCACAAGATGCCAAGAGTACCCCCTCCCCGAGTCATCACAACTAAAATGCGTCCAAACAATGCCGAATATCCCCTGGGCAGGGAGGGCGTGCAAAACCCCCTGGGGGTCGAAAACCACTGACCTCTGCAGAACCGTGGGAGTAAAAGCATTTCTCATGAGCTCTCACTACAGCTTTCTCTTAGAAAAATGGGAGAAGGAAGCAAATTCCTGAAGTTCACACAGCAAATCAATGGATGACGAGAGAGGGAAAAAATGGGTTTGCAAATGCTGCTTGGGCAGTTAACTGTTTGGGCCAGACTCTGTCCAAGTAGGAAATAAATCACCAATTGATTTAGTCAGAAAAATACCAAAATTGTTTTGCAGGACTCTCCCAGTGAGGGCTGAGCTAGCAGATTCAGGATGACTGGACAATATTTCTTAGCATCTTACCTCACCTACAATGTGGGATGTCGAGGAATGCAACCCAGGCCAGCAGCGCAGAGTCTGGTGGAGTTAAAGGAAGAGCACATTAGCCTTGAAAGAAGTTCTCTCCCTTCAAGCAAGAGATCCTCACCCCTTAGCAAAACTTGGAATGGGCCAACCAGAGAAACAAAATTTGAGAAAGGAGACAAGGTCCCTCCTCTGCAACAGCGTTCACCATTCATCTGTGATGCAACAAAAATGGGCTGAGGCCAAAAAAATCCAAGCCCATGATGGTAGAAGCATAGAACCATGGTCCAACTGAACAGGGTCCTTCTAAAGATATTTACGTCCTCTTCCCCGGAAACTGCATCTTACCTTATAAGGCAAATGGGATCAAGTAAAGGACCTTGAGATGGAAGATCATCCTGGTGAAAGTGAAAAGTGAAAGTGTTAGACAGTCACATCTGACTCTTTCGAGACCCCATGGACTGTAGCCCACCAGGCTCCTCTGTCCATGGGATTCTCCAGGCAAGAATACTGGAATGGGTTGCCATTCCCATCTCCAGGGGATCTTCCCAACCCAGGGTTGAACCCAGGTCTCCTGCATTGCAGGCAATATTCTTTACCATCTGAGCCACAAGGGAAGCTCTGGTGAGCCTGATACAATTACAGGGTCTTCAAAAGAGAGGTACAGAAGAGTCAGACAGAAAGTCATATCATGATGGAAACAGAGGGAGAGAGAAAGAAAGGATTTGAAGATGCTACACTGCAGGCTTGAAGACAGAGGAAGAAGATCATGAATTAAAAAGATGCAAAAGAACCTTGGAAGACAAAAAGGTCAAGGAAACAGGTTCTCATGGAGCCTCCAGAAGGAACATAGCCCTGAGGACTCATTTCAGACTTCCAGCCTTCAGATCTGTAAGCTAATGAATGTATTTTAAAGTCACTAAGTTTGTGATAACTGGCTAGAGTAACCACAGGAGACAAACATGGAACCCTCCAGAGAATCTCAGAGAATTCAGATTTAGAGACCAAAGCTTCACACCAGCTTAGCCCCGGAGGTCTCAGCGTCTCTCAGTCTCTTTCGCTCCTCTGTAAAACAACAGATCACTACACTCTGAAAACATTCAGCCAGTTCTCGGGGGGAAATCTGGAGTGAGAGAAAGGAAGAGTGATGGTGTCAAACTCTGCCCTGGGGGTATGATTATAAAGAAGGAAAATCTGGTCTTTGTCTCTGATTCCTGGCACAGAGCTTCAAATACCTTTGGAATTTCCTAAGTGGTAGGAGAAGCTTGTTATTCATAAGGAGCCCCTTTTGAGTGCACCTGAGTTTATGTAAAGAGGTAATTCATGGAGGATAGTTAAGTTTCAAGGGAGGATCTGGCCACACAAGAAACACTGTGTATGAGATTAGAGGATTGGAACTTCTAGCCCCTCTCTGTTGTTTTTCTTTTATTAAAGTTTATTTAATTTAATTTAAAACTCTAGTACTTTGGCCACCTCATGTGAAGAGTTGACTCATTGGGAAAGACCCTGATGCTGGGAGGGATTGGGGGCAGGAGGAGAAGGGGACGGCAGAGGATGAGATGGCTGGATGGCCTCACCGACTCGATGCACATGAGTTTGGGTGAACACCGGGAGTTGGTGATGGACAGGGAGGCCTGGCGTGCTGCGATTCATGGGGTTGCAAAGAGTTGGACATGACTGAGTGACTGAACTGAACTGAATTTAATTTAAAATGCTGGGTTAGTTTCAAGTGTACAGCAAAGAGATTCAGTTATGTGTGTGTGTGTGTGTGTGTGTGTGTGTGTGTGTGTGTATTTGTTACCAGATTCTTTTCCATTGTAGGTTATTATAAGACATTGAGCATAGTTCTCTGTACTTCATAGTAGGTCCTTGTTTGTTTACTTGTTGTTTACTACTTTAGTGTAATAGTTTGCATCTGTTAATCCCAAATTCACAATTTATCTCTTCCCCCACCACTTGCTTTTCGTAACCATAAATTTGCTTTCTAGGTCTGTAAGTCTGTTTCTGCTTTGTAAATAAGTTAGTTTGTATCATTTTTTAAGACTTCACATATAAGCGATATTGGCTTTCCCAGGGGGCACTAGTGGTAAAGAACCCTCATGCCAACACTGAAGACATAAGAGACGTGGGTTCAGTCTCTGGGTTGGGAAGACCCCTGAAGGAGGGCATAGCCACCCACTTCAGTATTCTTGCCTGGAGAGTCCCATGGACAGAGCAGCCTGGTGGGCTACAGTCCACAGGGTCACAAAGAGTTGGACATGACTGAAGCGACTTAGCATGCATGCCCATAAGTGATATTAAATGATATTTATCTCTATCTATCTGACTTAATTCACTTTGGATGATAATCTCCAGGTCTATCCACGTTGCTGCAAATGGAATTTTTTTCATTCTTTTTTGTGGCTGAATAATATTGCATTGTGTGTGTGTGTGTGTGTGTGTGTGTGTGTGTGTGTGTGTATGTATAGGCTTCCCAGCTGGTAAAGAATCTGCTTGCCAATGAAGCAGACCCAAGAAACATGGGTTGGATCCCTAGGTTGGGAAGATCCTCTGGAGTAGGAAATGACAACCCGCTCTAGTACTCTTGCCAGAAAAATGCCATGGACAGAGGAGCCTGGCGGGCTACAGTCCATGGGGTCACACATAGTTAGACATGACTGAGTGACTGAGGACCCATTTATACACACACACTCACACACACACCCCCACATCTTCTATATTCATTCATCAACAGATGAATGAATGCATATTGAGGTTGTCTTCATGTCTTGGTTATTGTAAATAAAGCTGTTATGAACATTGGAGCGCATTTATCTTTTCAAACTAGAGTTTTCTCCAAATATATGCTCAAGAGTTTCAGCCCATTCTGCTCAGACCTCCTTGGGAGGGGAGATCTGCTGAAGGTTGAGTTCAGTCACATGGTCAATGACTTGATCAATTGTACCTAACTAATAAAACCTGGACAAAGGCTCTGAACAAAGACACAGAGGTTTCCAGGTTGGCGACTTGTGGCTGCGCAGGTAGGACGGTACCTCCCCAGACTTCACAGATACAGAACCTGCTGTACTTGGGGTCTCCTCAAACTTTGTTATCTTAGGAGTCTCTTCATCTGGCCATACATTTTTATCCTTTATATTAAAATAATAATCACAAATGTGTACTCCTTGGATTCTTTGAGTCCTTCTATTAATAGGTGATCATCGCACCTGAAGGGGGATCATTGCTGTTGTTGTTCCATTGCTAAGTCATGCCCAAGTCTTTGTGACTCCGTGGACTGCAGCACACAGACTTCCCTGCCCTTCACAGGGGATCATAAGGACCACCAAATTTATAGCCACATTGGTCAGGGAGATATGTGGGTGGCTCTTGGGACTTGTGGCCGGCATCAGCAGTTTGAGCAAATTCCAAGCAGTTAGTATCAGACTTGAGTTGAATCACTGGATACCCACTTGCTGTCAGAGAATTGGTGTTAGAGTGTAGCCCTTGACTGGTTGAGTGGCCTTGGGCCTAGTTTTCCTCATGTAAGTGAAGAGATTAGCAGAGTTTATGAATCTGAGCAGCAAAGTATCTTTTTCTCTAGATAATATCTTATCCTGAAGCCCACATGCTAGCAAGGTAATGCTCAAAAATCCTTCAAGCTAGGCTTCAATGGTACATGAATGGAGAAATTCCAAATGTACAAGCTAGATTTAGAAAAAGCAGAGGAACCAGAGATCAAATTGCCAACATCCATAGAACAACATAGAAAAACAAACAGAGTTCCAGAAGAACATCTACTTCTGCTTCATTGACTACACTAAAGCCTTTGACTGTGTGGATCATGACAAACTGTGGAAGTTTCTTAAAGAGATGGGAATACCAGACTACCTTATCTGCCTCCTGAGAGATTTGTATGCAGGTCAAGAAGCAACAGTTAGAACTGGGCATAGAACAATGGTCTGGTTCAAAATTGGAAAAGGAGTATGTCAAGGTTGGATATTGTCACCCTGCTTCAGTTCAGTTAAGTCGGTCAGTCGTGTCCGACTCTTTGCAACCCCATGGACTGCCACACACCAGGCTTCCCTATCCATCACTACAGGAGCCTGCTCAAACTCATGTCCATTGAGTTGGTGATGCCATCCAGCCATCTCATGCTCTGTCGTCCCCTTCTCTTTCTGCCTTCAGTCTTTCTCAGCATCAGAGTCTTTTCCAGTGAGTCAGCTCTTCACATCAGGTGGTCAAAGGATTGGACCTTCAACTACAGCATCAGCCCTTCCAATGAATATTCAGGACTGATTTCCTTTAGGATTGACTCCTTTAATTTCCTTGCTGTCCACAGGACTCTCAAGAGTCTTCTCCAACACCACAGTTCAAAAGCATCAATTCGTCAGTGCTCAGCCTGCTTTATGGTCCAACTCTCACATCCATACATGACTACTGAGAAAACCATAGCTTTGACTAGATGGACCTTTGTCAGCGAAGTAATGTCTCTGCTTTTTAATATGCTATCTAGGTTGGTTATAGCTTTTCTTCCAAAGAACAAGCATCTTTTAATTTCATGGCTGCAGTCACCATTTACAGTGATTTTGGAGCCCAAGAAAATAAAGTCTGTCATTGTTTCCCCATCTATTTGCCACAAAGTGATGGGACCAGATGCCATTATCTTTGTTTTTTGAATGTTGAGTTTTAAGCCAGCTTTTTCACTCTTCTCTTTTACTTTGATAAAGAGGCTCTTCAGTTCCTGTTCGGTTTCTGCCATAAGGGTGGTGTCATCTGCATATCTGAGGTTATTGATATTTCTCCTGGCAATCTTGATCCAGCTTGTGCTTCTTCCAGCCCAGCGTTTCTCATGATGCACTCTGTGTATAAGTTAAAGAAGCAGGGTGACAATATACAGCATTGACGTACTCCTTTCCCAATTTGGAACCAGTCCATTGTTCCATATCTGGTTCTAAGCGTTGCTTCTTGATCTGCATACAGATTTCTCAGGAGGGGGGTAAGGTGGTCTGGTATTCCCATCTCTTTAAGAATTTTCCACAGTTTGTTGTGATCCACACAGTCAAAGGCTTTGGCATAGTCTATAAAGCAGAAGTAGATTTTTTTTTTCTGGAACTCTCTTGCTTTTTATATGATCTAACAGATGTTGGCAATTTGATCTCTGGTCCTCTGCTTTTTCTAAATCCAGCTTGAACATCCGCAAGTTCTCAGTTCTTATATTGTTGGAGCCTGGCTTGGAGAATTTTGAGGGTTACTTTGCTAGTGTGTGAGATGAGTGCAATTGTGTGGTAGTTTGAACATTCTTTGGCATTGCCTTTCTTTGGGATTGGAATGAAAATTGACCTTTTGCAGTCCTGTGGCCGCTCCTGAGTTTCCCAAATTTGCTGGCATATTGAGTGCAGCACTTTCACAGCATCATCTTTTAGGATTTGAAATCGCTCAGCAGGAATGCCATCACCTCCACTAGCTTTGTTCGTAGTGATGCTTCCTAATGCCCACTTCACTTCAGACTCCAGGATGTCTGGCTCTAGGTGGGTGATCACACCATCGTGGTTTTCTGGGTCATTAAGATCTTTTTTTTGTATAGTTCTTCCATGTATTCTTGCAACCTTTTCTTAATATCTTCTGCCTTTTTAGGTCCGTACCATTTCTATCCTTTATTGTGCCTACTGTTGCATGGAATGTTCCCTTGGTATCTCTGATTTTCTTGAAGAGATCTCCAGTCTTTCCCACTCTATTGCTTTCCTCTATTTCTTTGCATTGATCACTGAGGAAGGCTTTCTTATCTCTCCTTCCTCTTCTTCGGAACTCTGCATCCAGATGGGTACATCTCTCCTTTTGCCCATTGCCTTTAGCTTTTCTTCTTTTCTCAGCTATCTGTAAGGCTTCCTCAGACAACCATTTTGCTTTTTTGTATTTGTTTTTCTTGGAGATGGTCTTTATCACTTCATCCTCTACAGTGTCATGAACCTCTGTCCATAGTTCTTCAGACACTCTGTCTATCAAATCTAATTCAGATGAAGCATAAGGTGGAATTGAGATTGCAGGGGAGAAATATCAATAACCTCAGATATGCAGCAAAGAAGGCAATGGCAACCCACTCCAGTACTCTTGCCTGGAAAATCCCATGGATGGAGGAGCCTGGTAGGCTGCAGTCCATGGTGCCACTAAGAGTCAGATATGACTGAGCGACTTCACTTTCACTTTTCACTTTCATACACTGGAGAAGGAAACAGCAATCCACTCCATCGTTCTTGCTTGGAGAATCCCAGGGATGGGGGAGCCTGGTGGGCTGCTGTCTATGGGGTCACACAGAGTCAGACATGACCGAAGCAACTTAGCAGCTGCAGCAGCAGATATGCAGATTACACCAGCCTTACGGCAGAAAGGGAACAGGAACTAAAGAGCCTCTTGTTGAAGGTGAAAGAGATGAGTGAGAAAGCTGGCTTAAAACTCAACATTCAAAAAGCAAAGATTATGACATCTGGTCCCATCACTTCTTGGTAAATAGATGGGAAAACAATGGAAACAGTGACAGACTTTATTTTCTTTAGCTCCAGTATCACTGTGGATGGTGACTGCTGCCATGAAATTGAAAGACATTTGCTCTTGGAAGGAAAGCTATGACAAACCTAGACAGTGTATTAAAAAGCAGTGACATTATTTGTCAACAAAGGTCCATATAGTTAAAACTATGGTTTTTCCAATAGTCATGTATGGATGTGAGAGTTGAACCATAAAGTAGGCTGAGCGCCAAAGAATTGATGCTTTTGAGCTGTGGTGTTGGAGAAGACTCTTGAGAGTCCCTTGGACTGCAAGGAGATTAAAGCAGTCAATCATAAAGGAAATCAGTCCTGAATATTCATTGGAAGGACTGATGCTGAAGCTGAAACTATAGTACTGTGGCCACCTGATGTGAAGAGCTGACTCATTGGAAAGACCCTGATGCTGGGAAAAATTGAAGGCAGGAGGAGAAGGGGACAACGGAGGAGAAGGGGACGACAGAGGATAAGATGGTTAGATGGCATCACCGACTCAATGGACATGAGTTTGCCCAAACTCCAGAAGATGACAGAGGATAGGGAAGCCTGGCATGCTACAGTCCATGGGGTTGTAAAGAGTTGGACATGACTGAGTGACTTAGAAACAAAGCCCAATATGTATACACCTGACCCTCAAACAAAGCAGGCTGTAGAGGTGCTGACCCCCACACAGTCGAACATCCACATACAGCTTTCTAGTCCACATACATCCATGGTTCCGTGTCCACCGGTTCAACCAAACACAGATCACATAGTTTTTTAGAATTTATTTCCTGCAGGAAAAAAAAAAAACACACACACACACACATTTAAGTGCACCTGCACACCTTAAGCCTATGCTGTTCAAGGGTCAGCTGTGTGTATAATAAAGCAAATTCCAGGCCCCAACTGTCTTCCAAAGCTTCCTTCTCCTTATCCCTGAGATGCCTGTGTGAAAACCTGGGGGTCTGGTGAGTAATTGGAGCGTCAGTGGCCTAGGTGATCTGAGGTCCCCTTTGCTCTCAGGAAACCCTATTACATACTCTCCAAGTCTAATAAGCATGAATGAGATTTCCCCGAGGCCTTGGATGCCGCTTCAGGGGACCCCTTCCTCTCTCAAGAGGCCCCCAGGGGAACTGATGACAGATGATGCCCGCTTCTCAACTGAGTTGGAAATGAGCCCACTCTCCTGCTCAAGTCCCCTGCCGGGGACCAAGGTCAAACCTGTGTGGTCGCAGATCCCAACTCTTTATTATCAGAAATAAAGTAAATTCTACACTTCTCTCCTCCCCCACGCAAGGCAGCAGCAGGCTCTGGCCCTATCTCTGGTAATATCAGGTTTATAAGAACAGTTTCTCACTTTTATTCATTTGAGAATTGAATTAGCTTTCACATTGGCCTCCACAGCTTCAAAGAACATCTCCCAGCCATCATTTACCACACTATTAAATCGAGAAGCATTTGTCGGCACATCTGATAATTTGATTCTGAGTGATGTTTGTGTTGTTGCAAAGGATTTTAGCCAGCAACAATAACGTTACGGATGTGTGGCTGGGCCTTTTAACTACTAACTCAAAAGAGATTTCGACAACTGGCTATAGCACTGGTAATGAAGAGACTAGGTTAGTTTGAAAGTTATTATGTTTCAATAGGAGGAACTGGATTCAATTTAAAGATACTCCCAGGTCTGGCCACGGTAACATCTTCAGTTCCTCACATGAAAAACTAGGTAAAAAGTCTGCTGTTGGAGCAGTGGGCGATCTTCAAGGCCCAGCATGCTAAGTAGGTTCGGGATTGTTACTGTCAAGTTCCCTGTTTAGTTCTTCCTTGTTGGTAAGAACTGCCAAGAGTTTATAGCCTCAATAGTAAGAGCAGAGGGTTTCGACCTAAAAGACTGAGGTTCAAATTCCAGATCTGGTACTTGGGCAAATAACATATTTATCAGATTTCTCTTTAGTCTAATCAGGAAAAAAATAATAATAATGTTGTCAATGGGATTCATTTAGATCAGAATTTCTCACCCTTGGCACTGTTGACTTGGGGATGGACTCTTTGTTGTGAGGGTTTGTCTGGTGTATTACGGGATGTTTAGCAGGATCCCTGGCCTCTCCCACTACATACCAGCATCAAACCCCTCCAGAGTGAGAATCAAAATTGTGTCCAGACCTTGCCCATAGTGCCTGGAAGCAAAGTCACTCTGAATAAGACCCACTGGTTTGATAATGTTGTCAAGGCTCTTAGGTGGTGCCAGACTCATAGGGCTCAGTAACTGTTTTTCAGATTACTTTTTAAAAAGTATCTGAGCAGCCTGGACCCTTCTCACTGATAGTGGGTTGAATGTGTGCTCGTGGGTCTCTGCTGTACCTGCTAGACCAGGATTGTCTGTGGATCCAGGTTAGGAGACCATCTAAGGAGATGTGAATTCTGGTGGCTTTTGTGTGACCCGACAGCCTAAATTCCCTAATCTGCACACTCACAATAGTCAGTGTAATCACACATCTTGCTCACAGCAGGATAAGATACCTCTGTGGACAAGTGAGGCTGACCAGCACAGTATGTCTCATATCTATCCATCCTTTTTTTAAATAAACATTTGCGTGCATACTAAGTCACTTCAGTGTGTCCGACTGTGTGCAACCCATGGATTACAGCCTTCCGGCTCCTCCATCCATGGGATTCTCCAGGCAAGAATACTGGGGTGTGTTGCCATGCCCTCCTCCAGGAGATCTTCCCTACCCGGGGGTCAAACCCACATCTCTTAAGTCTCCTGCAGTGACAGGTGGGTTCTTTAAAACTAGTGCCACCTGGGAAGCCCAATAAACATTTATTCAGAGTCTATTATATGCCAAGTTATGCCCTGGGCATTTGGGATACAATGAATAAGTATTGGTCTTGGTCTTCTAGAAGTTACAGAGTGGCAGAGAATACACACAGAGAGAAAAATGAATATGGCAAAGAATGATAGAAAAAAAGAAGCAAAGAAAAAGATAGAAAGAAGAAAAGGAAGGAAGAAAGGAAAGGCCAGAGTAGAACTTGGCCACCCAACACAACCTGGAATATCGGAAAGACTCCTTTGTGAGACTCAGAGTTTTGAAAATTTAGGACCTAGTTTTTCCTCTCCCAAAACTGGCTGTAAGGATTTATTTCATATTTAATCTTTTTACTTTTCAGACTAGAAAATTTGAGGACAAAGAGATAGTAACTCTTGTTCAAAGAAATCTGGTGAGTCTTCCCAGAGTTCAGAGTTTCTTTATGCTATAGGTCTCGTGTGTGTGTGTGTGTGTGTGTGTGTGTGTGTGTGTGTAGGTTAAGTCACTTCAGTCATGTCCAACTCTTTGTGACCCTATGGACTGTAGCCTGCCAAGCTCCTCTGTCCATGGGATTCTCCAGGCAAGAATACTGGAGTGGTTTGCCATGCCTTCCTCCAGGGGATCTTCCCAACCCAAGAATCAAACCCATGTCTTTTGTCTCCTGCATTGGCAGGCGGGTTCTTTACCACTAGCACCACCTGGGAAGCCTATAGGCCTCCTAGGAGGCAAATAAATACAATAAACTGAATGTGGCTGACAAAATGCTTTATTCACCAGAGGAAAATAAAGTGGTTTCTCAGTTTCTAGTACTGCATCCTGGCCTCTGTGTGTGTGTTTGTGTGTGTGTGTGTGTGTGTGTCTGTCTGTGTATATGTATGTGCATCTGTGTGACTATTGAGACATTGGCAATATCTATTGTGATATTTGCCCATTGCTGGCTGTTTCAAAGAGAACAGACTGCTCGACAGGGGTAGTCATGGGCTTGAAATGGTCTAGAAGCTGCTGTTCGCTGGCAAGTGGGGTAAGAGTTTCTCTAGCAGAGACAGAAAAGTGTGAGAGGAATGTAGCCACAGTAGGAAGAGGAATCTTTCCTTTACTCTAAACCAAGAAAATGAGCGTGACCTGACAGGTAGTGCTCTAACAAGTGTTTAGTGTTTGAATGAATTAATGCATAAGGGAAGTGAGTAAAACTTGGAACAAATGAGTTCTTCCTGTATTTACTTCCAGAAGAGAAGGGTGAATTCCATCTTTGGTTTTGTCTGGCCAGCCTGGCTCTTTTTCGCCAAATCATCCCTCCACCTACAACATCCATTTGTTTTCATTTAGAGGGACTGTGTTCTCAAACGACCCTGCATCTCCTGTCACTGGTAGCTGGTCCAGGAGCAGACATCTGATCCAGAATGGGCCCATCAGAGCATACTTCTCTGCACCAGAAACAGCTGAGTGACCAAAGCAGGGGTCCCTGACTTCTGCTAAGCCAGTGAGTCCATTCATGAGGCCATTTAGACTAGCATTGTGGGAATGAGTTCAGTATCTCTAGAATGACTGACATCATAAATAGAACAATCAGGAGTTAGCAGGAGCCATTTTTTTAAACAACTGATTATCAATTTATTGGGGGCTTCTCTGGTGGCTCAGATGGTAAAAGAATCTGCCTGCAACATGGGAGACCTGGGTTTCATCCCTGGGTTGGGAAGATCCTTGGAGAAGGCAATGGCCACCCATTCTAGTATTCCTGCCTGGAGAATTCCATGGACAGAGGAGCGAGAGTGGCAGGCTACAGTTCACAGGGTCGTGAAAAGCCAGACACAACTGGGCGACTAACAATTTCACTTCTCACTTTCACTTTATCAATTTATTAAAAAGGTTAATTTAAGCATCTGCAATGGTGACTTCAACCTCAACTCCTGACTCAGTGATGATAGAAGTGATCTGTTTGACAATCTCAGAATGTGCAAGCCAATGTTGCTTGTGGATCCTTGCCTGGAAACAATTCCAAGTCTTAGAACCACCTTTTCCAAGTCCTCCTTGTATCCTTGTAGTTATTCTCAGAGTCTCAGTAGGTATCTGAACCCATGCTTTCAGTTTGAGATTGTTCTCCTTCACATCTCCGGTCAGCTCAGCACTAACCTTCTCCAAAGACTTCATGTTGCAGCTGAGGGTGATTCTAATCTGGTGAATCACCACCACTGGCTCCATGGAGTAGTGTGTGTGTGTGTGTGTGTGTGTGTGTGTGTGTGCGTGCGCACGTGTATGCATGCGTGTGTGCGTGTGTGTTCAGTCACTCAGTCATGCCTGAGTCTTTACACCCCATGGACTGTAGCCCGCCAGGCTCCTCTGTCCATGGAGTTTCCCAGGCAAGAATACTGGAGTGGGTTGCCAATTCCTCCTCCAGGGATCTTCCCAACCCAAAGACTGAACCCATGTCTCCTGCATTGGCAGGCAGATTCCTTACCACTGCACCAACTTACAGTATCTTTCAAAGCCACAGGTGAGGTGAGGCTTCCTGACCAATTTGTTCCTGGGGAGAGTGAACAGTGGTGGGTCAGGAACAGGAGCGGGTGGCCTTGGGGCTCCACTGAAGCAGCAACCTGCATTTTTCTCAAAGAGCAGGAGCTGTGTTTTTTGCTGTGTAGCTACAAACCATGTACAATGAGAGAGAAGAAAAAAAGGAAACAAGCAGACAGATGCTATAGGAAATGGAAGAAAAATCTCAGTGTGTCTGTATCTTGGTTTTATGGATCCTGAAGTCTCCCTGCATTCCTGCCTTTTCCTGGGCTTGATTCACCAGTTCTTCACGAGATCTCTCCAGGTCCTTTTAATTCCACTTTTCCTTAAACTGTTTTGAATTGTGCGTCTGTCAGTTGCAGTCAACAGAGTCCTGGCTGAACACACAGGCCAGGCATCAAGATAAGTTCATTCCCTTTGCCTGATTTGTAACTTCTGTGGATCATATCAGGCAGGCGTACACCACCACACTGTGAATCATCAACACAAGGCCCTTAGTCTGTAATAAAGCAACATTCTCCTTCAAATGCATTCAATACACCTTCATAAGAGTAATAGCTCAGAAGTCGCTTTGTAACAAAGATGCCGATATTATAGAAACTCAAGATGGAGAATTTACTGGAGAGAGAAGAGCAGTCTATTGACCTGCTACAAATGTTCTGGCTCTGTCGTTATTCAAATATTTCTACTGCCTGGACTCCTGAATTTTTTCCTCTGTCTTCTGAACATGGGGGAGACTTTCTCCTAAGCCTTTCCTACCTGTACGACTTTGAATTAATGCTTATCTGTGGAAATGGCAGTCCATGGTGTAACAGTTTGTGGCAGCCAATAGCCCAAGCTGCCAATGAATCCACATAATCTGGAAGCCTCCATTCAGAGAGGAAGGAAAATCACCCTTTATCCACTGCTGACCACTTTTCTAGGCACTGTCCACTTGTTATTATCTGTCATAAAATAGCAAATGTGATGCTCACAGCCACACAGCAAGGATTGGTACCCTATTTTAGAGGAAGCTGAGGCTCAGATTAGTTAAGGAAGTGGTCCAACTGATCAGCTATGGGGCAGGGCTTGGAATTTGGATTTTTCTGCTTTTTCTGGCTTTATAGCCCATGTTCCCTCTTTATTGAGATCTTTGAGAGACACAGAGAGACTTCCCAGGAGAAATTCCTGACTGCCCAGAGTGGAAGGAAGTCCTGGCTCATTCAAACCAGGCTCTTCTCCTTACTGAAATATGAGTGCCTGCAGTCTATAGGACCTGCTGCATCCCAGGACACTTCCCTCTTTTTAACATGGGAACGCCATGTCGGAAACCTACCATTTTTGTAAAATAACAGAAGAAAATGCTCAACTACCTTTCGTCCCGAAATTCTTGTTCCTGGCTTCTTCTCCCCTCTGCTGCTAATATGGCCACTCTCCTTCCCACTCAGCTGGGTCCAAAGCCTCGGAAATAGTTTGCTGACTTCTTTCTTTACCAAATTTCTATTTTGCACCCCAGAGCAAAAATGAGGCCTGAGAAACTGCAAATCTGCCTGGTGTCCCTACTTTGCTTCTTGCACTGTTGGAGGGAATGTAAATTGATACGGTCACTGTGGAGAATAGTATGGAGATTCCTTTAAAAAAGTAAACATATAAGCTGAGGTGTCCACTTGGCCATTTTCCAGAAGGAGCTCTGGTCTGAAGGGCTGGGTGCAAGGCCTCTGCATGAGCAAGTGAAACCAGACTAAGCATTAAAGAAAAAAAAAGAGATCATGCCCTGAGCCTTTGGACTGGGCATGCTGACTCCAAGACCCTAGACTACCAGAGAACTAACCCTAGGGAGTATCAAATAGTGAGAACTCACACAAAGGAAACCACTTGAACACAAGACCCAGCATCACCCAACCACCAGTAGCACCCTGTGCAGGATGCCTCATCTAAACAACAAACAAAACAAAAAATATAAACCCAATCATCAGCAGACAGGATTATCACCTCACTCAGCCTTGTCCTTCAGAGGAAAAACAAACAAATATACAAAAAATTCAGCACAAATCTCACCCTATACAAAGTTTACACAAACCACTGGACCAATCTTAGAAGGCCAGAAACCAAATGGAAGAAAGAATTCAACCTTGAAGCCTTTGAAAAAGAGACCTCAAACACAATAAGTTAAAAAAATAATGAAAAGGCAGAGAAATATTACACAAATGAAGGAACAAATTAGAAACATAGAAGTCCAAATTAAAGAAGAGGAAATAGGCAAACTACCTGGAAAAGAATTCAGAATGATGATAGTAAAGATGATCAAAAACCTTGAAAACAAAATAGAGAAAATACAAGAATCAATTAACAAAGACTTAGAAGAATTATAGAAACAACACAATTACTGAAATTAAAAATACTGTGGAAGGAATTGGACTTCCCTCATAGCTCAGATGGTAAAGAATCCGCCTGCAATGCAGGAAACCCCAGTTCAATTCCTGGGTCAGGAAGATCCTCTGGAGAAGGGATAGGCTACTCACTCCAGTATTCTTGGGCTTCGCTTGTGACTCAGCTGGTAAAGAATCCGCCTGCAATGTGGGAGACTTGGGTTTGATCCCTGGGTTGGGAAGATCCCCTGTAGAAGGGAAAGGCTACCCACACCAGTATTCTGGCCTGGAGAATTCCACGGACTGTATAGTCCATGGGGTTGCAAAGAGTCGGACACGACTGAGTAACTTTCACTTTCTGGAAGGAATCAATAGCAGAATATCTGAAGCAGAAGAACGAATCAATGAGCTGGAAGATAAAATGGTGGAAATAACTTCTGAAGAGCAGAATAAAGTAAAAAGAATGAAAAGAACTGAGAATAGACTCAGAAACCTCTGGAACAACATCAAACGCACCAACATTCAAATTATAGGGGTCCCAGAAGAAGAGAAAAAGAAAGGGTATAAGACAAAATTTAAACAGATTATAGTTGAAAATTCCCCCAACATGGAAAAGAAAATAGTAAATCAAGTCTAAAAGGTGCAAAGACTCCCATACAGGATAAACCCAATGAGAAACATGCCAAGACACATAAAAACTAATCAAACTAACAAAGACTAAACACAAAGAAAGAATATTAAAAGCAGCAAGTGAAAAGCGACAAGTAACATACAAGGGAAACCCTATACATTTAACAGTTGATCTTTCAGCAGAAACTCTGCAGGCCAGAAGGGAATGGCAGGATATATTCAAAGTACAGCAAGGAAAAAATCTACAACCAAGATTACTATACCTGGCAGGGATCTCATACAAAATTGATGGAGAAATAAAAAAAATTTCTAATTGATTTTTTTTAATTTAAATTGTATTTTTTTACTTTACAATACTGTATTGGTTTTGCCATACATTGACATGAATCCACCATAGGTGTACATGAGTTCCCAACCCTGAACCCCCTTCCCACCACCCTCCCTATATCTAAGACAAGCAAAAGTTAAGAGAATTCAGCACCACCAAACCAGCTTTACAGCAAATGTTAAATGGACATATATAGTCAAGAACTACAAGAGAAGGAAAAAGGTCTACAAAATCAACCCCAATTAAGAAAATGTCAGTAGGAACATATATATCAGTAATTACTTTAAATGTAAAAGGATTAAATGCTCCAACCAAAAGACACAGACTGACTGAATGGATACAAAAACAAGACCCACATATATGCTGTCTACAAGAAACCCACTTCAGACCTAAAGGCACATATAGACTGAAAGTGAGAGGATGGAAAAATATATTCCATGCAAATGGGAAGCAAAAGAAAGCTGGAGTAGCAATCCTCATATCAGACAAAACAAACCTTAAAATAAAGAATATTACAAGAGATAAGGAAGGACACTACACAATGTTCAAGGGATTAATCCAAGAGGAAGACATAACAATTGTAAATATTGTTGGGTGCATAGGCACCCAACATAGGAGCACCTCAATACATAAGACAAACACTAACAGACCTAAAAAGAGAAATTGACAGCAACACAGTAATAGTAGGAGACTTTGACACCCCACTCACACCAATGGGCAGATCACCAAACCAGAACATTAATAAGGAAACCCAAGTCTTAAATGATGCATTAGATGAGATGGATCTCATTGATATCTTCAGGACATTCCATCCAACTGAAGAAGAATGCACCTTCTTCTCAAGTGCACATGGAACATTCTCCAGGATAAACACCATCTTGTATCACAAATCAAACCTCAGTAAATTTTAAAAAGTTGAAATCATATCAAGTATCTTCTCTGACCATAATATTATGAGACTAGATATCAATTACAAGAAAAAACTGTAAGAAACACAAACACATGGAGATTAAACAATATGTTTCTAAATAACCAACAGGTTACTGAAGAAATCAAAAGGGAACTCAAAAAATTTCTAGAAACAAATGACAATGAAAACACAACAACTCAAAAACCTGTGGGATGCAGCAAAGTCAGTTCTAAGTGGGAAGTTTATAGTAATATAATCTTACCTCAAGAAACAAGGAAAACATCAAATAGACAACCTAACTTCACACCTAAAACAACTGGAAAAAGAGGAACAAATAAAACCCAAAATTAATAGAAGGAAAGAAATCATAAAGATCCAAGCAGAAACAAATGAAAGAGAAATGAAAGAAACAATAGTAAAGATTAACAAAACTAAAAGCTGGTTCTTTGAGAAGATAAGCAAAATTGACAAACCTTTCACCAGACTCATCAAGAAAAAAAAAGAGAGAAAAATCAAATAAAAAACACCAATACAGTATACTAACACATATATATGGAATTTAGAAAGATGGCAATGATGACCCTGTATGCAAGACAGCAAAAAAGACACAGATGTATATAGTGAACTTTTGGACTCAGAGGGAGAGGGAGAGGGTGGGATGATTTGGGAGAATGTCATTGAAACATATATACTATTATGTAAGAATCGAATCACCAGTCTATGTCCGATGCAGGATACAGCATGCTTGGGGTTGGTGCACAGGGATGACCCAGAGGGATGTTGTGGGGAGGGAGGTGGGAGGGGGGTTCATGTTTGGGATCGCATGTACACCCATGGTGGATTCATGTCAATGTATGGCAAAACCAATACAGTATTGTAAAGTAAAATAAAGTAAAAAAAAAAAATTTAAAAACAAAATTAGAAATGAAAAAGGAGAGGTTACAACAGACAAGATAGAAATACAAAGGATCATAAGAGACTGTTATGAACAAATATATGGATAAAATGGATAACCTGGAAGAAATGGACAGATTCTTAGAAAAGTTCAATCTAAAAAAAAAAAAAAAAAGAAAAGTTCAATCTTCCAAGACTGAACCGAAAGAAATAGAAATTATGAACAATCCAATTACAAGTAATGGAATTGAAGCTGTGATCAAAAATCTCTCAGAAAACAAAAGCCCAGGACGAGATGTCTTCACAGGAGACTTCTATCAAACATTTAGAGAAGAGCTAATGCCTATCCTTCTAAAACTCTTTCAAAAATTTGCAGAGGAAGGAACACTTCCAAACTCATTCCATGAGGTCACCACTACCCGGATACCAAAACCAGACAAAGACAACACAAAACAAAAAAACTACAGGCCAATATCACTGATGAACATAGATGCAAAAATCCTCAATAAAATTTTAGCAAACAGAATTCAGCAACACATCAAAAAGGTGATCAAGTTGGGTTTATTCCAGGGATGCAAGGATTCTTCAATATACACAAATCAATCAATGTGATACATCATATTAACAAATTGAAAGATAAAAACCAGAAGATAATCTCAATACTTTGGCCACCTGAAGAACTGACTCATTTGAAAAGACCCTGATGCTGGGAAAGATTGAAGGTGGGAGGAGATAGGGACAACAGAGGATGAGATGGTTGGATGGCATCACCAACTCAATGGACATGAGTTTGAGTAAGCTTCAGGAGTTGGTGATGGACAGGGAAGCCTGGCGTGCTGCAGTCCATGGGCTCACAAGGAGTCAGACATGATTGAACAACTGAACTGATCATCTCAATAGATGCAGAAAAAAACTTTGACAAAATTTAGCACCCATTTGTGATTAAAACTCTTCAAAAAATGAGCATAGAAGGAACCTACCTCAACATAGTAAAGGCCATATATGGTAAGCTTACAGCAAACATTAATCTCAATGGTGAAAAACCAAAAGCGTTGCCCCTAAGATCAGGAACAAGACAAGGGTGACCACTTTCCCCACTTTATTCAACATAATTCTGGAATTCCTAGCTACAGCAATCAGAGAAGAAAAAGAAATAAAAAGAATCCAGATCAGAAAAGAAGTAAAGCTCTCACTGTTTGCAGATGACATGAAACTGTACACAGAAAACCCTAAAGATAGTATTAGAAAATTACTAGAGCTAATCAGTGAATTTAGCAAAGTTGCAGGATACAAAACCAATTCATAGAAATCACTTGCATTTCTGTATACTAACAATGAAAAATCAGAAAGAGAAATTAAGGAATCAGTCCTATTCACCATTGCAACAAAAAGAATTAAATATCTAGGAATAAACTTACCTAGGGAGATAAAGGAACTGTACACAGAAAATTATAAGACACTGATGAAAGAAATCAAAGACAACATAAACAGATGGAGAGATATTCCATGTTCCTGGATAGGAAGAATCAATATTGTGAAAATGACTATAATATCAAATGCAATCTACAGATTCGATATGATCCCTAGCAAATTACCAATGACATTTTTCACAGAACTAGAACAAAAAATTTTACAATTTATATGGAAAC
The DNA here is from genome assembly GCF_032405125.1 of Capricornis sumatraensis. NCBI lineage: Eukaryota > Metazoa > Chordata > Mammalia > Artiodactyla > Bovidae > Capricornis > Capricornis sumatraensis. The sequence continues at coordinate 26,814,653 of NC_091071.1, read as the reverse complement.
ACAAAAGACCCTGAAAAGCCAAAGCAGTCTTGAGAAAGAAGAATGGAGCTGGAGGAATCAAGCTTCCTGACTTCAGATTATACTACAAAGCTACAGTCATCAAGACAGTATGGCACTGGCACAAACTCAAATATAGACCAATGGAACAAGAGAGAAAGCCCAGAAATAAACCCATGCTCCTGTGGTTAACTTATATTTGACAAAGGAGGCAAGAATATACAGTGGGGCAAAGACAGTCTCTTCAATAAATGGTGCTGGGAAAACTGGACAGCTACATGTAAAAGAATTAAATTTGAACATTTCCTAACACTGTACACAAAGATAAACTAAAAATGGATTAAAGACCTAAATGTAAGACCAGAAACTATACAACTCTTAGAGGAAAACATAGGCAGAACACTCAATGACATAAATCAAAGTGAAATCCTCTATGACCCACCTCCTAGAGTAATGGAAATAAAAACAAAAGGAAACAAGTGGGACCTGATTAAACTTAAACGCTTTTGCACAGAAAAGGAAACTGTAAGCAAGGTGAAAAGACAACACTCAGAATAGGAGAAAATAATAGCAAATGAAACAACTGACAAAGGGTTAATTTCCAAAATATATAAGTGGCTCATACAACTCAGTACCAGAAAAACAAACAACCCAATCAAAAAGTGAGAAAAAGACCTAAACAGACATTTCTCCAAAGAAGACATACAGATGGCTAACAAACACATGAAAAGATGCTCAACATCACTCATTCTTAGAGAAATGCAAATCAAAACTACAATGAGCTATCACCTCACACTGGTCAGAATGGCCACCATGAAAAAGTCTACAAACGATAAATGCTGGAGAGGGTGTGGAGGAAAGGGAATACTCTTGCAGTGTTGGTGGGAATGTAAATTGATACAGCCACTATGGAAGATGGTACGGAGATTCCTTAAATAACTAGGAATAAAACCACATATGACCCAGCAATCCCACTCCTAGGCTTATACCCTGAGAAAACTAAAATTGATAAAGACACATGTATCCCATTGTTCATTGCAGCACTATTTACAATAGCTAGAACATGGAAGCAGCCTAGATATCCATTAACAGATGAATGGATAAAGAAGCTATGGTACATATACACAATGGAATATCACTCAGCCATAAAAAGGAATGACTTTGAGTCAGTTGTAATGAGGTGGATGAACCTAGAACCTATTATACAGATTGAAGTAAGTTAGAAAGAGAAAGATAAATATCATATTCTAATACATATATACAGAGTCTATAAAAATGGTACTGAAGAATTTACTTACAGGGCAGCAGTGGAGAAACAGACATAGAGAATAGACTTATGGATATGGGGAGAGGCGAGGAGAGGGTGAGATGTATGGAGAGAGTAACATGGAAACTTACATCACCATAAGTAAAATAGATAGCCAATGGGAATTTGCTGTGTGGCTAAGAAACTCAAATAGGGGCTCTGTATCAACCTGGAGGGGTGGGATGGGGAGGGAGATGGAGGGAGTTTCAAAAGGGAGGGGATATGTATGTATGTATGTATGTATGTATGTATGTATGTATGTATGTATATATATATATATATCCCTATGATTGATTCATGTTGGGTTTGACAGAAAACAGAAGAATTCTGTAAAGCAATTATCCTTCAGTAAAAAAAATAAAATTAAAATTTTTTGAAAAGTAAACATAGAACTACCACAGTCCACATGGTCACGAAGAGTTAAACATGACTTAGCAACAGAACAGCAACAACAGAAGAACTACCATATGATCCCGCATTCCCACTACTGGGGATATACCCTGAGAAAACCATAATTCAAAAGTACAAATACACCCCAATGTTCATTGCAGCATTATTTACCATAGCCAGGACACGGAAACAATCTAAATGCTCAAGGACAGATAAATGGATAAAGAGGATGTGTTACATATACACAATGGAATATTCCTGAGTATCTGAAAGGAATGAAATAAGGACATTTGTAGATACATGGATGAACTTAGTGTCTGTCATACAGAGTGAAGTAAGCCAGAAAACATATATTAATGCATATATATGGAATCTAGAAAAATGATACAGATGAACCTATTTCCAAGGCAGGAATAGAAATGCAGACATAGACTGTGGACACAGCTGGGGAATGGGAGAGTGGGACAAATTGGGAGATTGGGATTGAGAGATACACACTACCATGTGTAAAATAGATAGCTGGTAGGAACCTGCTATAAAGCACAGGAAGCTTGGTGTTCTGTGAAGACCTAGAGGGGTGGGATAGGGGGAGTGGAAGGGAAGTCCAAGAGTAAGGGGATATATGTATACTTATTGTTGATTGATTCTTTTGAACTGTGGTGCTAGAGAAGACTCTTAAGAGTCCATTGGAGGAGAAGGCAATGGCAACCCACTCCAGTACTCTTGCCTGGAGAATCCCATGGATGAAGGGGCATGGTAGGCTGCAGTTCATGGGGCCGCTAAGAGTCGGACATGACTGAGCAACTTTACTTTCACTTTTCACTTTCATGCACTGGAGAAGGAAATGGCAACCCACTCTAGTGTTCTTGCCTGGAGAATCCTAGGGACAGAGGAGCCTGTTGGGTGCCGTCTATGGGGTCGCACAGAGTCAGACATGACTGACATGACTTAGCAGCAGCAGCAGCAGCAGATTATCTGACTCAGCTGCTATACTTGAATATATAAATTGCATTTATTTTAATAAAGTTTGTAATTTTGTCCTTAAGCTATTAAAAAAAAAACTACTATTAAATGCCAAAAAAAAAAAAAAAAAAAGAGTCCATTGGGGAGCAAGGAGATAAGACCAGCAGTCCTGAAGGAAATCAACCCTGAATATTCATTGAAAGGACTGATGCTGAAGCTGAAGCTCCAATATTTGGGCCACTTGATTTGAAGAGCTGACTCATTGGAAAAGACTCTGACAATGGGAAAGACTGAAGGCAAAATGAGAAGGGGGTGACAGAGGAAGAGATGGTTGGATGGCATGACTGACTCAGTGGACATAAGTTTGAGCAAACTCTGGGAGACAGAGGACAGGGAAGCCTGGCATGCTGCAGTCTATGGGGATGTAAAGAGTTGGACACGACTGAGTGACTGAACAACAAATGGTTGATGCATGTCATTGTACAGCAGATAGTAACACAACATTGTAAAGCAATTATATTCCAATAAAAAAATAAATAAAAATTTAAGAAACACTTTCCTCTGTAGCTTATCCTGACCCTAAGAATAAGGTCTAAAATCCTGAGCCATGGTTTACAAGGCCCTCCAGGATCATCCACGTCTTCTCTTGCCTCACCTGCCACTGTTAAGCTTTGCTCTTGCCCACCCCAACCCAATTATATTTTCTTAATTCCCTTCCTTCTTACTCTCACTCATCTACCCCAACCCCTTTCACCCCAGAGATCTGAGCATCAAGGGCTTTCCCACTGAGAAGTGTATTCTGATCCTTGAGACCAGATTAGGCACCTTCTCTGTGCTCCAAGGGGCACCCTCTGCTTCCCTTTCTAGCGTTTCATTAGGACTGGTTTTCCATGTCCGTCTTCCTCACTAGACTGCAGAATGATGGGTACATGGCTGTCATATTCTCAAATACAGCCCAATACTTGGTGCCTATAATCACCTAATTCTTCTTCCTGTGGAGAACATCACCTTCCTTGGCGTTCTTTATTTCCTTTCCATTTATCATTATCCCAAATGTTTTAATACAATACAGTTGGTTCCTGGGTCTCCTCACTCCAGTTCCTCTTGTGCTGCATGGCCCATTCAACTTCTTATAACACATTGCTTTGAACTTAAAGCATCCTTGCTCTGAAATGTTCATTGGCTTCTTATTGCCTACACACCAAAAGAGCAAAATAATATTCATAGCTCTTCACATACAGTCCAAATTAGATTTCCAGCCTCAATAAGCCCGATTTCTCTTGTGATCCCAGTCTAACAAGAGTTTCTTCCCCTTTCCTTTCTGTTCTCTACTTCCTTTGCTTCTTCTCCTTGTATCCTTTCATCTCTCCCCTTCTTCCCCCTCCCTTCGATCACTTCCTCTCTATGTCCATCCCTCCCTTCCATTCAGTAAGCAAAGATTTCAGCAATGGTCACCTGCTTCTGTGATTATCAACCCCTACTTCACAAGAGATTCGGTTGGGAAATTTTCTGTGTTTTATGGATGCCTGGATCTAAATCCCTTCACCTCATCCCCTCAGAGATTCCTATTTAGTATGGGGGTCAGATCATGATTATATTAATAATTTTTAGAGCTCTCTAAGTGAAATGCTGGTATTGAAAACCAAATAGATACATTTACCAGGCATTGGATTGGTTCTTTCCTGCTGGAGTCTATAGGATTAGACTGTACAGTGGCGGTTTTCAATGGGGGGCTATTTTGGTCCCCACCCACCCAGGAGACCTGGAGTGATGTCTGGAAATATTTTTGGTTGTTCCAACTAGAGTGGGAAGGGTGTGCTCCTGTTACCTAGGGGGCAGAGGCCAGTTGTTGCTGTTTTTCAGTTGCCCAGTCATGTCTGACTCTTTGTGACCCCGTGGACTGCAGCACGCCAGGCCTCCCAGTCCCTCACCATCTCCCAAAGTTTGCCCAAGTTCATGTCAATTGGGTTGGTGATGCCATCCAGCCATCTCATCCCCTGACACCCTCTTATCCTTTTACCTTCAATCTTTCCCAGCATCGGGGACTTTTCCAATGAGTTGGCTATTTGCATCAGATGACCAGAATACTGGAGTTCCAGCTTCAGCATTGGTCCTTCCAATGAGTTTTCAAGGTTGAGGGATGCTGGCAGAGGCAGGGATGCTGCTGAAGATCCTGTAACACTCATGGCAGCCCCTTCCCCCACACACAACAAGGAATCATCTGGTCCAAAATGTCAATAGAACCAAGACTGAGAAACTTGCTGTAGAGTGCAGAGGCATTGATGAAATGATCACTCAAGTGAAGTTCTATTTACTAACTGAAATAAGGGCAATAATGATAAATACTCATTGACACTGAGTGTGCATCACAGGGGGATCTGAACTGGCCTGGCTGGAGTGGTCTTCCTTAGCCAGAGATCTGAAGGTAGGCTGTAAATTAATCACCACACGAAGGGTGGAGATGAAAGCATTTCCCCAACATGGTGGCCTCCCCAGCACATCTGAAGTTTTGGAGAATTCATATAACTCAGAGATCATGGTGGACTGGAGTGCAGAGAGAGGAGGCAGGAGAAAAATTTTAGCCTAGAGCAATGGGAGACTTATTGGAAGGCAAGTAGGGTATGTCATCAACAGATGAAAAAAATCATTCTAGCAGACATGTAGAGAATGGCTTAGAATGGAGCAAAAGTGGTTGCCCCAGGAATCTGGGTGAGACATTAGGCTGAGTGGGAGGTGGGAGAAATGGGGAGAAATAGATGTAAGAGATATTTAGGAGGTAAACTTGACCATCTCTCTTTGCACCTTGTACTTGTCAGCCTCTAGGTGTTTGATAACGCCATTGTCTTTAACGAGAAATACACTGTCTATTTGAAACCTTATGGTCTTCACTTAAACCCCAAGCCAAATAAATACCATAAGGAACTTCCTGCTTATCTCAGCCGATATCACTGCCTTTGAAACTGAGGTTCTCTGTGCTTCTGGAATCAACTTTTACTTGTGATGTACAATTTGCATACACTGGGTTTTAACTTTCTTATAAAAAGATAAGGTCCTTGACAGCTGAAATTTGTCTTAATAATTTTTATTTCCCACATATTTTTCTAGATATTTAGTCAAGGGCTGTTTGATGACAAGAAACAGAAACCTATTGGACTAACTTAAAACAGGGGGTTTGTTTTGTTTTGTTTTGTTTTTTTGGTAGAGACACTAGGATATGGCAGAGGTTCCCTCTTTTTGCTGCCCAGAATCCATGTTCTGGAAGAGCACCCTAATGTCCTTTTGAGTGGCATCCCTTTGCATTCTTTCCCTTAGTCCTCATGGTTTGGGTGGGTCTGATTCACCTCATGGTGAGTTCTAAAGATGGGCTGATGAGTTAACGTATAACTCAGTGTCAGTGTCTTGTTTTCCTGGTGGTTATGAACAAAACCATCCAATGGGCATCAGCTCCCCAGTTTTTCTAAACCTCCTGGGAATGTGAGCAGTTCCTCCATTGCCATTTCTCAGCCAGAACATCTGGGAGCTTTGGGTGAGCCCACCAGAGAATGAAGGCTACCTCGAGGAAGGCAGACCTGAAAGCTGGGGAAGGAGCACCCTGATGGCAACATCCTGGTAACTGCAGCCCTCGTGCCTGGTCTTTGCAGCTCCATAAGCTAATAGCCTCCTTGGATGCTTGGGTGAGTTTGAGCTGTGTTTCTGGCACTTGCAAGCAAAGCAACCCTGACTAAACTGGCAGGGCATCATTCAGGACTAAGAGCAGGAATTTCAGCCATGTCTCCAGGTGCCTGTCTCCCCTGGATGGGGACCTGAGTGTCTCACCCTGTGTCTTTCTGCAGGCTTCTCTGCTTCATGCTTCTCTTTCCCTCTCTGGTAGCAGCTGTGTCTTTCTGAGGCAGGTTTCAGAATTGTGTGGCTCTTCATCCAAGTGTATGACAGCAACAATGCAGAGCTCCTGAGCCACATGCTGTTTTAAAAAAATTGAAATATAGTTGATTTACACTATTATATTAGTTTCAGGTGTACAGCAGTGTGATTCAGTATTTTATAGATTACACTCAATTTAAAGTTATTACAAAGTAATAGTTGTATTTCCCTGTGCTGCACAATAGATTGTTATTGTTTATCTACTTTATACATAGTAATTTGTATCTCTTAATCCCATGCCTTATCTTCCCCCTTCCCTCCCCTACATTGGTACCACTAGTCTGTTTTCTGTATCTGTGAGTCTGTTTCTGTTTTGTTACGTACATTTGTTTGTTTTATTACTTCGACTGAGCCGCATACTCAATCCCCAAGCGATGCTGGCATTATCCAAATTTAGACTTAGATTTATGTCTACCCTTGGCCCAATCTGTAGTCAAGGGGCAGGATGCAAGGGTCATTTTCCACTCGGCAGGCTGCGTGGAAGCTCACCAAGAAATGGAGTTGGGGAGGAAGAGCACACCGAGTGGTCAACATTAGGGTTACATGAATGACTCCAATTCACCATTAGTAAGTACAGGTGGGAAGGAAATCACACAGAGTTGCACCAACTTCAACTCCAAACCTGACAGGTTGGAATGTCAGGTGACCTTTCTAGCAAGAAAGCAGGCTGTATTCTGACATTTTTTGTGGCCCAAATGTTGAGTCCTTGGCAAAATCCAAGGATATCTTCCTTTTGTCTTATCTAAGTAAGACCCAAAGTTTCTTCCCCGTCTGTCCACTGAGATGTGTATAAAAAGAAAAGAAGACAAGCAGGATTCCTAAAAACGGTGCTTTGACCGAGGTCTACAACCTGGTGTATCCTTAATCTGTCCCCAGTGGAGATATGTGGGCTCCTGCTCGGCAGGGGTGCAGCAAACCTTGTCCTGTCTCAGCTTAACAACATTTCGCACAGTCTAATGGTCTCATCTGTTCCCTTGAGGGAAAGATAATTATGGCACTGTGACAGAAACCCTTATAGCAGATTTTCCCAAGAGTCTCCCATAATAGTTCTCTAGAGCTCAGAGTGAGACCCCACTATAGACTAGGAAGGTTAAAGGCACAAAGCTCCAATATGCTGCCCCCAGTTCCAATTAGCAGCTCTATTTTAATTTTGTCCATGTAATCAAAGCAATGGTTTTCTCAGTAGCCATGTATGGTTGTGAGAGTTGGACCATAAAGTAGTGTGCGTGCTGAAGAATTGATGCTTTCAAATTGTGGTGCTGGAGAAGACTCTTGAGAGTCCGTTGGGCAGCAAGGAGATCAAACCAGTCAATCCTAAAGGAAACCAGTCCTGAATATTCATTGGAAGGACTGATGTTGAAGCTGAAGCTCCCATACTTTGGCCACCTGATGCAAACCACTGACTCATTGGAAAAGATCCTGATGCTGGGAAAGATTGAGGGCAAGAGGAGATGACAGAGGATGAGTTGGTTGGATGACATCACTGACTCAATGGACATGAATCTGAGCAAATTCCTGGAGATAGGGAAGGCCAGGGAAGCCTGGTATGCTGCAGTTTGTGGGGGTCACAAAGAGTCAGACATGACCTATTGACTGAACAGCAACTTTCATTTTGTAGATTGGGTTTTTGTTTTTTAATCTATAGAGACACAAACACCTGGAGTAACAGACAAATTTGGCCCTGGAGTATGGAATGAAGCAGGGCAAAGGCTAATAGAGTTTTGCCAAGAGAACGCACTGGTGTAGCAAACACTCTCTTCCAACAAGACAAGAGAAGACTGTACACATGGACATCACCAGATGGTCAACACCAAAATCAGATTGATTATATTCTTTGCAGCCAAAGATGGAGAAGCTCTATACAGTCAGCAAAAACAAGACCAGGAGCTGACTGTGGCTCAGATCATGAGCTCCTTATTGCCAAATTCAGACTTAAATTGAAGAAAGTAGGGAAAACTACTAGACCATTCAGGTATGACCTAAGTCAAATCCCTTATGATTATACAGCAGAAGTGAGAATTGTATTTAAGGGACTAGGTCTGTTAGAAAGAGTGCCTGATGAACTATGGATGGAGGTTCATGACATTGTACAGGAGACAGGGAAGCAAAAAAGCAAAATGGCTGTCTGAGGAGGCCTTACAAATAGCTGTGAAAAGAAGAGAGGTGAAAAGCAAAGGAGAAAAGGAAAGATATAAGCATCTGAATGCAGAGTTCCAAAGAATAGCAAGAAGAGATAAGAAAGCCTTCCTCGGTGATCAATGCAAAGAAATAGAGGAAAACAACAGAATGGGAAAGACTAGAGATCTCTTCAAGAAAATTAGAGATACCAAGGGAATATTTCATGCAAAGATGGGCTCGATAAAGGATAGAAATGGTATGGACCTAACAGAAGCAGAAGATATTAAGAAGAGGTGGCAAGAATACACAAAAGAACTGTACAAAAAATTTTTCATGACCCAGATAATCACAATGGTGTGATCACTCACCTAGAGCCAGACATCTTGGAATGTGAAGTCAAGTGGGCCTTAGAAAGAGTCACTATGAACAAATCTAGTGGAGGTGATGGAATTCCAGTTGAGCTGTTTCAAATCCTGGAAGATGAAGCTGTGAAAGAGCTGCACTCAATATGCCAGCAAATTTGGAAAACTCAGCAGTGGCCACAGGACTGGAAAAGGTCAGTTTTCATTCCAATTCCAAAGAAAGGCAATGCCAAAGAATGCTCAAACTACTGCACAATTGCACTCATCTCACATGCTAGGAAAGTAATGCTCAAAATTCTCCAAGCCAGGCTTCAGCAATACGTGAACCATAAAGTTCCAGATGTTCAAGCTGGTTTTAGAAAAGGCAGAGGAACCAGAGATCAAATTGCCAACATGCGCTGGATCATGAAAAAGCAAGAGAGTTCCAGAAAAACATCTATTTCTGCTTTATTGACTATGCCAAAGCCTTTTGACTGTGTGGATCACAATACACTGTGGAAAATTCTGAAAGAGATGGGAATACCAGACCACCTGACCTGCCTCTTGAGAAACCTGTATGTAGGTCAGGAAGCAACAGTTAGAACTGGACATGGAACAACAGACTGGTTCCAAATAGGAAAAGGAGTACATCAACGCTGTATACTGTCACCCTGCTTATTTAACTTATATGCAGAGTACATCAAGAGAAATGCTGGGCTGGAAGAAGCACAAGCTGGAATCAAGATTGCTGGGAGATATATCAATAACCTCAGATATGCAGATGATACCACCCTTATGGCAGAAAGTGAAGAGGAACTAAAGACCCTCTTGATGAAAGTGAAAGAGGAGAGTGAAAAAGTTGGCCTAAAGCTCAACATTCAGAAAACTAAGAGGCATGGCATCCGGTCCTATCACTTCATGGCAAATAGATGGGGAAACAGTGGAAATAGTGTCAGACTTTATTTTTGGGGGCCCCAAAATCACTGCACAGATTGATTGCAGCCATGAAATTAAAAGACGCTTACCTCTTGGAAGGAAAGTTATGACCAACCTAGACAGCATATTCAAAAGCAGAGACATTACTTTGCCAACAAAGGTCTGTCTAGTCAAGGCTATGGTTTTTCCAGTGGTCATGTATGGATGTAACAGTTGGACTGTGAAAAAAGCTGAGCACCAAAGAATTGATGCTTTTGAAGTGTGGTGTTGAAAAAGACTCTTGAGAGTCCCTTGGACTGCAAGGAGATCCAACCAGTCCATCCTAAAGGAGACCAGTCCTAGGTGTTCATTGGAAGTACTGATGCTGCAGCCAAAACTCTAATACTTTGGCCACCTCATGTCAAGAGTTGACTCATTGGAAAAGACCCTGATGCTGGGAGGGATTGGGGGCAGGAGGAGAAGGGGATGACAGAGGATGAGATGGCTGGATGGCATCACTGACGCAATGGACATGAGTCTGAGTGAACTCTGGGAGTTGGTGATGGACAGGGAGGCCTGGCATGCTGCGATTCATGGGGTCGCAAAGAGTCGGACACGACTGAATGACTGAACTGAACTGAAACACATTAAACAGACTAATGGATCCCGGGGCTGGGAGTGGGAGATGGGCATGAGGTTTCCTTTGGGAGTGATGAAAATATTTTAAGCCCTACAGGAGAGATGGTTACACAACACTGTGAATGCACCAGCTGCTGCTGGATGGACCCTGTGTGCTGTGCTTAGTCACTCATTTGTATTCGACTCTCTGCAACCCCATAGACTGTAGCCCACCTGGCTCCTCTGTCCATGGGATTCTCCAGGCAAGAATACCAAAGTCTGTTGCCATGCCCTCCTCCAGGGGATCTTCCTAATGGTTAGCGGTTAAGTTTATATCATGCCAATTTTACCTCAATAAAAAAAGCTGGAAAACTGCTAGTATAAATAATCTTGGTTATAAGTGATTTGTTAGGCTGTGTGAATCTGTTTACCTCCCTCAGTCTCAGTTTCCTCATCTTGAAAAGGGGTTAATAATTGTGCCTATATCTTGGGTTGGATGTAAGATTGAAATGAGACAGTGATTTTGAAGGCCTTCATTAAACGTAAGCATGTCTCCCCTGCCTACCTTTTTGTCCTGATATTTCATGATTCCACTTGATTTGTAGATCACAGGGAATGTTGTTGGGATTTTAACAGGGATGAGATATGATGCCAGTGTTTTGTCCTCCCTTTGCACTGAGCTGGAGAATTTTGCTTGCCTTCTTTTTCCCTGCTCCCAGAGTCTCTTTGGAGGTCCTGCCTGTAGAGGCCACATTTTTCTCTCCCAACTTGCTTCAGAGACTGTCAAAGAATGTTGATGGAGAGATGCAGAAGCAGGGATGAATTGCCAGGCTCTAAAGTCGATACCTGTTCAGAGGCTACCCTGAAAGTGAATGATTACGGGCAGGGAGAGTTTGCCGAAGTGGGCTGATGAATTGGGACACATACAGTCACAATAAAGATTGCGATGCTGTTAGGAGACCAGATTAGAATTTTTCTGGGCTACAATAGGCTGCAATCATCTTGTTATGTCAGCTTGTTTATTGTTTTGGGTCCTGACTTATTTTCGAAGCACAAGGTGTTTACAAAAGAACTCTGCTGTAAACACTCAAATAATTTGGGTAGCAGACATTTAATCCCACCAGTGTTCCCCATTAATTAGCAGAATGGGTCACCTGCCCTAGGGGTACAGTGACCCTATATTGTTCAGGAATGCTTTCTCATGGTGGAAATTTCACACCCAGTAAATTGCTAATGAATATGTCATTTTGCTGTTGAGTTTATCTGACTATTCCTCTTGCCATTGCCATTAGAGATAGAATTACTGTCAAATCGACTACAAAACACAGAATTGATTTTTGATTAGACTTCCTAGAACTAAAGGTTAAAGATGGTTTAAAGAAATGGAGCTGGGGCTTTCTCCTTGCATATCCCCAAGATTGCTTCCTTACTTTGTTGAGAAGCCAGAGCCCTCACCTGCAGAGAGGATGCTCCATAGTTAACCCTTCATACTTTCATTGGAAACAGGAACGTGAACAAATTCCTCTCCATCCCTGGCTCCAACCCTTTTGCAAGTCAGTGGTGTCAGAGTGTCAAAGGAGAACAGATTGCTTTAGTTTGTGTAACAAGAGTTGCTGAAATTGCAATCTTACCTTCGCAGACAATTCGGGGAAGGCTCTGATAACCTCATGCAGGCGTTTCATATACAAGCAATTATAGGGAGATAGATTAGAGTGTCCAGAAGAATCATAACTTCCCTTTGCCTGATTTATAAGCCATATCCTAATTTTTTACAATACCATTTATAATATCAACACCATCTAGACAGCTGTCTATGGGAGTTGGTTCCTCCAAAGCATTTGCTGGTGCCCGGCTCACACAGGAGATGAGATCCTAGAGGCAAACTCCCTGGGAAAGCTGATCTCATGGAGAAATCCCGAGCTTAGGTTCTGGGATCAGGGCTGGATGTGAGCCTGAGCTCTGCCACTCGTGAGCTGTGTGATGGTGGGCAAGTGGCTTAACCTCTGTGAGATTTGGTTTCCTCTTCTATAAGTACAGGAAACAATAAATCCTACATAGTGGGACTGTTGTTTGTAGTAAGTAAGCTGAATCTTATAAATGGATTAGCATAGTAACTGACACAGAGTTGTTGTTGTTCAGTTGCTCAGTCATGTCCAGCTCTTTGCAACTACATGAACTGCAGCACACCAGGCTCTCCTGTCCTTCCCCATCTCCTGGAGCTTGCTCAAACTCATATCTGTTGAGTCGATGATTCCATCCAACCATCTCATCCTCTGTCGCACCCTTCTCCTCCTGCCTTCAATCTTTCCCAGAGTCAGGGTCTTTTCCAATGAGTCAGCTCTTCAGATCAGATGACCAAAGTATGGGCGCTTCAGCTTTGGCATCAATCCTCCCAATGAAGATTCAGGGTTGATTTCTTTTAGGATTGACTGGTTTGATCTCCTTGCAGTCCAAGGGACTCTCAAGAGTCTTCTCTAGCACCAAAGTTCAAAAACATCAATAGTCAGACACATAGTTAGCATTCAGTAAATATTAGCTACCATGAGGAGGGGGGAATACAGTGTTGGAAGTAAGACTTAAAACTCTGGGGAGCTCTGCTTGTAATTCATTCTCCCAAATAGCTGTTGGTTTGTATGATGTCACTGGACACCCACGGCTCGCGTTACCTTCAGATAGTCTCAATTATCTTTGCTGTTGTAGGAAAAACCTCTTTACATGGTCTGGCTTCTCTTATTTTTCATGTTTTCCAGTTCTTTCCCTGTGGCCAGGCTGAGTGCCCACTGGCACATTATCTCCAGTCTGCCTTTTTTCACCCTGATGCTCCAGCCACAGGAAACCTGGTCCCCAGGGACACCCTCCCCTTAGTCCTCAGTCTGTGAAGCTGAGAATGAGTAATTGAAGAAGACAAAGGATCTCCACTGCCCTGAGCATTTGTGATGGGAAGCCTGGATGCCCTGGAGCAGCAGAAATCCGGTTAGAGGCTCCACCTGCCCTTTGGCTAGCTTCCCATAGGAAGCCAAGACTCGCCCCTGCCTGATAAGTTCTTTATACTTTAAACAAAAGACATTATTGGAAGGAAGGACACGAGTGTCTCAAAGTGGTATTTTGGTACTAAAGGGTGTCTTAAAATAGCGTGCTTACCCTTTCCACTGGGGCAGGAAGGACCTGAGGAGAGAGAACATTAAGTCTGGAAAAGCCAAAATGATTGCCAGGCATTATGGTCCCCTGATGGGTAAGAGGGCTCTCTGTGAGAAGTGGCAGTGTGCTTGGATGATGGGCTTCTGGGAGAGGAGAGGGCCCCGTGATTGAGTGGAGGCTGGACACGCCCTCTCAAAGGACAGTATCAGGGAGACCCAGCAAGCTGGAGCCCACGTAGGCAGTAGGAAGAAGAGAAAGGTGATGAGTCTGTGTCATTCCTTCCAAGCCTGATTGGAGACCCTGCAGACGCTAAACAGGGAGGCTGTACCTGATGACTGCTACCCTCTGGTACCCAAGCCTCCACTTCTGCATCCCCTATCTCTGTTTTCAGATGCATTCATTGAGTGCCCCCCACCCCTCCACCAAACAACCCATAACTCACAAGTCTCAATGGCCAACACAATAAATCCCCTACATATGAACACTCAAGTTGTGAACTCTTAAAGATACAAACATGCCAGCCCCTGTGTGCCAGCTGTTGTACTGCACTAGTGTACTTTTCAAGGTATTGTAAGGTTAAAACTGTTTTCTTTGTTTTTTGTGTTTGTTTTTAATGTATTATTTGTGTGCAAAGTATTATAAACCTATTGTAGTACAGCACTATAAAGCTGATCGTGTTAGTTGGGCACCTAGGCTAACTTTATTGGACTTACTAACAAATTGGACTGACAGACATGCTGTTGGAGTGGGTCTTGTTCACATGTAAGGGGCTTACTGTACAGTCATAACACAGATTCCCTAGGGGACAGAGATGGTGTTACATGGTACGCCTATTGTAGACAACTTCAAAATCCATGATATATATGTCTACTCCCCAAATTCTGTCTCTGATGGAATCTTTCTCTCTCCTACATCAGAGATGAATAAACTTCTTCTTCAGTGACCATCTATAGTAAATAGGCTTTGCAAAGAAAGAGGTAAAATCGAAGCTATTTCCTGGGTACTTATATAGTCATTGAAATGTAACCATTACAAAAATGCAAAACTCACTCATAGCTCAAGGTCATGAAAATAGAGCTGGATTTGGCCTGTGGACTAGTCTGCTGACCTCTGTCCTACATAATTCTCAAATTTCAGGCTCACTGATTTGCCTTAATAGTTCTGTAGCACTTCAGAGCCTCTGCCAGCTCATATCCTGAAGCCAAACCCAGTTTACAGAAACAAATCCAGTTTACAGACGCCACGACAGTTAATGGACTCTAAAGAGTTAACATGGAGCAGGAGCTGGCAACCCATCCCGTATTCTCGCCTGGGAAATCCCATGAACAGAGATAGTGGGCTACACGACATGGGGGTTGCAAAAGAGTCAGACGTGACTCAGCAACCAAACAAAGACTTAATAGGAACAAACTTGTTTGAAAATGATCAGGCTATGGGTAGGTTGTTTTATTTATTTTTTCCCCTGTCATATGAGAAAAAATTGAGGACATTGGTGAAAAGGGACCAGAATCTCAGGATTTCTGCCCGTGAGTCAGTAAAATTAGGTCATGTTTCAAAGCAAGGGTAATGCCTCTTGGTCTGCTCTGAGGAGAACTGGCCCAGTGATTTGTGTAGAAGGAGCCTGCAATTGCTATATCCGTGTTTATGTCCAGCACAAATACAGGGTACATACATCCATTGGGCAAGATAAGACTCCTTAATACCGGACTTATTTTTCTTCAGAAGCCATCAAAGACAAATCACCCAGCTACCAAAGGACACAAATTTCTCCAGATGCAGCAGTCAGCAACACTCAGCTGTCATTTATTCACTCTCTTGTTCAACAAACATTTATTAAACACCTACCCTCTTCAAAGATTTAAAAAAAAAAAAAAAATGAAGCCAATGACCATGTCAAGTCAAGGTAGGCGAGAGAACTACAGAAATGGATAAGTTGCAGCCCATTTAGTCCAGAAAAATTGCAAAAATACTGGGAGAAAGATCTGCCCAGACTAAAATGGGAGGGTACGGGAGTATGTGAGCAGGGGCTTGGGGGGACACCTCCGCAGATTGCGAAGGACAGAAAAGGGCTTCAAAAAGGGGACAGTTGGTCCAGGGAATCCAGAAGGTGGGAACGGTACTGCAACAGAGTGGCAGAAGATTAGGCTGACTTGTTAGAAGAAAATGAAAGGCCCTCCCGGCTTTACTTAGTGTTTATCTTTTATGCTTAAAGCAAGAAGATGCCTTTGGGAGACTAACAGAAAAGTGTCCAGATTTGCGTAGATGGAAAATGCACAAAACCTGTGGCCCCAGTGGCCATCAGAAGGAAGGTCAGTTCCTAAGCATGCATTTCAAGATCCTTTACAACCTGACTTCTCTCTGCCTTTCCAATTTATCTTCTTTGCCTTCTTTCCATCCCCCTCTGCTATGCACCCCAAATACTAGACCCACTAGACCATCTCCTCTTTCCCTCAACATGTCATTGGTTTTGTATTAGTTAACTTTTGCCGCATAACAAATAGTCTAAAGCTTAGCAAAGCTTAAAACACAAACACTTATTACCCCAGTGAATCTCCAAGGGTCGGGAATCCCAGGCTGACTTAGTTGGGTGAGTCTGGCCCGGGGTCTTTCAAGAGAGTGTCATCAAGATGTCAGCTGAGGCTTCAGTTACCTGAAGGCTTGACTGGGGCTGAAGGACCTAATTCCAAGATTGCTCACTCCAAAGCAATTAACTAGGTCCCCAACTCCTCACTAGCTGTAGGCTGCAGGTCCCATTCCTCACTGGCCATAGGGCTGCCTATGTGTTCTCCCGACATAGCAGGCAACCTCCCCTAGAGCACGCATTTTCAGGGAAGAAAGAGGATCCCAAAGTGCCTTCTATAACTAACCTCATATGTCCCTATGATGTCCACCATATTTCCATTTCTGAGAAGCAAGTCACTAAGTTCTCCCCACTCTCAGGAGGGTAGGAATTAGGCTCCAACTCTTTAAAGGAAGAGAATGAAAGATATGGGGAACATGTTAATATCTTAAGGCTTCACCTACTTTCATGCTGGTGTCCTTTTCTTTAAGTCCCCGATTGGGAGACTTTTGCCAGGGGACACGTGTCAGCATCTGGAAAAGATTTTGGTTGTCACAAGCGGAGGGGAGTGTGCTACCGGCAGCCCAAGACGAGAGGCCATGGATGCTGTTAAACATACTACAGTGTAGAGGGCAGCCCCTCCCCACCACAAAGAATTCTCTAGCCCAAAGTATCAGTAGTACTGAGGCTGAGAAACCCTGGAATAAGCTGTTAGCAGTTGTGTGTCTGGGCTAATTAGTTGCTCATTCTAAGCCTTGATTTCCTCAGTGGTAAAATGGGGACACAGTGTAATCCACCTGGTGGAAAAATGAAATGATGCATCCAAAGCTGCTGCTGCTGCGTCGCTTCAGTCGTGTCCGACTCTGTGCGACCCCATAGACGGCAGCCCACCAGGCTCCCCCATCCCTGGGATTCTCCAGGCATCTAAAGCAGGGGTCCCCAAATTTCAGGCTGTGGACCAGTACCTGCTGTAAGGTCAGTGATGACTTTAGATTAGAAATAAAGTGCACAATAAATGTAATGTGCATGAATTGTCCCATAGCCATACCCCCAAACCCCAGATAGTGGAAAAATTATGTTCCACAAAATCGGTCCCTGGCACCATAAAGGTTGGGGACTGCTGCTCTAAAACACTTATGTAGTCAGTCAAAGGAGCACCTTCTCTGTGCTAGGACCCCCAGGCTAGATCCAGGGAACTTGGAGATAAACTAGCCAGGCCTGGTCCCTGAGCCTAGCATTTTGTGTTTGAAGCCATAATCAATATGAGTCTGCGTTTTAGTATAATTTATCATGCAGAGGTCATTTTTTTCCATTGTGAGAAAATCTTGGAGAAAGAAGTGGTCCTCTTTTCAGGTCCAGCCCACCTAGGTGCCTAGCAACATGCTTTGCACAGAAAAGATACTCAATCAATGCTTGTTGAATTGAATTCCACCTGCTTGCTTCATGAAACGACTACTCTGTACAATTTTAATGTGCTAAAGATTTTAAAATGTACAATCTATTTAATAATATCTTTCAATTTTGTTAGAAAGATTTGAGGAAAAAACCTCTATTAACTGTTTTTTTCCATTGTTAAGATACATCCTGATTTGAAAACTGCTAAAATTTGAAAAAAAAAAAAATAAGCATTGCAAAATTGAGGAAATACGGTAATATTTGCATGTTGTCGTTTAGTTGCTGAGTTGTGTCCGACTCTTTGCAACCCCATGGACTGTAGCCCACCAGGTTCCTCTGTCCGTGGGATTTCCCAGGCAAGAACACTGGAGTGGGTTGCCATGTCTTTCTCCAGGGGAATCTTCCCGACCCAGGGATGGAACCACGTCTCCTGCTTTGGCAGGCGGGTTCTTTAACTACTGGTCCACCAGGGACTAATCTACTAATTTTGAGTGAAAGGAGACTGTGTGGTCCTCTATTATTCTTCCTATGGGCATGGTTTTAATGTCAGTCTACTAGTTTTCTGCTGCTGCTGTGACCGTACCTCCAGCTATAGACTTAGCAGCGCTTTCCCTTGTAGCTCAGTCAGTAAAGAATCTGCTTGCAATGCAGGAGACCTGGTTTGATCCTTGAGTTGGGAAGATCCCCTGGAGAAGGAAAAGGCAACCCACTTCAATATCAGAGGAGCCTGGCAGGCTACAGTCCATGGGGTTGTAAGAGTCTTACAAGTCTTACAAGACTTAGTGACTAGACCACCACCATCACTACTACCACAGACTTAACACAAATTTACTATCTTACAGTTCTATAGGTTAAGAGCCCAGAAAACGTCAGCGGGCTAAAATGGAGGTATCTACAGGGCTGCCTTCCATTCTTTCAGGGAGATTCCATTTTCCTGGTCTTTTCCAGCTTATAGAGGCTGCCAGCATTCCATGGCTATGGTCCTCTTCCTCCAACTTCAAAGCCCCCAATGGAAGATCAAGTTCTTTGCACAACACACTCACTCTGCCCTTCTTCATAATCACATCTCTCTCTGGCTCTGTTCCTCTGCCTGCCTTCTACTTTTAAGGACACTTGTGATTATATTGGGCCCATCTGCAGAATTTAGGCTAATCTCTTGGTCATAAGCTCATAAGGCCAGCTGATAAGCAACTTAATTCCTCTACAATCCTGATTCACTTTTGCCATGTTTCCTCACATAAATTTCATGCTTCCTTGGCAGCTCAGCTGGTAAAGAATCCACTTGCAATGCAGGAGACCCCAGTTCAATTCCTATGTCAGGAAGATCCACTGGAGAAGGGATAGGCTACCCACTCCAGTATTCTTGGGCTTCCCTGTGGCTCAGCTGGTAAAAAAAATCTGCCTGTAATGCAAGAGACCTGGGTTCGATCCCTGGGTTGGGAAGATCCCCTGAAGAAGGGGAAAGGCTACCCACTCCAGTATTCTGGCCTGGAGAATTCTTGGGGTTGCAAAGAGTCAGACATGACTGAGTGACTTTCACGTCCACCTCCTCACATAATTATAGGTTCCGGGGATTAAAACTAGGGCATCTTTGGGAGGACTGTTACTCTGCCAACCACAGTCAGTGATACCAAAGAAACAACAAAATCCTTCTAGACTTGTAAAAGTAACCCAAACCACATCTCATCATATAGAAAATCTTGAACATGAGTTACATTTTCCAATTTGTTTGGAATGATTCCAGCCACTGCTTTCAAATGCCAGGATCCAGAGAAATATTGCATTCCCATGCTCCTTGCCACTGGATGAAATGCGACTCAATCCTTTTCTACATAAGCAAATGGAACCTATAAACCTCAATTTGGCTACTCCACTGTTCCAACATAACATGGTTCAGTGTCATGAAACGTGACTCCTCAAAAACCTATTATGTGACAAGCCGGGTGGTTTATGACACAAATATTGTATTTTGCACACTTCATTTGCAGTTAAATTATTGAACATCTGACAACACAGGCCATGTTCTGTTTCTTAGTGCAAATCCATTGGAAGGTATTTTTTTGGTTGTTGCTGTTAAATTAGGGCTTTAACATTTCCAGACATGAAGAGTGAATTTATTTTACAATGATTAAAAATCATTTTGTAATTAGATTTGAATGAACAGGGAGTTATTGGGAAAGTTGAGCCTAGCATTCAGCTTCTAAAGGAACAATTCCAATGCTCATGCATTGATGATACTTACTGTTGTATCACTTGGCTATTTTATAAAAGAGGAAATTAAGGCCAAAGAGAAAATGACCAATAAGGGTTGAGACCAGGGAAGTAAGTCTCCAGGAAGATTTCAATTTCCACATTTTGAGATAGGTCAATCTTTGATTTTTTTTAAATCATAGACTATTTTATCTACCCTGTGATTAGATCATTATTGCCTACATCATAACATCAAAGTCTGTTACTGCTAGGTGGTTAAAGAGAATGAGAAAAAATACTACTGGTGCACTAGAGAAGAGTGAGGAATGTGGAAAATTGGAAAGTATATGTCCTGATAAATAAGTAGCTGCTCCTCAGCTCTTCCTGATTTTTCCAGAAGGGTATGGGAGATCAATCCTTCCAAATTTTCTAAGTTTTTACAAGAAAATAAAATTCTGGATTATTGTGTAAAATCTGATTTCAAATATAGACCATTAATCCAAAAACATTTTTAAAAACTATTCAGGGTGAATAAAACATGGGTACAGTTCCAGTAGAGCCCAGAGATCATTCGTTCTAGAATTCTGGATTCTATTGTGCCAGCTAGCCTATGTGCAGGAACTGTTTCAAGGCCCAAACCCTGAAGTGAGCCGTGTAAGGGCAGTATAATGAGATACTAAACAGCCTAATAATGGAATTGCTTGTTTCAGCCTCACCTAGCTCATGTTAATGACCTTGGGCAAGTCACTTATTACCTCTATCTCCATTTTGGTTTCTTGTTCATATAAATTGGAAATAATATCTATCTCATAAGGTTCTTGTGAAGATCTAGGGTTAATGTCTGCTTAATGTCAACAGTGACTGGATTTTAGGGAGTGCTTGTGTGCGGTTGCTGTTGTTACCGATAAGGACTCTAAGCGACTTATTTATGCTCAAGGTCACATAATAAGTATGACTCTGTGCATTGCCTCTTATGTGTTGCTACTGATGCAAATGTCAACAACTGTCATAATTTGTTTAAAAGTGGGAAAAAATTAAGTCCATAATTCGGATGCTAAGATTCCCAAAGCCTGTTTCATTAACACTTGATAAATATACCACGTGAATACAAATAAATGCTCTGAGCCTCTGACTCAAGCTGAATGCCTTGCTCTCTTGTTGCTAGAGTTTGGACTGAAAACAGAATCATATCACTTATAATCCTTCAGTGATACCCTATGACCTTAAGATAAATCTCGATTATTTAGCATGGCTTCAGGGACCCTTGATAGTCTGGTCTCTCCTTACAGTGCTCCAGCCTGACTGAACTCTTTTGTGTCCAGAATGCATCACATTCTCTTTCACCTCTGGAAACTGTACTTGTATTATACTTATTCTCTCTGCCTGCAACACTGTATTCCCATCCTTCCCCAACCCTCCCCCCCCCCCCGCACTCTTTTCTTGACTGATTGTTTATTGGATCCCAGGAACACAGAGCTGAATTAATCATATTCTCTAGCCCATGGCACATCATCATACTTGGTCAATGGATGGCCCCCGTCTTATTGTATTATTCATTTATTTCTTCCCTTGCACACCTAGTCCCCAATATCATTTGCCTCTCTCATCTGTTTGATAGATATTTGTAAATATTCTAAAATATGCAGAGTTATTTTGATTGTGAATGTGTTTTTAATTAGCATAAATAGCATGGTGTTATAACCCACATCCTGAGGCTTTCTTCACTCAACACTGTTTTAAGATCTATCTATATTGCTTGCTATATATTTAGCTTGTGAATTCCTTGTGCTGTATGCTTTTTTTGTCACGTGCATTTATCACATTTTATTTACCCAAGCTCCTAATGATGGACACCTGGGTTCCCTCCAATTTCTTGGTAGTACAAACAAACCTGATGCTATAAACTCACCCCTTTATGAATCTATGTGAGAACTCTCCCAGGGTGTACACACAGGAGACAGATTCACAGGTGATAGGCCACATGCCTACATTCACCAAATCCCACCAGACAGCTTTGCTGAATGGTTTTGCCAGTTTACATCCCCACCAGGAAGGAAGGAGGGTTCCCAGCTCCATGCTCCTCAGCATTTGACTCCTGTCTTACTGCACTGCCCTTCTGATGGATAGGTGGCAGCTCATGGCTTCAGATTGCATTTCTCTGGATGGGAAAGTGTCTGAGCTCTGCTTCCAATCACAGAGCTATTCAGGTTTCTCATTGTCTGAAGCCTCTGTTCATGGGCTTTCTTTCTTTCTTTGCATCTTTGCACTGGGTTCCCTTTTTTGATTCTGGATGTTGTCAGTGCCTCTCCAGGTCTCATCCTCACCTCCCTCTTCCCGAGGCTACCTGACTCCAGCTCTCCTGGGTTCTCCAGGCTCAGCCTAGACATCCCTTCCTCCACAAGGCAGTGCCCAAGCTCCCTGGAGTCCATGTTATCCATCTTGTGTTCTCTCCTCCAGCCCCCTATACTCTCCTGCCTTCATGCCTATCACTCTATCCTAATTGCCTGTTGGAGTCCCAGTCACCCTACCATGATGCTGGCTCCCTGAGGCTATAGGTCATGTCTTGTTCCATGAAGCATCTTCAGCTCCTATTTCAAGGGCTTAAGATGAAGAACCAGGACAAATATCTGTTGAATCAGTGAGAAACAAACTCATTTGTGAAATACTTTCTGTACATCAAACCCTCATCTATGAGTGTGGTAGGCAATGATCCATTGCTGCTGCTGCCGCTGCTAAATCGCTTCAGTCGTGTCCGACTCTGTGCGACCCCAGAGACGGCAGCCCTCTAGGCTCCCCCATCCCTGGGATTCTCCAGGCAAGAACACTGGAGTGGGTTGCCACTTCCTTCTCCAAATGATCCATTAAACTATCCCAAAGTGAAGTGAAGTGAAAGAGTTAGTCGCTCTGTCGTGTCCGACTCTTTCTGACCCCATAGACTGTAGCACGCCAGACTCCTCTGTCCATGGAATTCTCCAGGCAAGAATACTGGAGTTGGTAGCCATTTCCTTCTCCAGCGGATCTTCCCAACCGAGAGATCGAACTCTGGTCTCCTGCATTGTAGGCATATTCTTTACTGTCTGAACCACCAGGGAAGCCAATAACCCCGAAACAGAGGCTTTGTTATCCCTGTTTTACAGATGAGGAAACAGAGGTGATGTGTGGTAAGTATGGTAGGGAAGATGGATAACCACAGTATTTGCTATTTTCCACACTCATTGTGTATATACAATCCCATCACTCAAGCTGCCAAATTAGGGTTTCAAAAGTTCTTGCCCAAAGCCTAATCATTTATTTGCCTTCAAATATTTCATTTTTGCTCAAGGTGGCTATGAGAATCTGATGGAGTGTGCCCCGCCTCTTCTCTCCAACTTCGTCTCTACCATCACCACCAATTCTTTCTCTCCAAGTTCTAGGAACACCCAACCTTCTCTTCAGAGCAGCACTTCTCAGACTTCAGTGCAAATATAAATCACCTGGGGATCTTGTTAAAAACTTCAGATTCTTATTTACTGCATCCAGAAAAGGGCTTGCAATTTTGCATTTCTAACCAATTCCCAGGTGATGCTGCTGGTCTGAAGACCACATTTGGAGTCGCCAGAATTTACAGCACTGTTTACTCAGCTCTCCCTTCATCTCCTGACTATTCATGCTTCAGAGCTCAGCCTAAATATCACCGCCTCAAGGAATCCATCTCTAACCAGACTAGACCAGGAAACATCCCCATAGCTCTCTGTCCTTATTTTTTGAAGCTCTTCACACCATCATATTAATGAGTCGCCAGGTGAATCATTTAATGTCTGTCTAACTCACATGCAAGCTCCATAAAAGAGGGAGCATCAGTCTGATGCCCCATAATAGTCCTTGCACCTGACCTGGACTCCCCCATAGGAAGAATTAATATCTGTTAAGGTAAAAAAGGACTGGATGGAGGTAAATGTCCTAACATCTGATTGAGGGACCCCACAACAGTTGGTTTTTAACCTTTTAGGGGCTACAGATCACCTTGAAAATTTGAGGAAATATAGCCCCAGGAAAAATCTCTCCTAAGAAACTGGAGCATTAAAAATGAACTTTTGCCTAACATTGTATTGCATTTCAGGAGGTGAAGAATTACTGTCCTATGTAAATATAATCATGGTACATCTCTTCCAAGGAGCACCAGGTACCCATGGGATCTTTCCTCCTCTCACTTCAATCTCACACTGGAGCGCACAGTGGGAACTCCTGGTATCCTTGTGGTATCTTCATTCTAAAGTCACTCCGCCACACAAACAGTGGCCAAGGGCAGGTAAATATGGCCAGAACAAGGCAGGTGTGTGTGTATGTGCTGCTGGGAGAAGACCAGGCTTTGCCAAATGAACAAATGAATCAGCTAGCCCTGAATTAACCGAGACGCATCATGAGCTAGAAATTGCTTCACCCAGAAGTGGACTAATTTTTAATGCAGTTCAGTTCAGTTGTTCAGTCTTGTCCGTCTCCTTGCGACCCCATGGACTGCAGCACGCCAGGCTTCCCTGTCCATCACCAACTCCTGGAGGTTGCTCAAATTCATGTCCATTGAGTCAGTGATGCCATCCAACCATCTCATCCTCAGTCCTCCCCTTCTCCTCCTGCCTTCAAACTTTTCCAGCATCAGGGTCTTTTCCAATGAGTCAGTTCTTTGCATCTGGTGGACAAAGTATTGGAGCTTCAGCTTCAGCACCACTCCTTCCAATGAATATTCAGGGCTGATCTCCTTTAGGACTGACTGGCTTGATCTTGTTTCAGTCCAAGGGACTCAAGAGTCTTCTCCAACACCGCAGTTCAAAAGCATCAATTCTTTGGCGCTCAGTTTACTTTATAGTCCAACTCTCACATCCATACATGACAACTGGAAAAACCATAGCTTTGACGAGACAGATTTAATCCAGGGACTGCAGCAAATGAACCTGATCCTGAAGCATCTCAGAGACCTACCTGTCTCACCATCATTTCTGTGACTCTCTGTTTCCTGGAGATGAAAACACCTTTTTAGAGGACGAGTGCAGAGTTCAGTGACAGAGGCAACTGCTTTCACATCCTGCCTACCAGGGTGTATTGCTTTTGAGACCTGTTGGCAAAAGAGTTACCTTCCTTCTACCTCAGTTTCCACATCTGTGAAATGGGTCCCCTCAGAGTATCCTCAAAAGTCCTGACACATAGTTTCCAGGATTGAAACAGGGTCGCTAGTGCTTTTAAATAGAAGCTTCCCCCTCTTTCCCACTGCTTCCCACCCCCATACAAAAAGACAGCTTAGAGAGGCTTGCTTTGCCCTCTCAGACTGGTTTTCTAATCTTCCTGCTCACTTCTTCCAGGCTTCTGGGGATAAAGCACATTAAAATCTCTTATTGGCACTGCTGTTTATTTGGAGCCAGGGACATTTCATCCTTTTCCAACTTGTACAAACTTAGGCTTGGCTTCCATCCACAGCTAGACCTAGAAATTATAATGCATTACCAGGTAGGTATTCATTTCCTGGTATTATTCTGAAAGACTTCTGGGGCTCAAGAGATTTTGAGCAGTGAATCTCAGGAAGACACCCTGTAGGTTGCAGTAAAGCATGTGAAGGTAATAGTTAAGGTGTGGTTTTTTTTTTAGTTTTTTAATATTCTTTCAGAGGTTCAATTATTTACCGTGCTAGCTTCAGATGGGAAGTAATTTGAATATCACTGTCAGGAAGAACTGAGGGTGGAGAGGGAAGCAGTTTGCAAATCACACAAGTCAGCCTGGGCTTTGGTGAAGATCACCAAGATGCAGAAATGGAGGTTTGCACTATATCCCACGTTACAGTTTATTGAGTTATTTTAAAATTACATTATTAAACACATCTCTGTCTTTAGGGGCGATATTCAGAATACACAACTATGATAGACAAGGGCTCAAAGCCTGAGACTGGAGCAGGGATCTGGCAGACAAAGCAGTGACCCTTTCCGTGCTGGATCATGGGGAAGGCTGCAGGGAGAGACTCTAGGAAAGGGCCCTGGAGGGTCAGGAGAGCAGGGACATTCTTTCCTGACTGGTACAAAAATATTTCAGTGTTTTCTCAACTGCTATAGCCCAAAGGTTGCCTAACTGTTGAATATCACCTGTCTTAGTTGTAACATTTCAATAGTGAGACTATAGTGATAAAGTGATTCATCTCCCCCTTTAAATCTCATTTGTCCTAAATCTGGTACATTGCCCCTCATTCAAACACTAGGAACATCTATATCTATGGGTAGGTTTTTTTTTTTTCTTTTTAACTGCATCACAAAAAGTGGAGTTATGTGTCATGAATAATAACACCTAACAATTGTTAAAGCTTACTAGGTACCAGACACAGTTCTAAGCAATTTACATAATAAGTCTTCTAATCTCCCCAGTAGTTTTCCCAGCTGACAGAGAGAACCTAGGCACAGTGACGCTAATTACCTTACAAGCTAATAAATGACGAAGTGAAAGCGTTAGTTGCTCAGTCGTGTCCAACACTTTGTGACCTCATGGACTGAGCCCACCAGGCTCCTCTGTCCCTGGGATTCTCCAGGCAAGAATACTGGAGTGGGTTGCCACTCCCTTCTCCAGGGGATCTTCCCAACCCAGGGATCGAACCCAGTCTCCTGCATTGCACGTAGATTCTTTAGCATCTGAGCCATCAATGCTGAAGGAGAGCAGCAAATCCAGGTGGGCTGGCTCCGAACCTCCACCTTCAGTATCATGAACTCAGCTAAATAAATCGTTTCCTCTTTGCTTTTTGTTATAGATCTGACTCATTTTTCTAAATGGCTACTATCATGTTGTTTTGTAGGGTTTACTATGTTTTAAGTCTTCTTCTTTTTGATAGACATTCAGAATGGTTCTCAGCCTCTCTCTCTCATTCTCTCATCTGCCTCTGTGTCCTTCTATAAATGAGCCTTTGCACAACTTTTATTTCTGGAATATGTACTTCCAGAAAAGAATTGCTGACCCTAATGGTAAAAATATATTGAATTCTAATAAATATTGCTAGAATTATATTGCATAAGACCTATGCAGTTTCAACCAGTTGTACATGTGCTGTGCTTAGTCGCTCAGTTGTGTCCGACTCTTGTGACCCCACGGACTGTAGCCCACCAAGTTCCTCTGTCCAGGAAGATTCTCCAGGCAAGAATACTAGAGTGGGTTGCTGTGCCCTCCTTCAGGGGATCTTCCCACCTCAGGGATTGAACCTAGGTCTCCTGCAATGCAGGTGGATTCTTTACCATCTGAGCCACCAGAGAAGCCCCCAGTTGTACATCAGTTCAGTTCAGTCTCTCAGTCATGTCTAACTCTTTGTGACCCCATGGACTGCAGCACGCCAGGCTTCCCTGTCCATCCCCAACTCTTTAGCTTACTCAAACTCATGTCCATTGAGTCGGTGATGTCATCCAACCATCTCATCCCCTGTCGTCCACTTCTCCTCCCACCTTCAATCTTGCCCAGCATCAGGGTCTTTTCCAATGAGTTGCACATGGGGTTGTGTAATTGCGTACCTCCACACCCTTACCAGCTGGTGGCACAGCTGGTAAAGAATCCGCCTGCAATGCGGGAGACCTGGGTTCAATCCCTGGGTTGGGACGATCCCCTGGAGGAAGTCATGGCAACCCACTTCAATATTCTTGCCTAGAGAATCCCCATGCACAGAGAAGCCTGATGGGCTGCAGTCCATGGGGTTGCAAAGAGTCCAACGTGACTGAATGGCTAGACACACACACACACAGCTTTACCAACACTGGCATATATCAATCTATCAATTATACCACAAATAGGAGAAGGGTGGGCCACAGGGTTATCTTAATTTACCTTTTTCTGGTTATCAGTGAGATTGAGCCAATGTTCATAGGTTTATTGGCCTCGTGCTCACAATTTGCTTGTTCCTGCTCATGTGCTTTGCCCAGTTTTAAACTGGGTTGTTTATCTCCTTTCTTCTTGGGTTATAGAAGCCCTTTAGCTGTTAAGAATATTCACCTTTTGTCAGTCACGTGTATTGCAAACATTCAATTTGTATCTAATATTGCCTTTTGATTTCATGTGGTCTTTGGTTGAACAGGTTTAAAAAAAATTGTAATATGTTTTTCTATCATCTATTTTTCAGCTTTTGGACTTTCTGTCTAGCTTAAGAAGGTCTCTCGCATCACAAGTTTATACATATGGTCTCTTATTTTCTTTCCAATTTCTTTTATATATTTACATATTCAATTATTCAGAATTGATTTCTATATCTGATTTGATGTGTGAAGCTGTGTTTTCATCCAGATGGAGCACCAAATATACAGTTCCGTTGATTAAATTAACCATAACTTCCCCATCAATTTAAATGCCACGGCCAGCTCTGAGGACAGAATCACAGGCCTGGGTGGAAGCTTGGAGAAGCAGAGTCAACTCTGACTCTTAATTCCTCACTCCTCTGATGGACCACATGTGCTAGACCTGGCTGGCTTCTCTTTGGAAAAATGCCTGCTACAACCATCTGCTCCTCTTTAAAAAGCAGGAAGTGTCTAGAGTGAGAACTAAGTGAAAGAGGGCCATTGAGCCTAAACAAAAGGACTGTCTCTCCCCACAACCCCCAGGTACTCAGGATTTGGTCCAAGTCAGGAGGACTTGGCCCTCAAACCCATCACTGGTTGAGAGCATCTGAAGGATTGCACCCTGAAGACCTATAAGCCTTGGAGTTGCCCAGCCTTGAAGGAGGAGCCAGGAGACGGCAACAGAGACATTAATAGTTTATTGAACGAGTATTACACGTCTTACACATCGAAATCTTACACATCAAAATCACAGTTCCTGGAGAGACACCCCACCATGCATGGCAGACAGCACAAGGACGTGGCAGCAATCTTCACTACTGGGGAGAGAAGGAGGTTACCATGGACGGGGGAATCGATGTCTCATTGGTTCAATAGTTATTAGGAAAACCAGTGGCTGGGACGGGGGCAAGCACATAGGCATTTACTGATTGTTGTTCAGTCACTAAGTCGTGTCCTACTCTTTGTGACCCCTTGGACTGCAGCACACCAGACTTCCCTGTCCATCACCAACTCCCGGAACGTGCTCAAATTTGTGTCCATTAAGTCAGTGATGCCATCCAACCATCTCATCCTCTGCCAGGTCTCAACATACAGCAACCTGGATAAAAGTTTAAGAAGTGTTCAGCATTTGCCAACAAAACTGGAAAGCTAGTTTGGCCACCTTTTTCTTTCTTTTCCTTTTCCTTTTTTTTCTTTTCCCTCCTTACCCCCCACCTTCCCCCCTCCTTTTTCCTTTCCTCCTTCCTGTCCACTTCCTTCTTTTCTTTCCTCCCTTTCTCCCTCTCTTCCTCTCTCTCCATCTCTCCCTTTTTGTGGGAAGATGCGATCCGGACAATCCCACTGAGGGCTCATCTGCAAGACAGAACCAAGCAGCCTGCCCTGTGTCTGATCAACAGTTGATGTGGCTGCAAATACTTTCACTTCTCATTTAAATGTGTATTGATCTCCCAAATGGAAAACAGGCAACCAAAATAAATTATATCAGTATAAATAGAGTTGATTGGGACAGAGGCAATGCAGAAGAGGAGTCTGGCGCTAGTACCACCGATTGTGCTGATATGGAAAAGTTGCAAGAATGAAATATAGATGCTTTGGAGAGAAGAAAATAAACAAAAGCTAGTCCCCAGAATAATTGAGAAGTGAACCAGAGTCTCCCAGAACAGACTTGCTCCGTGACTGGCAGTTCTAGAAGTGAGAGTACATGGATCATTAAGGACCACCGCCTCCTTGAGAAAAGGCTGCAGAAATCCTCTGTGGGGAAGGAAAGATCCACTTAAAATAGGTATATGGGTTTCTTCAAATCAAGCCATTTTGAGCCAAACAACCCATGACTCTAGGAAGAAAAAAAAAAAAACAGCAGGAAGCCTGGTAATATTATTCTTTTCAGTTTGTGGCTTATAGAAAGTATCTGTAGCTTTTGTCTAATTTTTCCTGATTTGGACTTAGCGAATCATCTCAAGAGAAGTGGACATGCGGTGCAGGTTTAGCCAATCAGCTTTCATCCTCCCCACCCCCAGTGATTGGTTCAGAGATGGATCCGATATTGTTAACATCGATGTTTTGTTTTGCTACAACTGCTTTGATTTGTTGGCTTGTTTAAATGTTTAGCTGTTGACATCTAAACAATGGATATATTTTATGTAAAACAATGGATTGTTGGCTTCCACGCCCAGCCCATGTCATTCACTCACCCAATTCCTTCTTGACTTTGAGTTGCTAATTTAGCACTTATCTCATTTCACAGCAAACGTCAAGAATAATAGAGACCTCAGACAATACCTGTTCTCAATTTTCTCCTCACAGATGGGCAACTTGGTCATAAGAAGGGAAGAAAGTTGTTTAAGGTCACACCACGAGTTGAGACATAAATGGGAAAAGGACTGTGAACATTTTTATATTAGCTCTCAGGAGCAGACCATAGTTCCTACATTTCCTGCCAGGGAAGGTCTAGTTGCCCAAGGAGACCTCCGAAGGTAATATTATATGCTGCAATCATTTAGGTGTTAATAGTGGGATTTCAGATCCAAAAGATGGTGGATATTTTTAGGCAGTGGGACTGGGAACTGAGTGTTCTCTCTCAAATAGCTTTTCACAGATGGCTGCCAACTCCTTTTATGACCAGAGTTGAAGGTTGGTTGTATAAGACTGTTCTTTTCCTGACCATTAAAAAAGATATGACAATATCCCTTAGTCTTTCTGAAGTGGGTGTAACTTATAAGCTTATAGATGGGAAAAAATATGTCTTTATTCATTTGTCCTTTCAATTATTTGTCTATCCATCCTACATTTACTGAGCATGACATACACCATATATGATGCTAACTTCCAGAGACACAAAGATTGGCCCATGGAGTAATCAATTGAGCTATAAATTGTAAGGCAGACACAAAGAAGCAATGGCTTCACTAAGGAGGCTCCCTGTTCCTAACTTTCCATGACAAGGAAGAGTTTTGGTTAAGAGTCAAGGATTAACATCTGCAATCTATGCTTAGAGCCCCGATCCACCACGGTTG
Source organism: Capricornis sumatraensis (assembly GCF_032405125.1). NCBI lineage: Eukaryota > Metazoa > Chordata > Mammalia > Artiodactyla > Bovidae > Capricornis > Capricornis sumatraensis. The sequence continues at coordinate 26,783,748 of NC_091071.1, read as the reverse complement.
CCCCTCACGCCACCACAGTCTTAAAAATTAAATTAATAAGAAGTAGTTTCCCACATTTAGAAAATTGGAAATTTTCAAATAAAGATTCAGATTCCCAACTTCTCTTGAAAAGTCATGAATCTGAAAACACTGGGTCCACACCCCAGTGTGCTGCAGCTGGGTGTGGCAGAGCAGTAGCTGTGCCTTTTAGAGAGGGCAGGCATTCTCCAGTTTGCCACACTCCCCACCCCTCCCTATCACCTTATGCCTGGCTCCCATCATAAAGTTATGCAATTTGCCTATCCTCTCTAGGGATTTGAATCAGTAGTCTTTGATCTAGCATCTCCAAGCCTACAAGATGGGCACAAGGCAGAGGTGGAGAATAATGTGTAGGCAGAAATTTAGAGGTGGGAAACATGGAATCCCTTCAAGGCACTGCATGTCATTTCATGTAGCAGGCAGATGATGAAGCGAGACAGAGAGGAGGCAGACAAGAAGCTGGAGAATAGGCGAGGGCTGAATTACTCATGGAGGGCCCTGTGGGTCCTGCAAAGGACTTTGTCCTGAATCCTGAAATCGCTGGGAAAACTCTGGATTCTCAGCAGGGGATTGTGATGATGATGCCTGTGTTTTTGAGAGACCACCGTGCAACCATGAAGAGAATAAAACTGGCAAAGTCGTGAAGAGGCTGGGAGACCATCTGAGCAGCATTAGCACAGACCCAGATAAAGATGAGGGAATCCCGTAATCTTTTTTTTTTTTAATTAATTTATTTTTATTGAAGAATAATTGCTTTACAGAATTTTGCTGTTTTTTGTCAAACTTCAACATAAATCAGCCATAGGTGTACATATATCTCCTCCCTTTTGAAACTCCCTCCCATTCCCCTCCCCATCCCACCCCTCTAGGTTGATACAAAGCCCCTGTTTGAGTTCCCTGAGACATACAGTGAGTTTGCATTGGCTATCTACTTTACATATGGTAATGCAAGTTTCCATGTTACTCTTTCCATACATCTCACCCTCTCTTCCCCTCTCCCCCTGTCCATAAGTCTATTCTCTATGTCTGTTTCTCCATTGTTGCCCTGTAAATAAATTCTTCAGCACCATTTGGATCCAGTAATCTTTAATCCATGCCTGGCATAGGCACTTGGCTAATAATTTTCAGTGATTGAGATGCATGATGAAGTCTCGGGAGTCACTTGCCCCTTTTATCAACCAAGGGTCACCATGACCGCCCTCTAGGCTTCCTGCAGCTGAAGTTAAACACACGGTCACAGGCAGGACACAACTGAGTACTTTCTTGTCTGGAAAATGCTTTTTGGCAAAGTACACAGGAATTTAGACTTTCTTAGTAGTAATTACACTATCATGCCCCAGGGACCCCCAGGGTGTGCTCAGAGAATCAATGGACCTACCAGTCTCATTTACTTCTTAGGGTCCTAGGGTCTCCTTCCACAAATGAGCATTCCCAGTGCACCAGGTGGGACCCTGGAGGGCTGGAAGAGCGATTGCTTCTCACAGAGGTGAGCTGGGGGTGAACATCAGCCCTTGGAGGATGCCTGTGGCCCATTGATGGGGAAATACTGCAGCGACCAATGGCAGAAGCTGCTCCAAATGTGAAGAACATTATTCCAGGCAGATGAGGGAACCCAGTAATTATTTCCACTCAAAAGATGGTAATGAATAGGCACGTTATTTATTCATTCATTAAACGTAGGCAAATAAGCAACCAAAGAGGAAGCCGTCTGGCCATTCTTTTAATGAATCTGCCCCATTTCTGAGTGAAATGTGGGCTGTGCGGATGAAATGCTGAACTCCGGAAATATATTACCCACTCAGGAAGCCATCCCTCCAGCCTTAATTAAAGAAAATCAACAACTCCCACTTGCAATGGATGATGATGGAAATCAAACCGAGGAACTGAAATACAGGCTTGCCAGGCCAGCAGGGCTGGGCTTGGCTGGGCTCCCAGAAGCCTGGGGACCTCATGAGTTGGTCTGAAAGATCGTGCCTTGGGTGTCCAGGCAGGCCAGAGCATCAAAGGGGCCAAGACGTTGCAGGGAACTGACGTCATTACACGACACCAGGTCCTTTTGGATGAAGCTGTTGCCAACTCGTTTATTCATTCCCTCAGTTTTTCATTCATCCACTCAGGAGATATTTATTGAGTACCTACTATGTGCCAGGTTCTGCACCACAGATATAAAATGATAAGCAAAACCAAACATCATCTCAGCATTACTACAGTTATATTTTAGTTGAAAAGATTTTATTAAGTAGATAATAATGTCATAAATTATGATCAGAACTCAGAGGGAAAACTATAAAATACTCTGCAAACCTAAAAAGGAGCTCTGAACAAGCCTGGGGAATCAAGATAAATATCGGGGGACAGGGGAGGTCGCAGTGGGCGTGGGCTGGGATCTTAAGGAGGTCCAAGGAAACTGGATGAGGAAAAGGCAGAACAATCCAGGTAGGGCCAACATGTGCCAATATTCAGAAATGCCCCTTGGGTATGATTTTGCCTCACTCTTATATATAAGTAATGGACTCTCTTTAGATGATTGAGAAATAATTGTGGGCTGAATACTGTCATGAGAGCAGGAGGATTGGTTCAACTGTGTTGGTTTAGATGCATAGACTAGTGAGAGCTGTGTTTTCACCCTATTAGCCTCTTAAAAGGAGGACTGAGCTTGCTTCGATGCAACAGTATGCATCTCTGGATCTTTCATCCTGGCAGCACTTCCTGCCAGGTGAGCTGTCCCCACCTTGGCTGAATCCAGAGCCCTAGAGACCTCTCAGGTCTCAGGAAGAGCTCCCATGCCCTTTTTCCACAAGGCTGCCTATAGCCTGAACTCCAGAGACTAATCATGTATGGGCTTCCCTGGTGGCTTAGCTGGTAAAGAATCCACCTGCAATGCAGGAGATCTGGGTTCGCTTCCTGGGTTGCGAAGATCCCCTGGAGAAGGGAAAGGCTACCCACTCCAGCATTCTGGCCTGGAGAATTCCATGGACTGTATAGTCCATGGGGTCACAAAGAGTCGGACACGACTGAGCGGCTTTCACTTCCTGCTTTTCATAAGTTCTGTAACCTTGACCGATTCACTTAACCTCACTGTGCCGCAGTTTTCTTGTCTAAAAATTGGGCATAATGATAATGCCTACCTTAGAGTAGAGGGCTACTTGGAGGAGGGACTAGATGGGAGGCATACGGCAGTGCCTGTCCTATAGGAGGAGCAGCAAGAAGACCTATGTGATTATTACTCAGAGAATCTTCCTCACTTCCATTTCAGGCAAAGGGATAAAAAGAAGCTTACTGTTTAACATCAGGGTAGGTGGACGGATGTGTGCATGTGTGTTTCATGTTGCTATGCACAACTGAGAGGTAAACGTTCCTGAGACAGAAGTGTAAAAGGTATGTAACTCAAGCAATTGTCTTTGGCCACATCTAGAGGGACTGAGAAGTCAGCATGGCCGGAGTCAACAGAACTTGAAGTATCAGGATTCTTCTGATGGTTTCTGGGCGTCAGCTTGGAACTGTCTGCCTTAAGACTGTGCTCCTGAAAGATGACAATACTCCTCAATTCTCCATCTTTTCCACCTTCACCCACTTTTCAGGCTTAGCTAGTCACGGTGTGCTGAGGTTGGAAGTGAGTATAGACAACTTATCACCTCCGTTTTATACCCAAGCTGCTCTTTCTGCTCTGACAACCCTTTTTCTCTTCTCTCCTCCTTTATCAACAGCCATCAGGAAAACCATTTATCTTCCAAGACTTAGCTTATGTGTCACGCCCCTCAAAATATCCCCTAGACTCATCTTCCATCCCCACCCTCATAAAGTCAGTGATTTCCTTCTTCATTCCTAAATGAAATATATATATATAACTGTCTTGGCATGGGTAATACTGTATTGTCTCATTAAATGTATGTCTATCTCCCCATGTTGACTCCAGAAAATCCCCTAAAAGGTGGAGCCCTTTTGTGTCTCTTGTATGCCCAGGATCTAGCACGATGCTTGGCACGCAGTTGATACTTCAAAAATATTGGTTGAATTAACAAATGAAATAACATGTGAAAGCCTAGCTTATTGTCCCTTGAATATAAAAGAAATCAATTAAGCCACTATGATTATTTGGGAAAGAATGCTTGTTCTCTTTTCAAAAGCTCTTTCGTGGAATGCTACCCAGCGATTAAAAGGAGTGATTCTGATACATGCAATACTTTGGATGGCCCTCAAGAGAATTATGCTAAGTATAAAAAACTGGTGGTCCCTCGTGGCTCAGAAGGTAAAGAATCTGGCTGCAATGCAGGGGACTCGGGTTCATTCCCTGGGTTGGGAAGATCCCCTGGAGAAGGGAATGGCTACCAACTCCAATATTCTTGCCTGGAAAATTCCATGGACAGAGGAGCCTGGTAGCTACAGTCCATGGGGTCACTGAACAGTAACAACAACCAGTGGTTAAGAATCCACCTTCTAATGCAGGGGACGTGGGTTCAATCCCTGGTTGGGGAACTAAGAGCCCACGTGCTATGGGGCAACTAAGCCTATGTGTCACAACTACTGGGCCCATGCACTCTGGAGTCAGTGCACCAACCGAAAACAGAGAAGAAACCTGTGCACTGCAACAAAAGATTCCAAATGCCGAAACTAAAACCCAATGCAACCAAAAATAAGGAAAGCTTTTTTAAAAACCTCACAATGTTACATACTGTATAACTCTACGTATACTGTTGTTCATTCTCTAAGTCATGTCTGACTCTTTGTAACCTCATGGACTGCAGCACACCAGGCTCCTCTGTCCTTAACTGTGTCCTGGAGTTTGCTCAAACTCATGTCCATTGAATTGATGATGCCATCCAACCATCTCATCCTCTGTCATCCCCTTCTCCTCCTGCCTTCAATCTTTCCCAGCATCAGGGTCTTTTTCAATGAGTCGGCTATTCGCATAGAGCGGCCAAAGTATTGGAGCTTCAGCTTCAGCATCAGTCCTTTCAATGAATATTCAGGGCTGATTTCCTTTAGGATTGACTGGTTTGATCTCCTAGTCCAAGGGACTCTCTAGAGTCTTCTCCAGCACCACAATTTGAAAGCATCAGTTCTTCAGTGTTCAGCCTTCTTTGTGGTCAAACTCTCACATCTATACATGACTACTGGAAAAACCATAGCTTTGACCGTATGGACCTCTGTAGGCAAAGTGATGTTTCTCCTTTTTAATATACTGTTTAGGTTTGTCATAGCTCTCCTTCCAAGGAGCAAGTGTCTTTTAATTTCATGGTATATGTAACATTCTTGAAATAGCAAATAAAGAGATGGCGACCAAATTAATGGTTGCAGGGGAGAGAGTGTGAGAAAGGGAGGGAGACAGCAGTGGATATAAAAGGCAGCAGGAGAGATCCTTGTGATAGCCTATTCTGTGTTCTGACTATGGTGATGCTCACTGAGTGTATGTATATGGTAAAATTACATGAAACTAGACAACACACACACAGATAAGTACATGTAAAACTGGTGACCTTTGACAAATGTATCAATGTAAAATTGTACCAGCAACAGTTTTCTGGTTGTGATATTGTGCTATAGTCACACAAATATCACCACTGGGGGGAAATGAGTAAAGAATATATGCATCTCTGTACTCTTTCTTGCAACTGCAAGTGAATCTTCAATTTTCTCAAAATAAAAGAAACACACACACGCAATGAGATCCCACTACACACTTGCCAAAATGTCTAAAATTAAAATGACAGATAACATTAAGTGTTGACAAGGATATGGAGCAACTGGAATCACACTCTTGCTGGGTGTACGGATTGATATAAACACTCTGAAAAGTTTTTTGGTAGTTTCTACCTAGGCTGAAATATATGTAACCAGCATTTCCCTTCCTGGGGATATAATCCAAAAGGAAAACATACATATTAGACGATTTGAAGTAGTACATTTCATAATAGCTCCAAACTGGAAACTGCCCAATGGATTGAGAGCGGAACAGATAAGTGAGTTGTGGTATATCCCCATGTCTCAGTGTGGGCTACGTTAACAAACCACCATAATCTGGGTGTCTTAATCAACACACATTTACCTCTCATAATTCTGGAGGCTGAGAAGTCCAAGATCAAGATGCAGATAGCTTTGGTGTCTGGTGAGGGCCTTCTCCCTGGTTTGCAGGCAGCCATCTTCTCTTATATTTTCATATGGTCTTTCCTTGTTCAGGCTTGAGGCCTTTATATAAGACATTAGTCTCATCCTGAAGGCCCCACGCTCATTACCTCATCCAAACCTAATTACTTCCCAAAAGCCCCACCTTCAATTTCCATAAAACTGGGGATTAGGGCTTCAGCATATAAAGTGGGGGCATAAACCACGTATTGATTCCATAGCACCCATATAGAACATTCCATCACAGAATAAGCAAGTAGTAACTACATACATCCATAGGAATGAATCTTAGAACCATAATGTTGAATGAAGGAAATCATAAAAGAAAACATACTCTATGATCCATTTATATAAAGTTCACAATAAGCAAAAACTTATCTATGCTATTAGATGTCAAGATACTGGTCGTATTTGGAGAAAAACAATTAGAGAGGGACATAAAGGAGACTTCTGGGGTCACAGAACTCTTCTGTTTCTTGGTTTGGGCTCTGGTTATGCAGGTGAATTCAAAGTTTGTAGAAATTCATCTAACTGTACATTTAGGATGCATGCCTGTTTGAGTATGTACAATATTATACTTCAATAAAGAATTTTAAAAGAAAGTTTATTCATTTTGTTCTATAGTCAACATCTACTAGAAGCCAACTTTATTCTGGACGTCCTACTAAGCTCTGCGTGCATGTGTCCTCAGTCGTGTCTGAGTTTTGCGACCCTATGGATTGTAGCCCGCCAGGCTCCTCCGTCCATGGGATTTTCCAGGCAAGAATGCTGGAGTGGGTTGCCATTTCCTCCTACTTACTAAGCTCTGGGGAGACCCATATAGCTGAAGGAACCTCTGGTCTTGGGGCTCCCAGTCTATGGAGAAGCTGCTGATTTTCTTCTTTCTCCTTCTTTTGCAAAGAGTTCTAAGTAACCCGATAAGATCAAGAGAAACTTTTCTGTTGGTGGTAGCTGTGATTTTAATTAGTTATCGAACTAAAAGGACTTACATAAGAGAGATTTTCTTGTCTTTACGGCAGAGCAGAGAAATCTTTTTTATAAAATACTTATTGAGTTCTAAATCGTGAGCCCCAGCATCCCTCAGATAATTCCTTTTAAGACATCCTCAAACTAATTTTCAGTCTATGGAAGAAAAAAAAAATACCCAAATGTAATTGCTGTAAAAGAAAAGAAATCCCCTTATTAGGAAATCTATAAATGCCTTAGGAATTCAAAAATAAAAATTCTCAAGTGAAGGAATTGTTGCTTAGCTTTGCCTGGAACTATCCCAGCTGAGAAGAAATTCTACATCTGTGTTCGTAGCCCTCCAGCTTTGGTGAACAGACCACCCTCTGCCCCCTAGGACAGATTATTTCCCACCATTTAAATGAAGGGCAGTTTGTGGTTTTCACTGTGATTTGGTGAAAACAGTACTTCTTGTCATTCTATCCATCATAATCTTGTAATTTGAAGAACACAGGGGGCATTAAAGCGTGGATAGTATCACCTCCCAATGCCAAAGATGGAAAAGAGAATTAATGAGATCAATAAAGCTACTCTCGCAGGGAAAGTAGAAACACAGATGGGAAATGGTACCGGAGTTGGCGAGCCCGGGAGAGAGCTGGGGAATCTGCTTATGGCCCTGTCTTAAAGCCAGAACTGTTACAGGGAACATGTGAGCTGGACCACCTCACTGCCACACCTCCAGCAGACCCCCACCTTGGTAATGCTCAGGGTTCTGGCCAGGATGAGAAATCAGTCAACATGGTCAGCGGGTATTGATGGAACACTGCCATATACGTGGCACCAGGTGCCATGTATTAAGAAGCTTATGTTCTACTGTGAAAGAAAGTCAAATGTCCTCATCTCTTCCATTGTGTGTGTGTGTGTGTGTGTGTGTGTGTGTGTGTTATATGTTAGTCACTCAGTCGTGTCCAACTCTTGCAACCCAATGGATTGTAACTCACCAGACTTCTCTGTCCATGGAAATTTCCAGGCAAGAATACTGGAATGGGTTGCCATTCCCTTCTCCAGGGATTGAACTCCAGTTTCCAGCATTGCTGGTGAATTCTTTACCAAAGTAAGCATGATATATGGAGATAGACATTTGATCAATATTTATAATAAAAATTGTGTCAAAGTTTATCCAAGCTTCTCAAAGAATTGAACACAGAGGGTAGAGAGACAGAAGCTCCAATCAAGGCAATAAACATACAGCCTAATACATCCTTCAGGGCCTCAAAGCAACCCTTAGAAAGATAGATGTAATTACACCCTATGTACAGATGGAAAAACAGTGGCTTCAGAGAGAATATGAACTTTTGCCAAGGTCCCAGAGCAAGTGGTGAAGCCAAATCTGATTGTAATTAGTCCAAAGACCATGCTTTCTCAACCCGACCTTGTATCCTATAGAGAGAGGCAAGTAGCACCTGGACGGGCATTTTAAGGTTGGGTCATCACGGGTTTATATTAATATTTATAAGAAAAAGTACACATAGTTAGTATACCAAAGCCCTGGTTTCAGATATTTTTGCTTCGAGTGTGCATGCTAAGTAGTTTCAGTCATGTTCGACTCTGCTGTGACCCTATGGGCTGTAGCATCCAGGCTCCTCTTGTCCATGGGATTCTCCAGGCAAGAATACTGGAGTGGGTTGCCATGCCCTCCTCCAGGGGATCCTCCTGATCCAGGGATCGAACCCACGTCTCTTATGTCTCCTCCACTGGCAAGTGGGTTCTTTACAACTAGCGCCACCTAGGAAGCCCATTTCTACTTCAGATTAGCCTAAAATATTTAAATAATTTAAATAGTGCCTCAGATGAGGCTATGGTATTTAAATACTCAAAAATATAATGCAATTTCTTAGAGCCATATTAATAAATCACCCTGCGGGTGATAAGTGTTTGTAGCAAAAAGCATGAACAATTAGTTTGGACAGTTTTCATTACAGAAAGCAACTATCTCTATCACGGGGAGACTTAAGAAAGTTTTATGGAGTCCTAGATGAGGACTGAGGAATTTAGAGGTTACTAGGACTCACAATTCCTGCCTGGGACAAAGGGAGTTAGTCTACAAGGGGTGGAGTCAGAATGAGAAAGTCCAGAGTGGAGGGGACACCGCATCCAGAGGGTCTAGGTCAATATAAAAAAACTGAATATCAATCACTATCAATTAGCATCAATATGAAAAACATAAGCTCATGCTTCTCACTACCAAGTTGAGGAGACAAGGAAATACATTTAATTTCTGAGAACTTGAAGTAAGGGACATCAGGAATCCAATCTCCTGGGACAGCCTGATGACTTCTGCTCACCTTGGTGATCCTGGCAGCTGGTTTAAAGGGCAAGGTTTGAAAAGACGATCAGACAGCAGCTGGCTAGGGAGGGCCTAAGGCACATTCTAATTTTCTCCCAGTTTGTCATTGGCTCTTAGGAATTATCACATCCAAGACAAACATCCTCATCACCACCTCTGAGATTAGCTTCTTGTTGGCACTTCCATCTTCTCTTCCCACTAATTTTCTTTTTGATATTTTAATTTATTGCATTTCATTGGTCCCTCTTTCCCTTTCAGGCACTGTAATTAATGGGCAGTCTAATTTCCTTTTCGACAGTGTTCTTAATTGCCATAATTCTCACCTACATCTTTTAGGCATCCCTGTTGGCGGTGATTCATTCGCATTTGCATTCTCCAACTCTTCAATTATAAATACACTGTCGATACAGGCAGACAGTTTCCCTTCCATCCGACACAATGCTCGTGGTGTGTGAGGGCTCTGGGGCTTCTGTCTACCTTTTAACATCTCATTTATAATTGAAAATCCTCTAAGTCTTGGAGTACGTTGGAATTTTTATGAACTTCTGTGAAGAGGCTGGGTTGAGTTTCTTTTTGTTTTTGTTTGCTTTGGAAAGTCAGTCCTCTGTTTTAATTACTTTCTTGTTGCTGGATTTAAATTTGCTTCAGTTTTCTGTTCTTTTCCTTTTTTAACCAGTTTTTACAGAATATGGGCACTTAAGTGCCCTAAGCGACTGAGAGTGAGAGAGAGAGAGAGAGGAATTGAGATTCTCATCTTTACCCAGGAAGTTCACACGGGTTTATTAGCCCCTGGCAACCACTGATTTTGTTCTTATCAGCATAATTTTTGACATTTTGAGAATGTCATATACACGGTGCCCTTATACTTTTCTTAATTAAAGTGTATTTGATTCACAATTTTGTGGTAATTTCTGCTGTATAGCAAAGTGATTCAGTTGTACATGTATAGATGCATGCACATTCCTTTTTATATACATACATACACATACATTCATTTTTAATATTCTTTTCCATTATAGTTTATCACAGGATAGTGAATATATTTCCCTGTGCTCTACAGTAGGACCTTGTCATTTACCCCCAAACTCCCAGTTGCTTCCCTCCCCCAGTCCCCTCCCCCTTGGCAATCACAAGTCTGTTTTCTAGGTCTGTGAGTTTCTTTCTGTCTCATAGATAGGTTTATTCCTCTCACATTTTAGATTCCGCATATGAGTGATATCACATAGTATTTGTCTTTCTCTGTCTGACTTAGTTCACTTACTATGATAATCTCTAGATCCGCCCATTTGCTACAAATGGTGCACTTGTACTTTGATGCTAGTTTTTGGTTACGCCTGTTTCCCAGTTAAGTCTACTTATTTTTAAAGTACCCTTAAACTTATCTTGACTCCGTAATATGTTATATTATATTACTATGTATTCCATTATAATTACATTAATTAATACATTATATTTTCCTTTGGTGGCTCAGATGGTAAAGCATCTGCCTGCAATGCAGGAGACCTGGGTTCAATTCCTGGGTCGGGAAGATCCCCTGGAGAAGGAAATGGCAATCCACTCCAGCACTCTTGCCTGGTAAATCCCATGGACGGACGAGCCTGATAGGCTACAGTCCATGGGGTCGCAAAGAGTTGGACATGACTGAGCGACTTCACTTTCATTTTCATACATACAGTGACACCCTCTCCCTTTTAAGTAATGCACAAAAGAGTTGGAGGAAGCAAGACCCTTAAAAAGGCTGAAATGCAAAGAGCCAACCATTTAGGTTTCTAATCAGGGTTTCTAATCCTTGTGGTCCCCCAGCCCTGCCTTCTAAGCTCATAAGCAAGGAGGAAGGGAAAAGGTTTGATCTCGATGAGAATAAACTCAACGGTGTTGACGATAAACTGTATGACCTTGGGCAATGGATTTTCTTCCTGAACCTCAGTTATTCTGCTTTTAAAATGGGGATAATAGTGCCTACTCTCGGGGGGCAACTGTGAGGATTAGACGAGTAGGCATATGCCGTGTGCTTAGAACTATACCAGGCACACCTGCACCATTTCTGAATCTGGTGCTTTCATCAGTTTCATCCCCCTCATTGTTTCAATAGTCATGTACAGCAAAAAAGGAGTGAGAGCGTTCACCATAGCTTTGATCCCAGTGCAAAACCAGTCCCTCAAAGATACTGGTATGCGGTGCAGGGAGTCAGCAAGCACTGCTGGTGCACACAGCCTGCAACAGGGGTCCGGGAGGGACTCCCGCAGCACCCCACTGTCTCCAACACCCACACTTTGGCTTGGGTACTTATGCAAAATCTGAAACCCTCTCCTTTCTGCTTCCTGTGCTGATTCTGCCCAAATTTGCCTCACATCTCCAGCAGGACCATGTGCTTCATCCCAGAAAGGTCCCACAGAACCACTCCCCCAGGCCTCGCTTCCTGGGCGACTGCCCTACTGTGGCAATCCACGGGTGGCATTTGGTGTCTGTGGCCACTCTGATGCCCACCAAGTCTGTCACTCAATAACCTAAGGTAATTGGTTTCCCTTCCATTGTGATCCACCCCATTCTGAGTCTGTGATCAAATCTACTGGAAAAATTGAGAATTTACTTTCCATTATATCTGATACTCACCTGTTACTGTTAAAGGGATAGTTTTAAGCTTTCTACTGCTGTTGTAACTTTGTAACTTTTATCTTGAAACAATTTTCAACTCATAAGAAGCAACAATATAGTAAAAAAGAGTTGCTACGTACCCTTCACAAAGCTTCCCTAATGGTAACATCTCACATAAGCAGACTACACCATCCAAATCCGGAAAGTGACTCTGGTATAATACTGTCAACTAGACTGCAGCTATTATTTGATTTGGATTTTGTTCATCTTTATATGTTTTCATTCGTGTGTGTGTGTGTGTGTGTGTGTGTGTGTGTGTAGACCTATGAAATTTCATCAAGTGAATAACTCCATGTGACCACCACAAGCAGGGTACAGAACTGTTTCATTGGCACAAAGAAATTCCCTCACTACCCTTTCCAGCCACACCCTGAACCCTAGTCACCTGCAACCATCGATTTGTTTTCCATCACAATAATTTTGACATTTTGAGAATGATATGCAAACAGTGCCCTTATTTTTTTTATTATTATTCTAGCTTGTGGTTATGCCTCCTTTCTACTGTTTTCAAAGTATCTAAAAATCTACTTTCATATTTTATTTTATTCCCCATCACCACCACCACCCATGTACAACATCATTCCCCAGCATGAGTATTGTATAGAATAGTTGGTGGGGACGTCCCTGGTGATCCTGCAGTTAAGAATTTACCTGCCAATGCAGGGAACATGGGTTCAATCCCTGGTCCAGAAAGATCCCACATGCTGTGGGGCAACAAAGCCCTTGCACCATAACTACCGAAGCCCTAATGCCCCAGAGCCAATGCTCTGCAAAGAGAGAAGACACTGCAGTAGCAAACCTGAGCACTGCAACTAGACAGTAGGTCCAGCTCAATGCAACTAGAGAAAGCTCATGCACAGCAAGGAGGACCAAGGAGCCAAGAACAAATTTTTTTTTTTAATGTCCAACCTCAAAAAAAAAAAAACCTAGGATACACAAAAAATAGACTAAAAACCAAACTGATAACCATTAAGCTTTCTAAACAAGATCTGGTCATGAGATTAGTAACAGTAGCAGTGATGAAAGAAAGTGAAAGTGAAAGTGAAATCGAAGTCGCTCAGTTGTGTCTGACTCTTTGTGACCCCATGGACTGTAGCCCACCAGGCTCCTCCGTCCATGGGATTCTCCAGGCGAGAATACTGGAGTGGGTTGCCATTTCCTTCTCCAGGGGATCTTCCTGACCCAGGGATCGAACCCAGGTCTCCCACATTGCAGGCAGACGCTTTAACTTCTGACCCACCGGGGATTATTGAGCCCGGCACTGCTATAGATACTTTATGAACATCACCTCACTTAATTCTTACAACCCCCACCATGGGGGAGATGTTATTATTATTTTAATGATGCTACGAATATTTAATGTTTGAGGGAACTGAGGCACAAGGAAGTTGTGTAAATTGCTCAAAGTTAATGCCACAAAGTGATGGAGCCAGGCTGGGACCCCAGGCAGGATTCACCCCGTCCCCTGAGTCCCACCACAAACAAGAATTCACTTGATTTTTTTCATTCTGTAGCCAGGACCCACCCACACTTTGTGAAAAATCATAAACTCCTTAGGAGTGAGAGATTCTCAGAACTGGAGGGCATCGGAGACCACGTGATTTAGTTCCTTAATTTTACACAGAGGAAATGGAAGTCTGATCACCTTTGGGGGTTGGACAAATGATACAGAGGCACAGCCAGGATTAGAATCTTGGGCTACTTGCGTCTCTTATTTTTTAACAAATATTCCCTTTTTGCAGGTTTACTGACGTGTAAGTGGCAAACGCAAATTGCATATAATTAAGCTGTATAATCGGAGAAGGCGAGGCCACCCCCTCCAGCACTCTTGCCTGGAAAATCCCATGGACGGAGGAGCCTGGTGGGCTGCAGTCCACGAGGTCGTGAAGAGTCGGACGTGACTGAGCGACTTCATTTTCACTTTCCACTTTCATGCATTGGAGAAGGAAATGGCAACCCACTCCAGCGTTCTTGCCTGGAGAATCCCAGGGACGGGGGAGCCTGGTGGGCTGCCGTCTATGGGGTCTCACAGAGTCGGACACGACTGAAGCAACTTAGCAGCAGCAGCAAGGTGTACAATGTGATGATATGATAAATGTACACAGTGTGACACGGTTACTACAATGCAGCTAATTTCTATACACACCACCTCACACGTGGAGAAGGAAATGGCTACTCAGTCTAGCATTCTTGCCTGGAGAATTCCGTGGACAGAGGAATGTGGTGGGCTATACAGTCCATGCGGTCACAGAGTTGGACGTGTCAGAGTTGGACGTGACAGAGTTGGTCGTGACTGATCATGTCACCTCACACAGCTACCCTTTTTTCGGTGAGAACAATTAAAATATAAAGTATATACAATGCAGTATTGTTAGCTATAGCAACCACGCACTGCATTAGATTTCCAGAACTCATTCATGCTGCATAACTCAGACTTCATAGATTTGAATACCTTCCTAGGGATTTTCAGGGTTTGGGTGAAAGTCAAGACGTGGAACCAGTTATTTTCTTTGGTTTTTACTTCACTTGTCTTGCTGCTGCTACTGCTGCTGCCTACTTGCTCAGTCGTGTCCAACTCTGTGCGACTCTATGGACTGTAGCCCACCAGGCTCCTCTGCCCATGGGGATTCTCCAGGCAAGAATACTGGAGTGGGTTGCCATGCCCTCCTCCAGGGGATCTTCCCAACCCAGGGATCGAACCAGGGTCTCCTGCACTGCAGACAGATTCTTGATCACTGATCCACCAGGTAAGTCCCACTTGTCTTGCTATCCTCTCCGAAACACAGCATTTTTTATGATCAGTATAACCTTGTCACCTTATGATTAGTCACTAACCAAAGTCAATTCATTTGTTCAATTCATAGTAGCCAGGGTTCTCCAGAGAAACAACCAACAGCCTGGTGATGTATATATATATTTATACATTCAGAAAGGAATTTGTTATAAGGAATTAGCTCATGCAATTTTAGAGGCAGTCAGCAAGCTGGAGATCACACACACACACACACACACACACACACACACTTCTACTCTGTTACAGCCATTGTGATCTGGGGGCTTAGTTGTTACAGCAGCTAATATGACCTCAATCAATACACGGCACTGGGTCTGATTCATTTGAATCCAATTCACCCCAACCACAAGTCACTGAACATTCGTACACAGGGCAGTGGAGTCCCAGCCCCTCGAGCTCAGGTCTGATTCCAGGGGTCTGGTTCTCTGCTTCTGGCCTCTCCCAGTGTTCTGTGCTTTGTCTCCCATAACACTTCCCATGTTTCATCATCAACATCTATTTACCAGTCCATCTTGTGAAAGGCGAGTTGCTTGAGAGTTAGGTAACTTGTCTTCATTGTGTTTCTAACACTGTGGTGCCAGAGACACAGTGCAGGTTGGTAAACATTTAATACTCCACCTGCTGTTATCACATTTTGCCCCTTTAACCCCAGTTAGTAGAGAAGGGCCATTCCAGGTCCTTTTTGGGTCTTACTGGCTCTTTTCAGAACCACATAGAGGTCTTTTGCCTCACAAGTGAGGCAACTTCATTGAATCCGAAGGGAGATTTTATGCCTCACTCCATGGCATCCCTCTCAATGAGAAAATAAAATATTTGACCATTTTCTCCCTTGTCCTCTGACTTTGTTTTGAATTGGGCTGCATTTTGCGGTGTTTCTCCTGCTCAGAAATGATGAATACCCTTTAAACCAACACAGTGTTGTTTGCAAATGAACTTAAAGAGGAACAAAATTGCACAGGGCCGAAGTGGGCTTCAGCAGCAGCTTGGAAAAACGTATTTTTCAAGGTACCAACCAAAAGGAATTTATCCAATTTAATTTTCAGGTAGGTCTATAAAATTAATAAGTATTCTGACTGAAAAGCATAATTAAACCAATGGTGAATATAAACGAGGAAGGGAAGTATCGTGCTATGACTGGAATGTCGTTTTGCAACCGAATGGCCCACACCAAGAAAACAAATTATTAATGCAGTCTTATTTCTGGAGAATATTCAGGGAAACAAGAAAGCTCTTGCTGTTCTGCATAATCATCTTCTTGGGGATATATGAGCAAAGAACAGCAGGCTCAGCTGGAACAAGAGGTCGTTTCCGCAGCACTGAAGCCAAGGGGGAGCTGCCATTTTTCATCTCCAGGTGGAGACAGTTTATATAAAACTGAAGCCCACCTCCCACCTTAGGGCAGACACTGCTCAAAGCTAGGCCTCCCAGGAACAGAATCTTGATTTTGTTGAAAGGAGGCATTCTGTAAGCTCCAGGGCATGAATCATGACTGGTCTAAGCCATTCAGGTACCCCTTTTTGCCTTTGCTGGATACCTGATTTCTCAGCTCGCCTTGCAACTAGGAGTGATCATAGGGCACTGTCCTAGACACTGTTCTGGAGACATCAGCAGATATCTGCTGGAAAACTGGAAAATAGTCCCTCCTTAATAAAAAGAGAAAGAATCATCCTCTCTCAATACCCTGGCTCACCCATCTTAACATCTTGTTCTTCTCTTGGAAGGCAGTCATAGTGCCTGGAGCTGTGGCAGCCATTTTGCAACCATGAGACAACAAACACGAGCATAAAAAACCATTAAGCTAGAGACTGGAGTCCGTACTGGAAGAGATCTGGATCTTTAATGGCATAATTGAGTTGCTGAAACAAACCAGGAGTGTCTGCCTCTAGCCTTCTTGTTAGTGAGATAAGGGATGTTTACATTGTTCAGGCAACTGTTGATTAGAATTCTATTACTTATAGCCAAACAGAATCCTAAGTCTTTTGAATTCAATCCCCCTGTAATGTTCCCAGAAGCCATCTCTTCCTCACCAAACTCTGTTCCTTGCCATTTCAGACCTGCTCATCTTTCTCATCTGAGCTCTAGCTCCAGCCACTCAACAAGCCTCCCTGCCTCCATTCTCACCCAGACTATCTCCCACTCAGCAGCCTCTGTGATATAATGTTCCTTCCCAATTTGTGCACCTGACAAATGCTTATTCATCCTTTAGGAGCATTTAGGGTCAAAAATCAATCACCATGTCCTTTGAGAATCCATCTCAGTTTTCCCAGGAAACTTCACAGCTCCCTTCTCCTTTTCCACAGGTGGTACTATTTCCATATACATTCCCGAGTCCTCCTTCCTCCAGTCTTGTCTCTTCCACTATGGTACCTGTATCTCAGTAGAGCCCTGTTTGTCCAGGTAGCCTGTGGTCAGAGACTTCTTATTCCTTTTGTGAACTTAGCATCTAGCACAGCCTTTGGCACCTCCTAAGAACTCCATAAATATTCATGGAACAAACTCAGCCTTCAAGGCACAGGAGATAAGGTGGTGAACAAGACAGAATGGCCCCTTCTACGCTCCCGGTTTACCAAGCCCAGCTCAAGAGACTCAGTAAACAAATGATTGCAGACACTTAAGCTTGGAAAGTGTGCGGGAAGCTACCAAGGGAATTAGCAGATGCTCTGAGGAGTGTAACACGGGATCTAATTTAGACTGTGGAAGGAGAGGTCAGACTAGGGCTCCCCGAGGAAGACACTCACGTATGTTAAAACCCTCAAGGCCATGCAAGGGGAAGAAATTGAGTTTTTCCAAAGAGCTAGAAAAGAGTCACTGGGGCTGCAACACAGTGAGGAAGGGGAGGAGGGATGGGAGAGGTTGCAGGAGGTGACTAGGGGCCAGACCACAGGGAAGACCGCAGACTCGGAAGACTGTGGGAAGGCTTTTTCTCTTTAATATAAAAAGTGAATTTTTTCGTGTTAAAAATGTCCAATTGTGTCACACGTGCTGTTTGTTTTAAATAAATTTAGTCCAATGATCCTGACATACAGAAAACATTGATCATCAAATTATCAAATCAATAATACCTTTCCAGCATTTATTAATAATGTGCACATAGCTTATCTTATTATTGGAATGAATTAGCGTCTATTTCTCAGATGAACTGGAGCACACAAAACGTTGGTCGTTCATCTTAAATTTCAGTTTTAAAATAACGGGCTGTGGTGACGTTTGGTTTAATTTTTTAAAGTATTTTTATGGTGAGACTTCCCTGGTGGTCCATGGGACCATGGTTAAGAATCCGCCTGCCAATGCAGAGGACACAGGTTCGATCCCTGGTCCAGGAACGAAGATCCCACATGCAGTGGGGCAGCTAAGGCCATGTGCTTCAACTACTGAGCCAGAGAGCCTAGAGCCCGTGCTCCGCCAGAAGAGAAGCTACGGCAACAAGAAGCCTGTGCACGACCACGGAAAGTAGTCCCCACTCATCGCAACTAGAGAAAGCCCGAGCGCAGCACAGACTGGTGAAGACCCAGCACAGACATGAATAAATAAAGTATTTGACGGTGGGAAGACCACTGAAAGTGAGATCTGGCCTCTTAACACGGTTGAATTGTCCAACAGAGGATGGTTGCACGGCAGGTCTCCAGAGCTGAACCACGTGACTTCACTGAACCCTAGAGCCGCTGATTAGCAACTTCCTGTTTCCTTCCCCACACACCCTGGAACCATCATGCCAGTCCTTGAGTCTACGAGTTTGCCTATTTTCGATGCCTCGTATAAGTGGTCTTTCCGTGCGTCTTTCTCGGATGGGCTTATATTGTGCTTAGCACCATATCCTCAGGGGTCGTTCATGTGATTGCGGAGGCGCACAGTGTCCTTCTGACTTACGGCTGAACAGCATAGTGATGTTTGCCTCTACCGCATTTTCTTCGTTCATCTGTTGACGGACATCTCGGTGGTTTCCACCCTCAAAGGATTTTTGATGTTTCTCCCAAGTGCAATGGGGAGTGACTGGATAGTTTCAGGAAGGTGGGGTGACAGTGATCTAATTTACATTTAAGAGAGTCGCTCTGCTGGCTCTGAGGAGAAGTTATTGGAAGGTAACAAGAGTGAAAGTCGAAGGTCAAGTTAGGAGTCTATTTCAGGGAAAGATGACAGCTTGAGTTGGGGAGACCGCAGTGGGCTAGGCAGATAGGAGGGAGGTTTGGGAGTCAAATTGACAGGACTCGGTGACAGGTTGGATGGGGAGCTTGGGGAGCAGGTGAGACAGTTTCAGACACGCAGCGCTGTCTCTACCTTCACCCTCCTGCTTGGCTGCCTCCTGACTTCTCTTGGGACATGGAGCCAGGGTCATCCGTCTCTGAGTGGCTGCCAGGCTTCTCCTTGCAAACAAACCTGCTTTGTGGGAACAAGGTCAAAGGGATGCCTTTCCTTCTAGAAAAATCAATGAAACTCATAAACCAGAAGAAAAAATATTAAACCTGCCTGCCTTTCTTTCCACACATCTGTCCGTACAGAAAGATGCATGTGGCATTTCCTAGTAATTAAATCATACAGTTGAGAGGAAATGCAAGGGATCATTCAACTCTCCAAAGTCTGTTTCCCAGGGAAGATGCTTCTCCTCTGCCTCCCACCCCCGCCCCCAGGAGCCAGGTTTGTGCAGAGCACCGCCAGCCTCCCTCTGCAAGCGCTGCTCCTCGCGGCTGTGGTTCCTCTGACCCAGCCTCAGTCGGGACTTCCAGTTTTGACCTCTCAAGCCCCCTCCACCCTCTAGCACTTATCACTCTGTATTTAAATAATTAATCGTGTAGGCCGTTAAGCGATGTCCCATTAGGATGGGAGACATGCCTGGTGAGCTCAGGCTGTTTTCAGAGTTCAGACTTATTTAACAGCGCTGAATTAACTCACTCCTGGGGCTCACCCAGACATCTGAGCACCCCCTGAATCATCTCATGTCCTTGTGAAACGGCACTCCGAACCCCAGCCAGCACCCTCACCCACCAACTCAGAGGACATTCTCCCATCTCAAATCTCGGCTCTGATGCTTACAAGCTTGTGTAGCTGAATCTCAAATCTTGGCTCTGATGCTTACAAGCTTGCGTAGCTGAGCTCTCCACTTCTCTGTGTCTTGTTTTCTGCAGTGAGAACTGTACCACTCACCACAACATAGGGGTGAAGACCCTGGAGTCAGTGTGGTTCACGTTCAAATCCCAGCTCTGCCACTTCTCTGCTGTGTGACCTTGGGTGGGTCACTTAACCTCTCTGAATCTGCTCCTACTTTTCTAAATTGAGCCTCAAGAATATTCATGACATAGGAATGCTTTGAAAATTAAATGAGGCTTTTTTTTTTTAGATTGCCTCAAATTTGGCATTTATTTGACGCCCAATAACTGTTAACTGTTATCATGATTATGGCTTGTTTATCATCTCACATAACTGTTGCAAAGAAAGCACTTTAGTATGTGAAATAGATGCTTAAACGGCACCATTATCAACACAGGGGACAAAAATGGCTGGCCCTTGTTGAGTGCTTACTAGATGCCAGACATATTCTCAGTGGTTTACTTACATAAACTCAGCAACCTTGAGCAGTGTTGATAATATCCCCATCTTAATATAGGGAAATTGGAACAACTCAACAAACATTAGATAATAGTATCATCAACAAACATTCAACCAGCACCTGCTCTCTGGCACGTACTACACTCAGCACAGAGAATATAAACGTTCCCGTCTAGAAACTCACAGACCAGCAGAAGAGGTAAATAAACACGTAACTAACTTAAAGTGCTCTGCTCACAGCATGAATAAAATTGTATGCAAATATTGAGTTAATAAGCAATTTTTCTGAGACGTAGGAGAGAGGATTAAACTGAAAATATAGAAGAGAACTATGTAAATATGAATGCATGCACAAAAAAAGGAAAATCGTATCATTAGCAGTTGGAAATAGCTCCTCAGCTATCTGACCAGGTAAGAAAGAACATGCCTCAGGTCAAAAGATAAAGAATCTGCCTGCAATGCAGGAGAGCCAGGTTTGATCCTTAGGTCGGGAAGATTCCCCTGGAGACAGGAATGGCAACCGGCTCCAGTATCCTTGCCTGGAGAATCCCACGGACAGAGGAGCCTGATGGGCTACGGTCCATGGGATCGCAAAGAGTCGACCCGACTGAGCAGCATTAACATTTAATGGACTTGATGGTGATGGGTGCTGACAGAGGAAAAGAGAGCCGGATAAGGTGGGAAAGATGAGTCTTGGGAGGGAGAGTGAAATTATTATGTATATAGCATGTTGTATTCACAACAAAGCACCTCAGCCTGGGGATCCTAAACCACAGGCATTTATTTCCCACAGTTCTGGAGGCCAGAAGTCCAAAATCAAGGTGTTGGCAAGGTTGCATTCTCCTGAGGCCTCTCTCATTGGCTTGCAGATGGTGGCCCTTTGCTGCCCCGTCACATGTCTCCTGGGGTCTCTTTTTGTGCCCCAATCTTTTCTTATAAGGACACCAGTCAGACTGGATTAGGCCCCACCCCAACAGCCTCATTCTAACTGCATTACCCATTTAAAGACCTCATCTCTAAACACAGTCACATGCTGAGGGACTGGGGCTTAGAATGTCAATCTACGGATCTGGAAGGAGGGGAACAGACAGCATGCAGTCTGTAACAGGTTACAGAAGGCTTCATTCATATGCTTACACATGATGGGAACTTGAGGGAAGCGAGGAGTCACATGGACAATGGGAAGAGTCTTCCAGCAGAGTAACAGCAAGGGTTGGCTTGGGTAGGAACTGACCCAGTGACTTTGAAGAACAATAGGAGACAAGAGCGACTCAAGCTGACTGAGTGATGCCATCAGAGAGACACCAGGGAGGATGAGTCTTATAGTCTGTGCTTAAAACATGCATTTTATTCTTGGTGCAGTGGAAGGGATTTTGCAGAGTTTTGAACAAAGGGGTGATACAGATTGCATTGCTCTTGCTTTTAGATGATTACTCTGGTTGCCACGCTGAGAGCAGAGTTCAGGGAGGCAAAGGAAGAGAAAGAGAACTGGATATGAAGCTGTTGCTGGAATCTGGGCAAGGAATAAGGGTGCCCTGAGTCCAGGTGTCAGTCCCACAGTAGGTGGCAGGTAGCCAGGTAGAATAGGAAGGTTTTGAAAGTAGAGCTGAGAGTACTTGCTGATTGGTTGGACGTGGGTCAAAGAAAAGGAGGAGATAAGGAGACCCCCGTGTTTTGCCTGGACCACCAGAAGGATGGAGCCTTGTTTTCTGAGATGGGAGAGGCTACAGTTGGACAGGTGGGAAACAGGTAGATTGGAACCCATTGGACCATTTGGTGTGAGCTGCCAACAAGGCACCTGCAGAGATACTGAAGGAGTTTCAGCAGAGACATCCAGATTTGGAAGCAGAAACTTGAGAACCATCAATGTATATACAACTTGGCCACCTGATGCAAAGAGCTGACTCATTGGAAAAGACCCTGATGCTTGGAAAGATTGAAGGCAAGAGGAGAAGGGGATGACAGAGGATGAGATGGTTGGATGGCATCAGCGACTCAATGGATCTGAGTGTGAGTGAACTCCATAAGATAATGAAGGATAGGGAAGCCTGGCATGCTGCAGTCCATGAGGTTGCAAAGAGTTGGACATGACTTAGGGCTTAATAACTGAACAGCAACAATGTATAAACAAATACTCTGCAACCCTTGAGACTAGAAGACACCGTGGACTGGATGAAAACAGAAAAAGAAGAAAAAAGCTCTGAGGAATTGCTCCCTGGACCGCTGCAAGGCTAAAAGCAGAGGCTTCTAGCCAGGAAGGCCATGAACTCAGAAGGGGAAAATAAAACGCATCTTTATTTTCACCGACTCCTAACTGAAATTTGATATGTCCCTCAATTATGAATGAAGGAATAATACACAGCAGCATTAAGTATTAGTGACCACATCACCAATAGGAATCACAGCTAATTATCATGTTACTAGTGTTACCAATATTTCAAAATATCATTCACACTTATCACTATTTAAAAATTAGGAAGTCTTTAGACTTGCCACTGAATCTTTTCCTTTAATGTGTTAATAAAGAAGCCCATATATTACCATTTCACACATTTGTTTCATTAAATATTTTGATAACTTTTTAAATGAAATTTGTTTGCAAAGGCAATGCATTTTATGGATTTTTAAAAAATCATTATTCTGCAAAGATATCCACAAGCTTCGTCTGCCTGCCAAAGAGGTCCAAGCCACCAAAAAAAAGGGGGGGGGGGAGGGCTCAGTTTTCTGGTTTAATGGCTGAAGAATCAACAAAGAAAATTGAAGAGGAGCCAGGCCCAGACTGATTCTGCAAACCTGGTTCTTCTCCCTGCCTCCGCCCTCCCTTCCTGATGACCACATCCTATTTATCTAGCCCTTGTGTTCAGTGCAACTTGGATTCTAAAATGAGCAAGCCAGAGCCTCTTCTCCCAATAACCCTGTTTTCCAGAAAGGGCACAAGTACCCAAACAGACATTCTACTCATCAGACACTCTTGCAACTTACAAATGATACTCAGGCGCTCTGTGCAAGCTCCCAAGACTATACTTTATAGCTTTCAAATGCAGGTTTTTACTGCCGGGGAGCAGAGAATTGACACTGTCATTGTGTTCTTTTGTGGCTTACTTTCTTCTAGAAGTATTCAGCTCAGAGAGGAGATCTCTTTGGAGAGGGTAGTCTTTCTGTGCTGAATTCATCACAGGAGTAAGTCGTTTAAAGAACACCTCCTGCCTCACGGGCTGCTCAGGATAAGAAGCTCCGTTCCTCTTGTGACTCTTCTGTTTTCTCCTCACTCACTTAAGTCCCTTCCCGGCCCAGGCTGGAGTTAGGGATGGGGGAGAGGACCAACAGCAAGAGCTATTTTCATTGTTCTTTTGCAGATTTTCTATCCAGAACCTCATGGGTGCCGTTTACTCCACTCCACCTCTGAAAATAGAAGCACCAGAATGTTCAGATCCACATTTTGGGCCCTGTAGCTTGAGGCCTTCTCTCTCACTGATGCCATTTTTGGAGCTAACAAATAGCTGAGTAGATTTTCCTGCCTCACACCCACTGTCTCGAAGCAGCAATCAGGCGGGGAAGGACATCTCAGAGCATCATCTGCACCACAAGAGGAAACCCAGAGCGTCAGAGAGCAACACCTTGGCTGTATGGCTAGGTGTGTGCTAGGTGTGAGCTCAGTCGCTTCAATTGTGTTGGACTCTGTGTGCGACTGTAGCCTACCAGGCTCCTCTGTCCACGATTCTCCAAGCAGGAATACTGGAGTGGGTTGCCATGCCCTCCTTCAGGGAATCTTCCTGACCCAAAAATGGAATCCGTGTCTGTTCTGTCTCCTGCGTTGGCAGGCAGGTTCTTCATCAATAGCACCACTTGGGAAGCCTCGTACTGTTGGGAGATGTCTTCATATCCCTTTTCCATGGCTTCCAAAAGTAATATAGAAAAGAGTTTATTGCAAAAATAAATATATATGTCTATTAAGAATCTAGGAGGCATCCTGGGCCAGCTTCATTTTCTTCCATTGTTAAAATGGGGGAGATGGTCTCAACTGCATGAAAGAATGTATGTGTGAAGAGTGGGATGTATGAATTTGCCTTAGTTGAGAGAAGACTGTCTCATCTTGGAGAAAATATCTTGGTAAATACTTTAGATTTAAAGGGCAAAGGTAGAAGGCATGAGACCCCAGAATCTCCAGTGATGGAAGACTTGGCTCAACTGCTTGGTTTAGAAATAGACAAGAAATAGAAAAGAATAGACATACCCTTTAATAAACAATGGGAACTTTCTTTTAACAATGTACAGTGAAGTGGGAAAGGCCTTTCCAACCATCTATCTATTCAACAAACATCTTTAAGTGGCAGGCACTGCTCTAGGTGCAAGGATCCGTGTTTCTGTCTTCAGATGACTTTCCATGAATATAAATGAAGAAATAAGGTGTAAAAATAAGGCAGCAAGAGGGGCTTGCCTGGTGGCCCAGTGGTAAAAAATCTGCCTGCCAATGCAGCAGATACAGGTTCAACCCCTGATCTGGGAAGATTCCACACGTCACAGAGCGACTAAGCTCGTGTGCCACAACTACTGAGTCTGTGCTCTCAGAGCCCTGGAGCCCCGAACTATTGAGCCCACGAACTGCAGCTACTGAAACCCACACACTTTAGAGACCGTGCTCTGCAGCAAGAGAAGCCACCACAGTGAGAAGCCCGAGCATTGGAGCAAAGAGGAGCCCCCACTCGCCACAACGAGAGAAAAGCCCAATTGCAGTGATAAAGATCCAACGCAACCAAAAAAAAAACCCGCTGGTGGTATTAGTAAAATTCAGCCATTCTGCTCTCTGCTTCCCTAGAATAAGACAGGGCATTTTGACCATCTGTGGATGCGCAGTCAGTCATAATGCCTGTGCCAGTTTGTCACACCTGCGTGTGAGGTTTCTACCAGCGTCTGATGGGTAGAGGCCACCGTTAAAGGTCCTACTATGTGTACAACAGCCCCCACAGCAAAGAGCTATCTGGCTGAGACGCCAATAGTGTGGAATCAGAGAAGCCCTGCTGTGGAGGGAGCTGGCAATGTGCACGCCCGTGTCCACTCTTACTCACACATGCATCCTTTAAACCGATATTTGTTGAGACGACACTATGTGTCCAACACTCTGCTGCATGTCAGAAAGGCAGCAGTGACCAAGAGATGATCCTTATTCTCATGGAGAGTCCTTGTACGTTGAGGAGGAAAAGTAACTCGACGAATAATTACTTAACAGTTATGGTGCAGGACACGAAACAGTACATGGTCCAGTGTGGGAGCTGGGAAGACTGCTCTATGGATGCGGCCTCTGAGCTGATGCTGGGAGGATCTGGCGGTATTTAACCTATGACCTCAGTATTCCAATCATTGTGTGTTGGGCCACTGGGTTCAGCAGTTCCTTGGCATATGACTATTTGTGAAATCAGAGACAGATGGAACAGCATGGCAGATAGGAACATGGATTCTGAAGCCAAACTGCCTTGGTTTGTAACCACCTTGGGTGACTTCTCTGCCTCAGTTTTCTCATCTGTAAAATGGAGATGAAAATAACACCTACCTTGTTGGTTCCTGGCGAAGGTCAAATGAGTGAAAAAAATCATTGAATAATGGGAAACACTCATACAGTAAACTCTACATAAGTACTGGTGATTATTAGAGTAAATATTGTTATTTGCAAGGATCAGGTCTTCTCCACTGAAATCTGTCCCACTTCTCTGGGAGATGGTGAGAAAGCACATGCCTCAAATGGGCTAACCACTCAAGTACTTACCTGCTCATATTTTCTATGTAATCTCATCATTTTTAAGTGAATTTGACCATCTTACTTTAACAGCAACAGCACCTGAGGCTGGGGATGGGACCTACATTCTTCTTAGAAAAGTGAACAGTTAGTGTTTGACCTGCAGGGGGCAGAATGTCAAAGATGCAAAATCCAATTGCTCTCCACTGGTAGTATTTTTGACTCACTTTCATAATCTTGATTCTTTAAATCCCAAAGAATCCCAAATTCTTTGCATAAACACATCCAAATTTTCCCTTCTATGAAGCTTGTACTCCATAAAAAGGAGTGACATGTTATTTTTATAGCAGGTACTAAAATACTCTTTAGGGGATCCTGTCTTTTTTTGAAAAACATTTTGATAAGCTTTAACTGTAGAAGGACAATTTAAAAAAGAGAGATAGGTGACCAGGCTTGTACCCCAGACAGTTTGAGTTGGGAAAAGTGAGAGAGAGAGAGGAAATGGGAAACGTCACAGAAGAAATCCTGAAAAGAGTCCAGGAATGTCAATTAAAAAAAAAAATCAGAAATAGGCATAAAACTGAAGGATTTTTTAGATCACATGTGCCTGAAAGTCAATTTTCAAGTTGTGTGCTGAGTAGAAATCATCCATCACCTTAAACTTTCTTTTTAGATGGCTACACACCATATTAAAAAGCAGAGACATTACTTTGCCAACAAAGGTCCATACAGTCAAAGCTATGGTTTTCCCAGTAGTCATGTATAGATGTGAGAGTTAGACCATAAAGAATGCTGAGTGCCAAAGAACTGATGCTTTT
Organism: Capricornis sumatraensis; assembly: GCF_032405125.1. Taxonomy (NCBI): domain Eukaryota; kingdom Metazoa; phylum Chordata; class Mammalia; order Artiodactyla; family Bovidae; genus Capricornis; species Capricornis sumatraensis. Next base: position 26,756,776 of record NC_091071.1, on the reverse strand, counting down.
GATCTGTGGTGTTGGAGAAGTCTCTTGAGAGTCCTTGGACTGCAAGAAGATCCAACCAGTCCATCCTAAAGGAGATGAGTCCTGAATATTCATTGGAAGGACTGATGTTGAAGCTGAAGCTCCAATACTTTGGCCACCTGATGCAAAGAGCTGACTCATTGGAAAAGACTCTGATGCTGGGAAAATTGAAGGCAGGAGAAGAAGGGAACGACAG